>NC_059129.1:140734453-141984453 GCF_020740605.2 Lemur catta
CAGCAGGGGTGGAGCCAGAGGCTGGAAGCTGTTAGAAGAGTGAAAGACAAAAAAAAAAAAAAAGATGTCAAGGTTGACTGCAAGGCCCAGAGGCCCAGGACAGGAATTACATCTGTCTTGCTGATACTATGTCTTCCATGTCTAGAATAGCGCCTGATATCTAGCAGGTGCTCAGGTTTGTTGAATGAATAAGTGACGCGGGAAAGGGTGACCAATGCAGCGTCTGTTGGAGAGTGGGCCCATGATGCCAGTTATTAAGTTGCTGACCCTCAGTGGCCAGCTCTCCCTACTCAGCCATGCGATGCTAGAGCGTAGGCTCTGCAAACCTGTCTGCCTTGCCGCTGGCTCTCTCCTAGTTCTGCTAACTGGGGGCTCAAGAGGGCTGGAAGAGGAGGAAAGAGGACATACTCCTTCCTGTGGGCTTCCTCTGGGCGCCATGCCTGCTTGTGAGCCTACGATGCTCCCCCTAACGACCTTCCTCCAGCCATGATGCTCACCCTGGCAGCACCAGTGTCACCATTCCCCGCGTCAGAGACCCCGGCACCAGCAGCCAGCATGAACGTGGCCCCTCCAGCTACTCTCTGGTTTCCGTGTAAAGGAGGCATCTGATGATACAACCTCCAAGTTTTCTTCTAGTGAGAGAGCCTGCACCTCCATCTCTTTTTATGAAAAGACCTCGAGAGTTTATATGTGAAAGGAGAGAGAGAGAAAAGAGGAGGCGGGGGAAATAGAAACTGAAAACTTAATACTTTTTCTTTCTTTAACAGGTTCATGTTTGCTATTCTGTTGTTCTTGGTTGTGGGAGTGATTGGAAGTCTCAAGTATGCAAAAACCAGTTGGAAATGTTTTAAAAGGGCAGCCAAATAGGCATTTCTCTTCCAAATAACAAGTTTGATTCCACTGTAGGATTTTAAAAAACTTTTGTTTATCTTCACTAATTACTTAACTTTGATTTTCATGCCTTCTCACTGAATAAATATTCCTAAATAGGTTAAAATAACAGAGAAATGAAATCATCCGAAGACACTAGTCACACAGTGTGCTCTAGCGATAAGACTTGGGGACTGGTTGGGGAAACAGCTTTGCGCCTGGCCCTGCCGCGAAGGAGCTGTGGACCGTGGAAGCCACTTTCCCACTCAGGGGCTGCCACTTCCTGTGTCCAACTGGATGCACTGGGCTCTTCGGTGGGCAGTAGCTTGAGGATGCTCACTCTGTCTCCTTTGTCTTTCGGGAATGGGACCCTGTGTTTGCTTCCTTTGGGAACGGCCTCTCTTCCATAATCACTTGTTTCTGACGAAGCTCTACCGCAGGCGTGAGATCGGGATGCCTCGATGACAGTGGGGGTTTCTCGTAGCATGAAGGGATCGCCAGAAACAAAATTTTTATATTTTAAAGTAAAAGTGGCTGGCAAACCCAAATATTTCTTAGCTTCTGTATTAGTCAGTTATTACTGCATAACGAATTATTGCAAATGTAGCCACGTAAAACAACACACCCTTCTTATCCCAGCGTTTCTGTGGGCCAGCAGTCTGGCATGGCTCGGCGGGGTCCCGGGCTTCAGCATGGCGCCAGCTGTGGTCAGTGTGGCAGCTGGGCTGCAGTGTCATCAGAGGCTCAGCTGGGGAAAGATCTGCTCCCAGGCTCCCTCAGGTGTTGGCAGAATTCATTACTTCTTGTTGCAAGGTCGAGGCTTTGGTTTCTTGGCGATGCTGCTCTCAGCAACTAGAGGCTGCCCCCAGTCCCTGGCCACGTGGGCTTCTCCACCGTGGCTACTTTCTTCACGGCGTGCTTCAAGGCCAGTGAGGGAGAGTCTGGCATGTCTGTTACCAAGACGGTCTTACATATGTGGTAACCTAATCATGGGGAGACATCCATCCATCACCTCTGCCGTATCCTTCTGGTTCCAAGCAGGTCTCCGGTCCTGCTCGCACTCCAGGGGAGGAGGGTACACAAAGGCATGAACCCCAGGCGGTAAGTTTCTTTGAGGGTCACCTCAGGTCTCCTCCCCACATTCTCCACTGGACCTTCCATGTGAAGGATTGACTCAATGTGTAAGTGACTACTTAATGCCTTCCACGTTCCACTTGGTAAGTACTTCCATGGCACTTTCAGTGGTTCCATCTTGAATTCCTTGTGATTTTCTTGTGGCAGTAAGCGTCTGTGGCAAGGGCCACCACAGTCCGGCCTTTCACGGAATTCGCTCTGTGATTAGCACTGCTGTGCTCAGCTTCCAGGGTATCTGCTTTCATCTTAACACTCGTGTTTACTGACTAGGCTTCCTCCTGGGCAAAGCTGTTACTCAGGAAACAGGCAACTTGGTTGGTGTCAGTGTGTGACAGAGTCCTGTGTCTTTGTGTTTACCCATTTGTGAGATTATTCCATGAGTGGGGCACTCATCAGTAGAAAGCCTTCGTCAGCGGGGGCTCTGACTGGCAGGTCACTGAAACGATGTTTACATACCCTACATTTTTATTACACCAGAACAGTGGTGATGCGTGAGCACTGCCTGCAATGCTCACCTTCAATTTCCTATGCTTGCACACCGCCCATGAGCACTGAGCACCAATGGACCCTCCATCAAAGAGACTTTCAATATCTGTTCTTTTTATGTCTGATTAAACCAGGAGAAAGGACATGATCAGGTTTGGGGAGAAGGTTGAACGGATGGAAGGGTGTTTGCACCAAGAAGGGTTGGGGAAGAAACCAAAACATACTCACTTCTGCTGCATGGAGCCATCCAAGGGCCGTTTCACAGCTTGAAGAAATAAACAAACATCCAATCAAATAGGAGCATCTGGACGGCTGAGATTAATGGTCATTTTTCAGTTGAGAAGATAATAAACAAAGAGAAAGGTTACTTGTTAGAACTGGTAGGTTGTTTTTCAGCAGTTTTAGTATGCCTTCCTTTTCCCTAACTTTTCTTCCAAATGGTTACTTTCACTTTAGAAAAAACCTTCTTATTTTAGAACAGCTTTAGATTTACCAGCAAATGGCACAGGTTACGCGGAAGGTTCCACGTTCCCCAGCGCCCTGCCTTTCTGCCCAGCACCATCCAGCGTCCAGTCACCAGCCTCAGGCACGTCCTCAGTGCCACACCCCCAGTGCACAAGAAGACAAGAAGCTGCCACTGTTCCTACTTCCCTTTAGCATGTAACTGCCCCACAATTTTTGAAGCTGAGGGATTGGGAGTGATGTTGGAAGAGGCAAGGCAGCATGGGGGGAGGGAAAGAGGTATGATGAATTTTTTAATTATTTCCAATTTTTATTTTAATGGTTAATTTCAATCGCCTGTCTTTAAATCGTTATAGAAAGCACCAACGAGTGCCCAGTGGGTGGTCCAGGGCTGGGAATGCAGTCGTCCTTGTTCCTGCAGGAGAGCCTGCTCCCTGCCAGGGAGACCCACCGCCTGAGGCCTCTGGTTTGCTCTCAGCCTGGTTTGAGGAGCGAGTTGTTGACGATGGATAAACCTGCAGAGCTTCTCATTGTCCACACAGGCCCGGAAACTTCTCTGTTTTAACCTGTGGGCAGCAATTCTAAGACCGTTTGAGCAAAAGATGGCCCATGCTGACCTCTGGTAAGACATTGTAGGCTTTTCCCTTGTCCTAGGAAGGAAAAAGGGAATCCCAGACTCTCCAGAATGGAATGGACCTCAGGGCCACTTTGTAACTCCTCGTCGTGCTTGAATTCCCCACGTGGCTCTGGCAAACACAAAGAGATCAGGAGAGTCGGGAAATATACTCACGTTTGTATGGACAACTGGTGCGCAGATGATGCCATGAAAGAATAGTCCTTTCAGCAAGAGGTACTGGAACAATTGTGTATCCTCATGCAAAAAAAAACAAAAACAAAAACAAAAAACAAAAAGAAAATTTTCCTTCTTGGATTCATTACTTGAACCATATTAAAAAATTAACTTAAACTAGATAATAGACCTAAATGAAAAATCTAAAACTAGAAAACTTGTAGAAGGGTGTATAGGAGAAAACCTTTGTTACCTTGGGTTAAGCAAAGGTTTCTTACATATAACATCAAAAGCACCATCCATAAAATAACAAATTCACACAGTGTACTTCATCAAAATTAAAAACTCTGCTTTTCAAAAGACTTAAGAAAATGAAAGGATAGAGGGAGGAAATCTTTGCAAAGCATGTACCTGAAAAGGAGTTGTATCTGGAGTATATAAAGAACTCTCAAAACTCAACAATGAAGAAACAACCCAATTTTAAAATGAGCAAAGGGTTTGAACACACACTTCATCAAAGATACATGGACGACAACTAAGAACGTGAAAAGATGTTCAACATCTAATGATGACACCAGGGAAATGCAAATTAAAACCAAAATGAGATTCCACTGCATATCCATTAGGATGGTTAAAATCAAAAAGGCTGACCATAACAAGTGTTGGCAAGGATGTGGAAAACCTGGAACTCTCATACACTGCTGGTGGGAATATAAAATGGTGCAATTATTTTTTAAATTAGTTTAGCAGTGTGTTAAGATGTTAGACATACACCTACCATATGCTTCATCCATTCCACTTCTAGGTATTTACCTCCCAAAGAAGGTGCATGTCCAAAGACAGGTGAATGGATAAACAAACTGTGGTATAGCCATGCAATGGAATATTACTCGGCAATGAAAATGAGTGAACTGTTGATATACACAACAATGAGATGAATCTCAAAATTATGTTGAGTGAAAGAATCCAGACAAAAGGAGTATAGACTGTGTGATTCCACTTACATTAAGGTCTAGAAAATGCACACTCATCTATGGTGACAGAAAGCAGATCTCTTGGGGAGCACAAAGAGAGTTTGGGGGTGAGGGATGTGTTCACTATCTTGGTTGTACTGATGGTTTCATGGGTGTATACACATGTCAAAACGTACCAAGTTGCTTTAAATGGACAAGTTTATGGTATGTCAATAAGCAACGCATTGCAGGTTAATGATATCTCAATAAAACTTTTTAAATTAAAAAAAATTTCTTCCCTGAACCACTGCCAAGAGCTTTTCAGCAGAGCTCACTGTATCAAAATCAGAGATAAGGCAGTGCCAACGACGGCAAACAAAAAGGAGTCATGTGAACTGAGTGAAAGGAGGTTTTGCAGCCACATGGGTTTTCTAGGGAGGGATTCCATCAGCGGACTGGGCCGTGAGCATGGAAAACAGCAGGGCTGGTGGCAGAAGGGGCAGGAGGAGCATGACCCAGAGGCCCAAGTCCAGCTTCGAGCTGAGTTTCCTCCTCTCCAAGGTGGCAGCCTCGGGGAAGTCAACCTTTAATACCAGAGACTTCATGGGCAGTGGGAACACCAGCCAATTTCTATTGGGCAAATCTGGGTTTGGTTTCTGGCTCCGCCATGCTCAGCACAAGCGTTTGCCTTTGCAGCCCTCGACCCCTCCGACCCCTCCACCCCTCGGCCTGGGTGTCCCAGGGTCAACACAGGGAGATTATTAACCCCT
Organism: Lemur catta; assembly: GCF_020740605.2. Lineage (NCBI taxonomy): Eukaryota > Metazoa > Chordata > Mammalia > Primates > Lemuridae > Lemur > Lemur catta. Next base: position 140,739,919 of record NC_059129.1, read on the forward strand.
CACGCCTGCGGTGAGGACTTGTGCACTGGTGTTGAGGAGGGCCCGGCTTGTTTTCTTCCTTTTCTCTATCCTAGCAGAAATGGATCTCAGTTCACCTAGTCAGATATATCAGGAATTGAATATTTCCTTAATTTTCTGGCACTGATTTTAATTTCTGCTTTGAGCCACCTCTGGCACCACACTCACTGTGGTCTCGTCCTTGCCGGGGGCTACTCAGCAGTCACTGCTCCTGGCTGGCGTTTGCTTGGCCACCCACCCTGCTCATGGTGGAGTCGCACCTTGTGTGGCCCAAGCCCTCTCCAGGCCCACCTCTCCCCCACATCTTTCCTGCACAGAAGTCAGAGGCAGGGACTCTGGGTGCCACTTGGATGGGAGGACCGCCCCACCATTTTTCAGGGAGGGCAGAAGCTTCGTTTTCACACCTGAAAACCAAACTGGGGATTTAAATAGTTTAACTCATAGGGTTGTTGTGAAAATTAAGTCACTCAGTACTTAAAACAGTGCCTGGAATACGGGGAGTAAATAGATGACATTTACTTTGTCATGCTGGAGTCAGAGGGCCCTGTCTGCTCCACTGCCTGGGCTCTGTCTCTCCAGGGTCTGCCCAGGAAAGGTGGCACTTGGTCCCTCTGGTCCTTTGTCTCCAAAGCCATCTGGAGATTCTATGGATAGAGAGAAAGAGCAGGGCCCAGGGCTCCAGCATAATCTACTCACTCACAGCTTCCGTCTCTAGCGAGGTCTAACCCTGGGAGTCTTTATCTAGCCCTGGGGAGAAAGTGCAGAGGCAGAAAGCCTTCTATTCCTGGTGCATTCTTCCAAAAAAAAAAAAAAAAACAGCTTCCAAAAAATATCTCCACCAGGCTTTCAACACTCAGAGCCAAGTACTGGCTCCGAGCTGTCTGCATCCTGCTCTGCTGTCCCTTCGATGGGCCACAGGTATGGTGCCCTGGGTTCCTGCGTGCAGGAGGCTCAAGGGCTCAGGGAAATGCACAGGACCCCCCAGCTAACATTTCTGAATCTTAGCTTCCGCCTGGCTCTCTGCGGGCTAAGAGGAGGTGCCCGATGCCGAGGAGAAGTTGCCAGCAGAAGACCCCTGGCACCCAGACCGCCAGCGAGCACTGAGCTGGGCCCACCAGACCTGCAGAGCCAGGATGGCCTGTGCGTGTGCTCAGGAGACGAGCATCACCTGTGGGCTGATGCCCTCTGCAACGATCAGAGCACACGGTGAGGACCTGGGAGGTGACTCAGCCCCTACTCCATTTTCTTCTGGGGACATGCAACGTGCTCTAATGGCAGTTTAGAGGGTAGGCTAGTGAGGTTTTGGAAGAGAATTCACACTGAACATGTTATACTGAAGAGCGATGTCATTCTGCCACCTTGTGGCAGTCTCTTTCTCTGGCTTCTTTGGGGGGTGTGGCCTGTACCGAGGCTGTTAGGGATCATGGACTTTTCCTGAAAAGGCCAAGTATTTAATCCTGCAAGATGCCTTATTAACTGCCAGGGCACTTTCTGTGAAGAACAGATTATTTAAATAGGAAACCTGTCACTAAGATCCATCTCTGAGATGTACGAGACTTCAGCAAACACTTGTCTCCCTGCATGCATGAAGCAATGCGAGGCTCTGGGGGAAATATAAATATAGTCTGTCCTCAATGAGCTTAAAATATGCCAGAAAATAAGGACAGTGTACACACATACCTATATTACAAACCAAACAAAGACGTATGTGTTGTACCGGGAGCTCTGGATAAACGGAACTATGTTGGTGAAAACATGGGAAACTGGGAAAAGACTAATGAGGGAGGTGGCATCTGAACCCAGGGAGTCACCAAGTATCTTGGGGCAAAGGAGGGACGTAAGAGGATCTGTGTGGTTGGAAGATAGATCTCTGGCTAGTAGTGCAGAGCAGTGATCCACAAGCTTTTTGATTATGCACCACTAAAAAACCAAGCAAAGTGAGCATGCATCCCAATCAAAGCATTTTCTTTATAAAATATAAACATTTATGCATATGGCATGTACAATTTAAGATATATATTAAAAGGAAGAGATTAAAGTAATAAAATTTGTAGCCCTAGTACTTTCTTCTTGCACCCCATTGATTGTCAGGCCCACCCTACTTTGAAGATCACCGGTGCAGACTGGCATGGACAGGAAGATGGAGAAAAGGGAATCAGAGAGACCCTCATGGGCCATGGCAACCGTGCAGGCAAGGGTGAGGTGGAGACAGTAACCATGGATTGAATTACTCGATTCTTGCCAGTGGAAATTTCACTGAGAACTTCCTGGATTGACTTGATATTCAGCTTTGTAATTGCCTAGAGCACCCTTGACATAAGTGACTCCATCTTAAATAAAAGACTCCATCTTATTTTTTAAATTTATTTTTTGAGACAGGGTCTCACTCTGTTGCCCAGGCTGGAGTTCAGTGGTGCTAACTTAGCTCACTGTGGCCTTGACCTCCTCCTGGGCTCAAGCGATCCTTCCACCTCAGCCTCCCAGGCACTAGCCATTAGTTGCTCCCTGTGGCTGATCCAAGAGACCGGCTTCTGTGAATTCAGAAAGCATATGCAGGAAGACCTGCACCAAATGAGGTTTAGGATGACAAACCCAGCAGTAAGACAGATCAGCAGAAGAGGTGAAAGCCCAGAAATCCTCACTACGGAGTTGTCCCTCCATCCTATAGAACAAATAACCAAAGAAAGTTAACGAAAATATCAACATTTTAATTTTCCCTTCTTAAACAGATATTTTAGTTCGCCTAAAAGCTGGTCCGTCCATTGGGAGTTCGAGTCCTCTTCTTCCATGAGACACCTCTTTACGCTGGTGTGAATCATGGACCCAGCGTTTCACTCCTGACAATTTCAATGAGGTGTAGGTTGTTAGAGGCACTTCCTAGGGTTCCTTCCACTTCTCTGCCAGTTGTTGTTCAGGTTCTGTTCTCTCCAGGCTTTAGGCAGCACCCAGCCTCCTGGTTTAAAGGGTGGAGGGGTGTCTGCAACTGCAGCAAGGACCTGAAAGAGGCAAATCATGCACAATGGTTAGCATCTGACCCACCATTTGACATAATGCTTTACTCCGCTTTCCTTACTCATGGTTATGTTACCATACTTAACTTGGCACGCTAGGAAGGTCTCTCATAAACTATTCCATAGGGTTTAACTTATGCCTGCTTCTAGGGGCCACCCTTATCCAGAGGAGGGCAGGTGGCAACCCCCATCCCACTTTAGGTGGGTTTCCCACATCAGTTCCAGGATGCACGCACTCTCCATCCTAGAGGCAGGGCTTTGCTTACTGGCTGGGTTACCTCCACTACAGAGGAGGGTCCGTTATCACTCTGTATGGAGGAAGGGAGCCTATGAACATCTTGATGACCTATGGGATCATTGAGTTCACCGTGTCCAGCTCCTTAGGAAGCACTTTCACCAGGTTCCCACTGGGGGTCCCCTCAAAGAAGTTCATGGGCGACCGCAGGACATTGTGAAACAGATCCAGGTGCAGAGGGCTGGAAGCAAAGACGCCCCCCTCCCCCGCACCTCATGGACACCACCATGGAGTAGCCAAACACGGTGATACCTTGCAAACTGCCCAGGGCTCCATGGACGCTCAGGTGGGCTTTAGTGTGCCCCTGGGTCCTGGCGACAGTGGGGCCGGTGGTCCAGAGACTAAGCCAATGGTTAGAAGCCAGGGTGGCAACATGGTCACACAAAAAGAGGAAGATGTTTGGGAAGGAGATGAACAGTCCAGTGTCCTTCATGTAGGAGACAAACAGCTTGGCCTTTGCTGTCTGAGCCTTGTCTGCTTCCATCAGCTCCCAGGTCTTTTCCTTTTTGGCCCTGGCCTCCCTGGCCTTCTGCAGCTTGCTGTGCTGCTGTGGTGCCTGCCGACATCGTGCTGGAGGAGGAGGAGCTGCTGGGCTGTCTGCAGCTGCCTGGCCCCTGCGTCCACCACCAGCATGCCACTCTCCAGCTGCTTCGCCTCTTTCCCGGGACTGCTGATGTCTGTCATCCTATCATCCTTTGAGGTCTGTCCTGGCTCTGTGCTGGCATACATGCACAGGAACTTGGCAAACGCCCTGCCTTGGGCCAGTGGCACCTGGTCAGAGCCCATCTCAGAGTGGAATTCCTTCAGATGGATTCTGGTAACTTCAGACGCTCTCTGTGTTCAGGTAGGTTAAGCCTCTACCCAGCCTGAAAAGGCATCTACTAATGCAAGTTTGGGCATCTGAGTGAAATTGCCAATCATCGCAAGGGTGGGTCCCCACCTGTTGGTTCCCTATGCAGCAGGCGGCTTTTCTGCCTTTGAGTGTTTCAAGGTGCCTCATGTGAGGTTGAACCAAGGCTTCAGGTAGGAAAACGAGTCTGTGAGAATTCTGTCTCCATTTAGCTGTGCCATCCCAAATGTCAGAGCCCCAGTCTTTAAAGGGGATTTAAATCTAGCCAGGGTATCAAGGCCCCGTGGAACAGATCACCTTCCACGGCCTCCTTAGCAGCTCTGCCAGTGGCCTGATTCTGTTTGAACCATAAGTGTCTCCCCTTTTTGGTGACAAGGACAGTGCTTGATGGCCACCATACAAATGAGCTCCAAATCCAAACCAGGTTCCCTAGTTCCACTCAACCATGACTTCCACCCCCAGACAGCACCTCCAAACAAATCCAAACAAAATGCCACAAAGCAGGAAGGTCTGAAAACCTCCCAAATGGATGGAATCAGGGTCTCCTCAGCATGCATGCCAGGGAACTGAAACAAATGGCAGAGGTTTCGAGACACCGTCCAAATCCATTTCCTTTTCCTCAACAGGTCAAAACTGGTTGGAGTCGCATCTAATCTGGAGAAGGGAGAGATGGGCATTCCCCAGTTACTCAGGCTTCAGCAGTTGCTGGGACAGGCTGGTCCCTCACTCTCTTACTCCAAAAGGCGATGCTCCTACCCACGGCTTTGCCCAGGGTTTCTCCAGGCCAAATTCTGCTACTGAAAGTTCGGCACTGGTAGAAGTGCCATTATCCTAACTATAAATAGAAATGAAGAACTTTTAAAGGGAGGGTTTTCAGCTTCAGGCTACTGCTGTTCAACCATAGTTGATGGTTCTGATCCATCCCATCTCTGCCCGGACAATTCCATTGAGCCATCTGTTGTGGCACTGAGAACAAAGGACACTCCCCTGCTCCTCTGATTACTGGCCTCAGGCAGGAATGTAGGTTTTAATTCCCAAAAAGAGTGGGGGGATTTTTTGTTGTTGTTTTGTTTTAATTTTTTTTATTTCAGCATATTATGGGGGCACAAATGTTTCGGTTCTGTATATTGCCCTTGCCCCACCTGAGTCAGAGCTTCAAGCATGTCCATCCCCAACCCAGACAGTGCACACTGCACCCATTACTTGTGTATATACCCATCCCCTCCTCCCCCTCCCACCTGCCTGACACCCCATGAATGTTATTACTAAACGTGCACGTAAGTGTTGATCGGTTAATACCCATTTCATGGTGAGTCCATGTGGTGCTTGTTTTTCCATTCTTGTGATACTTCACTTGGAAGAATGGGCTCCAGCTCTGTCCAGGATAATACAAGAGCTGCTAGATCACCATTGTTTCTTGTGCTGAGTAGTTCTCCAAGGTATACATATACCACATTTTATTAATCCACTCATGTATTGATGGGCACTGGGTTGTTTCCACATCTTTGCAATTGTGAATTATGCTGCTATAAATATTCAAGTGCACAGTGGGGGAAGTTTTAAAGAGACAACTTGTAAAACTTTTTACCCTTTTTCAGGCGTTTCCCTCTGTTACTAACGGACTCCCTCTTGGCCAAGGGACTCCAGAACAACCTTAAAACTGAGATTTAAAACAGATTCCTTTTGAAGTCTAGACTAATTGCAAACTGGACCTAAGGCCACACAAGGCAAAGATTAAGACGTGCCTACAAGCCATCAATTTGCTTAACAGATCACTTTGAGTATGTTATGGCTTGCTCTAAGATTAACCAACTTCCTTATCTTAAAACATTCCTTTCTATGCATTCCAAGCCTTTAGATAAAGCTTTATTTCTTCAAACCAAAGAATCTCTGAACCCACCTATAACCTGTAAATCCCCTGCTTCGAGATATCTCTCCTTTTCAGGCCAAACCAATGTATATTTTACATGTACTGGTTTATGATTTTGCCTGAAATTCCTGTCTCCCTAAAATATATAAAACCAAATGGGAACCTGACCACCTTGGGACCACTTACTCAAGGCTTCTGGGGTGTAGCTTCTGGGGTGTGGCTCCTCGGGCCAAGGTCACATGCATTTGACTCAGAACAAACCTCTTTAAATTATTTTACAGAGGTCCCCCCTCCCATTAACAGTGCACAGTCCTGTGAGGGCACACGTTATTGGGTCAACTTTGCTGGTCTTCTTTGTCTCAGTCAGGAGAGCCCGCTGGAGACCACTAGACCCTGAGCTATTTTAGGCATTTCCTCGGCACCCTGCTCTGCCCCACGGTGAAGCTTCTCTTAAGCCCATCCACCCGAGCATCTCGGCATTGCTGCTCAGCCACTCAGGTGCCCTGAGGGGCACAGAAATCCCTCTGGGGTTTGCAGCCTCCAGGGCCACCCCCTGACAGCCAGGCATTGCTCGTTCACCTGCGGTTTCCAGCAGGTGTTCCTGCTCACCAACTCAATACTTGGCCCAGGGAGGGAGGGGCTGGACCCCTTCCCAGGGACCCTCCTCATCTACACTCCAAGTAACCCCCACTTTCCTTTCTCATGCTTATAGGCTGAGCCCTGCCTTTTGGGTAGGAAGTGTGTTCTTACACGTTTCCCACTCTGAAGGCAGAACCCTGTTCCTAGGAGGGACGGTAGCAGGGCCAGTGTACTCCAGCTGGGAGTTAAACACAGGTTCCCTTGAAGCCCACCTTGGTTAAAGGGGAATCTCCCCCTCATCCCATCCAGCCCTCCCCCCAGGAGCTTTGCCCCCACCAGCACCTCAGTCTAGTGTCTTAGGCCCTTGGACAACACATGGCAAATTCTTGGGGCATAGGCTCAAGTCAACTAACATCAGCTGACTGGTGGGCAACAGGGCAGCAGGAAAGGGGTCTGTGGTTTGGAATCGTGGCTGCCTGAGGCCTTGCTCTGCCCTTTCTCTATCTCTTGCTGTCTTCTCTGAGCCATCCTCCTCCCATACTCTTCCTGTGCCAGCAGGTTTTATCTCAGCTCTGGGAGCTGCAAACCTGCTCGGTGAATCTGCATCTGAATCTTCATGGCAGCCCTGAGGCCGGAGGCTCCTGGGCCCAGCAGCCATGTGTGAGCACTGTTTGGGGTCTCAGCCTGCCTGAGGGGAGGGGGCCTCAGGCTATAAGCGCAGGACTCTGGGCAGGGCTGGGTGGAGAGCGGAGCAGGAAATTCAGAGGAAAGCTCTGAAATCTGGTTTTAAGCGTCCAGACATTCTCAGATGTGCCCAGAGGCTGCGGTGCCGGTGTAGCTAGAGGGGAGAGCTGTTTGAGACTTGGCCTGGGGGTGGCCTTGGAGGCAAAAAGTACCAGCCCCGTGATGACTGTGTAGACTCTGGTGTCTTGTGTGCTTTGTGTGCTGCTAAATCAGGGACCTTATTTCATCATTCCAAGGACTGACCCTTGGGGACTAGTTCTGCATATTTATGCGATTTATATATTCTTTTTCAACCTTTCAGTGTCCTCTGCTTATATTTTTGTTCTGCAAACGACTAGCCATTCCATATAAATCTCGATTAATGGCAACAACTAGCCAAAGAAGGCAGATGTCTTCTATAAACACACCCAGGGCCCATTTGTCCCCTGAATAGTCCTCTCCTGGGGGAGACCTCCAGGAAGGGCCACGTTTGGAAATGATTACGCAGTTAACAAAGCCTGTACAGTTAAGGGAGAATGTGCATTTGCCATTCATTCTTAAAATGTGTCCAATTTCTCTCGTCAGCCTAAAGCCAGCAAGTTCTAGAGTTGGGAACCCTGAGCCCGATTAGCCTCGGCAGAGGCCAGACAAGCCATCTCCCTGATTCACTGAAATGGCAAGATTCGCTGGCGGCATGCCAAGGTCAAAGGGGGCCACGCCCCTGGCACCCGTGTGCCTCCTGCCAAGATTTCCTGTCTCTTTGGTGGCAAAACTGCCCCTGCTGTGTGAACAATCACACCATCTGCATGGAGTCTGTGGGACAGAAAACACGAAGCAATAAGCCATGCATAATTAGTGTCCTCCGCCGCGCTCCCCCCACCAAGCCTTTTCTGACTTCTGTAACTGTGACCCCCTAGCACACTCTTGGGAAATCTAGCAAATCGCTGTAGGAACCACCCAGTGATTGCACTGGAGCGATTTCACAAACTCTGGAGGAGAATTGCTTAACAGCGACGCATAGCTTTCAAGGGGGAAATCAGATGCGGGGCGAGGGGCAGTTAGATGCCGCTGGCTCTCAGGGACCATTGTGGGAGTAGCAGCCCATAACTGTGGACTTTTTTTCCCCTTGATCTAAAGAGATTGATTCTTCCCTGAGAGTGATGGGGCCCGGAGTGGCGGGAAGACCTGGTTCTTGCTGGTTGAGCAGCTGTTATTTTAAACAGGACTGTTGGCAGGACGTCCTCAAACAAAGCCGTCAGAAAAGTGTGTCACGAGATCCAAGGGCACCCTCCCCGCTGCTCGCGTGGTTCCAACACAGATAGCGACACAGTGAAGTGACTGTGTGTGTGGGTGAGCTGGCGTCTCCTAGCGTGCTCAGAAAGCACGCACAGAAGCATCTGGATCCTCAGTTCCCAAACCTTTTGGTCTCAGGACCCCTTTGTACCCTTAAAAATTATTGAGGGCCCCAAAGAGCGTTTTTTAAAATGTGGGTTAGATCTATTGCTATTTGCCAGATTCACAATTAAAATGGAGAAAATGTAAAAACATAGGAATACTCCAGCTCGCGTGCCGTTAGCTGAGAGATGACGTCACCACACTGCACATGGCCTTTGGGAACCACCACCATCCACACACGTGCGAATGAGAGCGTGGCAGGCAAAGGACACCTTAGTGTTAGACAAATAGCTTTGACCCCACAGACACCTTGAGAGGGTCTCAGGGCCCCTGACGGGTCCCCAGACCGTACTTTGAGAACTGCTGAAATAGGGAACTAGAAATGGTCCCTGTGTCCCTGCTGGGTATCACGGGTGACTGAACGGTCAGGCGTAAGGAGTGTATGAAAGCTCAAGTGCGCTGTGTGTGTTCGGGGTAGTGCTGGGCACTTTACAGCCAGTATTTACCATTCACATTTGACAGATTAGGAAGTTAAGATTAAGAAATTAAGAAAGTAAAATTTGGTAACTTTAGTAACTAAATCATGCAGGTGGCCCAGGTAGAATGCAGGAGAGCAGGCTGCCTTCTTGAAAGCCCAGGCGCTTGATCCCCAAACGCTGTGCACCCACAAACACCTCTGTGCATTCAAGGGCCCCTGGGAAAAGGCTCACACGCTGTTACTACAGCAATCGACATCCGGCACGTAAGTATTGTTCCACGCTTGGCCTTATACTAGGTCCTGTGGAGGACACATGAAATAATATGATTTAGGCACAAAAATTAATATAATATATAGCCCCTGCCTTTGAGTTTACCAAGATAAATGCACAAAAATGGAAAATAACCTAATGATACAAGGTGGTATATAGTAAGTGCCAAGTAAGAGTGAGAGCTAAGGAGTGTCCCTGACATTCCAAGGGGTCAGCCAAGGCTCTGTGGAGAAGGAGGGTTTCACACTGGGCTTGAAGGAAACGTAGCTGGGGTTTATGCGGAAGAAGAATGGAATTGGAATCAGGAACCAGGATTCCACAGGGGTCCCAGTTCTGTCATTAACTTCTGTGTGAACTGGAGCCCATTACCAAATTTCCCTGGGTACAAGGGCTGCTGTGACAGCTCCAGGTGGCCAATCCCAGCTCCAGGTAACCAGTCTCACTGGCCGGGCAGCTTGTCCCTTTGCCCGATCATGGTCTAAGCCGCACTTCCAGAGTCCTGCATGGCTCCCCTGATGCGGTTCGTCCAACCCTCAGAGACTCAGCCCCGCAGCCAGCAGCACTGCACAAACAAGAGCTCCTGGCAGCCTCACACTTGTCCTAGTTGCTGAACAGAGTTGTTCTCCCTGAATCGCCTTCGAGGTCTCACAGACCTGGGTCCAGCTCCAGGCCCCTCCCCTTCCTTGTTCTATAGCCCTAGGCAAGTTGCTTTGGCCTCTTGTGAACCTCAATTTGTTCAGGTGTGAAGTGAAGATAATAATACCTTACAGGGTGCTGGGAAAGTTGACTGTCAATCACCCAGTCCAGTCGGTGGTGCACGGTAGGGACTTGACAAATGAGAGCTGCAATTTATTGTTCATCTCTGGAATGCTGTACATGGAACATAGTAGCAAGAACAATACAAGTTATGAAATGTTATATTGACTTAATTTATTTCTTTGTTTCAAATTTTATATCATAGAACTGGGTCACCATGGAAAAATAAAAAGGAAATAGAAAAAAGTACTGCAGTCCTGCTAACCTCCTCAGGGGGATAGAGGGAGGAAGAAAGAGAGAAGGAGACTATGAGTGTTTTAACTTTACAAGGTACTTAGCACTTTTTGATTTTAATAATAAACCACAAGGCAGGGCACAGCAGCTCCCACCTATAATCCCAGCACTTTGGGAGGCCAAGATGGGAGGATCACTTGAGGCTAGGAGTTTGAGACCTGCTTGGGCAACATGGCCAGACCCTGTCTCTATAAAATAATTTAAAAATTAGCTGACCTGGATGGTGCGTGCCTCTAGTCTCAGCTACTCAGAAGGCTGAGCTGGAAGGATTGCTTGAGCCTGGGAGTTGGAGGTTGCAGTGAGCTGTGATCCCACCACTGCACTCCACCCTGGGCGACAGAAAGAGACCCTGTCTCTAAAATTAATAAATAAAATAAATAAAATTTTAAAAATCACTGAAGAGAGATGAAAGAATTTTTTTTTCATTTCAATGTGATGATTGGGGAAGGAGTGATTTGATATTACTGATTCCAGTGGGAAGAACTATAGTTTATAAATCGCATGCCATGGTCACACACATTTTCCCATTTAGATCTTATAACTACCCTTTGAATGAGGTTTTCACTTAGGATGCCTTTAGCCAAAATAACAGATGACCGAATTCAGAGTTAATAAAGAGAAGCTGGAAACTGCTTTAGCTTACATGAGAAGCCCAGAGACAGACTCCTCTCGGCCATACACACCGTCAGGGTTTTCCTGAAGCTGGTCAGACAGCGGCTAGTCCTGGTTGGGCCTATCAGCTTCCTTGTCCATGCTGGGGTCAGAGGGGCCGGCTTCATGCGGCAGCATTTTCTTAAGAGCAAGGATGCTGATTTCTCAGAAACCGCCAGTAATCTTCTAGTCAGGTCTCAGCTCACAGAATGGCTTAGGCACGCCTGTTTCTAGAGGAATTTGGCCCAGGGCATAGATGTCCCTGATTGGCTTGGACTAATCACCTGGGGTATAATAGATAGTGAGCAGGCAGCCACAATGTCCTCTACGGATGTCTATTTTCTAGATCAGGGGTTGGCAAACTTCAGCCCTGGACCCAATCTGGCCAGCTGCCTGTTTTTGTAAATAAAGTTTTATTGGAACATAGCCGTGCCCATCTGCTTATGTACAGTTTATAGCTGCTTTCATGCTAGGATAGCAGATCGAGTGTTTGTGACAGACACCAGATGGTCCACAAAGCCTAAAGTATTTATGATCTGCCCCTTTAAAGAAAGTTTGTTGACCCTTGTTTAAGATGAAGAAAGTGGAGATGAGGTTAAATGACCTGTCCAATGTCAAAGAGATGACAGGCAGAGGCTGAATTCTAAGGCAGCTGTCCAAAGCTCTGTTACCAGCTCCACCGGGAGAATTTCTTGGGATCGGCTTGCCTTTTTTCGATGTGTGTCAATGCTTCCTTTTATACAGGGCAACACTGACACAGGTCTGCTGAAATAAACTTGTCTATAAGAACTAATTCAATTCTTAGGAACAACAATTCCACATGCTAATATAGAGGAACAGGGAGGGGGCATGAGATAATGGAAGGGATATTTTACAATTTGTCATACAAATGTTGACACCCTATTTTAAAAAGACACACAAACACCAACCAGAATATCATTAAAATTTTTTCATAACCATTGGGATAAAATTAATGGTTTTAAAAAAATAACTTCACATCGATGAAATTTTGATTCATGTTTACTTTAATGAGTTTAATTCACAGAAAGTTTTTAAGATGAAGGAAAAAACAGTGAAATGAATGAATATAGTATTCACAAAAAAGACACACCTGTGATGTCTGTTTTTCCTTTGTTATATATACATTCAATCTCCCTCCCCACCTGCTTCTTCAGCCCCTCTCTACCCCTCGTCTTTCTGTAGGTGCTAATCTCCAGGTGGCCTCGAGTCACCCTTGCCTTCTGGAATTCATGCTCTTGTTAGTTCCCTCCCACGTTATCTAAGGGTTAGCACGTGTGACCCATTAGAATACGGCCAGACTGACAGTGTGCGATGTCCTAAAAGGCATTGCAGCTTCTACCTTGGTTTCCTAGCTTGCTTGCTCTGGGGGAGAGCCAGTCACCTTGCTGTGAGGATGTTCAAGCGCCGTGGAGAGGAACTGAGGCCTCCCACCAAGGCCATACAAACTTGCCAGCCACGTGAGTGAGCTCCTGGAAGCAGATCCTCCAGCCCTAGGCAAGCCTTCAGATGGCCACAGCCCTGGCTTCCGCCTAACTGCAGTCTTAGGAGAGACCCCGGCTGGGGGTGTGAGAGGTAATACATGCTTATTGTTTTTTTTAAGTTGTCAGGTTTTGGGGTAATTTGTTAACCTGCAATAGGTAACTAATCCATTTTTCTTTCATTTTAGGTCAAAAGAGTGGTGGTGGAAGAGGTAGGCAGGTGGGCAGAATGAAGGGTTAGGAATGAAATGAAGGACAGAGAAGGAGGCTGGGTAAGAAGCCACATGAGGGACAGGAAGGGGAAGAAGAGGGCATGACAACTACGGGTCCCAGATTTTTCAGAGTAGCACAGGTTCAAGTCTGCTGATAATAACAACAGGTAGATTTATTGAGCACTTACTATGTGCCAGGCATTGTATCTTAAGTATACTTTCTTTAAGGGACCGCAGGTTCTGATTTTTTGGCTTAAAAAATATGCATTTTAGAAGGTGGGAATAATAGATGTGAGGGACAAAAGCTAGACAGTGGAGAACGTTGCAAACAAGGCCATACAAAGAAATATGGGCTGGGTGCGGTGGCTCATGCCTGTAATCCTAGCACTCTGGGAGGCTGAGGCAGGTGGATCGCTCAAGGTCAGGAATTTGAGACCAGCCTCAGCAAGAGTGAGACCCCGTCTCTACTAAAAATAGAAAGAAATTATCTGGACAACTAAAATACATATAGAAAAAATTAGCCGGGCATGGTGGTGCATGCCTGTAGTCCCAGCTACTCGGGAGGCTGAGGCAGGAGGATCGCTTAAGCCCAGGAGTTTGAGGTTGCTGTGAGCTAGGCTGACGCCACGGCACTCACTGTAGCCCGGGCAACAGAGTGAGACTCTGGCTAAAAAAAAAAAAAAAGAAAAGAAATATGGAACCTTAAAACTTGGTGAGGAAGGTGGAAAATGCTGAAACTATCTAGGTGCATGTTATGGATATGAAAAAGACACTTTTCCTCTTTTAGTCATTTTTTGACTCATTTAATAACTACTTGTTCTAGGCACTAGGGTCCCGCACTGGGCAAAGCACAGGCACCGAGCTGCAGTCTAGGGGGGTTTTCTCCTTCTCAGTGGGTCGCGTCACCAAATACTCAGCCACTGGCCAGAAACTGGAGTCATCCTAATCTGTCTTCCCTCCTCCACCGCTAGCAGTCCTGGGATTCCGGTGAGCTTTGCGGTTCTTGTCTGTCCCTGTTGCTGCTCTCTGTCCTTCACTTGAGCGTTCGTCATTTCTTACCTGCTGCACCCATTTCCTAGGGCTGTGGTAACAAAGTGCCACAAACCAGGTGGCTTAGAGCAACTGAAATGTATCGTCTCACAGTTCTGGAGGCCAGAAGTCAGAAATCAAGGTGTGCACAGGGGCCCCTCTTCCCCTGAAGGAAGACTGTTCCAGGCCTCTCCTTGGCTTGTGACAGCCTAACTCCGGCGTGCACGGGGTGTTCTGCCTGTGCACGTGCCTGCCCCTTCACCTGCTGTGCGGGATTGGGGGCCCACCCTACTTTACCATGACTTCACCTTAACTAATTACATCTACAGCAACCTTATTTCCATATAAGGTCACATTCTGAGGGATGAGGTACTAGGACTTCAATTAAACCCAGAACACCCCGGTTATGGCGTAGTCTTTCAACCGGCACCCCCATGTCTTGAGTCCTAACCTCCGGGAATCTCCCCAGCTGCGCCCCACACCTGCCCTGCCCATGGTCGTCAGTGCCATCTGCCCAGAGTGAAAATGGGATTATGTGCTACCCAGATGAAAAGCCACATAGTTTCACTTATCTTTAGCGAAACACAAAGTTCCTTAAAACCTGGCCAGTGCGTCCCTCACTGGCCCTATCTCCCCCACTCCTTCATTCTCACCTGTATTTTGGCCACACAGAACCAAGCACATTTCCCAGAATCTGTCACAGGCTCCATTCCAAGGCAAGCTTTCTCCCATCTGCATGCTATTTTATTTTAAAACCAAGTTCCCTTTTTTCCTGAACACTCCTCCCTTTAAGACTCAGCTCAGATCACCTCCTTTGGGATCCCTGTCAGATTCCTCTTGAGTTAGAATTAGAGCTAATTCCGTCTCCCTTAGTTCCCTGTAGGTAATTTCCTGCCTACTTATCCCAGTGAATAGTGAACCGTTTACTTGTCTCTCCTGTTAAGCTGTGAGTTCCCCTAGCTGGGCACTTGCCTTCATTGCTTTGCAGCCCTAGTGCCAAGTATAGTATTGTCTTAGTACGGTTGTGCAGCTATAACAGAATACCTGAGACTGGGTAATTTATAAAGAAATTTATCAGCTCTCAGTTCTGGAGGCTGGGAAGTCTGAGAGCATGGTGCCAGCACTGGGTGAGGGCCCGCTTACTGCGCCATCCCACGGTTGAAGGCAGAAGAACCAGAGAGAGTGAGAGTTAGGCCTTTCGTAGAGAGCCAGTGGGGAAGAGAAACGTGGCACTCCAATAAGTCACCTTGCTTTTGTCATAGTTTCATGAGAGAACTTACTCACATGAAATCTTGCACATACAAAGCTAATGTTTATTATTTATTCATGCACTCTTTGACCCTACTAATATAGAACATTACAAAATAAGGAAACTAAGGAATGGTTTGTTTAAAAGTGCATCGTATCTTTCCATCCTCTCCCTGGCTGGAGAACTTCAGTACTGGGTGTCTCTGTGTGAAGACTTTTCTGTGAAACCACCAGCCTAAAACTGATATTCCCGCCGGAGTTCCCATCACAGCCGCCAGCACTCATTTTCACATGTGCATCTCATGATGCAGCTCCACACGGTTCTCATGGGGTAGTTCACAGGGACTTTCTCTTCCCTTCTGCCTCCTGCAAATCCCCTTCCTTTTCTTTCTGTTAATACGTCTCTGCTCCTTTTCTGGCTTGTTTTGTCTCCTGTACCTGTGGTGCTCCCCGAGTGTGGCAAATCGTACTTTCTGAAGATGGCCACACCTAGGTATTTACTCCGCTCCATGCTTTCTTCTCACGATGCGAGTGGCTCCCCCCATCGAGAGCCAGGGTCTAGTTTCCTCTCCCTGAATCTGGACAGGGCCTGGTGGCTGCCCTGATCCACAGTGTGTGACAAACTTGATGTCCTGTGATTCAAGGCTGAGTCATAAGAAGGATGCCGCTGTCACCTCTCTTACTCTTCCTTCTCACACCTTCTGCTCGACCCGGAGCCCAGCGACCCTGTCCGAAGGAGCTTAGGCCACGTGTGGAGGCTGTGCGTAGATGTTCCAGCATCAGCCGCCAAATGTGTGAGCCAAAGAGCCTTCGGATGATTCCAGCCTCCAGCCTTCAAGTCTTCCAGCTGAGGGCCCAGAAATCATGGGGCAGAAATAAGCCATCCCTACTGGGCCCTAACGAAATTCCCGACCCATGAAAACTAGTGAGAATTAATAAGTGGCGATTGTTGTTTTAGGCTACTGAATTAGGGGGTAGCTTATTACATAATAAGTAACTAACCTACCAAGAATCTCCCTTCTCTTTTGTTCTTTCCCTGGCAATTTCTTTCACCTTGCTGATGTCCAGCTGTCCCCTCATTGTCTTCCTCTCAATGTCAACTCTCCTGTCTTTGCAAGTTCCTCCCCGTAATTACTTTCAGACTCTTTGCCCATGGTCAGTTAACATGACCGGTTGCCTACTGGGCAGCTCCTCTGGGATACTCCTCAGATTTGCTATTGTTCAAAAAGACACTTAGCATCTTTCTGCTCAAATCCATTTTTCCTCTTCTGTTCTCTCTTTCTGTTCTTAGCAGAACCAAACTTCCAACCTAGAAGCTCTGATCACCACTGACTCCTTTTCTGTCTGTCCTATCCCACAAGTCGCTAAGTGTTACATTGGGCCAGTTGGTATGATTTTGCCAGCAAGTAACACAAAAAGCCAGTTCAACATGGTGTAGCAGTTTGGGTCTAATCAGGAGCTAGAAACAGGGGGATTTTAATATAAATAATTATGATCTATGATAAAAGAGTCACCATAAGATATGAGGAAACTCTTTATGGCACCCTGGGCTGAGGGAGAGAACCCGAAGAAGAACAGCTTGGAAGGGGTTTAGATCTCACTGGAGAAGGTGTGGGGTTCAGCTCGCCAGATAGCAGACGGGCCAGGCTGAAGCTGGTCTGCAGGTGCAACAGGTCACCTGCTGGTGTGCAGGTGAGGGAGCCGGTGATCAGCACCTAGTGGTGTGGATGTGCTGGAAACCACAGGAGAACCTCTTCAGCAATGTTCCTCCAGAGGGTTCTCTACTCCAAAAGCTTAATGTCATGCTTACATTAAAGGAGAACTACTTAAAGGAATTCCTTTGTTTATCATGGAGCATATATTGAAGGGTGCATTTGGAGCTTAGAGGCAACAAATTAATAACACACATGGCTTAAGCAAATTTATTTGTTTGTCACAAAGCAAAAGATCTGATCCTGGCCAGTTCTAGGGTTGTGATGAAGTGGTCAGCTGTGTTGTCCGGGATCCCGATGTTTCCATCTTATTCCTACCGTGTGGGCCACATCTTCCCTCACAGTTACTAGGGGCTGTAGCAGGCGCAAGCACCTTATATGGACATTACTGCAGCCAGCGAAAAAACAAATTAATATAAAAATTTTAAAAAGGGAATTTCCTCCCTTGTGTCTCTTTTTATTGGAGAAAAAAACGTTTTGCAGAAGGTCTCAGGAGACTTCCCATAAAGTTCCATTGTCAGGATTGGGTCGTATGCCCTTGGTCAGGCTGTAACAAAGGCTGGGAAGCAGGAATCCCGCACCTTCAGCCTGCGTGGCGGAGGCGAGCCCTGCCTGGCATGGAAGGGTTGGGCCAGGGCGTAGGATGCCTGCAGGATGCCACCCACTGCCGCCTCGCACCGCTGCCCCCCTCCCCTCCCATTCCCACAGCCCTAGGTCGTTACCTTTGGCAGTCACCCAGCTAGGTGTTAACCAACCATGAATGGGGTGTTCTTGCAGAAGGACACAAGGCTTTCTGCTGTCGATTGTGTCACCTTCAGTCTGATAGCTTTAATAAAGCAGCTTCCAGTCCATCCTACAACCAGATGGATTTTCCTGAAGTGTCTCTGTGACTCTCTCTTTCTCATGCTCCAAATCTCTCGCTCAGGAGGCAGGGTGAGTTATGAGCATGGGCTCTGGTCCCAAATCATGTAGTTCACATCCATGCTCTGTCATTTACTAACTGCATGACCTTGGGCAAGGGATTTAATTGCTTTTCTTTCTTTCTTTCTTTTCTTTTTTTACTCAATGTCAAGTTCTTGAGATATTTAATTTATTTTTGCCTGAATTTATCATCTTTTAAATGAGGGTAATAAAATTACCTATCTCATGCGATCATTATGAAGAGTGAATGACACAATTCCCGTGAATGGATCTCAACACAGGGTGAGCCTTCAGGATGTGTTAGTGTGGCAGCTGTTGTTCCCCACTTTACAGCCAATCACATCTAAGCTTCTTAGCTGATCATTTAAGATCCTCTAGGAGCTGACCACAGTACAATTTTTCCAAACATATTACAATTAACTTTCACCTAAACTGTGAGCTACTTGAGGGAAGGATTATATTTTAAAAGCCCAGGATATAGCACAATTTTTGGGCAAAAGCAGTTGCTCTCTCTTCCCATGTAATTTTTGCTCAAGCTAAAGGCCCTTTTATGGCAAATACAGCTTCTGTATTTTTCCACCCATGGCTTTACACTCGCTGGTCTCCGTGCCTGTACTGTCTTTCTCTAACTTTCCCCATATCCTTCCAGGCTCCACTCAAAAGCAACATCTTCCATGATGGGATCTCTTTCCCAACTTCTCATTTTGAAAAATGTCAAGCCTCCAGAACAGTTGAAAGAATGGTGCAAGAGCACTGATATACTCTTCACCTACCACTGCAATTGTTAATATCTTTAACATCTGCTTTCTATCTTTACATATACACTCCCCACCCAAATCATTTCAAAATTGCCAACATGATGACACTTCACGTTCAGCATGTGTTGCCTAAGAACAAGCACAGTATCCTACATAATCATAATGCTTTTGTCTCACCCATAAAACAATGATTCCATATTATCTACTGTACAATTTTTTGGCAGTTTATTTTATTTGTGATCTGAGGAACCAAGAAATGCCCCAAAGGAATGACAATGTGCTTTGGGGGTCTTTTGCTAGGATCAAGCTCCTTTCTGGATATTCTGAAAAGTTTCTGGATTTTTTTTTTGTGTGTGAGCTTTTGCCTGAGTTTCAGGGTGGTATCTGTGTACCACCAGTTCAATAGCTCGTGGTTTGTGTTCCAAAGGGGCAGTCATAGCTTTCCCTGCCTCTGCTAGTGCTCTAGACACCAAGCAGGGACACCCTCAGAAGCAGCTTATTTCTGTCCTTGGTCTGTCACTTAAGCTTGTGTTTCCAAAGCCAAATGTCAGGTGCAAGAAGATTGAGTCATCATAATGGGGTAGTAGTGGTTGGAGCACCTGGATTCCAAGCCTGGATCTGTCCTATTAGGCGAGGGGTGTATTTCTGCTCTAGGGCTGCCATAACAAAGCACCACTGGATAGCTTCACACAACAGAAATTTATTATCTCACAGTTCTGGAGGCTAAAAGTCCAAAATCAAGGTGTTGGGTCATGCTCTTTCTGAAGGTTCTAGGAGGAGAACCAGCTCAACGTCTTTCTCCCAGCTTTTGTGTTGGCAACAATCCTTGGCCCTTCTTGGCTTGTGATGCGTCACACCTCCATTCTCGTGTGGCTGTGCTCTCCTCGCATGTCTCTGTCTCTTTCCCACTTCCTATAAGTAGCCCAGTCATATTGGATTAAGAGCCCACCCTACTCCTGTGTGATCTCATCTTAACTAATCTATAAAGAACAACCCTGTTTTCAAAGAAGGTCACACTTGGTAGCAGTGGGGGTTAGGACTTCACAATATCTTTTTTTTTTTTTTTTTTGGGACAGAGTCTCACTCTGTTGCCCAGGCTAGAGTGCCGTGGCATCAGCCTAGCTCCCAGCAACCTCATACTCCTGGGCTCAAGCAATCCTACTGCCTCAGCATCCCGAGTAGCTGGGACTACAGGCATGCGCTACCATGCCCGGCTAACTTTTTCTATATATTTTTAGTTGTCTGGTTAATTTCTTTCTATTTTTTAGTAGAGACAGGGGTTTCGCTCTTGCTCAAGCTGGTCTCGAACTCCTGACCTCGAGCGATCCTTCCGCCTCGGCCTCTTAGAGTGCTAGGATTACAGGCGTGAGCCACTGCGCCCCGCCTATACCTTCTTTTAAATATTATCTTCTTGCAGATTTTTCACTGCATCACTTTAAAAAGCAGAAAATGCTAATTTTTCCCAAAATAGGTGATACTAATTTTAACCTCTTGATTAAGGTGGTTCTACAGGATCTTTCTATTGTGAAGATGTATTTTTGTCTTCATTAGGAAAATACACTTTGAGAGTGATACTCTGAGACAAAGTGAATATTCTGGTTCGTATTGATCTTTCACCTGATGGTTTTGGTATCCACTGATGACCCGTATCTGTGTCAATTATTGCACTGGAGTTGCAAAACACGAACCCTTTCTTGACGTCCACAGTCTAGGCCCGCACTCTCCCTCTGAGCTGCTAACCACTTCCCTTTCTTGGGCTGTATTAATTACTCTTTGGCAATATAAGCACAGTGGCTAAGTCACAGGCTCTGGGACTGTCTGGCTTGGGCTCAAACCCTGGCTTTTTCACTTATCAGCTGCATGACTAGCTAGTTATTAATATTTAATTCTGCCATACTTCAGTTTCATGATCTGTAAAATGGGTGCAATAAAGGTACGTCTCATAGAATTGTATTAGGATTAAATGAGCTAAACCACGGTGTCAGGCCACTGGTGATTAGTTGCTCAACAAGTGTTTGCTAGTAAGGGGTCACAGTTATTTGCATCTGAATGAGCATCTTTGTAAGTTACTCATATCCTTGTGCCTCAATTCCTCATCTATAAGGAGCTTCCCACTTCATAGGTCTTTGAGGATTCATGCTGAAGTGCTTAGCACGCTGTGTGGTATGGAATAAGCACTGAAAAACGATGTCATCGTGATTATTTTTGTATCTTATTTGCTCTAAAAGAAAATAAATGTTTTGAGTTCAATCTTTTCAGATTTTTTTTTTACTCTCCCTGTACCTAGCACACAGCCATTCACACAGCACTGGCTCAAGATCCGTGAATAGAAGAATCACTAAAGCTTTGTTGAGTGGCACTTGGTAGTGGCACCTTTGTCTACCGTGTACTTCGCGTTGCCGCATTTGTGCTGCCTTCCTGCTGGAGAAGCTCACGCTCCCACAGAAGGTCGTGAGACGCTGTGCGGCAAAGGCTGTTTGTTAACCCCCAAGTCCGGGACTTGATCCCACAGGGCAGGAAAGACGCCCCCCCACCGCGGACCCGGCGCTGCGCGGCCGGCGTGGGGAGGCAGCTCCCGCCCGGGCACGGGGGCAAGTTCCCCATTGTCCCTGTCGGTCGAGGTTGGGAACGGCTCCTCCCGATCCGGCAGGGCGCGGCGGGAGGGAAAACGGAGGCCGGGGCTCGGCGGCCCCTGCCACGCGCGGCGCGCCCGGGGTGCACCTAGGGCCGCGCCCCGCCACCGCCGCTTCCTGTCCCGCGCGTGCCGCGCTCACATGACCCGAGTCGGGCGGAGCCGGCCGGGCGGGGATCACCTGAACAAGGGGGTCACGTGAGCGGGGGGCGGGGAGGGGGCGGGACCGAGCGGTGGTCACGTGACGCGGTTCCGGGGCCGCCGCTGTCGCCGCCGCCGCCGTGCCCAGCGGAGCCTCGCTCCCCTCGGGCTCCGGCGCCTGCTACCGTTCCGACGCCAGCTGCCCCTCCGCGCCTGCCCTGGCGGCGCGACCCTGTCCCGGGCGCTGCCCCTCGGAGTCGCGCGCCGTTAGCGCAGTGCCCGCCGCGCAGCCCGGGCCCGGCGCGATGGGGGCCGCCGCCGGCCGGAGCGCCCACCTGGGGCCCGCGCCTGCCGGCCGCCCGCCGCGCTCCCTGCTGCTGCTGCAGCTGCTGCTGCTCGTCGCTGCCCCGGGGGCCACGCAGGCCGAGGCCGTCGAGTTCCCCGAGCTGTGCAGGTGGGTGGCCCGCCGGGGCGCAGGCGTCGCTCGCGGTGGCCCCGGGCGCGCGGCCGTGGTGGGGGGCAGGGAGTGCTCGGGAAGGTGCGGGGGTCCCCAAGTCGCTTCCAGTCCACGCTGGGGCCCGCCCCGCCCCAAGCAAAGTTGAGCGCGTGCTGGCCGCGAGGGGAGACGGGGGTCCGGCGGGCGGGGGCGCGGGAGGACGCGCTGGCCCGCGAGCCCCGTGCCCGGCCACTTGTGGCTGTCACTGAGTCGGGGGCGGCTTTGTGCGCGAGCGGGCGGCCGTCCTGTCCGGGTGACACGCTGCGGGGCAGCCTCACGCCCAGTGCCTGCCCCTCGCAGCGGTGCTTCTGGGAAAGTTGGAGGAGGCAGGAAAGGAACTACAGCTGCGCTTTGTTCCCACTGCACGTCTTCGTCAAAGTTTCGCCGGCGCGGCTTTGGGGGGGCCCCAGTGTGGGAAGACTCGCCAGTGCGTCGGAGCCCACGCCAGTGGCCTTGGCGTTGGGTGTTTTTGGTTTCATTTGCTGACCGATTTCTTCCACGTGGGTTTTCATTTTCTCTTTAAATAACTTTCCAGCAGTAGGTGACTTTTCCCCCTCTTTGATTGGGGGTTGAGGGGTGGTCATCCTGTGTTGGCTTCAAGACTTCACTCTTCACTCTTCTGAGCTCGACTTCCTGTCCAGTTGCTCACATGATGTCATTGTCTCCGGGGTGGATTATTCTAGTGGAGTCTCCTGCTCTGGGAACCGCGGTTCTATAACCATTACTCCCATCGAGGACTGTTAATGTCCCACAACAGCTAGGAGTCCCGGGTCTGGGGAACTTCCAATTCGTGGAATTTTCGGACCAACCTTCTCTGGACTGCTTAGGGTTATGGAAAATCCAGCTTTTATTTATTTTTCAACTTTGGTTAAAAAAAAAAAGGGCAAGATGGAAAGTTTAGAACAGTCAACAGTTTCCCCCTTGGCAATACCGTGGTAACTTTTCAGAATGAAATGAAGTTTAGAGTATGTTGAGCTGAACTTTGAGTTTGTCCCAGCGTTTATGGGGTTCTTATTTTTCCCTCATATTACAGAGTTTTATTAGCACTTATGTGTTCAGAATTGTAGAAATTATTATTCTAAGGAGAATGAGGCTGACCCCACAATAGAAACCTTTTGAAAAGACCATATCCTTTATTTCCTTCCTTTTTTTGGAAGGGGAAGGGCAGACTTGAGGGAGACTTTATGGCACAGTAGTTTATAGTCGAGTTAGCTACTCTAGGATACATAGTTGCTCTAGTAACTGGCATGATACAGAGAAAAGGGGGGCAACATGAGCAAGGTCAGGCTGAGACTGACATTTAAAGGACGATATTTTGGAATAGTGGCTGCTATGACCAAAAACGTCCATAAGAAATTAGCTCAGCTGGGCTATTGGTGTGGAAGTCTTCGTCTTGTTAATAAATTGGAATTTATTTCTTAACAGTTAAGGTTAAAGTTGGCCTCAAGGGTAGGCTGATACTCTGGCTGATTCAGGGGGCTCTGACTTTTGTGTTAGGTTAGTCATCTCAGCAGCTTGAACCTGGTTCATTAACCTCATCTCCAGGTGGAACATGACCTCTTGGTCCAGTAGGAATGGCCTTTGTATCTTTACATATTTCTGGCACTGACGCATGTGGTCATAACTTAGCAAACACTGAAGAGGGTTCTGAGATTGATAATGCATTGGAAGTATGATAAGCTGTGCCCTCCGTAGTCTTGGAATATCTTTAAAGTCGGCGTGTTCCGTTTTTCTGCCAGATTTTCCTGGGACAGCAAAGCTCCCAGTCACTTTAGAGGTGGTTTTGACACACCTCTTTCCCCTGCCTGTTACTGCACTGTGGTTGCTCATGTAGACTTCTCCAGAGTCACTTGCAGGCTCTAAACAAAACACCTGCAAAGTGAAGTTCTTCTTGTGTTTTCCTGTTTTAAATTGATACCTTTCCTTGAATACTTTTAAAGACTTTTCTTGCGGGGGTGGGGGTGTCAATAATCTGTGTACTTTTAGGAGGTAAAACTGGCTAAAAGTACCTTAACTCTAGCACATATGTGAGGAATGGGAATGTGAGCTGATCTTTTTTTAAATCCGCTTTAAAAGTTCTACCAAATATCACCAAAGCATGATGTGTTAAGCTACGTTTTTATTCTGTTCCTGGGCATCCATTTGCTGAAATGTCAGTAACTTACCCACGTCTCCACTGTGAGTATGAAAAGTAGACTCCTAGAAGCCATTTGTTTTTGCACCTTGGTTGCATGGAGGCCGTCCCTGATGTACAGAAGGATTGTGTTCCAAGTGTCTGTAAGTTGGGTGTTTGAAATGTGGAACACTTTTTCCCCTGGAAAACAGTCTTGTTCATTGTGGTATGGTGGCTAGGGCAGTCCTCAGAAACCCATTATCCTCGCAAAGGTTTTGGAGTGCCCAGACGCCATACAGCTTTCAGTAGCGCTTAAGCAGTAAATTCTCATTGCTTTAAAAGATTACTCCTTGCTCTAAGAGTTGGATTTCTGGGGAAACAACCTCTTCTCCCAAGCCTAGCTCCCTACAACTTAGGATATTTTTCATCTGCAGTCCCTTGGGACCAACAAGAAGGGAAGTCTGGGCCTGCTTTAGGAGTGCCTGCCTGGCACCTTGTGGGATCAAAGCTTCAATGTGAGCTTTGGCTCTGAGCACTCCTGGGCTGGGGTGTAATTCTTGGTGCAGTTATTGGTGGAGGGGTGAAGGAAACAACTATTTCAGCAGCAGCTCTAACTACATTCATGCACGTGGAGAGGCCTTCTCTCTGCAAGTTGCACATTATATAGCGGGTACTACAAAGGCAAGTTTCCCAAAGTGTTATCTGGCTTGAAGCAGCATTTTAAATAAGTGCTTGCTTTTTGGAAAGACTCAATAATATGTTAAGTGTTAAGGGGATTGCTGTGCCAGGTGAGCCCTGTGCTGTGGAAGAAGTTAGTGATTCTTAGATGGTTCTCAGGAGATGATGTGCTAGGACAAAGAGTGTGTTTCCTGAGGCCAGTGTGACAGGCTGTGAGACTGGCCGGTGCAGAGGTCCTGGGGCAGGAAGGAGTGTCTGAAGGTCAGTGGGGCAGGACTAGTGAGAGCAAGACAAGAGTGGGCCCCAGGAGAGAGGGGCAGAGGCCAGGCCATGCAAAACCACTAAAAATGACCAAAAGGCTCTTAGCTAGTCAACAGCTTTACTTATTACTCTATGCCTTAAACTTAGTAAAAAGTACACATTACATATATTACATGTAAATTTCCACTCTTTAGTTAGGTGTTAACAAGATCATTAATGTATTTGGTCTTAACAGTTTATATAATTATAAAATAATGCATTGGGCTAACTAGATTTAGGGAGTCAAGTACTTTAA
Organism: Lemur catta; assembly: GCF_020740605.2. NCBI lineage: Eukaryota > Metazoa > Chordata > Mammalia > Primates > Lemuridae > Lemur > Lemur catta. The sequence continues at coordinate 140,765,105 of NC_059129.1, forward strand.
AATTTATCCATAACAAGTTTTCCCCAAATTGTTTGAATATAAATGCTGGAAAGTTTTTATTATATTGAGGACAAGAGAATAATGAAGCCAGCTGGGAGTTGAGGTTGGTTTAGTTACTGTCTCTAAGGAGATTTCTTTCCTCCCTGCAGTTTTTCCAAAGGAACAATGCTTATATGCCTAATTTGGGCCACATGTTAAACCTGGATCACATCCATTTGTGTGTGCATTTCTTTCAACAGTAAGTGTCTGTAGAAACCAAAGATTGTTAATTATGATTATATTAGGCCTCATGCATTAATTCTTAGAACAGCATCCTGACAAATTCCCAGGAAATGAATGCCTGATTGGGTTTCACATCTTTTATCAACGTTTTATAGACAGAGGGATTTTTAAAAGATGGGCCTGAGAAAAAGAATTTAGATGTTCTCTTCTTTATTTTGATCTTGGCTTATAAATTGTTGTACGGGGCAGAGAGGACTCAACAGGGTTCCAGGACTGAGTCTAGTGGCAGAGAGTAGCCCATCCCTTTGCAGGTGCTGTTCTTTTTCTTCCTTTGAATGTCCCAGCCATGGAGATCTCTTGGTAACACCCCAGCTGGTCATGGGTGGTGTATTAGGAGTGGAAATAGCTGTCTGACTTTATGGGAACTGTCAAACTGTAATCCACAGTGGTTGTGTCGTTTGCATTCCCACCACGAATGCATGAGAGTTTCAGTAGTTCCACATCTTTGTCACCACTTGGTCTTGCCAGTCTTAATTTTAGCTGTTTTAGTGGGTTTGTAATGGTATCTCAGTGTGGTTTCAATTTTCATCTCCCTGCTGACTCATGATATTGAACATGAAGGAGCGTTTTTTCTTGTTTTTGTTGGAATGCCAGATGATGTCGAACATCTTCATGTGCTTATTGACCATTCGGATAGTTTTTGTATTGTCTTCTAAAAATAATATTTTCCCTCGCCCACTCCTTAAAACTTTTTTGGGTTTTCTCCTTGCTAGTTCCTTGTATCTTCTGCATACAAGCCCTTTCTTAGATATGTAATGTGTATTATGAATATTTTCTTTCAGTGTTTGCCTTGCCTTTTCGTTTTCTTAGTGATATCCTTTGAAGAACAGATTTTTTTTTTTTTTGGTAGAACCAGAGTCTTGTTTCTTGTTCAGAGTCTTGAACTACTGTGCTCAAAGTGATTTTCTCACATTGGCCTCCCTAAGTGCTGGGATTACAGCTGTGAGCCCCTGTGTCCAACCAAGAACAGGTATTTTAAAAAATTTGATGGACTCCAATTTATCATTTTTTTTTAATGGTTTGTGCTTTTGTAGCCTAAGACATCTTTGTTAGGAAATTTGCCCCAGCATTTCTCAATCTCAGCACTATTGACATTCAGGCTGGATAATTTTTTGTTGTGGGGCTGTGCTGTAAATTGCAGGATGTTAAATAGCATTCCTGTCCTCTACCCATTAGATGCCAAAAGTACTCTTTACTGGCCCCATTCTCAGCTGTGACAAATAAAAATGTCTCTAGATATTTCAAATGATTGGGAGGTGGGGGAAATCATCCCCAATTGAGAACCACTGGTCTACTCCAAGGTCAGAAAGATTTTCTCCTGTGTTTGTTTTTAGAAGTTTTATAGTTTTAACTTTTATGTTTAGCCCTATGATCAGTTTTTTTAATTTAATTTCTGTGTTTGATGTGAAGGGTGAAAGTTAATTTTTTTCCATGAATATATTTAGTTGTATTTACTAATATTTTATGTAATATGTTTGCAGTTGTTTTTTAAATTGAGATTGGGCTGTAATTTGCTGTGCTGCTCTTGACTGATTTGGTTGTCAAAAATATGTTTGCTTTGTGGAAAGAGCTTAATTAGTTAGTTTTTAGTATTTTTGTGTGTGGTGAACATTTTCTTGTTCCTTAAATTTTGGTAGAACTCACCAGTAAAACTATCTCGGCCTGATGCCTTTGAGGAGGTAGAGTATAGTGGGGAAGGAGTTTTGATTATGGTTTTAGTTTTATTTACCTTGCCCATTCAGATTTTCTACTTTTTTGTTGAGTCAGTTTTGGTAATATTTTTTTCCTGGAAAATTATCATTTTAATTACATATTCATATGTAAATATGTACATGCTACTCTCTTATATTTTTGAAAATATGTATCTGTAGGTAAATTAAAAAATTCCTGATGTTTAATTGTGTACTTTTCCCCTTAGTTATATTTACCAAAGATTTGTCTACCTGTGATTAGTCTTTACAAAAGAACTAGCATTTTGTTTTTTTCACCATTTATTTTCAGTTTTATTGATTTCTGTGCTCTGTTAGTAAATAGAAAAAAGGAAAGCTGAACAGCACCAATGAACACATTATTTTTCTGTTTCTAGTTTGAATTGAAAGCTTAGATCTTTTATTTTAAATCATTTTACATAATTAAAAAAAGTATTTAAAGCTATGTGCTGCTTTCTCCTGAGCACTATATCTCTAAGTTCTGATACATGGTTTTTACATTCTTCAATTCTGTATATTTCCTTTTGGACACCATGTCACCTTCCTGGACCCACTAAATTTTTAGACTTTTTTTTGCAGGTAAATGGATTTTTGGGGGGGTTATTTTTTTCCACTGTGGCCAGTAAATGTGGTGGAATTTATTGCCATTTCCCTTGTGGCCTCACACCTAGTCAAGTTGGGAGTCTTTTACGTGTTTGGAAAAAATGTTCTCTGTTTGGGTCAAAGTTTTTTTTTTTTTTTTTTTTTTTGAGATATGGTTTCACTCTGTCACCCTGGGTAGAGCGTGGTGGTGTCGTCATAGCTCACAGCAACCTCAAACCCCTGGGCTCAAGCGATCCTCCTGCCTCAGCCTCCCGAGTAGCTGGGACTACATGTACACATGCCACTACGGCCGGTCTCACGCTTGCTCAGGCTGTGTCAAAGTTATTCATTGTGTGGCTGTCCAGCTTTTCTTTGTCCTAACTTATTCTTTGTTCTGCTTGATTTGTCGGTTGCTTTTATTCTTGCGTCGGCTACCATTTTGGACAGGATTGGAGAAGGTGTCTTCTCCTGTCTCTCAGCTTACCGAGGCTCCCGATATTCTTAAGCTCTGTGGCTTCTCCGTTGTCTGTTTCCACAAGGTCTCCCATTGCTGTGTAGCCACAGCTACCTGTTCTTTCTGCAGCTTTCCGCACCCCTTTGAAGATGTGTTTTAAAGTTCTGCCCTGATTGCTGTATTAGTTCTCTTTACTTGGCCCTGGTTTCTTCAGTTCAAGTTTGTCATCTGGTGATTCTGCTGTGCTCTGTGCAGTGAGTCTCCGTGGGGACGTTTGCTGTCTCTTGTGCAGCTGCACAGGGCAGGGCTGGAAGCAGTTGTTGGAACTTGGCTATAAATCGTTCTGGGGGAGACTGGGGGATGGGCAGGGCCTGCTCTGTGGCTGGTCCTTTCCGTCCTGCTGAACATCACCCAGGCGTGTTCCTGCCAGGAGACAGCTGCCGAACCCCTGCTGGTCGCCGTTGGCAGCGTGTGCCTGAGCTGGGAGATCTGGGTTATTGAGCTGCCTGGGTCAAATCACTTCTTTGCTCTGGACCTTATTTTCCTGAAGAGAGGTAGGAGTTAGTTTTGGAAGTCACTGTCCTGGTTTTGAATTTGGACTCCTCCCTTCCCAGGCCTCGGGCAAGTTACAGAAGCTCTCAGGTCTTGATTTCTTCTGTGTGGAATCAGGATACTAGTCATGTTCTCAGGCTCGGTGTAGCAATGAGAATACACTTGAATGTCTGGTACATCCTCCGTGTTCATCCGTGGTAGTTGCTGCCTTATCTGTGAGTTAGTTGCCGTGTCAGATCAGTGGTTTATTTTTTTTTAGCCTGTTACTCCATTAGTGTCGTGGAGTTTCTGCCTTAACCAGGGAGCATTTTCTTCTTCATCTGTTTCGTACATTGGCACTCCATGTAGGATTCCTTTTGAGGAAGAAAGGTTTCCACTGTATAAAAAAAGTTTTCAAACTATTGGACTACATGATTCTCTGGGTCCATTTGGCATCCAGATTTCTGTGACTGAGTTATGCAGCCTTCAGGAGTCCTTCCCAGCTCAAATTCCCTGAACAAGGAACTTAGTGATGGGAGGTGTGGGGTTTGGGTGGGTGCCAGGTGCCATATGTTAGGTACCCTAACCCGGCATCCTTTCCTGCTCCACCCTCCTTCCCATAGTGGCTTCTTCCAAGCTGGGAGCAAGAGGGCTGCAGCGGTTCCGCCGTCCAGGGGAGGAAGAGAGAGCCTCCTCGTTTGTCTCCTGCAGGCATCAGGAGGGCCCAGCCAACTTCTGCATGGGCGTCGGCTGTCAGGGGCTCCTGTCTTGACTTAGACCTTACCAGGCTCCCCTGGAGGGTGGAGGAATGGGTGCTGGATCTCAGGGTGTCTATGGAGGTGGGAACAAACAAGGAAAGAACAAACACCACCTTGCTGTATAACTATGAAAAAATCGGAAACAAACAAACAAAACACCCCCAGCTGCTGCTGACTGGGTTTTTGAGGTGCCCAGAGCAATGCATCCTATGTCTGTTTCTGTCTGTGTCAGCCAGCACCGAGGGGCGTGTCTGTGAACCCTCCGCAGTGGGGGAAATCCCAGGCCCTCTGGGTCCTGTGACCGTGAAACTTGCCCTTCAGATGAGCGAGAGACCTTTGGTGGACTTTCTCTTTTTCCTTTTTTGGCCTTGAGATCCCTTGGGGCCGCCATTGCTCAGCCGACACACGGAGGGCGTGTTCCTCTGGATGAGGGAGCAGATCCTGCCATGGAGGACAGTCATGGGAAATGACAGAGACTGTGCAAGGATTTGATCTTAGTTTTGTTTTAGGAGGTGGAGGGAAGGAGGGACATAGGGAAAGATGGAGGAGCGTGTAAACGGTGAAAAGTGGCCTTTGCAGTTGAAAGTTTAGGAGGTGTCTTTGCAATCAGAGCTGTCCGTGCTCCTCACACTTGCCGTGTGCAGGAGGAAGGCGAGCCCGAGTGATGTGGAGCTCATTCAGGAGCAGACTGGCCACTGGGTTTGGATTGGGTGTAAAATTAATTTGTTGCCATATGTATGGTTCTCTCTACTCCAAAACCAGTTATGAATTTTAAAACAGCTGTTTTGTACTTAAAAAACTCCCCCAACACTCCCTCCTGCAAATAGCACAGCAGGCCACCAGAATAGAAGTGCTAGAGAAGTGGGTTTCCTAGAAGTGCCGAGGGTGCGACTCCGGGTGAGTCACCCGCACTGTTCCTCTGAGGCTCCCTCCGTCCACCTGGTGTCTGCAAAGTGAGACGTCAGCGCATCTCTTTTTTCCATCTTTTTGGAGCCGCCCTTTAGAGAGGCGGTGGGAGGTAGTGGCTTGGTGGACCCTGACTGCCTGACTGAGGGAGGGAAAGAGGGTCAGGGGGTGGGGGCTGAGCTGTTCTACAGTGAGTCCACTGTTCCAGGCCTTTCTGTAAGAGGACTTGACTTCTCTTTTTTCTCTCCTTTTCTTTCTTCCTCCCTCCTTCCCCTTTCTCCCCTCCCCTCTCTCTCCTCTCCTTTTCTTTCTTTCTGTTCTTTCATGAGACAGATGCTGGAGTGCAGTGGTACGATCACAGCTCACTGCAGCCTTGAATTCCTGGGCTCACCTGATCCTCTTGCCTCAGCCTCCTGAGTAGCTGGGGCTACAGGCACGTGCCACCACGCCTGGCTAATTTTTAAAAACTTTTTTTGTAGAGATGAGGTCTTGTTATGTTGGCCAAGCTGGTCTTGAACTCCTGGCCTAAGAGGACATTTTTAAGCAGAGACCAGAAGGAGGTGAGTGAGTGAACCATGGACTCAGGGTGAAGGACCATGTGTCAGGCACGCTGGCAAGGAGCATCCCTGATGAGTTTGACAGACAGCATAGGGGCCAGTGTGGCTGGAGTGGCCGGAGGTGCTGGGAGAATGGAGGGAGGGGACCAGAGGCAGGGGACTAGCTAGGGGCCAGGTTCCATAGGCCCTGGGACTTTGGCTTTTCCCCACCGGGAGCCTGGAGCCCTCGGGGGATTTTGGTAGATTGTTGGGAATTCGGAAGATCTGATGTCTTCAGTTTCCTCAGTGAACTGGGAAGCAAGATCATTAGTTAAGGGCAGCAATTTAGTACACAACTTTTTCTCTTCAAGTCCCCTTGAAGTTGATGACCTTTTTACTATGGCAGTGTAGTGGAGATAGCACATGCCCTGGAGCAGGACCTGCCTCTTTCGAACACTGGCGTGGCCACTTTGTGAATTTGTGGCTGGAGGCAAGGTCACTGACCTTAGTAGGCCGTAGTTTCTGTGTAAAAGCGGGGAGGGATGGTGCCGACCTTGAGAGTTGGCAAAGGTTGAGCAACGATGTTCACAAATCGTGCGGTGTAAGGTCACTCAAAGACATGTTCCTTATTCTTGGATTAGGGGAGATAATGTTGTTCCTGTGAACGCATAAAGGTGAGAACTGATTTGGCTCTAAAGGAGCGTGCTGTGTGTGTGTTTCCTTTTCCAGTTGGGTGTTAAGATTTGCAGAGCTGTATGTGCCTGTCTGACGTTTGACCCCAGCGTCTTAAGGCAGGGGCTGTTCTCCTGTGTCTACCTAATTGGCCTTTGTGAAGAACTAGCACCTGCCGGTGGCCGCCTTAGCATTGTGGATCAGCCAGTGCAGCTGACAGCCAGAAGTTAGAGAGGCCACCTTCCCTGTAGTTAGAGCATGCAGGGAGGGGCGGGGTCTGGGAGGGTTTTCTCGGTGGCAGGCAGAGTAGGGCCCTGAGCATTAACGTTTGCATTCTGTGCTGTGGGCTGGGTTAACTTTAAAGGCAGCTAAATTCAGACATCCATGTAGTGAATGAAGAAGGATTATAACCTATGTTATAACCCTTGTTTCTACATGAGAGGAACGAGTAACGTATACTTTATAAAGTGTGAGAACATACAGATAATTACTCTGATTTTAAAAAAATCATCATGGAGCAGAGTTTAGGGTTGAAATACTAGCCTGCATCATGTACCATAGAGTTGACCTGAGCCCAGGGTAGCAGAGGGAAGACAGGCCATTATTTATTTATTTTTTTTGGTACCTCTGTGTTGTGGAATGTCGCTTGCCAATTTACCAAGAATTCCACGCCTTTCACTGCAGTGAAGCCTTATTAGCATGGAGTGTCCTGTCTTCCCCCACCCTCCTCTTCCAGAAGTTTGAGATTCACCAGATCTCTGTTCTGGTGGCAGCCAGTGGCTAGATGGCACAGGGTCGGGCAGGGCTGGAGTTGCTGGCCTGTCCTGAGAGGTCCAGGAGGCAGCTGACTGTGTGGGTGGGTGCGTGGCAGCCGTAGCTCAGCCTCCCTGGCTGTCTTTCTCGTGGCCCAGCTCCGTGGAGATGGCCCAGGGCCAGAGCTTGCCCCACTCTCCCGTCTCCAGTTCCTTGCCAGTGTCATGTGACACTTCCTTGGGAGGCCCCAAGTCAACTTACCATTTTTTGTAAACTTAATTTTTAAGCAGTACAAATCCTCCTATCGATTCAGATGAAAGCCTTAGATCATAGTCTCTCAGAAGCCCTATGTTGCTGGTGTGTTTTTTTTTCCCCTCACTGTGACCTTGCTGGTTAGCTCAGTTTTATAGACAAGGAAGTTGGGGCTGGGAGAGATTGTGTGTCTCACACAGCCTGTAGGGCCACGGCGGGGCAGGATTTGGGCCCAGGTCTGCAGGCTCCTCGTGGCACCTTTCAGAGGGAAGCTCACTTCTCTCTCTCTGTTCCACGTGACCTCTGTTAAACTCACTCATGATGCTGGCTTCAAAAACATTGCCAAGTCCCCGTTGCCTGCCCTGGAGCCTTAGGCTCTGACACTGACTTAGATGTCAGATGGGACTTGGCCTCCAGACCCGGAGTAACTCCCAGGGAGAATCAGAGACTGATGCCTGGCACGTCCAGGTTTCTGTTTCTTTATTTTTTGCAGGCCCTGTATCTTTATCCACAGCTTTGTGGGTTTGTGAGAATAGGAAGTGAAGTACTTCCTATATAAGCTTTGGCTATGCTGTGTCAAGCTCACATGCTGTCCCCGCCTTCGCGTCGGGGCATGGTCATCATGCCAAATCAGACGGTTTCTCTGTTAGTGTCGGCCACAGAAGTTGCGGGCAACAGTGGTCACATGATGCTGTGAAATCTGCAGCACATGTCCACTGTGGGAACCCTGCCTCTGAACATGCTCTTCTTCCCTGCTGGCGTTTTTGTTTTTTTTTTTTTTTTAAATTCCTTCTTAGTTTAGGAGATTGGTCCAGATTTTTGAAGGTTAGTGGGCTGAATGAGCTGAAACTCTGATAAGGGATGGTAGTGAGCCAAATGATTTCTTGAATATTCTGTTTGAATATCTGAGAGACTTGGAAGCATGCCCAAAGTAGGAAAATCCCGTTTGGAAGTGCAAGTCAGAAAGACTGTGTGTTCCCTTTATCTCCAAAGTGTTAGATTGGTTGCTTGCTATAGATTCAGAAAACCATTCCCCTAGTTAGTGACTGTGCACTGTGTTTTGCTATGTGAATTTAGCTTGTGTATTACCAACTGGGTTGCTTTTTGAAGGAAAACAAATTACACATTCGTATGTGCTTATTAATTTTATTAGATTTTAGTTGTTCCTTTATCCTGCTTTATGTGCTGGTAATTGTAGGTCAGTAATAAAATGTTTAGTAGCTACCTGATCATTACCATAACCCCAAGACTCATAGCGAGCGAGGGAATTAAAATATATTTCAAAAGAGTATGGATATGTGGCAATAAATGAGGAAGGGACAGAATGATAGCTCTTGGAAATGTTTTGTGTTGGAGGGAAGGAACCCAGTTTCCTAAGATTTTTTTCTTTAAGGGATTAGGTGTACCGTGCTTTTTTTTTTTTTTGGAGACTGAGTCTCACTCTGTTGCTCCAGCTAGAGTGCAGTGGCATCGTTGTTGCTCACAGCAACCTCAAATTCCTGGGCTCAAGTGATCCTCCTGCCTTCGCCTCCCGAACAGCTGGAACTACAGGCACACGCCACCATGCCCGGCTAACTTTCTATTTTTCATAGACACAGGGTCTTGTTCTTGCTCAGGCTAGTCTCGAACTCCTGAGCTCAAGTAATCCTCCTGCCTTGGCCTCCCAGAGTGCTAGGATTACAGGCGTGAGCCACCACACCCGGCCCATGCCATGCATCTTGGTCATGGAATTTTACATACTTTATTTTAGAAGTTAACTATTTTTAAAATGAAAGAACTTACATCTTGCAGAGTATTGCAGTTTTGCAGGCATTCAATGATGACATATATAAAAACTGTTGAGAGATGTCACATTAAGATACCAATGTCAAATAGTTTAAAAATATTGTATAGCTGTATCCTTATGACTTTGTCTTTTGAATTTTTTCTTTCTTTTGGATGGGTGTTTAGAAATTCCTTGGTGGAGACGGCTCTGCATTTCTCCTTACTGAGCTTTCCAAATGCCAGGCAGTGGTGTTGGCCAGTTAGATTTGTTCCTTCATTGCTGCCCCTTGATTGGTTTCGTCTTGACCAGGAACAGTTTTAATTGTGGCACTTGCTGGGACTGTGTTAGGAAAGTAGACACACCTTCCTGTCTCTGAGTTGGTTGACAGTCTGTTACTTGTGTGTTTCCTTCTAACCGGTAATCTGCCAACACCTCTCAGGATATTAGGAAATTTAAACCAAATGAGGCTAAAATGGAGCCTCTGTGCTGCTGACCAGACGCGGACGGACTGCAGAGCTCCGGGAGAGGGTCAGCAGAAGCAGGGAGATTACAGTCAGGAGCAACAGTATTAAGCTTTCTTTAAGGGAAGAATTCAGACCGTGTGCTTAGTTTATATGGTTAAATTAATTGCCCGTGTCTAGGGTGTATTTCAGCCACAGAACTCACTTTAAAATTGGAGTTCTTCTGAAGTCCTTTGCCTTGTGTGTGACTTCTGCCCCTCCCCCACTTCCTGCTGGGCCTGGTGGTTGGATTGTATTATAGGATGTTTCTGAGTTACCGATACCACTTACTATTGGACTCTGGGCTGAGCTAAGTAGTCAGAGGAAGAGTATGAATCTGAGATGAGGAAGACAATATAGACATGTTCCTTCCTAGTAGAGTCCACAACCAGCTTGGATAGGGACAGCGAAGAGAGTGCAGAGTGCAGCGGCGGGAAGGCGTGAGCGAGGGAATTGGTGCTATTTCCATGGAAACCAGTGGGGTGTGGGAAGAGAGGTTGCAGAAGGTGATGCCTCTGATGTTTGGCAATTCCAACTGTGCAAAAGGGAAAGCAGAACTGGACCGAGATTATAAAGCAGAAGTTTAAAACTTGGGGAAGAACTTGAGCTAGAAAAAGCATGTGATCTGTTGATCAGTATGACATGGTGTAGTCTGAATCTTCAAACAGCTCACGGCTTTTTCTTGGAGGCTGTCCTCAGATGGGTTCAGCCACTCTGAGAAGTCTGCTTGTACTCTCCAAGTAGCGGTCCATATGAACCATGACATTAAAAATGAGAAGGGAATTTCCACAAACACAGCCGTGCACCACATAGGGACATTCTGGTCACTGATGGACAGCATATACACCGGTGCTCCCGTAAAATTGTGGTAGAGCTGGAAAATTCCTATTGCCTAGTGTCGTCGTCATTGTAATGCCGGAGCCGTGGTGATGCTGTAGTGCAACACATCACTCACGTGTTCATTGTGATGCTGGTGAAAACAAACTTACTGCGCTGCTAGACGTGTAAGTGTATAGTAATGGCCTAGGCCTTCACATTCACTCCCCACTCACTGACTCACCCAGAGCAGCTTCCAATCCTGCAAGCTCCATTCATGGTAGGTGCCCGATGCAGCATGGTAAGTTCCTGATATAGTACCATTTTTATCTTTCATGCCGTATTTTTGCTGTACCTTTTCTATGTTTAGATACACAGGTGCTTACCATTGTGTTACAGTTGTCTACAGTATTCAGTGCAGTCACATGCTGTACAGGTTTGTAGACTGTACCACGTGGCCCATGTGGGCAGCAGGCTGTACCATCTAGGTTTGTGCAAGTACACTCAGTGATGTTCGCACAACTATGAAACTGTCTGACGACACATTTCTCATAATGTGTCTGCATCATTAAGCAACGTGTGATTGTACACTAGTCCCTTCTCATCCAAGGTTTCAGTTACCTGCTATCTGAAAATCTTAAGATATTTTGAGAGAGAGAGACCACATTCCCGCCTCAGCCAGGAACTCGGAAACCTTTATGCCACACAGAATCTGTCATCTGAATGGCATTTATTGTGAAAAGATTTAAACTCTAAAGTTTTGTGGATGTTTTGCCGGTTTCAGTGCTGTAGTTGAAACTAAGTATTTTCTGAAAAGTTAAAAAATTGTTTTTAAATGGAAATAAAGCACTTGCCCTTGGCTCATACTGACCTGGGTTTATTCCTGGTTTTGTCACTTCACAGTTGTGTGATGTTGGGCAAGACGTTAACCTTTCTGAGCAGTGGGAGAGTTGAGTAATGGCATCCAGTGCCTGGCAGATTTGGCTCAGCTGTCAGGGCCTGTGGTGGGTTGTGCTGTGACGTGTTTTTACTCCACGGTCCGTGTCCTTCTCAGCCCATCAGTGAATGTTGATTCTGCATGTCCCAGTCATCCTGGGAGGGAGGGCATCACTGTCCCTCCCCGGAAGATGCTACCATGGAGTTGTATGGAATGTGGGGGGGGGACCTGGTGCCAGAACTGTGGCCTCAGCAGGGAGTGGCGTGCCATGCATGTGTTTCTGGAATCCTCAGGCTTGCTCAGGGATGAATTTGGATTTTTTGAGAGTGGGAGAGGGACCACCAGCTATCTACGTTTTATGCTGTGAAAAATGAGGTTAGAGTAGCAAGGATTTTGCTTGCTTTTGCTGGTTTCAAAACCAACGTTCTTGCACAGTTTTATAACCAGAAGAGCAATGGTGTGATGAGGCTGCCTCCTTTGGGACTGTTAACTGGATTTTGCAAGCTGGGACAATAGGCAGTGGTTCTGGGGGTGTTTGCAGTTGTCAAGCTTCTCCTTGGGCCTTTGCAGTTCTCCCTGCTCTGCCTCCGTGCATCCTGTCGGCTTCCTTCCAATGAGACGGTAGCATGGAGTCAGTGATTTTTAGAAGACCGGACACAGACAGTGTTAGAGTTGCAAGAAAATGCCCACAGGGCTTCCTACAGGGAATCTGCTGCAGAAGTTGCTTGTTGTAGCAAATATATTTAAAATATTTTTGTGTGTGTGTGTTTGGGTGAAGGCTGCATTTCCACACAGCTTGCAGATGGTTTCTTCCAGAGGCTTGTTTCTTGCTAAAATTTTAATATCACTGCATAGTTTTCTCTTTGATCTAATATGTTGATCTCATTTTTTTCTGTTTTTTTTTTTTTTTTTAAGTCTTTACCTGTGTAAACTCAAATGACTTAGTCTAGAATGTACCTTTTTCTGGGAATCTCAGCTGAGTGGTCACACTTGCTTGGCTGCTACGTGAGCCATTCTGTTGTGCAATAGAGTTTCCTAGTGTTTTTTGGCTGTACGTGTTCATTTCAGATAGAGATTTTTCTAGTGCACAGACTTTCAGACAAAAGTTTTCTCCTTTCTCAAAGATACCATTACGTTTTATTAGTTTTTAATACTTTTATTGCTTCTGAAACCATTCTCTGGTTCTATAATATGATCATGGTGCTTTTAAACTTCAGTATCAATTTAATTTTAAGAGTGATTGTAGCCTAGGCCATTCTGGTAGCTTGGCCTTCAGTCTGGAAAGAAATCAAGAACCATCTAGTTTCCAGCATGCAATTTCTTAAACAGTGCTATCAGATATTTATATGACTTTCAAGTTTATTATGAAATAGTCTTTAAAAATATTTACTATTAGCAGAAGCATATCTAGGTGATAACTTAACCAGGGCGCATACCAAAGTACATAATGTTTTTGGAATATGCTTCATGGATTTTCAGAGAGATTCTTTCAACTGAATGACTATTCCTGAGCTCCCAATGCCACTATATGCTAGATCTTTGTTTTAAAGCAGACATAATGTCCATTGGAATCAGAATATTTCAAGTACTGACAGCTTGCAGATGTCTTGGTAGTATAGTGTAGAAACCTTCTGTGACCATTTCTTCATTTTCAAGAGATGTAAGAACTCTGAGATACTGGTGCCTCCGCCCAGGTGCTGCTGACGGGTTTGGATGGCGTTGGAGGCACAAGCCTGGAGCAGTGTTGCCCTGTGCTGAGTGGTGAGATCATCCCCTGAAAAAGTCGGGGTGCAGGTACTATAACAGGAGCTTCCCTCCCTAACCCCACAGCCACTTACATTTTGATGAATCTTGACAAAACAAATATGAAATACAAGTACAGGAAAGAATATAATCGAAGAGAGTGACATTTTTCTTTCTAGAAACTCTGATTTCCAGATAATCAGGTCAATATTACTCATTTTACTCTTTTTCATCTCTTTTCTTCTCCCCAAACACATATGCTTTTTAGACTCGCCTTATTTTAAATAGCACCTCTGCAAAATCGGCAGTGGAGTTTAGTTTTTAAGAAAAGCCTAGTGTTTAGGTGCTGCGTGGGTTTCTTTAGCGTTAATTCCTACGAAGTTGACTCATTTTAAATGATGACCTTTATCTGCCTCTATCATGTACACTTAGGATTGTGAAATACTCTGATGATGCCATTGCTACGGTTTTGGGTTTGTTGTCTGCTGTCCTGGTCCTGAATAAGAGATTAGCATTTTCCCTGAATCAACCATAATTAATAATGGAAAAGTTTTACTAATACTCTGCAAATGAAAACACTGGCATAGCATTTTAAAGAAAGAGTCATAGTGTCTTGAGTCACCTTCATTTGCTTCAAGTATAAGATCAAAACTGGGAGAGAAAGAGAAAAAGAAAAGAAGAATTAAAAAAAAAGAATTAAGAAAAATAAATCAAAATTATTCAATTAAAAAAAAGATGAAAAAAAATCAGAACTGTTCCCTTAACCTGCAGGGCCCCAGTGACCAGTCAGTCTGCCCGCTCTCCTCTTCCCCACACTCTGGCCACAGTGCCCCCCCTTTTCTGCGCATGTGCCATGGTCACTTCCGCCTGAGGACCCTGGCCATGGCTGGGCTGTCTGCGTGGAACATTCTCCCTTCTGTATTTCCCCCAGGGCTGCTGTGTTTGTCCACATCTCAGGGCAAATACCATCTTAGAAGACTTCGCAGTCGCAGTCCCTGCCAGTCATTTCCTATCTGCTTTGCTATTATGTTTCCACCAGAGCAGGTATTAGCAGGGGGGATTAGCCTGTGTGTTTGTTTACTTACTGATAATATTTATTTTCTGTCCTCTCCACTGGAATGTACACTTCAAGAGGGCAGGGACTTTTTGTCTGTTTTGTTCACTGCTGTACTCTTCCTGTGCCTTTCACAGACCTATTTGTGAAACAAATGAATAAAGGTTAGTGAAGGACAAAGGAAACAAGCCTTTATTGATGACTTTTCTCTGTGCTTGGTAATACCTGGGTTTTCTCATGTTGTTTGATCATCTGGACCACAGGAGATAAGTTATAAAGAAGCTGAGTTTAGGCTGGGTGCAGTGGCTCATGCCTGTATTCCTAGCACTCTGGGAGGCCGAGGCGGGAGGATCGCTTGAGCTCAGGAATTCGAGAGCAATCTGAGCAAGAGCGAGACCCCATCTCTACTAAAAATAGAAAGGAATTAGCCAAACAACTAAAAATAGAAAAAAATAGCTGGGCATGGTGGCCAATGCCTGTAGTCCCAGCTACCTGGGAGGCTGAGGCATGAGGATTGCTTGAGCCCAGGACTCTGAGGTTGCTGTGAGCTAGGCTGACGCCACGGCACTCTAGCCTAGGCAACAGAGTGGGACTCTGTCTCAAAAAAATAAAAAAGAACCTGAGTTTAGTAGTAACAACACCCCACGGCTGTCACCCTAAGGCCAGCACTTAAGTATACCAGCCTGTTTTTCAGGTTTACAGCAATTAAGTGACTGTAAGTTCTGCCACCCTGATTGTATGCTTGTGTGTGCTTATGTCCCTTGGCTTCATGGCAGGTGGATCTGATTGGTCCCCAGAGCTAGTTTCAGGACTATTGTGGCCCCTCCATTGCTGGACGGGGCTACCGGCCACTGGGAAACGAATTCCAGGCAGGGAGGGTGTGTTGCCTGATAGTTTTGTGCTGAGTCAGCGCCCCACGGGCATGGACGGTTGCTCTGGGGAGTGGACTGCTACTTCTGTGAGGGGGTGTCCTGTTGCCAGGGGGGTGCTGTGTTGGGTGAGCTCAGATAAGCTGAGCAGTCCCGCACCCAGCCCCCCACGGCTCCTGGGCAGGCCTAGTCTGAGCACTTCCAGTTTAACTTCTCTGCTCTCCTTTCAGCAGTCCTGATGAATGAAAGTTATTATAATAAGGCATTTTTTTGATTTTGCAAGGAACTTTTCAGTCACTCTCCCCCTCTTTCTCTTTCTGTTCTTGCTGAGGAAATGATCCCCATTTTACAAAATGGACAAAGCATTCTCCCAAGGAAGAGTAGAGAGTTGAGAATAATTGTTTTGACAGAACTGACAAAACCAACTGTTTTCCCCCAAGTATATGGATTGATTCATTAGCATTTACTCATTGTCTCCTTTGCCAGAGGTTTGAACAATGAGTTTTAATGCTTGATGTAGTGGATCAACCTAAAGTAAGTTTTGTCTGATTTCGCATCAGATAGTTGACTCACCGCACAGCCTTATCTTGTCAGTTCAGATCTGAACTGTGGCTGTAAAAGGTAAAACCAGCAGAACTGTCTTTGATGCCACAGCTAGTTTTTTAATAAAATAAAGAGTTGAAAATCCTTTGGCTTTTCAGCATTTTCGTGTGATTGGAAGGGTTATATACTCTCTTATATTCAACATGATTCTTGAGCAGTTATCTGAGTTGATATTCTTAAATTAACGGTAGGTTTTTTGTTTTTTTTAATAGATGGGAGTCTTGCCCTGTCACCCAGGCTGGAGTGCCGCAGCGCGGTCATAGCTCACGATTTTCATATTTTGATGATGATTGAGTCCTGAGGTGGCTTCAGAGTGGATTTAACCAGAGCGGGGTCGTATTTAGTAGTTTCCGCCCTGACTTCTTGTCAACTTAATATAACTGACTTTAGTATTTTTGGCTAATGAAAGCATTTTGTAGTTTATGGCAGTTTTAAGCAAATGTGGCTTGAATATAAAACTAGAGAGAAGTTTAATTATTGGCAAATCAATGACAGTGACAAGTTGTTTTTCTTCTTTTCCAGTTATACATGGGAAGCTGTTGATACTGCAAATAACATACTTTATAAAATCAACGTCTGTGGAAATGTGAATATTGCCCAGTGTGGGCCATCAAGTGCTGTCTGTATGCACGACTTGAAGACAAACAGTTACCGTTCAGTGGGTAAGTAAAACTGCCTTAAGTTGCTGGATGGGCAGTGTGGTCCCTCAGTTTTCCAAAAATGACTTCACGTGTATGGCTATTATATGTAGCTATGTACACACTTCTATGTATATGTTTATAATACATAGTATATAATTTATGTTTTATAATAGTTAAAAGTGGTAACAATTTGAATGTCCAATATGAGATAAAATTAGGTTACTTCCGTCGTCTAGAGGATACTATGCAGGCGGTGGTTACGAAGAATTATGTAGAGGTGTATTTGATGGAGAAAGATGTTTCCTAGGTGGCTCTTCCTTCTCTCCCACGTTTTTCTTAAACCCTAACTTTACTTTTTTTCCCCTTTCACCTCCATTTCCCTTTGTGCCCCTTCCCTAGACTCCCTTATACCTTTTCAGCTTTCTTCTGTGGTGGTTTGATGCTCAGCCTGTGTGTCTTCACAGATGGTCTCTGGCGTTAGGCTTATATTAAAAATGAAATAATCCTGAGGATTGGCATTCTCAGAGAAGAAAGTGCAGCCCTTTCTTTCCTGGGGTTCATTTCATTTCCCCAAATTTACCCCTTTCGGGTCAGGATCCCTTCCCCCCTTCCTTCTGTGAGGAAGGTGGTCCCAGTGAGCTGACAGGCCTGCTCGGTTACAGGCAGAGAAGTGAGGGGCACACGCCTCTCGAGAGGGGGGCAGGGCAGACATGAAAGCGCGAGTGGCCCTGGGGCTTGGCAACATGGAGATGTCTGTGGTGACCTTCGACCAAGGTAGCTGGAGTGGTGAAGTTTGCTCGTGGTGGACAGTCTCGAAATGGAAACAGCGTGTGACTAGGGACTGTGTGGTACCTGGAAGAGGATGTTAGGCAGGTTTTTGGATTTGGGAGGGGTAGCTTACTGTGGTAGCTCCGTCTCTCCTTTTGATTGGAAATGCCCAGACACAGTTAAAGGACCTTTTAGAAAGCAGTGTTTTGAGGAAGGAGATACAGCAGTGCCAGTCTGCTGGTTGAGGCCCAGCCCGTTTGAGCTCCTCCTCTCAACACAGAGACTTTCTAGACTGAAAACACTGGCCAGGGGGACTTGAGGCCCAGGAGAGAGATCTGAGAAAGCACTAGCTTGTTCTGGATTCTCGGGTCAGACAAATGTTGTTGTTTCGTGATATACTTAGGAAACTTACAGATGAGATTGTCAGTTTTCTGACTGTTATCATTTGATGATTCAGACAGAGGCCACGAGTGAGCCTGTTGGCCAGTGTTACTCAGGTTTTCATAAAGTGGAAAAAGTAGTTTTCTTCTTGACTTTATTATAACACTTGACTTTAATACTTTTGGGTAATGAAAGTATGTCTTGTAGTGTGTGGTGATACAGTAGTATAGTGTAGTGTAACACAACATAAACTAATAGACTAATGCCAGATTCAGACAAGTTAGTAGCATGATCTGGGAGATTGGCCTCGCTGGACAAAATTTGAGTACGATCAAGTTCTTCTTTCAGGCTTTGAAAGAGAGGAAGGAGAGTTGATGTTTTCTGTTTGTGGGGGAGGTGTTCTGTGATGGAAGGTGTCTTTAGAAAGCCGGCCCAATGAATAGGAAAGGTTGCTTAAAGGCGAGAAGCTGAAGGTAACTAGATGAGTAAAGGCTAAGTTACAGTTTAAGTTGCTGATGATACAAACTAGCAGTTTCTAGTCTCATTTTTACTCCCAGACACATGACAGGTACCTTTCAGACTTCCAGCAGGAGTGATGAGACATACTTTCAGAACTAGCAGTAATTGCTCCATTTCTCCAACTCAAGAAAACAGATTGTATGAGTGAATAAGAGTGACATTAATATTAGCATAGGGATAATCTTGAATCAGATCTAAATTTGCTAGTTTGTGTATATAATAAAAATAACTAAATTTGTTGTGCGTTTATGTGCCAGGTCTACTGTTTTTAAGTAAAATATCTTGCTTAATTTGTACAGCAACCTTTTGAAGTAGGTGATTTCATTTCCCTTACTTTATAAATGAAGAAACTAAAGCATAAAATGGATAAGTGTCTTGCCAGAGCTTGCGTGATTGTGGATTTGAATGCTGACGGGCCAGCTCCAGAGCCTGTGTACTTCTTCAGGGCTGTGTTAAATGAGTTATGGGGTCACATCCAGCAGGTGGAAAGCTAAAATGGGAACCGGGATGGGAAATCTGTATGGCCCTGAGAGGACAACTGAGAAACTTACAAACTTGCTAGAAAGAAAAAGATGTGAACCTTCAAAACAACCACAAAAACTGGAGCTCCCAATAGATCAGAGGAAATGAGCTAGTGTAGAAATAGCTCTAAATATATGTGAGAACTTAAGGTATAACCAAAAAGTTGGATGTAATTAGCTGTTGTCTGTTAGGAAACAAAGTTCGATTCCCTCCTTCATATCACATACGGAAATAACAGATCAGTTAAAATTTGGTAGTAAAAAGACAATAGAACATGGGAAAAAATTTATAAATATAAATAGAGGAGACTTCCTTAGAGAAACACGGAAGCCATAAGAAAGAATGGGAACATTTCTGCCTACGCACATTTTAATGACAAAGTGTGTCCCAAAGACAAAAGACATTGCTAGACTGGGAAAAAAATTTCCAGCACATGGGCCAATGTGCTATTATCGTAAGATCTTTTCTTAAAAATTGATAAGAAAGGCAAACAACCCAGGAGAAAAACGGCAATGTCTAAGAACAGGCAATTCATAACAAAAGAAATCCAGATGGTTAATACAGCTTTTACTAGTAAGCCAGGTATAAATGCAAATCAAAGCAATGGTGAGATCTCACTTTTCTTTGATTGAATTGGCAGAAATTTAAATGGTTGAATCATAGAATGCTGGCAAGAAGCCTGGAAATGGGCACATTTATATATTGCTAGAGGAAGATGGTTGTCTATAATTCTTCTGGAAATATAATTGTTGATGTGAGTTTCATAGTGCCCTCAAAGGCAGTTTTTATATTAAGAAACAAATATTAAGACCTAAACTTTGGTTTAAATAATATTACATTGTTTTAAATTAAAAAATCATACATTGGTTCCTCCTTAGGCAGATTACATTATAATATATGACTCTAGCACATTTTAACAATCATTTTTATCGAGCCTGTGAACAATATTTGGTCCCATTTAAACCTAGTTAATCATCTTCACCACATTTTAAAATGATTTACATGTATTATATATAGTTGATCCTTAAACAACATAGATTAGGGGCTTCAAACCCCCACACAGTTGAAAATCTGAGTATAACTTTTGACTCCCTGAAAACTTAACTATTAATAGCCTTCTATTAATATCAGAATCCTTACTTATAATCAGTTAACACATTTTACATGTTACATGTATTTATATATGAAGAGAAAATATATTTGCTATTCATTAAGTGGAAGTAGTAAGACATCGTAACAGTCTCCATCTTTGTCTTCACATTGAGTAGGCTGAGGAGGAGGAGGAAGAGGAGGGGTTGGTTTTGCTATCCCAGGGGTGGCAGAGGAGAAAAAATCTGCATCTAAGTGGACCTGGGAAGTTCAAACCCCTGTTGTTCAGGGTCAGCTGTATTTGATTTCCTTTTTTAAGTGCTTCAGAGGTCTGATTTAACAATTAAAAAACTGCAGTATAACAGTAATTCTTTTAAATGTAATAGTTTAACGTTATGAATGTGATAAACCTAAAATTCTCTTAGATGTTCTAATACTGTGTCACAAGTCTAAATCAATTGCTCAGTACAAACTTTGATCCTAAACATTGTCATAAACATACCAAATATATTGACATTCCTTTTAACATCCCAAACATTAATACTATGGTTTTAACGTAATCTTCTGAGGACAGGCCCCTCAAGTTAGGAGGGGCCCCCAGGAGCTGTCGACACAGAGGGCTTAGGGCAGGAGTGTGTGTACGGCCCCCGAGTTGAGGGCTGCGGCCTGCGAGGCTGTCTGGAGATGCTGCGCCCCCTTCTGGCAGCGTGCGCACCGCCTCCCGCAGCCTCGACCGGTGCAGCCTCCACCCGTGCAGCCTCCGGCAGCTTCCTGCACCCTCCCTCTTTTGCAGCCTCCTGCAGTGTTGCCTGGCCTCCTGCAGCCTCCCGCAGCCTGCGCCTCTTGTAGCCCGGGCTCGCGCCTGCGCGGTGCAATTTCCAGGCCCCACCCCAGACAGGCCCGCTGTGGGTGGGGCTGCCGGGAGCTGTCCACGGGGCGCTGTCCTAGGTCACCGAGCTTTGGCAGGGCTTCTGTGCCCTTTTGTCCGAGCGGATCAGGGAAAAGAATTTAGAAAAGACCCCTGCTGTTTCAGGAGGAGGACTGTCCGGCAGTCAAGGAGGGCAAGTGCTTGGTGCTATGCAAGAGCTCTGACCTCCGGTCCCCTCTCATAGGCATCTTTTTTCTTTGTTTTTTTTTTTTTTTTTTTTTTTTGAGACAGAGTCTCGCTCTGTTGCCCAGGCTAGAGTGAGTGCCGTGTCGTTAGCCTAGCTCACAGCAACCTCAAACTCCTGGGCTCAGGCGATCCTCCTGCCTCAGCCTCCCGAGTAGCTGGGACTACAGGCACGCGCCACCATGCCTGGCTAATTTTTTCTCTATATATTTTTAGTTGTCTAGCTAATTTCTTTCTGTTTTTTTTTAAGTAGAAACGGGGTCGCGCTTTTGCTCAGGCTGGTCTTGAACTGCTGACCTCGAGCAATCCACCCGCCTCGGCCTCCCAGAGTGCTAGGATTACAGGTGTGAGCCGCCGGGCCAGGCCTATGTAGATGTTTTTGATGCCAGTTCTTTGTCAGTTCTGTGTATCTCCCAGTTTATAACTATTTTTTCCTTTAAACTATTTTTTGATGAATATGAAATCTCAAATAGAGTAGGTAAATCTTATCAGTCTTTCTACTCCCCACCCCTCAGACCAATCAATAGAGGTCTTTTATTACAGTACTAAAATATCACACATAGGCCTTAGGAATCATCCCACATATTGTTTCTGTAGCTGGATAACTCAGATCTTATTCATCAGCCTGCAGAACTGTTCCTTTTTCAGACATATAGATACCATCCCAAAATTTTGTGGTATTTTTGTTTTTAACTCTTGCGGTGTGCTGAATCGAAGTAGCTGAATTTGAAACACGCTGAATGTTTCCTTCCAGGATAAACTCATCTTCCTGGGCTTGAGATACTGAATAAACAACACGTGGCCTCATCCAGACCTTTGGATGTATTTTTCACCCAAGAAATTTTGGATTTTTAACAAGTGACCCATTCTCTTGGATAATGATGTTGACGGGGAAGTGAACATACACAGACCTCACATTGTGATGGAAACCCAGTAGAATACAGTTGATCATGTTCTGTACATGACTACAAATAGCACGAATCATGGCTAGTTCCTTTGGTTTTCTCCACCATTTATTAACTGGGAGCCTCTTTGTTTTCTTTCCAAGGAGACAGAGTTCTAAATTAATATGATTGAAGTCCCTCCACAAGGTTCCTCGGGGGCCCTTCACAATAACTGTGTGTCCCTTCAGAGCCACGTCAACCTTTCCTGGAATGTCAACAGTCTGATTGCTGAGAATGGCCTTCATTCTCATAGCAGATGCAGCAGAGAGCTCAGTCTTTTCTTTTGAAGTTAATGTTTTTGAGTCTTAAGAAATTTTTATGTTAAGATTTATACCAAGTTTTAAAGTTTGGATTTTGATGTTTATATTTTTAATCCATTTAGGGTTGATTTTTGTAACCAGTGATAGGCGGAGATCCAATTTATCTTTTCTCATATGGATAATCATTTTGTTGCCAGTTCCATTTACTTTACAGTCTTTTGTTTTCTTCTGTGCTAATCGAAGTTTGATACACATATGTATCTCTGCTCTCTCTTTTAGTCTGTTGGTCTCTATTCTAGTCTGTCAGTTTATTCCCATGCCAACCCCTATCATATTGATTTTATATAGCCCTTTTATTCTGTATTATTAATGTCCCAGACAAACTGAGACATGGTCACTTTATTTGTGGACATTTCTAAAGAATTTTGATTTTATAGCATATGTAATGGGAAGTATTGAAGAGTTTCAGGAGCCAAATTATACATTCTTTGGTTAATGTTTCTGAAGATCATACTGGTGCAGGATGGATGGGTTGGGGGTGGTGACTAGAATAAGGGTAAGGGGATCAATTAGGAGGCTAGTGCCAGAGTGCAGGTAGGGGCGGTAGTGGCTTTAGTGGTAGTAGAGAAAGAGAAATGGGATAGATTTTAGATGGAGCTTTCTGATGTATTAAATGTAGTAGTCTAGGGAGAGAGAGTACTCATCAAGGTTAGGTAATGAATGACTTGGGGCTTGAATAGCTAGGTGGATGAAGCTGCCACTTTTGAGTTGGAGAATTCTGGGGAAGCACAATTTTGTAAGTTTATAAGCCTTCAGATAAATTATAATGCTACTTTTTTAGTTTGCTTTTCCTTGGAAATAGCTGTATGGTTATGTATGTTTTATAGCCTGTTCATTGTCTTTACTCTCCAAATAGGTAGCTCTGTTTTGAGAAGTACAACCACATCTATTCTGGAATTCAACACAACAATGAACTGTGAGAAGCAGAGCACGAGTCACAAAATCCAGAGTAGCATCACTTTCCTCTGTGGGAAAACCCTGGTGAGTACATATGGTCACTTTATGTATTTCATTAGAAATGTCTGTTCCTTGGGTGCTCTTGCTATAGCACTATTCCAGGAAGAATAAGTGAGCAAAATTAAAAACACAAATAGAAACCCCAACCAAATCACCATCACCCTCAAGAACCAATAAGTAAACACATCCCAAACTTACAGTTACAACTTACAAGTGAAACTTGAGCCACATTCTGTGTAAGACTATAATTCAAAGTGATTAGTATATAAAACCTCAGCACATTTTTTTAATGTTTATGTCACAGGCATAATTTCTTTTTCTTTCCAAAACTTCTCCTCGCTGGACATAGTGTGGCTTACGCCTATAGTCCCAGCTACTTGGGAGGCTGAGGCAGGAGGATCACTTGAGCCCAGGAGGGAGTTCTAGGCTGCAGTGACCTATGATTGCACCATAGCACTGCAGCCTGGGAGACAGCAAGACTCTGTCTCTTAAAAAACAAAAAAAATCCAACCTCCTAGCTTTTCATTTTGTTTTTAAGATTTTAAGGCAATATGTTTAGTTTTTTAAAAAATATTTTTCTTTCCTCATTTACATTAAATTGGGGAGATCAACATCTTTTTAGGAGAAGCCCTGGCCAGTAGGTAATGGGTCCCAAGCTTTTAGGGCATTACCTGGTGTTTAAAAGGGACATCACTGTGTAAAGCATATGTTTGTTACTCTAGGCATATCGTGTGTGATTTGTTGGTTTTAGTCTTTAGTTTTTAGAAAGGGACTTGCAGTAAATAATTGCTAGCTTGTAGGAAAAGCAATAGTTACACAAATCCTATGCATGCATGTTCTTGAATCAGAGTAAGAACCCAAGTGTTTAGGAAAGTCAAGTTGAGTGAAACTCGTGGCTACCAAATTGCTTTGAAATATCATTTTAGAACTTGGGTCTGTGACCTTTGCATCTTCAGGCCTGTAACGTCTCATTTGAAGACCTTTGAAAATAGAACTAACATTGTTAATTTTGGATCAGCCTATTAATTGCATTGTCATAAACATTGAAACCTTAAAAAAACTCTGTTTGCAACAGCATGAAATTTGAAGGTTTATGTTATAGAGTAAAATGTATAGCTGCTGTTTTAACTAATTTCCTTGAAGAATTCTGTGTTTACCGTACAAGAAACAGATCTGTGAAGGAGAGCTCCCTAGTTCTGTGCATGGAGTGTAGAGGTTAATTCCTGCCGTGCCACGTGTCACCCCTTGGTGCTGTGGTTGACCAATTTAGAGTCCACTCTGATCGAGTCTAGCAGGAGGCGCTGCCTTGAGGGTGGGCGTCTGGGCGCAGTCTGGGGCCGGGGACTGACTGGGTGGGACGCAGATGGGCTCCTCACGGGCCTCCTCACAGGAAGCATGAGGTCACGGTTTCTGGCTCAGATTTTGTTGGCATTTGGTTAAGAGAAGATTTAGACTGTGAGAGTAGAACGACTACGAGGATTACTTCCCGTGAGCTTACTGTACTGACATAGTTGGGGCAGTAGAACAGTTTTGGATTAGTTGTACTAAAATTCCAGCATGATTTCACGAAGCTTTCTGCACCAGAATTTTTAGTTTGGGAACCTCGTGATGACCTCGTTTAACTAAAGCAGTTGTGTCCCCCCTCCCTTCTTGCAGCTGCTTTTTTTATTTCAGTAGCTTTTACTGTGTCCTAATTTCAAAAAGAAACTTTACAATATATGGTATGGTAACTTATTTTAATTTTTTTTTTAAATAGGGAACCCCTGAATTTGTAACTGCGACAGAATGTGTGCACTACTTTGAGTGGAGGACCACTGCAGCCTGCAAGAAAGACATATTTAAAGCTGATAAGGAGGTAACAGGGGAACTTGCAGGTTCTGTGCTTATGATGTGTGCTCCGTGGACCTGGTAAATTTGAAAGACTCCTTCTAACCTTTCGGGATGCAAATCTCTTTTTAAGTTTTCAAACTCCATCTCTTTTTAAGTTTTCAAACTCCGCCTGAGCAGAGATACCATGTGATTTAATAGTTAAAACTTTTCTGGGTGGTTCTTATTTTTAGGACAGGGCATTTAAAATATCACAAGATGTGATTTTTGGTCCAGATTGGAAATAGAATGGCTCGCCCATATAAGGCAAGTTAGCTCTTCTTGGTTTCTGGTGCCGTGCAACTCAGTAAGTAAGCTCAGTGACGCGGTTGGGCTTGGGTTTAGATTATTCTCCCTGCCTTCAGGAGCTGTCTGTTTCTGACCTTGACTGCTTTGTCTTCCTTTGCAGCTGGCTTCGTGCCTGGGGTGCATCCTGCTCTGATAAGTCCCCTCTGCCCCCTCTGCCTATTTTCATTGTTTGGTCCCTCTCCTCAGCCCTGGGGTGGCTTCTGGCTGAATTGTGAACCCAGGCCCCCCTCCCCACCAGCACACATATAGAATGTGTGTGTACACACACACACACACACACACACACACACACACACACACACACACATATTATGTACGACATGATACTTCAAGATAATGTATACATTGTGGAATGGCTAAATCGAGCTAATTAACACGCATTAGCTCACACATTTACTGTTTTGTGTTGTGAGGACACCTAAAAGCTGCTTTCTTAGTGATTTTCAAGTATGCAGTGCATTGTTATTGGCTGTAGTCACCACGTTGTATAATGGCTCTCTTGGTCGAGTCATTTCCCAGCCTGGACCTCTGGCGTCGCTCTGCCCCCAGCTCTCCCTATCGTGGGGAAAGGGCGACGGTGCTCCCTCTGCGCCTTCTCCCTGCCCACCCCCAGATCTCCGAGGTGGTCCCTGTCTTCACAGTCTTAGTTAATTGATTATTCTCTCTTTTCTCGATTAGTTTTCAGTTTTTAAGGATTGAGTTCAAAGATTCTCTTAGGATACAGGAACTTACAAATGGCAGCAATCAGTTAAGTTGTACTGGTGGTCTAATACCATGTAGTGTAAGAAAGGCAAAAAGAGATGTTAAATCAAATCAAGTTATGAATAATAATTATCTCTGATTTTTAAAATATGATCATTTGTAAAAGACGAGACAGTCTGACGTGGAAGTGGAAGAGCCACATGTTGCTCCTGGGGCAGCGTGTATGGAATGCTCAGCAAAGGAGGAGTTTAATGTGGAAAGAGTTAGGCTGGTATTTAGGAGGTGCTGTCGCATTTAAACTTTGTTTAGGTTTTAAAACTTAGGTTAATCTGTTTGATGAGATAGGAAGAGCATCTTGAGGTTTGGGGCTGGCGGAGGAAGGGGCAGCCATCCTAAAGTGTCCCCTGGCTGGGTGTGAGCTGCTTCCTGCAGGGGCGGCTGGAGGCTGTGACCGGGAGAGCCCAGACCTCCCTCTCTCGGCCCCACAGTGTCCTCCTGGGCTCTGATTCTCCAACCTGATGGTGACACCCATTTTTTTCCAACCACAGCCTTTGGGCCAAGTCCTGTCACAGGCTTTTTTTTGTACAACCCCAGAACTAAGAATGGTTTTAGATTTTTTTACAGGATTATAGAAAAAAAAAAAAACCCCACCAAGAAGAATATGCAGCAGAGACCAGTGTGAGCCACAAAGCCTAAAATATATACCGTGCGGCTCCCTGCAGGGAAAGTGTGCTGATCTCTGTTCTGACAGTGTTTTGGGGTGGGAGAGGGGAGGTATAGTGTGTTTTTCTCAAAACAGTGATGTGTAATTTCTCTCAGAAGCTGATCTGAAGATGCACGAGAAATGTTTGTCATTTGTTCTCACTTGTCATCTCTTAGGTGTGGATGGCAGCTGGGGCTTTATTCATTCAGTTTGCATTTATTGAGAGCCTATTGTGGGCTAAGCAGTAGGAATTTCATTAAATTTTGAAGTGGTTCTTGCTTTCTGGGAGCCCAGGGACTAAAGATATGGAGGACACATTGGGATGCACAGGCTCCGTGTTTTCCTGCCTTAGGGAAAGATGAGGTAGACAGAAAGAACTGAGAGCATAGTGACTGCTGAAAGGTAGTGCTGTCACCTCAGTAGATCTTAATAAAGCATGTACCCTTTTCATATGATTTGATTACACCTTACAGGCTATGGTATGATCACTTCTAAAGATGTATTAAAGGTTATATGTGCTTGTACAACGCTCATCATTCCTTAAAAAAAATCCTTACTTAGTCTAGTGTCAATGTGGTCTTAATTTCCACACTTTACTGATGTCTCCTCATTTCTTTTATTCAGAATGATTTGATGGGTAAAGAGCTTGGTATTTAATGATAGTTCCAAACAGTGCCTTTTAAAACTACTGTTGTAAGGCTTCAGTGGATTCTGGTAAGGGTTTTTGAGAAATTACTTCATTAAAGCATTGCGTAGATACCCCCCCACCCCCACCCCCATTAGCTCTCTTGGGAACACACACAATTCAGAACTGACCTGCTGGTAGTCTTACCAGAGTTATATAAGTAGGATTTATATACATGCAACAGTGTTGGCTCCTCCCCCAGGCTGCTAAATTCCTGGCCTCATGAATGTCTCCCTTGCTTTGCTCGCTGTCGCAGGAAATGGGAGGACGTTCCCCAGGAGCCAGGACTGTTTTTTGAGGCACACTCGTTCCCCGGAGTGCCGTGAGGCGTGTCTGCTCTTCCCGCCGGGGGCAGGGAGACAGCCGGACCGCGCCAGCGGCCCCCAGCGGAGTGTCTGCTGGTCTCGGCGTCCCCCAGTGTCTTGGTGAAATGGAGCGAGTTTCAGAATGACAAATTCTTTCCACTGTGGCCCGGTCTTTCCCTCTTGGCGCCTGCCGTCCTGCTCCTTTTCTCTCACAGGCTTGCGTTGAGCTGGCTGGAGAACCGCCGCTTGTCTTGCAGCCCTACCCGCTCGACTGACTTGCCCCCTCAGGTTAATGCTTTTGTGTGCTCTCGCGTGGGATGTCAGCCTTAGGTTTGTGGGATTACGGACACTTGTGGTTGTTTTTCACTGCAGCCCAATTACAGTCGGCAGTAATGCCTTTCTTTTATTTGAATTGCCCTTCTGTGGGCATGTGGCAGGAGGCTTGTGCTGTGCGGGGCCCTCTGAGCACCGTGGGCCAGCCTCCTCCCTGACGGTGAGTCACTCTTGCATCCATTCTAGACGCATTTTAGGGGAGGGGTGACTTTGCCTTGGTACGGTTGAAGTGGGTTTGGTACCCTCTGAGGCTGTGCGGAGGTGTGAGTGGTTTGATTCACTCTGTTAGCTGCCCATGGAAAAGGTTAGTAGATTGAAGTATTCCTGCAGTTTGGAAAGCATCTTTCTAAGAAAAAGTGGAAAAACAAGTATTAAGCAGTTAACTTTTGTAAATAGACCTGCCTGTGAATTGCTTCAGTTTAAAAGATGAAATTTTAGGAAATTTATCTGTGGAAAGTAATAAAACTAACTACTTTGAAATGATGGCAGAGAACACGCATGTTTAGGATATTGGAAGGGGCAGTTCAAATGATGCCAGTGTGTTACTTTGGAAATAAAATTATGGGGGTGTTTCAGATAAAGTCATGACAGTAGACAGTGTTCACTTGGTGACCTAGGACTTTTTCCTCTTGGCACATCTTTGGTCTTGAATGCTTTGCCTTCACAAATAGGCAGAACTCTTAAAGCATCAGTATAATGACAGGTTCCCTGACATTTGTACAATAAAAAGACCATTAGTTCATAGGGATGAGAGAGTGGCCATAAATTAGAACTAAGTAAGGATGGATTAAGATGCTCAGAGGAGAAACTCAATAACTGAGCACCTGTTAGGTTCTAGGCATTGTCGTAAGCCTTGGTTAGCTGCCACGGTGACAAAGCCCCTGTCCTCAAGGAGCCAACATTCTAGCGGGAAGAAACTGACAAGTCAGCAGATAGCTGTGCCTGGTGATACACATTGCAGGGCTATGAGCATAAATAAGGTTGGGGGCCGGGTTTGGTGGTTCACGCCTGTAATCCTAGCACTCTGGTAGGTCGAGGCGAGAGGATCTCTTGAGCCCAGGAGTTTGAGGTTGCTGTGAGCTATGATGACACCAGTGCACTCTACCCAGGGCAACAGAGCCAGACCCTGTCTTAAACAAAAAAAAAAAGGTTGGGTAAGGGGGACAGAGAGAAGTGGCGGGTGCTATTTTAGATAAAGCTGTCAGAAAAGGCCTTACTAAGGGTGACATTTCATCTGGGACCTGGGTGAAGTGAGGGGGAAAACCATTGCAGGTACTCAGGGACACATCTTGGGAGAGGGGCATTGAGTTTCCAGGGGCAGAACTGCATCGAGAGGTCAGCGTGGCTGCATGGGGCCAGGGCTGGCGCTATTGAGGGGACTAGATTTTCTTCTCGGCATAATGGGAAGCTGGGTGGGGAGCGGCCTGTGTTAATTTTAAAAGGCGGATCCTATGGTTGTGGAGACGTGGGCCGAGGGGTAAGAGCGCATTAGGAGCTGGAACCAGGGGACCAGTTAAGGGACTGTTGCAGGGCAGAGGCTACCGTGGTGTGGCTGAGGGTGCAGTGGCAGAGCTGACAAGATGCGAGTGGACCCCGGCTTTCATTTGAAGATAGAACTGGCAGGACATGCCGATGGCAGGATGTAGGCTGTGTGACAAAGTGAGCCATCCGGGGTGACACAAGGCTTTGGCCCGAGCAGCTGGTTGAATGATGGTGCCATTTACTGCGATGGGGAACACTGGGGTAAGAGCGGGGTCCAGGGGAGAAGTCAAAGGCCCATGTTTAACATATTAACTGCCACGTGAGTTGTATTTAACTCATGCCAGTTTTGAGCCTGGGGCCTCATGAAACATATGTAACTGCATTTGGTTCCTGAAAATCTTATTGATGTTCTTATTGTTACAGTTAATACTGACAATTTAATTGCATATAACTCATGCGCAGAAAACAATAAAAAAGTAACAAATTTTTCATTAAATTAGAAAGGATGGTTTTGTTTTTGAAGTTTTTATTCTGTTTTTGTAATCAAACACTGTGGCCCCAAGGAAAAAATTATTTTTTCTGGTGTGGCAGTCAATGTGTTAAACGTGAAATTGGAGATGATTTTGTGTATCCAAAATGACGATGGTAAATAACAAATCAACTTGCCAGGCACTGTACCATGAGTTTTAGGCATATTACTTATAACTCACTCAGTCCTTCTAGCAGCCCCCTGAAGGAATTGCTATCACCATTCCCATGCAACACACGGGGACACTGAGGCACAGAGGTTACATGTGCTCATGGTCATACTAAGTGTCAGCACCAGAGTTTGAACTCAAGCGTCTATCTCCAGAGTTTGCTCAGAAACAATTCTGCTGTTAGCTGTGCCGGTCTGGAGTTCTGGGGAAGGTCAAGGCTAGAGACTGGAATTTGGGAACCACTGGCAGGTGTTCGAAGCCATGCACGAGGTCACCCAGGGACTGAGAGCAGACAGGGAGGAGGGCTGCCGAGTGAGCTGTGGTGCGTGTCTGCGTCAGAGCGAGTTAGGAGGAAGGCAAGGCAGGTTAGCAGGCAAGGTGAGCATCTGGGCAGAAGCCAGGAAGCAAAGTGGAGAAAGAGCGGGTTTCAGCAGGTGAGGATGGTCCACAGCGGCGAGTGCCACGGAAGAGCACGTGAGGGGAGGCTGGGAAATGAGTGCTGGGCCCGGCAGCAGGGAGAGGTGGTGGCTGGATCTGCAAGGCATGATTTTGGTGGAGCATGAGGGTGGGGCAGCAACCTAATGTGACCACGTTCAAGAGAGAATGGAAGTTGAAAAAGAGGAAGCAGAGTGAGGACACAGAATTTTGCTCCCCATTGCAGGGTCCCAGGAGATGGCTGAGGGGGATGCAGAGGGAGGGTGTGTACATGGTCCCAGTATAGGGGAGAAGAGGTGCTGAGGACAGTGTAGAGAAGTGGAAACATTTATTGGCCTTTGCTTTGTTTATTTTTGTCATTGGAGGGCGTCATGGCCTGGTAGACCCTAGCAAATGGAAACCAGTGCTATATGACACTGATCCTAGGCTTTGTGATCCTAGAGTCCCAGGGTGCATGTTGAAGACTCACCTTTTCTCTTGCTTGCTTCCAGGTGCCTTGCTATGCATTTGATGAAGAGTTAAGGAAGCATGACTTAAACCCACTAATCAAGCTTAGTGGCGGCTACTTGGTGGATGACTCTGATCCGGACACTTCTCTGTTCATCAATGTCTGCAGAGACATAGGTATGAACCATTGTGGGGCAGGGGGATGGTAGTGCTGAAGGATTTCTTGTAAGGCTTTGGTATCTGTGCCTTTTCTTTGGTCTATTGGGACATCCATGTCACTGATGAGGCCCTCTAAGAAAGCTTTTGTCCCGAGAGATGTTCTCTTTGCACAGCCTACCTCTTATCCCCAGTAAATTCTGATTCCATGCCTTCTCCCTGGCCCCCACAAATTCCATCCAGACTGTTCGTCCATTATGTGAGTTCTCTCTGCCAGATACTTTGGGTTTCAGAGTTCCATGATGAAGACGGGTTGGTCTTGCCTCCTGGGTGTACCTGAGTCCTTTGGCTTTGAGTTAGAGGCTGGGTACTTGGTCATGATGCATATTTGGGCCCAGGCTACCTTCTTCCCTGGCTTTCTTTCTTTCTTTTTTTTTTTAGTGTTTTTTTTTTTTTTTTTTTGAGGCAGAGTCCTACTCTGTCACCCTGGCTAGAGTGCTGTGGTGTCAGCCTAGTTCACAGCAACCTCAAACTCCTGGGCTCAAGCAATCCTTCTGCCTCAGCCTCCCAAGTATCTGGGACTACAGGCATGTACCATCATGCCTGGCTAATTTTTTCTGTATACTTTTAGTTGTCCAGCTAATTTCTTTCTATTTTTTTAGTAGAGACGGGGTCTGGCTCTTGCTCAGGCTGGTCTCGAACTCCTGAGCTCAAACGATCTGCCTGTCTCGGCCTCCCAGGTGCTAGGTTTACAGGCATGAGCCACTGTGCCTGGACTTTCCCTGGCTTTCTCTGTAGATGCCAGAACTAGTGTGAGAAGCTTTAGGTTTAGATTTAGAATCTTTGCTAGGCCAGGTGGGAGGATTGCATGAGGTCAGGAGTTCGAGAGCAGCCTGAGTAAGAGTGAGAACCCATCTCTACTAAAAATAGAAACATTAACCATGTGCAGTGGCCCATGCCTGTAGTCCCAGCTACTTGGGAGGCTGAGGCAGGAGGATTGCTTGAGCCCAGGAGTCAGTATGAGGCTACAGTGAGCTACGATGACGCCACTGCACTCTACCCAGGGCGACAGAGCATGACTCTGTCTCAAAAAGAAAAGAAGAATCTTTTTGCCAAATTAACTAAATGCTGTAAATAAATGGTCTTTATCGAAAAAGGACTGTTGTAAGTTTTACTAAGCCTTTAACCTAGCCGTTACCTAGTTTTACTAAGCTAGGTTTCTAAAAACTAGCTTCGTGGAGATTCCTTAAGGGCTGTGAATTTTTAGCTCTGTTGGCCAGGACTTGTCTTTCTGCAGCGCTAGTCATGAATAGATTTTGCTGGTGATTAATTAAAAAGGTCGTATTTACTGTTTTCTTTATGTTTCTGTTTCTCACATAGTACGTAACGCTTTGGCTCTACAAAAGTTTGGAAAAAATTTTAAAAATAAAGTCAATACATGTAGGGGTATTGCTGGATAGTAGATATCTGTGTATTAATTTACAATTATTCTTTTTTTTGAGACAGAGTCTTGCTTTGTTGCCCGGGCTAGAGTGCGTGCCGTGGCATCAGCCTAGCTCACAGCAACCTCAAACTCCTGGGCTTAAGCGATCCTCCTGCCTCAGCCTCCCGAGTAGCTGGGACTACAGGCATGCGCCACCATGCCCAGCTAATTTTTTCGATATAGATTTTTAGCTGTCCAAATCATTTCTTTCTATTTTTGGTAGAGACAGGGTCTCACTCTTGCTCAGGCTGGTCTCGAACTCCTGACCTCGAGTGATCCACCCACCTTGGCCTCCCAGAGTGCTAGGATTACAGGCGTGAGCCACCGCGCCCGGCCTTATTCTTTAAATTGTACATATACATTATGCCTCATCTTGTTCCTGTATTATTTCTAAATAGTTAAACATGGTAATTATACCGCACACATGGCTCACGAAAAGTGACCAGTGATAATTTTAGATTTTTTTGTGCTTCATGATATTACATTATTCTTTTATTCTCCAAGGACAGCGTTTCTTAATTGTTTTGGAAAAAGGCTGATAGATAAAGTCTTTGTCTTAAATGGGTCTGAACTCAGGTTTGGTTATAAAGTTGAAGCATCTTGTAGATTATTGAATTCTGAAATAATGAGCTATTTTGATTTGGAAAACATTTACATTGCTGGTCTTTTATCATTTTGAGGATTATCTGAATTTGCTGGATATTTTCTTATAAAAGTCTTTTTCTTTCAAATTTACTGGCAATTTGTGTTGAACTTGAATGACTCTGATTCTTACTAGAAGTGCTCCAGTTTTTGCTCAGACATTCTCCATTTCCCGGAAATTGCTCTGAGCCTTAAGTTTGCATGTGACTCTCAAAACTGCATGTGTAGTCTTGGGTTTGCTGCTACGTGCTTAACTCCTTAGATACTCAGGGCACTTGCCTTACTTTCTGCCTCCAGTAGGACAAGCAGTCTGTCTAACTTGGAGTCCCGGTGAGGGCAAGTAGCCCATGGCACAGCAAATACTATGTGTTGAACAAAACAGCCCATTAAGTGAACTGTCATAATACCACCCTGTCTTTGGAGGGCTCCAGAGTCCAAGGTTCGCTTCCCTGTTCATTAGCTCATGACTGCTTGTGGCAGAAGGTGTGATAACCCTGTCCCCTCTGATTGATAAGGTAGTTAAAATCCAAGGGAGGCAATATTATTCAGTTACTCATTCATGGGAGAAAGAGTGTTTGAATCCTCCTATGTGGTAGGCACTAATTTAGGTACTGGATTATAGCATTGAACACACCACAGTTCCTGCTTTCCTGGCGTTTAGAGTCCAGTGGGAGAAAATACATAGCAAACAAACCCAGCAGTGTCCTGCATAAGGGTCAGGCCAGATGGAAGCAGTGCAGGTGAAGAGAAGCCCAGCTGTGGTCCTTGGCTGTTGCTGCTGGCAGTCTGTAAAGCCTGGGTTTTGTTCTACATTAGCGTGTTCTCGTCTTTAATCCTTCCCCAAACCTATGAGGCGGCACGCCGGTAGTTGGATAGTGTTGTCGTTAGACCAAAGTCACAGTGATAGTAAGTGGTCAATCTAGGACTTGAACCCAGAAACTGTGGGTTCTTTCCACTCATCTACTCACCTGTAGAGCATTTTCTGGTAGCTTGAAAGGGAGTAGTGCTAGATTTAGTGTGCCTCGAAGAGAAGGTGGATACGTTCCCTGACTACGACTGACAAGATAGTCTGTTTAGAGCTGGTACTTTACACTCTGTCACCCTGAGCTGCATTTGGAGGTTAATCACTTGCCCGAGGTCTCAGAATGGTTACCATGGAGTCTTTAAAAATTTAATAATTTGTGTAAGGGGACCCTGAGGGTCTGTGTGATTACCATGCCTGACACTTAAAACGCAATATATGATGTTTTGCAGACTCGCTACGGGACCCAGGTTCACAGCTACATGCCTGTCCCGCTGGGACTGCCGCCTGCCTGGTGAGAGGGGACGAGGCGTTTGACGTCGGCCAACCCAAGGAGGGGCTGAAGTTGGTGGGCAAGGACAGGTCAGTCTGAGGCCTCCGCTGCTGTTGGCATTTTTAATCTTCAACAAGAGCCTGACTTTTAGGGAGTTGCAAGAGTGTCCTTTCTCAACAAGGCTTAGATGGTCCCTGCAAAATTACTACTTCCCACGTGTTTGTGAGGTCATTGGTCATTGCTGTGAGTCACATAGGGTGGTTTGCTTTTTGCCCGCTTTCTGACCACTTGTCTCTTTAGCAGTAAAATATATGTCATGATCCAGTCCGTAGTGCGTAGTGCATTTGCTTCGTGAAATAATACCTATCTTAAGGTATGTTCTGATAGTTTTCATTCATGTCACCCATGAAGTCAGTTGTGTGTCTTTGGTTATCTGCTCTTTGGAGGGCATGGGACAGGAGGGGGCGGTTTGTTGCTGACCTTCCAGGGTGCGGAGTTACTTCCTCCCTGGGGTGTGGTAGGCACCCCGTGTCCCAGCAGGCGTTGTGTGCTCCCGTGTAAACTGTGCTGTTTACATACGTTCTTCCTTTTCTCCAGCACATTGCACACGACCAAGTCCTGAACTTAGAGCAAGGATTCTGATTTTCTCCCCATTCTAGGGGCCTTCGGTAGATGCCTCGTTTTGGCTCGGTTTAGACCAGAACTAATGGCATGTCAGGGTGGTTGTAGAAATGGTGTGCAATTATAGGTTGCACTTGTGTCCCTAGAAAGCACAAGAGCATAACCGGAATGTTTGGAATTTTCTGTTATGTGTCTGCATTAGTTTGCCTAGGCTGCCATAGGAAAATGCTAGAGACTAGGTGCCTTAAACCACGGAGATTTATCCCCTCATGGTCTGTGAGGCTGGAAGTCTGAGACCAAGGTGTCGCCAGTGTTGGTTTCTTCTGAGGGATCGCTCCTTGACTCGTTAGGTGGGCATCTTCCCCATGCGAGTCTGTCCTAGTCTCTTCTGATAAGGATGCCGGTCATAGGCCATGAGGGCCCACTCATATGACCTCATTTTTTTTTTTTTTTTACTTATTTACCACTTTAAAGGCCCTGTGTCCAGATACAGCCACATGCTGAGGTAATGCTCAGGACTTCACTGTATCAACTGAATCTGAAATGGAAAGGGGTGATGCTAAATTGAGTGTACCTCAAGGAGAAGGTGAAACCATTCAGCCCACCAGTGTCCTAAGTGATGAATTGGTAATTCTTAATACCAGTGATTGAATGAGTGAAGATGCAGTAAAACGTGGGGCACCAAACAGGAGTCCGAGCTTGTCTTGGGAGAAGAGGCAGGCCGTGCTCCGGGCGGCCAGGGGCAGCGGCCCTTCCCACGGCGAGCACGGTGGGCCCTGGCGGTGCAGGCCCTGGCGCTGGGGCTCCGTGGCGGGGGTCGACTCCAGGTCTGTGGCTGCTGGGCCAGTTCTCTGGGGTATCTTCAGGTTAAAAAAAAAAAAAGATCTCCGGCCTGCACTTAGAAGTTGTTGTTTAAAGAGGAAATGACCCTGTGACCTTGTGGGTAAAAGTGGGTTTGGCCTGTTCTGTGTTTGTTTTGTTTTGTTAGCTCATTTATAACCTTTTTGTTTGTTTTACTCAAACAGCTTTTCTTAGTATTTCAAATATAATGCTCACTGATGTTTACTTTTAAGTTGTTTTTTTCAAATTGAAATACAGTTATTTTATTCCAAAGCTTCTTTTATATATATATATATATATATATATATGTTTTTTGTTGTTGTTGTTTTTTTTGAGACAGAGTCTCAGTCTGTCACCTTGGCTAGAGTGCCGTGGTGTCAGCCCAGCTCACAGCAACCTCCAACTCCTGGGCTCAAGCGATCCTCCTGCTTCAGCCTCCCAAGTAGCTGGGACTACAGGCAGGCGCCACCACGCCCGGCTAATTTTTTCTGTGTATTTTTAGTTGTTCATATAATTTCTTTCTATTTTTAGTAGAGACAGGGTATCATTCTTGCTCAGGCTGGTCTCAAATTCCTGACCTCAAGCGATCCTCCCTTCTCAGCCTCCCAGAGTGCTAGGATTACAGGTGTGAGCCACTGCGCCCGGCCTTCTTTTATATTTTAATGTTTCTTCTGTCACCCCTCTCTCCCCAAGTGAGTGTGCTGCATGCTTGGAGCAGCATGCTAATTTGAATGTAATTTTTACCTCTGTAATTCTCTTTGCTCAATGCGGATCTCACAGGCTTGTCCTGAGTTATGTGAAGGAAGAGGGAGAAAAGCTCGATTTTTGTGATGGCCACAGCCCAGCAGTGACTATTACATTTGTTTGCCCGTCAGAGCGGAGAGAGGTAAGTGACTGTGTCCCCAGGACTTGAAAGTGAGGATGTGAGCCTGGGTCACTGAACCCAGGTCTGTGCTGGGGCGGGTGGGCCTGGGTGCAGGAGTGGGGTGCTGTCGAGAAAGCCACTGCTGGGCTCGCGGGAGGAGGCTCCCTGCGGGAGAGCAGTTTGCTGCTTGGTTTTTGCTTTTTTCTGCACCAACCAGGAGGGGCCTGCGTGTATATCAGGATGGCGTGGTGTGTTCTCTGAGTCTGCCTGAGGTGATTTTATTTTGGTAGTTAGGTTGATTTTAGCACACAGTTGAAAGACCACGAGCATAATCTCAAGCCTGTGCTTTCTTCTAGGGGAGCATTTCCCTCCTTCCCTGCCTGCCTCCCGCTCCCCCACTTCCAGGGCAGGTTGATTGCTCTCCCCTCCGACTGTTCATTAAATCTGCGGCGCTGTTGTAAACTCCTTGAGAGTAGCTGCCGAGTAGTGTTTGTCCTTGACTCCTCGTGGCCAGGTCAGTTTGCTGGTTAAGTGTTTTAATAGGGGGCATTCCCCAGGGAGGAAGGGGCAGCACTTTCCTTTAATTTATCTCTGCTTTCTTAGTAAGGGAATGAAGTAGGTGGGGCTGAATTCTTTGGCCAGAGAACCACATTCCCCTTCCCGCAAACAAATGTGGAATTTGCTCTGATTTGAGGCTGGCAGCTGGCCTGCCATGGGTGTGTGGGATCTGCAGACACAAGTGTGGTCAAGGCTCAGCTCCCCTGTTGTGTCCCCAGACTTCCGTGTCCACGCGCTGTAGGCGTTAGCAGAGACCTGACTGTCTGACGTTGGTTCTGGATAGGAATGTTGGGAATATTTATTTATACTTTCCATTTGTACCTATGTAAATTGAAATCTTTTACGTCTGGTTAGATGTTCTAAACTGGTAGTAGTTTTAGTATTTTCCTTTCTTTTAGTTTGTTCTATATTTGGTAAGAATCACTTTATACTATGATAATTAAGAAAATTGAGGGTTTCTCTCCTATTTTTCTCCAAGGGGTATGAGGCATTTCTTCGTGTTAGAGGAAGCTGATTTGTTGTTAGTGAGGCTAGAGGTTCCCTTCCAAGCCTAACTGTTCACTGGGCAGAATTTGGGTGGCATGTGCTTAGATGCCCCTCAGTACTTAGAAGTTTTATTTAAGCATTTATGTTGGCTCATTCAGTGCTTCTAGCAGCCGGTATTTAGTAGATATTCCCCTTGTCATATAGATATTTTTTAAAAAAGTTTACTGAATTTACATACTATAAAATTCACCTCTTTTAAGTACAATTCAATGGTTATTA
Source organism: Lemur catta (assembly GCF_020740605.2). Classification (NCBI taxonomy): domain Eukaryota; kingdom Metazoa; phylum Chordata; class Mammalia; order Primates; family Lemuridae; genus Lemur; species Lemur catta. The sequence goes on from NC_059129.1 coordinate 140,803,269, forward strand.
GTATCTTTACAGAGTTATGCACCCATGCCCACAATCTAATTTTAGAACATTTCTGTCACCCCAAAAAGAAACCTCATGCCTATTAGCAGTCTTTTCCCATTGCTACCCCCAGCCCTGGCAACCACGGATCTTCTTTCTGTCTCTATGGATTTGCCTTTTCTGGACATTTCATGTAAATGCAATCCTGCAGTCTGTGGCTTTCGGTATCTGGCTTCTCTCACTGAGTGCTCTGCTGTGCCTCACTGTCTGTCTGACTGCACTGAGCCAAGTGGTCGGAAGCGTCGATTTTGAGTCAGTCGGAAGAGGGCTGGGCTGCAACTCTGCAGCTTACTTAGTTGTGTGTGACCTATTTGTAAAGCCAGCACTTGGTTCTGTGCCTGGCATGTAGCAGGTGCTCAGTAAATGCTTACGGGACGAATGGTGCCTAGAGACAGCAGAGCTATTCCTGGTACGAAGCCCAATAAGCCATTTCTCCTGAGGATGATTAGAAAGGTGGCAGTGGCACCCCCGTGAACAATGACCTCATTAGCACCTTCCACAATTCCCGCACAGATGAGTGTCAGGGCTCCCGGCTTGTGAAATCAGCTCTCCGGCAGCAAAATGGCAGAATCCGGGTTTGTGGTTGGGTGGTGCCCTGGCTTCGCCCAGGAGCAGATTTGGGTTCAGATGAGGGACCCTGTTGTCACTGTTAGGAAAGGAGTTACGGACCGTTGCCCTGGATGTGTACATGCAGGGTGATGCTCCCCTGGCCCCGGCGAAGTGCTTCTTGTGGAAGGGAGTGAATGGACTGCGCACCCCTCACGGCCCATTACCGTTTGCCAGGGTCATAATGATTGTCAGGTGCCGCTGACTTCAGGGTGTGCTGACGCTTTTGTATCTCTCTAAAGGTGACCAAGAAGGAAATGAAGTTGTAAGTCAAGTAAGGAAAAATTTAAAAAGAGTAAAATAAAAAAAAAAGTAAAAGTAAATGGAGTTGTCGTAAGTCAAATAATGTATTAGGGGAAATTACGATTTAAAAAAACAGGAATGATGAAATATAAAATAACCTCTTTTTGAGCTTTCCAGAAGCATAGAAAATCTGCATTTCAGCTACATTTTAAAAAGTTTACTTTGTTCCTTTCAAATTGTTCCTGGTAGGGCACCATTCCCAAGCTCACTGCTAAATCCAATTGCCGCTATGAGATTGAGTGGGTTACTGAGTACGCCTGCCACAGAGATTACCTGGAAAGTAAAACCTGCTCTCTGAGCAGCGAGCAGCAGGATGTGACCATTGACCTCAGGCCCCTGGCCCAGGAGGGCAAAGGTGAGTGGGCTTTTGCCTGCCCTGCTTCCGGCACGGCTTAGGCAGAAAGGGGCCCGAGAGGGAGCAAGGCGGTCCGGGCTGAGCAGTCCATGCCGCTGGCTGGAGAACTGCAGTTTGGGCTGGTGTTTTAGAAACAGGATTCTGCTTTGGCTAAAGTAATACTGTAACTTTTTAACATCTACTCATGCAAAAGAGCCTCTTCTCGTTTATTTCCCTTTCTTTATGTTTAGTCTATCATTCGGATGGAAAAGAATACATGTTTCATTTGAATGTCTGTGGAGGAACTGAAACGCAGATCTGCAATAAGAAAGACACTGCAGTTTGCCAAATTAAAAAGACCGATTCCACTCAAGTCAAAGTAGCAGGAAGATACCAGACTCAAACCCTCCGGTGTGTAAAGAGCTTCTTCGTAATTTTCAAGTATATTGTGTATATTCTTGTGGAACATAACTCACTCCCCTCCTCCTCTTCCTCCTTCCATTTTCCATAAAGTGCGGGAAAATTAGTTAAGCCAGCGTTCCTTCCTGTTTGACTTAGGCAAGTTGCCATTTGTCACTAAGCAGTTGGATGTTTCTCCTGGCTTTATAGTAAGAGTCCCTCTGTTAGAACTGCTTGTTTTATAAACATATTATTTGTAAGAACTACACTGTAGGAAAACTATCTAATTAATTCACAGTTGATATGGTTTTGTATTTTAAAATATGTTTTCGAGGAGTTTTGATTTTTCTTTGGCAGTTTGAGAATCTGAAATACCATTAACATTATATAAAAGTTTTTAAACAACAACAAAAAATGCATTTGGTGGAATCTGGCTGACCCTTACCTTGGTACTTAACCATCAGAAAAGTAGTATGAAAATGCAGTTTTCTGAAAATGTGTTATGGGCAATTGTGATTCAAAAGATAGGAACAGAAAAATGTAAAAACCCCAACAATCTATCTTTGAGCTTTTCAGAAGTGTGGAATATCTGCATTTAAAAGTTTTCACTTTGTTCCTTTCAAAGTGTTCAGGGTCAGTACTGTCCAGGATCCCATGAGACTGTGTTTATGGCAGCTGATGGCAAGGCTGTCTAATTCTTGGGCATTATTTATTTTGTAAAAAATCTAAAATTGAAAGCACGAGAAGTGCTCATGCCCACAGAAAAACTTTCAGCATTTTCTTCCAGCCAGTTACTGCTTTGAAGCAAGAAGATGGCAAGCCCATACATTTGGAACTCATTTCCTTTAGACATTTTCTTCCCCAGCTGGCTAGAGAGCTTGCTGTTTTATGTCAGTAGTGATTTGTTGACGGTATGCAAAAGGCTTAATGCAGACTTTTTAAAAAAATTAAAATTTATTTCTTGGTTCTACCAAACACGTTTGTATTATTGTCACAAAAATCTAGATATTCTGATGGAGACCTCACCTTGTTATATTTTGGAGGCGACGAATGCAGCTCAGGCTTTCAGCGGATGAGTGTCATAAACTTTGAGTGCAATAAGACTGCCGGTAAGTAAGTGCTGGGGTGCAGTCCCTACCATTTGCATTGATGGATGTGTGTGTGTGCACATGCACGTGCGTATGTTCTTGGAAGTGGAACACTGAATGGAAAAGTCAGATGTCCTTCGTGAGACTGGCTACCTCTAGTCCCAAGACTGTTTTTTCTGCTAGAGTAACCCCCCCCCTCCCCCGGCCCCCAGGGACACACACATCCTGTTTCCATTTTCCTCTGCTCTCTGTGTTTGTTTTGGGAATGGGCCCAGCACTGAGCTTGCTGGGAAAGAGTTTCGGTGTTGAATTTTGGTGCATACTCAAGCAAGAATGGGTCCAGCAGAGGTGGGTTGGCTCACCAGCTTCCAACGGGTGGCCCCTTCTTTTATGTAATGAGTATCAAGATAACCTTTTTACAAATGGTAGCCCTGTGGTAGAGTTTGGATCTGGGAATTGCAGGATGTCACTGAGCACATTTAAGCTGAAGGTGGCCTGGCTTTCTTTAAGTGATTAAAAGAATCATCCTTGAGTCACTAAGGCACTGGCATTTCAAAAAGCTGTGATGGTATCTGTATCATGAAGATTTTAGACACAGTTGCATCTGTAGAGAGGTGATGGGATTCCATCATCATCAGAGACCCAGAGACCCATCCTATCTGGTGACCCCCAGCCTGTGACCCCAGGCACCCCTGCAGGCCCACCAGCCACTGCACAGAGCTCGGCCTGGTTTCCAGCCCCCAGGCCCCTCTGTGTACAACCAGCCCAAGTACACATGGCTGCCCCACCCCTGAGGGTATTTCGGGCCCTTCCTTCTGTTTGTTTTGTGAGTTTCTGTGGCAGAGCTGTAGATGGTTCGGTCAGGGAGGGAGCAGGCTCCTACGTGACTCACCGTAGGATCTGCGCTCCTGAAGCTCCCCTGGCTCAGTGGGGGAAACGCAGTGGGGGAGACGTCAGGTGCTTGTGCTATCACAGCCTCAGGCTCTGATAAACTCCCTCGCAAGCAAGCAAGGATCGGGCCCAGGGTGATGCAGCTGGGAAGGCGCTCCAGTCACTGCCAACTGTGCGCCTGCTCCACCAGGGTGCCGCCATTCACAGGATCCGCCATTGCTGCCCTTGCTTCTGCACGTGGACTCCGCTGTTCTGCTGGGATGTGTTTGCTGGCCCTTTTCGCCACTTGCACGGTACACACATTCGTTCAGTACCTATTTGCTTAGGGCCTGCGAGGCCTGAGGGTGCCTGTGACAGTGTTCCAGGTGTTCACAGACTAGAAACAGACAGTAAAAAGGAACATGATGATTGAAGCCCAGGACCGTGTGTGCTGAAATAGAGCCACTGCTTGGTGTCGTCATCCCTGCCCTTTACCAGGAGGGGCACCGAGGGCAGGCTGGGCCGGGGTCTGGGCTGCCTACGAGGATTAGGCAGTTAAGTGAGGAGGGGGTGCTGCCCGAGTCACAGGGTGCACGGAAGTGAGCCAGGTGCGTGGCGGAGCTGTGGGCACCTGGACTCGAGGTGCTCAAAGGTAGGACCTGCAAGCAGGTCAGAGGCTGCATGTTTGTCCTGCAGAAGAGCTGGACTCTGTCTGCAAATCAGAGTGAAGTTCCATGGATTTGCAGCAGGCGTGTGACATGCATCTGATTTGTGAGTGAGACAAACCAGGGTGGCCTTTGGATACATCTGTGCAGTTTGAACGCTCCCTGCCCCACTCAGGTTCTCCATCCTCCTGTCGTCTTGGTCTCGGCCTACTTTTAGGAGACCACGTCTGAATTCTGAATCTCACCTCTCCTGCTCTGGGTCCCCTGTCCCTGGGAAATGCAGCCTGCTTTGTTTTCCATGTCCCCAACCCTCAGGCACCCGTGCTTGGTTCTGGTTTCTGTATCCCCCCAAGCTGGCTCTCTGGGACCCCTGCTGGCTCGGGCCGCCCTGCTGTGGTCCGAGTCTCCCTCCGGCCTTGTGACCTCCTCTGGCCCTGTTCTGTTCAGGGGTTTTTACTAATGACTTGGCTGAGGACTTTGAGAGTGTGCTGATCTCATCTGGGGATGCTGGGAAAATAGAGTAACGATCCAAGTGGACCAGGAGGATATGAGAAGGGCATGTAGCAGCGGACTCCAGGGGAGAGGTGTGGACATTGCAGAGTTGTGCCCAGAAAGCTAAAGCCCAAATGAGCAATGCTTGAAAATGCTGCAAGCACCCCCACACTGGTTTGTTCTCTTTTATTATAAAAATTTTCAAACATACAAGTAGAAAGACATTACAGTGAAAATGCCACCACTCTAACAGCTGTTAATGTTTGGCTAAATTTGTTTCTTGTAAACCATATATCGTTGCTGGATCATATCACCCCACCCGATGCCAAAAAAGAACAATTTCTTTATGTAAATCCAATACCATTACTGTACTTCACATAATGAACAATGATACCCTAATATCAAAAACCCAGTGTTTTACTAGGCTGTTTTCATTATGATTGTAACAAGGAGCCTGGGTAGAGAGATGTTAGGTGTTTTGTTGGGAGGGTTTTGGGAATAGGTGGCATTGTCTTTGCCACAGTAATGGAGGAGGAGTGCTGTCACCAGCTCCTTAGGCAGAGAGCTCCTTGGTTCCATCAGAAATCTCCCCTCCCCCTTGGCTGGACTGGGCCACGTAGGAAAGGGGTGTGCTGCAGAATAAGCTGGAGCCTGGGGAGCCAGGCTGGAGCCTCGGGGACTGTGTGAGTGAGGGAGAGATTGTGCAGGGCTGACGCTGGTGCTGTTGACGGACAGAGAGAAACCACAGGCCCCAGGAATTGTGATTTCTGGAGGCAAAGCCCCTTTGGTAGAGGGGAGTGTAGCTTCTTATTCTGCTAAAATCTTTTGAGGAAAGAGTACACGTAAGATGCATACCAATGGTTGTTTCTGCCTGCAGATCATTAGTAAGTCTCAGATGCAAAACCAGCTCCAAAGTGGGGTAGGACCGTTCATAGTATTATTTAATTGTGAATAATTCAAATTTATCTGGTGAAAGAAAAACACAGTGACTATTTCAAGTTTGCAGAAACACTAATCTTTTCCCAATAGTGAAACAGGAATCCAGTAGGATTAAACTACTCTTAAACTAGATAAATGAGTACTGAGTTACTCCACCACAGGGCAGCACGGGCCCAGCGGGGGTGGCGGGCTCTAGTTGTCCACTGGGCCTGGGAAAGGGAGGTGGAAGTCACTCTTCTTAAAGCACATAGTTTGAAGTACTTACTCAGAACAAAACCAACCAATCAAAAACAAAGGGGAAAAAAAAAAAGAAAAATAGAAAAAACCCCCACAGTGGAGTAGGAGGTTTTGCCTCGTGGTTACGAGTTGCCCGAGGCTAGACCATCTGCGTTTGATTCCCAGATCCTCTACTTTTTAGTTGTGAAACCACAGGCAAGTTAGTTAGCCACCCTAAGTCTAAGAAATGGGGCTAAAATTGTACCTGTGCCGTAGGGTTTTGAGGATGAAATATGTTATACAGTGATTTTGTCATCGAGTGGACATGGTGGAGTGTCTCATACCTAAGCCTAGATGGCAGAGCCTGCTGCTCACCTGGGCTGTATGATGTAGCCTGTCCTTAGGCTACAAACCTGTACAGCACGTGACTGTACCGAATGCTATAGGCAGTTGGAATACAATGGTGAGTATTGAGTGTCTAAACTTAGCTAAACTTAGAAAAGGTACAGGGAAAATACAGTATTACAATCTTACGGGACCGACATCGTGTATATGGCCTGTCATTGAAGCGTCAGTGTCACGTAGCACATGGCTGTATCTGTAATAAAGTTCTCAAAGCAGAGCCTGTTTCCCCGCAGCCAGCCCTTGTGCAGCTGAGATGCTTAGCTTAGTGCCTGGCTCAGGTTGTGCTTGGTATAGATCAGCTGCTGTTGCTGGCATTTTAATTACAATGATTATAATATTAAAGATGTAGTAGCAATTACAGTTGAAATACCATTTGCTCTTAATACAAGGTCTTCCTTTTTCCTTAGAACATTTAACAACTCAGGACACCAAACCTTGAGGAGGCCAATCACGTGGGAGGTCCAGACAAGGATTCTTAAATCATCAACGGGGTGGAAAAGGGAGCTTTGTGCCCGAGGCCCACCGGCCTGGAAAGGCGAGGAGATGGGATTTCCAGCAGGGGGAAGTCCGCAGAGTCTGCCGAATCCCGGGCTCTGTGGGATGGGCAAGCAGCCCATGAAGAGCCGCTTTTCAGACAGGAGCTGTGCCGTTCAGCCAACGGATGGGACGTCTGTGGGGCTCATGGGAGGGGGTGGGGGCAGGAGGAAGAGGCTGGATTTGAGGAGGGCATTACAGACAGATGCCCTGACGGAGCCACAAGAATGCCTATGCCATTTGGAGGTGTGCCGACATTGTGGGGCTGGTGTGGGATCTTGGCACGCGTCAGTGGGAGCGACTGTATGCGTTCTCTGCTTTTTTGCTTCCACCTTAGGGAGAGTCCCAGGGATCTTGTCTTGCTCAGGGTCACATCATTAAGTCAGCAGCACTCTTGGAACTAGAGCCCCGGTCTTTGCCCTCCCCTCTGAGTCCCTGTCCTCGCCCGGAGAGGTCCACCATCCTGCTGGCAGCTGACCCAGAGTCTGCTGGCCGCCTGCACGTTCCCTCATGCGTGCTCCTCTCATCATGGGGCGCATTGTAAACAGCTTCCTATCAAGCTCCTGACACCGCTCTACCAAGATGAAAAGCACGCAGGCCTGCTTGCGAGGGCTTACGTTTAAGCACCTGAAACATAATGCAAGCCTTTCTAGTCTCTGACCCCAAGGGCTTCTGAGAAATCTGGACTTGAATTTTTTGACAGGACAATTGGCATTGGTCCTGTTGACTGTTTCTTCCCTTGCTCCTTAGACATTCCTTGGTTCTGGTCACATAATAGGGTTTTATTTTTTCCTCTTGAACTGCACAGGTAACGATGGCAGAGGGTCTCCCGTGTTCACCGGAGAGGTCGACTGCACCTACTTCTTCACGTGGGACACGAAATACGCTTGTGTCAAAGAGAAGGAAGACCTCCTCTGCGGTGCCACCGACGGGGAAAAGCGCTACGACCTGTCCGCGCTGGCCCGCCACTCAGGTAGCGCTCTCCTCGCCGTGGGGCCTCCGTCGGTGCGTCCATGGGACGTTTCCCGGTGGATGCTTTTGGAGATGCTGTTCTGTTTTCTTTGGTTGGGGTACAGCCCCTTTACACGGGGCTGCATGAATCGGTAGAAGAGCGTTGCCCTGGGAGCTGAAACACCTGCCCCGCGGCCGGCACTCCCATCTTCTAGTTGTGTTACCCTGGGCCAGTCTTGCCATAGTTGAGCGAAAGCTACCTCAGTGCCTACTGTGTGGCAGGCCTTGTGCTTTGTGTTTAGAAGCTTTTATTTTTTATTTTTTAAATTTCGATTCTTAACATCAGCCTTCTGGAAGAATGGGAACTTCTGACAGGGATAACCCACCTTCCGGGGGGATTTGTGGTTCTACCCTTTTGGCAGCCCTGGAACTAGGTGTGTAGAGAGGCCAGTTGCCTCCGTAAGGTGAGGTCATCCCTGAGGTGGAGAGAATGACCTGCCTCGTGTAATTGCCACTCAGAGAAGTCACGTAATTACCAGCTGTGACAGGATTGTTGCTTGTGTCTCCTGAGTCCTATCTGGTTTGGAAAGTACAACGCTAGAAAGAGGAATCTCTCTTCTGTGGTGTGTGAGCTTCCTCTGGCCTTGAACACGGGAGGTCTGCTATAAGTGCTCTGTCTTGGGGAAGTGCCTTGGCGCTGTGGTGTGTGCTGATGAAGAAATTGGTTTTCCGTGCAGTGCAAAGAACTCTGTCTAGCGTCAGACTCAGAGACCCTCAAGGGCTGGTGCTGCCGCGTCCCACCGTGTTTGCTTGAGCAGGTGGTCCTGCAGCCCGAGCGCTGACAGTGGGCTGATGGTCGTACTAGAGCCCATCAGGCAGCTTTTCTTTTTGAAACGTCACTGTGCACAAGACACAACCTAGGACCTGTGGAGGGACTCAGAGATACATTTACTCACTCAGAGACTTCTGACCTGGCTCTGGTTCTCTAGGAATCTGGAGTATTGTGTAGTGTTTGCATGTAGATGGCCCCAGCCCTGAGGAAGCACTGAGGTAGAAGACAAAACCTTTTCCTGCTGCCTAAAAAAGTCCATGCCAACCCAGACTCCCAGTGTTTAGGCGGGTCTGTGTTTACATTCACAGTCTTGTGTGGTTTCTTGTAGGCCGTTCATGTCAGAGTACAGCTCTCCGTGAGTGTTGCCTCGCCACTGCTGGGGTTTGGTGTTTTTGGCTTCCAAGCCCCAGTCCGAACCTGCAAAGGAGTATTTTCACATGAGAACATGTATTTTTATGTCTTTATGTCCGTTTTCACACAATTCTGGTTTACTACTTTGGTGGCTATTTGTTTATGGGATGCTTTGCTCTGTGGCCACTCCACCGCCTGCTATGGCCCAGCACTCAGCGTGTGCCCCTCACCCCTTGCAGGGTTTCGGTCAGCATCTGTTCACTTTGGCCTGTGAGCTCAGTGGCCCGGCGGATCTTGTTTATCTTCCATGGTACCGAGCATCGTGTCCTGCACTCTGTCTGTGTACGTGTGCGAGCTGTGGGTCTCTTTTAGCCGAATCGGCCTTCACAGAGGTTGAAGCTGGGCACGATGTCGGTGGCTGGCCTTCCTGCCAGGTCCCAAGACATGGGCTGGCTTCCTGATTTGGTTTTTAGGTTCCAATTTTATATGGTGGGGCCTGGGAGAACTGTGCTGTTTAATTTTCCACCCCCGGTTGAGACGGGTTTTCTGAAGGAGTGTTGGGGCATAGTTTGTTTCCATCACACTAAACGAGAAACCGGAGAATCTCAGCGAGTTTCTGTACCTTCAGCCTGCTCAGATCCGGATCCGTGCTTGGGATTGAGTGACCAAATGCCTGGGGAGCTTTGGACACTTGACCTTTGGCTTAATCACAGTTTAGGTGTGACTCACGGAGAAATCGTCATTGCCTTTGACTAAAAGAAACTTTTTTTTTTTTTGGTCACAGAACCGGAACAGAATTGGGAAGCGGTGGATGGCAGCCAGACGGAAACAGAAAAGCAGCATTTTTTCATTAATATCTGCCACAGAGTGCTGCGGGAAGGCAAGGCGAGAGGCTGTCCTGAGGATGCGGCCGTGTGCGCAGTGGGTGAGTTGTGCCCAGCGGGAAGATCTGGGTGACGCTTTTCCCAAGGCGTGCTGCATTCGGCTTGGATGAGTTAGGAAGTCCTCCTGCGGTTTATCTAAGCCTCCTCTTTCTGGGTTCAGCGTATAAAGGGTGGTAAAATTTTTTTTTAATGACTTAAATGTCAGTAACTGCGTGAGGCACTCTGAAATCCTGAGGTTGGCCAAAGCCTCCTGACTTTGGCTAAAGCCATAACTGGTAGTAGAAAGAACCATGTTGGAAAATACTTTATTATCTTTGCAGTTTGTGACCTGAAGAATAACATTGTCAGTACTTGTGTAAAGCCCATTTTGATTTTTTAAACTTGACTGCCTGGAATTGTTCAAAAGTTACGCCTTAAGAGAAGTGGAATCTCAGTTGTAACCTTGTAAAAGAGTGCTTAGGTTCCTTTTGCTGTGATTGTTTTGGTCCTAATAGCTGTCATGCAGAGACTTCTCGGTTTGATACAGATATTTAGCACATTAGTTGTTTTTCATTTAAGACTCACCTTGGAAATGCAGGTGATGAGAGTAATGAGAATCTACTATAAATATTCAGTAAGGAATTGTGAGCGTTGGTTGGATTTTAGGAATTATCCAGATATTCAGAATTGGTGGTGTGTCTTTAAAAGCAGGAGTATGTGACCGAGTTTTAACACTTCATAGTAACAATCAACTGAACCAAGAAGTCAGTGGCCACCTACTTGGGCTGCTGAACAGGTTTAGTTAGTCACTGCTTTGGTCATGAGACAAACTGACCCCTCGGCTGTGCTTTCAAGACTCTGTGTCCTGGGGTAGCTGAGGTCCCGAAAATGGGGGATAGTGTGATTTTACAAATGGTGATGGTGCACCTGCAGGCCGTTTGTCTCTTGTGCCCTTGGTGGACATTGTGTGTCATTCAGGGCACTTTCCTGCTAGGCCTACAGATGGCCTTGGAGGCTCCAGTGTGGCTGTTACTGCCCAAATGTGTCATGCAAGAAAACCTATTGAGCCAGGCAGGGTGGCTCACACCTGTAATCCCAGCAATCTAGGAGGCCAAGGCAGGAGGATCGCTTGAGTCCAGGAGTTCGAGATCAGCCTGGGCAACATAGTGAGAGCTCATCTCTACAAAAATAATAGTAAAAAGAAGAAAATCTACTGCCTGTCCCAGTGAGCCAGGTGGCTGGAGAAGGGGCCGTGGCTGGGTTTGGGCTGAGTTTTTCCCCCCCCCATCTTTGTCTGTGTCATGATCATTTTTAACCTCATCTTCTGGTTTTTTTTCTTACTTTCTCTTTTCCAGATAAGAATGGAAGTAAAAATCTGGGAAAGTTTATTTCTTCTCCCACAAAAGAGAAAGGAAACATTCAACTCTCTTATTCAGATGGTGACGATTGTGGTGATGGCAAGAAAATAAGAACTAATATCACACTTGTGTGCAAGCCAGGTAAAAATTTAAAAAGAAAAAAAGATGAAATCTTTTACAGGCTCTTGCCAGAGGTGTCCTTCAGTCTTCATTTCTGTGTTCCTCATTGGCCGCTGCACGGCGATCAGCCAACAAGGGGTGGTGCTAAGCATTTTAGGTTCTAGACTCTTTGGTGATAAGAGATGCATCAGTTGGATTTTTCCCCCATGTCCCATCCGAAACCAATCCAGAAATGGAGAAACCAGATGGTCAAAGGGAGACGCGAGTCTCAGCACGGCATCCTCTTCCTTAGGAGTGATACGGGGTCAGTTGTGTGGGTTGCTTAACTTCCTCCAAAAGGGGAAAAAATCATAAATCATTTTAAAATGTTGCTCATGATCTCATCATTTAAACAAAATGTTAATTTTCATTTCTTGTGTTTTACATATATGTTGTTATTACTGAGTCAAAATTTTTGTATATTCACACATTTTAATGTTCCTCAAAATGTGGTATTTTGTGAATGTTCTTCTATGTTTCAGCGTTCTATTTATAATTTCTAGAGACTTCCTTGTCGATGTGGTGTGGTTTTACTATTTTTAAATGTTTTCCCTATTGTTGTATTAATAATGTGTTTCCAGTGTTGGTATTGTGCTATTACATATCCCCTCTCTCCGTCTCGTTGCAATGTTTCCTTTGGATAAGTTCCCAGCTGTTGGAGAAGGTCAAAGGCTAGGAACATGCCTTTTTTGCTTTTTTAATCAGGGTAAAACATAACGTAAAGTAAAATTTACTATTTTAAAAAATGGTGATAAAATACACATAAAATTTACCATCATAACTGTTTTTAATGCCACTAGTTCAGTGATGTTAAGGGCTTTCTCTCAGTCACGTTGTGCGCCCACCACCACCATCCATCTGCAGAAATTTTTTATCTTCCCAAACTGAAACTCAGCCCCCATTAAACACTAACTCCTCGCTGCCCCCCCTGGCGCACCATTCCACTGTCTGTCTCCACAGACAAGTGGCACCATCTGGTATTTGTAGGACCATTTTTGGCCCTTGGTGTGTTGTACTTCATTTCCCGCTGCCACTTCCAAGTCTATGTTTAAGAGAATAAGAATGAAGTGAGATCTTTAGGAACTAATGGAGTAGTGATTCTTTTCCCCCACGGACAGGTGATCTAGAAAGCGCTCCAGTGTTCAGAACTTCAGGGGACAGTGGCTGCTTCTATGAGTTCGAGTGGCACACGGCTGCTGCCTGCGTGCTGTCTAAGACGGAAGGAGAAAACTGCACGGTCTTCGACTCCCAGGCAGGTGCGTGTCTGGGCAGCACCTCCGTGGTTTAGTGTGGCTTGCAACCACTTGGTGTTTTTCTAAACATTATCCGTGAATGTCTTTCGAGATAACCTGCATTAGAATTTTATTAATGCTGTTTGACCAAAATTCTGAAAGTCTGATGCTTGGGGCTTATTTGAGATATTGAAAATGCTATCTTGATCATTGTTGAAGTAGGTTTGCTCCGAGATCACAGCCGAGATCATGCAAAACCTTAAGAACACAAGGGAATAACTCATTTTTGAAAAGGCTTGTTGCGTGAATTCTAGCCAAGAAACCTACCTTAGGGAGACTTTACAAGAAGGCCATTATATTGTGGTCATCCTACGTGCAACGTGCAGGTTGCTTATTAGACTAGCAGTTACAGGTTTTGCATAGGGTTTTAGGCTAATGCAGTAACAGGGACTGACAGTGTTGGATCCGCCTCCAAGGGAAACAGTGGCGATTGTGGCTCTGGTGGCCCAGAAGGGGAAAGTGTCTTCCTGCTTGCTATGCGCTTTCCTGCCAGCAGGAAGCCTTGGGAAGAACTGCTCTTTGAGACTGTGGGGCGAGGTTGCCCTTTTGACCGTGTTCTGACTGACCTTACCTACTTTTATTGTTTTTATTCTCACTTAGGGTTTTCTTTTGATTTGTCACCCCTCACAAAGAAAAGCGGTGCCTATAAAGTTGAGACACGGAAGTATGACTTTTACATAAACGTCTGTGGTGCAGTGTCGGCGGGCTCCTGTCAGCCCGGCTCGGGGGCCTGTCAGGTGGCCAGAAGGCAAGTAGCTTTTCAGTTACGGGTTTAGCGTTAGAGATTTGTGTGAACGGGTATTTTATTCAGGAATAGACGTGTTCTCTTCTAATGCCATTGCTTTATGATAAGCATTTAAATGCTGATAAAGCCTGGCCTAAAAGCTGCTAGGACATTAATTTCCCAGCAAAGGAGCAAGCCGCATGCTTGGGAAAGAAGCGTGGATTTACTAAACCCTTCCTTCTGTGCGTCTTGTGATTTTCAGCTGCTAGGTGCACAGACTTCTCTGAGAGCAGATTTGGGTCCTGGTGGGGTGGGCGGCGCTCCCCCCCTGCACTTAGAGAGCAGGGCTCCTGTGGTCTGCACCCCTGCCTGGCCCTGGCAGCCCCGCACGCTGCCCACCAGCCTCGGGATGCCCCTGCTCACTGGGGCTTTGTGAGAGAAATTCGTGTTTGTTTTAGTGATAAGAAGACTTGGAACTTGGGACTGAGTAATACTAAGCTCTCATATTACGATGGGATGATCCAGCTGAACTACAAGGATGGCACGCCCTACAATAATGAAAGGCACACACCACGATCCACCCTGATCACTTTTCTCTGCGATCGAGATGCTGGAGTAGGCTTCCCTGAGTATCAGGTAGGAATCGTTCCCTGTAGCAGTCCCTGGGGATAGGCAAGCCTCTTGTGGACCCTTTATTTAGACGCAGAGCTGTACTACTCTGGGTTCCTGGCCAAATCATCACCATAATTAGTCCTTTTAGATTCGCCAGGGCACAGAGGCGGTGTTTGCTTTTTAAGCTGTTTATTTAGTGGACTGGACACCTCAGTGATAGCCCACAAGACTGTCAGTTTTGGGTACAAAACATGCAAAAGCATCAGAAATCATCCTTTATCCCCACTTAACAGGGGCTAAATTTCCGTCTTAATTTATTACTAGGCAATCTTCTTTTCAGTAAAATGAAAAGAGATGGGCAAAGTAAGCTTTCTTTCCTATGGTTTTTGTTTAAAACAATGCCCTTGTCACGTTTTGAATGCTGGCTTTGTGTAGCGTGTCTGTTTCTAGTTGTGTGCCCTCAAATCTCTCCTGTCACACACTTAGGAAGAGGACAACTCTACCTACAACTTCCGGTGGTACACCAGTTACGCCTGCCCGGAGGAGCCCCTGGAGTGTGTGGTGACCGACCCCTCCACACTGGAGCAGTACGATCTTTCCAGGTGAGGCAGGGGCAGCTGCTCTAGTCCCTGGTCCAGTGCAGATGCTGGGGGGTAGGTGGAACTGGGGAGCGTGTGGCTAAACTGGTGATAGGGGTGCAGGGCCAAGATGGGGTGCTTTAAGCAGAATGAATTCTAATAGTGGTCTGGTTGCATCAGCTGGTTTTCGCCACAGCAAAGCCTTAGTCTTCAGCTTTGTCATTTAAACCAGTGACTGTCAGTACAGAAGCATGGGGAACGGGTTTAGGGCCGCTGCATGCTGAGTATAGTGAAGGTGAAGTGTGATCATGGTGTCTTGAGTCAGGTGAGCCAGACTCTTGTAGTTTGATGGGTAGAGCATGTTTCTTCTGATATCTTCATTTCTCTAACTACTTCGAAATACATTTTCAGACTGAAATGTATAAGCTCTTAAAAGTATACATTTTCCTTTGAAATTTTAGGCTAGCAAAATCTGAAGGCGGTCGTGGAGGAAACTGGTACGCCATGGACACCTCGGGGGAACACGTCACCTGGAGGAAGTACTACATCAACGTGTGTCGGCCTCTGAATCCGGTGCCGGGCTGTGACCGGTACGCGTCGGCATGCCAGATGAAATATGAAAAGGATCAAGTGAGTCTGTCTGCCCTGCTGGTCTCGTTTTCCCTCCTAAGTGCACGGCTTGGCGGGTGGAGGTGGGTATTCTGGGACGCCAGACCAATGCAGGCCTGGCTGGTCCGGCAAAGCCGGACTCTCTGTGAACTAGTCTGCCTCCCGAGCAGATGTGTGTCATGTTCAAATCATGGTTCAGATTTAAAATTTAAGAAACAGAAAATGCTGTGGTTTTGGGGACCTTTGATCATTTAAAGGGTGAAGAAGTGCTTAATGGCTGTCTCTAGCTTGAATCCAAAAGTGTCTTTGAGGGCTTCAGCAGACATCTGTAAAAAAGAGATTTTGCTTCCAAAAAGCTCTTGCTTCTGGATTAATTAGGGGGAAAAAAACTGGTTTGGGTGAATTGCCCTGGATGGACTAGATGCCCATGTGAGTTCCCACTCCAGCTGCTGAGCTGTGCATCCTCACTGGGTCGATGCAGTCACTTCAGGGACCTTGCACGTTGCCTCGTGGTCGTTGTACACGGTAAATCTTAAAATAAGGATGTCTGTGTGCTCTGGAAGTTGGCTTCTGTAAAAATAGCATGTCAGGAATGTACTTTTCCTGGCATATATTAATGGCAGCTTGGAGGTTTTTTAAAGGAAGGTGGTGAGATGACTCTGGTGGTTAAGAATTGAGCTTCCGGTTGTGTGTACCTGTGCGCAAGTGTGTGTTCTTAATTGGAGCAATGACCTCAAAGTACAGCCAGTCCTCGTCACTTGCAGAATCCATATCTGTGAATGTGCCTACTTGCTAACATTTATAACCCCAAAATCAGTACACAGAGCACTTTCTTAGTCATTCCTGGGTGTGCGTAGCAGCCTGACATACACCTCCCTAGTTGAGGTTGAACAAGGCCACGCTCTGCCCTCTTGTTTCGGCCTCACACCGAGGTGGCCAGAGGAAGGAGAGGGCGAGGCAGTGCAGGGCGGGTGGAGCTCTGCCTCTGGGGCCAGTGGGACAGGGTCTGAATCTCTGCACTGGCACTGGTTGGTGGGGCAGCCTCAGGTGAGTCATTTAACACTTCTGAACCTTTTTTCCTATTTTGTAGAATAAAGGAACTAGAATCTGTCAGCATGAGTTGTTTTTAGGATTCAGGATGATAACCTACATGAGCTGTGTGTGTATATATATATTACCTAATTCCCTTAGGAGCAATTGTTTAGTATTTGATAATTTATTGTTTGCTGCAACTTTATAGAATGAAACTACCATGAATGATGAATCAACTGTTAGTAATGAAAAAGTCAGTTGTTTTCTCTTCAGAGGGAAGAGACTAACAAGACAGTTTTGTTGCAGGATTCCTTTGCTGAAGCAGTCTCCATCAGTAACCTGGGAATGGCAAGGACAGGCCCTGTGATCGAGGACAGTGGCAGCCTTCTCCTGGAGTACGTGAATGGCTCCGCCTGCACCACCAGCGATGGCAGACTGACCACCTACACCACGAGGATCCACCTCGTCTGTTCCCGCGGCAGCCTGGTAGGGCGCTGCTCCTGGCCCACCGCTTTGGGTTCTTTTCTGATTGGGCACCACCTGATGTGTCTCTTAACAGCAGTGAATGCACCTGGGGTGGGTAGAGGAGCTGTGCTGGTCTTAGTTCTGCTTACTGTCAGCGTGTGGTCTAAATGTGAGCAGGCAGGGAGCGCATTCATGGTACTTCTGTGGCTGTGACTTCTGAAGTGCAAGCCTCATCTTCCACTGTGGAGTTAGAGCCTCCAGCGTGCTGTACACTGTTTGGTGCTCCGTAGATGTGGATTTTTTCTTTGCATTGTGTAGACGCTGTCTTTTCTTAGTTCTCTGAGTTGATGATCTGAGGATCACGGCAGTGGAGCAGGGTCTTAGAGACGGTTTGGTCCTGCAGGGGCCAAGGGAGAACTTCCCCTCTGCCCTCTGAAGGTTTGTTGAAAACCAACTGACAAAAGGCAGATTAATAGGCAAACAGGAGACATTACAACTGATACCACTGAAATACAAAGTATAATCTGCGAAAACTATAAAAACCTCTACACATGCAACTAGAAAATGTAGAGGAAATGGATAAATTCCTGGAAACACACAACCTCCCAAGCCTGAGTCAGGAAGAGAGAGAAATCCTAAACAGACCGATAACAAGCAGTGAGATTGAAGCAGTAATAAAAAATCTCTCAATGAAATGAGGTTTCAGGAAGGGGATGGAAGGTAATTGTGTTTTTTTCTCAAAGAAGCTTTCTTGGTTGGATGAGGAAATTCCAGAGGGAGCCCCTCCCTGTGGTTGGGGTCTGGGGAAGGAGCAAGGCAGGGTCAAAAGGACCTCAAGGCAGCGTCTAAGGTCTCTCAGCCTGGCAGAGCGCCAGTCTTTGGGGGTATCACTTTCTGAGCCCCAACAGTTCAAACCCCAGAGTCCATAGATGAGGAAGCTGAGGCTTTGTGTAGCTGTGGCCATGGGTGGACAAGGAAGGATGTGTGTGAAATATGGAATAAAACAGGAATAAGAAACAGGCTGAGAAGTCGAGGCAGTGATTGGGATCGCAGTTGGCTCTGAGTTCCTTAGCCAGGGCTGAACAGTGGAGAAAACGACATACAAATACTTTGGGCTCATTCTGTACAGTCTCAGTTGCTTCTCATTTTAAATTGTGGTAAAATATGTATCACATAAAGTTCATCATTTTGACCATATTTGGCTTAAATACATTAAGCATGTTTATGGTGTTGTGCATCCATCACCTGTATCCCTTTCCAGAACTTTTTTTATTGTCTCGAAACCAATTGCTTTATCACCTGGAGTTTTGGTTTATACCAGGGTCCTATGGTTTTGGGAAATTGCCAGATGGTCAGGTGAATCCAGAGTGGAGATACCGGAAGTCATACTCCTTAGCAGCTGAGTCCTTCACAGGGCACTGGCTAAGGGCTGGTGGCAGCCTCCTCCGGGGTGGCTCAAGTGAGCGACTGAGTCACTCCCATGACAGCAGCCTGCAGCCCCCCGGGTTCTCTTCGTCATTGCTCACATACTATTTTCTCTAGGAGATGCTTTCTTCAGAGTTCAAAAAGAGCTCTCTTGTGCACTGGAGAGTCACGAGGTTCATGCATTTGGAAAGGGGAGCTTCATTTTTCACAGGGGCTGTAGTCTTGGGCAGAAGCCGAGAGCAAGCCCTTCGAGGGAGGGGTAAAGGGACAGGAATTTATGGTGAGTGGGGTGGCCGAAGGTAGTATTTAACAAGCTGCAGGAGGAGTCATGAATATTTATGAAAAGAGAAGCAGGCACATGTGCAGCTGAGCTTTATGCCACTTCATAGTCGTTTGTTCAAAAAATGGTGGCATTGGCACGATCCACAGGCAGAGTTTTCAGCCCTCTGACATGAAAGGTGATGCAGAGGACATGATGGCCCTCTGTGCAGCCTCGGTGGGCTGGCCAGAGCCCCTCCATGCTGGCGGTCTCTTACTGGCCTAGTGGCCAGTGTGGATCCAGGAAATAGACTCACTGAGTGAGTAAAGAGGCACATGCTCAGAGTTTCTAAGTCTCAGAACTTTCCTCACAAGCACGCTGTCAGGTGGAAGGAGCTGGTGCGTTTTTGTTTTACTGGAAAGCATTTGCTGAAGCTGGGAGGTGGTGGGGCCTTCAGGTTAGAGAGCCTTGGTGGGAAGGGTGTGGGCTCAGGTCAGAGGAGCATCGTTCCTTAGCCTGTGGCCCTGGCAGGGGTCTAAGCTTCTCTGTGCCTGCTTCCTCATCTGCAGTTGTGGGTGCCTGTGGGACCTGGTTGGGGGGTCACGGTGACGTCAGCTGAGAAACGCTAGCAGAACTAGTGCAGCGCCTGGTGCACGGTGCACACTCCACTGTGTGAGCTGCCGTCACCATCGTGGGCATGGTGCTCGCACAGAAAGGGGATGTGGCACGTTTGGGGCAAACTTGTGATTGAAGCACATACACGGAAGGGTGTACAAATTGCAACCTAATAACAGCCAGGTGAGTTTTCACAAATTGAACACAGCTGTACAGCCAGAACATCCATCAAGGAAGAGAACGTGAGCACCACCCAGATGTCCTCCTGTTCTCTCCTGTCACTTCTCAGCACCTGTCCTGACCTCTGACGTCACAGTCAGATTTGCCTAATTCTTAGCCAACGTCAGTGAAATCAAACGTGCTGTCGCCTTTTGCCTCTGGCTTCCTGCATCCAACTTTTGGTGTAGAGTGTTTCTCAACAGCATGGACTTGGCCTCAGACCTGGGTTTGGGTCCCAATGCTACCATTCACTGCCAGCATGATCTCTGCATTCTTAGCATCCAAGCATGAGGTATATATCTCCTCTGCAGGATGATGGGAACAGTAGGTGATAGTGCACATTAAATGCCCAGCTTATTGATGGACCCATAGTAAACATGCAGTAGATTTGAGCTGTTTTTATCTACCAGACCAGCATTCTTCTGGTTAGATCAAGTTCCGTGTTACTATATTGACTCTTCCCTGGATTTGACCTTTCAGAACAGCCATCCCATCTTTTCTCTCAACTGGGAGTGTGTGGTCAGTTTCCTGTGGAATACGGAGGCTGCCTGTCCTGTTCAGACGACGACAGATACTGAGCAGGTTCGTGTGTTCTCACCTGGCCTCTCCACCCAGGTGTCCCAGCCCTGAGCTGAGCCCTGCCCCTGCTTTCTGACTCAGTTACTGCATCACTGTCCCCTCTGTGTTGAGAGCAGGTGGCTGGGGGTCATCCTGCATTCCTGCCCCCGCCCCCACTCCCAGGTAGATCCTGGGATAAGAACTGGGTCCCTCAGTTTTACACCCCCCATCCGCCTCCTCACTGTGGATTCCTTTCTTTTCCGTACCATGTCCCTTCCTTGTGGCAGTGGCATCTGGTGGACTCAGGAGGGGGGGGTTCTGTAGCACCACAGTGTCTGAGTAGTTGATGGGGTACTCCACAGCTAAACCACTTCAGTGCCCGTCACCAAGAGGTAAGGCCCGGGGGTTTAACTGTGATCCTGTCTATAGGGTAAGGCCTGTGTTTTTTCATATGATCCTGCCTAGAGCATAGAGCCCGTAGGTGTTAATGTGCCAGCTGAGGCTCGCGGTGCTATGATTCGGGCATGTTGCCCAGTGTCTCCTCTACCTCAGCCGGGTGCCTGCTGCAGCTCCAGTTCCTCCTGCTCTCGGCCTGGGTCCACTCCCTCCCCCACGGGATGCCCCCGCAGAGCGTGGCCCTACACTGCTCTGTGATGCTCTCTCTGACCTCCCCGGGGTGGCGAGTTGCTTTCACAGTACCGGGTATTTCCCCGTGGTGGAATGTGTTTCCCTGCCCGTCTCCCTCCCGCTAGGCTGCAAGCTCTTTGGCAGCAAAGCGTGGGTTATGCACAGGAGTGACCCAGCACGGGGTCCTGGCCTCGTAAGTGCCCGGGGAGGGCAGGATGGCAGGATGCCCGGCACCCTGCTGTGGACAGTGCTGGTGGGCTGTGGCCACTGCCCCCTCCCTGCATTCAGTGGACACGGGAGGCCCAGGGCAGAATTAAGTACACCGAGAAGAGGAGAAGGAATCGTTTGAGAGTTACCTGATCATATTTTGTTACCCATCATTACCCTTAAGTGAATAACTGAGACAGAAAATGAGATTTCTAAAGATGTTTGTCTTCTTAGGGGCCTCACTTTCCCACCCACTTTCTCACCACGTTCCCCTTAGATCTGAAGCCTTATGAGGTGAGAAAAATTCAGGTAAATTTAATATCTGAGTCAGGTATTACACTTGGTTTTCTTGAGGTGCTGTGTTTGAAGAGGCTATTCAGTACGTGGAGGGCTACGTTTCTGACGGGTTTTTAAAATAAATGGGGAAACACTGTTTTGTGAAGTACATACGTGTGGGCTCTGGCGGTGCTTTGTGTTTGTCGTGCTCCTGTGGAATTGCTTTGAATGTGTCTCTTTTTCCCCTTTTTGTTTCCTGTAGGCTTGCTCTATAAGGGACCCCAACACTGGATTTGTGTTTAATCTGAGCCCACTAAACAGTTCCCAAGGATACGTGCTCTTAGCCATTGGGAAGACTTTTGTGGTAAGAGTGATACAATGAATTTCCATTTTGCTTTGAGACTGGGAGAGAGAGCATTAAAGTCACCTGCAGCTGGTGACTGGGGACGCAGGTGTCCTCAGGAATTGCCCAGAGCACTGTGACAGCATCTCTCACTTTAGGAGGAGAGAAGCCCAGATTAAGGGGGAAATGATGTAAAACTGTCACCACCGTCCTGGTACAGTTTCATTTGATATGAAGACTGTTATTCGTTGAATAATAAGTTATTCCTGATCTGTTGCTGTGTGTAGAGCAGCTGTCCCCAGAGCCAGGAGCATCAGTGTCACCTGGGAACTTGTTAGAAATACAGGTTCTTGGGCCCCACCCTGGACCTCACGTGTCAGAAACTCTTGTTCAGCCAGCATTCTAGGTGGTTCTGATGCTCACTGAGGCTTGAGAACCTCTAGTCAAGAGGAATTGGTAATTATATTACCCTGTAAAAGGGAAATGACCTGGATGGCTGTGTTCTAGAATCTTCTGACAGCACTTCTTTCCTAAACAGCTCTGGTGGCATGTCTGGAGCTGTTGAGATAGAAAACCTCCAAATTAATGCCATTCTGTTACAAACGAAGCACCGCTAGAAAGAGAAAGCTTTTTAAAAATCTTGATTTTGATTTGTTTAAATGCTTGTAACAAAATCCACATTGGAATAAAAGCTTTGAAAACAGGAAGCTGGGATGAGAAAGTCTTGTAAAGATTTAAATGCAGAAGAGAACTTTGTAGGTAAAATACCTCTTGCAAAGGAACATACAGCTTGTCCCACAGCCAAGAGAACCCCGGAGCAGGACCTGTGCCTTCGCAGGACTTGGGCTCTGTCCCCTTCCCCACAGCCCTCTAGCGTCTTCTTACAGGGATCTTTCCATTTCATAATGTGTTCGAAAACGGCCTCTGTGTTAAAGTTAATACTAGTACGGTTTGATTTACCAAGTAGTGACTACAGAGCTTGGTTTACAGTAGGTTGCTGTATAACAAGTGTATATGACAGGTGCATAACAGGTCGTGAGAGGCGGGCAGAAACCTCCCTGAACCCTGTAGAGAACATGCTAGGAGAGATGACCATGAACCCCACAGAACATGCCAGAAACAGGTCAGGGAGGCTCTGCTTTGTCCACTAGCAGGACAGTTAGGAGGTAGTATATTGTAGACAATAGAGACTGACTCAGGATAACAAAAGTAGAAACAGAGTTGATGGGAAGGGGTCTCGGGTCCCAGGTGTGGGGGCCCGGCCATCGTGTTGCTTGGCATTTCAGGCAGAGCCCCCACATTCCCCCTGCTCCATCCTGTTGGGCTCAGCCTCCCCATGCTGCTGGAACTGCCAGGTGGGACGTGTCTAAGCATGCCTGAACACCCCGATTGCAGTGGGGTGCAGATCCGTGCAGGGCACAGCCCAGGCGCCCCTCAGCGCTGTTTTTAATGTGCAAGAAAGATCTTGAAGGAAGGAAAGGGAATCTGCCTTTCTGTGATCGGGACCCCTGGACGAAGCCTGTGCAGCAGCAAGAGCACTTGGTGGGCTCTAGTCCTCATTGGCCATTTCTTAGGTGGGAAACTTTGGTCTTTAAGAAAAACACTTTCTGTAGGTAGCCTGTGTATTCAGTGTCCATCAACACTGAACAGAAGTCTGTCCTTTTGTATCTTCATTCCAAAGAGTATACTCTACTTCATACCAAGGAGCGTGTTCTACTTCATTTTCACAACTACAGCAAATGTAACTGCTTTTTAATAGAATGGTATCAACATGTTCAAGAAATATAAGAGCATCATTTTATATTTACTTGTGATTAACATGACTTCAATTATATGTACTTTTTGTAATTAAAAATATCACAAAATTATGGCTTTTGTATATTCCCTGTATTATATATGGTACCTTATTTTATGCATTTGTAGATACAGGGCTATATAAATAAAATGATGTACACTGCACCTTAGGGCCAATTTATGGGTGTTGCTATTTGGACTTTGATTTTTACTATATGTACTAACTTTGGGACTCAGCTGTCCACATGTGGGAAGGTTGGTAAGTGACTAATAAATGGTAACCCAGTGGGAATTTGAGTCACTAGGGGTTTTGTCTATGGCAAGTCACACAGCCTAAGTTCGTTTGCTTCTCGCTGTCTGGCCTGCAGTTCAATGTCTGCGGCACGATGCCAGTGTGTGGGACCGTCGATGGGAAACCTGCTTCTGGCTGTGAGGGGGACACCGAGACGGAAGACCTAAAGGACCTGAGGCCGGAAAGGCCAGTGGGATTCGAGAAAAGCCTCCAGTTGTCCACGGAGGGCTTCATAACTCTCACCTACAAAGGGCCTCTTTCTGCCACCAAAGGTGAGTTCACAGCCACGTTGTTTTTGCAGCTAACAGGGGCCCTGCTGGTTCTGTGCCTGACAGACTGTCCCCCTTCTTGAGGATGCAGTGTCAGTTCTCCCCCGCTGTGGCCTGTGCCGCCCACCCTGCTCAGGAGCCTCCTCGTCGGTCTTCCTGCTTTTGTCCTCACAGAACATAGGAGTCCCCTGTTATCTGTGGTTTTGCTTTCCGAGGTCAAACGTGTCTGAAAATACTAAGATATTTTGAGAGACAGTGAGAGAGACCACGTTCACGTTGTATTACAATATATTGTTAAAATCTTTCTATTTTATTATTATTGTTAATTTCTTGCTATGCTTAATTTATAAATTAAACTTAATCACAGATATGTATGTGTACAAAGAAACATAGTGTATATAGGGGTTACGATTTTAGGCACCCACTGAGGGTCTTGAACTGTGTCTCCCACAGATAAAGAGGGGCTGCTGTAGTCTATACTCAACGCAGCAGTCAGTGATATTTTTAAAACATTAGGTCATGTCACTTCTCAGCTCGGAGCCTTCTGGTGGCTCCATGTCTCACCTAGAGGACAAGCCAGTGCTCTCATGGTGGCTGTGGGACGCCCATGACAGCTCTCTGACGTGGCCGCCCCTGCTCTTCCTGCTCGGTCCTGCTGGCCTCCCTGTTTCTGGAATGACCGAAGCCTGCCCTCCCCTCCTGAGCCTTCATGCTTGTACCCCTGTAACCAGCACATCCCAGGGCAGGGGTTTTCTTCCCTTTCTTTCACTGCTGTAGGGAGTAGAGACTTAGTAATTGTTGAATTAACCAGTAAATGAGAGTTAGATTGTTTTCTGATGTTTGTATTGATAAACTGATGTAGAATTTGAATATTTTCTACAAGAGTGAGAACGACTAGACATTAGGCTCATGGTATAAACCCATCCTGACATAGGTCACTGTCGCAACGACTGTGGCCACTTTGTGTTCAATCCAGGTCCCTTGACACAGACCCGCCACCGTGATGCCATTGAGTCAGTGAATGGCTGTGAAGCTTGTGCCTGCCGTGGTGTCATCCTGGTGCCACGCTGTGTTGATGGGCTGCGTCGAGAACACTGTTCTGCTTCTTAAAATCAGGCCTTCTTGCTCCACAGGTACCTCGGATGCTTTTATCATCCGCTTTATTTGCAATGATGACGTTTACCCAGGGACCGCTAAATTCCTGCATCAAGACATCGACTCTGGACGAGGGATCCGGGACACTTTCTTTGAAATTGAAACTGCATTGGCCTGTGTTCCTTCCCCAGTGGATTGCCAAGTCACCGGTAGGCAGTGAGGTCTAAGAACTAATGGGCTTATCAAAAGCGAGTGTGTGTGTGAATGTCCATGAAGGCGTGTCTATATGTATGTGTGCACGTGTGTATGTGTGTGTGTATGTTTTATTTTAGAGGCAGCATGATGTTGGTGTTACATATTTTCTTTGGATGATGCCTAGAGTTGTAATGTTTTTCTGGAAGAGAATCTGGACATACAGTCAATAGTTATAAGCTATGATTTGGGATCAGTTGCTGCTTAAGAACAGAGAAGAAAACTCAGAGGAAAAAAAAATATTTCTTTTTTTTTTTAATTTTTAATTTTTTAAATTTTTTTTTATTATTTCAGCGTATTGTGGGGGTACAAAAGTTTAGGTTACATATATTGCCCTTGCCCCCCCATCCCCCCAAGTCAGAGCTTCAAACGTGTCCATCCCCTAGACAGTGCGCATCGCACTCATTTTGTATGTATACACCCATCCCCTCCCCCCCACATCTGCCCGACACCCGATCAGGGTTATTCCTAAATGTGCTCTTAGGTGATGATCAGTGAAACCAATCTGATGGTGAGTACATGTGGTGCTTATTTTTCCATTCTTGGGATACTTCACTCAGTAGAATGGGTTCCAACTCTTTCCAGGAAAACACAAGAGGTGCTATATCACCATTGTTTCTTATAGCTGAGTAGTACTCCATGGTCTACATATACCACAGGAAAAAAAAATTAAATGCACATGGCAGAGCTGCTTATTTGAGCAAGAAAGAAAGAAATGGGCATTAGAACACCATAAGCCATGCCTTGGAAGCTGAGCGGTGTCCCCAGGGTGCCTGACCTCTGTGGGTTGGCCCTGCCACCTCCATGGCAGGGGGGCTTCCTTGCAAAGGGCAGGATTTTGTTTGTATTTTAAGAGATAGGGTCTTGCCGTATTGCCCAGGCTGGCCTCAAACTCCTGGGCTTCAAGCAATCCTGCTGCCTCAGCCTCTCAAGTAGCTGGGACTACGGGTGCGCGCCACCACCTGGCCGTGAATGGCAGTTGTGAGGGCCGAGGGTGTGTGTGTTCTGTAGGCAAAGCCTTGCTGCCTCCTGCACAGTCCTTCTCTCTCAGTGAGGAATGTCAGGCTCACGCCCCGGCAGTCCTTACTCAGGGTGAGAGGTGGTCCCGCAGACTAACGAGAAGGCAGAGTTTTCCAGCAGGTTTCTCTTGTGTTCCAGACTCGGCTGGAAACGAGTATGACCTGAGTGGCCTGAGCTCAGTCCGGAAGCCGTGGACTGCCGTCGACACCTCAGCTGATGGGAAAAAGAGGACTTTCTACTTGAGCGTTTGCAGTCCCCTGCCTTACATCCCCGACTGCCACGGTGAGTTCTGTGCGGTCTCTTGATTTACATCTGTTCATACTGTTTTTGACTTAAGGCCATCCTCCCTTCCCTTATGTTCCTCACCCTAAAACCATGTCTCCTGTTCTTGCAGGCAGTGCGGTGGGCTCTTGCCTAGTATCAGAAGCCAACAGCTGGAACTTGGGTGTGGTACAGATCAGTCCTCAGGTTGCGGCGAATGGATCCCTGACCATCGTGTATGTCAACGGCGACAAGTGTGGGACCCAGCGCTTCTCCACCAGGATCACGTTTGAGTGTGCTCAGATATCAGTGCGTGTTCACATCAACAATGTGTATTTTGTCTATGGGCTGTCCCATTTCCCATGTTCCGTCCCATTTCCCATGTTCCTTTAATCTCTGAATCTCCTGTCCTACTGAAAACTTGCCTGTGTTTTTTGTGGATTTCTGGCCATCCCTAGGATTTGACTAGAAGGTATTAGTCCCCAGGTCCTAGGTGTTTAAGAAATGCTATATGTTTTGCTCATGGAAGTTAAAGATTAGATATTAATTGTGTCTATCATTTGATTAATTTTTTAAAAAAATGAAGGGGAAAGGAAGCAAGCTGTCGGTTCATGTTACAGGGCTCCCCGACGTTCCAGCTCCTGGATGACTGCGAGTACGTGTTTGTCTGGAGAACGGTGGAAGCCTGTCCCGTTGTCAGAGTGGAAGGTGAGACCTGGGGTGCCCTGTACTGAGTCTTTGCAAATGTTGAAGGCTGTAGACGTTCTGAGCAACGTCCTAGGTATGAAACCCTGTGATAATGGCCACGGGTGGGATTATGAAATGCCTTTTAGAGGGTGGGTAGGTTCTTATCCTTGAGTTTTTTATACTCTAGCACATTGCTAATTTTACCAGTAACATTTTCCTCGTGTACCGGATTAATGTGTTTTTGACTTCTCCCACTTGAAAACACTAATGTGGGGTTTGGTTTTGTTTTGTTTGAGGAAGTGGGACTTTATCCTGGAACCGGGGCTTTTCTAGAACGCTATTTGCCTGATAAGTTGCAATATATATAAACAAAATAAAATCATGTGGAAATGGTTTTTAACACCCACTGGAAGACAGTCCTTACCTGATTAAAAACCGTAGATCTTTTTGCCTGGAAGCGTGAGTGTGTGTGTGGTTGCCAGCGCCTCCCTGCTGTGTTCTTGAAGGAGACAACTGCGAGGTGAAGGACCCAAGGCACGGCAGCCTGTATGACCTGAAGCCCCTGGCCCTCAATGACACCATCGTGCGCGCCGGCGAGTACAACTATTACTTCCGGGTCTGCGGGAAGCTCTCCTCGGGGGTCTGCCTCACTGGCGACAGGTCTAAGGTGGTCTCCTCGTGTCAGGAGAAGCCAGGACTGCAAGGCTTTCAGAGAGTGGCAGGTACCATTGTTTTTCCTTCAACTTTTGTTGCAAAAGAATGGAATTAAAATGTTAAAATGCTGTGCTGAAGATTGCATTTCTCTTGAGTAGGAAGAATGAGTATCCTGGTAAAACAACATCAACGATATTTCTGATTTCACTTGTTTTTCTTACGCAGAATACATACTGGAGAATTTTGTTGAGAATATGTTCATTTTATTTTTACTTAGCCATACGAGTTACTGACTCTAAGATCCCATTTCTTTTCTTTATTACAACATTAGGACACACGAAACTAGTGAGTAATGGGTGTTCTAAGATGGTACTTTCTAGAATTGAGTCAGAGGGGATACATTTCCTATGGGGTTTGGCTGTAGAAGTTCCAGGGCAGACTGCTGGTCATTCATGCTATTTCGGCAGCTGGGCAAGATTTTAATACATTTAAGAACTTGTTAAAATGGAGTTGAAGTTGCTGATGAGGACATGGGCAGCCTCGGGTGTCGCAGAGGAGGTGATGTTCTCTTAGCTGCCCAGGCTGAGGAGCGTTGGCACGTCATTGTGTCCCTGGTTAGCTGTCACTTTGCAACCTTGGTCAGGGAGGCCTGGTTTTATTCTTCCTGCAGTGTAATAATGTGACAAAGAACAGGTAGTGCAGTGTCAGGAGGCCAGGGGTACTTTGTCCCCTGCTCTTCAGGGTGTGTGACGTGACACATCTTAATGATAAGCTCAGCAACCTGGGGACCCCCTGAACCAAACCTTGTTTCATGTGCTTCCTCTTGAATAGGTCTCCTCACTCAGAAGGTGACTTATGAAAACGGGTTGTTGAAAATAAACTACACTGGAGGGGACACGTGCCATAAGGTGTACCAGCGCTCCACGACCATCTTCTTCTACTGCGACCGCAGCACCCAGAAGGTGGGCGTGTGCAACCGTCCTGAGTGGGGTCTCTGCCTCCCTCAGGCCGCTGCCGTCTGTGTACAGTGAATCTGCCGTCAGATCATGGCATCTCCTGGTTAATTTAGTTTAAAATACATTACTTATGGAAAATGTGTTGGAACTTTCATCAGTTTGTGTAGATTTTAATGAACATAATTATTCCTTACTGTTTTCATCCTTAAAACTCAAAAGTATAAACTAACTGGTTTCACATTCCCGGTTTTATGCATATGCTCCATCTTAATGTTTTTAGCCAGTATTTCTAAAGGAGACTTCAGATTGTTCCTACCTGTTCGAGTGGCGGACGCAGTATGCCTGCCCACCTTTTGACCTGACAGAGTGTTCGTTCAAGTAAGTTGATGTATATGCATGTTGATGTATATGCTGATGTTTCTGGACACACTGCCTTGATATGATTTTGCTTTAATAATTAGTGGTCAGGGGATTAGATTAGTCAGTTTCCCTGCACCTCAGTTCCCTAATGTTAAAGTGAGGAGTTGGGTTAGGTTAACTCCCAGATCCCTCACGGCTTTGAGATTCCGCGGTTATTTTGCATTAAGATGTAAAGTGGGTGGGGAAGTGCCTGGGGCTGGAGCATAACACTGGAGGCTGCGTGCACGCGTGGGTCTCACATGTGAGTGGGGGACCTGGGTCGGGCGCCACGTGTGGCTCCCGAGATGGGGTGGAAGCTTCTTCCATAGAGTCTTTCTTGGAACTTTACCAGGTAGGCACCTCGGGGCCTGTCCCTGGAGATTTTGGTTTTGTAGCTCTGCAGTTCTGCATTTTGCAGGAATGCACTGACAGTTGTGATGTGTGATAAGCCGTCCTGTGTGTGACCACTCAGCCACCACGTACTTTCCTGGGGAGAAGAGCAGTCCTTTCTGTGTTTCCTTCTAGCCTTTGTCCTGTTGTGTCATCTGGTGTTAGGTGAAATCATAATTTAAGTTTTAGTAATGTATGTAAGTGCATACATTTAATAATTTATGTTTAGGTAAAGTCATACTTTTAGTAATAATACTGTTTCCAGTGGGCGTGAACTATTCTGAGCAGGTGCCCTGGTTCACTTAGCTGTTGTCTTGCTACCTTTGGAGGCTGCCTTCAGTTTTCTGACGTTTATGTACAAGGAGTAAAATTTTGATTTTCTTTATACACAAAACTTTTTTTCTAAAAATATTTTTATACCAAATTTTTAAAGTAGAATTAAGTGAAAGGAGACTTTTGTAATCGGTTACATTAAAAGTTAATACATATTTATTATAATGAATTGAGAGTACAAAAATGTGTGAGGGGAGATTTCCCCCACCCTGACCCCTGACCTCGGCCGCCCCCCACCTTTGACCCTATCTTCTTGCGGTTCTTTGTGGAACGTCTGCAACTGTGAGTGGCGCCGACACCCCATCGTCAGCCTCTGGCATCGCCGAGTCTGTTGTAGGAGGCGGAGGCTGTGACCCGCAGGCGCCGGCTGCCTCTCCTGCCTGCCCTGCCTGCGTGCCTCGGTTCCACCGTCGTCTCTGCTGCTGGGCCCCGTGAGGGCATCAGCGCGTGTGCTCTGAGCTGGTCCTTGTTCCGTTGCCTCTGGGCGTCCCTTCCCGTCCTCCTGCCTGCTGGCCTTCCTCCTGCCCCTGCTGTCCCACAGCCACCCCAGGGCTTGCGCCCCTGCCCTCGCCCACCTTTGACTGGTCACTCACAGTAATTGCACAGTCCTGTTCAGATACGAGCCCAGCTGTGCCACTCTTTTGCTGAAACTTCAGTGCATCGATCGTCCATCTCAACAGAGGCCCTGCCTGTATCACCCCTGCGCGTCTCTAACCTCGCCCCTGCGGTCTCGCTCCCTCACACTGAGCGTGCTCCAGCCACACGGGCTCCTTGCTTTTCTTTGAACGCACCAGGCTTGCTGTGCCGCAAGGCCCTTTGCTTGTGCTGTTCTGCCAGGGTGCTCGGTGCTGGGTGCCAGGAGGGTTAGCTCTTCGTTTCTTTCAGAGTTTGTTCAGGGTCACCTTCTCAGAGTGTGTGTCTTGCTCCCCGTTAATGTTGTGCCTGGCACCTGGTTGGTTCTCAGTCACCTTTGGGATTTGTGTAGTTAGTGAACCTTCAGCCTGAGCAGAAAGGTCACCACAGCCCATTTTTATTTCAGTGACCGTGGGTGGCCTCAGGGCTGGACAGCAGGTGGCCTGTGGGGGCTGTGCTGGGGTGGCCCGCACTGTATGTGCTGAGCGTCTTCGCTGCTCCTGGCTGTCACTGGCGGGCTCTGCCTCTCACTGGCCGGGGCGTGGACAGCACACACCTTCAGATTTGGTTTCTTGTTAAGGCTTAATTTTGTTAAACTGAGTCTTAAAGTTTCCTGAACTTGAAGTTGTGTCATTGCTGACTGGATGTGAGAGAGAGAGAGGAGTCTAGTCCAGAGTTCTGTCCCTGGGTGGGACGTGATTCACGATGCCAAGGACACACCTGCCTGAAGGACTTGGGTCTTCCCGGAGGAGTGCCTGGTTTACCTGGCACACAGCCAGCCTGACCGCAGTGTCCTCTTCCCTCCAGAGACGCGGCTGGCAACTCCTTTGACCTGTCATCCCTGTCGAGATACAGTGACAACTGGGAAGCTGTCACTAGTACGGGGGCCACGGAGCACTACCTCATCAACGTGTGCAAGTCTCTGTCCCCACAGGCTGGCACCGGTGAGAGAGGGACCCTGGGGGGAAGGCTGGTCCAGGACTTATGGGGAAGGGCGAGTAGGAAGGGTGTTGTTTGGAGGTGTTTTAGCTCTGCACCATGTCAGTGGTTTGCCCAAGGAGCAGCAGGAGGAGCAGTGATTTGAGAGTCCTAACTATTGGTCCCTGGTGTGGTGCAGGATAGATCGTCACTGAGGACTCTGCTGGGAACAGCGTAGCTATTTCGGAACAGGGAAGGTAGATATTGATGGAAATGGAGGCAGTGGCGAGTAATCCTCTGCAGAAGGGCAGGAGATCCAGTGCATGCCCGGCAACTGACGGCAATGTGGGCAGCCCTTGGTGGCACAGGACCAGCATGCCCAAATCCTTAGTGCCAGGACTGAGACCAGAAGCCAGTTGTGCATCTGGGACCCAGGGCAGTTCCCAGGGATCTTGGTGCCACCCGTGGCCTCTTGGAGTCCTGAAGATGAAACGTCCCATTTTTGTGGCGTTTAATACAACCCACCCACATCTCATGTCATTTTCGTCCTCTGTGTGGGTTGAGACCGTGGGCCCACTTCCCCTTGCCGAGTCTCGCTGGGCAGGCTGTGACACTGTGGTTCACACCGTGGTGTGGGACTACGTCTTTACCCGGGGCAGATGGCGCAGATGGTTCAGGGACTGGGAAGTGGGCAAAGTTCCTGGTAACTTCTTGAATAGAGAGGGCATGAATGTGGGCCGTTGAGAATGTTCCATTGGCTCCCTCAAGGAATTTCAGCTCCATCATCTGTGGGGTTCAGGAGTAATTTTAGACTGTTGTATCTGGGATCCCCCACCATACCCGATGCCTGTCCCGATCCACCTGTGGTAAAACAGTGTTGAAATGAGTGAGAACTGGCGTGATGTCATTGTCGTCTGACTGGTGTGGCAGAAATAGCCTTGGAGTGCCCGTTACAAGTTCTGCAGCATGTCTGCCATGACTTGCCGGGTGAAGTTCTGTTCTAGACTGGAGGGTCACAGAAGGTGACTCTTCACTCATACCTTGTGTGTTGCAGAGCCGTGTCCTCCAGAAGCAGCTGCGTGTCTGCTGAGTGGCTCCAAGCCTGTGAACCTTGGCAGGGTGAGGGACGGGCCTCAGTGGATAGATGGTGTGATCGTCCTGAAGTATGTCGACGGCGACCCGTGCCCAGACCAGATTCGGAAAAAGTCCACCACCATCCGGTTCACCTGCAGTGAGAACCAAGTGGTAAGGGACAGCCCCTCCTGCAGCTTTGGGAAGGGCCCAAATCCTACTGTCAGGGAGACCCATGTTCTAACCGGGATGCAAACTGTAGAGGTCGGGATGACGCAGCTTAATGGAAGTGAGAGCCCACCGTCGCCTCAGCCTGCAATCCGGGGACACTTCCCCTCTGGCTCCTTAGACGCTTCCCCTGGCAATTCTAGTCTCAAATTCAGTTGCCTCTTTTTAGCATTTGACTGAGACCCCCAGAGGCTGTAGAGGAAACCGACAGCATGCCCTGTCTTCACGGAGGCAGCTTGAGAAGAGCAAGAAGGTTGGGCAGACCCAGGTCAGAGGTGGCGCCTCCACTTCCTGGCCACGTAACTTGGTTAATCACTCAGGCACTCCACATTGTTCACCCAGTAATAACGAGGTGTGCCTGTTCTGCCAGTTGTGTTGGGGATTCCAGAGAAGAGGTAGGAAGTGCCAGGCAGCATTTCTGGCAGGTTGCATGGTTGCTGGGGGCGAGTCTTCCCCTGCTCGGTTGAGATGTGGGTTCAGCAGATGTTGACTGAGCGGCTTCCGTGCTGTGAGATTGAGGGGAGCCCCGTGTGCTGATGTGCTCAGGGCTGTAGCTGTGTTGGGTGCTCACTCAGACTGGCTGCCTGCTCTCCCAGCCGTCGGCTGCAGCGGCAGGAGAGCTGGACAAGGGGAGCGCCAGGCACCCAAGGCCTGCTCTCTCGCCTGGAGTGGCAGCGAGGTTTCCTCTTGGGAAGACCGTGCAGAGGCTCTGCCCAGATGTGATGGCCGCTGGGCGCTGGAGCCCGGGCCCCCACGGGCTGTGGCTCCTGGCTGAGCGGGCAGGCTCGTGGCTCAGGGTGCCCGGATGGCGCATTGTGGGAGGGCTTGCTGGGAGTGGGGTGCAGAGCTTCCCCAGGGTTTGCCCAGGACGGAGGGTGCTGCTGAGCGAGTCTCTCCGACCCTGTGGTGAGGCGAGCAGAGCAGCCTTGGCCTGAGGAGTGGGAGGATCCACAGAACTAACAGGGAGTGCGCTTGGTGGGTCTTTGTTTCGACCGTGTAACAGATTCTAGCTCGTGTGTCTTCAGAATGTCACCTGTTGTCTTCTCACTGGTGTCCCCTGTTGGCCCCCTGCACCCTTGCCCTGCTGTCTGCACCGTCTTTTGCCTAAGCCTGAGGAGCCCTCCTGGCCCTCCCCGGGTTCTGGCTCTGGGTGGTTTCACTTCCTTGTGAGCGCTAAGCCCACGATGGCACCCCAGGAGCACCTTCTGGCCCTTTGCTTTCCTGCTCTGCACCTTGTCCCCAGAAGACACTGAGTCAGAAATCCCATGTGCTCCTGAGTTCTGCAGAGCAGCTTCCCCGTGGTGTAGCTGAGTTACGATGTCAAACTTGAGATCCCCTCAGGGCCCGTCTGTGCTTGTTTGTAGAACTCCAGGCCCATGTTCATCAGCGCCGTGGAGGACTGTGAGTACACCTTCTCCTGGCCCACGGCTGCTGCCTGTGCGGTGAAAAGCAATGTGCACGACGACTGCCAGGTCACCAACCCCAGCACAGGTGAGGGGCAGCGCTGTCACCCGCCCCAGCTCAGGCGAGGGACCTGAGGAACCATGCATAGCCGCACCCTGGGCAGACATGTCCGTGGTGTGTGTGGGGCACTGGGCCTTTCTCTGGAGGGGCCAGGACACTTGTGCTGTCCTCTGTGCTGGGCACCCAGAAAGGCAGGGGGTGTTCCATGGGCAGTGAGAGGGACACTGTCAGGTTCTCCCCATGCCTGGGGAGTCCTAGGGCCGCTGTGCTGTGGCCCCAGAGCAGAGGGTGCTGGGAGCCACCATCTTTTGGGGGAGGATGGGCCGTCCCCTGAATTTGGGCACTGGCGTCCCCTGATGCGCAGTGGCTGGTTGGAGCAGTGTTGGTGGAGGGGCGGTGAGTTGTGGTGAGATTCAGAAGTCCTAACACTGGCAGGGTCCATGTGTGAGGCTGCTGGGGTCACTGTGTCCCCCCACTTCCGTCTCATAGGACACCTGTTCGATCTGAGCTCCCTGGGTGGCAGGGCAGGATTCACAGCTGCCTACAGCGAGAAGGGGCTGGTGTACATGAGCATCTGCGGGGAAAACGAGAACTGCCCTCCCGGTGTGGGTGAGTGCCTGGCTCCCCTGTCCCGGGGCTGTCCCCATCATGACCTTGTGCTGATGGCAAAAGAGATGAGCAGAGCCAAGGTCAAACACCTTCGTCTCGGTGGCCATCAGCCAGCATGGGGGATGTGGGGCCGGATATGAGACGAAATACTAAATGTGTAACGTTGACCAAAGCCGTACTGGGCGCTTGAAATTACGAGTGATAGCATGAAATTGACAGTCTGGGTGTGTGGAAAGTTCTCATCAGCAAACGGGCCACCAAGCCCATGACTGTGTGCTTTTCCCTCCACTCTTCCCTTGTGGCGCAGGGGCCTGCTTTGGTCAGACCAGGATCAGCGTCGGCAAGGCCAGCAAGAGGCTGACGTATGCGGACCAGGTCTTGCGGCTGGTGTACGAGGACGGGTCCCCTTGTCCCTCCAAATCCGGCCTGAGCTACAAGAGTGTGATCAGCTTTGTATGTAGGCCTGAGCCCGGGCCGGCCAATAGGCCCATGCTCATCTCCCTGGACAAGCAGACGTGCACGCTCTTCTTCTCCTGGCACACGCCGCTGGCCTGTGAGCAGGCGGTGAGTCAAGAAGTCCCTGCCCAGCTCCGCCTGGGCCCTGTGCTGGGGTCACCAACTGACCTTGTCCACTCCGATTGTCCCAGCTACCAAGTTGACCAGAAGTGCCTGATGCTGTGTGATGTAGCACTTTGAGACTTTAACCTACCCTTTGCTTTTTTGTTGTTGTTAGGCTTTTTGATTAAGAAAATTTTGGGGGCCACTCCAATGCAGTCTTTCCTATTTAACAGACGGAATGTTCCGTGAGGAACGGAAGCTCTATCATTGACTTGTCCCCTCTCATCCACCGCACCGGCGGGTACGAAGCATATGACGAGAGTGAGGATGACGCTTCCTACACCAGCCCCGACTTCTACATCAACATCTGCCAGCCGCTGAACCCCATGCACGGGGTGCCGTGTCCCGCGGGAGCCGCCGTGTGCAAAGTCCCTGTGGACGGTCCCCCCATAGTGAGTGTGGGAAACCAGGGATGGAGATGATTTTTGCAAGACACTTAGTGATAACCTTCACGTTGTGTTTCTTGCTTTCGAGGGAGAGTGACTCAGAATGGAGAAATTAGCTGGGACCGGTGTGTTCTGGGTGCTCTAGGGGAAGAGTACGGCAGGGGTTTGTGCGTTGGACTGTTGGTAGCTGTTGATAATGGTAGCCAGCAAGTATTGGAGCTATGTAGACAATGTGAACACGTATTATAGATACTTTTTTCATCTGTCATGGTAGGAGCCTCAGGGTTGACCCTAATCAAGAGAAGTTTTTAGGTGAAGTGGCAAGAAAACACATTGGCATGGCCGGTTTCTTTGTCTGAAATGCTTGTCTTGTGCATTTAAAGCACTTGTGAAATGCAAGCACTTTCTTTGGTAACATGCTATAATTAAGGGCAAAAGCAGGCTTGCTGGTAGCTAAATATTCTGCTTTGAAAGCTTTGGCTTTATGCTAGCATTTTTTGATATAGATTTGGATCTTTAAAAATTGTCTCCATGAGTTTGATTAATATTTTGTTAAATCTTTGGTGTGTTTCAGTACTTGACATGTATCTCGAAAGTTGTCTGTGTTTGTATCTATGGCCACAGTATGAGGTGTTTTTTTCTTTTTTTTTAAATTTTTTAAAGACAGGATCTTACTCTGTTGCCCAAGCTAGAGGGCAGTGCCTGGTCATAGCTCGCTGTAACCTGTAACTCCTGGGCTTGAGCAATCCTCCCGCCTCAGCCTCCCATGTAGCTGGGACTACAGGCATGCGCCACCATGCCCAGCTAATTTTTTTGTGTGTGTTTTTATAGAGACGGGGTCTCACTCTTGCTTAGGCTGATCAAGTGATCCTCCCGCCTTGGCCTCCCGAGGTGCTGGGGTTACAGGTGTGAGCCACCACGCCCAGCCGCAGTGTGCGTTTAACAAAGCTGCTGTGTGCTCAGGAGGCCTGGGTAAACCAGACCTTCATAGGAAGCCTCTGGTAGCATCCTCTGACAGTGTGGGTTCGGGGGCCTCCATTGTGAGTTGTTTTCTGGGAGGTCCGATCTGCTGTATTTTCCTGCTTAGCCAACATTGGTCAGGTTTTAAAAATTATAGTAAGTTCTTTAATTGGAGAGGGTGTTGTGTCATGTGGCCTGAACATGTCCCACAGTGATGAGTGCAGAGCGTTGCAGCTGAGAGCAAAATCATGGGGAAGATGCACATGTGTGAATACACACGCTCACACATATGCACACATGCGCATTCATCACACACCATTCCTGGCCACTCACCTTCATTCATTTATTCACTGAAAAATATTTATTGAGCAGCCACTATGTGTCAGGTGCTGTGATAAGCAATGAAAGTCAACAGTGAACATCTGTCCCTGCCCCTGAGGACACACCTGACAGGGACTGCCGTGCCAGGTGAATGAACATTCCCAGGGCAGTGTCAGAGTGCGGGGGGGCGGCTGCGCCCCCGCAGAGAGGTTTTTCTTCCATCAGGTCTCTCAGGCAGGGGTCATCGCAAAGGATGAAAAAACAGTAGGAAACAAATAAAAATAAAATCATCATAATAATACACAGAGCCAAAGATACAGTTTATAAAGTAAAGGTTTATGAAAATAGACGAAAGGAGGCTGTCCGGATGGATATATTTCTTCCTGCAAAAATATATCAAAGACTGAAACTCCACACAGGTATTTTATAGGGCAGATACAGGCTCCCATTGCCAAGGGCAACGGGATTCACATACTAACAGGCAGTGTGGTTTAGGGTCAAAGTCTCCTAAAGGCTACTACAGATCCTTTAACTAACTCTATCTAGGGGAGCAATGAGTTACAAAATTTTCTCAGGGCAAACTTCTAAGTTTTATGATAAGGCTATTACTTTAGCAAAAAACAGAGACATCTTGGCTCCGGTGATTGTGTTCTTGGAGACAGAGATGATCTCAGAAGTCAACATGAGCTGTGCTTTGTGTTAATTACTTTAACCGCATGGTTCCGTCTGGGCCCAGCTTGGGCATCAGCATATCTATCTGATCAGCTCTCATCTCCGGGGATCTTTGTCGATCAGCTCTGGCAACCCATGGCCCTAGGTAAAGCCTGTCTTGTCTTTCAAAACAGGTGAGAACCATAGGCCCAGTTTACAGCTGTCTCTTTGAAGTGCAGCTGTTACTGAGACGCCCTCCTGAGGCGAGGCAGCTTTTGAACTAACACATTTATTTTTTCTTGAAGGCAAAGCCTTATTTGACTTCTGAAATCAAATCTTGTCTCCAGAAATACAGGGGGCATTTCTATAACTCAGTATTCTTAGGCTCAACATCAGATGGTAGGGAGATGTTTCTCAGGTTCCTGCCCTCCACCGGCAGGTGATGGAGGACTGAGTAGCTTTTTTTGTTCTTATTTTTTAAGAGGCAGGATCTCACTCTGTCACCCTCAGTATGACTGGAGAGAGGCATTCCTCTTGCCTGGAATCCTGAAAATCGAATATGCATAGAAATAGAATCTACCTTACTTAGAACTAACCTTGGGATCAAAACTAATAACCACCAGTGTACAGAAGTTCCTCTGTAGCACCTTAATGTCAAGACCTCTTACTTGAGTTGGTGTTAAATCAATTTTTTAGATGCTGCTCATTTTCAGAACTGGTGAAGTCTAGTTTTTATGATTCTACATTCACTTTTACTCCACTAACCTTGGGAACAATAATTTCCTGAAATACTCTTTATTGTTTGCTTAGGATATTGGCCGGGTTGCAGGACCTCCAATACTCAATCCAGTAGCAAAAGAAGTTTACTTGAATTTTGAAAGCAGCACTCCCTGCTTAGCAGACAAGCATTTCAACTACACCTCCCTCATCGCGTTTCACTGCAAGAGAGGAGTGAGCATGGTAAGTGCACCACCCGCGGCCATCTAGAGTCTAGATGCTGGAACACAGACTAGTGAGCCGAGGCCGGACGACCAGGAAGCACACTTGAGTCCAGGGAGCTCCTCAGTCTGCCTTGGATGACTTGGGACGTCAGCGGTGTGTCTGAGTAATTTAAAACCATTTAATTGAGGACCAAGTAGGCTCACCCTGAGTTAAAAGCACATCGAAGCTTGCTATAATTTAAAACCATGGGACACTTGAGTATAGAAATGACATTCAACTTTGACTGCTGTTGTATAAAAGAGTCATAACTTTTTTTTTACTATGACATTACTGATTTTATTCTTACTGGGAAATTTGACTTATGGGCAGCTATAATAATTTGGGACATAGCTCAAAATTTACAAGTTAGCAAGTAACAAAAGACCTCTGGAATCAAAATGGCTACAACATAGTACTTTTACTTATAAGAAGGTCATTGGCTTCTGTTTTATGTGCATATTAAATATATATTAATGATATCAGCGTCCATTATAATGAGAACATTTTGTTATAAAGAGTTTTTGCAACGTTTTCTCCTGACTCCCTCTGAATAGGAGATAAGTTGGTAGGTTACAGTCCCCAGTGACTCAGGGCAGCTCGGCGGTGGCACAGCTGGTCCCAGCCTGCCACGTGGAGGGACAGCCCTTTGCTCTACAGCCCCCTCTGTGCTTCTGACGTCTCTGAAGTTCTGGAAACTTGGGAATCCTTTGACATGAATGAACTGAGGCTGTTTGTGGCTGGTATTTGTCCCGCCTAATGTGAATATTCATACCTCTGCTGCAGAAATACTGATATGCTTGATTATAGGATCTGGGGTGCACACATGTGTCTATTATATGGTGTAAATAATATATCCCAAATTGCCTCTTAAAATCCTAAAGATGATGGGTTGCAAGGCTTATCTGACCCCAAGGAGTTCAGGTGATGGATTATGATCTGCTATGTCTTATGGTTCCGATAAAGATGACTTTCTGGTGTTTTGGCCTATGGCAGGTTTGTAAAGCCTGCTCCAGGCCTGCTGGCCTTGGGTCTGTCGGCAGCAGCGGGAAGTGACCCGGCAGCCACCTCACGATGAGGAAAGTACAGTAACTGAGAGAGAGGAGGAGAAAAACCAAAACCTCTGCCATGCAGGCT
Organism: Lemur catta; assembly: GCF_020740605.2. Lineage (NCBI taxonomy): Eukaryota > Metazoa > Chordata > Mammalia > Primates > Lemuridae > Lemur > Lemur catta. The sequence continues at coordinate 140,842,890 of NC_059129.1, forward strand.
GCTCCGTATAGAGGCCCAAAGCAGCTCAGAGCCCTTGGACATGTCCCTGTTCGTGACTCTTTGAGTGTGATGACAGTCCTTAGTTAGCAAGGACAGGACAGTGAAGCTGTGTTCAGTCAACCCTTGTCACGTACTTGTGTGTGTGTCTGTGTTTTTATGTAGGTGTGTCTGTTTATGCCTCTGCAGACACGCAGTGTAGGGCAGCGTGGACTTAACCCTTACAGGGGCTTCTGTTTCCAACAGCATTGCATTGTTTAGAGGAGATTCTTCAGTTCTCCCTCAGACCCGCCTCTTCGCAAGCTACCGGTACTTCTCTCTCCCTAGCGGTGAAGCACGCGGAGCCGTGCTCAGTCTGTCTGCACAGAGCCAGTGAGCCGGAGCGATTTTAGTTCATTCTGGGCAGCTGCGCGTTGAGAGTGATCAGTATTTACTTGTTTTTAGAAACGCAGTGTGTCGCACTAAAAGTATATTCCGTTTTCAGAAAGATTATAAAGAGATTCTCCTTCCTGGTGGTTTTCATCTTCAGTGGAAGTACTTGTACCACTTGTGTCATAGGAAAAAAGACCCTTCACAGCAATTAAACGTGAAATTCCTGACCAGCTGCTTCATTTGCTTTCATTGCTGTTGCAGAGGGAAGGGACAAAGGAATCCATTCAGGGATACTTGGCCTATGGAATATCTGGTCGAGTGGCATCTTGCCCCCTTTATAAATATCCCCAGTTTCTAGAAACGGTGGCATGAAGACCCTGGTTGTGATTGAAGCACTTGCTTCCTTTGCAAAGAGTGTCTCGATTTCACAGACTTTGCTTTTGTGACATTTACAGACCTCCCGTTTCTTCCTTCGAGCCTGTGGCATAGAACTCTGAGGGTCTGTTTCTCTTTAAGTAAAGGACAGTGACCTGGCGTTAGCCAGGGAGTTCCACAGTGCGTGGGGCAGGGTCAGAGGTGCCTGTTGTGCCCAGGACAGCGCTGGTCCCCCAGCTGCTGTTTTCGAGTGTCCCTCCCCTGCTGTGGGTCCTCGTAGGGTGCAGCAGGAAGCTGCTGTCCCTACAGTGTGGGATTTTAAAGGCCTGTGCTCTTCTGGACAACAGGGGACGCCGAAGCTGTTAAGGACCAGTGAGTGTGACTTTGTGTTCGAGTGGGAGACGCCGATCGTCTGTCCTGACGAAGTGAGGACCGAGGGCTGTGCCCTGACCGATGAGCAGCTGCTCTACAGCTTCAACCTGTCCAGCCTTTCCAAAAGCACCTTTAAGGTAAGGCCGTGCGCCTGAGCCTCGCCGGGTGGGTGTGCTCCGTGACTCGGTGGCCACCACCACGAGGCTGCCTGGAGTGTTTCAGGTGACGTGGCGTCTGTGGCCATCGGAGCGTGTGACCCCCTTGGCAGCAACGAGTGGTGGCTTTTGCGTGGGGTGCACAGGAGCGGCACATCGGGAAGGTTTCTGGCCTGTGTGGCTGAGCACAGCTGATCCTTGGCCTTGGACCTCACGGCTCGGGGTGTTTCTGTGCTTCAGACTTTTGAGCATCAAGTGACCCAATGAGGGGGCAGGGGGACCTTTTGTATCAGATGAGAGTAGGTGGCTTGGGGACACGTGTGTAACACACCTGCAGTGTCAGGGCCATGTCTAGTGTGGCTGGCCAGAGTCCGTGGGGAATTCCTCTGTCTCCAACCTGGCTTTAAGATAGAGGCAGCTGTTTGCTGCCCACAGAGGTGATAGGTGGAGGGAGCTAGGGGGTGCCCCCGACTCAAGAAGCATTTGGGCATGTGACTTGGTGTCATGCCAGGCAGAGCCCTTGTGCACATCACTGTGGACTATTGGCCACATCATGGTCATGGTCATGGTCATTGGTGGTGGGGGCCCCTGACCCCTGAGCCTGGGGATCTAGATGTGGCCAGGTCATGCCAGTATCTGGACCAGGCTGCGCCATCCCAGCACCTGTCTGGGCGTGGCAGCTCTGAGTTTTGGGCTCAGGTGCCAGGTGCACAGCAGCTGGGAGCCTGCGGAGGCAGAGCAGGTGAGGCAGCAGGGCTACCTGTCCACATGGGGTGTCTGCTCTGCTCACTGATGCGCTCAGTCCTCACGACACCCCATTGCACAGGCAAGGAAATGTGGGCTTCAGGAGGGTGGGCTGAGCCGCAGGGCCCTGGCTGGAGAGGACAGGCAGGGCAGTGGGTGCCAGCAGTGGGCTGCCTGGGCCTCTGGGGGCAGCAGGATGAGCAGGGAAGCTGGGCCTGGGCTGCCGGGAGGCGCCCAGAGGGCTTCAGGCCTGGAGAGAGAGGGAGGGGAGTGTGTTCTGATGACACAGCAGAGCTGCGCTTTCCCCAATGCGCCTCCAGCGGCAGTGAGGTTCTCGCTCCACCTGGAGATCCAGGTGCTGTCGCTCTGCTCACAGCCACGCATGACATTTTTCTGTCCAGGTGACTCGAGACTTGCGCACGTACAGCGTGGGGGTGTGCACCGCGGCCGCCGGGCCGGACCAAGGAGGCTGTAAGGACGGCGGCGTGTGTCTGCTCTCGGGGAGCAAGGGGGTGTCGTTTGGACGGCTGGCGTCCATGAAGCTGGATTACAGGCACCAGGACGAGGCGGTCATTTTAAGTTACATGAATGGTGATGTTTGTCCTCCAGGTAAAGATTTGCAGTGGTATAAATTTTAAATTCGTAGACTGAGCAGCAGGAAGAAACTGAGGAGCAAAGCTCCAAAATCCTACAAATGCTGAAAGCTTGGATTTGAATATGAAACAGGATGTTATCATCCTCCTGGGTGTGAAAGCTCACGCTTTGAATCCCACCACGTTCTGCCGGTTGACTGTTAAGTTCTCCTAGGGGACTCCTGGCTGTCACTCGTGGGTTTAGGGTGGGTGGCTTCCTCGGGCCCCTTCGTGTGTGTTCTTGGGTGATGGTGCCTGGGGAGGCACTGCTGACGTCATACGGGTAATCTGGATTATTCACATTTCTTTTTCTTTCCAGAAACGGACGAAGGTGTCCCCTGTGTCTTCCCCTTCATATTCAACGGGAAGAGCTACGAGGAGTGTGTCGTGGAGGGAAGGGCGAAGCTCTGGTGCAGCACGACTGCAAACTACGACCGGGACCGCGAGTGGGGCTTCTGCAGACACTGTGAGTGGGAGGCTCTGCGTCCCGGCGCGGCCTGGTGCAGGGGACCCTCAACACGCTCCAGCTTGATTCGTGCTGAGACCTTTGTGGATGTTCAAGTCAAGGGCTGGAATTCTGTTGCATGAAACGTTTTCTCGTTAGGGCTGTTTCCCACAGAGAAACATTTCGGTCGCTCCGTGGGAGCCCTGGGTCACCGTAACTGTAGACCACGCAGTAGGGCCGCAGGGAGCTGCCCTGCTGGGTGGCTGGCTGGGCCCACTCACTAGCTGGCTTGTGTCCACCTGCCAGTTTTCAGCCCTCATGGTTCAAATTCATGTCTCAGCAAAATGACTGCCTATCGTGGGTCTTCAGGGTGGCTAGTGGGTATTCAGGAAACCCAGGGGACTCATTCACTGACTGCCCCGTGGCAGGCACGGGGAGGGCTTCGGTTCACGGTGAGCTGACCCTAGTGTCCTCGCTCCTGGGATGCTTAGACATGAACATCACGGGAGGATCCTACTAACGTGACATGCGTTCCCCAGGAGAGTAAGATGAGATAAATGCATGAAAAATCACGTAATTCTTACAAATGACCAGTGAACAAATTGGGACATTTTAAGTAACCACAGACGTTAAATTTATAAGGGACTGACTATAGGTTTGGGGTTTATTTTGACAAAACATTATTCCTGGTTCATTGACCATCACTCAGGTTTTTAGGTGATTGTAGGTATTGCGTTATTTTAACTTTTGTGATCGTTAGTACATTGATCAAATATTGAGCACCTGTCTATGGAGAACTGTGTCCCTGCCACAGGGTTAAGACACTGTGCCCGAGGGAGCCTGGTCTGTTTGGAGTTAGGATGCGCAAGCATGAAACAAAGTGCTGGGTGGCCCGGGGCAGCGCGGGGAGTGGGCAGACACTGAGTAGTTGCGGGGTGCTGACCCTTCCCACGCCTGCCGCCCCTCAGCAAAAAGCCACCGGACTTCTACGATCATATTTAAGTGCGATGAAGATGAGGACATTGGAAGGCCACAAGTCTTCAGTGAAGTTCGTGGGTGTGAGGTGACATTTGAGTGGAAGACGAAAGTCGTCTGTCCTCCCACGAAGATGGAGTGCAAATTCGTTCAGAAGCACAAGACCTACGACCTGCGGCTGCTGTCGTCCCTCACTGGGTCCTGGTCCCTGGTCCACGAGGGAGCCTGGTGAGTGCCCTTCCCCGCTGGCCTGCACGTGACACGTGCTGCAGGTGGGAACTCGTGGTTCAGAAGGTGGGAATGCCACACGCACGTGGGGCTGGTGGTCCTGGGAAGCGGCCTAGGTGTCCATCGTTGTGCACTGGGGCTGGGCGGGGTAGGGGGAGAGGTGGAATCTGGGTGAACAGAAATGGAACCCTCAGACCAGAAGCAGCTGGACTGGCCGAATCAGGCTAGGTTTCCTCTGTGTGTATCTGCTGCTCGGGCTTGTGGGAGGTGTGTTGGGTTTCCCAGGTGTTTGGCAAGAGCTCCTTAGACGTTGCTGGCTGGGGTAGTGCATTGTCCTGACTGCCCCACTTGTGTTAGGCCGGAGACTCAACTTGCATTCCTCGCCCCTGCCCCTTTGTGTCGTTTTATAGGTACTATGTAAATTTGTGCCAGAGGATACATAAAGGCCCCCTTGACTGTCCCGAAAGAGCCAGCGTTTGCAGAAAGAGCCCGACTGGTGAGGTCCAGGTCTTGGGACTCATTCACACACAGAAGCTGGATGTCAAAGGTATGGGCTGCGGGTCCTGGGCTGGGGTCGCGGAGCTGTGTCTGGGCAGGGGAGGGTGTTCTCAGTGTGGCAGTGCGGGTTCTGGTGGAGACCCCCAGGTGTTATTCCCCATGGCCGTCCCTCAGGCATTTTGGCAACTCCTGGAACACTAGGCTAAGTGCTGCTTTGTATTGTCTGAGGCTGCAGGTCCCAGCCTGTGTGTTCAGAGGGGTCCATCGACCTTGGGGAGGTGTTTCTGTCCGGGTGGAAGTAAGGATGCTCTGAGTTCCTCTGAAATTCGTGCTCTGGCTGCAAGTTGAGTGCCTGAGTCACTACATATATGTAAATTTGTTTGAAAGCCAGACAGTTGCACAAGACTTCGTAAAGATAATTTAGGGGTATATTTTTATAACGTAACAATATCAAAAATAATAATGATGCTTTTTAATAATACAAAAATCATCTTGCAATTCATTATTGAGTGAAAGATGTTCTCTTTCGTTACTTGGAGGAGGAAAACAGAGCTTTCTTAGCTTAAGAATGATTGGGTTGTGTTGGAGGGACCAACACAGAAATAAATTCCCCGTTGCCTGTTAGGCTGGGGTGGAATTGCCCAAGTTGTCCTGACGAAACCATAGGGCGACTTAAGTCAGCTTAGGATGTTGAAATGGAGAAGGGGATTCTGAGGAAACCACTGCGACCCTTGATAAAAAGCCGCCCCAGGTTCCTCAGGCTGGTCATGGGCGCCAGGAAGCAGCGGCCAGACCTCTCCCGAGATTTGCCGTCTTTTGGAGGCTCCTGGTGCTTTGGAGGGTAGTTACTGCTGCCACTTCCACTCGCCCAAGAAGGGCGGAGGGTCCCGTGTGAACTCGGAGTCTTTCTCGTAGCCAGCTGAAGAAGACTAACATATTTAAGGCTTCACTAAGAGTTTGAGGCAGGAGGAACAAAAGAGAGTAGTGAGTACAGGGTAGCGTGAAACACGGTGATCCGACTTACTGGTGGTGACTTGCTGGCTGCCTCCTGTCTGGTGAGCGCTGTCACAAGACGGCGTCAGGCAAGGCCCAGCGGGCAGAACTCGTGCTTTCTCCTGGGCCTGGAGCTAGAAGTAATCTCCTGGCGTCCGACACTCTAGTGGGATCTTACTCTCGGCCTTCGGCGGGGCACCGTCTAAGGACAGTTATAGCGACCCCGACATCCACGTAGAGAATACCGCCCTGGCCGTGAGGATATGGGCTCTTTGTTGCAGGCACTAACGTTTACCAAGCAGATGTGCTTTATCCGTGTTTAATCCTGGTCCATTCCACAGGTGAGGCCGCTGAGGTGTAGAAGGTCAGCATGTTGCCCAGCCGGCACGGGGTGTCCACACTGTTACAACCCACATTTGTTGGTTCCCATATTCCAGCAGTTTAAAAAATTTTTCTTAAAACAATGAAGCTCTTTCTTCCAAAATTTTACACAGAAGCCCAATATTTAGAACAAAGTCAGCTGGAGCACCTTTGAATTGGGGGCAGGGCGGAGGGCCTGGAGTCCCACCTCCTACTTCCCCGCCACACTGTCCCTGGTGCCCTGGCCTGTGTCACGTGGAGAACACTTGGGTTAGCTAGTACTGGACCCGTGTTTCCGCCACATGCCCCTGCCTGGGAGGACATACGTGTGTGAAATCGGGGTGGAGGGCGCGTGCTCCTCCCAGAGACCCTATGCCATGCCCGGGAGGCATCGTCTGTCTACAGGGCCAGGCTGGGCTCAGACCGATCCTAGGACAGCACCCTGGCAGGCCTGGCAGTCTCTTGGCAGCGGCACAAGAGTCGAAACCTGGTAGCCGTGCTGCCGCTGTGATACATGTGACTTAAAGCGTGTGTTCACTTTTCTCTTAGACTCTGCAAGTTAGAGGGCTTTTAATGTGATCCTCTCAAAAGCAGACGGAGCTTGACTTAGAGCCAGAAGACCCAGGAACACCAGAGCTGGTCTCTCTCTGGCTTTCCATTTTGTTGAGTCCCTGCCCGTTATTACTGGAAGGCTCATGTGAGGGGCCCTGTCAGGAAGGCACCTGAAATGATGCAGAAATTGTGTGGAACTGGAGCAGTGCCGACTGCTGCCATTAACTGAGGTCCCGTTGTTATCATGTGTCACGTGTGCACCCCTGAAACCTGCGTGCTTTGGGTAGTGTTCCTGTTCTGCACATCCAGGCTCAGAAGTTTGGCAACCCAGGGTCATGAAGTGGAAGGTGCAGGTTTGACCCCAGGTCTTGCTGTCGCCGTGGCAATGGCGGGGCAAGCTGGGTGGCCGCCACCAAACATAAGGGTGTTGAGAACAAGTCGGCAAACCCTTGGCGAGCCAAAAACCACTCCTGGCCCTTCAAGTAGATTTTGACTCCGAACATTGAGGCTTTTTATAATGCGCTAGAAATAACGTCAGTTCAATCATTTGTGTGTTTCAGATGACAGAGTGATTGTCACGTACTCAAAAGGTTATCCATGTGGTGACAATAAGACCACGTCCACTGTGATAGAATTGACCTGTGCGAAGACGGTGGGCAGACCTGCCTTCGAGAGGTCAGGAGGCTGAGGGCTCAGAGGGGGACCGTGCAGAGCACGCTGGGAACTCCTCAGAGTCCTGCCGGGTTTTCACGTGGGGTTTTGTCACAGCGCAGGGGTGGGGGGAGTGGCTGCTGAGATGTGGGGCCTGATCGTCCCGTAGCGGCTGGGCTGCCCACACGGGCGTGGGTCCCTGGGGAAAGCGCTGAGACACTGTGGCTGGATCGATGCAGCTTCCTGGCCTAGCTTGCCTTGGACAACCTGCTCCCGGTCTAGCTTTAGGGCTGTCTCTGCTGGCTGAATGGAATTTACCAGGACTCGGTCTTTGAGTGTCATAGTAGAACCAGAGGGGTGTGATTGTCCCACCCAAGGCCAGGTGTTTAAGCAGGCTGTCTGGGACCCACGGGCAGGTGGGGCCCGCACCTGGGGCGTGCTGGCACTGTGAGTCCTCCAGGCAGCGTCTTGGCTCCCGCGAGCAGAGTTTGGCCAGTGGGGGTAGCATGCAAGCTGCTGTTTGTGAACAAGCTGATTCCTTCTGGAAGCTGGGCTTGGAAAGGGACAAACCCAGAAATTGTCAAAGGATTTATTAATAATGTATGAATCTGAGAAGCTTGTAAAACAAAAATTGGAAAATCTAGGAGCCAATTTGTCCAGTTTTTAAATGTTACAGTGGCTAAATTTTCAAAAAATTTGTACTGAATGCTTGCTTGCTTTGTCACATTACTGATGTGCTGCATGTCATCTTCCCTATTCTGGCGCTGACAAAGAGTAACGTCACCGTTCTAGCCCAGAATTGTCATCAGTGCTGCGTCTGGAAGTTCCAGCTGGTGGAGCAGCACTGGGGGCCCGGGGCTGTCAGACAGGTCTCAGCCAGCAGGCTGCTTTGGGGGCTCTGCAGCGTGCGTTTGTTTCGCAGTCCTCTGGCGCCCGGCTGGGAGGTGACTGTCATGTGTGCTTCCCTCCGCCCAGGTTTGACATCGACAGCTGCACTTACTACTTCAGCTGGGACTCTCGAGCCGCCTGTGCCGTGAAGCCCCAGGAGGTGCGGATGGTGAACGGGACGATCACCAACCCTATAAATGGCAAGAGCTTCAGCCTCGGGGATATTTATTTTAAGTAAGGGAAACATTTTCCTTTTGAGCACTGAAACATCCTCAAAATGAAACCCCACTGTTCAGATCTTTCCCTATCGGGGAGCACCACAAGACATTAATAAATAGTTCTGTGTGTTTTAGTTACTGTTGCTAGAGCAGGCTTCATATTTTACTTAAATCAAGGAAAAACATTGCTCAACTATTAAATTTTAACACCAAAGATGGTGAATTCTTGTGAGTGTAAAAATTAAGTGCCCCCTCCTCTCTCACTTCATGATAAGCCCAAGGCTTGCAGCCAAAGCTTTCTGAACACGTGTTTGAGCAGGAACTTCTGGGCTTGCTGGGGGAAAAAAAAAGTCAGTTTCTCAGCAATGTCACTAGGGCTGATCTTGGGGTCAGGTGGCCAAGGTGACTGGCCATGCATAGGTGGAGGGAGGGCCACGTGGCACTGGACACAGCGTCTTGAGAAAAGCGCGTGGACGCTCTGAGAGCAAAGCTGCTGGGGGAGTAGGTGACTGAGATGGAAGTTGGTGCCTTCAGAGTCTCAGGGGGACACGCTGTCCCCACTTGGGAAAGGACATGTCCGGGAACCCTGCAGCTATTTGAAGGACTTTGGGTTTATGTAATAAAAATACCTTCTTAAAGGACTTCGAGTCACTATGATCTTTTCTGTCTCTAGGCTGTTCAGAGCCTCTGGGGACATGAGAACCAATGGGGACAACTACCTGTACGAAATCCAGCTTTCCACCATCACAAGCTCCAGGAACCCTGCCTGCTCCGGAGCCAACATATGCCAAGTCAAGCCTAACGATCAGCACTTCAGTAGGAAAGTTGGGACCTCAGATAAAACCAAATACTACGTTCAAGGTAATTCATTACTTTCCATTAATGTTCCGTATTTAACTTCCTTGAAGGAAGGGCTTTAGAATTTTCACCAAGACACTCCTTTCAGTTGAAATTTCAGATGAGTTTAAAACAAAAGCCTGGTCTAATTCTGTGCCTTGATATGCATTTTGTTAAAACACATCAGTGAGTATAATACCTGAGCATCTTACTGTTGGTAAATTACATCTCAGTTAACAAACGAAACCAGTGGTTCCCAGGTTGGGGTGGAGGCAAAGGTGTGTGTGGTCCAAATTACCTTTGATTTGGTTTTAGACATGAGACTTCCTTATTTTGAAACTTCAAGTACTGTTAGAGAAGGGTAAGAGATTTCATATTTGTCAAAAGGACGAAAGGAAAAGATTGCTAGACGCTGGCCTGAGTATTTGAAAACAGTGGGGAGGGAATGAAGGTTTTGTGCTGGCACTGATTAAGGTATTATCTTTGGTTCTGCCTTGTCCTTGAAATAGTATCTCTGAAAGGCAGCTTTTGTTTTAAACAGCTAGTATTTCCCTATAAACGAGTACTTTTTGTAATTTGATTTTAAACCATGTGAATATATTAACTTTATAAAAAGTGTGTTTGAAAAACCCCGTAGCCTACCCTGATGTAAAAGGGCTGCTGGGAGGGTCCCCTGCAAGGAGCGAAGAGGCTGCTCCCTGATGGTTGTACCCCAGAAGCAGCGTGTGCTTCCGTGCTCTGGGGCTGAGCCTGTCGCTGCAAGAGCAGCTGCTCCCTGCCGGGCACTGTGCTGGCGCTGGTGGCAGGCTCACTCGTAGGGCCTGCGGCCCACGAGTAGGCCTGGGGAAGTGCCTGTTCTGCTTTCTGGGCTGGGTTGTGGTAGGGAAGTTGATCAGCCCTACTCACTTTCGCAATCCTTCATCACCTTGTGCTTCCCTGCTCTTCGGCCTTCCTGACACACCAGTGAATCCTTTCATAATTCAGAGTCAGATGCCGCTTGTCACATGTTGTCGTGCCCTCTCTTGCTGTCCTGTTTCTTTGGTGTCTGGCCCTAGAGGAAGTGCTCGGTAAATGTTTGTTGACTGACTGAAGGATTGCTTTAAGCCTTCAAGGTGCCCTGTTATGCAGGAAGGAAAGTCCAAGCTCTTTTTACGCAGCCTGAAGATCTCTGACGGGCCCAGCCTCCCAGTCTAGGCTCACAAGCCACTGGTCCTGCAAGCACAAACTCCCAAAGTCATCCTCCTCTCTGGTGGCCTTTATACGTGCTGTTGCTTGTGCTGGAGTGCCTCTGCCCTCCCTCCTCATCCTTCCACACCTGCCTCCAGCGTTCCTCCCCGGGAAGCCCCCTCCCTCCTGCCCGGGGTGATGCCGCCCTGTGCGTCTGCAGGAGAGTTCAGCTCCACAGCACAGCCCTGGTCGCTTCAGAGTCTGGTTAAGAGTGAGAATCTCCACGTTCACAGATTCTCACCAGTAGACCTTCTGGAACCCCCAATTTCCAGAATGCCTGCTTGCACACGTGTGCGTGTGTGCATGTGTGCATCTGCCTATACTCAGTTAATAAAATCCCTTTTGGACCTTTTCACTTTCTTCATTCACCAGCACCAGGAAGTAGCTTTAGTTTGAAGACCTCTTTGCACGTTTTATGAAGAAGTGCAGTTTAAATCTCTTCATGAATGTGGTCAATCCTCAGAGGGGGCAGGAACAGGGAACTGGGTGGGGAGCCCTGTCTCTAGTCACGAGGCGGAGCTGCCACCTGGGCCCCGCATGAGCTAGGCAATTTGGTCCCACGCCAGCCCTGCAGAACAGCCCAGTTCCTGCCTCGCCCCATCCCACGCGAGAACGCGGGACCCTTCTCAAGGGACGCCCCTCTGTTTGTAGTCACGACCGTCTCACGCTGCGCTCTCATCTCTGTTCCTGGCACCCCAGCACAGCTGCCCACGAAGAGCTTGAGCCAACTACCAAGTCTGAAGGGAACAGAGTCCCTACAGGGCTCACTTCTGACACCAAGTGCAAGTTCAGGGGCTTCCCCAAACCACCTCAGGTTCAGTGTTTCACTGGAACTCACAGAACTCACTGGAAGCTGTTACACTCACGGTCACTACTTCTTACGCCAGAAGAATATAGATTAAAATCAACCAAGGGGAGATGCACACGGGGCAGAGTCTGGGAGGGAATTGAACGCGGGGCCCCTTGTCGGCCTCTCCCTGTGGGATCCGGCCCGGCTACGTTCCCAGCACTGATGGGAGACATACGTATGGGGTGTCGCTGACCAGGGCTGCTCACCTGAGCCTGGAGTCCAGGGTTCTCACTGGGGCTCCGTTACGTAGGCGTGATTGGTTGGTTGGTTGCCCAAGTGTTGTGTGGCCAGCCCCTACTCCAAATGCTATCGTTAGCTGAGGACAAAGGCCAGACCTCTTGGGGCAAGGTTAAATTCTTTCCTACACTCTGACTTGGGGCAGGGGCTCTGCAGATGTGCGTCAGAGAGTGGCCTTCCCATGCTGTGAAGACGGCATATGGGGGACAACCAATGGTGCGTCCTCACATCTGGTTTTAAGTCTTTGCAAACTTTTTACAGACTAGACAGAGATGACCTCGGGCTGCTGCTGGAAAGTCAGTGCTAATGGTGCTGTGGTTGTGTGTGCCCCTTCCTTTCTGACAGATGGTGATCTTGACGTCGTGTTTGCCTCTTCCTCTAAGTGTGGGAAAGATAAGACAAAGTCTGTCTCTTCCACCATCTTCTTCCACTGCGACCCGCTGGTGAAGGATGGGATCCCCGAGTTCAGCCACGAGACAGCTGACTGCCAGTACCTCTTCTCCTGGTACACCTCGGCCGTGTGTCCGCTGGGGTGAGTACCGTGTCCTGGCACTAGCAGTTGTACCCCACATCCCCTCTCGAGCCTGACTGTAGGATAAGTGTGCGTGTATGTGTGTGTGTGTGTGTGAGATTTTTTTTTCCTCACAGTGTCTTATTGTGAAATACTCAAACCTGCACAAAAAACAGAGAAAAATGATAGTGAGATCCCACCTAGCCAGCACCCAGGTCCAGTGATTGTCAACATCCTGCTGTTCGTTTTGTTCACACCAGTGTCACCACCACCTGCCACCCTTATTAGATTGGCCGAGCTTCCTTCCTGTGCGCCGTGCGCTGTGACCCGAGTGGGGTCCTGCCGGAGCCCCTGCTGCTCTGCCCCGGCCTCCCCGCCTCCTACCCGCGCCCCCGGCTTCCACCCCTTTCCCTCCTTAGCTCCTGGGAGGCAGGTGCTGGCCGGGCCTCATCTGTGTTTTCCCAGAACATCTTTTCTTCGTGTCCTCATACACACTAGTATATGGTAAAGCTTCACTCTGATTTGAGTGAAGTATTTTCTGTGTTGGATGAATGAGAAGCTTACCCTGCACATCCTGAAAATCAGCGAAAATCAGCCGCAGGGGTGTGGGGCAGCAGGGCGGCACAGCTCTGCTCTGCGGGGAGGTGGCGCCTCCTTGTGGTCATCTGGAATCTCCCAGCCACCCCTTCCTTTGCCCAGGACGTGTCATTCCTTCCTCTTGGGTTTGTGCTCTTCCTCCTTCACCCAGCCTGCTGTCCCACACACACTTCTCATTCTCTGTTCCAGGACTTAAGATCAAGAGACAAATGATTCTTAACCTGCAGATAAGTCCTTCATTTCCTGAGCAAGGGGTCCTAGAGTCAGCACACCACAGTGTCGGGGTAATGAGGAGATTCACATCACATATTTTAGATCTTAAATTGGCTTTCTTTGTCATTTACCTATAGGTACTAGCTCAGCAAAAAGTAGCTTTGTCCCAGTATTCTAGGGACATGGATGTCAGGACTCCCAGCTGCACAGCCATGGAAAGAGGCTTTCGGGTGAAGTTTCACTAGCAGTACTTTGCGCTTTTGCATATTTATGCTGTTCTGGTGAGGTCATTACAAAAAGAAGTTTAAAACTGAAATTCTTTGAAAGAAGCAAAACGTGAATTTAAAAATATTTATGGAACTTAAAAGCGAACTTGCCTTGCATTCTCTGTCACTAAGAGGCTAAAAATGCCATAAGCAAAGATTTTGTGTGGCATTTGGAGGAAACCAGCCCAGGCCTGAGCTTGCATCTGTGTCAGGTATTTAAAAGTCAGACTGAGAATGGGAAAAGCACAGCTAGGGACACAACTTATGGGAGTTCGGGGTTTTACTCTGTAACTGGAGAGGAAGATTCCGTGGGAGACCTTGCTTTCCATGACATTTAGAACATCAGAAACTGGAGTTGCTTAAGTCCCTTAATGTGTTGATGAAGTAATAAAGACTTTCACAAACAAAAGTTAAAAGCAACAGCAAAACCTCTACCCGTTAGGGCCGGTCACTGATTCCCCCTCTCGCGCGGGCACGGATGATGGTTCTGGTAGATGCAGCCACCGCTCGGCTCTGAGACCGAATAGCGCCTGGGGTTTTCTCTTTACCAGAGTGTTACACGTTTTAAAATAATATAAATATAGCAAATAAGTAGTAATTATTTCCCTCATAGATGACCATTTTTAATTCTTTCAGCTGGTTCTTCTGGAGTTTATCTCAGTATTTTTAATTAATATTTCATACTTCATCTGTTGGCTTCCTGCGGTACTAGACGAAGATCTAGTTTGCTTACACCTTGTTTCTACTTCCCCAAAATGGTTATTTCACAATTTTTGGTTAAAGCAGTAATCATTGTTTATATATAATACTTATGCTCATGTAAAATAACAAAACAACTTCTACATAGTTAAAAAACATGCATGGAACAGGCTTGTCACGTGACCGGCGTAGTTAACCACCATGACAAAACAATCCACGCAGTTGTGAAATGTCAGAGTACACATCTGATGAGAAGACTACAAAAGCTTCAAGGGAAGCTAATTTGTTGGATTAAAACATAAGAAAGAGTAAAATACAGTAAGTTCTCACTTAATGTCCATAGGCTCTTGGAAACTGCAACCTTAAGAGAAAGTTTTTTTCCTCAACATTGTGCTGACACAATGTTGAAGGAAATGACATTGTTCAAGGACGTGGTGTGTGTAATTTAGCTTGAAGTTGCAGTTTCCCAGAACCTGTCGACAACGCGAAGTGAGAATTTACTGGACAGCAATAGTGTGTAGGCTTAGTGGGGTGGTAACTAGAGTCTTTTTTAAAAAAAAATTTCTTATGATAATAGAATATTGAAGTGAAACTATTTTCTTGAAAGAAAGAAAGGATGGAAGGAAAAGGTAGACTTTCTTATTGTTGATAAGAAATTAATTATAGACTTTTTGTCTTAGTATGCATGCCAAAATTTCAAGAATAACCACTAAAATAATACAAATATATAATTTCCAAAGCAGTACAGAAGAAAAGGAGAAATAAAAAAACTTAAGTCCCAAAAGAAGACAAAAAAGGGAAAAGCATAATAAAATTAGACAAGTAGAAATTCCAGCCTAAGGCAGTAGAAATAAATCTAAATGTATCAATAACCATGATATGCATAAATGGACTAAACTTGCCAACTGAAAGACAAATTGTCAAATTGGATTTTTAAAACAGCTTTGTTGACAGGGAATGTGCCTCAAACAACACAGAAAAGACCAAAGGTCAAAAGATAAGATACACCAGGCAAGTACCATGTAAGAAAGCCGTACTGATGTTAATACTCAGATAAAATAAGATACTAAGGAAAAGTGTTAGGAATAAAGAGGGTCATTATAATTTTAAAAAGGCTTAGTTTACTAGGAAGATACAAGAATTCTAAACTTATGTCAGCCTAATAAGAAAGCTTCAGTGTGTAAAGCAGAAATTGACAAGCCACATATGGGAGGAAATGACAAATCTCCATCCCTTAGTGATTGCTGGGTCGAGTAGACAAAAAGGGAGACTTTTTGCAAGATTGGGACAACACAAGGAAAAGCTGGATTTCATAGACCTACACAGAACACTGTTGCCAACAACTGGAAAATACTGTTCTCTCAAGCTCACATGGAACTTTTACAAAATTTTGTCACAATTAACCACGAAATGGCCAAGTCTCAGCAAATTTCTAAAGATTGATGCCACATTAACTACATGTGTGATGGAATTAAGCTAGGGACCAAGAACAGACACCTGAAAAATATGGACACATTTGGAAACTTAAACACATTTCTAAATAATCCGTGGTTCAAAGAAGAAATCAAAGGTAGAAGTTAGTTAAAACATACTTAGATTAGAACTGGATGATGGTGAGGGTGTCTCAGGAAGCATCCGAAGTGTTTCCGAGTGGCCCGAGCTGGTTCTGGGCGAGTGGGTTCCCGGCTTTGGGCGGATCTGCAGAGTCCTCAGGCACGTGTGTGCAGCGCGGGGATGTTTCCGCCCGAGCAGGGCTCAGCAGCGCATGCCAGGGCAGAACTCAACACCCAGTGCTGCTGTTTCTTGTCTTTCTATGTTGTAGACAAGATTTTGGGGCTTAAGCTGAACTTTGACTCAGTGACCCTCACGTGGCCAAGCTGCTGGTTGGTTGGTTGCCCTCTGACCTGATTGTTTGGAGCCAAACTTGTCCTAGTTAAGTACTTTTCTAGGTGAGCAGCCAGCAGCCTCAGCATCCGGCTTCGTCACCTGTGTGGCCTGTCGAGGTGGCCTCTCTTTATCCCAAGCAGTCTGTCTATTTCTCGTCGCTGTCCTCTGCCTTCTCTGGGCGGGGAAGAATTTCTGTTGGGTGATTGTTTCTGTGCGTGTGTGGCCCCAGATGACAGAGGGCCAGAAAGGTTAGAAGTGTCAAGTCATGACACCCATGTCGTCCTCTGAGTAGAAAGGGAAGCCAGTCCAGTCGTTTCTGATTTTGTATTTTCACAATTTTCCTTGAATGTTTAATGCCATGGGAATATATTGCATTTTCCCTAAGTATAAATGCTGGCACTGGGTGGGGGATTGTGAACTCTGCCCGGATTACAGAGCAGGTGTGCTCCCACTCCCGCTCCCCTGGGCATAACAGGTTTCCAGAGACGGGCCCAGGGTTGTCCCCTGGCGGCTCCCTCAGCCCCAGCAGAGCGTTGAGGTCGTGTCTCAAACGGGGAAGCCGGGGCCTGGGCTGTGCTCACGGCCTCCTCCCAGAATAAGTTCAGAGAGAAGAGCGCTTTGGCACCGGGAGAGGAGTGTGGCCGGTGGGCTTATCGGAGGTTCTGCTCTAGGAGGGCCTGTGCCCCGCTGGGGTGAGCCGGCCCTGGCGGGGCTGTGTCTGTCCTCACGTCCTGAGTGGGAGTAACTTCCCACGAAGTGTGAAACAGTGCTGCCTAATCTGCCTCCCACACCCTGCCTCGTCCTCAGAAGGGTTCTGTTGCCCTTTTCCATGTCGCGCGGATCTTGTTGCACTAGGCTGGAGTAAGTCAGAGTCGCGTGGCGTTTGTAAAGGCAGAGCTCTCTGCGTTGGGCACTCTTGGGGGCTTGGCTGTGGTGGCAGTGCCACCCACTGACATGGCGTCCTTTCTTACGACTTCCTTCCAGGGACACTGAGGATGCTGGGGACAACGGGCAGGCGTCCAGGGGGCTCTCGGAGCGGAGCCAGGCCGTCGGGGCAGTCCTGAGCCTGCTTCTGGTGGCGCTCACGGGCTGCCTGCTGGGCCTGCTGCTGTACAAGAAGGAAAGGAGGTGAGGAGGGAGTGACGGGCCACATTGGCTGGGGGTGGGGCACGTGCAGCAAAATCAGATCTTGGGCTTGGGGTTTGCTTCTCTCTGAGCCCAGCAGCAACAAAAGCCTTAAGGTTCTTAGCTCGGAACTCTATGGAAGGTGCCGGCGCCGGGTCGAGGCTGGTGGGGTGGGGTTCCCGCCCCTGCTCCTTCCACCTGCCAGTGCTCACTCGCTCCTCTTTTACAGGGAAACAGTGATGAGTAAGCTAACCAATTGCTGTAGAAGAAGTTCAAACGTGTCCTACAAATACTCAAAGGTAATTTCTGCCGCGTCTCCGGGTGCCCGCCTGCCCACCTCCACCGCTGTCCACATCTCGGCCTCAGCACAGCAGACAACAGTGACCCAGGCGACTTGAATCGAGGAGGGAGAAGGTTACTCATGGCCTTCGCTGCTTCCCCTGCGCACCTTTTGTCTTTTTTTCCTTCAAGTGTCTCTCGTGGTCACAACTGATTTAGTTAGCGTCTTTAATGTTTAGGTTGTTTCTACTTTTTGGCTATTCTTTAAAAAACAGTAATGAAGATGTTTGTGCATCTAGCATGTAGATGGTTTCCTTCAGATAAATTTCTAGAAGAGAGATATTCTCTGTGTCAAAGGACATAAGTATGTTGGTGACAGTTGATGGATATTGCCAAATTGCTTTCTGAAGCTAGACTTTTTGGCATGAGTCCCTTCTGTGTCTTCCCTACATACTGTGTCCCTTCCCTGCCAGTGGGCACCTTGCAAGCAATGAGTAGCCCAGAAGAGCCCCTTCTGCCCCCAGGACTGCTGGCCTGTCTTTGGCCCACTCTCATGTCTGGGCCGTCCTGAACTCATTCTGTGTGGCCCTGCCCCTTAGCCCTGAGGCCGGTGTTAAGCCGCCCATCTGCTACCCTCTCCGGCCGCCCTCCTGCACTGGGGTGAGCAGGAGTCGCCAGCCCTCGCCTTCCCCCGGTGGGGACCTGGGAACTGGAGGCGCGGTGATTCTGGTGGGCAGTGGGTTGGTCCCCAGCTCGCGCCAGCGGAAAGGGCCCTTGACTTGGGGTGGGTCGTGGCTGGAGGTAACAGAGGAGCAGAACAGGGGGCTTTGATGGGCTCACATGTCTCTGCTGTTGATCCCTCGCAGGTGAACAAGGAGGAGGAGGCAGATGAGAACGAAACGGAGTGGCTGATGGAGGAGATCCAGCTGCCAGCTCCAAGGCCGGGGAAGGAAGGGCAGGAGAACGGCCACATCACCACCAAGTCCGTGAAAGCCGAGGCCCTCAGCTCCCTGCGTGGGGACGACCAGGACAGCGAGGACGAGGTTCTGACCATCCCGGAGGTGAAAGTTCACTCGGGCAGGGGAGGTGGGGCAGAAAGCTCCCACCCGGCGAGAAACCCACAGAGGAAGGCCCCCGGCGAGCAGGCGGACGACCGGGCAGGGCTGGTGACGGGGGAGAGGGCGAGAAGGGGGAAGCCCAAGTCTGCACAGCGGAAGGCGGGGGCCTCCCCGGCGCTGGTGTCCTTCCACGACGACAGCGACGAGGACCTCTTACACATCTGACTCCCAGTGCCCGTGGGGCGTGGAGCCGGGACAGCCAAGCACCTCCAACCAAATAAGACTTCAGCTCGATGACGCTTCGATAACTTTGCCTTTAACAAAAACTGTCTCAAAAGGGAAGAGTTTTTGTGCTGGAGGAGAGGGTGAGGGAGGTCAGGCCCTGCTCCTTCACGAGTGTTTACAGTCGCTGGAGTAAGGCGTGGCCCGGTCGGCCACGGGGCGGTGCCTCATGCCCGGGGTTTTGCCCCAAGTCCTCATTTGCGAGCTTAAGGCCAGACACATCTCAGAATAGAGGGCTGCATTTGAAACAAACCCTTGCTGCTTTAGGCCCTGTAGGGTATCTGACCATTATATTTTAGCATTTTATTCTCTCCCCCTATTTATTGACTTTGACAATTACTCAGGTTTGAGAAAAAGGAAAAAAGAAAACAGCAACAGTTTCTTCCTGCCGGCAGGGGTGTCATGTACCGGTTCATCCATTCTGAGAAGGGGAGGCTGTCAGTGTGCTGGGACGTTTCTTGTGGAATTTCGAACTGGCGGTTACTGTGTCCCCTGAGTTGGAATACTCATTCTGTGTCTTTTCTCTTTTGCTTTCTGTTTCTCAAAGGGCACACGCATGTGCTCACGCGCACACACACACGTATGTGCACAGGGTCCCCGAGTGCCTAGGTTTTGGAGGGTTCTCCTGTTCTATGCCTTCAGTCAGGAACGGCTGCGGCTTTGCATGACATCTTCAACCCTAGGTGTACAGAGCACATTCATCAGTATTTCTTTCACCGGCTGGTGAAGTCAAACAACCCACCCAAAGATTGATTTTTGTGTGTGTGAGAGTGGAGTTCAGATGTCAGAGAAAATAACTTTTCCAGATTTGGGGTATAGGTCTCATCTCTTCAGGTTCTCATGATACCACCTTTACTGTGCTTATTTTTTTAAGAAAAAAATGTTTATCAACCATTCGACCTATAAGAAGCCTTAATTTGCACAGTGTGACTTACGGAAATTGCATGAAAAATGATGGGCCCGAGTCTCGCCCCTGGCATCGCACTTGGATTCGTGGGGATGAGGCGGAGGGGCCGCTCAGTGTTGTGCGGGGAAGGGCACGGCATGGGGGGCTCCCCTACCGGGGTCTGCTCCCTTCTAAAAGTGTTTGAGTGACTTTTCTCACATTATGGAGTTGTATATAGACTCGATGGTATTCATATACTGAAAAGCAAACCGCCCTACAGAATCCCTTGGTTTGTACCGGTTTGGCTGGCTTATTTGATTTCAACATGAGTGTATTTTTTAAAATTGATTTTTCTCTTTTTTTTTTTCAATCAACTTTACTGTAATATAAATTATTCAGCAATTTCAATAAAAGATAAATTATTAACTGGGTGTGTTAGCATTTTTTCTCCCCTGGATAGTGAGAAGTTGCTGAGGTAGTTGCCAGTCTGATGGCCTGTCTTTTCTTTCTGTGAAGTTAGAAAAATGTTTGATCTGCTGTCGTAGGTGACCCTTTATGAAAGGGCACTTCAGTTTTTCTCTGGAGACTTCCCGTTGCGGCTTTGTCTAGATCTGATTTCTTCTGTCTCCGAGCAGACCTCAGGGCTTGTCCTGTTCACCCAGACGATGCCCAGGGACTTCAGATTCCAGAGGGACAGTAAAGCACCTTGCCAACCTAACCTAAGAGGGGAGCCTTTTCTGTGGAGCAAGTTAACCGAGTCTTCCATCATAAATGGCTGATTGGAAACAGAGCCTCCATGACGGCAGGAGTCACTACAGTGTCAAAACCAGACTTCTCAGAGTCAGCATCCTTCCCTCCCTCCCATTTTGTAATTATCCAATTGGAGTTCCTTTCCTTTTTTTTTTTAAAGTAAGGATTTTACAAGATCTCTCCTGAGATAGACATCCCAGGGTCTTGTACAGGTCACACTGGGATCAGAGTCACTGGTCCTCAGGCATCGTGTCCCAGGCCTGACCTCCACCCATTCCCACCTGAGAAGGTCACGGGCGCCCTCTCTGTAAAGAGGGGCATCTGCAGGGACCTGCCAGCCCCTTGGTGGCTCCCTGGCAGGGAGGTGTGTTGTGTACAAGCTGCCTTGTGTGTGGCCCTCAGAGGGGAGGAAGCGAGGACAGGCTGTGTGAGCACATTTGCTTTGATTCTTAAGAAACCTACGTAGTGTCTACTCCCAACCGCTGAAAAAATAGAGTAATCATCCTTGCGAGCTGCCCTTACTGTTGTTTTTAGGGAAACATTCCCTGGCAGCAACTAGGGATTAGGATATTTTCAGAGGAATGATTTTATTGATTACACCCTTGATACTTAGTTTCCCTTTAACCAAGTTATCTGTGCCCTTAAATTTTGAGGCTGCCCATTGAATGGCAGAGACGTGGAAGGAGGAAGGGGCTGTCTCGGGACGACACAGGCACACCCCACGCCCAGGAGATCCACCGTAAAGAGGAAACCTGGTTCTCACCATGAACGTTTTCCTGTACTTCACCGACCACGAAAATGACACATCCCAAGACGATTCCTTTTGGAAGGATGACAACCACCTTGGTGATTAAAAAGAACATTTCGGGCCAGTCAGCCCGATCCTTTCTTTGTATTAGTTAAAGGACTGGTGGAAGGGTGGGTCTTAATGTTTCTTGTGGTTTGGGTCACAGGGGTCCCCTGTGTGGAGGGGAGGGGATGGGTAATATGGGCAAGACTCCGTTTCCAGAAATCCCTTCATGGCTCCCGAAGAATCCCATGGCTCCTCGAGGCTTCTCTGCCCTGCTGCGTTGGCTTGTACGGTAGTTACCTTCTCATGCCCTTCGGCTAAACTCGCTGTTTGTTCTGGATGCTTCTGCAAGAACAGGGTAAACAGGTGGGCAGGTGCGGTGTGAGTGGAGGGGGCGGTTCCCAGAGACAAGTTAGCCACGTGAGGGACAAAGTGGCCAGGAGCGGCAGGAGAGCAGAGCGGGCCCAGAGCCAGAGCCCCTGTGGAAGTCACAGTCGGGGCTGGGACTCTCCCCCCAAAGCAGCTGGGAGCTGTGGAAGGGCTGGGTTTGCTTTTGAGAAACAGACTAGAGAAAGCGAAGAAATGGAGACACTTGAGCATCCGGATGGTGGGGCTGGGCGTGGGAGGCCTTGGCTGTGCAGACACCGGAAACCCTGTGGCTCCGCCAGAAGGGGGTCCCCTCCTGGAGGAAACAGAGAGTTTTCGTAAAGTCAGCGGGAAAAGCCAAAGGTGGTAGGCTTGTGAATGGCTACTTATTTGTATTTCTTTGCCTCTTAGTCTGTTTTGCATCTTGACCAGTTTGCAAATAAAATCCAATTGAATATAATTTATAGTGTCATTTTGTCACTACTAGTGTTAGAGGGAAACACAGTTGCTCTGGGGAGGGTGAAAATAAAACGCAGGTCCCTGTCTTCGCTCACAGCCCAGGTGGGGGCATCTGGCAGCTGCTCTCAGCACCGTCCTGGAGAAAAATGGATAAAGAAAATGTGTGTGTCCCACACAAAATGAAATACTACTCAGCCTTGAAAGAGAAGGAAATTCTTTCTGAAGTGATGGGCCTTGCTAAGAAACAAAAAAGGAAATCCTATCCTTTGTGATGACATGGTTGAACCTGGAGGACGTTATGCTGAGTCGGATCAGCCACACACAGACAAATAGGCAAGACCCTGCTTGTGCGTGGGACCTAAGGAAGGTGGACCCATAGGAGCGGAGCACGGCGTAATGGTCACCAGGGGCTGGGGGCGGGAATGACAGGGTGCTGGGCCAAGGGTGCAAAGTCCAGTCACGCAGGACGAGCGGGTGTGGAGACCTCAGGTGCAGCACGGTGACCGGTCAACAACGCTGCTTTGCATGTCTGAAATCTGCGAAGAGTAGATCTTGTGTTCTCATCCTGCACCCCCGAAAGGTAATTATGCGAGGTGACAGATACGTTAGCCGGCTTCACTGGGGGAATCGTATCACAATGACATGACACCAAAACATCATGGCGCACATCACCGTGCATAGTCGACTCTCGAACAGCACGGGCGTGAACTGAGCGCGTCCACCTACGTGCAGATTGTTTTCAATAAAAGTCGTACCAAACATGCCTGCCTCCCCTTCCACCTCCGCCACCTCCCCCGCCTCTGCACCCCTGAGACAGCAAGACCACCCCTTCCTCTTCCTCCTCCACCTCAGCCTGCTTGGCATGAAGAGGAGGAGGATGAAGGCCTTTATGATGATCCACTGCCACTTAAGAGCAAACATATTTCCTCTTGTTTATGATCACCCTAATAACACTGGCCTACTTTCCTGTAAGAATGTAGCAGTATATAACACATGTGAAAATGTGTTACTCAGCTGTCAGTTACTGGTGAGGCTGCCTGTCAACTGTAGGCTATTAGTAGTTAGGCTTTGGAGGAGTCAAAAGTTATATGTAGATCTTTGTACGGGGGTCAGTGCCCCTAAACCCCGTGTTGTACCATGAACGGGCTGTACGCACAAAGCGACCCCCAAATCCCGAAGGAGATGAGAAACCAGAGAATGAGGCAGACAACCCAGTCTGTCAGCGTAGGGTGACTTATGAGAGGGACTCGCGGCCAGAAGCCTGGTCTTGGGTGGCTGTGAGACAGCGAGATCTCTGCACTGTGACCCCCATCCCCAGGGCTTGTGTCTGGGTAGCAGTATATGTGCTCTGGGAGGAATGTGTAGTGGCCGAGGACGCTGCTGGTGTCACTGTACCAGCATCAAGGGTGGTTTTGCAGAAAAGGTGGGACTCACAGTGACTAGATCCTACATGAAGAGAAATATATCAACTGGATGTTTTGGAGACATTCTCAGACTCAGGGTTAGTCAGGCAGATTAGCATTTAGAAATAAAGTCACTCTTGTCCCCACGGTTGTTCAAGGATCAACTGTATACAATTCTTACCTGTCCTTTACACCTCAATGAAGCCGGATAAAAACAAAACCCGCCAGCCACTGCGGCCAAGAGGAGACCGGTAGGTGACATGTCAGAGCCGCTGTCCAGAGGCAGCCCCACTCCCTCCCCCAGCCCTGTCCCTGCCATCCGTGCCCAACAGAGTTCTCTCTCTTTGGGGTCAAATTCTCTAAGAAGTTAAGCTCGGCATTGGCACTGCTGAAAACTGGAGCCGTTGAATTGGTGCTTCTGACGCATTCCCTCAGTTTCCCTGCTCCTGTGCGTGGTGGGTACAGAGACTGCTGCGGCTTGGGCTGCGTTCCCCCAAATGCACGTGCCGAAGTCCTAACCCGCAGGACCTCAGAATGTGCTGTTTGGAGACAGGGTCTTTAAAGAGGTAATTGAGGTAAAATGAGGTCACATGGATGCGGCCCAGTGTGGTATGATTGGTGTCCTTACACGGAGAGGAAATCGGGACCCAGACACACACAGGGAGGACCATGTGAGGGCACAGCAGGTCGGTACCCTCTGCAAGCCAAGGAGAGAGGCCTCAGGCGAAACCAAGCCTGCGGACACCTTGATCTTGCACTTCCAGCCTCCAGGACTGTGAGAAAATGACTTTCTGTTGTTTAACCCCCCCCGCCGGTGGCAGCCTGAGCAGACGAATACAGACACACCCCGAGAAGTCTGCCTGTCTGCAGTCACACAGCGAGCGCATACCAGTGCTAGACGTCACCCTACGGCTGTGACCTCTGGGACAGTACGTGGACCTCTGCATCACGACCCTTCAGTGGGAGCTGAAGGAGCCCAGCGTGTCCGCCCTGAGCTGTGCCCTGTGGGGTGAGGCTTACTCTGAGCGGAGGCAGATACAAGGGGGGCTGCCCGTCCTGCCCCGTCTGCCTAAGAGCGGGGCACAAGCTTTCACTGGTGCCGCCTCCCCGCCCCACCTGGAAGGACAAGGGCTCATCGACAGACAAGGCCAGACCCTTCTCAGCCTGGAGATGGCACCAGAGGCAGCTGCTGACAAACTGCTGCCTGGCCTTCGTCCGCCTTTCGTTTTCGACATGCGGCGTGGGCCTTCCCCTGCCTGGAACCCTCTCCTCTGTCCCGCCACTGCTCTGCAAAGGATCCTCTGTCGGAGATGCCATGGCAGCAGGGCTCCAAGCCCCCGCCTTGACTTACTCTTCTCAGTGTTTCTCCCTTGTCAACGTGAGATGCAAACGTTGGTCAGCTTCTGTTTTTCTCATTACTCTGTCTTTTCTTACAGGGTCCCCAGCTGAGAACTTAGAAGGGTAGACGAATAGGAATTTTTCCTCTCTTACCAAGCTCCACGAGGGAAGGGATGGTCATGTTTCTCCTCCGATCACAGATGTCTGCATCCCGCATCGTGGTTCCTGGCCTAAAGTAGACTTTCAGGACCATCTTGTGGAGAGCACGATTGGAAACGAAAATGAGTGAATTTTCTGCATCACATTTTCAGTAAATCCCAGGAACAGCTCGGTGAAGGGATGAGGTAGAGGCAGCCTAGACGGGGCCCCCGTGAGCCCGTGTGTGACCCGGCAGGCCTGGGCCTTGCCTCTCTGGGCTTGTTTGTGGGGGGCTTCTGGGACAAAGTACCACAAATGCCACCTCACAGCAGTGGGGGCTGGAAGTCCAAGACTGAGGAGTCGGCAGGGCTGGTTCCTGTGAGGCCGTGAGGGAGAATCTGTTCCAGCTTCCGGGACGACGGTGGTCCCCTCTTGGCAGGCACAGAGGGTAAACAGCCCACCCTGGGGGCCCACTGAGGAAGCCTTGGGCAGGCGACAGGGGCCTGAGCACAGCCCCAAGAGGTGAGAGGCGGGGAGGGCGCCTAGTGGCCAGAGCAGGAGCTTCTGCCCCAGGCTGCTGTCCCCTCACACCCGGGGTCCCCAGGACTTGGCAGGCTCAGTCCCTAGTAACCGACTTGCAGAACCATGGCTGATTTTCCCACAGCCCTGTCATCACAGGCCTGACAGCCACTTCACCAGAACGTCACCTGGAATCCCTGGACGGCACCGTGGTGGCCAACACTCCCGTGCAAATCTGGGCTTGCCCTGAGCCCAGCTCTTTCCTTCTGTGTTTCCAGGCCAGCCCCCGCTCTGCGCCAGCTCCTGCCCCCATCTCTACCTGGTGGCCCAGGAGGTCCCAAGCCCAGAGCAGAGAGAGGTGGCCACTGGAATTTGCGTCCAGCTGGGCATTTGGTGAGTTGAGTTGCAGCACAGGGAGTTCTGGAAAACTGGTGACTGGTGACGGGCTTTGAGTGAAGGGATGTATTGAGTCTCACCTGGAGCCAGTGGGCAGGCGACCTGCTCCCTCGGGCCGTGGTTTCTCACCTGCAATGTGTGGTCTGTCGGATCAGGAGTGGCTCAGCAAGGAGCCTGCTCCCCCATCCCAGAGGCTCAGCTATTAATAGGATGGCGGCAACAGCCACTGTGCAGTTGTGATTGCCCAGGGTGTCCAGCCAGCCCTCGTGGGTCTGAGCCGTGGGGCTGGGAGATGGGGGAGGGGAAGGCTGCAGAGATGGGGGCCCCTGCCCCCTAGTCCAATAAGGGAGAGAGGGCCCGAGCCCCGAGCAGCTGGGAAGGGCGGCTCCCGCCCGGAGCCGGGGCAGCTGCTTTTCTCCATGGCGTAGGGAGCAGTGGGCCTGGCCGTCTCCCCCACTGGCCGTCTCCCCCACTGGATGGAGCTTGGAGCTGGGGACTGTCCCATCTCTACGTCCCAGAGCCTGGCACACAGCTTGAAGTGTGTAGGGACTCAGCAGATACTTGCCGAACGAACAAAGGAACCAACAGATGAGCTGCTGGGGAGTCCCCAGGGCAGCCCAGGGCAGCTTGATAAAGCCAGAGGTCTTGCTTCAGAGCAGGACAACGTTCAAGTTCAGTAATGTGCAAACTTCGAAAGTTGCTTTTACCTCCCTAGGCCTCTGTCTGCCCAGCTGTGGAGCGGGGACAGCAGCGTCCTCCCGGAAGGCTGCTGTGGGAATGCCCGGGATCACACATGCTTAGCCCTGAGCTGGTGCTCCCGATGGAGGGTGCCGTGTGCATTGCTGAGGTTCGCTGGCCGGTGTGGCTGGCCAGCTGCGGGGCTCCCTTTCCCACCGGCCTCTGGCCTTAAATCCCTCAGAGACAAATGGCGCTGGGGCCTGAAGAGCAAACACACTGTCACCCACCGTGACTCAGCAGAGATGGGCCAGGGAGCCGGGCTGTGCGTGGGACACAGAGCTGACGCTGGGGACAGGAGTGTGGGCTGTAGGGACTGGAGAACCTGTGGCTGTGCCAGGCGACCCATTTGCCATCTTTGATTTGTCTGGGTTCTGAGAGGCTCTTCAGCAGATCATCTCTCAGAGGAGCCCAGAGAGACTGGGGGTTTGCACGGTGCGCTGTCTGGCTCTCTGCACTCGTTCTGCAGTGGACTCCGGTTCTCTTAGGGTCTGAGCCTTGCCGACGAGCTTTCCGGCAAAGCAGAGAGGTTGGCCAGGCAGCCTTGCACACGCCACCCCTGCTCTGAGACCGAGCTGCGGGGTAAAAGATTATTTCTCCTTGGTTGCCTTCCAGACTTATTACGCTTGGACAGCCCCTTGATTTCAAAACACCCCTTTTCAAAGATCTCTAAGAGAGACGTTGCACCCGCCCACTGCAGCCAGAGCAGGTCCTGCCCGGGCGATGAGGGTGCCGACCCATCATGCCCACCGTGGACGACGTTCTACAGCAGGTTGGGGAGTTCGGCTGGTTCCAGAAGCAAGCCTTCCTGACCCTATGCCTGCTCTCGGCTGCCTTCGCGCCCATCTACGTGGGCATCGTCTTCCTGGGCTTCACCCCCGACCACCACTGCCGCAGCCCCGGGGTGGCCGAGCTGAGCCGGCGCTGCGGCTGGAGCCGGGCAGAGGAGCTGAACTACACGGTGCCGGGCCCGGGGGCCGCGGGCGACACCTTCGCCCGCCAGTGCAGGCGCTACGAGGTGGACTGGAACCAGAGCGCCCTGGGCTGCGTGGACCCCCTGGCCGGCCTGGCCACCAACGGGAGCCACCTGCCGCTGGGCCCCTGCGAGGACGGCTGGGTGTACGACACGCCCGGCTCCTCCATTGTCACCGAGGTGAGAGCGGCCCCCGCATTTTGGGTAACGTGGAGGTTCAGGGCAGGGAGGAATAGAAAACACATCCCGCGCAGCTCTGTTTCATGTCAGGAAAGAGGGAAGCGAGGGGGTGCTTGTCATGCACTTGGCGGGGCTCTGGCTCTGTCCTGGCACCCTGCATTCTTCTTTGGTTTGATCCTCCACAAACTCCGGGTGTCTGAGGAGGACGCTGAGGCCCTGAGGCCCAGCCGCACAGCCAGGAGCAGGTCTGCGTGGACACGAGTCTGCGGGGAGACCGGGGGTCCTCTCCTCCCAGAACACGCTGAACTCAAGCCCCACACTTAGAGTCGTGGGCCCCCCACCCTTCACTCAAGAGTGATGTCAAGTGACCTGAACACGGGTGCTGGGGGGCTGGGAATCGCCCTGGCTTTGGACGGACTGCCTGGGTCCCAGCCGCGCCCCTCCCTTGCTGAGCGTCACCGGGTAAGCCGCTCTGGCTCTCTGAGCACCCCGGCAGACCGGGGACAATAATAACTGCTTCACGGGCTTGTGAAGCTCATCTGGGGACTGTGCAGCCTCGCACTCCACGCGGTCCCATTTGGCCCGTGGGACAGGGTGATGGCACCAGAGGAGCCGGGCTTGGGAAGTTTAATTGGTTGTTAGAGCATTTGGCTCTGAGACTCTTTTAGCAGGAAGTGCCGCCAGGGTTTTTTCCATCACGGTCCGTTGTGAAAGCGTTGCACTGTGACCAGCGTGGGCGCTTGGTCAATTGGGGAAGCCACGGGCCAGCACCTGCTCAGAGGCCCTGCCAGCAGTGGCCTGGGCTTGGCGCGGGCACCACCTACCTGGAACACCACTGGGCTCCCCCACCCCGCCGCATCCCTCCCAGCTGCCCACGGTCCCCAGGCTCACAGGGCTTGTCGGGTCTCCTTTCATCCTCTCTTCCCTTTCCTTAGTGGTTGCAGTGGGGACACATCCAGGGCCGTTTCCGGAGGAAAGCCCAGGGTCCCCTCTCCCTCCTGGCCCAGTCAGTGCTCTACCTGCTCACCTTCCAGGGATATTCAACTGTCGGACACTCCTGCTGGGCAGGGGGATATTCCTGAAAGCAGGGCACGAGGGGATGTGTCTGTTCTCCGGGACTGAGGCACACTCTGCTTTGGAAGGACCAGACGCACGCACTCATCCATCCACTCACCCACCCGGGCCTTCAGGGAGCGTGTTCTGGCTTCCCTCTCTCCAGCGCGGAGCGTGACGCTGTGCGAGAGGGAGGGAAGGAGGCTGTGGGGCCCCTCAAGGTACCTGCAGTCTCACGGGGATGAGAGGGGAGGGGGCAGCGAGAGTGAGGCCAGCATCCATTTAATGCCAGCCCTAGGCCACGTGTGGTAAGTGCTGTGAGAGGGCACAGAGGGACTGGTGGGCTCTACAGAGGGAGAGATCTCAGCTGTTGGGCTGATCCTAGGCATCTTCCTGGAGGAGGTGGCATTGGAGCTGAGCCTCAGGTGGTATTTTGACCAGCAAGGAGAGGAAACTGGAGGGACGGGGAGTCAATCCCAGGCCAGGGGGAGAGCTTGAGCTGAGCTTCCAGGGAGAGGAGCAATGAGTTCAGGGAGCAATGAGTTGTTAAGCTGATTGGAATCCAGGGTCCTCTAGGAGTCACGGGAGATGTTGATGGTATCTCACCTTGGGGCCGGGACCCAGTCCCTATATAGGGTTGCCAGATAGAATACAAGATGCCCAGTTATGTTTGAATTTCAGATAATACAATTTTATAGGGTAATTATGTCCCAGTTATTGCAGCCTATTTGATACTGATGACTATGACTGGGAATACAAATAGTGCATGGAACACATGCTAAAAAAACCTGTTGTTTATCTGAAATTCAGATTTAATTGGGCACTCTATTTTTATTTGCTACCTCTGACAAAGACTTTGGTCTTATTTGGTCAGAGGAACAAGATGCTCCCGGCTGGACCTCGTGAATGGGCAGGAAGCAGGGTGGTGGGGGGACGGGAGGCTTCACGAGAGGTGGGGAGACTCGGGAGGAGGCCAAGGAAAGAGCCCTGGTGAGGAGCGTCAACAACACGTTGGTCGTGGGAATGGACGGAAGAAAAGATGGAAAAGATGCAGACATTGCATGGGCTGGGGGCTCTGGGCTGGGGGGCGGACGAGCTACTGAAAGCCAGGCTGGGAACCTGGAGAGGCAGCCGTGTGTGCAGGTGGAGGAGCCAGGCGAGGGGACCTCGGTGGGTGGCAGCAGCAATGGGGGGGGCAGACTCAAGGGGCCCAAGAGCATCTTAGGCTGGCTTGGCTGTCTGCGACAGCTAAGGAGGGGCTTCAAATGACCCCAAGATGTGGAGCCTTGGTGAGGATCGAGGGACTCCTGGCAGTCTCATTGACCGAGACGTTGAGGAGGTTTCAGGAGAGAGTTGGTTCCGGGCTGTGTTGAGCTGCAGGGCAGTGGCGGCTTCACCTGCAGGTGCTCAAAGGTGATGGATGCCTGGGTGGACGGGCAGGTGGGAATCGCCTCCCACTTCCATCCCCCCTTCCCGCTGCATCCCAGCGCCTCATCCTACACTGAAGATCATTACTGGGGAATTAGGCTTAGTTATTCATTGCTGCAGAACTAATTTTTAACTTAGCTTTGCCTTGGACATTGGAATTTGCTTAAAGAAGGAGGGTGCGCTAATTTGTTTGAACACCAGGTTTAACTCCCACCCCAAGGCTTAGTGGCTAGGTCACGAGGTCCCTTGGGGAAGGAATGTGGACATCCCCTGACTTCTGACTCCACCATCAGGAGCTTCTGCTCCATCAGCCACGACTTCAGCCACAGCCCCGCACCAGGCCGGGGAGCCACTGTCTTCCATCAGCCGCAAACACTAGAAGGAGGTCTCTGGCCAGCGTGAGACAGAGGCGGCTACGTCCATGTTTCCCAAACTTGCGTGATCTTTGGGGCTCCCCTGATTCCTATTCATGACCCACTGAGGCAGAATCCCCCGGGAATCTGTATTTTAACAAGGACCCTGGGGGTTCCTTGTGATGGGGTGAGTTGGTGAACATTGCCCTGTTGCTGTATACACTGTGCCGGAAAGAGTCCCCCGGCCCTGTGCCTGCTCTGCTCCCAGCAAGAGCAGCAACGGGCTTGGGGCACACCCCCCCCCCCACCTTTCCTGCAGCCCCAGCTCCTCCCAGGTGTGCACAGGTGTGTTGGGGCGCGGTGGGTAGGCTTGAGTGTGGGAGCGGAGGAGGTAGGCAGGCCTACACGCCTTGCCGGGCCTGGGGCAGAGGCAGCTCTCGGGCGGGTGTTTCAGCTGAGACGCACTTCCCCCAGCTCGGGCGCTGTCTGCTCCACCTGCAGTCCTGGGCCGACGGGGCAGTCAGGGAGGGCGGCAGGACCACCTCACAGAGACACTGACTTGCAGACATTAGAAAGAAAGCAAACAAACAAACAAAAAAACAGTGGCCAAATGGCCAAGAAGGGAATAAGCCGAGGCCCAGGGGTAACAATTCCACACCCCCGTGTGCCTGTGTGTTTAGTGAGATCTCCCACGGCAGACACAAGCAGTTGTCTCGGCGACGTGGGTGGAGGCTACAGAGAGACAGTTGGGCAGTTGGAGATACAGACCCTGGGGCAGCCAGCTAACCTGCAGGAAAGATGGGCCCTGCACGCTCACGGCAGAGCACAGGGCAGGCAGGAAGGCCCAGCAACCACCGGCTAAACGATCACACCTCGCATGGGGCACCTGGGAGAGGCTCCACGGAGAAGGTGTGTTTTGAGCTAGCTTGTAGAGGAAATAAATACTGGGATTGGTGGAGAGAATGAGAGTGACACTGGGCAGAAGCTTGTCACACGCCCCAGAGCTGAGCCACCCACAGGTGCAGGTGTTGAATCCGTGCAGAAGATAGTTACCAGGAGTTAACACACTACTTTCTGAAAAGCAAGAGATACTGCAGAGTTTCACCTACATTTCAGGGTAAAGGTGCTCATGTCAAGGAGCTAAGCCTCAGTCGGGCGGAACCCAGGCTGGCTGAGTTCATAGCCCCTGAGGCTCTGAGCATCTGGCCCCAGGGCGGGGGCAGGGGCCTGGCTCAAACCGGGAACTTTAGAGATTTGGGGGAGCGGGTAATAAACCTCAGTTTTTTTAAATGAAATGGTTTATTATAATATTTACCAAAACAGTTTTCACATAATCAGTCACCTTTGATGCTCACAGCAGCTGCCTGAGTGTGACGGGACAACAGGTGCCATGTGCTGTTTCAGATTGGGAAACTGAGGCCCAAAGTTACTAAGGGACTGGCTGCCATCACCCCCGGTTAGGTGGAGCCATGAATCCGAAGCAAATGGAGCAGTGTGGAAAGGCAGGGCCGGGGAGGATGGCTGTGTCGCCCGGCCCCACCCAGGAGGGGCTGCACTGGGACGGGGAGGGAGCCAGAGGCCCTGGTCCCAGCCCTCCCCCTCCTGCCTCTGGTCTCCCTGGGGTGTGGCCTTCGTCCTGCCTCTCTCAGCTCTAAAGAGAGCCTCACACATGCCCAGGCACGTGCCAGTGTCACCCTGTTCTCTGTGCCAGGGAAGGTGGGGCTCCTCCACGCCCCTTCCTCCTGCTTTTCTTCCTCAAAGGCCTCTAACCACAGAGAGCATCTGCCGTCTCCAGAACCCCAAACACAGCAAGCCCTTCCCTGGCAGCCCACGCCCCGTCTTCCCCTCTGTCTTCCCTTGGTCCCTCCCCTGCCCTGGCTCTTGGCACATGGGACCCTAAGTCTCTTCCCACCCGACACGGTGCTGGAATGCCAGCTGCCTCTGAGATACCCCTATTTTCGAGTTGTCACAGCGCCAACAGTGACAACAGCATGTACATAATTACTAGTGCAATTTATTTAATTATTTCTTTTGCTACATTTCTGTTTTTGGAAAATTACTTGGCTGTAATTCTTTTTAGAAAACTTACCTAGCAGCCATGTCTCTTTTGAGAAAGTTTATCTGTTCTTCCTCCCGTTACAAAAGACATTTTGTCCTTTGATAACCAACTGTCGATGACAAAGCACTTGACAACAACCTCTTTATTTTAATACATGATGAGAGTGACACAGGGTCTTAGGAATACAGTCGACCCTTGAACAACGTTGAGAATCCACCCGTAACGATTGACTCTGCAAAGACTTAGCCGAAAGCCTTACTGATAACAGAAAATTGATTGACACATATTTTGTATGTTATAGATACTATACACTGTATTCTTAAAGTATGCTGAAGAAAAGAAAATATTTAAGAAAGTCCTAAGGAAGAGAAAATATATTTACTGTTCATTAAGTGGAAGTGGAGCATCATAAGGGTCCTTATCTCCGTGTTGAGTGGGCTGAGGAAGAGGAGGAGGGTCGGTCTTGCTGTCTCAGGGTGGCAGAGGTGGAGGAGGTGGGAGGGGAGGCAGGAGAGGCAGGCACACTTGGTGTGATTCTGTTGGGAAAATCTGTGTGTCGGTGCACCCCCTCGATTCAAACCCGCGTTGTTCGAGGCTCAGCTGTGTGTTGATCTGTACTGAGCGGTTGCCCAGAAACCGTGAACCGTGTCTTGCGGAAGTGCGGTAAGAGAAAACTGTGAAACAGCCCGGGATTCCCAGTGCGGTGACAGCATTTACTTTGCCTGGAGAGAGGATGGAAGGGTGCAGTCCTGACCTACATGTGGTTCTGTCTTTGGTCCCTCCCGACGTGCTGTGACTGGCAGTTTGACCTGGTGTGTGCCGACGCCTGGAAGCTGGACCTCTTTCAGTCCTGCGTGAACGTGGGCTTCTTCCTGGGCTCTCTGACCGTCGGCTACATCGCAGACAGGTATGTAAAGGCCAGTCCAGTTACAGGGGCCCTCGGTGCCCTGAGGAGAGGGGATTCCAGGGGACGGGGTGGAAGAACACGACCAGAAGGAACCTGCTGCAGACACAGGCGGAGACCAGCCGTGGCCGCTTGTGCTCTGGGCTGCCCTGGGCTGCAGGCGGCGAGATTTGAGATGCGTGAGGATCGCACGGTTGGGGTGCGGGGCTGAGAGAAATGTGGGGCAAAGCCAAGGTTTATACTTCGAGCAAGTGTGCAGGACTGGGTTTGCGATGGGAGAGCGTGGTTAGGAACGGATTTTCGCTGCAGCTGTTTGTAGGGGAAGGGGTGACGCAGAAGCCAGAGTTCCAGCTTAGGTGTGTGCGGTTTGGGACGTGCTAGGAGTGGCCCGTGGGGCGTCTGGGAAGAGACATCCAGGAGGCCGCAGGGTGTGTGAGCTGAGCTCAGGAGCGAGCTTTGGGCTGGGGTTCAGTATTTGGGATTTGTCTCCAGTAGCCTGTGTTCCAGGCTATAACACGTGTTTGAGGTAGGCTGGAAGAGGGTGTAGGGAGAGCTTCAGCTCGCGGCGGGCGGTAGGCAGGAAGGCGCCCGCAAAGGACATTTAGCAGAAACGGCGGTGGGAGAAGGGCAGCTCTTCTGCAGGGCAGCGTGAAAATGAGGAGGGTCGGAGGCTGCGGATGTGGAGGCCACGGGTGCCCGGACAGGCAGGACTGCAGAGGAACGGGCGGCGAGGAAGTGGATTCCAGCGTGTGGGCAGCTCGTTCACCTGAGCTGGCTGTGGAGGAGGCCGGAGCGGGCACAGCCTGGGGGTCCGGGGTGAGCACGATGCGGTGGAGGGAAAAGGAGGATGCAGGGGAGGGGGGGCGGGGGTAGTTGTTGCTGAGCTCAGAGGGCCGCGCGGCCTCCTCAGGGGACAAGGACACAGGAGACCAGCATGGCGCAGTCGGGGATGGCCCTGTGGGGTGAGAAGTGTCCCTGGTCCGTGAAGGACACGGGCGTGCACTGGCGGGCGTGGGGCGGTGCCGGGAAGGGGCGGAGGCCTGAGGCAGTGGACAGGACCGGCCAGCGAAGTGGGTCTGGGGACGGGCAGAGGGTGGCAGAGAGGACAGGGCAGGCCGGGCCAGGCCAGCCAGGCGTGAGTTCGCCCCCGGCCCCCTCGGGACTGTCCGGGCGGGGGATGCGGTGGAAAGGATGGAGCCCGCCAAGCGCGATGCTGGTGTGGAACGTCAGCAACCGGCTCGCCATTGCACTCAGGAACAAAGGCGGGGAGAGTCGGTCCTCGTTCACCGCACTGCTGGAACTGAATACTTTCACAGAAAGGCTTCTACGACCATTGTGAGATTAACCGTGTGAGGGGACAAGCTTGGTTTTCAGCACACCCTGTTCACGCGAGTTAACAGGAACACGATCTGTTCAACACAGGAGGGCAGCGCAGGCCGGGCTCGGGCTGAGAGTGCCCAGCACTCCCCACTGGGCCCGGCGAGAGCTGCAGAGCTTCTGGGGACCGATGGCCAGGCCACGTGCTGGGCGGTGCTGTCCCGACAGTCCATTGTGGCCCTCTAGGATGGCATTGGCCTGCCAGGACCCTTGCTGTCCCGTTGCGTGTCTGACCCCAGGTTTTCACCCTCCGTCTCCTGTCTCTGCAGGTTTGGCCGCAAGCTGTGTCTGCTGGCTACCGTGCTGGTGAACGCCGTCGCGGGCGTGCTCATGGCCCTGGTGCCCGACTACGTGTCTGTGCTGCTCTTCCGCCTGCTGCAGGGGCTGGTTAGCAAGGGCATCTGGATGGCCAGCTACACCCTGAGTAATTACGCCCGGGGCCCAGGCTGCCTGGACTTTAGTGACCTGCAGAGGTCAGGTGTCGGGGTGGCGTGGGAGGGGGCCACGCGTGGAGTGGGGCTTTGGGGGGATGTTTGTGGTCTGGGGAACTCGCAGAAGCACCGGGTACACGTACGTGTCTGTGCGACTCGGGCAGAGAGTGGGGCAGGGGCGACCTCCTTTGCTCTCTCTGTATCTGAGAGACAATCGCTCGGATCCAGCGTTTCCATATCAACTTATCTGTTTGGGGAACAAAAGATTGGCGGTGCGGGGCATGGGAAGCAGAGACGGGTGGGAGGATATTTTAACACCTTAAATATGAAGGAATCAGCACCTCCTTAAAAGAAATAAAACAGACTCAATAGGTCTGAATGGCACACCAGAGTGAGGAGAGGAAGCACAAGATGAAATAAGACAGGAGATAAACATTAAGATTTTTTAGAAAATTGAGGTATAAACCAACGTGAGTAGTTCTACATATTAGCCTGTTTTTTCCCTTTCAAATATTCTATGAAGGGTAATAACAGGAAACAAAACGTCCCTTCCTGGAGGAAAGTGTCCTACAACGGCTGCCTGTGTTTCCCCGAGCCCGGGGTCGGGCAGCGGAGAGCGGTGAGGGTAATCCACGTTCCTGCTCTTCTGTGGACGGGAGAAGAGAAACAGCCATGTCTCGTCACCTCTGAAGACCACCCCCTATCACTTGGCAGCCCTCTTCCGAGAAATAGTTCACTAGGGCCCAGAGAAACCCCGTTCCTACCTTGAGAGATGTGAGCTCGCTGGTGAAGTTTCCCAGGCTGAGCCCGTCTGCAGGCAGAGCCTGTGCCGCCCCGTCTGCCCATGTGCACGGCCGGCACCCGGGGAGGAGGGTTAACCCGGGTCAGAGCAACGTACCACATTCTCATGTGGTGTAGAATTTACGTATGTGTGATGGGTTGTGTGCTGTCTCTCATGGGGACGCGGGGGCTCCACGGCAGGACCCCTGTGCCACGAAGCAGCCAGACACCCAGAGCAGTGCCAGGTCCCAGGTCGGCACTCAAAGATATTTGCTAAATTAACGAACACTCCCGGGGTCCTGAGAAGTATCCTGGCTCAGTCTGGAGCATCCAGGAGGAAAGCTCTGGGGGCAGAGCCCAGTGGGAGAAATTAAAGGAGGAGACAAAAAGGGACAGGCAGAGAAAAGCCGGGGACAGAGCAGCCTGGTGAGCCTGGGGGCTTCAGCGACGGGTGGGAGGGGTTGCAGGGAAGAAGGTGAGAGCTGAGCGTGGCTGTGGTTTGGGCGAAGGAGGAATGCAGGACACGGGACAGAAAGAAGCCGGGGCAGGTGGGGCAGGGGTGAGGCATGGCGGCTCCCGGGGAGAAAGGGAGGGGACTGGGGCCCTCGGCTTCTGAGCACCACGAGGGGCCCGCGTGTGACCACGTCTCCTGTTGCAGTCACAGAGTTTGTCGGCTTGGGCTACAGAAGGACGGTGGGGATCCTGTACCAGGCGACCTTCACGGTGGGGCTGGTGCTGCTCACCGGGCTGGCCTACGCCCTCCCCAACTGGCGCTGGCTGCAGCTGGCCGTCACCCTGCCCACCTTCCTCTTCCTGCTCTACTACTGGTAAGGCCCTTCCTCCTGGCCACTCCGCCTGCCCCACTCTCCATCCTCGCGGGGGACCAGGCTCTTGAGTGGAGGGTGCCCAACTCCCAAGGTGCCTGGCGTCCCCATGCACAAGGCACGGCGCTGCCCCAGAGCCTGGCGCTTCACACCACTTGTGCCACTCGGGTTGTTCTGATATTACGGGTAATCCTTGTTGCGTGGGGAGCTCTCCTCAGACACAGTCTCTTTAAATTCAGTCTCCCTAGATAAAGGCCAGCGATGCTAAGAGTAGAACAAAAATTCAGGGGAATCCTGCAGCCTCAGAATGTGCACCTTCTGGACACACAAGGCCAGGCTGATAGCAGGGAGATTGGCCTTGGGGGGTCAGCCTCACTGCTGGTGGAGGAGGCAGCTTTCCATGTGTTGCTCAGGGCCCCAGGAAGTCTGGGGGACAATCTCTGCAAAGTGGCCAGTCCCTGGAGAAGGTTCGATGGGTGGTGGCTACTACCCCCGACAGCCCCTGGAGTCTCCCCAGCACTGCTGGCATTAGCTCCGATGTTCTCACCTTGCAGTCTTCTTGGGCCTCTCCCCTCCCCCTCTCCTCTCTCCTGTCTTCTTTCCTCTCCCATGTCGTCATTTACGTAGTAATATTGGTATTGTCAACACGGCTCCGAAGTACCCTCGGCTGGCCACACAGCAGGCCTTCGATCTTGGTGGGATGAATGGATGAATGAATGACAGGGCTGCTCGATGTCATGTGCCCTGGGGAATGGGCGCACTGGGCCTTCACGACACGGAACCAGCTGCCAGCGCAGAGCCGCTTCTGTTGTGGTGGAGGCAAGAGGGGCTGCAGAGAGAAATCTCTTATCCCGGCACCTTCTGTCGCGGTTTTGCTGAGAGCAAATCTCATCTGCGGGTGACAGGGGAGTCACCCAAGCTCTCTGAATGCAATGTGGCCTCTAAGGGTTGTATGCTGCCACCAGGGAGTCCAGAGGAGCCCGCTGCCTTCCTGTCACTGTGGAACAAGGGGCCCCTGCAGGAAGTGACGCCCACCCAGGCTGAGTGCCGGTGGTCGGGCAGGGGCGGCAACGCCTGTGTGTTTTCAGAGGACGCCTGTGCCAGAGAGCCCCGATCTTTCAGTTGTGACATCTCTGTCCCGTCTGATGTGGACAGCATGGGGTTGCTCTGATTTTAAAAGAAAGTAAATTCATTTTATTTTGTTTGGGAAAGATGTTGAGAATTGTTCAACAGCCCTTGTGTTGCACGGAGACACCCGATGTAGCACAGCGGGGCAGGTGCGGGGGCATCGGCGTGTTTTCCCGGGGACCAGGGCTGCCAGTTCCAGGGGAGACGGGCGGGTGCCTGCTCCAGAGAGGTGGCTACGCAGGACACAGTGGCTCCCTCTCCGTTGGTAAATCTTAGCTGGTGGCACGAAGAGTAGGAGTGACCCTCAGAGCCTCCATGTGGGCCACACGGCCAGCGCACGATGGCCTCAGATTCTCAGCCCCAGCTGCCTGGGGACTCTCAGTCCCGAGTGGGGAGGGCAGGCTGCCCTGGCCAGCGGCGTCGCTCTCCTCAGGGCTTAAAGTCAGACG
This sequence comes from Lemur catta, assembly GCF_020740605.2. Lineage (NCBI taxonomy): Eukaryota > Metazoa > Chordata > Mammalia > Primates > Lemuridae > Lemur > Lemur catta. The sequence continues at coordinate 140,881,132 of NC_059129.1, forward strand.
AGTTCTGGCGAAAGTGCCACGCAGCGCTGAACTGTGTCTGCAGGTGCGTGCCGGAGTCCCCTCGGTGGCTGTTGTCGCAAAAGAGAAACACTCAAGCCATAAAGATAATGAACCACATCGCCCAGAAGAACGGGAAGCTGCCTCCTGATAACGTGAAGGTGACGAAGCTGGGAAGGGGTTTCTCCCGTCACTGAACCTGGGGCTGGGTTTGTGACTTAGAAGGTGCCCCTGGGGCTGGCTGGGGGGCAGTCGGGCCACGCTGTGGCCGGGGAGGGTATGAGATGTGGCAGCGGTGGCTGTGGCCGACCCGGGGGCGCCCAGGGGCAGTTCTGCAGCTCGGGCGGGGTTGACGCACTGACACCCCCCAGATGCTGTCCCTGGAAGAGGACGTCACGGGAAAGCTGAGCCCGTCCTTCGCAGACCTGTTCCGCACGCCGAGCCTGAGGAAGCACACCTTCATCCTCATGTACCTGTGGTGAGTCGCCCGCCCAGCCCCGGCACCAACTACAGACGGGGCGCACTCGGGCGGGAGAAGAGAAGGGTGGGAGGGATTTTAATATGGTTGCTGGGTGGCCAAAGGGCTCTTATTTCTCCCATGAGCACTGAGTACTGGGAAAAAGCCTTCTTTTTAGGAAGGAGGAGGGGAGGGCGACAGCGAGATGAGTGGAATATGATAAAGGGGTTCCAAGGCTGCCCCCCCACGCCATCTCATCGGGAAATAGCCGAGTCGTGACTCGCTGTCCGACGGGGGCGGGGCGGGGAGAGATCCCGGGGGCTCAGCCCTTCAAGGGGGAAGTTTCCTTCCTCGCATCCGACGACCTCACGGCCCCCACCTGAGAGTGTCTGTGCGGTTGTCACGCACTGATCAGAAAAGTCACACATGTACCCCTGCACACTCCTGGGGTCTGCGCCCCCCCCCCCCAGCTGCTATGACAGGAGGAGTCCCTACCCTGTGCCCTCAGGGGACACCGGGTCAGCCCCTCGACACAAGGGCTCTCTCCTCAACCTGCACCCAGGGCCTTCCCCCTGCACCCAGGGCAGCCCTGCTTCCCGGGGACACCGGCCTGTACTTCCACAGCGGGTGTTGTTGGAACAGAGAATCGGAGCGGGCCGGGCATGCCTGGCACATAGCAGACCCTCAATAAATATTTGCTGAAAGTTGAATGAATAACCACCGTTCCACAGAAACCACTGAGCTCTTTGGTCACCAGGCTCACGGCGCCCTGTCCTGACTTACCCCCACCCACCCCCCCCTCCCCCGTCCCTGTGTTTTTCCCCGGGATCCCGGCCCATCCGCACGCTGGGCCCCGGAGCCTTCGCAGACAGCCCCCGCCCCCGTGCCCAGCAGAGTTCCGCAGATGCTCAGCATCCTGTTCAGTGGGACCCTCAGCGTAGGGGCTGGGGCCACCGCACAGGGAAATGTCCGCTTGCTCTGCGGCAGTGCTCAGTTTCCCCTCCACGCCAGACACCCCCCCCAAGGTGGTGTCCTGACTCCTCTGTGCCCTAACCCCCTCCCCAGGCCTTTGGCAAGTTCCTCGGCTCTGTCTGGACGTTGTCTCCAGAATCTGCCCTGCGCTCGGAGCCCTTGCAGGAGCCTCCGTGTAGCGTCTCGGGCGTCGCTGCAGGTGCCTGCTGGGGGCCTGTGGCTTCCCCCCCACCTCAGGCGACACCCCACAAAGCCACAGGGGGAGCCCTGAAGCTGGACAGACCTGTCTCTCCCCTGCTCATGCCCCCACGGGCTTCCTGATCCACGGAGGACAAAGCCAAACTCTTTCTGGGGGCCCTGAAGGCCTCAGCGAGGCTCGGCCCCTGGGGACCTTCTCCCGCCACCCTGCGGTTTCCTCACTGCCGCGGAGGGCTGGCCCCCACCTCCTGGCTGGGCGACCTTCAAAAGTGCCTCAATCTCTCTGTGACTCAGTTTCCTCATCAGCAACGGGAGTAATAACAGTACCTATCTCCGAGGCGTGCTGGGAGAATTAGTGAGCTAGTCTGTGAAAAGGACTTAGAGCCGGGTCCGGCATCAGTACAGCTAACAGTAACAAGTTGTTTTTGTTACTTTAATAGACACGTGCAATTCAGGGCTCTGCCCAGAGGTGGCAGCCCTGCACGCTTGCGAGCTGGTCTGGGGCCTGGAAAATCAAACTGGCACTTCTCTTTGTTAGTGTCCCCGTCAGCGGCGGGTGGCTGTTTCTGTTCCACTGGCTGAAGGGCCTGGGTGGGGACGGGGGCTCAGGCAGGCGCCTTCCGTCCTGTCCTCTTGACCCCTCTGGCCAGTGAGGAATAATTTAGGACCAGAAACAAAAGCATCCCAGTGCTTCTCTGGGCACAGTTTTATAAAACAAGAGGTCTACAAATTAGAAATGTCAGGTGTGATATGCGCTTTGGAGCTGATAGGCAACTTGCAGGCTGGGATGAGAGTAATTTATTATCAGACAAAATCTCTTCTCACAATGTAAACACCAAAATGATCATGAAAGGTTTCAAACTTGCAAAGTAATATTGTTTCCCCAAAAGTGACACATGGGACACTCTAAATTTTGTGTCACGTGACAGTGACTTAGCGAGGCCTCGGTCTGTGTGTGCCACGTTCTGTGATGTTGCCGTATTTCCCTCAGCTGTGGGCGGGGGCTGGGCGGGGGCGTGCCCACCTGAGACAGTGCGAGATGGGGGAGGGAGCGCGCTGTCACTTGGAACGACTCGGCCAGCGTCTCTGCTCTGTGGTGCTCTGGGTCCTCCACCTTGGAAAGATGACGATGATGATGATGATGACGACAGCAATAAAAGCTCATCTTTACTGAGCACATACTATGTGCCAGGAACTATAGCAGGCACTTTTGTCCACTAACTCAGTGAGTCTCAAGACAAACCAATGTGGTGGGTACTATCATTATCCCATTTACGGATGAGGGCACTGAGGTCCAGAGAGGTTAGTTAACTTCCTTAAGGCCACACAGCTCACCAAGCAGTCTGACACCGGAAGCTTCTCCCTTGCCTGCTGCCTTCTCCCACCGACTCCTGTAGGCCTGTTGGAGGGTAGATGAGCGTGTGCATGTGCAGTGCGTGGGGCAGGGCCAGACACACCCAGGTAGGCAGTGAACAGTAGCGATCGCCATCTGCAGTCTCCAGGAGACATGGGGGTGCATCCTGGAAGCCACACTCTCACATCTACCATTAAGAAAGTTCCTCATCAAGGGCCCTTCTACGACACCCTTCCTGATTTGTAGCCGCCCCCCCAATATTGCTCCAGGACATTCTAAATCAAGTGGCACGTGTTTCTCTCCAACTGGCAGGGGCGTCTTGGAAACCCCCCTTCTGCGGAGCTTGCCTTTGACTCGAGCCCTCCGCTTTGCGCAGGTTCAGCAGCTCTGTGCTCTACCAGGGCCTCATCATGCACCTGGGCGCCACTGGCGGGAACCTCCATCTGGACTTCTTTTACTCGGCTCTGGTTGAGTTCCCTGCAGCCTTTGTCATCTTCGTCACCGTTGACCGCATCGGCCGCCGCTACCCCTTGGCCGTGTCAAATCTGGTGGCAGGGGCGGCTTGCTTCATCATGATTTTTATCTCCCATGGTGAGTTGACTGTTTTCATCATTTTCCAAGAAATCGAACTGGGGGAATAGTGTCGTAACTTTTTGATAAGCCTCTGGAACAGGAACAAAGGCAAAGTGTTGCCTTAGTCTACAGTGTTTTTTAAAAAACTCTAAATTGAGGTGTAGCATGTATGTGATGAGCAAATTATAAGTGTACACCTCAATAAATTTTGACATATGTATACACCTGAGCGTGACCCTACACAAAGACACAAGACACCCCCAGCACCTCAGAAGGTTCTCTTTGCTCCTTCACAATCAATAGCCCCCTGCCCCGGCCCTGCCCGCATCACCACAGTTCTGACCTCTTTCTCCGCATCTTAGTTTTGACTGTTCTTGAACTTCAAATAAGTAGAACCACACCAAATGCACTTTTTTTGGTCCCCCTTCATTCACTCATCATTGCACCTGTGAGATTCATCCATGTTTTCACAGGAGAGTGTAGTTTGTACTTTTTAAAAATTATCGTGCAGCAGTCCATTGTGTGAATGTTACACTATGTAACCATCCCACTGTTGAGTGTCACTTGTGCTGTTTCAGCGTTTGCCGCTCACTGGGATGAAAGACATCCTTGCACGTGTCTTTCTGGTGGGCAGATGCCCTCGTCTCCTGTGGGCGTGGGTTTGGGAGCGCATTTGCTGGGTCTGAGGGAGGCGTATGTGTGGCTGCAGTAGACGCTGCCAAACAGCCTTCCAAAGCGGTTAGAGTCAGCCTTTCCCGCTCCCCCCAGTAGGGCACGAGCGTTCCATTTGTCCCACACCTTCGCCAGCACTTGCTATTGCTAGTCTTTTCAACAGTGGCCATTTTGGTGGCTGTGTCCTTCCATCTGTAGTTCTTAATGATCCAAGGTAAACCAAGCTACAGATTAACTTTAGTCAGTGTCAATTTGAGTACGTAAATTGCCTTTCACGTTCATTGCTTCTGGAAATGTTAAGCAAATACAAAAGCAGATTTGCTATTTTCTCAGCTCCTCCTGCTGGTGCACTGCATTTGGTTCACGGGTCACGTGGCAGGCTCTCGTGCAGGGCACCGGGGAAAATGTCCCATGGACTGTGTACTCCTAAGACTCAGGCTGTGTAGATCAGACTGGACGTATAAAAAGGTGGGAAAGAAAGCTCAGTTTTCTTCTCCTTCCTTTTGTGGGGAAAGAGCAGAGAACAGAGGACAAGAGGTGGAGTGGATCTGAAACAGACGTTCCCCATTTTCTCCCCGTCTCCCTATGTCTAGAATCCTGGGTAAGGTGTGACGAAGAGGCAGACTTTTAAAAAGCAACAGCAGTGAGTACCGAGAAAGAGGGTGACCGAGGGCTGAGTCTGTCCAATCCTTACCTGGCACAGTTCAGGCATCGTCCCCTCTAGGGACGGTCCTCCCGGCACCCGCACTCTCCACCTGCCCCTGCCTTAGTCCTACCACACTGCCCGAGAGTCATTCACCCCCTCCAGGAAACATCCTGAGGCCTCTGGGTGGCCGGCATGCCTCTAGGTCTAGGATCTCTCTGGTGGGCAACGCAGAGAAAGTTCCTGCCCCAGGAAGAGGACCTAGGGGGAAACAGAGAAGGCTGGGGAGTGATGGCTGTTAATTCCTTCCCCAGCGGGCAGGGAGGCCTTAGGAGACCTAAGTGAAGTGGGAATGAACCATGTAAAAATCTGGGCAGAGTGTTCCCCACAGGTGCGAGGACCTCAGGGTGGAGAGAGTGTGGCATTGGAGGAACAGCCCGGGATTAGAGTGGGCTGAGCCCGCGGGCAGTGGGCAGAGGGAGGCGTGGAGTGAGCCAGGCCTGGGCTTTATCCCCAGAGTCTGCTTTGAGCAGGGGGCTGACTTGACCTGACTTCAGTTTTAAGTGGGTCCCTCTGGCCGTTGTGACGAGTGGGCCCCGCGGTGCGCTAGTTCCCTGGGTCGGGGCTACGGTTCATCCCAGCAGTGCTCTCGCCAGATGAAAGACCAGTGCGCAGGGAGCTCCCCTGGAGCACCGGAAAGAGCCCCTTTGTCTTTTAGCAGCTAACAGGGGTGTGTCCGTCACTGAAGGCCCAGTGTGGGTTCTCCACCAGGCCGGAGGGCTGCAGGGGGCAGAGGGACTGTGTTGCACCCATGGGTGGGCTAGTTCCACTATCTCTTGGAACCTCATGCTAGCCGAGTGACATGAATCAAGATTCCCATATGTAGCCAGTGTCTGGGGACAAGGGTCGAGATGACATAATGTCTGTGAGGCCTTTTTAGTGAGCTGGCATGTCACAAGGCCACTTGCATTTTAGTGTTGGGTAACCAGGGAAAGCAGGTGACAGTGGCTACCAAGGATCTGAGGTTCCTTCTGGTTAAGCCCAATTCCTTGGTCAGCCCCCAAGAGGGGGCTCCTCCCCAAACTTGGGGTGATCGAGAACCCCACCACAGCCTGCCAGGGTGAGACAAAGCTCACTGCCCTAATTCTCAGTCTCCGAGAGCATTGTGAAAGACGTTTCAGTTAAAAATATGTTGGAAACAAACATTAGATTGAGAATTAGAAATTTGTTCCATTAGTTTGAGAACTAGTGCCTAAAGGAACTACATTTATTGAGTGCACTGTGCTTGCAGTGGACACTATTACATGATAATCGAAAAGCCAACTTTGTAATTCTGTGGTGACAGTGGACATTTGACAGACATTCTTTCTAAGTCTCATGGCAACCTATAAGCTGGATATATTTATTCCCATTTTAGAGCTCAGGAAACCAAGATGAGATTCAAGAAGCTCGTTCTTTCCTCTGCACAATGGAGTCTTCTCAAATCTGTCCAGAAATCTTTCAGGACTCAGTTTACTGACCCCAAAATGAGAAGGTTAGATAAAACAACCTTTCTGGCCCCGACAGCTCTAGCAGTCCAAGCACAACCCACCAGGGCTTCTTGAAATAGCTCAGGGAACAGAGCCCCCACCCACTGACACACCCTCTTTGTGTCCCTTCCAGACCTGCACTGGTTGAAAACCACAGTGGCTTGTGTTGGCCGAATGGGAGTCACCATTGTGATCCAAATGGTCTGCCTAGTGAATGCCGAGCTGTACCCCACGTTCATCAGGTGAGTGCACGAAACGGTTCGTCAGGTGAGCCAGGCTCTGTGAAGATCGCTGTTTCCAAAACATTTCCCCAAGACGCTCCAAGGTTGGTTGATCAGTGTGGACGTCAGTGGCGTTGTTAGGAACTCAGGCTCAGAGAGGGGTCAACCCCCAACTATAGCAGGGAATGTGAAATGACAGAGGCGGCAGGTTGTGCTCTGTAGAGAAGGCAAGTGAAAGAAAGGAGGCAGCTGGCATGGAGAAGGGGGCACTGGACGAGGAGGCGGGAGACCTGAGTCCTAACCCTGTCCTTAGCGCTAACTAGTTGTGTAAACTCCAGCAGCTTCCCTGACACCTCTGGGCCTCATTTTCTTAAACAGCTGACATGTGCAGTGATGCACAGAGCATTTCCAGACCGGTGATTCAGTTTAGCCCTTAAATTTGTTCCTGAGCATGATTATACCATTTTATATACAAGGGAGCTGAGGTTTAGAAAGGGAGAGACACATTGCAAGGGTTGCACAGCTCGAAAGTGGCAGGGCTGGGGCCAGAACCACACCTTTCGGACCTGAAGCCTGTGCTTTTCCCATTGCGGCACGCGACTGTTCTGTAAACTGAGGAACTCTGAAAAAAATGGTGGTAAAATACACATAATATTTACCACCATAACCACTTTTAAGTGTACAGTTCAGTAGTGTTAAGTCCACTCATGTTGCTGTGCAGCCAGTCTCCTGCAGTCTTCTCGTCTTGCAGAACTGAAACTCTGTACCTGCGAAACAACTCCCCAGATGCTCCACCCCCCCAGCCCCCGGCAACCACCTGCTACCTTCTGTCTCTGTAACTTTGGTTCCTCTGAGTACCTCATACCAGTGGAATCATATAGCATTTATCTTTGTATGACTGGTTTATTTCACGTAGCATAATTTCCTCAAGGTTCATGCATGTAGTAGCATGTGTCAGAATGTTATTCTTTTTTAAGGCTGAATAATATTCCATTGTATATGTATACACACCACATTTTGTTTATCCATTCATCTGTCAATGATACGTGCGTTGTTTTCACCATTGGTTGTTGTGAATAGTATTGCTATGAACATGGGTACACAAATACCTCTTCAAGACTCTGTTTTCAATTCTTTGGAGTACGTGCCAGAAGTGAAATTATAAGATCATAATGTAATTCTATTTTTAGTGTTTGAGGAACTGCTGTAATATTTTCCATAGAGGCCGCACCATTGTACATTTCCACCAACAGTTCACAAGGGTCTCAGTCGCTCCACATCCTCCCCAAACCTCACCATTTCTGTTTGGCAGACGCCACCCTAGCAGGTGTGCAGGGGAGCTCGCTGTGGTTTGATCTCCCTAGTGACGAGTCGTTGAGCAGCTTTTCATGTGTTCTTGGTTTTTGTTTGTTTGTTTGTTTATTGTTGTTGAGTTATAGGATTGCTTTAGATAGTCTGGATATCAGCCTCTTATCACAAACGTGATTTGCAAGCATTTTCTTGCATTTCATAGGTTGCCTTTCCATTTTGTTGATTGTATCCCTCGATGCACAGTTTTGATTTTGATGAAATCCAATTTAGCTCTATTTACTTGTGTTGCTTTCCTTTTGGTGCTGAAGAACTTACTTTTTTAAAGTCAGGTTTATTGAGATACAATTTACATAGAATAAAACTATTTCTAAAATGTAGTTTTATGAGTTATGGCAACACATAGTTAGCCACCACCACAATCAAAATAGAGAATCTTTCCATCACCCCCAAAAGTTTTTTCATGTCTCTTTGCAGTCAATCGCTTTTCTCCCCACCTACAGCCTCTGGAAAACACTAATCCGATTTCTGTCCCTGTAGTTTTACCTTTCCCAGAATGGCTTGTAAATGGAATAATATGGCATGTAGCCTTTTGTGTTTGGCTTCTCTCACTTGGCGTAATGGGATACATCTGCCTTGTTGTGTACATGGATGTTTTGTTCCTTGTTATGGCTCAACAGTACATTCCAATGTGTGAATGTACACGGTTTGTTTATCCCAGGGGTGGGAACCTGCAGCGCTAAGTCCACATGTGGCCTTCTAGGTCCTTAAGTGCAGCCTTTTGACTGAATCCAAATTTTACAGAACAAATCCTTTTATTTTTATTAATATGTTTTTGTTCATCTTTTATATTTTTATTTTATTTTTTAAATGAAGGTATTTAAAATACCCAAAAACAAAATAAGTTTCAATGAAACAATCCTCCCAAATTGACCAGTACAATTAGAGAAGTAGTAAGCCATAAAGGCTAAATTGACAGCTGCTACGCTTATGATTTAGTTCTAACTTCCCCTGCCTGACTGGCACCACTGCCGCATGAGGCTGGTTGGTGGGAGTTTATGGGAGTGGAGTGCGCCAGTCTGTTATCAGCTTTTGACAATGGTGCACTGTGTTTCTGCTGGAAGTGGAATTTGTGAATAGCTGCACAGCTCGACAGTATTTTTTAATTCTGTCTGCCTAACAGCCTATCATGTCAAAGAAGACCAAAAGAACTGTGAGAGAAGAAAATAGATTTTCTAATGAGGACTGCAGTATTATTGAGTTTCTGCTAAAGATGAGATGATTTGCTTGCTTTGTGATACTACAATATTAAGATAAAGAAATTCAGTGTTCATTAGCATTATGACACTCATAAGGACCACAAATATTTTAAATTAGAGGGAGAGGTGCCAAAGGTTGTACTGCAGAAATTAAAAGATGAAAAGCAAAAGCAAAGACAATTCTTTCGAGCAGCAGTAAGACCTGGAAATAATGCCATTGAAGCAACTTATAAAGTAGCTTATATACTCAGCAAAAAGGGAAGCCATTCAGTGATGTAGAAATTGTGAAAGAATGCATTGTCAAAGTTATAGTATGCTTAGACCCTGATAAGGCTTAAAAGTACAAACAACTGCCTCTTTGAAGGAGAACCATAACTGATTGGCAGCATGTATTAGCCTTCAACTTACCAGAACAAATTCATGCAATACTTCAAAAGGAAAATATATATTATTCAATCTCTTTGGATGAATCAGCTGATACTACTGACTTGGCACAGGTTTTATACTTCATTCGGGTCATAACAGAAGATTTTCTTTGCTAGGATGAGTTACCCACTTTGGGCACTCTTGTGAACAGAATACCAGGAATAAATATCTTCAATGACTTTCAAGATAAATGTTGTGAAGTTGGACTGAATTTGGTAAATTTAGTGAGTGTATGTACAGACGGTGCACCTTCCATGACAGGAAAACATGAAAAGTTTATTGCACAGATAAAAAAAATTAACAGATCCAGTTGCTCTCATTTCTTTTCACTGTATCTTGCATCAGCAAAATCTCTGTGCTAAAGCTACTATTTTAAGTGACACTTTGCAACAAGTTGTAAGTATTTTAACTATATTCATGCAAATGCAATATGGTATCCTCAGTTTTGTAACATCCTAAAGTTAAATGATGAGCTATTCAGTGTGGATTTGCTGTATCATCCCTAAGTGTGTTGGCCATTGCAGGGAGAGGTGTTAGCCAAAATTTTATCTCTGTGAGAACAAATAAAATTTTCACCCAAAATTTTATGAAGAACAGAATCAGCAATGTAAATTACTGAAAGAAGATTTCTATAGGAATGTAGCATTTCTGTGTGATATCATGTCAAATCAAAATGACTTAAATATTTCTTTGCAAGGTAAAACTAAGTCTATATATGTGGCAAAAAATCCAAGCATTTCCAAAAAAGCTATCTTTTTTCAAAACACTTCTTCTCCAAAAGGAAATTTTGGATGAACATTTTCTCCAGTTAGCAAAGGTCATTGATGAGCAGGATGATATATGAAAATCATTTGAAGAATAAGTGACTGTTATAGACCTATTAAATGGAGAATACAAGGAAAGGTTCACTGACTTTGAGAATCACAACATCGCACTCAAATTAGCATTTCAGCCTCAACTAGTTGATATCACCAAGGCACCTAAAGAACTACGGATGGAATTGATTGAGCTCTCAGTAGATGACATTTTAAAGTCATTGTTTGATGCTAAAAAAGATCCAATTGAAATATGGAAAAATGCAGAATATCCATGCCTTTGGAAACATGCCCCAAAAATGCTTTCTTCCTTTTCAACCGTTTATTGCTATGAATCTATATTTTCCTACCTAACCCAAATCAAGACGCCCTTAAGGTCACAAATGACTCATACCCATGTAGATCAGCTGAAACTGCGGACCTCCTCGCTGCCTCAAATAATCAAACTCTTTCCAACAAAAAGCAGACACAACAAAGTCACTAAAAAGGTTAGTTAACTTTAAAATTAACAAATAGTTTTCATTTTTTGAAATTATTAAGTACATAGTTATATTTTTACAAAATAATGTATATTTTCCAGTATATCTAATTGAAGTTTCTTAAATGTGGCCTTATTTGATTGTAGCTAAATCAATACAGGCTTCCAACATGAAAACTTTCCCCACCCCTGGTTTATCCATTTACCGCTTAAGGTATGTTTGGACTGCTTCCAGTTTGGAGTGATGATGATACAGCTGTTTTAAATGTTCAGGTATAAATCTTCGAGTGGACACGTTTTCATTTCTGTTGGGTAAAAACTTAGGAGCAGGATTGCTGTGTTGCATGGTAAGTGCGTTTTAACTCTATGAGAAAAGTCAAACGGTTTTCCAACGTGGCTGTACCATTCCGTCTTCCCACAGGCCATGCTGGAGAGATCCAGTTGCTCTACATCCCCACTGGTGTTTGGGATTGTTGGTTTTTAAAGTTGTTCTGGGAGGTAGTAGTATTATTGTTACTTTACTTTTTCATAGTTACTAATATGGTTTGGTGTCTTTGCATGTACTTATTGCCTTCTATCTTAGAAGACTTAGTTTTAATGAAGGTTATTTTAATTATAAAAGTAACCACTTTATTTAAATTTAAAAAATTGCCCTTATCTTAACCTGACCTTTGTTAGAATTTTGCATATTACCCTAAACTACTTTTTTCCTCCGTATAAATCGTTTCTCCTCCCTTTGTCATCCTACCCATGATTTCTAAGAACTATCCCAGCTGCCCAGTCTCATCTTACACCTGCATGGCTCTGAGTCCTTCGGTAAGACAGAGACACAAGCATGACCCCAATTGTCTCTTTCCTGCCTATTCCTTCATTAAAAGGCCATGTCTTAGACTCTCATTTGTAAAAAGTTGCTCGGACTGAGTCCAAGGAGGTGAAAGCAAATTAAAGAAGAAACTTTCTATATTTGGCAGTTCTGAGCCCAGAGTTTAAAATAGCCAGGCTAAACAATTCCACTGTCATGGCCACTGGACCCAAGAGACTGACTCAAAATGTAAACCGTCAAAGGTACTGAATGCCTGGTTCTCTATGGGGCAAGGGCAAACTCTCATTCCTATATAAAAGCAATTGCTAATAATTTAAAAATATCTCAAAGATTATGTTTCCTATGAACCCTTCCCAAAAAAGTTGTTAAGAGGAAAAAAATTCAATGAACACAGTGATGAATGGAGTTATGTATCAAAATTATTGGTGATAATCATTGAATTTGAGACTAAAAGAAATGCCGTTTTAGTTACAAACAAAATGTAAATGTCACAAATCTGACAATAAAGAAATATTATAACTAACCAAGCTTGAAAAGAGAAGAGAGAGGGAATGTTGGAGATGGTGTCATACACCAATTTCCTTAAAAAAGTGTACCTTTGGAAACTATGTTAAGTAATATGGGCATATTTTAAGAGATTAATATAAAGGAAAATGCTAAAAATAATGATATAATCAACTACAATCAGGGAATGGAGGAAATGGTTTGAGCAGGGAGTAGAAATATACTAATTTTATAATTTTTCATCACAGGAAATTAATACTGTCTAAAGGAATGTAATATTAATTATATTATATAAAATTATAAAGGTAGTCCTTCAAATAAAATATAACCCATCCACATTATCAGGAAAAAATACACGTAATCAACACACTGAAAAAGAAAAGACACCAGAAGCAATAAAAAGCAAGACATAAAAGCTAACGATAGAATTAAAGACAAACATTTCTGACATTTCTCGGCCCCTCTTCTGAAAAAAAAGACGACGACTCCCGATTTGATTACAAAGCAAAACCTAACAATATGCTATGTACTTGAAGTACAACTTTTCCTCAGAAACATTAAAAAGAAAAGAAGGCATATTAGGGAAATGCAAACAAAAATATGACAAGAATCAAAATCTTATTAGAATTGAATTTATGGAAAAAATGTAATGACAAGGCAGGCCCTAAATAATGATAAAGAAGAAATCTACAATAGTTTCAAAGGGGAATTTTTTGAAACATTTAATAAACAGAAAATTCCAATGATATTCAAATTGCTCTAAAGCATAGGCAAAGGAAGAAATTTTTCAAGATTTTAAAATAAAGTTAGAATAATATTGGTATCAAAGAACAACAAAGATAAAAGGAATAAGGAAACTACAGACCAATATTATTTAAGAATATTGATTTTAAAATCCTTAATAATATATCATCAAACAGTGGAGCACATTAAAATAATAATATACCATGTCTAAGATGAGTTACTCTAGGAGCGCAAATATGGCTCAATATTAGAAAATCTAACAGTGTAATTCACGTTAACAAATCAAAAGAGAAAACTCATACTATTATCTCCATAGATACTGAAAGGCATTCAGTAAAATTCAAACACTATTCTTGTTTTAAAATTTTATAAGAGATGATATAGGCAATTAAGATGAGGTCATGGAGGGAGGGATTGGGAAGGAAATATAAATGTACTAATTTTATAAGCACTTGCTGCAGGGAGTAAGAACTTATGCAAATGGTTGCAGCAGTAGAAGCTTAAAAGTTAAGACCCCAAAAGATAGATATTTTCCTGATTTATTGTTCCTCATTTCACCATGTTTTCAAAACAAAGCTTAAGATTATTTTTAGGAATACAAAATTCAGCACTGAAGAAGGTAAGATTTACAGTGCCTGGCATGCAATCAAAAATCACCAGGCATATAAAGAAGCAGGAAAACAGAACCTATCTCAAGGAGAAAAATAAATCAATTCACACTGACTCAGAAGTGACACAGATGAGAGAATGAGTGGACAGGAATTAGAACAGTTACTATACCTGTATTCTGTATGTTCACGAACCTAGAGGAAAGATTGAACACATTAAGTGGAGACATGGAAAATATTTTTTAAACACCCCAAATTAAACTGCTAGAGATGAAAATACAATGTTTGAGATGCAAACTACACCACATGAGTTAATAGCAAATTCAATGTTATAGAAGAAAAGAAAAGATTAGTAAACATGAAGACGGCAATAGAAACTATCAAGAATGACGCAGAATCGGTGAGCTGTGAGACAATTCCAATATATGTAATTGGAGTCTGTAAAGGAGAGTGGAAGGAGTTGACAGGGAGACAGAAAAAATATTTGAAGAAATAATGGCCAAAATTTCTTCAAATTTGATGAAAACTACATATGCACAGATTGAAGAATCTCAATAGCTCCCAACTACAAATGCATCAAGAAAGGCACATTATAAAAGTATTAAAAAGCATTCAGAGAAAAAGACACATCACCAACAGGAGCAAAGATAAGAGATGACAGCAAATTTCTCATTGGAAATGATGCAAACAAGAAGATGGTAGAATAACTTTTTCAAAGTACTGAAAAAAAAAAACAAAAAAACCTTCCAACTTAGAATTCTTGGCCCAGCAAAAATATCTTTCAAAAACAGGTAGAAAATAAAGATTTTTTTCAAACATACAAAACCTGAAAGAATTTATTACCAGCAGACCTGCATTCCAGAAAATATTCTTTCAAGTCTTTTAGAAGGAAGGAAAACAATAGCAGATGGAAATATGGATTCATACACAAAAAAATATGAAGAGCACTAAAAATGGTAACTACATAGGTAAATATAAATACTTATTTTTTTTCTGTTTATTTACTGTAAAAGACATATCCAGTTCCCTAGTGGAAGTTCTTTCCCTTCCAGCTCTTAATACCTGCTCTGAGCATCCCTAGCAACTCATCAGGTGGAAAAAGTGACTGATCACAGTTTAAATCTCATTCTCCTTTCAACAGAGACCAAAACTTTCAGCAGCAGGAAAGAAACTCTAAGTCAGAATGCCAACAGCCAGCCCTGTCTTCCTCAACAACTCGCAATTCAGCACCAGAGTGTCCTCAGCAACACTGTAGATCCCCCCGCCCCCACGGTACCAGTTCTAGAAGCTAGAATTCATTTTTTTTCTTGGGAACCTATACTTAAGGCCTGTTACCTTGTGCAACACATCTTTTCTCTGGGTTACATGCACATGGAACCACATTCCTTGACACTTACAGCTTAACTGAGAGGTCCAGTGACAGATCCTTCACTGTAATTAGTCCCCTTCCTTTCCTTTCTTCCCATGAATCTCCTCTGAGGGTCACTTGCTGGCTATCGAGGTGATGATTTGGTCAGTCAGTCTCTGGGGCAGATTAGTCAAGACTTCTCTCCAGGATGGCCCCACTCCCAGAGTCCTAGGGCTGGGAGGAGCCCAGATCCTGCTAGAGCCAGTCACCCCCAGATACTGGGCTTTCCTCACAGGTGAGGACAGATCATGATCCTGGGACAGCAGCGAGGTAAAGGTGAGATGTGGAGCAGGTAGCACATGCTGTTGTTATCTTCCTGAGGCTTGCAGCAATTCTTCAGGAATTACAAAACTGAGAGTTCAATATTTGGGCATGTAATTCACAAGAGGCAGGCTCTCTTCAGTGGCACGGGCAGTGGGCAGCTCTAGCCCATTGCCTCCTCTCAGGACCATGTCGTCTAGTCCCCCGGCTCCTCTGGGGTGCTGAGCCCTGGACACCCACAGCGAGCCACAAGTGTGAGCACTGTGTCTGCTCTAGGGCCAGTTGACACTTGGAAAAGTGAATCACAGACATGTAATCATTTTTGTCCTCTGTATTTTATCAGGAACCTTGGAATGATGGTGTGTTCCTCCCTGTGTGATGTGGGTGGGATCGTCACTCCCTTCATGGTCTTCAGGCTGGTGGAGGTGTGGCGAGACCTGCCCCTCGCTGTGTTTGGTAAGGCTTTGTGGAGCATTATTATTCCTTCTTTCCAGCCTGGCAGCAGGCTCCATGACTGGTGCAGTGTGAGAACTCAGCAGCTATTTGCTGAGTGAAGGGAATGGTACCTCTCAGCCGGTTTACAGAAGGCAAGGATGGTGTGTGTTCTTCAGTTGTCTCCTGGCTCCTTCTGTCTTGCTTCATGGGAAAGATAAGATGCCACTCCTAGGAGGTGGGACAGAGGTTTACATCCTATGACTCCAGAATCCAATAATTCATCCTACAGGATAGAATATGAGAGATATTTTGGCTTAGTCTCCTGCTTTCTTATGAATTTGATCACCAACTCTTAATGCATTTAACACATAATTGCTGGAGTCTTGAAGGTACTAAATTTTCACCCCACTCCTGTATCCAGATCTTAACAATCGGGAATAGACATGATGAAACAAATTGGAATCAAAGTTGTGTATCACCTTGGTTACTGATGGAGTTGAATTAGAGAAGGAAGAGAGCACTCTTACTTCTCTCCCTAAACCTGGGCCAGGGGACCTCCAAGACCCTGCTTACCCACTTGGTGGAAGGCAAAAATGCCTGGTCATGTGCCGAGACCTGCCGTGCCTGGGCACAGGTGAATGCAAACAGGGGCGGGAGGGGAGAGGGAGAGAAAGAAAGAAAGGGAGGAGGAGGGGGAGAGGGAAGTAGAACGAGAGAGTGATAATGCCCACGTGTATGTGCCGACTGTGCCCTGTATCTAATCGTATGTGCATATGCCTGCATCAGCCCCCGATACTTAAGCATCAGTTACTAGGGAACTTTCTACTTCTATAGCATGAAGGCAACCTTCCCTTTTCTTACTCTGGCATTTCCTCAGTTACCCTATTGTTTTAGTTTTCTTTCCTAAATGTTCCTGACAACTTTTTAAAAAAATAATGTCTCTCCCACCTGTGTTGTCCAGCAGTAATCATTTCTGTAAATGGTGTTGGTGTACGGGCTGTGTTCTAATGGCTCCATTTGCACTGTTTCCTCTGAAGCGGTGTTGGGCCTGGCTGCCGGGGCGATGACGCTGCTTCTTCCGGAGACCAAGGGCGTCGCTTTGCCAGAGACCATCAAGGATGCCGAGAACCTGTGGAGGTGAAGCCCCCGGTGCTCGGGACTCAAGGGGGGGGGGTCCGTGTCAGATGCGCCCTCTGAAAAGGTCACAATATCACCCCACGTCCTCCATCTCCTCTATCCAAGGGTTTAGAAGAGCTTTATTTGTGTCTTTTTTTCTTTTTCACTCCCAGAACTTCTATAAGGGAAACAAAACAAAATAGCCATTGACCTTTTGTAAGGAAAAAATGGAGAGCACGAATATGCATTTTTAGTTGACAGTTATCTGTTCTAAACGGCGTGGCAGAGGATGATGTTGGCTGCAGGGCCACCAAGGTCCCCGGCCACCCCCAGATTAATAACTCTGAGTTGGGAGCATTTTAAAATCAATCTTCTGTCCTCTTAGCAATTGTTGGCTCAGATTCTTTAGTGATTTTCTTCACAAAATTCTTGTGACAGAGAGTGTGCTATCCTGGAGTTTTAGATTCTACTCTTCAAGGAATTAAAAGGAAGGACAAGTGCTTGATGAGGTGATATTTCCAGACTCAATTCCCAGATTCCACAGCAAGGACACGCGTGTCCTGTGGAGCAGACAGAGAGGAGTCTATGGAGCGACAAAGGCCTGAGTTCAAAACTGGATGTGGTCACGCCACTTTGGGAATGTCATCAAACCCTACAGAGCCTTAATTCCCAAGCCCGCACAATAGCCACAATAATACTTAATTTAGAGAGTTGCTGTGAAAATTCAATGAGAGTAAGTAGGTGACAGTGACTAATTCATTGCATGACACATAGTAGGTGTTTAATAACTCTCATATTTTCTCCACTCTTCTTGCAAATTGTGCAATTTCCTCAGTGATTCTCAAAACTGAGTGTGCAGAAGAATCACAAGGGCACTTGCTGAAATGCAGATTCCTAGGGCTTCTCAGTTTTGACTGAGGAAATGCAAGGTGGGGCCCAGGAATCTGTTTTAATAACTCTGTCAACAATGCCCACGGCAGATAGGTGCTCCATAAAACCCACTCGGAGAAATTCTGGATGTCTTGGTATTGATAAGGGCCAAAAACTCCATTTTAACTGAAAACACATTTTCTAGTTGCTAAGGATTCCTTCTTTTTGGTCCCTAGTGCCAGAAATGCAGAGCTAATGTAGTATTACCTGATTTAAACATGTTTCATTGTAGTTTGTTAACAGGCACTTGGTCATCTCAGAGATGTGCTGCTTAATCACCTCACTCTGTCGTCACAACCCTTCCCGCCCTGCCGGGGAGCCCTACCCTCCCATTCACCCTCTGTTCTCAAAATCCTCTTTGTACCTCACAATAATCGCTTATTTCCTTGTCTGTCTTCTCCACTATACTAATGCCGCAAATAGCAGCCACAGTCCGCCACCAGAGAGACTGTTCAATTACTCCTTCCCTACCCTCAGTAGAAAACCTCAGGGAACGGGAGTAATCGTAACTCTCGCTGAGCTTTATGGAGTGTTGACCCTGTGAAGTTATTGTCGCCTAATCCTCCCAAAACACCGCATGCCAGCTGCTGTGGTTATTGTGCCCATTCTGCAGGTGAAGGAAGTAACGACAGGTGCCCCAAATCACCAGATTCTAAGTGAATGCTGACCCTACCGTGGCAGAATCAGGCCGCAGTACCACCGATGCTGTGCTCGGGGGCGGGGGGCTGTAGCTCCTTCTCGCAGAGGGCCGGATGGTAAATATCCCAGGCTGCGGCGCCACAGGGCCTCTGCTGCCACTGCTCAGCCCTGCCCCTGCATCAGAAAAAAGCAGCACAGACAATACGTAAAGGAATTGGCTGTGTCTGGAGTCCAGTAAAATTTTATTTATGAACATTGACATTTGAATTTCATCTAATGTTTTTAAGGTCATGAAAGATTTTCATTTTTTCCAACTATTTCAAAATATAGAAAACCATTCTTAGCTCACGAGCTGTAAAAAACAGGCTGTGAGCCCGATCTGGCCCCTGGGCCGTAGCTCGCAAGCCACTTTTCTTCTTTAGTGCTTGCTGACCTTGCTTTCTTTTTGTTTTGGGACTTATTCCTGCATAAAACTTTGCAGCAGTTTATCAACACACTGATTTCTTATTTATTTCTCTTAAGTTCGATTTTTGTTTTTGGTCGCTACAGGAAAGCAAAGCCCAAGGAAAACACGATTTACTTTAAGATCCAAACTTCAGAAGGCCCAGGCAGCTGAGAGACACGCTTTGCTGGGGACGGAGTATCGGAGGGACAGTCTGTGGAGATCCTTAGGAGCCCTCACTTCTCTGTGTTCATCCTCATACCTGCCTGCCATGTCAGTACCAATCTGAAGGAATTGTTTGCATGGGCTTTGCCTCACTTTGGTTTCTTGCTTTCAAGTTCCCCAAAGCCCTGGTGATCTTTCATCTATTCACCCAAACTAGTGAGAGTGGTTGGTACTCTTGGGACCAGGTACTAAATTATCTAAAGTATTTTGAAGACTACTGCTTTTCTAGAATAAGTATTGTTTTATTAACTCTCTGAAACAAAATGCCTTTGCATTTGAAGGTGTCTGTGTTGCAAGAGCACATCAACATGTAGATCGCTTGGGGAGTAGCTGGCCTTCCATCTCCATGGGTTCCAACCAACCACGGATCGAAAATGTTCAGAATAAAAGGACGGTTGTATCTGTACTGAACATGTGCAGACTTTTTGTTTGTCATTATTCCCTAAACAATATGGCATAACACTATTTACGTAGTGTTTACATTGTATCATAAGTAATCTAGTGACTATTTAAAGTATACGGAGGATGTGAGTACCTGATGTGCAAGTCCTACACCATTTTGTCTGAGGGACTTGAGCATCTGTGGATTCCAGTATTTGACGGGGGTCCTGGGACCAAGCCCCTGTGGATAACAAGGGATGACTGTACTTGGTTTTCAATATGGTGGCTTTGCCGGCACACCGTGTCCTGGTCACATTTACATACATACGGTGCAATAAACATGATTCTCATTGAAAGACCAGAGGCACCATGACCATTTTAGGGGAGAAGTTTCTGCCACCTGTATTCCAGGAATATTTTATTCTATTTCACTCATGGTTTGGGTTCTTGGTGGTGACTCTAGAAGGTGAACTCATACGCCAACTATGAGATGTCACAGTAAATACATCAAAAATAGTTCACTTGACTATCAGTGATGTGCTTCTTAAACCCTGTGCAGTGATTTTGTTACTGGAGAACACAAAGCATTTTATTTTAAAATTTCTTTATCTGTGAAGCAATCCAAAAAGATAATATAGTAGCCAGTCTTCAGAGCACAACCAGGGAAAAAAAGATTTTCTCATGCCAATTGGAGGCCTGAGAAACACGTGTGGTTGTATTATCAACATTTCCGGCCTGATCTAGCTAAGACCAGCGATGGCCACAGGGGCTTGAGGCCATGGCAGTTGGTACTGAGCAGTGCCTTGAAACTGGACATTGCTGCTTGGAAACCTCAATCTTTGCCCTTGGCCAAAAAAGGAGGTCGGGGTGGCCCTTGCCTTCCCAATTCTCCATAGCAGCGTGAAACTAGCACTTCATTTCGGCCTCTTTGCAGCAAAGCCCTTACGCTGTACCTTACACTTTCTGACCATAATGATTGCACTCTTTACCGGTAACAAATATGAAAAGTATGAGCTTTGAATCACATTTTTCAAATGTGTATTAAAAATGTCCTCTAATCTTTCTTAGACTCCTTCTGCGGAAGGCTCTAAGCAAAGAAGGGGCATCATTAAAAACAACCACGACTACCCCCAGCTTCTCGCTGCTGCGTGGACACAGCGAGAGACGGGACGAGGGACGAGGCGCGGCTGCGCTAGAGCTGAGACCGCACGGCGGCGCAGGCCGCAGGGAGGTTGGTCTCAACAGCCAGGAGGCGGGTCTGAGGGCGCAGCTGCCTCCCAGGGGTGTCTGCACACGCTCTCCCCAGGGACGGAAGGCTGTTCCAGGGAACCAGTTTTCAAATGGAGCCCAGTGGAAATAAAGTGTATTTTAATGTTACCTGCTGTGTCACAAAGGTGACGGTGGTGATCCTGCCCTTCCTGCCTTCCTCACTGCTGCTGTCATGAGGTCAAAGTCAATCTCAGTAAAGTGGGGGTGTCAGGGTGTCCGTCTGGCAGTGTGAATGCAGACATAAGCTGGTTGGGACACAGTTGGTGTCTAAAGACTTGGAAAGGCTGGTAGGTGTGACTCGGGCATCGGGAGACACAGAAAGGTCCTGGAAGGGCCGTGCTGCGAGGAGCCTCCCGCACCCCCCGGGGCAGCGCTGTGGACTGAGCGCTCCCAGCAGGCACGGGAGGGGGCAGCAGGGCCCGCCCTGTAAGCAGACAGATTTGAAGGTCCCGACAATCACCTCCTCAGTCCTGCCCCAGACATTTCCTTCAGCGCCTGGGATTCAACCTGCAGAGACTTCTTTGTGCGGGTCTTGAGAGGGAAGAAATGAAGTCCCCTGTGGTCAGCAGGTGCTGGGCGTGGGGGCTGCAGGCCAGGCGGGAGCGGGACGGGGTGGCGGCCGGGGCCTGGAGGTCCGGGAGAAGCGTCTGAGCGGGGAGTGGAGCCCTGAGGGAAACTGGGCTGGGAAGGGGACGGTGCCCGTCTGAATCCAACTTCTGCAGCCGTCAGGGTGTATCTGCGGTTGTCACAGGTCACAGCCTGTTTTTGGAAGACTCGGGACAGTAAAAGACTCTATTTGGCTGCACCCCTGGCTGATGTGCTTTGAGGGCAATGTTACTCCAGTTCCTGGCCAACCAAATTCCCAAAGCAAGGAGTCCCACATCAGGGATCATGTTCCTCTCGAAATCTTTCCTGCTGGTAGCAAAGCCATAGGTGCCGGAAGCCCATCATCCACGTCATCTGAAATTTCGGGAGCTTCCTTTGCCAGGCGGGCAGTGCTCAGGGAGACAAGTGGATGACATGAAGCCCCAAATTTCCAGGCTCCCTTAATTGGCTGGTTCCAGGTGGCCCGTTGGTGGTCAGCTGGGGAATTCCTGGCCACAGTCACTGACAGCAGGAACCGGTTTGGCTTGGCTGCAGAAAGGGAGGTCCTGCGACACTTTTATGACATACTTCTCAGAACACGGTGTACGTGAGCACTCCCTCACCCAGCCATGGCTGCCCTGCTCTGTCTGACTTCGGGACCCTGTTAGCCACACAAGGTCCGTCTTGTCTCGGGCCGGGACACACTTTAACTGCACAGGGCTGTGGGGCGTTCGCCACGACTGCTCCTCAACTGCAGATTACCTGACTCCTATATTTTAATTTTTTTTTAATTTAAAAATACCAAGAAATGTGAAAAAAGTAAAAGTCACTTGAAATCCCTCCACTTAAAGATCACAGCAGAATAAAAGTAATAATGAACCCTAAAAGAAATTCTCATTCCTACTCAAAGTCATGGAAGCTAAACAACCCTCTCCTGAATGATTATTTTATAAATGAAGAAATCAAGACAGAAATCAAAAGATTCTTTGAATTAAATGACAAAGGAGACACAACCTATCAAAATCTGTGGGACACAGCTAAAGCAGTCCTGAAAGGAAAATTTATTTCCATAAATGCCTATATCAAAAAGACAGAAAACTTACAAATAGGCAATCTAATGAACAGACTCAAAGAGCTGGAGAAGGAAGAACAGACCGACCCCAAACCCAGCAGAAGGAGAGGAATTGTTAAGATCAAATCAGAACTGAACGAAAAGGACAACAAACAAACCATAAGGGAGATTAATAAAACAAAAAGTTGGTTCTTTGAAAAAATAAACAAGATTGACACACCTCTGGCTAGGCTAACCAAGAGCAGAAAAGAAAAAACTCTAATAACCTCCATCAGGAACATGAAAGGAGAAATCACGACCGATGCCACAGAGATACATGACATCATCTATGAATTTTACAAAAATCTTTATGCACACGAATTGGAAAATGAGGAGGAAATGGACAAATTTTTAGAAACACACAGCCTTCTCAGGCTCAACCAGGAAGAAATAGAATTCCTGAATAGACCAATATCTAGATCTGAAATCAAAACAGCAATAAAAAACCTTCCCCAAAAGAAAAGCCCTGGACCAGATGGGTTCACACCTGAATTTTACCATACCTACAAAGAAGAACTGGTGCCCATCCTACATAAACTATTCTCCAATATCGAGAAGGATGGAATTCTCCCCAACACATTTTACCAACATAATTTTAATACCAAAACCAGGAAAGGATGCAACAAAAAAAGAAAACTACAGACCAATATCCCTTATGAATATAGATGCAAAAATTCTCAATAAAATCCTAGCAAATCGAATCCAAGTGCTTATCAAAAAAATAATCCATCACGACCAAGTGGGCTTCATCCCAGAGATGCAGGGATGGTGTAACATACGCAAATCTATAAATGTAATTCACCACATAAATAGAAGCAAAAATAAAGATCATATGATCCTCTCAATAGATGCAGAAAAAGCATTTGACAAAATTCAACACCCTTTTATGATAAGAACACTTAACAAAATAGGCAAAGACGGGGCCTATATAAAAATGATACAAGCCATATATGACAAACCCACAGCCAACATCATATTGAATGGGGAAAAACTGAAAGCATTCCCAATTCGAACTGGAACCAGATAAGGCTGCCCACTGTCCCCATTACTTTTCAACATAGTATTGGAAGTCCTTGCGAGAGCTATCAGGCAAGAGAGCAGAATCAAGGGAGTCCAAATAGGGAAAGAAGAGATCAAACTCTCACTCTTTGCTGATGATATGATGTTATATCTAGAAAACCCCAAGGATTCAACCAACAGGCTCCTGGAATTGATCAATGAATTCAGTAAAGTCTTGGGATACAAAATCAATACACACAAATCAGAGGCATTCATGTATGCCAATAACAGTCAAACAGAGAACAAAATTAAGGACTCAATACCCTTCAAAATAGCAACAAAGAAAATAAAATACCTAGGAATATATTTAACTAAGGAGATAAAGGACCTCTATAGGGAGAACTACGAAACACTGAGGAAGGAAATTGCAGAACATGTAAATAGGTGGCAAACCATACCATGCTCGTGGATCGGAAGAATCAACATTGTTAAAATGTCTATACTGCCCAAAGTTATCTACAGATTCAATGCAATCCCTATTAAATTACCAACATCATTTTTCACAGATATAGAAAGAATAATTTTACGGTTTGCATGGAACCAGAGAAGATTCCGTTTAGCAAAAGCAATTTTAAGCAACAAAAACAAAATGGGAGGTATTAATTTGCCAGACTTCAAACTATACTACAAAGCTGTGATTATTAAAACTGCTTGGTATTGGCACAAGTGCAGGGACACAGACCAGTGGAACAGAACAGAAAATCCAAATATAAAACCATCCTCATATAGCCATCTAATCTTTGACAAAGCAGACAAAAACAAACTCTGGGGAAAAGATTCCTTATTTAATAAATGGTGCTGGGAAAACTGGACAGCCACATGTAGAAGACTAAAACAGGACCCGCAGCTTTCACCTCTCACAAAAATCAAATCACGGTGGATAACAGACTTAAACCTTAGGTGGGAAACTATTAGAATTCTAGAAGAAAATGTAGGAAAGACTCTTACAGACATTGGCCTAGGCAAAGAATTTATGAAGAAGACTCCTAAGGCAATCACAGCAACAACAAAAATAAATAAATGGGACCTGATCAAATTAAAAAGCTTCTGCACAGCTAAAGAAACAGTCATGAGAGTAAACAGACAGCCTACAGAATGGGAAAAAATTTTCGCATACTACACATCAGATAAAGGACTGATAAGAATCTATTTAGAACTCAGGAAAATCAGTAAGAAAAACTCGAACAACCCTATCAAAAAGTGGGCAAAGGACATGAATAGAAATTTTTCAAAAGAAGATATAAAAATGGCTAACAAACATATGAAAAAATGTTCAACATCGCTAATCATCAGGGAAATGCAAATCAAAACCACAATGAGATACCACTTAACCCCAGTGAGAACGGCCTTTATCAAAAAGTCCCAAAACAATACATGTTGGCGTGGATGCGGAGAGACAGGAACACTCATACACTGCTGGTGGGACTGTAATCTAGTGCAACCCCTATGGAAAACAATATGGAGATACCTTAAACAGATTCAAGTAGACCTACCATTCGATCCAGCAATCCCATTATTGGGCATCTACCCAGAAGAACAAAAGTCATTCTATAAAAAAGACACCTGCACCCGAATGTTTATAGCAGCACAATTCACAACTGCAAAGATGTGGAAACAACCCAAGTGCCCATCAATCCACGAATGGATTAGTAAATTGTGGTATATGTATACCATGGAGTATTACTCAGCTATAAGAAATAACGGTGATACGACATCTCTTTGGTTCTCTTGAAGAGAGTTGGAACCCATTATATTAAGTATCCCAAGAATGGAAAAACAAGCATCACATGTACTCAACAGAAAATTGGTTTCCCTGATCATCACCTAAATGCACATTGGGGAATGATACCAACTGGATATGAGACTGAGGCGGGGGGTGGGGGGAGGGGATGGGTGTATGCCTACATGATGAGTGCGTTGCGCACCGTCTGGGGAATGGTCATGTTTGAAGGTGCTGACTCGGGGAGGTGGGGGGTGGGGGAGGGGATGGGGGTATGACTACATGGTGAGTGCCAGGCGCACTGTCTGGGGAATGGACACACTTGAGGCTCTGACTCAGGGGGATGGACGGGACATGGGGAATATATATAACCTGAGCTTTTGTACCCCCATAATAAGCTGAAATAAAAAAAAAATGCCTTTTTTTTTTCCAAAAAAGAAAAAACAAAACAAACAAACAAACAAAAAAATTCATCGGAGGAAGAATGAAGAGGGGTCACTGCCTTGCCCTCTGGGAGTCGCCACGGGCAGCGTGGTGAGCTTCCGTCCCCTCCCCCTCCAGTGCTGCCGTGGGCATGAGCGAGTGTTGGGATGCCTCTCGGAAGCCCAAGAACACGTACCGCCCCGCCACCCCGCACTCTTCCTTTAACCCTGTTCATGCGCTACACAGCAGCAACCACTGCCCTGGGCTGGGTGGTCACAGGAGACCAAAAGACACAGGATGCAGACCCTGGCGTTAGGTGGCAGGCTGGCCTCTGCCGGTACAGAGACTCAGAACTTAAGGAAAGGGCATGTCTCCAGTCAACAGACGAGGCAGAATTGCTCTGGGCCGGGCAGATGGCGAAGAATGCAGAGAGAAGCTAGAGTTGGTGCTGTTCCCTGAGAAGGGCCCCGGCCTGGCCCGCGCCCCAACTCTACCTTAGCTCCCAAGGGGTGCATTGGTCTGAGCTAAATGTGCCTGTGAGTAACCAAAATATCTAAAATATCAGGGGCTTAAACAAGATACAGTTTATGTCTTTCTTGTAATCAGAAGGCTCAAAGGATGTCAGCACGGAGCTTGGCCAGGGTGCCGAAACGACAGGCCTGGGTACCTGCCATCTTGTGGCTCTGCTGGGCAGGGCTTCCTTGCTAGGGTCCAAGCTGGCTTCTGGCTGCCCCGTCACATGCAGGACACAGGGGCACCATGAGGAACATAGCCCCTTCCTTTAAGGACACTTCTGGATGTCACCCAAGGCCCCACCCCAGAACAACTACAGAGACAGGAGGTGGGTGGCTGTGGGCCCCACCTAGAATTGGGTTCCATCACCAAGGAAGTGGGTGAGAACAGCTGCAGGGGCAGATACCTGTCTGTGCTTGGGTCGGTGGGACAGCTGGACCTTGACAGTAAATCTGAGGCTCTGTGAGTAGAGGGGACCTGCTGTGGGTTGCTGTAGGTGGCAGTGACACCATGGAGAGTTCTCCATACCACCGTGGCGTGGGAGGGGTGGGTGCACATGGCTGCCTGGGGCTCCTGAGCCGGGGGACCCGAGGCAGCGCAGAGACTCCTTGTTCCCATGGTGGGGCCGAAGCGTGATCTGACGCAGGGCTGCTGTGGTGGGAGGAAGGGCTGCGCCCACGGCGGGCGCAGGGACCGCACAGCTGGGACCATGTCGGGAGGGGAGGGTACATGGTCTGGGACGGGCAGGCGCAGGTCGTCACTTAGCTGCTACTTGGGCAAACACTGTGTTCCCGGGTTCATTCTGACTTAAACATCTAGTGGCAGTCTGGTAGCAAATATGTACCAGGTTCTGCCACAGGCAGTTTGCAAAGTAGTGCTGGGTCTCCCTTTTTTTCTTCAGGGGATAGAGAAGAGGAGCATATTTATTTCCACCTCTCATGTTTACACAGAGGCCAGGGATTTCCCCCTCACTCCCAAGAGGGAAAAATATTAGAAGAATTATACCAGCTTCCCTTGACCATCTCATTTTCTCATACGTATGTGCTAAACATAGAGCCTGTTTAAGCAATATTCTGATAGAAACTTACTTTTGTCTCCAAAATTACCATCCCCTTCCTGTCCTGCATGGCCAGTGCCTAGTCCCAGTGTCATCCCTGCACCCTTGAATTGCTCGTGGCCTCCATCTTGCTTAAATATTTGAAAATTGCTGGATGATATCTTTTTTTTTCCTTAAAGAAAGGAAAATGAAGATATCTAAAGCTTTGGCTGATATTATAAGTTAGAGCTGTGGTTTGGTGGGAGCCATTCAAGCATGATACACTAGAGTTAACAAAGGATCTTTTATATAAGAGAATTACATAGATGAGAAGAAAAGTTGATAGTTCAGCTAAAGAAACAAATGTATTTCCACATGAGAACATGATAGGCAAGGAATTATTAAATCAGTCTAAAGTGAACGTCGGCATCCTGACTCTGTGGGCCCCGCCCCGCCCCCCCCCCCCAGGGCTGGGGCTGCCTACGATATGGGGCTGCTGCCCCAGCGCCTGTGCGACCATCTCTTGGGCAATCCCAGAACCCAGAGTTTAGTCTCTAACACATAATTTGTTAAAAACAATAAATTAATATTCCAAGAAAGGTTGCTGTAACTGGACCTAAGAACAAGAAACATGCAAAGTTCAAGAAGGGTAGGGAAATGTTTTTGCCAAAGAGGGAGAACTCGGTCAGCGCTGTCTAAGGTAGCGCTGAAAGACAAAGAGGACTAAATATGGATGGCCCCCGATGGCCGAGCAGGGACAGTTTCCATGTCCTAAAGACTGATTATAGTCAATCGGAATGAGCTGAGCCTATAAAGATTCACAAGTGCATGGTAATATGCAAAGGAATAAGTATCAGGAAGTGCGCCAAGGAACGGCACACGTGGGTTTCCAATAAAGTTGACAAGACGTTCTGTTAATTGTTCGATGCAACTCATGTGAGTCCTCCACTCACGGTTAGATTAACACCAAAGTTCACAACCATAAGTAAGAAACAGATGTAGAGAGGAAACAAAGTGTGCTTAAAATATATATGCTTTGATAATTTTAAATTAAAATACATTGGCCATCCAGAATTAGAGAGACCTGGAAACCACAGGCACATCGTTCAGGGGCTCAGCCCAAATTGAAGATGACAGGCTTGGAATAGAGACTGTGGACCTCCTTGGCCCACATCGGGAACGTGATCTGCAGGGCGGGGTCTGGCTGACAGCCGGGTTACAGGGGCCCACGGGCCTTCCCCGCCGTGACTCACGAGGCAGCAGGTTCAGCCCAACTCGCCTTAGGCAGAAATAGTCACAGAACTGTTCATCACTTTGA
The DNA here is from genome assembly GCF_020740605.2 of Lemur catta. NCBI lineage: Eukaryota > Metazoa > Chordata > Mammalia > Primates > Lemuridae > Lemur > Lemur catta. Next base: position 140,909,584 of record NC_059129.1, read on the forward strand.
AAGATTTAAAAAATAATAAAAATGGTATTTTCAAATGATACAACTTCTTGGTAAAAACTGGCAATTATGAGACAGTTCCTTCCACTTTATCACACTCCTGATGTTGATTATAGGCAAAACTTCAAACGGCACTTTAGGTCCCAGGCAGAACTGTTAAGACTCTGAAATTCCCACTGTCACCGGCTCCCTCCTCCAGGGCCACCTGGTCAGGGAGGCTGAGGACAGGTGACGACTGGGGAGAACAGGCCACAGCCCTGACAGCCCTGGTGAAGCCACTGGGAAGGGACCGGAGGGCCATCTACTGAGAAGGTTGAAACTGTCACCTTAATTATTGCATGGGCATATACTCATCAGACATATGCACTTAAAACAATATGCATTCATTTTTTAAAGCAAAATTTGAAGGAATCATTTGATGCTGATCCACTGATTATGCTTAGCCAAAAAGGCTAATGAAAAGATAAAAACCCTCTAACCATGGGTGGCTGGGGAGGGGGGACAAAAGGAAGGTGAGGTACCTATGACCCAAACCAAAGGCACAAAGAAATGTTGCCTGGGGATTGGGGAGATACAACTTATGACCCACAGTCATTTGGAATTGAGAGGTTCTAGAAGTTTCCTTTTCCAGTGAGATCCCATGGATCAGCTGCTTCTGACATGGTCGCTGTTGTTCAAAGCTGAAGACATGACCTACTGTGCACATGACCTCTGATATTCCAGGGCTCAAACCAAAGTCTGCTTTCTTTTTGGAAGAGAAAGACAAATGTCTAGGACAAGTGAGACTAGGGCTAGTTCCCCCATCCCAAATGCTGATGTGCACACAAGCGGCCCCTGAAACCTTGTTCCTTTGCTGAGTTTGTTCTAAAAGACAGTTGTGCAATATTGGACCACTTCTATTCAGGAAAAGGCTGGGTATTTTCAACACTGGTGCAGAAATCCTGGTGAATTTGGTTAAAGTAGCATGTCTTTTGCCAATGACAGCCACTGCGTAAAGAATGCAGAGTTTCTAATTAATGGTAAGTTAAAGAGTGCACTTGGCAATTATCAAAAATCAACAAGGCAAATGTAGTCAATGAATTAATGACCCGTTTGAGATAATGAAACGTGGTCTCCTGATGGTGACAGTTAAAATGCTCCTGCCTGGATATTGCTGATTATTACAGGATTAATCATCATTGTTGGGCTTCACAACCAACCACGTGCCCCCTAACTTTTATTTTGTCACGAGTAAAACCCAAATAAAGGGATACTATGGCTCCAGAAATTTCTTACCTATTTCCATCCATCATCCAATCATCCCCACTAACTCACTTAGCAGTTATTAACCGATCGTCTACTGTGTGCCAGACACAGTTTTAGGTGCTAGGCTTTCAGTTAGAGAACAGCAAAGGCAAGACCTCTTGCTCTCTTCAAACTTACATTCTAGTTGCAGGAGACAGAGAAAATACAATAAACAGATGAACAAAGTAATTTCAGAAGGAGATAAAGTCACTTAGGATAATGGGGCACAGAAAGGCTTGAATGGATCCCTTAGGGCTAATTTAGGTTAAGTAATTGTGTAACCATTTTTCTTTTTCTCTTGAATAGAGTATTAATACATTTTTACCATGGTTCCTGAATAGTGTATAACCCCTTTTTCTATTGAGGAAGGATTAATGATATATGTAAATTCATTTATTTGAATTCTTTTCTTAGGGACCTTTCTGGCTCCTTGTTGCGACACCCTTTCCCAACCTACTTAGGGAGAGGTTCGTGTCTGTCTTAAAGGCTCTGCTCCTGTTCAGTAAGTTCTACTGACATTAAGCCCCAGGAAGGCTGTGAGTAAATTTCTTTATCAAGCTACAACTTCTGCCTCCTTAACCTTCAGTTGCTGGAGTGGAACGGCCCCCAAATTCCTAAATGTTATCCTCGGCAGTGGGCACACTGTTCCGCTTGTCTGTCTCTGACAGGCACAGCAGCACGGAGCCCCGGACCTGCTCAGAGGCTTGAAATTTCTCAAGCAGAGGCTGAAAGAAATGCAAGTAATACAGAGATCTTGTTTGAGCATTGCATTTCATCAGGAAAAAAGAGTGGGTGGAATCCTGCAACCAATATGAGACTCTCAATGCCAGGGCACTTCCATCTCATTGTGAGCAAGAGAACCTACGAGCAGTCTGGCCCAGAGATGGGTGACAAATCCAATTTACAGTAGGTCTCAAAACGTGTGGCAAAGAAAAACTGCAGCAAATCTAACTTTTCTATTATCCGTGGGTCTGTGCCCAGAAGGTCTGAAGAGTGGCCCACACATTTGTGTGTGCCTGTGGCGGTGGCCTTGCCATTTAATAGCCCGTGGCCCTTGTATAGAATCATTTTGTGTCATTGAGAAACACAGTCCAGAAAACCACCTCATCTACTAATTCTGAAAAAAACGTAGATTTTGTCTGCAAAAAAGAAAGGAGCAGAAAGATACCCAAACATTATAACAAATGTTAGACAAAGTGACAAACCTGAGATATCAGAGCAAGTGTTTCCTCATAAAAGAGTTCTCCCCACCAAAAAGGAGAAAACCTTTGAAAATCTCTAATTCATGCTGTCTCCAAGATTCTAGAAGACCATGAAGTCATGAAAGGGAAGAATTTGTTAAAGATGTATGGCTTTTAGAAAGAAAAAAATCTGGAAAAGCAACAGAGGCAGCAAAGAGTAAATTGAATATTACAGAAAACCAGATCTGGGCATTAGAAGGTGTGTTTGAGGGATTCTGCTGGAATGCAGAGAAAGAGGCAAAAGTGAGTGTGACCAGTAAAAAGATGAAAGACAAGGAAAGCAGATGCAGTCGATGAAATTTGCAAATGCAGAGGGCTGAAACTGGAAATTACATTTCTATTTGCTCTACCTCTATGCTCCGGGCTTTGCCTCAGTTCTGCGGAAGCAGAGGAGCACTTTCCGGGGAGCCTGGGAACAGGGACGGACCCTGTCGCTCTGGTGCCCTCCAGAGATGACTGATCAAGACCCCAGACTGTCAGGGGGGGACTCATGAGGAGCTCACGGCGGGTTGGAGAAAGATTTCTTATACAAATATTAGGATAGAAAGTAGTAAAAAGTTTATTGTACCTTCTAAAGAAAGAAAGAGGGAGAGAGAGAAAGAGAAAGAAAAGACAAAAGGAGGGAAGTGCTGGCAGCTGAGGAAAAGCTCCTCAGGCTTTTAAAGGGTAAAAGGGCTTTTTTCCCCTTTGCTGCAGATTGGTAACAGGAGTGGCTAAAGAGGCTGAGTTTGTTTTTTCTGTTTTTTTTTTTTTTTTTTTCTTTTCTCCATGAGGCCGGCTTTACCAGGGTCCTTGCAATGTAGTCCTGGCAGGAACTGAGGCAGAGAGCTCGCACCCCTGTTGACTGTTAGGGCTCTTCAAGGCAGTGAAACAAACTCTTAAGAGATAACAAGTTAGGCTTAAAGATGAGTTGAGGCCCAGGTGTTTAATCAAACAAAATAAAGGGGGCAGTTGTGCTGAGTTTTCTCCTTGAAGGGGCAATTATGTGCTGTGAGTTTCTCTTACTTTCTGTTTGTTTATTTTCCTCTGTTAGGTAGGTTATTGGTAAGGCCCCCTTTCAAAGACCATCTGATTTAATCATACCAAAGTTACCCCTGGACCTTGGGGACATCCTGGGACATTCCCTGGAAGTTGGAGTGTTCTATCAACACCTTCCAATTTACATCAAAATACATCTGCTTCAATTTATTTGAATGTGGAAAATAAAACCATTCGACATACTAGAATACCAGGTAGGTCAACATTTATCTAGTTGGGGTCAGAGCAAGACTTTCTAAACATAACACCATTTAAGAAACCACAAAGGAAAATAAGTATAGATTTGTCCACTTAGAATTTTTAAAAACTTCAATGAAAAATACCAAAGAGAAAATTAAAGGGCCAATGACCAACTCCAAGAAATGATTTCAAGATTCCATGCCAGTCAAAGGGCTGATATTCTTCATATAAAAGGCTCTACCTATAAATCAAGTGGACTAGCCCAAAAGGAAAATGGTCAAAGGACAAAAATAGCCACTTTAGAACAAGAAAATTAGCAATAAAGATAAAAACATGTTCAATCTCACCGAGCAAAGAAACGCAGATAAAACAGCCATGAGATATTATTTCCTACTTGTGCGAGAGCGAGTGTGCACGTGCTGTGTTTGTGGCCATGGGGATATGCAAAGGCCACACTCTCTGCCGGTGTGTTGGTGGAATTAATTGGTAATACATTCTGAAGGACGGTCTGATGTATACAGCAAAATCTTAAAATGTGCGGCGCGTGGCTAGCAAACAAACAAATCCAATTTTCACAATGCCCATGTTCTTAACCACTTCTCTCTACTGCTTCAGAAACTGACTGCAGCCGAAGACCAGCAGCCCAGGTGCAGAGGACTCAGGCCTCTCCCCGCGCCCTCCCACCTTTCTCCCTGGCTGTCTTCTTCCCTCCCCGTCCACTCCCCTATGCACCATAGCATGACGACGCGCTTTGTTGTTCCGTTTACAAACCTTATCGAATCCATTTATGGGACTTCATTTAACCAGGGGCACGTAGCCTTTATCAACTCCCCCTCTCTGGAACGCTTCAGAAGAATCACTTCACTGGTCAAAGTCTGCAGACTTCCCTGGAGCCAGATCCGGAAGAAGGGAGGGGCCTTTTCTTTGGAGCCTCCCTTTGTCCTCCCAAGTCAGCTGCTGGGGGTGGGGGGCACTTCACATCGAACACTTATTCTCTTGTACCTAGAACAGGGGAAATCTTTATTTTAAAATGTGTTTGAGCTGAGATAATGATGTGCCACTATCTGACCTTGGGCAACTCGTTTCCCAGCTAGGAAAGTTAGAAACATCCAGGCACAGCTTTCGAGGAGTCCCCCCTAGAGCATCAGTAGCTGGTTTCCTCCCAACGGGAGGCTGGGCTTTCCCTGCCTCCTGTCTCAGGCCTTATCACAAATTACCTTAGCCTGGGTAATTTACAAACAACAGCAATGGATTGCTCACAGTTCTGAGCTAGGAAGTCCAAGATCAAGGTACCAGCACATTTGGTTCCTGGCGAGGGCCCTCTGCCTCATAAATGGCACCTTCTGGCTGTGTCTCCATGTGACACAAACGTCAAAAGGGGCAAACAAGCCCCCTCAGGCCTCTCCTGCTCTACGCTGTATCCCCATGCCCAGGGCAGCATGTGCACATAGCGGATGCTTAACGAGCATTGGTAAAATAAACACTACTGTGCATGTCAATAAAATGTCTATTTTGCTTTTACCCTGTAGATTTTAATGGTTTTTTCCTCATTCATGGCAATTGGCAGAGATTTTTCTATAAGACCTATGGATAACGTTGAGAACAGAAGTTCTAAAACCAGAACTCGCATTTATCCACCCTTGGTAGCTGCCAGAGTCCGCAACAGGCATCTCTAGCAGGTTCTCATGTTTTGGGGGACTGACCCAGCTGTGTTTCTTCTAGGCTTCCAAGGACCTAAATAAATAGGATTTGGCCATTAAGGCCTTCCAGGTGTTTTCTTACAATATCCTTCATTTTTTCTTTTCTTTTCTTTCTTTTTTTTTTTTTTGAGACAGAGTCTCACTCTGTTGCCTGGGCTAGACTGCCGTGGCGTCAGCCTCACTCACAGCAATCTCAAACTCCTGGGCTCAAGAAATCCTTCTGTCTCAGCCTCCCGAGTAGCTGGGACTACAGGCATGTGCCACCATGCCCGGCTAATTTTTTCTATATATTTTTAGCTGTCCAGATCATTTCTTTCTATTTTTAGTAGGGACGGGAGGGGGGGGGGGTCTCGCTCTTGCTCAGGCTGGTCTCGAACTCCTGACCTCGAGTGATCCACCCACCTCGGCCTCCCAGAGTGCTAGTCCTTCATTTTTTCAAGAAGAAAAAAAGGCTCAAACTTTGGACTGTATGGTAGCCACAGGCAGATCATCTTGATTTAGATTGATTCCCAAAGGGTGCCCAGAAAGTCTGGGGTTCACCCGAAGTCTGTAGGTCAAGCAGTTATTTATGCCTTTCTTTCACTCCACTCTTGTGGCTGTCCCATCGGATCCCACTCTGATGGCAGCCTCCTCCCACAGCTGCAGCCTGGCTGTGCAAGACATCAAACACCTAAGGGAGTTTATCTTACTGTAGCTTTAATCCCAGAATCAGCTGTCAAACATTTATTAGTTTAGCTAATCAAAGCTGGCCATTTAAAACTTTGTTGGTGAATGCTTGCTTTTTTTTAAAGTTTCTGAGGTTAGCGGAAATCTTGCTATCTTGTTTAATCTCATTGACGTAATTCAACATATGCAAGTGATAATTCCTTTCCATTCTAAACACTGGAACTTTCATTTCTTAAAAATAGGTCAAAGAAAGAAGATATGTTATTCTAAGTCACATTTTAAAGAAAGTACTACCAGACTTTTTTTATCCCCAGCTGGTCTGAATGAATAAAAACAAATAGTCCATTTCATCTGATTGCTTTCCAGTTTTTAAGGTTATTGGGTCAACTGAATTAACATTGTGTCCTAACATGTCAAAAGAGCTTGAATTTTCAACAACCAAAGAAACCTCAAGTATATAGTCATGTGTTTCTTTTTCCAGATAAACATTTATTAAATTACTATAGCTCATTTGCTATCACAGAATAAGAACTTGCAGGATCTTTTCTTGGTCACTGGCTAGCTTGATTGGCAATTAAGTTGTACTCAATTCTGATTACAGAAGTACATTTTCCTTCAATAAAATGGAATGGTAGCTACTTGTTACAATTACTGGATCAAATATGGTCAAGAAAGACTCAGAATTATGCATAAATACAGTGACATATAAGCTATAAAGTATATAACCTGAAAAATCATGTTTCAGGGATTTAAACCTCCAAGTGATAAATTATTATAGAATGATAAATTTTGTAAATGACAGATACATTGAATTAAAAACCCACCCTTTTCCTCTTGTTTTAAGTGTGCTATATTTTTCTGAGCATACAGAAATAGTGATGCACAGGAAGACTTCTACTTCTGGCAGCATGGAATAGAGAATTAGAAAAAAAACCACAGAATACACCCAAAGTAAAAAAAAAAAACGAAGAAAAGAACAGAAAATAATAAAATACAAAATAAAGATGAAAGAAAGTTTCAAGGAAGCCAAAAGTTGGCTTCTCGAGGAGATGAATGCAATAGACGAATCTCTGATGGGACTCACCAAGAAACGCCAAGCGATGGCAGGAATAAACGGTAACAATTAAAAAGGGGAGTAGTTACAGATCCAGGAGAGGTTAAACAGCCAAAAGCAAACGAAACACAATTTTGTGCCAATGCATTAAGAAACTTAACAAAATGGACTGATTCCTAGAAAAACCTAACAACCAAAATTGGCTCCAGAAGCAGGAAGACTAAATCATACTATGGCAATAAAACAAAGTGAATGGGCATTTAAACACTTTAGCACAAGAAAACACCAGCTAGATGGTTTTGAAGGCAAGGCCCACCAAACTGCAGGGAACAGATTTTTTGACCCTTTGCTAACACTTTCCTACGAGGCCAGCATTATCTTATTTCTGCGCTAAACTGAGTCCTCTGAGAAGCAATTGCCAAGTCAGAATTAAAAGTGCAAGAATTTTACTGGGTGCACACCTGTGATATAAAATGGGACGGAGCTGGGAAAGACTGTCCCACGACAGGGAAGGAGCAAGGGAGAGAAGGTGCGTGGAGGACCAGACCCCCCGGGCAGTCTAGGAGAGGTTTGTCACGTCGGTGGTCAGATGAATCGCTCAGGGGTGGACTGCCTGAGTGTCCCTCAAGCTCAGGCGTCATCTGGGAGCAGCCCGAGGGGAGCGAGGCCTTGGGTACACATGGCGATGGTCTCGCAGCCCAGCCTCGCTCGGCCCTCGGGCAGCTTTGCTCCCTGTTGTTGCAGATCTGTGCTCACTCGCGGCAGCCTCACTTCCACAACCAGCTGTGGGCAGGACAAGAGAAAAACCTAGAAGCCATTCCTATTCATTAACATAGATTTAAAAATCCTAAACAAATACTATTCAACCAAATCCAACAATTAATAGAAATGATAATATCATGACCAAGTCAGGTTCGTCACAGAATTTCAACAGCAGTTTAACATTAGACAACCTGTGAACATAATTAACCACATTAGCAGATTAAATGAAGAGAAACACTTAGCAAATGAGAAATATAAGGCAATTTCTTTACCTGACAAAGCTATTGTTCAACAATCTAGAACAACTATACTTCATGGTGAAATGTTACAATTATTACCTTTAAAGTCAGGGCTAATGTAACAGTGGTGTTTCAATACAGCTGCGACACTCTGCCGAAGGTCCTAGCCAGTGCACGTGGGGGAAACGGTATAACGTTGGAAAAGAAGGAACAACACTGTCATTATTCATAGATGACATGATAGCTTGCATAGAAGATGAAAAAGTATCTATAAAGTATTAAAAATAATAAGAAAAGCACAGAAAAGTCAATTGCGTGTCTGTGTACCAGTAGCAGCAACAATAACAAAAGCAACATAATTTCATACCAGGTAAAACAATAACAACAAATGAAAAGCACCTAAAGATAAATCCAAGATTTGCAACACTTGTAGGAAGAAAATTATAAAGCTTTACTGAAAGATATTCGAGAAGATTTAATTCAATGTATAGCTATAGGACACTCACGGGTAGGAAGATTTAATATTACAAAGATGTTAATTCTCCCAACACTGATTTACAGGTTTAAGACAATTCCAATAAAAATCCCAACTGGGTTTTGAGTTTTGAGGGGAACTTGGAAAAATTAATGTGTAAGAGCAAAGGTCCAAGAATAGCTAATACACAGAAGAAGGAGGAAGGGGAGGAGGAGGAGGGAAAGGGGAGGGGGAGGGGGAGAGGGGGAGGAAGAGAAATGGGGATGTTTCTCTAGCAGACGTGAAGCCTTACTGTAAGGATAATAGGTGTTGACAGAGTCATGTTATGCAGGGATTGGAAGGTGATAGAGGAAACAGAAAAGAGAGCTCAAAACAGATGATGTCTCTATGGAAACAGAATTTAAGACAGACGGAATAGCAAATTACTGGGTAGAGGAGAGACCCTTTCCTCACCACACACAACAGGTAAATCCTGATGGGTTAACAAGTGGAGTGTAAAAGACAAAACTTTGAGATTTTAGAGGCTTATGCACGTGGCCTCTGGGTAGCAAAGGATTTCCTAAACAAGACATTACCCATGCAAATCAAAAAGAGAAGATCAATAAATTTAGCCACGTTAAACTTAAGAGTTTTCATTCATCTAAGGACATCAAAAAGATAGTAAAGTACATGTCACCAACTGAGAGAAGATATTTCCGACATTTATAACTGATAAAATTCATATCCAGAAGATATAAAGAAGAAACTAGGGCAAGATGGCTGACTAGCGATGCCTGGCACTTGTCCCCACAACGAGAGAGGACCAAGCCAATGAATAAACAGCTAAGCTTTGACTGCAATGTTGAAGGGAGAGTTCTGGAGTGCAGCAGGGGAGAGGAGAGGCACCTGCGGTGACTGAAAGCCCCGGAGGGCAGCATGGAGACACCTGGCCCCTGCAGCCCTATGTCCCTGACCAGGATTGGGGATAAGCAGAAGGACCCCACCAGTCCTGCCAGTGCAAACACCTACAGTCCATACTACAGGAGCACCCGCACGGCAGGCGAGTCCTCACAAGCCCTAAGCCCGGCATTCATGCAGCTGCGTCGCTCTGGATCAGAAGTGCAAGCTGTGCATTCTCTTTTGGGGATGATGGGTATTCACTATCTTGACTGTGGTAATGATTGCACAAGTACACACATGTCAAAAATTATTGAAATGTATGCTTTAAATACGTGTAGTTTATTGTACATGAATTATACCTCAATAAATCTGTTTAGACAGCTAAATAAAACTACAATATATTTCCTTTAGAGATACATACATACACATGTGTGTTTGTGATAAAAATTAAAAGCAAGGACGTGGTATAGACAAAACATGCAGAAATGGTTCCCTTCCATGTGGTGAGGGCGTAGATGATGGATGGCTTAAGGAATAACAGCTTTTTTGGTGACCCATGTGCCACACACATGCTTTTGTGTGCCTGAAATGTTACCTAACCAGTTTTTTAAATTCATGCATTATAGAATATTGGGGAAATGCCAAAATTATGAAGAAGAAAATTAAAAATGACCCCTACCCACAATCTTAACTCTATTTCCATTTTGACCATTTTGGATGAAACTGTTTCTAAAATGCTGTATATTTTTTTCTTGCTTTCTGAAAGAATATTCTTAATGTACTTGGATCTGCTTTTATGCTTTCTGATAATTTTATGTACAAAAGTTGCATCTTGCTCTAAGATCTCAGGACCTATAGAGCTGCCTCTGGATATCTGTCCCCTATACTAAGTGTCCCCAGGCTGCTGAGCATTCTGGCTTGGTTTCTAGTTTATGTTAGAGTGTTATGGGATCATTCTCATTGCTGGACTCGTCTTAAATTCCTCCTTTAACCTCTGTCCCTCAGCCTTCCCCAACCTGCCCCGCTGCCTGTTCTCTAGTGCTGCTGTCTCTGCAGGAAACACTTTCTCCTTTGCCCGCCTGGCAAATCCTGTTGACCTCTAGCATTGCAGCTAAATGTCAGCTCCCCAGGGACACGTGTCCCAACCCAGCAGGCAGGACTGAGCTCTGACTCTGGGAACCCAGAGCTCTTTCCTCCTGTTGCCAGGGCGCAGGGATCGCACTGTGCTGTCGTTGCCTGCTCCCTGCCTCTGTCCTCCCTGTGAAGACAAACCCACAGCCCTGGTGTTTATCTTGTCCCACTGCCTAGTGCAATGCTGGCGTTGTATTCAACAGTCAGCGATTACCGAACAGAAAAGATCAGCACAAACTCCCCACACGGTGCTGCGGCTGAAGGCCAATGCTGTAGTGACACCACGCACAATGCGGTTCTAGTTCAGCGTCACGGTTTGTCGTGTTGGGATTGTGGCCCCACTGGATTATGAAATCCGGGAGGTCAGGGCTTGCGCTTCACTCCCGGTGCCTCTGAGCCCGACATAAAAACAGTCACCGAACATCCATTTTTGGAGTAAATAACTTGTGATTTTCCTGGGGATGAGAGATGGCTTAGATAACGGCAAGCAAAATATGAATACAAACTTTTCCAGAATTCGTCTTCTCATCAAGATCTAAGGATAATGGACATTTATTCATTGGCAGTAAAATTCCAGTGAGACGTGGCATCCATAAGAAACCCTCAGGACACCTAACAAGCAATGTCTGGAACAGGGAAAGTTCTGGGCTCGCCCATCGATGTGGGAATCACAGCAGGTGTCTGGTGTCGAGAGTCGCTGCTTTTTAGGAGCCTCTGGGCACACAAGCACGTCCAGTGATTTAAGGCCCTGGGGCTCTGGACAGTGACCACCAGTTTCCACAACACAGCCAGATTGGTTTACAAAACAATGTCCTCTGCCCCCTTGCGTCACTCCGTAGCAGAGTCCTCAGACTCTGGGTCATGGTGAGGGGCCTGAGGGGAGATTGCCGTTGTCACAGGAAAAGGGTGGTGGACCACCTGCGAAGCAGGAGAGGCAGCCCCCGCACACGGGAACCTGGACAGTGGCCTTGGCCTTACCAGGATTGGTCATTGTGGAAGGGGTGTGCTTGTGTGCTCTGTGATAAAGGAAAAGCATTCACGGTGGAAGATTTGCTACATTCTAGACCTGCAGTTCCCAACCCCCGGTCCATGGGTGAAACTGGGCGGGGAGCGCACAGCAGGGGGTGAGCGGCGGGCGGGCTGGCAAAGCTCATCCGCATGTGCAGCCACCGCCTTCCCCGCCGCCCCATCACCACCTGAGCTCCGCCTCCCACCACCCCGACCCACCGCGCCCCTGTCTGCGGAAACTGCATCTTCCATGAAACTGGTCCCTGGTGCCAAAAAGGTTGGGGACTGCTGTCCAGAGAAGGTGTAGAATGGGGTGACACTGAAACCACACAGACCTGAAAATTACGGCAGCTGGAGAGGGACAGGACCAGCGCAGCCTCTCACTCCACGGATTCTTGCCTCGAAGAAATTGTTGCCAAAGACATCAAAATGTCATCTTGAGCCCAAGACCCATTTGTCTGATGACAAAAAGTGGAGTCAAATTGTTTTGGAAAAGATGTCTTTGCCAAGTCACTTTTGATTCCAAAACTTAATGGAGGTCACTCGGGTTGGCCCGAGTCCTCCTTTCAGAATCCTTGTTAATCATGGCTCTTGTGCTGAGATTTACCAAACAAGGAAAGGGAAGAGAGTTTGATTCCTGGGGTTTAGTTGGGTGGTGTTTCATAAACATTGTCCTCTTCAATGAGGCTTGTGTGAGAGAAATAAAGACAATTCTGTGTTGTGTTTGAAATATCAGCGTTGGCCTTAGGGGAAGCTCACAAAACCAGCCTCTGCTTGGTCCCCTCACAGGCCCCCTCCCCCTGGAAACCAGCTGACAGTCACGTCTCCTGCTGGGGCCACATTCCAGCGCTCACCAACCACGTCTACCGCTGAGTTACAGGCTGACCAGAGTCAGCTGGCTTTGCTCCCAAATCTGTGTTTTCTCGTTGAACTTGGTATCGTAATTACCAAATCTGATTACTTATTATGTAACCTGGTGAAATATAAATGTGCAAATGAGTTACATTTTGTAATTTAATTAATGCAAATTAAATGCTTCCTTAATAGTCAATAAATGTGAATCCTAAAAATGTTGTCTAATTAAATGTGGATGAATCAAATGTAAAGGAAAATGTACTATAAAAATCTGGGATTTTTGGATTCAGAATGTTCCAAAATGTTTTGAGTTCTAGCTCTACTTTAAAGAAATCAAAATTGCAAATCACAAACAATGAATTATGAATGTGGTATATGCAAGAAGCAGCATGTAGAACTTCTATCAGAAGACCTGTATTTAAAGATCTTTATCCTTCATCAAAGGCAAATAATTATTTGTTTTGGTTTAAATTAAAATAATGTTCTTTTTGATGAATGGGCATTGGATACAAGGGATTCTCCTGAGCTTGTCTTGAACAGTATGGATAGTGTGCTGGCCTTCCACTCACAAGCCACTTCCCAGACTCTCAGGAGTGAGGGGTTGGCAGGATTACCATGCCCTGGACACACCCCCAGGCCCGGGGTCCCAGGTAGATGGCACCCCAGCCTGCTCTAGGGGCAGTGGGGAGGGACCCCCAGGCCACACTCACGGAGAGCACAGCCCACACCCAGAGGCATTCCATAAACAGTAGTTTTTGTTCTTCTTTCCAAATTGCCACCTTTTAATCTAACTACTTGCCTATTTGCCTACAAAAAATGATATTTACTTCCAGGCACACAGAAAGTGAAATGCAGCTTTTAGGATGTTGACAATACTGTCTTCTCTGCTCTTATTCTTTTTGACTCCGATGTTCCTTCAGGTTATAGAGGTAGAATTATACCCAGTGGGTCAGAGAGTAAATAGTTCGAGGTTTGTGGACCAGAGAGTCTCTGCAGCAGCTGCTCTACTCACTGCTGTAGCTTGAAAACAGCCATACACCACATATAAATGATGGTTGTGGCTGTGTTCCAATACAACTTTCTTTAAAACATAGGGAAAGGCTGGATTCTGCCTATCGGCTATGGTGTGTCACAGCAAGAGTTCTTAATTGGGTGAGGGATTGCCCAATTAAGGTACAGTCTAGGAGAGTGTGTGCACATTCTGGCTATGTATTTTTCTGGGGATAGAAATCAGTTTGCTTCAGGTTTCAAAGACACCATGATCAATGACTGTAAGTCACATTGCTACAGAGAAACGGCCTCTTCTGGGCTCTCATAGCACTCCATTTTTTAAAATACTGCATTTATTTTCAATTTTTTATTTCTTAAAGCTTTATTTTGAAATAATTATAGGTTCTACAGAGAGGTCCTGGGTACCCTTCACCCAGTGTCCCCCCATTGGTTACAGCTTATGTAATTATAGTACAATATCCAAACCCAAAAACTGATGGTGCAGTATGTGAGTATAGTTCTGTGTTACTTCATCATGTGTAGATTTGTGTAACTACTACCATAACCAGCCACTAATCTGTGTTCCATCTCTACAGTTTTTCATTTCAAGAATGACCTTTTGAGATTGGCTTTTATCACTCAGCATAATGCCCTTGAGATTTATGCAAGTTATGTAGGTATTGATATTAATAGTTTGTTTTGGCCAGGCGCGGTGGCTCACACCTGTAATCCTAGCACTCTGGGAGGCCGAGGCGGGTGGATCGTTGAGCTCAGGAGTTTGAGACCAGCCTGAGCAAGAGCAAGACCCCATCTCTACTAAAAATGGAAAGAAATTAGCTGGACAACTAAAAATATATACAAAAAACTAGCCAGGCATGCCTGTAGTCCCAGCTACTTGGCAGGCTGAGGCAGAAGGATTGCTTGAGCCCAGGAGTCTGAGGTTGCTGTGAGCTAGGCTGACGCCACTGCTCTCTAGCCTGGGCAACAGAGTGAGACTCTGTCTCAAAGAAAAAACAGTATCAATCAATACCTCCGCTAGCAATGTATGAAAGTTTATTTATACCCTTGTGTAAAATACTCGATATTATCAATTTTGTTAATCTCAGTGAAAAATATTTCATTGTTATTTTAATTTATATTTCCCTGATTAATAATGAGAATGCACACCTTTTTCATAAGTTAATTGACCATTTTTATGTAATCTTCTGTAAATAGCTATTTGTAGTCCTGGACCTTTCTTCCCCCATTTGACTGTCTTTTCCTTATTGATCTATAGTAGCACTTTATGTCTTCTGGACCTTAGTTCCTTGGATATTTTATATATGGTGCAAATATTTTTTCAAATCTATCACCCATTTATTAAATTTATTTTTGGTATGTGTGTTTGTGTGTGTGTGTGTGTTACTCAGCTAGCTCCATTTAATTTGGTCTTGTTTTGTGTCAAATTGATCAATCTTTTGTTTTGTGTCTGCTGTATTTTGTTCTTACCTAATACGTCCTTCCTTATTCCAAATTATGGAAATATTCACTTGTATTTTTTTCTGAAGTTCTTGATCTGCAAACTATTGGAGCTAATGACCAATGCTTCAGCTAGCACATTAAATCTAGAATCTTAGGTTATGGAACTCATATCAACATATCTGACCTGATCCGGCATTATGTTCACCCTCCCGAGTCTACCATCGTTACAATTTATTCCTAAATTTTCCCTTGACTTTTGCTGATGTAAGTTACAAAACCTTGAAATTCTTTTAATGTGTAAGCTCTCTCTTCCCTAGACAGACTTTTGCCTTCTCCCCTTGAGATGTGTGCAGGAATCTACTCTAGACATATCTGGGGCAACAATGCGGAGGGAAGGTCTTGAGGAGTCCTGGCATCCTCTCAAGGTACCTAACTCAGAGGACGTGATTAGAAGTGTTCAAGCAAGGGAAGATTATTTTTCTCAAAAAGGAAAGGAGAGGCTGCTTCTTTTGGCAAAGGAGGTGCAGTAGGTTTGAGGGTTTAAGATTTTCAGATTCACTTGAGTCTACTCAGTGTCTTCATCCCAATTCTCAGAGGTTTCCTCCTTCCCACCAGTTGTGTGACTTTCATTTAAGAGACCAGACTAGGCTATGCATTCAACCTATAACCCACAGCATCAGTTTTTGAGTCTGCTTTCCACTGGTTTTTACCCTTGCCTCTATAAATTTGATGGATCTCATTTAGGGCCATTACAGGGATCTCTCTCCTTCTCTGACAGTGCTGCAACTTGATATTTTAAAGCCCTCAAGTTCATATTTTCTTTTTGTAATTTCTGCAGTGGAATCAGAACCAGCCAGCCCTACCCCAGAGTTTTTGTGATCATAATGCTCACAGCAGTGATCAAATTCAACAATCACTTGGCCTTCCAAAGTCTTCTTGGAATAGGCATTTCACGTCAAGTAATCACAGCTAATAATTTAAGTGACTGTTTTGCCACTGTGTACTATGGATAGATGCTATCAGTATCCCAATGTTAACTGACAATGAAGTCACCAGTGTGTTCAATCCCCCTCACTTAACAAACCCCAGATTCCCATATTTGGGCATTGGTTCCTGGGTCTACTCATAGTACCAAGTAGAGTATTAATCAGTGATGACTCAGCAAAACAGAAACCACTCTAGGCATTTCAAAGGGAGGCAATTTAATATAGACACTTGTTTACAAAATCATTCGTAGAGTAGAAAGGATGAAGATATGCTAGAGAGAGGAAAGGGTTTATACACAAAGACCAGGAAGTAGCAGTTGCTCCTGGCTGGAGCCCAAGAGCTTTTTGGTGCCTTAAAGTTGACAGAGGCACTTCTGCTGCCTCTGCAGCTGTCAGAACTACCCCAGTGCCACTGAGCAGGGCCAGGAGCCTCCGTCCTCTGACTGTGGTCACCCACAGCTACAACTGTAGCTGCCTGACTCTTCTTCAAGACACAAGGAAAACGGCTTCTCTCTGGCCAGTGCTACCCATCGGTAGAGCCTCACAGGAAGCCAGGGGGAAAGGAGGTTGGGAGATGAACTCTGTGGGTTTCAGCACCGATGCCACAGAAGAGAGAGCAGGACAGGCACGCACTCTTTCTCAGGAAGCGATTGCAAGATGTGCTTCTTCAAAACAAGAGAGAAAACAAAGAGATGGCCTTGGATGTAGGAGACAGGGGATCCAACAAGAGAAAGAGGCAATGGAATGATCAGGAAGGTGGGGAAGGACAGCGCTGGGCAACAGCTGTGCAGCAGCCTAGAGATCAGCCAGGACAAGGTGGAGCGGGAGGCCTGGAGCTTCCAGGTGGGAGGACTCGCAAGAAAAAGGTAAGAAAGGGAACCAGTATGTGATGCTTTTAAATACATTGAGAGGAGATTTGTTGCTCTGTCAGAGAGTTTGGGAGAAAATTAATGGCAAATATATAGAAAACAAAGCAACAAAAACTGAGGTTCAGGAAAAACAAGATGCTGTGAGAGAAAGGAAGCATCCTCACAGTATACTATGTGGCTCAGCGTTGATAACAGCCACAATGAGGTGAATGAATGTCCACTATTTGATTTAATAGAAACGTAACAATACAAAGATTAAAGGCAGAGAGAAGTAGTGTGTTGGGATGACAGGAGAGATGAAGAGAGCTAAATATTCATTTTTTAATTTTAAAAAGTCAATAGATAATATTTAAAACTAAAAGATCAAAAAATATCAATATAAAGAAATTATTTAGATACCTGGAGATCAATCTAGGGAAAACAAAGCTCAATAGTTGAAAATTTTCTCCAAGGTTTTTATAGAGGTGGAATAGGGCAAGGAAATTTTGTTTTTCATTATAAGCCTTATAGTACTTAGCTTTTCAAAATATATTTACTATATTACTTTGATAAAATATTAATATAATTTTTAAAGTCCAAAAATTTTGAGGAATTTTTACTGAACTAAAAAATTATCATCTCTGGGTTAATATTGCCAGCAATGCTCTTTAGTGAACTCTTCTCAAGATCTTTTGCAGAAATCACACATTTGTACTTATCCAGTGTAACTACAGAAGGACTTGGTGATTATTCAAGTTGTATTGCTGATTCTTTTATTTGAGGTCCCCTTCAAGTCTAATCCAGATAACAATCAATGTATTTTAAATTTCCTCACCTATGATACTGAAAGGCCTATTTAAAGTTTTCGACATACATTCTGGACAACTCAATATTGTGTTGGATGTTTCATTTCTCTAAGAAAATAGTCTATCTCTCCCAACTTTATTGTTTGTCAGCTCTTTTCTGTGTCACTGGCCCACAGTTCCCCTATGTATTCTGGTTTGATGTCATTGTGGGAAAAGGAATAAAAAAAATACCAATATGTATTCCAGCAAATTAGTGGCCACTGTCCTAGGAATGCTGAGAACAGAGTAAGCTGGAAGAGCCTGGCAGGATCTGGTCCCGGAGGTGAATTCTTACAGAAGGGACAACAAACTCCATTGGCCGAAGGCCTAAGCTGAGGGGGTCCAGGGTACAGAAGGTTGGAGCATACGGGCTTTGTGATGAGTGAAGAAACCTCCGCTTCCAGCCTTGGCATCACCAAAGCAAGGACATAGCAGGAGTAAAGGCCTCTCTTCTTAGTCCAATGGAACGTCTAGTTTCTTAACTTGGAGGTAAATCATCTTTTCTTTATTTTTCCTTGGTCTGCAATAAGAAATAAAAATACGGAAGAAAGAAATTATGAGGAGGCTGAAAACCAAAATAAAGCAAATATTATAATAAATAAAAGGAACAATAAATGAGTGTAAGCTTTGTCCAGGATTAGTCTTGCAAAGTGCTCTGATTGGTGATTCTCATAAAGAAAATGGACAGCTTGTTGAATAACTAATGTGGATGGAGTGGCTCCTAAAAATCTCCTCTAGATGTGGAATTGGTCTACATAAGTTCCTTTCTTAGGGCGTTCCACCCTTCTCTGTAATGGAGAATGTAAGTAAAGTCTAAATTTAATCGTATGTCAGTACAAGATGATGATTTTAAAATCTAGACATTGTTATCATCAGTCTCTGCACATAGAATTTGAGAAATTATTTTTACCAAAGCTCATTTATTTTTCAACAGTTTGGCAAGTGAAGAATGCAATTAAAACATTTGTTCAAATGCAAGTTTTCTCAATCATCCTGTCTTTGTGAATGCCAAGATGTTGCTGATAGTCATTGTAGAAATACTGCTTTCTTCATTTTGTTGTTCCCAGCCACGCCCTTTGGACCTGTTCTTGTTTACAGTAATATTGAATCAGCTTTGGGCTGCTTCCAGACAACTGGCTCCTCGAACTTCCTCCACCTGGAGGTGGTTAGTCCTGCCTAAACTTCTGGACCAGTCCAACCTGAGGTGGGGCATAGCAGAATCTCGCCCAAATCATCCTGTGGTTTTGGGGTTCTCTCAGACTCCAGATGGAGGGGTGCAATCCAGTTTGCTGAGCTCCCATGGTCCCTATGGCAACAACAACAGCAGCAGGAGCAATAGCTGCAGCAACAGGACCAGCAAGAACAGCAGCAGCAACAAAAGCAACAATGGTAACAACAACAGCAACAGCAGCAAGAGTAGCAATAGCAGTACCAGCAGCAACAACAGCAGCATCAGCGACAACAGCAGCAATAGCAGCAGCCGCAACAGCACTAGGGACAGCATCATAATCAACAACAGTGACAACGGAAACAACAGCAGTAACAGCAATAGCAATAGCAGCAATAGCAACAGCAACAGCAGCAGCAATAGTAGATACAGCAACAATAGCAGTAGCAATAGCAACAGCAGCAGCAGCAGCAATAGTAGATACAGCAACAATAGCAGTAGCAATAGCAACAGCAGCAGCAGCAGCAATAGTAGATACAGCAACAATAGCAGTAGCAATAGCAACAGCAGCAGCAGCAGCAATAGTAGATACAGCAACAATAGCAGTAGCAATAGCAACAGCAACAGCAGCAGCAATAGTAGATACAGCAACAATAGCAGTAGCAATAGCAACAGCAACAGCAGCAGCAATAGTAGATTCAGCAACAATAGCAGTAGCAATAGCAACAGCAACAGCAGCAGCAATAGTAGATACAGCAACAATAGCAGTAGCAATAGCAACAGCAGCAGCTGCAGCAATAGTAGATACAGCAACAATAGCAGTAGCAATAGCAACAGCAACAGCAGCAGCAATAGTAGATTCAGCAACAATAGCAATAGCAATAGCAACAGCAGCAGCAGCAGCAACAACATAATAATCAGCAACAGCAACTACAGCAACAGCAGCAGCAGCAATAGCAAAAATTGCAAAAGCAACAGTAGCCATATCAACGGCAGCAACAACAGCAGCAACAGCAATAGCAACAATAGCAGCAGCAGTGGCAGCAACAATAGTAATAGCAACAGCAGCATCAGCAGCAACAATAACAATAGCAACAATAATAACAACAGCAACAGCAGCAGGAGTAACAATGTCAGCGCCAATAACAATAGCATCATCATCAGCAACAATAGCAAAAGCAATAACATCAGCAAAAGCAGCAGCAGCAACAGCACTAGTGACAGCATCATAATCAGCAACAGTGACAACAACAGAAGCAACAGCAGTAACAGCAGTAGTAGCAACAGCAACAATAGCAGCAGCAGTAGCAATAATAAAAATGTCAGCAACAGCAGCAGCAACAATAGCAACAGCATCATAATCAACAACAGCAACAACAGTAGCAACAATAGCAGTAACAATAGTAACAGCAAGAGCAGCAACAAAAACAATAGCAACAATGTCATCAGTAGCAGTCGCAGCAGCAGCAACAGCAGCAGCAGCAACAACAGCAACAATGTAACAATCAACAATAGCAGCTACAACAGCAACAGCAGTAGCAAAAACTGCAATAGCAACAGTAGCCATATCAACAGCAGCAACAACAGCAGCAATAAGAGCAGCAACAGCAATAGCAACAATAGCAGCAGCAGTAGCAGCAACAATAGTAGCAGCAATAGCAGCATCAACAATAACAGCAACAGCAACAATAGCAATAGCAACAGCAGCATCAGCAGCAACAATAACAATAGCAACAATAACAACAGCAACAGCAGCAGGAGCAACAATGTCAGCAATAGCAACAGCAACAATAATAACAATAGCATCGGCAACAATAGCAAAAGCAATAATATCAGCTCTAGCGAAAGCATCATAATCAGCAACAGTGACAACAACAGAAGCAACAGCAGTAACAGCAATAGTAGCAACATCAACAATAGCAACCGCAGTTGCAATAGCAATAATGTCAGCAACAGCAGCAGCAACAATAGCAACAGCATCATAATCAACAACAGCAACAACAGTAGCAACAATAGCAGTAACAATGGTAACAGCAAGAGCAGCAACAAAAACAGCAACGACAATGTCATCAATAGCAGTCGCAGCAACAGCAGCAACAGCAACAACATAATAATCAACAATAGCAGCTACAATAGCAACAGCAGCAGCAGCAGTAGCAAAAACTGCAATAGCAACAGTAGCCATATCAACAGTAGCAGCAACAACAGCAGCAACAGCAACAGCAATAGCAACAATAGCAGCAGCAGTAGCAGCAACAGCAGCATCAACAATAACAGCAGCAGCAATAGCAATAGCAACAGCAGCATCAGCAGCAACAATAACAATAGTAACAATAATAACAGCAGCAACAGCAGCAGGAGCAACAATGTCAGCAATAGCAACAATAACAATAGCATCATCAGCAGCAACAATAGCAAAAGCAATAATATCAGCACTAGTGAAAGCATCATAATCAGCAATAGCAACGACAACAGAAGCAACAGCAGTAACAGCAATAGTAGCAACAGTAACAATAGCAGCAGCAGTAGCAATAGCAACAATGTAAGCAACAGCAGCAGCAATAATAGCAACAGCATCATAATCAACAACAGCAACAACAGTAGCAACAATAGCAGTAACAATGGTAACAGCAAGAGCAGCAACAAAAACAGCAGCAACAATGTCATCAGTAGCAGTCACAGCAACAGCAGCAGCAGCAGCAGCAGCAACAACAGCAACAATGTAACAATCAACAATAGCAGCTACAACAGCAACAGCAGCAGCAGCAAAAACTGCAATAGCAACAGCAGTCATAGCAACAGCAGGAACATCAGTAGCAGCAACAGCAGCAACAGCAACAGCAATAGCAACAGCAGCAACAGCAACAGCAATAGCAACAGCAGCGGCAAAAAGAGCAGCAATAACAAGAGCAGCAACAATAGTAGCAGCAACAGGAGCATCAGCAACAACAGTAGAAGCAACAGTAGCAGAAGCAAGAATGTCAGCAATAGCAGCAACAGGAATAGCAACAGCATCATAATCAACAACAGCAATACCAGCAACAACAAAAGCAGCAACAATAGCAGTGACAACAATGTCAGAAACAGCAGTAGCAACAGCATCATAAAAAATAACAGCAACAACAGCAGCCACAGTAGCAACAACTGCAATAGCAATAGCAGCTGCAGCAACAGTAGCAACCATAAGAGCAGCAGCAACAACAGCAACAGCAGCAGTAGCAGCACAGCAGCGTCAGCAGCAACAATAATAGCAACAACAATAACAACAGTAGCATCAGCAACAGCAACAACATCAGCATGAGCAGCAACAATAACAGCAGCAATAGCAGCAGCAATAAAAACATTAGCAACAACAGTTACAAGAACAGCAGCAGCACCAATAACAACAGCAACACCAGTAACAATGGCAACAGCACCAGCAACAATGTCAGCAGCCACACCAGCTGCTGGAGACTGACCACTAACTGAATGCCTGGCACTGCAGTGGGTGATTCACCACATTTTGGCATTTGTAAGCCCAGGCCTTGAGGGTGAGACAAGAACGTGGGCCATGGAATCTGGCTGCCAGGATTGAAACCTTGGCTTTGTTCTGTACTGGCTGTGTGGCTTTAAGCAAGTCCTTTGATTTCTCTGTCCTGGGTTTTTGTCAGTCATCACCAGGTTAATAATAATACCTGTTTCACAGGGTTGTTAGAAGGATTCGATGAGGGAATACAGGCATACCTTGGAGATATTTCAGATTCAGTTCCAGACCACCACAATAAAGCACATTTTGCAATAAAAAGAGTCACAGAAAATTTGGTTTCCCAGTGCATATAAAAGTTATGCTTACACTATGCTGCAGTCTATTAAGTGTACAATAACATTATGTCTTAAAATGCATATACCTTAATTTTTAAATACTTTATTGTTAAAAAATGCTAACAATCATCTGACCCTTCAGCGAGTCATAATCTTTTAGTTGGTGCGGGTTTTGTCTTGATGTTGATGGCTGCTGACTGATCATGGTGGTGGCTGCCGAAGGTTGAGGTAGCTGTGGCAATTTCTTAAAATAAGACAACGATGAAGTTTGTCACATCAGTTGAATCTTGCTTTCATGAAAGATTTCTCTGTAGCATGCAATTCTGTTTGATAGCATTTTACTCATAGTAGAACTTCTTTCAAAATGAGTCAGCTCTCAAACTCTGCCACTGTCTTATCAACTAAGTTTACGTAATATTCATAATTCTTTGCTGTCATTTCTACAATGTCCACAGCATCTTTGCCATCTCAAGAAACTACTTTCTTTGCTCATCCATAAGAAGCAACTCCTCATCTGTTAAAGTTTTATCATAAGATTGTAACAATTCAGTCACATCTTCAGGCTCTACTTCTAATTCTAGTTCTCTTGCTATTTCTACCACATCTGCAGTTACTTTGTTTACTGAAGTCTAGAACCCCTTGAAGTCATCCATGAGGATTGGGATCAACTTCTTCCAAACTCCTGTAAATATTGATATTTTGACCTCCTCCCATGAATCACAAATATTCTTAATGGCATCTAGAATGGTGAATCCATTCCAGAGGCTTTAAATTTACTCTGCCCAGATCCACCAGAAGAATCGCTATCTATGGCGGCTATAGCCTTATGAAATGTATTTCTTAAATAATAAGTGAAAGTTGAAATTAAATCACTCCTTGATCAATGGGATGCAGAATGGATGTTGTGTTAGCAGTCATGAAAACAACATTCATCTCCTTGTATATCTCGATCAGAGCTCTTGGGTGGCCAGATGCATTGTCAATGAACAGTAATATTTTGAAAGGAATCTTTTTTCTGAGCAGTAGGTCTCAACAGTGGGCTTGAAATATTCAGTAAACCATGCTACAAACTAATGTGCTGTCATCCAGGCTTTCTTGTTCCATTTGTAGAGCACAGGCAAAGTAGATTTAGCATAATTTGTAAGGGCCCTAGGATATTCAGAATGGTAAATGAGCACTGGTTTCAATATAAGGTCACCAGCTGCATTAGCTATTAATAGGAGACTCAGCCTTTCCTTTGAATTTCTGAAGTCAGGCATTGACTTCTCTATAGCTATGAAAGTCCTAAACGGCATCTTCTTCCAATAGAGGGCTATTTTGTCTACGTTGAAATCTATCATTTAGTGTAGCTACCTTTGTCCACTATCTTAGCTAGATCTTCCAGATAACTTGCTGCAGCTTCTCCATCAGCACTTGCTGCTTCACCTCACACTTTTATGTTATGGAGATGGCTTCTTTCCTGAAACCTCATGAGCCAACCTCTGCTAGCTCACATTTTTCTTCTGTAGCTTCCTCACCTCTCTCACCTTCACAGAATTGAGCTCTGGAGCAGGCTTTGGCTTAATGGAATGTTGTGACTGGTAAGATCTTCTATCCAGACTACTCAAACTTTCTCCATATCAACAATTAGGATGTTTTTCTTTCTTACCATTCCTACATTCACTGGAGCAGCACTTTAAATTTTCTTCAAGGACTTTTCCTTTGCATTCTCAGCTTGGCTAACCGTTTGGCACAGGAGGCCTAGCTTCTGGCCTTTCTGGGCTTTTGACACGCCTTCCTCACTGAGCTTAGTCATTTCCAGCTTTTGGTTTAAAGTGAGAGACGTGTGGCTCTTCCTTTCACTTGAATATTTGGAGACTGTTGTGGGTTATGAATTGGCCTAATGTCAGTACTGTTGCGTCTCGGGGAATAGGGAGGCTCCAGGAGCGGGAGAAAGATGGCAGGGCTGGCTGGTGGAGCCCTGAGAACACACGCCACGTTCATCCATTAAGTTTGCCGTCTTACATGGATGCGGATTGTGGTGCCCCCAAACAACTGCAATATAACATCAAAGATCACTGATCGCAGGTCACCATAACAAATATAATAATAATGAAAATGTTTGAAATATTGTGAGAATTACAATGCAGAGCTGCCACAAACCTTCAATTTATAAAACACCGCAGTGTCTGCAAAGCGCAATAAAGCGAAGTATAGCACAGGGAAACGAGGTGCTCCTGGGTGCGAGTGCACTGGGGATGCTCTAGCTGAGAGCTTTTAGTAAACGTAGGCGACTCGTATGCTCACTTTACAGAAAAGGAAACAGGCTTAAGAGGCGAATAAGGGTCAGGTGAGACTCACACAGGCTAGACTGGTAACTAGTTAGGACGCGCACCCTTAGGAACCCAGGGGCTCTCGGCCCTGCCCTTTCTTGCTGGCCCTCCTTGGTGTCTGCGGCACTGTACCTGGGTCAGCTTTCCGTGCCGACCAGGTCTGCAGACAGCCCTGCCTCCCACCCCTCCCGCTGCAGCAGCCGTGTCCCAGCTGTCCCCGCCTCCCCTCCGAGGCTCTCCCGCAAGCCCCCAAGCCGCTCGCACGCAGACCTGTCTTCCGCCTGAGAACAGTGAGCTGAGTTACGCAGCACAGAAAAAGGAAAAGTGCAGATCTTCATAGGAGTATTTGTGGGTTACATAAACAGAAAGAATATAAAATAACAAAAGGAATACTCTTTTGAAATATCTCTTTAGCCTGCTTTGAACCAGCCTGATGAAAATGAAAGACTGATGAGTATCGGCATATATGTGTGGCCCCGGGCTACATTTCTCTGTCTTAAAACAACTCAGGACGTATTTTAAAATTTGAATTTCAATAGATAGTCTAGGTACTTATTTTCCTGTTTTACAGAACAGCTAGGAAAGCTGTGAATGGTAACACTGGCTCCTGGACCTTTACCGCCAGGCCCCTTACACACACATTGGCTTATTCAGTTGTTAGCAAAGCCAGCGAGTAGCTACTGTTGTCCCCACTCACAGGTGAAGAACTGAGGCTTGGAGGCCGTCAGGCCACACAGAGGGCGAATGTGAGGACAGCCCTGTCCTCACCGCACGTATCACTGCCTGCCTGGCGCCAGAGCGCTGCCTGGGAAAGGGAACTTGAATTAGGGATGCTGCTGAAGGAACACCAGCATTTATTCCCCAAATCTTTGGTCAGCTCCTCCTCTGTGTGTGCCAGGTGCTGTGCTAAGCTCTGGGGATGCAGGTAGACAGGACTTAGTCTCGTGTCTGGGAGGGGAGGTGCCCGTGTGCGTGGGAAGCTGCTCTGAGATGGGGGTATGGAGTGGGGGATGGTTGGGCTAGATCAGGGGTCTCAGACTCAAATGTCTGCATGCACCAAGCAGATCATATAATGTACCAGACACAAGACGATAAGGAACAGTGGGGACTGTGGCCTGCTGAAGAAGGCATGCCCTTCAGAAAGCCGAGCCCTTGCTCGGCTCCTACAAATTACTAACAAGAGGTAATACCTGCTCAGTGTTACCAAATCTTCTGATTTTTTTAAACAGATCCTAGAAGTCCAGTTTATATGGAATTTCTCTCTAAAAAAAAACAAAAAAAAAAAACAAAAAAAAACCCCACTGCGTGGGCTGAACAAAACATTTGAGAACTTGGTGTCCTATGGGCTGCCAGTGTGTGACCTCTGGTCGGATTCCAAGGCCTCTTCCGATCTAAGACTCAAGTTCTAGGAAAAGCCTCGGACCACTGCAATTTGGCAACATTTTGCCCAAGAACAATTCTAAGGAATATGTTAAATATGAAGGTTTCGTAGAATGGATAAAATTCAGCTCAGTTTGTGGCACCAATAGGCCAAAACTGGCATAAAAACAAAATAAATAGAAATATCTAAGCATACTGCATAAGCATACTTATGGGGAGGGTGTCATACAGGTTTCTCTGTATTTAGATTTTTTTCAATTTACTTTTTGAATAAGTTCATATGGTCCAAAATTCAGAAATAACAAAAACAGGTATTGACATGTCTTCTATGGGTTCTGGATTTTGGGGTCCTATTTAGAAAGACCTTCTCCCCTACGAAAGTATAAAGGAATCCTCCCATGGTGTCTTCATTATTTTTAAGTCTTTGATGTAGTTTGCATTTATCTGGATGTACGGTGTGAGGTATGGATTTGATCTAATCTTCCTTTCCGACTGGCTACAGAGTTGTCCCAAAACCTTTATGAAATAGTTCCTTGAGGAGCTTCAGCCGCCTACCTCTGCATGTTTTCCGCTTCCTCAATGGTCTCAGGCAAAGCCTCCCCTTTGGTCTCTGGCAGCAGCAGCACCAGTCCTCCCGCAACCAAGCCAACCACAGCTGAAAGCCAAACAGATGCAAACCACATTAAGAACTGAAAAACACAGGTTCTATAATTAGAGCTCCCCTTATTTCTATTTAAAATTTTTTTGGGTATTTTTTTCTATACTTATTTACAGATTCCTTTGCCATCTCGGACTGTCCCATTTTCCGTCATAAGTATTACACCAATTCCAAACTCCATTGAATTACAATTCCTTATAGGGAAATGAAATACTTAATATTTTGAGTCAAGGTTATTCTAGGCTAGGGGACATTGCCACCATATTAAGATACTTTCGAGTTAGAAAATAACTTTTAAAAAAACTGTGTGAAAAGGAAGAACATAACCCTGCCAGTATAAAGCACTTAGTAATGAAAATAAGTCAGAAACTTGGATCATTATTTGCAAATAAAAGTAATGAATCGTGTAACTACATAACGACACTAAAAATTATAAAGTATAGCCAGGCATTTAGTTCAAATTCAGGTGTTTGCTAAATTCCTGTTAATCCTTGTCTCTGGCTACAATTTTGAATAATAAATGCTTTAATGGTTTTGTTTTTTTTAGATTCCAATAAAAGCTTTGGTCTTTTAAAGTTATATTTTTATGTCTTCTATGTTAGAATGTAGGAAGTCAGATATGGGTTCCTCACTAGTTTGGGGTTTCAAAACAAGCATGCTGGCCTTTATTTTTGAACCCTTAAAAATGGGCTTAACAGAAGCCACAGAGCACAGTGGCTCAAAACACAAGCCCGAGTGCCTGGGCGGCCACACTGCCTCCCTCACTTACTGGTTGGCCTTGGGAAGTTTTGCAATCTCTCTGCAGGTCAGATTCCCCCACAGTCTTATGAAGAGGCTGAAATGAATTAATATTTGCCAAGCCCTGAGAATAGTGCCTCGCACGGGCTATGAATTGTGGAAGTGCTTACTAAATAACCACCTCTCAACATCTCTCCAAACCTCCCAAGATTCACTTGGTTATTACATTGTAACTAATGCAAACACGATGCACATTCGCAGGCATTGGAATCTCTGAAGTGAGAGGATTATGACAAATGCAATGCAAATGATTAATCAAATTATCATTCATTCAGAATTTTATATTTGCAAAGACGGGCCTAATTAACCGGGATGATCCTTAACAGTTTTTCTAGCACTCTTTCAACCAGGATTTTCCAATGTGTTGATTTTCATGTTTCTTCTATTACTGTTTTAAGACTATTTCAAGACCACAGTTAGCACACCATTCTTGTGTAGAAAGAAAAGGAAAGAAGTTAAAATGCAAAACTACTGGTTTTGCTTTCTGCTAACTACTCAGATTAAAGGTTGGTGAGGGAAGAAGATGAAACTACCCACAAGAATACAATTGGAATTGTCTTTGATTTTCCTGTGTATGTTGCAATGTAGTTATAATCCTTTGTCCTTCCCAGGGGAGGATGAGGCATGAGCAAGGGTCCACAATGTTCCTCTGGGTCTGGATTTTGCACTGCTTTGTTAAACAGATGTGGAGAAACATGAAGTAGCTGTTTGCTACCCAGCAGTGTCCCACTGACCCACTGGCCACCCACTGTCCACCTAAGGGAGTAGCTGATGTTGAGGTGTCTCTAACTTCCTCCATAGCAGAAAGGGGGCCAGAGGGTGGGCTCAACCTGGAAAGGGGGCTCTGGGGACAGGCTCGTCAGCCAGTGTTGGGGGAGAAAGGAATTTGGGGCACACACATCTCATCAGCAGCGCCAGCTACTCAGTGGGCAGCCCACGGTTATCGCAGGGTAAAGAGCTTGTGTTCCCCCAGCGCTGGCCCCTTGTCATTCAGCGAGAATGTGGAGGAACACATCGGTCTGTTTCTCGGGTGAGTTCTATCAGTGCTTTGGAACTTTTGCTGGCAGATCCACAGCAGTGGAAAATTTTCCCCCACACAAATCCCTTGAGAAGAGGGGAAGAGAAGGAACGAGCAGGATGCTTGTGGGCAGCTGTACAGCCCCAGGAGCGAGGCCAGGGGCTTCCTGGGCTGCATGTGAGAGTAGGGCCTTTTCCTCTCCTCCCCCCAAATTAAGTGAGTGTCATACACCCCAGGGAAGAAGCATCACATATTTGAATTAAAAGTGGCTCCGAATGGGTCTTAAAGGAGACTGAAATGGGTGCATTGTGGGCCAGGTAACCAGAGGTGAATGCCATGTGTGTGAATCTGGAGCAGCGTTCACACGGCAGGTGTCTGTGGGACACACAGGAGCGGCTCTGTCGTGAGCCTACAGCTGTGGGAACAGGCCACGGATGCCGGATGGACGGACGGACCCGGGACCCGCAGTGCCCTTGCATGGTTGCAGATTTCATGCTGAGCACCTGCCTCTGTGTGCTAACTGCTGATGATTAGACTTGTCCCTGTCACCTTCTGTCCTCCAGGGAGGGGAGGGGCTCAGTGCTGGGACATTCCCACCTGCCCCTGGCTCTTAGGCAGTAGCAGAGGGGCTCTCTAATTGCCGCAGGAGCACGCACACTGGGCTCCACTGTGCTGACGCATTTTCTTAATGTGGGTCTTTGTTTCCTCTGGGTTTCAAAATCGTAACTGCCTTTCTGTGAAGCAAGAAGTAAAGGGGCTTTGTGCTTTGTGTTTCGCCCTCCGGACATGGATGAGGCAGAAGAGCGAGCTCTCTGCCGGGAGACAGGAGAGGTGGGAGTCTCGGGTGGAGAGTTAGGGCAGCTGCAGGGAGGCTCCTCCCTGCTCCTTCCTGCCTGAACTTTGCCCGTCTAAGGCAGGAGCCCACACCTGCGTGTTAGCAGTGACTGACAATGTGAATCCTGCGCTAGTATTAACCGGTATTGCTGATACTAATAATGTTACTAACGAGTAGTAGTGATTGGTATTTACTAATAGGCACGATGCCTATTTTGCAGTAGAGAAATAAAGGTCCCTAGAAACATAGGTTTTCGTTTCAAGACCTCTACGAGGATTTCTCACCAAAAACCACCAGCGGGAGCTCAAGCCAGATGTCAGTGAGCCGGTAGACCAGGAATGGTGCAATGATGCCACCAATGTCACACATTGAGGAACAGACGAGGACACCGAGATTCCTAAAATGCAGGCAACTGATTTAACTTTTTAATTTATCAAAGTGCAGTAGTTATTGAAACCACCTACATTAAAATAATGTCAGGCCATGGACAGGAATAGTGATAAAAGTCTGATTTCTGCACAAGTATAGACATAGCTACAACTTAACCAGCCATTGTTCCCTAATGCTGTCACTGCTCACTGCTTGTCCCTTCACAGGGGCAAGATTTGTGACTTCCCCAACTGCTTCTACAGATTGCATTTCTATGGTAAAACCTAAGGCTGGTTCTTGAGATGTCCTCCAGACTCTGCCTTTGGGGGTCCCCGCAGCCCTGGTGGGAACGGACCCAACGAGGCCTGCAGGCCCCCACTCAGAGACCCCTGTTCACCAAGGACACTGTTTCTGCTTCCCAACTGTATGAGTCCATCCCCAGCCAATCAGCAGACCCCATTCCCTAGCGCTTCGGTCACCAAAACTCCTTTAAAAATCTTAGCCCCCAAATTCTAGAGGAGATGGAGCTGAGAAAGTCATGCCGTCTCCTCGCCCGGCACCATATGATGCTGGCAGTGCGTTGGCCTTGGTCCAGCCGGGGGGAGAGGGACTGGGTTGGGCGGTAACTTTACCCCCAACCTCACCTCCAAATAAATACTTCCCCAAATCATTAAAATGTCTGAGAACCGAAAAAAAATTTTACATTGTTTTCAGTGCCTAAAAACATTCATTTCCTGTTGTTCTTGTTTTACATAAACTTTAAGATGTTTAATGGTGGGAGGAAGAGCCATTTTTCCTTCTTGCTTCCTTCCCTGGGCTGCCCTGGGCTGCCGCTGCGGGCCTGCGGGCTGCCCCGCACTGCGCTCTGCTGCAGCGTCGGTGAGCCCTGTCTCGTGACCCGGTCCTCTGTTCTCACCACGGTGTCCGTGGTCCACCCCAGCCTGTAAGTGTGAGAGGTGACCTGCTGGGCCCGGATGCTGCCTTTAAATCTTCTCACCTTCCCTCACACTGTGTTTTGAAAAGCAAGGTGTGCTCTGCCTGCACCCGTGGCAGTTCCAGCCAATAAGCAAATAAATATCCCAACCGCCCTCTTCATGCTGAGGAAAAGGCACTCACCTAATGAATGTGGGGAACAGTTCCGCGTTGACCAGGCAAACCATCTCAAAAGCCATTGTAATCCCCATTCTGCCCAAGCACGCAACGGTCATTTTTAGCCACTGTAGATCTGTGGGGAAAAGCACACCACTAGTGCTCGCGTGCCGCAGACGGTCCCCCTCTCAGCCGTGCCGCAGGGGGCGGGCTTCGAGGACAAGCCCCCCATTCCAGAATGGGGCAAGAAAGCAAAATTGGTTCTTTTGTAGAACAACAAAGTCTCACATGTGTTTGTTTGAACCTCAGACACAATTGTAATACTTGCTCGCTCTTGTTTTTAAAGACTATTTTTTTAGAGCAGTTTTAGGTTCATAGCGAAATTGAGAGGGAATAGAGATTTCCCATATACTCTTTCCGCCTCCTGCACACGCACAATCTTCCCTGTTATCAACACCCCCCACCCAAGTGGTGCATTTGTTACGACTGATGAACCTGCATTGATACATCATAATCACCCCAAATCCACAGTTTGCATTAGGACTCACTCTTGGTGTTGTACATCCTATGGATTTGGACAAACATATAATGACCTGTATCCAGTGTTATAGTATCGTACAGAATAATTTCATTGCCCTAAAAATCCTCTGTGCTCTCTTAACTTTAGACCTCAATCATTAATGACAATGGAATTATGCCAGTTTCCAAAGCTGGGCCAACTTCAGTCTACAGAGGTCACTCCAAAGAAACAGCAAAATATGGACTCATTTTTTAAAATTACTAATAACGGAAGGATCAAAACAAATCCATGTTGCTAAAAGGATTCTGTTCTACAGGCTTTTGCTCCTCTTCCTTGAGAAAGCATTTTTAAAAGGAAAGAGAGTAACTGAATAATTGTTTATTGATGGCATTTACTTAAGTTTTCTCATTTATTCTGTAGGATGATGCAGGGAGGTGAAGAGAGTTGCTAAATAATACCTGGGAAGTGCTGGAGTAAGATTTTGAACCTGGGTCTGCTCAGCTTTGCTCTAGGCTGGCTCGATGGCCCGTAGCATGGATCCCCACAGCCTCTCTTGTTATATCGCATCAGGGAACAACTGGGTACAATTGTTCCTAGAGGTAGGCAGGCCATATAGGTTTAGGTCCCAGATACTATTCTGCATCTTTCAAATTGATCCAAATGATAAATTACATGGTCTTCCTATCAAAGGGCTGAGGACACCCCCTCTTCTCAGGGCCTTCGAGACAAGACCCCAGCTTGTCCTGAAACTTACCATCAGGGATAAAAGCTGAGGCTAGACAGGCTGCTCCTGCCACCATATTTGACGCAGCCCAAGGATAACGGCGACCGACCCGGTCAATGGTGAAGATGATGATGAAGGCAGCTGGGAATTCAACCAGGGCAGAGTAGAAGAAATCCAGGTATATATTGTCCCCTGCGAGGCCCATGTGCATGATGAGGCCCTGATAGAGAACAGAGCTCGTGAACCTGAGCAGAGAGGAGAGTTCAGGTCAAGCTGAGTGCCAGCATAACCACCGAAAGGGAGAGGCTTCTGGAAAAATAAGAGTTGGTTGGGCCAGGCGTGGTGGCTCACACCTGTAATCCTAGCACTCTGGGAGGCCGAGGAGGGCGGATTGTTTGAGCTCAGGAGTTGGAGACCAGCCTGAGCAAGAGCAAGACCCCGTCCCTATTAAAAATAGAAAGAAATTATATGGACAGCTAAAAAAATATACATAGAAAAAATTAGCCGGGCATGGTGGCACATGCCTGTAGTCCCAGCGGAGGCTGAGGCGGGAGGATTGCTTGAGCTCAGGAGTTTGAGGTTGCTGTGAGGTAGGCTGACGCCACGGCACTCCAGCCTGGGCAACAGAGTGAGACTATGTCTCAAAAAAAAAAAAAAAAAAAAAAAAGAGTTGGTTGTAGGCCACCTTTCCCACTGATCCCTCCATCCACCACCTTTATAATATCTGATCCACTTCATTGGCTGGCTGTGACCCGAGGACCCTGGGAAGAAATTAGGATAGCATTTCCTGGCCAGATTGAAAGCAAAGAATGTCTTAATAGAGCGATTTGTTTAGTAAAACTAGATCAAGTTATTAGTGGTTATGAATTACATCTGTCTTTGTGGTCTTCTAACACAGTGGGGTCGAAAGAACGGACCACGTAATTCCAATTTTAGGAAATCAGAAGACCACATGGGTAGAGCTCCTCTCTTGATGATTTCTCTCTCGACCCAATGCAAACAGCATTTGGACAACGTTTTTAGCTTTATTGACTAAAAACGTTCATTATATGTAATAGAAAATGTGAAGATAATCAACAAGAGTCACAGTTTTTCAAAAAAGGAAAGAAGGATAATGAGGCCAAATTTCAAAGCTGCCTTTTTGGTGCAGCACTGCGAAGGTTGCTCGGTTAACTCCTGGGGAGCTCTGCTTTTGTCAGCGATTATGCATCTTCCCTTGGCTGGCTGAGACCCAGCGCTGCTGGGAGCATCCCCGCCGAGAAGGCGGCCTCAAAACTCTGCGAGCACCTGCAGCCAGCACAGTGGAGATCACGTTACCGGGTTGTGCAGCCAGCGGATTATTCTTGTTCATTAATTTATTTATTTTTTCTCCAGGTAGAAAGAAAAAGGAAAGAAAAGTCCCTTTCCTTGCCATTCTTGTACTGCCATAGAGATCTACACTCATCATCAATTAATCTCTACCAACAGCTCTCGATTTTGGCTATATGTCAGAATCACCTGGAGAATTTAAACCATCTTGGTCCCTGGGCCCTACCCTCTACCAATTGAATCAATATCTCTGGAGACGGGGGTTTGGCCTGGGTGTTTTATAACCTCCAGGTGATTCTAATGTGGAGCCAAGGTTGAGAATGCCCTGATTCATGCTCAGGGACGGTAAGTGGATTTCAACATTTGCTGAAAAACCTGCTATGCATGAGCCACACGCTGCCGTCCGCTGTTGACACCAACACTGGGATTAGGTTATGAGTTGAAGGTGCCCTTGTTCCCTCCTTAACGTGGCTGATTGTGATTAAAAGACTTCGGAGGGATTTTAAAGGGAAGAATATTCCTTACCAGTTGTACATCAAGATCAAAGTACGTTTCCTTATCTGAGGGGTTCTGACCAAGTCAAGAAAGGAAGGGTCCAACTTCTCGTTCACTTCCTCATCAGGTCTCAGGCTCTAAGAAAAGACATGGTAGGAACAGCTTTGTCTATTTGAGGCTGGTGTCTCTGGGTCATACAGGGAATAACAACAATTTCTTACACATATCGGTGTTTACCACGTGCCCAGCACTACACTAAGCAGTTTGCACACTTTGTCTCATTGAATCTGTAAAAAATCCTAGAAGTTAGGTTCTATTTCTTTCACCCCGTTTTACAGAAGAGGAAGCTGGGATGCGGAGAAGTTAGACAATTCCTAGTGCCTGTCTGAAATGATATTATTTGTAGAGCACAGTGGGCTATAATCGATGCCCAGCCTTGCGGCCCGGCCTTGTGGGCTGAGGGGAAGCAATGCGTCTGCCACCTGGACCGTTTGTGGCCCACCAGGCAGGAGGCTGTGCCCTGGGGCCTTGACATTCACACTGGCTTCAGCATCACCTGAAGCTCGTTAGAAATAGGCGGGAAACAGACCTTTCTGAATCTGCATTTTCCCAAGGTTCTCAGTGATTCCTGTGCACAGAGGGTAACGTTTAAGAACCCTGCTCTAGAAGAATATGGTCAGTAGGTGGTGGAGTGGAGATTTACTGCTGACACCTGGATGTCACCTCTTAGGAGACGATGACTCTCCTGTGATTTACCCACTGACCCTTCACTGAAGGACTCTAACACCTGAGAATCAGGTGCTCTGCCAGACATACATTTCAACCACCCAGGAACCAGGGAGGAAGTAAAGGAAAAAGCCCTCTGAGTCCAAAAATTCTCATTCTAAATGTCATGTAAATCTCAAGTTCTTACACGTAACCTATCATATTAATAGATCCTCCTTCAGAAATGATTTACTCTTATTTTGACATAATTTTCTAATAAGCTTAATGTTTTCTTTTCCAGCCCCTATTAGATGAAAAGGTTTGAGATCCAAGTAGTGAGATCTGCTAAAGGCAAACACTGAGCACATAATGAACACTTGAGTAACTTGATTCTATTTAAGAAGGCAGCAGATTGCTTAAAATGTTTTGGGGCCATTTCTATCCAAATGTTTAAAATTCTAAGAAATTATTTGTGTCTAAAGAACTGTTCTCTCTTCCTGTTCTCCATGATGGCAGGTCTAGGTGCAAAGGGGAGGCCTACGTGGGAACTGTGCATCCGCAGGCTCTGCCTCAGCATCTGTGTGGGGAGGGCGGGGACAGACTGGCCCAGGCAGCCAAGGTGCAGGGGCAGCTTTCAGGCCAGACCCCTGCGTCCTCCACGGCTAGATACACTGCCAGGTCCTTTGGCAGCGGCAGAAATGAGATCGCCGTCCCCTGCGCAGCCAGTGGGGCCAAGGCAGAAGGATTCCTGGAGAAAGGTCTAAAGGTGTGGGAGAATGAGTTAAGAAAAAAATAACTTGTCAGATACTGGAGACTTTGGTTTTGGGATCCAGGAGCATATTGATCCGGGTATCAAATATGACACAAGCACTAGTATGCACAGCTTGGACTTCTGTGTGGTGCAGGGCAGGCTGGGTGTTGACACTGCAGACAGGAAGTGCAGGCCAGGCTGCACTGGGCCAAACACAGAACCAGCCAAGAGGAGGCCCCGCGCTGGTTCCAGCAGAATTATGACAGGATCATCCTTCCTGGCAAATAAATTCCTGTTTCTATCCAAAAGGCCAACAGAAAAGTTTTCAGTGAAAAAAAGAACTGTCGTGCCGGTCTAAGAATCTGACGTGGGGATGCCGGACACACAGGTAAGCGTGGCCCGAGTGGCCGGCGGAGGTGTGAGTTGCACAAGATAGAGACTCCTTGTGTGACCTTTAAATGATCTCTGGTTCCCTTTTAGTTTGATGTTTTGCATCAGTTTAAAGTATTCTCCTAGGGACCCCCAAATCTTAGTACATAAAATATTCTGTTGCTTTTCACTACAAGTTAGGCCCACACGCAGGGTGGTGGGTTGGTCCTGTGCTCCCCGAGAACACCAGTGTCCACGTGTCTTCCCAGAGCCTCCCTTCTCACTGCCCCCTGATTTGGTACTTCAGGCTCTGGCTCACCTGAAGAGAGGCAGGCAGAGGTTTTCCATTTTTCTTTGCA
Source organism: Lemur catta (assembly GCF_020740605.2). Classification (NCBI taxonomy): domain Eukaryota; kingdom Metazoa; phylum Chordata; class Mammalia; order Primates; family Lemuridae; genus Lemur; species Lemur catta. The sequence continues at coordinate 140,945,882 of NC_059129.1, forward strand.
ATGTGTCTAATGATCCTCATGGCTTTAGCATTTTTGTTCTGGGAGATCAGCCACCTTGGAGACTCAGGTATGCACCTAGGGTACAAGGTCAGTGGAGGAGAAAGTTTTACTGACGTCCCCCCAACCCCAATTTTCCTAATCAGATTTCTTTGAGGATCTTACACAGTAAGGTCCAGTTGGATCTACAAAGAAATGGTCACGCAGGGGGATATGTGGCTCTTTCCTCCCTCAGATGTGACTTATGGTCAGCCTTGTCCAGGAAGCCTTCCAGCTCCCTCCTCAGAGATGTCTAAGCGGAAGCCCAGGATGTGAGCAGCCAAGCGGGGGCCGCTGGGTATCCGACTCTGCGCTGCACGCAGGAGAGGCAGGTCAGCCCGAGTGGGCCTGAGCTTTGCAAAGGCCCAGAACTGACAGAGGGTCAAAGAGCAGAGGTGGGAGTGTGCAGACTACCACAGGAAGTTCACACAGGCAGTTTGTCACCACCCTCTGTCATTACTGCCTCATTAGAATTTTGTTTGTAATTTTTCCTCTTCATACCCACAACTTCCATCTCAATTCAGGCCTTTGTCCTCTCTTGTGAGGGTAGTTGCAATAGTCTCTTCTCTGGTCTCCCTGCCTCCATTCTTCCCCCATGACACCTGTCTTCTACTCTGCATCTGGAGCAATCCTTCAAAAATGTGAAGCACATGATGGAGCTTGCAGAATTGTAAGTAAATTCAATTTGATTCTATTCAGTGAAAGTGGCAAGAGGAAGTGCTTCAGAGGTGGTCAGAACTTGGATAATAGGTAGCCTCTCTGTCATGCTAACGCACTAGGTCTTTATTCCGCAGGGAAAAAGCCATGGAAAGACTTTTAAGCAGGGCAGTGACATGGTGGAACTGGATGTCTAACATGTGGCAGGAAGCATGGATTAGAAGACAATAAACCAAATGTCAAGGAGACCAGCTGGGAATCTATCACAGTAACCCAAGCAAGAAATAATAATGATTTCCTAATGGGAAAAGGAGAAGAGAGGTGAATTCCGAGGTATAGAGGAGGGAGAAATGGGTAGAAGGAGATGAGGGAGGGGAGATGCAGGTCACTGTCAGAGTGTTATGGACTGAACGTTGTGTCCCCACAAAATTCATACACTGATGTCCCAACCCCAATGTGTAATTTGGAGGTGGAGCCTTTGGAAGGTAATTAGATGAGGCCTGGAGGGTGGACCCCCAGGAAGTGATGTGATTAGTGTCCTTATAAGAAGAGGAAGAGAGGCCAGAGGATTCTCTCTTCTGCCACCATGTGAGGACACAGCAACAAGTCTAGCTGTGTTCCAGCCAGGAAGCCCTCCCCGGGAATGGACCGTGCCACACCTGGATCTTGGACTTTTCAACCTCCAGAACTGTGAGAAACGTTTGTTTTTACGTACACAGTTATAGCAGCCTGAGCTGACTAAGACACACAGTTTTACTGGCTTTCGGACAAGGAAACAAGCTTCCTGGGGAGGGTTATGACATTTAAGTCTTAGGCAAGACAACCATGGGAAGAACAAGTGGATACATCCAAGAGGAAGTAAACAAATGGGTTTATTGCATGGGAGAGATATTTGGTCTGATAATCCAGCATCCCCCTTGCTTTATTTCAAGTAAATTAGGGGTTTCTAATAGTTTCTGCTATTTCCCATGTGTTTCCCTTGGGCAGAGAAACTCACTTTCCTTGGTAACTCTGATTGATTGATACAGTCTATCTGGAGTGCCATGTTGGGCCTTATCTGAGATAGAGACTGCTGTGATTGATTGGGGATGTCTGCCTCAGGCACAGGTATTGGAAAGTGGTGACACAAGTGCCATGTTTTACCTTCTTCATCCTAAAGTTTCCTCTGAGGAGGGATACAACAGCAATAATGATATTGTCAATCTCTTCAAGGGTCTACAGTCCAAATTGTACCACAGCTGCTAGATGCTAATTTAAACACCAAATAAGTAATGCAGAAATGTAAGATACAGGTCACAAAAACTTTAAGCCCAAAGAGAAAGACATTTGATTTCTGGGGTTGGGGTGTTGGGGAGAGACAGGCTGAAGCTTGTGATTTTTATCCCTGAGACATGGAATTGGGCTCCCTGTGAAATAAGCCTGGAAAGTGAAAGAAACCTTGGAATCAGAAGGACGGTATGCACTAAGGCAGCATTTTTAGCAACATAAAATGTTTTGGTTTATCTCCTTTTTGTTCCAAATGGACTTACCAGTAATAGAGCAAGAAGCAGAAGTTGGGCAGAGTAACTGTGAACTGTAACCACCTCCAGTGAGGAAGTGCATACGCGACCCCAGCCAGCACCAGGAGCCCGACGGTAAAGGCAACTTGGTAAAAAATCCCCACTGTTCTCCGATAGCTCGGCCCCACAAATTCTGTAACTGCAAAGAGAATGCACATGGTCAGTGCAATTCAGCACAGCAGTGAGTTGGCTGACTATCAGGACACTAGAAAGGTAACTTCAAAAATATAGCCCATATTCTAGAATTTTCTATACAGCTCTCTGAATATTTTTAAATGTTCTTTAGTTCTTATTTTGTTGTAACAATTGCTGTTGTATTAATTGATATAAAATTTTATAATCCCATATTAGATAGGATGAAAGGCCTGCCCACATGAGCAAAAACATTTGATTTATAGAATAATTTCAAGGACAAATGCAATTGTGTTTGTGTATGCAAAATTTTGATCCAGAGTAATAAGACAGTGATAACTGAAGACCTGAATAAGTGAATCAAACATTGAATTTAGATTGCAGGTAATTTTTATGTAAATGAACACCTGTATATTCTCTTACATGAGTTAAATGTTCCTTTGCAATCGTATTTGTGTAAATGCCTTGGAAACTTAGCAGAGGGCTGCAATCAGATAGTACTGGTTTGCAAGAACTGGCTTTTAAATTTTCAGGAATTTTGCAAGCTGGTTGTTCAACCCACTGGTATCTTGAAATCAGTCATGGTGGGAGTATTCACACCTGGAAACTGGAAAACTCCACAAATCAGGGCTTTTTACTCTCTAAGAGCCAATTTGGCAGGCTACCACTGCACAGGGTACAATAATCAGCTTTATCTCATCCGTGACTACATCATGACAGACACGAGGTCCATGTACATGGAATTGGGGGATAGTTGTGTTTATATGACAGACATACTAGAATTGAAATTCAAGATATTCCACAAGCCACATTTTTTGCTTTAAATGTTTGGCAAACATGTTAAAGACTTCAATTACTTATAAACCAAATGGAAATGTGCCCTAAAAATTATTTTAAAACAGTTAAACCGAGGTAAGTGCTCCATAAACAGAAATGTCTGTCTTTCAGAGGTGTTGGGGTCAGAGATGAAGTTCGGGTGGGAGGGTAGGCAGAGGTGGAGCAGTGAGGTTTACGTCATGGACATTTGGAGGGACAGGAGAAGAAATTAATGGGAGGAGGCTGAGATTAACTTTTGTTGAAATTCACATTTACGCAATTAAATTCTGTATAATTCTACATACTGTGTTTCCTACAAACCCAATTACTGGTTGAATACTGCTCACATTAATCCGTTCTTTGACCAAACGTTTACTAAGTGCCTATGCTGGCAGGACTAGTTAGCACCTCTTCCTTTTACGGAATTCCCCAAATAACTTTCCCAGGTAAAATTGTAAGCACACATATTCTAGTTTTCTCATGTGTAATGAGAGCTTTATTATTATTATTTTAATTTCAAAATATCCATTTCCCTTTGTATAGATTCTGGTTGAATGTAGCTGAAGGGAAAGTAATGATGAGGTTAATTCCCAAGATCTAATTATGGTGGTGATTTTTCTTAATATTGCTATAAAGATGCTATGCTGTTAAAATTCAAATATTCTCTTATGCTCCGTGGAGCTTACCCATAACTCTGGCTACTAATGAACAGGGTGTGAATTATATTCCTGGTCCCACAATGGCTGGCTGAGTAATCTAGGTTGAACACAGGATGTGTATTCCCAGTTTCCTTGTATGTACATTGAGGATAATCGTGGTTACTAGAATAGATTTATTCAAAATATTAAAGTCCTCTATAAATCTATTATTATCTCTCATCATTGAATCTTCTTTGTGAATAGGCCTGGTAGGCTAGATTTTCTGTGGAAATAATAGAAAACCAAAAATTCTTAAAGAGTTCTATATAATGAGAATCTGGGTGGCATGATGTTTATCCTTGTTTCTGCTTTCATTGTTCTCTTCATAGGAGGAAGGCAGAATGAGTTGATTGAAATGATTTTAGAAATTCTTTTGATATGGAAAAAAACCCTGTCAACATGGTCTTGAAGTTGGGTCTGTTTTCCCACAGAGCTGTCCCCCACTGGACTGTGTTTTGGCAGCAATGCTCCTTTGTTCCCACAGCTGCAATCACACACACATTCTTACTCAGGATGTAGCTTATTAACCAGCCTGCTTTGCTGACCAGTCCTTGGATCAAGCGAAAAATTAACATCCACGTATAGGTTGGGGAAATGGCCATGAGAACTCCAGATGTCGCATTTATGAGGATCGTAATAAACAGGCAGAGCTTACGGCCAAACCTGCAGGGAGGAAAACAAAGAGAGGGAATCGAATTAAATTTCACTCGTGAAGGTTGGAGAAAATTCGTGGAAGATAAGGAAATCTAAACAAAACAGAGGTTAACTCTAAATCATGGAAATAAGGAGGCGCAGACTGACAGCCACAGAGGAATCCAGACTTCAGCTCCTTTAGGACTTTTCACCAACCTGCTGTGCATAAAGTTTAAGCACAATGAGCCCCATTCCCCAGGGTTAAAGTGCTGCGGTCCCACACCCCCACACCGTGGCAGGTATTCATGGAGGGGGGAATTCTGCCAGGCCACCCAGTGCTGAATGCCCTCGGGGCCTAGCCCGGTCTTACATCATCATTAGAGCTGGAGCCTTTGCACTAATAGTCTCAACTAACTGCCCACCCAAGAGAGTTTTTGCTTTGGAAAAAACAAAATTCAATGTTCACTATACACCCTCATCCCTTTTCAACACGGTCTTTGTGTGTCTGCGTGGAAATTGTCTTTGGTGCCACACATGTACCATCCCATGGGGCCTTTGTTTGGAGCACCCTGGGGACAGCTGCCACACATTTGGTTTGAGGGAATTAGGTTGCATTAGTTTAGGGACACAGTTGTTCCAATACACAGAATGGAGGAAAAAGTTGTCAACCTGGTTTAATCGTGGCCTTAAATTTCACTGGGGAACATCTTCCAAATGAGGATACAATGCTATTTTAAAAAAAATAAGGCATGGCTAGAAGAAGTTTGGGAGGTCTCGGGATAGTGGTCTGAGACTCTCCCTCTACCCAGCGGAGATACTTAAGTGGTTAAATGAAAACACAAACTGCTGGAAGAGGAGAGGAGAGATGGGCTCCCAGGACTGCCAGTTTCCTGTGTCCTTCAGCTACTTGCTGCTCAGAATGTGGTCCAGAACTGTCAGCAGGGGACTGGAGGGATGAACCAGCATGGCCTGGGAGCTAGTCAGACACACAGAATCTCGGGCCCACCTCAGACCTGCTGGATCGGAATCGAATTTTTAACAAGCTTCCCCAGTGGTTTATATGCACCTGAACATCCAGGAAGCAGCACTTTAATTTCACTGAGCCTCAGTTTCTTCATCTGTAAATCATAGATTATAAAATCTACTTTAAAAGGCTGTTGTGATCCTAAATGAAAAATAACAAATAAAGATGCACAGTGAAGCAAATAGCCCACAGTAATCAGTGGAGAACTTGTTTCGGAAGATCCTGTCTGGTTGGGTAAGTTTGGCTGCCACCCACTGGGACCTCGGTTCTGCTTTGATCCAGTTCCATCCTGACAGACAGACAGTGGGGCGCTGGCTCTGGAGAGCTGATTACCAGACTGAGACAATTGGCCAGCTACTTGCCGAACACCACCATCATTAAAAATTAAATTATATACACTTACAATTAAATAAATGATATTAAAAACAAGTATAATAAATATGCAAAACTTATTTTTTCCTAATGATTTTACTGTATTTGGGCGTCCCATGCTTGTGAGGTTATTTACGTCTGCTGTACCTGCATGGTGGAAATGCTGCATGATGGCCAACTTGCTGGCCAACACTGTGTCCAGTGACCTCACTTCGATAGCTTGAAATGGACCAGGGTGGGTGTGTTTACACCTTGGAAATCAGCAAACAGCACAAACTGGGGCTTTTCCCCGCAGAGAGCCAGTTGTTAAACATGCACAAGCATGCACTAAATAGAGCGCTCATGATTACTAATCACTACAGCAAAACACCTGGAATTGGTGAGGGATTACTTTTTTGTGCCAAGTGATACTCAAAATCACTCTTCAGGAGGTTATGGATGATGAAATAAATTAGACATCTCATAAAAGATTCATTCGCAAATTGTCTAACATACGCTCTTCCTTCCCACCCTCCCTCCTCTTCTTCCTTCCTTTTCCAAAGCTGACCCTCAAGAAGTTGACTTGGGGTAAAACTCACTATTCTTTTTTTTTCTCTCTCTCTCACCCAGGCTGGAGTGCGGTGACGCAATCGTAGCCCACTGCAGCCTCGAGTGCCTGGGCTCAAGCCATCCTCCTGCCTCAGCCTCCTGAGTTGCTGGAACTACAGGCATGCGCCGCCACGCCCAGCTTTCCAGTATTCTTGTTTGCAACTTTTTCATAATGTCCTCTTGGTTTTCTTTTAAAAGACACCCTAATCAGCTATTAGGGCATTTTAAAAATTCTTCATGGAAGACAATGTTTTATTTAATGTTAGTTTAGTCTGTGGATAAAATATGGGTGTCCATGAGATTCTTGTCCCATTATATAAAATCTGAAAATTGTAGGCATGAATTATGCAAAAAAATTATTATTTTTTGAATGTTTTGGTGGTTGTCGTGTTCCTTTAGGCCACCCTTCACACTCCTGCCTGCAGGCACAGACAGGATAGACGAGGAGGCAACGGCCAGCAAAACTTCAGAGAGTTTAAGGAAAAGAGGCCAGTAGACAGCGTTTGAGGGGAGAATAATGAGTAATCAACCCTGCAGAGGAGATTTCAACAATGGGAACAAACGATGAGGTCGTCTGAGAAGGTGGGTAATTGCAGATTACAACTCAGGAATGCACTGGCAGAGGAAATCATAACCGGTCTCCTACCCGTTGAGTGGGATGAAAATAATTACCTAATTTCCTTGCCCCACTGTGCAAAGCTCAGTCACCTACGTGCTCACATCCCTCCCAGCAGGCTGAGTGTGAGGGGCTTCGCCTTACGGGGGCGAGAGATAGAGGAGCGGCGCGGCCAGACAGCCCCCAGCGAGGTCTGACTCCGGACCCCCCTTGTTAGTGTGTCTCTCTTGACTCAGTGGGACATCTCCAAACAACCTTCCTCAAAGCTGCAGCAGTAAAAACGAAAACAAACGACCTTCCTTTTCACCTCTCGGGCCTCCCACAGCCCCACGAGGAGCCTTCCCAGGGAGGCTGAGCGGATGGCAACAAACGTGGGTGATGCCACTCTCATGCCTCTCCCTCCTGCTGCCAGGCGGCCCCCGACCCCTGTGAAAGGCAGGGGTCCCCAAGGGGGAGGATACATTAAGTCACCATTATTAATCTTCACCACATTTGCAAGTTTTAATCCAGCCTGACAACGTCATCAGAGAATAACATTTAATATTATGCTCACAGGTCTGGGTTGTACCACAGATGTAGCTGGGGTGGGTGTGGGGGGGCAGCAGGCATAACGTGGGTTTAGCATTTATTTCAGAGTTATAGATTTATGCTTTATACATATATGATATATATATTTTATATAGTTACATGCCACTATCTCACTACGTGACTGATGATTAGGAAGAATAATACTGTCCAAAATGTTGAGCACAGTGCCTGGAGCACGGGAACACTCAATAAACAGTCAGTCTCATGAAATGAGCATGGGCTTCCAAAATGCTGGATAAACAAGAGAGATAAGAAGAGCCTGGTCAGCGTGAGCACGGAAGACCAGCTGCTGAAGACACGGAGTCGCCTGGGGGCCTTTTGTCCTCTCTCTCCAGAGACACTGAGGTTGTGGAGGAGAGTGACCTCCTTTGGTGCAGACAGATCCTGGCTTCCTTTCATAGATCACATCCTAGGTTCCACACACAGTCACATCTGGCCCCAGGGACCCAATTCAGGAATCCTGCAATCCCACGGGCATAGGGATATTCTGCACCGGGCCTGGTGCTGGTGGCTGCAGTACCTGAGACGCAGCAGATGGCGGGTGGTACAGAGCCCAGAGGCCCTGAAGGCCCATGACCAGGTGGATGGTGATGAGGTCAAACAATGAACTAGGAATTACCAAAGGGATTATGTCACCTACTCCTCTGCCGTCTGAACCCAAGCTGCGTGGTAGCCCGCGTGGAGAAACTGCTGCCTAATACTGAAACATCTTTCTACGGCCTCGGAGAATCTGCAAATAAAGACATGGTTCACGATGATCAAAGTAGCAGAAGAAACCTAAGACTGTGAAAACAATCGACATTACAGCCAGGAGACTGTGGTGTACGTGTTTTAGGAAAGGATGGTGTTCAAGAAGGGGCAGGTGTATCCAAGTGTTTTCCAAACCTGTGGGGTTGTTTAAATTCCGCCACAGGTGCTTCACCTACCTGTCTGCTACGTAGCCGATACCCACAGAGCCAACAAAAAATCCCACGTTCACTGACGACTGAAACAGGTCCAGCATCCAGGAGTTGGCACACACCAGGTTAAACTGCCGAGGCGTGAGTGTGTTCCGAGTGAGGAGAGAAAGAAAACAAAATCCCATTAGGATCCTGTTGGACACAACTCAACCCAGGAAACTCATTCATTATTCCTTAAATAGAAATGCGTGGCTGAATGGCAACAAACCAACTGCTTTTTGACTATGTTCCTTTTCTTTACAGGACCAAAAGATTTGCCCTTTCCTCTGGGGGTTTGTCATTAGGCTGAACTGTTGTGTTGGCTAAATCAGCTGAAATTGGGTAATTATTCCACTTATAGACAAATTCATTCTTTTCCCTTCTAACTTGAATACACAGAGGCAAATAGGTGTGTTGACCTGACACAGAAGCAGCCGTGCGGAGGCTGAGCTGCGTAGCGTCTCTTTGCTGTCTCCTTAGCAGCAAGGGCATTAGGGGCGCCCGCCAACGGCTCCCCTTTGCTCTCCTCTGGACTAAGGGGAGGTGGTGGGGACCCAGGAGATGCAGCTGCGGCTGAGAGGGCGAACTCTGCTAAGTCCCTCCCTGGGTGGCCTGGGGCAGAACGTTCTCTGCTCTGGGCCCCCCACCTCCTCATCTCTGCGGGGAGGGGTGAGATGAGCCATGCCAAGAGCCTCTTAAAGTTATGTGGTGTGAAGTCCACGAGCTTCCACATTTCCCGGGACTGTTTGTCCACTTCAGACCCTCCAAGATAGGCTTCTTTAAACGTCTGTTCATGCAAAACCCCCAAGCAGTCTTGCTGAACGAAGCTGGGCACCTGGCTTCCTCAGTGTTCTCAGAATAATCTCATTCCCCCATTTCAATAAAAGCAAGTCTCCATTTTTAAATTTCTATTTATTGAAATAAGACTTCACAATTAGCTCTTAATGTGAACTATAGTTTTTAACAAAATAGTAGTGCCATAGCATACTCTCCAGGCCCAGTGGTTTTATATGGACCTTTGAGCAAGTTAAGGGGAAAAAGACAGCCACTGAGGCAGAAGTGTGGATACACGGGGCCACACACTGAGGCACAGCGCGGGAAGTCCTGCCGCTTGCAGGGGTCCATCTGTGCGGTGGAAGAGCACAGGGAGAGGTACGGTTTCCAGAAAAGGAGGAAGCTCAATAATATCCCCTTTCCTGGCATCATTTCCCGGATTTCTGATGTGCTTTTGCTCATTTCTTACTGTTGAGACATGCACAAGGTAGAATCATTGCTGTCAGAATTTGAGGAAACTAATTTCTAGTTGGAACTAACCCACTCAATGTGCACACAAATTAGGAGCTGCCTGCTTTCATTCGGAAACTAGGATTTTATAAGCGACATGGAGTCCAAAGAGCATGTCCAGGCACAGCTATAAGAGCCAGGTCTTTCCTGGTTTTTCCCCTAAGAAAATCTCAATTATTTGCTCTGCTTGGGAGGCCTGAGCTCACTCACCTCGGTGACGATGGAGGAGCCGGGCGTGTCGTACACCCAGCCGTCCTCGCAGGGGCCCAGCGGCAGGTGGCTCCCGTTGGCGGCCAGGCCAGCCAGGGGGTCCACGCAGCCCAGGGCGCTCTGGTTCCAGTCCACCTCGTAGCGCCTGCACTGGCGGGCGAAGGCGTCGCCCGCGGCCCCCGGGCCCGGCACCGTGTAGTTCAGCTCCTCTGCCCGGCTCCAGCCGCAGCGCCGGCTCAGCTCGGCCACCCCAGGGCTGCGGCAGTGGTGGTCGGGGGTGAAGCCCAGGAAGACGATGCCCACGTAGATGGGCGTGAAGGCAGCCGAGAACAGAGTCAGGAGGAAAAACGTTTGTTTCTGGAAAAAGTGGAATCCCCCTATGTGCTCGAGAATGTCGTCCACGGTGGGCATGGTTCCTGAGGCCGCAGTCCTGCTGCTGTCCTGAGACGTCCCAGGTGCTGCCGAGAGCGGCTGCGGCCAGCTCAGCACAGATCCTGGCCAAAAGTCAAGGGGTGAGAGTTGACCTGAGACGGAGACCTTGCTCAGGCTTCAAAGTGTGCAGCTGTCCAGCGGTGTGTGTCCCGCTGAGCTCCCGAAGTGCCCTGAGCAGGCTCCCAGGGCACGGATGTCACTAGTGCTTCATGAGCTTGTGGCTACCTCACGCGGGGACCACAAACAGCCCTTTCTCTGTGTCCCAGGGGAGGAATCTGAGAGCTTTCTCGTATCACAGTCTGTTAATCTCCCTCTGGCACCCTAAGTGTCCAGGAACCTAATATATTCCTATCTCCCCCTTTCCTCGGGGTGCGCAGAAAGCACACGTGTCCGGCTGCCCAGGTACTGTGTGAATCGAGGTCTCCGGTCAGCGCCCTGTGCACACTCAGATTGGTCTGCAAGCCCCACCACTGGGCTCGTTCTCCAAACAAAGAGTGTGTTCAGGACGCACGCTGTGACTGCTTGTTTTGATTTTTTCTAGATTTTATAATTCTGCTTTTAAAAAGTGTTTTTGCTCCAATCTGGCATTCTTGCCTTTTAACCCTGAAGTTTCCTTCTCCTTGACCCATCTGTGAGGAAAGTATAAAGTGCTCACCTCACAGACAGGTCAAGTGTAAATGCAAGTGGGGTGTGTTCATGCCACTGTCTTTTTGTCCTAGATTTTTCTGTCTGTGTTCTGTTGAGGCTCAGAAAATGATACCCCAAAGTGAAGGCATCAGAAGCAAAGTCTGACCTTCTCCTGCCCTCCTGTCTCTGGCCCCTCATTCTCCCCCACGGCTAGCCATGGAAATAGATCCCTTTTCTCCAAGGCAGGTCATAGAAACCAGAACCCCTTTCTCCCAAAGCCAGCCATAAAGCCTAAACATACCACTCTAACCTTCACCCTGCCTATCTGTGTGGCAGCTGGCCATAAAGAAATGAACACCCTCCTTCCAGAGGGTCCTGCCCCGTAGCTGGGAGGAAGGAATGCTGTACGGGAGGCCAGGAGGAATCTGCACAGACAGGCCTTGCTGGGTTCTCCCTGTGCCTGTCGGCATTAGTTCATACCCTTGTTGTCCAATCGCAGTTCTGTATGCTGTGCATTCTTCATCGAACCTAAGCATAAAAATGAACTGTTTTCCCTGCATCACTGGGTCTTCGTGCTGAAAGCCCGTGTATCACATACGACTATGATCAAGTAAATTTGTTGTGCTTTTCTCTTGTTAACCTGCCTTTTGTTATATGGTTGTCGGTCGTGACCCTTATGATGGGGAGGAAAGGGCTCACCCCCTTTCTGCCCCATGGGTCAGGGGTGTCTCTTTAGGAAGGTGTTGGTGTGCCCAAATGCAGGGGCAACAGGCCGTCTGTCTTTCCTGGTGGACAAGAGGATCCGTAATGCATCGCGACTGCCACGTGGAGAGGGTCCCTGCTGGCACATCTGCGTAGTACAACGCCAGAAATTTAATCCAGTTTTCTCTCTTCTTTTTTTTCCATAAAATAGTCAGTGGGTATAATAGCATGGTCTAAAAATAGTGACACCTAGGAGTCTTCCCCCTCACTGCAGTTGCAAGCTTTTAGTTTTCTTAAAAAAGCAAAAAGCAGGTCACCAGCAAGGCCATCTGCTGACTGGCCTCCACTGCAGCTGCTCTGGGCAGCAGAGGCCGATGCCAGCGCTGTCTGCTCTGAGCTGAGTGAGTGGGCTCAGCGCAGTGTGGGGACTTCTTGGTCAGGGCCAGCGTCGTGAGTGAACAGGCAGGAGCTGAGGCTGGTCTCTCTGCTGTGAGGTCCCTACACTCCCCACCCCCATGCTCCACCTCCACGGTGACCACGGGCCCTGAAGCCGCCAGTTAAAAAGTGACTGAGGTCGTCAAACCCCACTGCACCCTGGGCCCCATGGATGGTCCCGACTGCCTGTTACTAGGAAAGGCGCAGACACCTGCACTTCAGTCTGACTCACGGACACGGTTCACAGTTCACTTCAAGACACCAGACCTTACACCGTGAGGGAGGTCGCGCCAGGTGAGGGCCACTTTGCTGGCTGAGGGGAAGTGATGTTGAAATCCATTAGGAATTAGAGTGAATGATCTGATAAGGAGATGTTAGGACTCAGGTCGCTTGCAGCAATCTGTGTGCACAGCCCTTCAACACTGTTCCACATGCTGCTGTTCCACAGCACACCTGCCGTAAAACCAGCCCCGTTAGGTGACAGACTGGAGACTACAGCAAAGCCACAGGGGCAGCGAGCAACTCGAGCAACTCGGTGGGAATCCGCAGAGGGAAGGAGGGTAGGGGCGGAGCTAACTCAACACTTAGGATTTGAGTGCAGGTCTCTTGTGGAATGTCCCTTCCTTTATGGGAGTGTGCCCAGAGGGTAATCCAATCCAATGCAAAATGATCATCTAATCCATGTAATCTGATAATTCATTGTAATTAATGTTGGAAGTATTTCTCAATCTTTCATCAGGATCCTTTACAATGTCAATAAACACTGTCCCCAGGTTGCAGTCTTCTGTGCAGCACTGAGGAAGGCCAGTCGTGCTCACAGTGTCTCCGTCCCCCACAAGAGGACAGGGGCGGTTGAGGTGGGAAGTTAGACCGATACCCTCCTACGGCAAGCCGGGCGCCAGGTGTTTAGAGGATGCCAGGGCAGAACAAGGGGGATCCATCAGCAATCAGAGAGGGGACTTTTGGGTTAAGCAGGGTGCTTTTAGCAGTTGATATCTGATCTACTGGGGTCAGTGCAACTCCCTTGCTAAGCTGAGGTCTACCTGAGACAAGAATGATTGACACTGATGTCTCACAGTGATGGCTGCTGTGTGTTCTCTACGCAGCCAACAGGGACGTGTGGCAGGTCCAGAGAGGGAGTCAGCAGAGCCCACACGTAGCCCAGCCTGGTCCTGAAGTTTTCGTGTCACCTCGGTAAGCTCCTACCTCTTGTAACATGGCAATTCTCCCTAAGCCAGAGAGCCAGTGGACGGGGTCACACAGGACTGCTACTGACTGGGGTAGCTTCAATTGTTAGTAGTCATCCACCGAGACTTCCTCTCCCTTTCTCCCGTTTTTCCTTCCTCTCTGCCCGGCTCCCACCCCACACATGCCTTTGTTTTCTTCTTCAACTCCCTGCTGCCCATCCGCGTCACTGCCAGGTGGGTTGGGCGTAGGGCTCCGTGGCCAAGCAGAGCTGCAGGTGATCTGCCTTGATCCAGAACTGTGGCTCATGGAACCTCCTGGAGGGAAGGCGGCTCACAGGACATCAGAGTAGCACGTCTGATGCTTCCGTTCCTCAACGTCTGTCCTAAGTAGCTACACGCAAATTCTTCCTGTTCAACGTCAGCTCATGCTGCTGTTGGACATTATTGATTGCTGGAAAGATCTTCCTCATCGTGCACCAGGTATAATTTTATATAGCTCTGGGGAATCATTTTTTTTAAAAGACCGAGACAGCTAAGTACTAAGTTTCCTTCCTCCTAGATAATATTTGTCTTTAAAGACTATTATTACTCTATGTAAAATTAAGTACAAAGTATTCAGTTAGGCCTTTGGCTTCCAAGTGGGTGATGGGGTTCGGGACACACCACTCCAAAATACCACACTGTGGCCTTAGAGAAAACAGCAGAAGCAGGAAAGTCCCTCTCACCTTCCCTTGTCCCTCTCTCCTGAATCAGGTCATAATACCCTTATTCGAGAGGTGCCTGTCCTAGATCGGGAGGAAAAGAATGTCCTTATCCTTGAAGACATAGGGACACAGAGAAGAATCTAAACAAACACACTTGACTATGTCTCCCCAGCTTGTTCCTGTGGGAGCCCTTGTCCCATCGCACTTCCCTGCAGCTGTCCACACTTCATCAGACCAAAGCTTAGAAACACACAGATTTCCCTGTTGCTTTGGGTCTTCACTTCTGAAGCCTCCCGTGTCATGTAAAACTTGGATAAATGCGTACGCTTTTCTCTTGTTAATCTGTCTCTTGCCGACAGGGGCCTCAGCCATGAACCCAGCAATGGGCGAGGAGAAGAAATCTTTTCTTTTCCCTGACGTCAGGTTAAAGGAGCGGCCGGGACATAAGTGCAGGCTCTTGTCACCGGAGCGCTTTGGTCTGGCCACTCTGGGTCTTCACACGGTTCCATTTGCCAAAGTGACTCCCCAGTAACATCCAGATACGATTAGAATTTCCTTGGGCATTTAACCTGCAGAACCCCAGGCGGGAGTCAACTTCCTGGCCGGACTGTGTTCTTCAAAGACAGAATCCAGGGAGACAGAGAAAGAGTCCTGGAAATGTTGCATGGAGAACTGTTAGGGAACAGAAAGAGAAGGATCTTTTCTGTAAAATTTTTATTGGCATAATTCTCAGAGATTATAAGGAATTAGCAACCAATTTCCTCCTTGACCAAGTTATCATTTCTTAAGACTGCTTATTCAGAGCATTAAGGAAAGCAGTGCACGTGACCCTCCCGTCTGTTTATGATAAAGGGATTTCAGCACAGGTGCGTGTGGGCTAGAGTCAAAGGGAATGTATAATGCTAACGTTGATTCATTCCAAACTGATTTAAAAAAATAAAACAGGTGTCAGAAACAGGCCTTTTAATTCAAGCAAAGTCGTGTTACTTAGCAAGAAAATGGGGAAAGGCCAAGGGAAGAGTTGAAGGACTCTTCCCAACAAGGTGGAAATTTTTAAGTGGCTATTAAGAAATAAGGGGAACCAGCACCACATGTGCTCTCCATCAGACTGCTATTAACTGACCGACACGTGCACACACAGTACTAACACTCAGTGGGGGTCGGGCAGGTGGGAGGGGAGGAGGGGATGGTATAGTCACACCTAATGGGTGCGGTGCGCACCGTCCGGGGGATGGACATGCTTGAAGCTCTGACTCGGGTGGGTCAAGGGCAATATACATAACCTAAACATTTGTACCCCCGTAATATGCTGAAAGAAAAAAAATTTAAAAAAAAGAAATAAGATGAATAAAGCAAATATTGAAAGGAGCAAAACAAAGAGGAAAAAGAAAGTAGAGAATCACAGGACTTGTCCCAGCAGGATGGACATCTCTAGATGGTTGTTAAGAAATGGGATGACTCAAACAGACATTGATGGGAATCGTTAAATCAAACTAAGTTCTGGCTTGAGAAAGCCTCCATACTCGCGCATGCTTGAGTCCTTACGGACAAGCCGCAACTTAGCTTAGCAGGCAGGCAAGCTGAACACCTAACTTCGGGGAACGCTTCTGCACCAGCAGCTGGGGTTCACTCAGCCAGTCCCAGCGCCATGCTCCAGCCACTCACAGGCGACCGACTGTTTGGACCGTGTGCAAATAAGGCAGACGCCAAGTAACCAGTCCGCTGTTTCCGTACCTCACTTCTGTTTTCTGCATGTCACTTTCCTTTCCCTGTCCATACACTTTTCCCAACCACACAGCAACACCAGAATCTCTCTGAATCTGCCGCAATTCTAAGGGCTGCCGATTCACAATTTTTTTTTTGCTTGCTCAATTAAACTCTGTTACATTTAATTTGTCTAAAGTTTTTCTTTTAATGGACCAAAACAAAGGTCTTAGTACAATACTATGGAAGGTTGTGCAGGCCAAAGCAACCCCCTGCTGGTTCCCCAACATTAAAGTGTTCCAAACCAGTCTGCCCTATTTATCCCCGTTTGGGGACATTTACAAAGCCAGAAGGAGGACAGACTCACGAGCAGGGAGGCTCTCTCTGGTGGGTCTGGGGGAGGGGTGGGGAGGATGCTGGTATGACTGTAGTTCCTGCCAAGGGAGGAGGACACTGGTATAATGACTAGGTATATTTTTTTTCCTTTCTTCCCCACATGACCTTAACTTTTTCCCCCTCCCTGAGCAGGGGTCAGAGGGCCAGGGCTGCAACTGCAAGTGCTGGAAGCAGAGACGATTCCTAAGCAAGAAACCATAACAGTTTTTGAGCCGTTGTGTTGGAATTCCTAAGGGCATGGTGGGGGTGGACTGTGCCTATCCCACCCCCCCCCACCCCCCACCCCGGCAACCCTGGGGTTGACACCGAAAGCGGCTATCTTGTTTGGTGGTGAATATAGCCTCTGTTTTGCACCCGGAAACCTTAGCTGTCTGAATGGGAGCGGCCTAAGGGGGAGGCACTTGCAGGACAAGTACTGCTCCCTGCAATCTGGACCAGCACAGTGGCCGATCCTAATGTCTCTTCCAAAGAGGGAAAAGTCTGGGTAGAACAAAGAAAAGAAGAAATAGTAGCTGAGGGTAAAGAAGTGAATAAAGGGCTTATGTAATGAGGGAAGTCCAATATTACATTAACACTTTGAAAGAGGCTCAGAGCAGGAGATGACCTTGCCTCTTAGCTCAATTATTGCAGATGCTGAGAAGGGTGAAGCCATGTCTTTGCCAAGACCACTCCTGCTTTTGGAAGCTGACTAGATCCGATGGAAGCTGCAAACCTGAGTGGCTTCACCTTGGGAGACACGTTCATAAGATATAATGATAGACTGAACTAATTGTTAATGACTGAGTGGAATCCTCGTGATGTGACAGTATCTTTTCAGTTGTGTATCATTTTGCTGTGAGGGATCTCTGGCCAGAGACCAGGAGTGGACTGTGTTACTGTGATATAATAAGAATTGTACATTTGGTCTCTGCACTCTCTGGCACAGAACCCCTAAAGCTCTTGTAATTTCCTGAGCAACAGGGGTGCTAGGTGCATCTTCTGTTCTGATATTTGGTCTTTGACCCCAGTTCCTGATACTGAGCTCCTAACCCTTGGAATGTTCTGGGTGATAGGAGTGTCTTTTGTCCTAATGAGGTGACTCTCGGTGGGTTCCTGGATGGGGGCGGGTCACCCCATGACCAGAAAGATCAAGCCACAATTCCAAGCTTAGAACTTTCAGCCCCCACCCCATCCTCTGAGAAGAGAAGAGGGGCTGGAGATTGAGTTAATAATAGACCCTGACTGTGTGATGATGCTGCCATAAACATCTCTGAAGTGTGGGGTTCAGAGAGCTTCGGGTTGGAAGCTCCATGCTCCTCCCCACACTTCGCCCTTGGCATCTCTTCCTCTGCTGTTCCTCGGTACCCTTGTAATATCCTTTATGATAAACTGGTAACTGTGAGTAAACTGTTTCCCCAAGTTCTGTGAGATGCCCTAGCAGATGAACCAAACCAGAGGAGAAGGTTGTGGGAGCTCCCAGCTGAAAGCTGGTCAGTCAGCAGTTGCGGAGCCCAGACTTGCAGCTGGCATGTGTCTCGAGGTTGGCATCCCTCGGCCTGTGGGACTGGATTCTGACGGGTACACAGTGAAACAGCCTAATGTGTGTTGGATTTCCCTCAGTACGTTGCTTCCCATGAGTATGGAATGATCCTCACTCCATGCTGCATTAGAAGTTCTTTCCTTAGAACAAAGTTCAAGTTTATCATCAGGACAGGTTTGGGAGAGGGGGCTGGGGTGAGGGAGGAGGGGGCACAGCAGGCCTGCGGGCTGCCAGAAGACCGTAGTCAGAGCAAGCTCAGGAAGTCTCTGACTCATAAATCACCCGCAGCAGTCTAGGGCCACTCGGTCATCCTCACCACTACTTGGTGGCCTTCACCACCTTACTCTCACCAAAGAATGGGAGGGGGCGACGGGGGATAAATGGGCAGGAGGACCAAGACGGGGGAGGGCACGGAGCCCCCCACCCCCTCCCCAGGCACCTCCGCATGTTCACCAACCCGAAGCTCTCTGAACCCCGTATTTCAGATTTATATCCCCAAAGTAGGGATCTAAAAGTCTACAGCCAGCTTTGGTGTCAAAAGGGGCTGGGTAAGCACCTTGCTGTATAACGAAACAGGGACTGACCTAGAAAGGAATCTGTACTTTGTCCTGGATGGGTAGAACTTGCTCTGTTACTTGAAGCTAGTCAGTTAATGAGTCTGTAATGTTCTCATTCATAAACTAAAGGGAATGAACTAATCTCTACGGATCCTTTAAATGTCATAATTTAAGGACTTAGTGATTTTCTAGAGGTAAATCCAAAGTCTCTTATGTCATGTACAAATAAAGGGCTCTGTAACACTTATGCTACAGATCTCTCATCACATCACATACATAAATGTTGCCTTCTTTCTTTCAAAAGGCTCTCACTTTAATACAGGTGGAGCCAGGCTTGCCTGTGAGGTGCGTAGTTTCCGGATAAGCAGCTACTTATGTCCTCTTCATTTTCTTAGATTACTAGTCTCATTGATTAAGAGAAAAAATTATCAAGCTTATCACTGATATAATTCCTCCATAAATTCCTCATTTTCCTAAAAAAGACAAATTAAAGTAGAAGACTAGCAAAAGACCTGTAGATTTATGATTACCATGAGAGATGTTGGGCAACTGACCCAAGTGTTTTGTTTATATTTGGGATTTCCTCAAGATCAAGTCTCAGAGTTTAGTTGTATTTCATCCAGGAATAGGAACATCAGGCAGCTAAGGGCATCATTTTCATAGGATTGGAAGTAAATTAGGGACCAAGAAGCCATATTCATTTACCCAGCGGAAAGAAAGGAACGCAATGTGAAGAAAATATTGTGTAATCAAGAATTTAAAAAAACATTTCTAACCTCTTTTCTTCACATTAATTTTAGAAGGTGAAATACAGATGGCCCTAGACTTCCAATGATTCGACTTACGATTTTGCAACTTTACAATGGTGCAAAAGTGATACACCTTCAGTAGAAACGACTTCAGGTAGCCACATAACCATTCACTGTCAGTACAATATTTAGAAATTACACGAGATGTTCAACACTTCATTATAAAATAGGCTTTGGGTTCTCTGATTTTGCCCAACCACAGGCTAAGGCAAGTATTCTGGGCATGTGTAAGGGAGGCTGGGCTAAGCGAGGAGCTTCGGTAGGTTGCTTGTCCTCTGCTTCCCACAGTCTGGGGCTTTTGTGAGCTGTGTGTTTTCTTTCAGCACCAAAGATACTATCTGATGAATCATTTATCCAGCAAACATCATGCAAACAATTATTAAGGTAGCTTTCCAAAAGATTAATTTTGCTGCTAGGCTGTAGGTTATGCACTGCAAGACTGTGCATCATTGCCAACTGCCATTGTAAATATGAGGAGTGTATTCCCAGTGTCTTAGGAAGCTTTATTCTGTTGGTTTTTTTAAAAAACACCTTAAAACAGTGCTTGTTATCCACATATTTTTGGTAAAAGTTATTCTTTATATTGAGGATAAAGGATACGGAATGGAAGAAATATAGTGAACTCTCTATAGGACTACAGGATGTTTAAACCGGATGTCACCTTGTTGAAAATGTAGTCTAGCTGAAACCAGGGTTTCTCAACCTCAGCTCAATTTTGGGCCAGACAACTGCTGTTTAGGGATGTTCTGTGCATTGTAGATGTTTAACAGTGGTCTCTATGCCCTAGCTGCTGGCGGCTTCTCCTCCCCCAAGTCATGATGTGCCACATGTCCCCAGGTGAGAACTATTGGTCCAAACCTTTTATTTTAGAGATAAGAAATGGAGACCAGAGAGGGGACATGACGGGCCTTAGACACAGCCAGAGAGGAGCAGACCGGGGTCTGCAGCCCTGGTCTGCTGCCTTCATAGGGCTCTTCTCACCACAGTGAGTGGCAACAAAACCTGCCGGCTAACACTAGTCAGCATCCCAATCCTATCTGCACCAGAACCCTGGGCTCGGACCCTCAAAATAACACAGCTTCTATTGAAAAACTCCAGCTTGGCAAGTTTGTACTGTTTCAGTTGTTTCCAATTTACTTAAGAGACAAGATTTTTGTGAAATTTCAATGACAGTCATTGAGTTGATTCTAAGTAACCAAAATGTTCCTTCCAAGCTCACACTTGCTTTTTGAGAAAGTATCTGTTTCTCTTTCCTTCTCCTTGTGAATAAACAAATCCCTTGAGCCAGCCCCGGAGGACTTTTGTATACCGTATCATTCTCCATGGTACCGATGATTGGGTGACCACACGCTTGCCAAACACTAAATAAATCTGTACACAGCCTTTGTTCATTTGATACTTGGTGCAATATATGCAAAGTTAAAGTTTGCTTCATGAAAAATCGGTTTTATTTGAGGTCCTTTCTTCTGGCCAGTACACTCAGAGGTCTGGGAAAAAAACCCAGCTTGTGTTTTTGAAACGCTGTGGTCCTACCATATGCCTCTTATTCATCATGTTGACAAACAAGTGTAGGAGAGAGCAAAGGGTGAATGAAAGCCGGCTCCAGAATGTTCTTCCTCAGGGATGATACCACTGTGAGCGCCGCCCTTTCTGCTTGGCGAGAGGCACCCTCACCTCCAGGTTGCTCAGGGTCGCTTGGCAGGCCGGTCTGGGATTCTGACACTGCAGAGCTGGTGTCTTTCAGTCCAGAGGCTGGCGGTCGGCAAAGACCACTGGAGCCAGCAAGCGGCCAGGGATATTCAAGCTCAGCTCAATTTATGTCAGTATGCCAGTGACGACATTCGCACCTCGCTGCTCTCTCGGGGCTGCGGGTGTCCGTCTGACGGCACAAATCCTCCCAACAGCCGCAGCAGGTGCCTGTCCCCGCCTGGGCTGCCACGAGCTGCCGCTCCAGGAGATCACTCCGGAACGCTGCTGACGCCATCCAGGGGCTCAACACCCTGCCCTGCTTGCGCGCCGACCAGCAGGAGCAAACCCGCAGCTGCCTGCGCTCAGTGAGAAGAGCTGTGTTTCCGTATCGTGAGTCTCATCGCAGCCAGAGGCTGAATTCGCTGCTGGCTTTGTGCGGAACCCAGAAATATCCACGGTCCAGTCGAAGGCTGGGGTGGAAACAAAATCAAGCTGATGGATTAAAGAAATATTGCCTGGTCAGGACGTCTGGGGGCCTCGGAGTTCTGATCTTTCTTCTGAGTTACTATTTCTCCTGTGCTGCCCCCAGGGTTGTGTTTGCAGTAAGCGAGGTATTTCCAGCAAAGCTGCAATGCGGTGAAGACAAGCCCTGGCTCCTGTCCTTCCTCACATGTGACACGGTGTGTGTCCTTGCAGCGTGGCAGAGCAGAGAGGCCGGCTGACGCGGGCTGCACTCTGACTGCATCCACCGCTCTGACCCTCTCTCTGCTCGAGCTGGAATCAGTAGCTCCGTAGAGTCTCTGTGAGACTCAGTATTTACTACATGGAGAGCTGGGACTGCCCACGGCTCACGGTCCTACACCTCCTCCGCAGAATCTGGCTAATGCGTCAAGTCACTTACTGAGCTTCCAGAACTGTGGTTAGCTCAGACACAGTCACAGGGTCCCAGACTCATAATCCAACTGCTTTATTTTAAGGTTGAAGGAACTGAATCCCAGATGGCTCAAGGCAACCCATTCAGGGTCACCCCACAAATTTCCTTGTGGGACAACAGTGCTGTCCCCTGTCTTATCCCACACAGCTTGCCCATTCTTACATGCCTTTTATACCAAGACAAATGAAGACAAACACCAAAAACTCGTAATTAAGGCAGTAGCATGGAAACACAGAAAATACTTCATTACAAAATTTCACTATGGACCAGGATTTAGAAAATGCAAACACTTGGGTACAATAAAGTATTTTCCAGAGACTTGCCAGCAGGACCCGTCCCCAACTTCTGAGAATGTAACAGTGAGGACAATGAGGCCCAGGCTGGTCAGGGACAGGCCATCTCTGACAGTCTGGGGTTCTCCTTGCATGTCCCACGGGCCATCTTGATGATGCATCTCAGGTTTTGAGCGCACCCGATCCGATGACGTCAAAGTCATTTAAATCCATGGACAACTGAGCAGCTGGTCTCCGCCACCTGGCAAAGCAGGCAGCAGAGGCCACAGACACTGTCCAAGAGGCCTTGCAGCAGTGACTGGTGTGTTCTGCATCCGCACTTCCCACGCGGCAGCCAGTGGCCACAGGTCGCTATGGAGCCTTGAAATGTACCTAGTGCAACTGAGGAACTGCATTTGTAATTCTATGTAATTCTAACCAATTTAAATTTAAAGTTACACAGCCTCATGTCGTTAGCGACTACTGCATTGGGCAATGCAGTCAGGAAACCGTCTCAACCCAGGCTCTCCCAGGGGTGTGGGGGCGGCTGCAGGCTGCACCTCACTGAAGACGTCCAGCTTGCACCTCTGGGTCATGCAGGCCAGTCTGAGTGTCTGCTCACCCGCTGGGACTCCAGTCTGCCACTCACTCCTGCCTCCCACCCACAGCCACTTACTCCTCCAATTCACCGTAACTTTGTGAATGTCCAAGTCTTTTCCTGGCCTCGCCTGCACTCCCGACCCCCCTGGCTGAATTCTATGCATGCTGAGGGAGGGGCCAGAGGACAGCAAACCGCATCCTTGGATTCATCTGTTTCCTCCCTCTGTAGCTTCCCGAGTGCTCCCTTCAGCTGCTGCCCGGTGGAGACCAGCCCCTGCCCAGCCCAGGCAGGCTGCCTGCCCAGCAGGAAGTCCTGGCTACAGCGGGGCCACAGACGCTGTCGCTTGTTTTTCTCTGCAGCTCTACTTAGCAAGTTTACATGGGTGGCAGAAGCCAGTGGGAATGAATGTTAAATTATACGAGGCAGAGCTTAAAATATACTCCTGCAAAGCACTGTTTTCTCACACACTGGGTCCATTTTAGCTGCAACTAAAACCAGACTCTCTCTCATCTTCCTTTCTGTTATTTACCAGAAAAGATCTCAATTTTACATTTTTTCTCTCAAAAACATTTTTCTTAAACTTTTTTGGCTGCTACCAGTTTTCAAGCAGGCGACTAATCAAACAGCAAAAGAATAGGTTTTATTTTTTTTAAAGCTTGAAATGTCTCTATCGGCCTTTCTTTAAAAAATGAGCTCAGATTTTCAACTTTTTGAAAGGAGTTTTGAAGTGAGCTTGCAAGCTGATACTTCTGAACGCTCAGTTAATAGCATTAATAATTTCATTCTTCCAGTTGCTCGGGCCAAAGCTTCGATGTCAATCGTGACTCCTATTGCTCTTGTATACACCTATCGCCCCTCAGCTGGATGTCTTTTATTTCTTTTTCTGGCCTGATTGAACTGAATGGGATCTCCAGTACAATTTTAAATAGTAATGAAGACAGTGAACATCTTGTACTGTTACTAATCTTAAGGGTAAAACAATAAGTATCATTAATTAGGATATTAACTGTAGGTTGTTCATATATCTTAATTATCAAATTGAGGAAGTTTCCCCCATACCCAGTTTGCTGAGAGTTTTTATTATGAATGAATGTTAAATTTTGTTAGATAATTTTCTGCCTGCATTGAAATGATCACATGGTTTTTTGATTTTAGTTTGTTAACATAGGAAATTTCAGTAGTTAATTTTTGAATATTAAACCACCCATGCACTCCTTGAAGAAATTCCATTTGGCCATAATGCATTTTCTTTTTGATAGATTTTTGGTTTTAGTTCATTAAAATTTAGTTTAGAATTTCCGCATATACATTCATGAGGGATATTGGTCTATAGATCTTTTTTCTTGTATATATCATTATATGTTTTTGGTATTAGGGTAATGCTGGTCTCGTAGAATAAGTTGGGAAATATTTCTTTCTCTTTAAATTTTTTTAAAAAAACCTGTGTAGAATTAGAATTATTTATTTCTTAAATATTTGGTAGAATTCATCAGCAAAGACAGATGAGACCTGTAGTTTTCTCATTGAGGAGACTTTAACTACAAATTCAATTTCTTTAATAGATCTAAGGCTAATCGGTTTATCTATTTCTTCTTGAGTGAGTTTGGTTGTATGTGTCTTTCAAGGAATTTGTCCCTTTCATTTAAATTGTTGAATTTATAGGCATGAAATTGTTCATATCCTCTTATGGATATGATATTGATAATATCCTCTTGTTTTTTTATTATCTATAGACTTTGTAGTGATGTCATCTACATTGGTGATACTGGTAATTTGTGCCTTCTAAAATTTTTTTTTTTTTGCTGTTGTTATTTTTCTTGATCATTCTGACTACATGTTTATCGATTTTATAATATTAATCTTCCTTAAGAACCAGCTTTTTTCATTGATTTTCTCTTTTATTCCCATTTTCTATTTCATTGATTTCTGCTCTGATTTTTATTTTGTCCTTTTTCCTGCTCCTTTTGGGTTTAAAATGCTCTTTTTTTCTATTTTTTTAAGGTGAGATCTGAGATTACTGATTTGAGACCTTTTGCACTTTCAAATATATGGATTTGGTGCTATCACTTTTTCTCTAGGTTCAGCTTTAGTGTCATTCCACAGAATTCGGTGGATTATGTTTTAATTTTTATTCAGTTGAAAATATTTTCTAATTTCTCTTTTGATTTCCTCATTGACTCATTCATGGGTTATTTAGAATTGCATTATTTAATTGTCATATAGTTGGAGACTTTTCAGCCATTTTTCTCTTATCAATTTATAATTTAACTTCATTGTGGTCAGAGAAAATACTTTGCATAAATTGAATCCTTTTAAATTTATTGAAACATATTTTATGGCCCAGAATATTACTATTCTGGTAAATATTTTGTATGTATTTGAAAGGAATGTGTATTCTGGTATTGTTCAGTGGAGCATTCAATAAATGCCAATTAGATCATTTGGTTGGTACTGTTGTTTGTGTCTTCCATACCCTTTAGTTGCTGTCTACGTCTTATATCAATTATTGAGAAAGTGGTATTTAAATCTCTCACTATAATTGTAGATTTGTTTATTTCTCCTTTCATATTTATCAGTTTTTGTTTCATGTTTTTTGAAGTTCTGTTGTTAGGTACATAAACTTTTAGGATTGTTATATCCACTTGCTGAATTAACCCTTTATCTTAGTGAAATAATTTTTTATACCCATAATATTATTTGTTTTATATTTTTCTTTGATATTAATACTTTTCTTTTGACTAGTGTTAACGTGTCATATCTTTTTCCATCCTTTTCATTTTAATCTACTTGTTGCTTTATATTTTAGTACTCTTGGAAGCAACATTTAATTGGGTTTTGCTTTATTTATATACTCTGATAATCTGTGCCTTTTAACTGTTTTAACTGAGAGCTTTAAATCCTTTACATTTAATGTGATTGTATGATTAGATTTAAGTCTATCATCTTGCTATTTGTTTTCTATTTCTCTCACCTGCCTTTTGTTCTTTTTTCTATATTCTTTTGAATTAATTATTTTTATTACTCCATTTAATCTCTCTTGTTGACTTATTAGCTGAAACTTTTTGTTTCAATCTTTTATCAACTGCTTTAGGGTTTATAGCATACATACTTCAAGTATGTCCTTTTAAGTGATATTATATGACTTCCATATAGTACAATTATGTACAATAGTAGAATTCTATTTTCCCACTCCCAGCTTTCATGCTGTTGTTGACACATATTTTGCTTAAACCCCACAAACCCATAAAATCCACAATCACTTTTTTGTTTAAAAAGTTTTAAAAGTTAAAAAGCTGTTTTGTTTTAAAAGCTAAAAAGTAAATTATCTTTGCCTTAAAAAGTTAATTATCTTTTAAACATATTTAAATAATAAGAAAAAACATATATTTACCAATATCATACAATTTCTGGTATTCTTTATTCCGTTGTGTAGATCACTGGTTCTCAACTGGTTGTGATTTTGCCCCTCAGGGGACATTTGCCAATGTCTGGACATATTTTTGTTGTTGTCACAACTGAGAAAGGTTGCTACTAGCATTTAGAGAGTAAAAGGGGTGCTGGTAAGTATCCTATAGTGCACAGGACAGCCCCACAACAAAGAATTATCCAGCCCCAAATGTCAACAGTGCCAAGGTTGGAAAACACTAGTTTAAATCCATATTTCCATTTGATTTTACTTTCCTTATGCTGGAAGGGCTTCCTTTAACATTTCCAGTAATGTTAAATATGGCTCTGCTGGTGGTGAATTCTTTTTAACTTTTTCAGAATTTAGAATTTTTGTTTTTATTTTGCCTTCTTCTTCTTCTTTTTTTTTTTTTTTGGAGACAGAGTCTTGCTCTTTTGCCCTGGATAGAGTGCTGTGGTGTCAGCCTAGCTTACAGCAACCTCAAACTCCTGGGCTTAAGCAATCCTTCTGCCTCAGCCTCCTGAGTTGCTAGGACTACAGGCATGCGCCACCATGCCTGGCTAATTTTTTTTATATATTTTTAGTTGTCCAGATAATTTCTTTCTATTTTTTAGTAGAGACGGGGGTCTTGCTCTTGTTCAGGCTGGTCTTGAACTCCTGACCTTGAGTGATCCTCCCGCCTCGGCCTCCCAGAGTGCTAGGATTATAGGCGTGAGCCACCGCGCCCAGCCTTGCCTTCATTTTTGAAGGGTATTTTGCCGGCTATAGAATTTTATATTGATGATTTTTTTTTTAATTTGGGTACTTTAAAGATGTTGCATCATGGTCTTCTTACTTGCATTGTTTCCAACAAGAAATTTGCTATCCTCTTTATCTTTGTTTCTTTATATCAATTGTGTCTTTTTTCTTTGGCTATTTTTCAGATTCTCTTTATTAGAGGTTTGTAAAATTTGATTATAAAGTGCCTCATGTAATTTTTAAATGTTTCTTATGCTCAGGGTTAGATAAGCATCTTAGATCTGTAAGTTTATACTTTTCGCTAAATTTGGAAAAATTTAATCATTATTCCTTAAAATAGTTTTCCTACTCTTCTTTAAAGAAGAGTCCAAATATACATATATCTGGCCATTTGGAGTTATCCCACAGTCCACTGATGATTTTGTCATTTTTTAAAGTTCTAATTAAGTTGTAACTAATTTTGGATAGTTTCTATTGCTATGTTTTCAAAGTCACTAATCTTTTCTTCTGCAATGTCTAAACAGCTGTTAATTCACATCCAGTATATTTTTCATCTAACAATTTGTAGTTTTCTTCTCTAAAAATTTGATTTGGGTCTACATGACTTCTCGAACATCTAGAATACAGTTATATAGTTATCGTAACTGTTTTATGTCCTTTTCTGCTAATTCAAACATTTGTATCAGTTTGGGGTTGATTTCAATTTGTTGATTTTTCTGCTTACTTATAGATATTTTCCTATTTCTTTGTGTGCTTGCTGAATTTTACTTTTTGCATATCTATAAATATTCTTGAGCTTTTTTCTGAGATGCAGCAGTTAAATTACTTGGGAAAAGTTTGATCCTTTTGGTTCTTGCTTTAGGAATCTTTAGTCAGAACAGAGCAGTTGTTAGTCGCAGGCTAATTATTCCACACTGCTGAGAAGAGACTACTGTGAGGACCCTTTCCAACCACCTGTTAATTATGTTTCCTGTCTTGCTGGTGGAAACAGACACTTTATCTGGCCCTGTGTGAGTACCAGGCACTCTTCTCTCTAACTCTTCGAGACAGTTCTTTCCCTAGCCTCAAATAATTTCCTCACACACATGCTTATCAGCACTCCGCTAAGCTTTTGAGAGGGGTGCTCCACAGGTCTCAGAAATTCTCTCCATGCAGCTCTGTCTTCTCTGGTACTTTAATCTGCAAATTCCTGGCACCTTGCTCTCCCTGACTCTCAGCTCTGTTTATTCAATAGAGCTGTGTTTACCCAGGGAGTCCACTGGGTGCCACCTGAATTCCCTTTCCCTGCACCAGGGCCTGGAGACTCTCTCATGGCAGTGAGCTGGGGGAATCCCAGGGCTCACTTTGTTTAATTTGCATCTCTCAGCGTTACTGTCCTTCATTGCCTGAAGTCCAGGGTCTTGAAAACTGCTGTTTAATATATTTTGTTTGGTTTTTATTGTTGTTTCAGGCAGGAAGATAAATCTGGTTTCTGTTACTTCAACTCGATCAGAAGCAGAAATTGCAAATGAACTAGCAACTAGGTTTTTTGTTGTTTTTTGTTTTTCTTTTTCTTTTTAGAGACTGGGTCTCGCTATGCTGCTCAGGCTGGCCTCAAGTGATCCTTCTGCTTCAGCCTCCCAAGTTTTCACTTCTTTCTAACAAACATGTACGCATGTGGCTATGCTTTTACGTTGCACACGTACAATAGTAACTGAACAGATGAATAATTCCTGGGTTTTGTTTGCTAGGTGAATCACACCTCCAGGCACCCAGCGTGTGGAGAATTCCTGCCCTTGTTTACCTGCCTGCCCCTAGTGTGCATTCTGAGGCCTCTTTTCCTACCGAGGGAGTAACATCGCCCTTTCAGGGGAGTTCTTCTTTGCTCCCATCAAGGGTCCACTTGAAATTTAGTTAAGTTCATTCCTTATAATTTTAACTTTTTCTCCCTTGAGAATTTTACAAACAGACTTCTCCTTAAGGGACAATATCACATTTCTAGTGTTAAAAATCTAAGCGTAAAGTAATGTAACTTCTTAAAAAAAAAAAAAACCTTAGCATGAGGTCCTTAGGCATGAGAATATTTACATATTTTAAATAAATGTCTGGTAAATGATGAACTTCCGTACAAGGTTTCCCCATGTCTCTGGCACATCGGCACAGCGAGGTAGGAGAGCGGGACCGGGAGAGAGAAGCCCACACTGGTGCAGAAAGAGCCTCCTCTTTGCCAGGAAGGAGAACGAGGCAAAGCTGCTATTTCAGAAAGCCGGAAATTTGTGCCAATGATTTTTTCCCAGCTTATTTTTGGCTTTTTGATTTTAAGGAGTTTTGACCTACAAAGGTGCTCAATATTTAAATAGATATTTATCTTTTATTTTTTCCATTGCTTTTGTGCTTTGAAACCCTCCTTACTGAGATGAGATAAAGTTTTAACAAATGTTATTATTTTTAAGGGGTTATTTTCTCTATATCATTACTTAAGTCACATGGAATTTATTATGGGTATGAGATAAGACACTAATGTTTTTCTCCAAAATGTCAAACAATTTTCTCAGATCATTACTTTAAAAAATACCCATCCCCACTGATTAGTGATGCCACTTTTATAAAATATATACCTCTGGTGTATCCTAAGATCTGTTTATGGGTTCTCAGCTCTGTTCTGTTTATCTTTGTGTCTCATCCTATACACCTATAATGCTACTCTAAATCATCTTAACTTTAAAATATCTTTTCAAATCTGATAGAAAAGAGGTTCTGCAGAAAAGATGAATACTATTCCTATTCACTGACTATTTTCATCCATTCAATCTTCCAGATAAATTTTATGTTATCTTTTTCAACTTCAAAAAAATGCCATTAAAATTTTCTTTGGGATTCAATAAAACATCTCAGTTATTTAGGAGAAGAACCAATACTTTAATCTTCCCAATCTTCTCATCTACAAATATTTTATTTTATTTCAATTTATTTTAATTATTTCAATTTATGCCACTCTTTAATGTCGCTCAGTAAATATATATGTCATACGTGTGTGTATCCTGTGATTTATTTATTTATTTATTTTTTAGAGATGAGGCCTTGCTCTGTTGCCCAGGCTGGAGTTCAGTGGTAAGATCATAACTCATTATAACCTCTAATTCCTGGGCTCAAGGGATCCTCCCACCTTAACCTCCCAAGTAGCTGGAACTATCAGCACAGGCCACCACACCTGGCAAATTAAAAAAAATTTTGTTTTAGAGACAGGGTCTCACTGCATTGCCCAGACTGGTCTTGAACTCCTGGCCCCAAGTGATCCTCCTGCCTCAGCCTCCCAAGTAGCTGGAATTATAGGTGTGAGCCACTGCACCTGGCTCCCCTGTGCATTTGTTTAATAAGATGTTCCCAAGTTACTTGTTTTTGTTGTTATTTATATTGTGGCTAGGAACTTTAGGTTTTGTGACTCATCTTTGTTGGTAGAAAAAATATTAATGCCTGCACATTTTCTCTTAGATCATCTTAATAGTTTCCTATAGTTTTTGGTTGATTTTACATAGTGCTTTATCAACAGGTCACTTGAAACTTAATATCCTCTTGATTTAGGATTCTGTTTAATAATTTAAGGAGGTCTTATGAAATGCTGAATTGGAGATGGGGAGAACACTGAACCCAAACTTCCAAAATACCCTCATTATGTGATATATTTTGCTATAAAATCTTAGTATTTGCTACAGATGAGTAGAACTTTAGATATACCAAATCTAACTCTTTCATTTTCAGAGACTGAAACAGAGTGTGTGACATGTGCTTGTTGTAATGTTAGATGTTGGGGGGCGAAAGAAACATGAGTGACTACACGATCATAAGCTGTCATCAAAATTCCTGTATTGTATAGTAATGTTACTCTGTTGTGACCTGTGATTTTCCCCATAAGTGATCTCAGCATAGCCGCCTTTTGTCTTAGAAGGACGCACTTTATTTCAGAGCAGAGGCAGAAAGGAGGGTTCCCACCAGCTCCCCCAGCAGTTCTCTAAGCTGTTTTCTAAGCACACGGCAGGCCCGCATGTGCATTGGGCGAATCTCTGGGAGCGTCTGTAACGGGCCAATACAAACAGACTAAGCCTCCAAACAGGAACTATCTGCTCTGGAGTCATATTTGTCTTGGGGTTAGCGGTGGGGGGCTGGGACTCAGGGAACTGCACAGAAATAGACCTGGATGGGAACTTACATCCCTAAAGCCACCCAAAAGGCCTAAAGAGTTCTGCAAGAGCATGCTGTTATTGCTCTGAAAGGCAGGGCTGTTACCCAAATCCCCTGGAAGGAGTCGGCTTTGGGTAGTGACCGATGTGAGCCCAGAGTTCAGAGACAGATGACACAGACCTTTCTCCTCATCTGCCACCAGCATGAAATAAGTCTGCCACTCCCTTTTTCCATCTTTGCTCCTGTCACAGCTTGAAATCCCTCTGAGTGTAACCCCAAATGAGGCTTGATTTCCCCAGGCTCAGGGACAGCTAAATCCTTGGGATGACTGAGGACAATTCCTAAAGATGATGGGGGACTGAATCTCCATCTTCATAGCAAATGTTCATTAACTTACTCCACAAATGCAGAGTGAGCTTGTTATGTGCCCAAGACTCTGAGAGCTACAAAAGACATGGAAACCTGGTCTCAGACCTCAGGGGTCCCCGTAACCTAAGTAGGGGGGAGGATATAGGGAGAGGCTTCCATGTTCAGCTGGAGTCTTTGCTATTTTCACCTGTAAGTGTCAAGCGCTAGCTAGATGTGAAACCTGTAGAATTGTCTGAAGGTAACGTCTGTGTTATAACTACAGTGGCCCTTGTGTATACCATGTGTGAAAGTCGTGAAGGAGTGAAAAATAATGGGACATACCAGAACATCAGGGCTGGAATCTCTGTGATCTTGGATGCTCTGAGCTTCTTTTTCCTCATCTGTAAAATGAAAATAGGTGTATCAATATCACAATATTATTGAGACATTTATGGAGAAAATGTACGTGTAAGATTTTTGTAAACAGAAAGTCCTCTCCAAGTATAGGTTTGGATGGTAAGCTTTAGTAGAAATAATTTAGTTAAAATTCACCAACACTTGCTATCATAGTACTGGGATACTAATGGACATTTATAATAAAAAGATAGTAATATACGTATTTGTGATAATTTATTGTTCTAAGTAAAGAATTAAATTATGATTAAACATATATTTATTTTACTAGCCAACAGAGCATATAGCAGTAACTTCTACTCTGCCAGCCTAAAAAACAAACAAACAAAACTGCCTGCTCCCCAGAGAGAGCACACATTAATCAGACAAACCACTGGTTTGAGGGTTTACAGGGAAGACAGCAATTATTTTGATGGCTGGTGGATCTTGGTCATGGCATATACAAACTACATGCACGCATGCCAAGAGGCTCTGAAGTGAGTTCTGTTAGGTAGAATTAATTGGGAAGTCTTCTTGGGAGAGTGGTTTTTGGCATTGCTTAAAGCAGGCAGAGCCAGGAGGAAGCCTGAGTTATACACTCTTAACAGGAGCTTTTATACTTTCCTTTTGTGGGCAGCTGAGCAAGCCGTTGGCATTTTAAGATAGAGTCAGTGTTCTGGTGATGGATTTATTCCCTGAGCATTTAGGAACACAGATTCCCCTTAAAGATAAACAGAACATGGTCCTCTGTGCCACCACTGGCCTTTATAATTAATGCAGTGTTTCCCAATGAAAGCAGAGACCTTAACATGCGATTTTCAGTCACAACCAGTTTTCAGCCCTTCCTACTTACAAATTTTAAAACTTCAGAGCCTTGTTTCACGCATTACCAGAGACCTGGCCTCCAGCGATCAAGGTCAAAGACTGGCTCCTCATGTGGGTCTGTTAGACTGGATTATTCCATAGCCACAGTCTATACCTCGAATTTTTTTTTTCTAGAAGGTTTGATCAGAGTATGGTGAAAAGGTTAATATTACATGTTAATAGACAGGGGCATCCAGTGTGAAGAGTGATCTTACATTTGCACACCAACCACACATTTACTAAATGCCTAATAGTGCCTTCTTTTTGTTCATTTCTCTAGACCATGAGCTCTCCAAGGACAGGGCTGTGTCGTATTCATCTGCATGTGCCCAGTCTCCAGCAATGAGCCTGAAATAGGGAAGTTTTCAGTAAAGGTATGAGAAAATAACTGAACGCACCCCTAAGATAAGACGAATATAGATGAAATATAAGGTGCATTTTCTGTTCATTATGAGCTGGTGAAGACTGTCCCTTGATTTTTAAATTTCTATCCAGCTTTATTGAGGTATAATTGACAAATTAAAGTTGTATATAGTTAAGGTGTACAACATGATGATATGCATATATTAATATACTGTGAAATGATTACTATAATCAGGCTAGTTAATATATCCATCATCTCACATAGTTTTTTTTTTTTTTTTGGTGATCACACTTAAGGTCTAATCTTTTAGCAAATTTCAAGTATAAAATACAGTATTATTATCTATAGTCACTATGGTGTACATTAGATCTCCAAAATTTACTCCTCGTGCATAACTAAAACTTTGTACTTTTGGACTAACAGCTCCCCATTTCCCCCTCCACTAGCCCCCGGAAACCACCATTCTATGCTCTGCTTCTGTCAGCTCAACTTTTTAGGATTCCACATATAAGTGGGATTATGCAGTATTTGTCTTTCTGTGCCTGCCTTATTTCACTTAGCACAATGTCCTTCAGTTTCATTTATGTTGTCACTAATGGCAGAATCTCCTTTTTAAAGGCTGAATAATATTCCTCTGTGTGTGTGTGTGTGTGTGTGTGTGTGTGCACACGTGCACACACTCACCACATTTTCTTTGTATATTTGTCTGTTGACGGACACTTAGGTTGATTCTGTGTCTTGACTATCGTGAATAACAGCTGCAAATTGCTGCAGTGAACACCAGGGTTCTTTCTGAGACACTGATTTCACGTCTTCTGGCTGTGTACCCAGAAGCAGGGTTGTTTGATTAAGCTGGTATGGCAGATCTGGTCCAGGCTGATGGGGTGATTGGCACAAGGGCTCCCTGCCACCCATCGTCTGCAGGGCACTGAGGGCGGTGAGCACACGTGACAGGGAGGTGGGACTCTGAGCAGGAGCAGAGCCCTGGCATGATCCTGTTCTGCCCCGGGAGGCTGAGCCGTTGACTCCACCTTGTGGTGGCTGCTGAGTGCTTGCAAGCCTGAGAGGACGCAGGATGAGGGCTGCAAGGGCACTGAGGCACCGGCTGCAGCGCACCTGGCGCAAAGCCCCTGGGCACCTGCTTCAACACAAGGAAGACTCCTGGGAGGGCTGGGGGCCAAGCAAGATCTGGGGAGACCCTGCTCTGCAAAGGCTGGGAGGTTAAGGGCCATGTTTCCGTGATCCCACCCCACAGGCAGAGCCCCTAAAGACCTCTTATCCTCTGAAGCGGGATAATAAGGAACATTGTGTGCAGGATCCTGGGAGGACAGCTGTCCGACGTTCTCTGGATGGTCCAACCTGGAAGGGCAACTGGGAAGTTGCTTCTCATGTCCCTGTTTTCCCAGTGACAGGGGCGTGGTTCAGAGGGAAGTAGCAAAGGTGACCCCTAAACCCAGATCCCACACCGTCAAGCCAACCCTTTCATCAATGCCACACGAAAGCCGTCTCCCACCTTCCACGCGCCTGGGGCTCTGCCATTGACACAGCACATCCGTGCATGAGCTAGGACGTGGCTGGCCGTCCACCGAGAACAAGAGCAGTCCTGTGACACAGGCGAGAAGCTGGACCGGTGGGGTGATGAGTTCACCCAGTGAATAAACAGCAGAGTGGGACTAGACCAAGCCACGGCCCTTCATGCTACACCGCAGCAGCTGAACTTTCAGAATCACTGGTCCCACTGCCTCACGGCCTGGCATGTGTGTGCGCTCACAGTCCTGCCATTTGCCCGGCACAGCTTGATCTACTTGACAGAGCTTCGACAGCACTTATTCCTGTCATGTTGAGTGATTGAAAAGAAGAAAAAGGAGAGGATCTGAAGGTTTATCGAGGCATTTCTAGAGCAAGCAAAACACTTCCCACATCTCAGTGGGCATGGCAGGGCAGGGATTGAGAGGCCACATCACCAAATCTGCGACAGGCATTCCAAAGAAAACACAGACTGTTCTTTTTATAAACCAGGCTTTGGAGATGGTATGTACTTTCTGTATTTAGGCTGTGTTGGGCTGTTCATTCAGCTTGTGTTGGGGACTTCATTACGGGAGAGGACAGTTCCACCTGTGTGGAGCTGAAGTGGGAGAAAACAAGACATGTAGGGGACAGAAAGACAAGTGTGGGTGGGGGATGGAACAGACTTGAAGAGGTCACAAAGGGATGCGGAAGACCAAGAAGTGACAAGGGCCAGGTATCCCTTTCATGAAAAGTGCAACTATCCTTGAGCGGCCAGATTTTTGCTTTGCCCAACCCCCAAAGGGAAAAGGATTCTGTGTGTCATTTAATAAACATCCTGTCATCAGAGAGCACCCCCCCAACCCATGTCATTTGCCAAGACTGGTTAACCTGAGATGAAGCAACTAAGTCATTGTTGCTTGTGACTGCAATTAAGAAAACTCAAGAAACACACAACCCTCTCAAAATACTTTTTAAAGAGCAAAAGTCATCAAGTGTTCCTCAACAAGAAGTCCAGAACAAGCCCGAGTGCATGTATGCTACCACTGCACATGCACGGCGGGATCAGTCAACGTGCACACATACACATGCACATCCACACGCATGTGCATATCCACACACACATGCATACACACACAACCATACACCCACACATACACATGCATATCCACACACATTCACAGCCACACATGCGCATCTACACACACACATAGACATCCATGTACCGCCCCCCCCCACACACACACATTCACACTGTTGTGGGCTGGCTGAATGGTATCCTCCCCCCACAGTTCACATGCTGGAGTCCTAACCCCCAGTATCTCACAATGTGACTGTGTCTGGAGCGAGGGCCGGTGATGAGGCTGCTAGGGTGAGCCCCAGTCCAATCTGACTGGTGTCCTTACAAGAAGAGCAACTTTGGACACATAAAAAGACACCAAGGATGCGCCTGTGCAGAGGACACAGCAGGAGGGCGGTGTGGTCTTCCTGTTGGTGGCCAATCCCTTAGTTTCTGAGGTTTTGCTGCAATGAACATCTTTGTGTATGCCTTTAGGTATCTGAGTATATTTTTATTTCAAGGACAGATTTCCAGGGGTGGGATTGCTGGATCAAAGGTAAGGATTTTAATAATATCTGGCAATTCTGTGGCAGTCTCTGAGAAACTGAACTTCACGTGGAGAAACTGAGGCACTGAGAGCTGTCAGACTTCTGTAGTAGCCATGGAGCTTTGGCAGATTTTGGAAGGGCTCAAGGAATACAGGCCCATAAGCCCAAAGATGACAGAATCTTCTCCAGTAGACACTTTGGCCAGCAAAGCTGTAATTCCTGTAGTTCCCTATCAGGGAGCAGAGTGCACCCCGCCCCACCCCCAACTTCCAGAATTCACCAGCCTGCCCTCCACACTGGGCTCAGCATGCAGCAGGCTGTGACTTGGCTGCTGACTCTATGGCAGGCACAGTGCTGGGCACCTGGGTACGATCCCAAGGCGCTCACCATCTACGGGGACAGCGACCAGCAAACTCATCGTTATGCTACAGCATGTGCCAAGCGGTTGGGCACATCAGGACAGGGCACCTCAGAGAGGGCGGCTGGGGGACAGCCAGGGCTTCCCAGAAGTGTGACGCGTGACCCTGCTCTCGGAGGGCAGACAGGTGCCAGCCGGGAAAAGGAGCAGGCAGGGTGTGTCGGACAGAGGCAACAGGCGGGAGGAGGTGTGGCCCCTGCGGGAAACACACAGTCCACACCCGCAGGTTTCCGGGATGCGGTATGGGTGCGGTGTTTCCCGAGGTGTGGCCTCCTTCCATGGCTCACTGCGCAGGGCCCCAGCTGCGCAGCCAGTCCCCACGCAGCAGGCCCCGCCAGCCGGGCCCTTTACCCCTGCACTGGGCTGGCCTTTCTGTCTAGGAAAGGGCGCTGTTTGGCTCCCACCTTGTCTACGAGGCCTTCCCCGCCTGCTGCCACTTATCTCTTGGCCCCAGAACAACCAGCCTAGCGCTTTATAGGGGTTATCAAATCCCGGTAACACTTGTCAGAAACACCCACCTGGAATTTGATCCTGTGAAGTGAGCTGTAGGCTGCATGTCCCCCCATCGGGAGCTGCGTTAGGCAGGCACAGAGCCCCTTGCTGTGCGCGGATCCTGGGTGCTCAGCTGGGTGCTGCGAGGCGCAGGGCATGCTTCACTCTGCAGACGCCCCAGACGGCTGCTCCCTGACAATCATTCGCCCCATTCTGGGGCTTTGTTGGGAGTGTGGATGCACAAGCAAAGTCCTCCTCCTGTTTTTGTGTTTTGCAAAGTACAGTAATTTAATTCCAGCTTTCCCAGCCATAGGATGGGGGAGATTAAGCAATGTCACACCCAGGGAAAGAGGAAAGGCGGTTTCCGGCATGTTCTCCCTTCCCGCAAAGGTGCAGAGTGATTAAATGTTGTTGAACTGAGTCCTTCCTGTCGCTCATGAGCTGGTAAGGATATCCCTCGGTATTGGCTCAGGGAGCTGCTGGGTGGATCTGGTGCACATTTCAAACACACCTTGTGGGACTAGCACTGCTCTGAATGAGTAAGTGGAGGAGGGAGGCTTCCGGAGCAGGCCCACTTTGGGACCCTCTGGGTTCCAGAGCCTTCCCCAAGCTGCCTGCACAACGGCAGAGCTTCCAGAATCTCATGGGTGTTGGGAACACAGTCTGACCATCTGCCTTTTAAAGTACATCTTTCCTTTTAAAGACGCACTAAAATTGTCATTAAAGCTAATCTCCAAAGGCCATCTTCCTTGGTTAGTATTTTGCAGCCTAAACAAAAGTTGCTCTTTATCTCAAATTGAAATAACTAAAAATCCATGTTTGGTGGGAATACTAATAAGGAATAGGATGTTTATGCTAAGAGGATGTTCACCTGGGGCGCCGTGCTTTGCAGTGAGAGTGCAGGCCTGCTCCGAATTACTACTCGGCACAGGCCTGCCCCGAATTACTAGTCGGCCCGGACCTGCTCTGAATTACTAGTCGGCCCAGACCTGCTCTGTCCACAGGGCAGCCATTTGCAGCTGACAAGTGGGGGCAACCTCAAGGGCCCAGCCAAGGATCTGCCTTAGAAAATGGCTAACTCAGAGGATTTTGATCAATTCTGGACAGAGGGTATTTCTAGAAAACTGTTACACCTGAACGCCAATCCCTAAGTGCCCTTTATCTAAGAGGCATGTGCCACCTGATTAGATCCTGAAATCACTCAGTAGGGTTAAGTCGGTACATTAAATCAACAGAGGTTCTCCTGGGAACTGTGACAGGAGGGTGGAGTGGCCAATGTCACCAGCTCTGGCAGGAAGAGGCAGGTGGCTGGAACCTGGCCTCTGCTCTTCCCTGAACCAGCTTTGCAACCTTGGGCGGGTCACTTAGGCTCCAAGGCCTCTTCCAGTCAATGCTCTGATTGATTAACCTTTGTGGGTGTTACAGAGTATTAGGTAGAGAAAGGCGTTGCTGGTGAGAAAAACAGAGACATATTCAATGCAGTCCCTGTTTTCTGACATGAGTTGGTCCCATTTTTCCCCATTAGTGCTACCAGGCTGAAACAGGGTGGAACAATTCAGGAAGGGTTTATGAAACAGGCAAGTCTTCATTTGAGTTTAAAGGACTCTGGAATGGGAAGCATGTCCAGGGAGGGAGGGGGTGTGCTTATCTGGTGTCGGGGGACAGTGGTGGCTGGAATGGAGAGTGGGTGCTAGGGTTTGGGTGGAAGGAGAAAGGGTGAGAGACTACGGGCATGGGGAAAATGTGTTAATTTGCTGAACTAGATAAAGCACAAGGGTGTTAGAAATAAGTGCAGTGGACTCGAATAAGAAATTTTCTGACCTATCAGTTCCGGTTATTGGACTTCATGGATTGGGAAAATAAATTTTAAAACTAGAATGACTGATATAGAGTTGCCAGCAAGATACTCAAGACCAAACAAACCAAACAAACAAGCAACAATAACAAAAAATCATCTTCTATTACCTCAACTTTAGAAAAGAATGTATGGATACCAGAAATTGCAGGAATCATCTCAGAATTTAGAATATAGTAAATTTAGCTTTATAAAAATGTAATGATGTTGTTCCCACACCCCTCCCCCATTTTGACACGAATCAGCAAAAGCTGTCACAGACCAGCACCAGGCTCTAACTAACCCATCTTACAGGCAGGGAAACTGAGCCCTTAGAGATAGAATCACGATGTGTCCCAACGTTCATGGGCTCTTAGTTTATGATACACTTCAATGAGACCTTTAAAAATAAAAGGATGTCTTATTTTTATTTGCAGGGGTCACTGACGCCAAGGAGCTGGTAGCAAAAGACCTTTATTTTATACTTTCTTGTTAGCTTTAAATCCTGAATTATACTGTAAGCTCTAGAAACTTTAGAATTCAAACCTTTAGAATTAAAATTATAGAATTATGAAACTATGGAGAC
This sequence comes from Lemur catta, assembly GCF_020740605.2. Lineage (NCBI taxonomy): Eukaryota > Metazoa > Chordata > Mammalia > Primates > Lemuridae > Lemur > Lemur catta. The sequence goes on from NC_059129.1 coordinate 140,985,316, forward strand.
TAAACAAATTTGGGCAGTCTCCTCATTTAATAGAGGAGCCAACTGAAGCCGTGGAGATCCTCAGGGACTATTCTGCGTGGCGTGTGGCATGTACCGCTAGACACATAGTCCCTGAATAAGATCCTAAAGGCAGGTGCTGACCACCACGGTTGAAGAATGGCATCAAAGTGATTAAGACTAACAATTAGAGGACTAAAGATGGGGAAGAGAAGCATATCTGATTGGAACTTTTCCATACAAATATTTGGAGTTACAACACTACATTCTTAAATAGGTAATAATTCAAAATTGTTTAAGCAGCACATTGGTATCTGCAGAAGAAATCTGAAGTCAACTCCAAATCCTGATATGCTATGCTGACTTTCTCTCTGGCCTCGGCTGAGGCTTTACGAAGCCTGGACACCCCCGGCTCACCAGCCTGCTGTGTGTTCTGCTGGGGAGGAGACAGCAGCCGGGGTATGCAGTTCTACCAGATGCCAGGCTGGGTCTGTGCCCACAGCTCGGGGCCAGCCAGACAACACAGGGGCCTCTTCAGCCTTCACCGGAACAACACGCAGAAGGATTGTTTCAGGGCTTCCCCACAGACAGGCAGTACAGTGTATCCCAGAAGTCCCCATACAAAGGAAAAATTTTGTAAATTTTTGTAATGAATATTTTAGAAATAAAGGTACATTTAGCTACAATTTCTCATTTTCCCTATGTATGGCAACTTTTGGGACACCCTGTAGTTAACACTACATACTGCTAAAGGAAGCCCTGCCTTTAAAACAGGAATGCTTTAAAAATAGCAATCGTGTCTCCTGCAGGGAAAACGCCTTCTTATTACAGATATCGTCACATCTGCCTTGTCATATGTCCCCCACAATGATCCAATAAAGTTGGTGGGGTGTGGGAGCTAGCCAGAAGAGAGATAAACACTCATTTCTGGGCCACCATGCAGCATATGCTAGGAGTTCAATTAATGCTTGGATGAAGGAAGAAAGGATGGAAGGAAGGCAGGGGGAGAAGGAGAAAGGAAGGGTGCAGGTGGCGTCTCTGTTCTACAGAGGAGGACGAAGTCTCAAGGAGAAAGTGATTTGACCAACGTGACATAAGGGATCGGTGGCAGGGGGATGCCTGGTTGGGGCTATAGACCCCTGGCCCAGGCTCTCCCTCTTCAGGGCCCCTCTAGGGAAGCTCAACTCTTTGCTGACAGGTGCGTTACAGTTGCACTTTCAAAAAAAGTAATGTATTCTTTTAATTGACAAATAAAAACTATATATAATTATCATGTTCAACATGTTTTGATGTATGTATACATTGTGGAAGGGTTAAATCAAGCTAATTAACATATACATTACTCACAAACATCATTTTTTTGTGGTGAGAACACTTTAAATCTATTTTCTTATCAATTTTTAAAAAGGCAATACAATGTTATTAACCATAGTCGACATGTTGTACAGTAGATCTCTTGAACTTATTCCTCCTGGTGAACTGAAATTTTGTATCCTTTGACTAACATCTTCTCTATCCCAGTCCCTGGCAACCACCATTCTACTCTCTGCTTCTATGAGTTCAACTGTTTTAGATTCCACATACAACTGAGATCCTTTGGCATTCGTCTTTCTGCCTCTGGCTTATTTCAATTAACATGATGTCTTCCAGGCTCATCCATGTTGTAGCAAATGACAGGAATATTCTTTTGAAGAAATGACTTAAATTTCTCCAAATCTGATAAACTTACAGATCCAAGTATCTCAGTAAACCCAAGAAGGATAAATACAAAGGAACTCACACCTTGGCATGTCATAGTCAAGCTGTTGAAAATTGAAGATAAAGAGAAAATCTTTGAAACAGTAAAAAACAATAGTAACAACAAAAACCCCACAATAACTACAGGAAGCAACAACAAGAATAATGACTGACTTCACATCAGAATCAATGGAGGGCAGAACACATTAGAGTAGTACCTTTAAAGTGTAGAAAGAAAAAAAAAAACTTGACAACCCAGAATTCTATACCCAGCAAAAATCATGGTGAAATAAAGACCTTTCAGGTGAGCAAAAATAGAGAGACTCTGTTACCAAAAGATTTACATTACAAAAAATAACAAAAGAAATTCTTCAGGCTGAAGAGAATTGACTCCAAATGGAAATTAAGAAATACAAGAAACACCAGAAATAGTACAAATGTGGGCAAATATAAAGATTACACAATTTTTTTCTTCTCATAATTTACATAAAAGACATAATGATGTATAACTCTGTGCTGTTATAATGTATGTAGATATAATATATATGACAATGATAGACCTAAGGGTGATGATAATTGGAAATGTATTATTACAAAGTTCTTATATTTTATGAGATGTGGTACAAGTGATTAATTTATGTCATAATTCCTATAGGAACAACTAGAAGAACAATGAAAAGCGATGTAGCTGAAAATCCAATGAAGGAACTGGTGAACACTAAGTTGAGCCTCCCAGATCCTCTCTAAGGAAAGACTTGTTGTCACAGCAGCTGGGACTGCTATTGACAACCAGTCTTCTATCGTAAGGGCCTTCAGAGACTATGGTAGCTGCAGAGAGCTATCTTGCCCACCTCTTGCTTGGGCAGGCCCCATGAAATGACTGGCCAGTTGAAAAATATAAAGTCTGGCTCTTTTGGCCCAACTCAGGATAACTCTGAAGGACCACTGTAGCTCCAGAGGTCTCTGGGGGTCTTCCGGGGCTAGTGTTGGACCTGTAGTGCAGCTCAACTTCTCCCTCTGCCCCATTCGTCACCCTTCTCCTCCCTTTCTCAGGCATTAATCTCAAGGTCACTCATGAACAAGCACTTTGCATACAAAATTCTATCTCAGAGACTTTCCCAGAGAACTCAATCTACAACAGTTAGTAGCAGGAATGTGCCAAGAAAGTAGGTAAAAAAAATATGGTTTTGGAGCTGGCAAAAATCACTTGTCCAGCTGGTAATGAGCACCCCATCACAAGTGGTAAGCGGAGTAGGTAGGTGGAGGTGGTAGGTGGTAGATGGAGATAGCTCCTGGTACAAGGCAGTAGTCTAATGGTTAAAATTTTCTCTGGTGGTGAACTGGGATGATATAACAGGGGAAGAGATGTTTTGAAATCCAGCTGATGTGATATATCAGGCATTTAAAAGAAAAATGTAACGAAGACCTGGGATTGATTAACAAGTAAGCAAAAGCGTCCTTAGTATCATTTGAAGATTTTCTCATCTCCTGCAGCACGAGGGAAGACAGAACTGAGTATGAGACACAAAGATATTTATCAGAGTAGCTGAGCTCCAAATGTTAAATGCCCAACTAGACAGGTCTGTAATATCAAAGTCAGGGCCCTCAATGGGACATATGGAGTGGGGAAAATAGGGACAGTGTTCCTACAAATACTTTTTAATATATTTGGTTAACATACATAAAATTCACCATTATAATGATTTCAAAATCTGCAAGTTAGTGATTTTTAGTATATTCAAAATATTGTGCAACCATATCTAATCCTAGAATATTTCCATCATACCCAAAGAAACCAGGTACCTCCCAATTCCCTCCTCTTTCCATACCCTGGAAACCACTACTTTACTTTTTATCTCTACAGATTTATCTGTTCTGGACATTTCATATAAAAGGAATCATACAAAATGTACCCTTTTGTGTCTGGCTTCTGTCACTTGGAATGCTCTATAGGTTCATCCATGTTGTAGCATATGTCAGGTCACTAAAATTTAATCCTGTGTTTCCTTCTAAGAGAGCACTTTCCCAGTTACAAGATTTAACATGCTGGCAGGGATAACTCCTTACATCACTCAAAGTTGTCCCCCCTTCTGTGCCCATAGCCCACCCTTTGTTGGGGGCTTGGCTACTTTCATGCGTTCTGTTGCCCTGGCCCCAGCTGAGCTCCTCACCTCTGCTCTCACCTACACTGTCCTGTAGCCCCTGAAAGAAATCCTATAACCCTGGGCCTTGCATTCAAAGCCTTCTTTCTCTCGTGCTGGTCTCTCTTTCAGCTCTATTTTCCAGTCCTAAATGAAAACACACTCTGTTCTCCAAATGCCCCCCTGGAACTGCCTCCCTCCACAGTCTTGCCCACACCTCTCCCTCCACTTTTCTTCTCCATCTCAGAGAACACAAATAGGACCCAGTAAAATTTCACCATTTCTACAAAGTTCTTCAAGCTGGAAACTGGACTTCTTCTGCCCAATGCTTACAATAATTTTCGTATCTTTTAATTTTTATATCATTTCACAAATATAGATAAGTTATAAGAGTAAAAAAAATTCTGTGTACCATTTCCTAGATTCACCAATTACTCATATTTTGCCTTATTTTTCTCCCCCTCTACACACACACACACACACACACACGCACGTATGAAATGTGGGAGAGTAAGCTGGAGACATGGCATCCACTTTCCCTTAAATACTCTATGTGTTTGAAGACCAAGGACATTTTCCTCCATTACCACAGTACAACCATCAAAATAAGAAAATTTAACATTGGTACGGTACTATTGTCTAACTGAACCTAAAGTTTGTATTCCAGTTACTTCAATTGTCCCAATAATGTCCTTTGTGGCTACTGTCCCCAGCCCAGGATCAAGCCAGGGTCACGTGCTGCCCTCGGTTTTCCTGTTCCTTGTCTCTGCTGGGCTGGGTCAGCTCCTCTGCATCTGTCTGTCTTGCTGACTTACAGGACAGCCATTGCATTTGTCTCATGGACCTTAACACTTGCTCCGCATGTAGCAGTGACTTACATACATTATTCATTTTCCTCCTTTGAGGGGTGATCAGTGTGTGACACAACTTTCAAGCGCACCTAGCACTTCCCAAAGTGCCCATGACAGGGTAAATTTAGTATGAACAAAATGGCAGTTGTTCCAGCGTTTGGGGAGGTTGCTTTGTAGGAATACTTCCTACCTCTAGGGAGTCTGTCTCAACTAATGGTGCTGGAGACTGAAGATCAGTCCTACATTTGATACAGAAGGTGGGAGGCTAAGGCAGAGGGGATGGAGTTTCTTAAGATTCCCACAGAACCAAGAGCCAAGAGCACAAAGCAAGACCCAGCTTTAGTCCTACTTCTGTGCTGTAGATTCTAACCCCACCCCCAGCCCCGCCTTCTCAGGAACTGACAGTCATCTGCCTTCACATGCATGTTAGCCTGTGTTCCATCTCTTTCTCTGAACTGGATCCTTTATATTAACATTTAAACATGTTTGCATCCTTCACCTTAAAACAAAACTTCTCACCACACTTCAGTTTCACTTCTTTCCAATGACTCTACCAATAACTATGAACATGATTTCCAATGACAAATAATCTCATCTTGTATATGTAACTGTAATTTCTCAAAAAAATTTCTAAAAAAATTTTAAATAACTCTTTAAAAGATGTGTTTATATTTATATACATATATTTTTGAGTTTATGTTTATTAAAAGATATTTTTATCATGTGGCATATTTTGTTTTCTAACTCTTGGTGTCATCTTGTTTTAGAAGTGTATGTTGAGTACCTCAGTTCAGTTTTTTGATCCAGTCTGTGCTAAGGGTTCTCTAATAGAAAAATATAACCCATTCACTTTAAATAAAGTACAGGTTTGATGACAGAATGCAAACAAGAATAGGCTGTCTTCTGTTCAAATGAAGATAAAAACATATGAAGTTAAAGCAGCCTGATTCTATCAATATTCCCCATTGCTAAGGCCAATCCCCTTGCAGTTTCGAGCCAAGGCCCTCTGCACTTTCGAAGTGAGTGCAGTTGGGTGTTCAGAGCCCCACGTCTCCTTCCTTGAGAAACTCCTCTCCCTCTGCCTCATCCTTCCCACTTCCTGGCACCAAGAGCTTTCATATTTCACCCTGTATCAAAATAAGGTACTCAGGAAAGGACACTTCCTCCAAATAACTGGTGTGACCTAGTCTATCAACTGTATTTCCCAGGGATTTACATTTAAGCCATGAGAGGAATTGTGGAATAAAGACCTTTATTTCCAAACAAAGACTTTTCAGCATCTAGTAGGAGATATTTTAGAGAATAAACTGTAGATACAGCTTAGCAGACTGATCCTTTTTAAACAAACATTAATATTATGAGCACTTTCACATCATATTCTTTCAATACAGGATTCAAGACGTAGATATTTAAATGGACTCCCCTCAAACAGAGACTGAGAATCCGTTTGGTTGATCCCAAGAATGAAAATCCAGTTTTATTTTTCCACAAACAAGACAGACAGTGTCTGAGTTGTGGAGCTATGCTTACAGAAGCCTTCACAGCACTGTTTGGTTGGATTGCTCACTGCAGAATGCTAAGGAGAGGACATAATTTCTTCCCTAGGTCCCTAGGCAAGATGTACTCAGAGCACTTAGCAAAGAGAATTTCTGTTTGGTTACTATTCAACGAAATAAAATTCTTAACATCTATAATCAGCTATCTATTCACAGCTGGGAGGGCTGGGGCACAGAATGCCACAGCACTTCATTTGGGCTGTATACCTCTATCGAGTGTCAGAACTAAACTTGTAGACGTTGCTTGGATGATCCAGATTATTGGCAATGCTGAAATTACTGAAAAAATTATATTTTGTGTTATTGTTTTATATAATAATATAATTATCAAATGGATAGTGTATAAAGTAAGTGACTGGAAAATAAAAAGGAAAAGCAAAACTTTAGGTCAAGTATTCCAGTGCATCCTTGGATAATCTTACTGTGCATATGGTCTATGTGCGTACATTAATGGGTTCGTTAAATCACAATTAAGTACCCGATATCCTTAACTGAAGGTCAGGATCACCCTACTTCTGGTAGGTTAGACACGTGGGGCCAGGACTCCCCAGAGATACAATTCCTGATTACGCCTCCTCCCGTACAGGTTGGCAATGCTGCAAAACAAGCTTTCTCAGGGTATTTTGGGAATGATATTCCCAGTGAGTAATGTGAAATGCAGGCCCATACGGAACTGGAAAGGATGTTGGGAGAAAATAATTTGCTAAGCTTTGTGGGACCAAAAAGGGAAAAAGGGTTCATAATTACAGGCTTAACATTTTTTGTAAATGGGGAGAAAGGCTCAGGGGAGTCATTGTGTGTCCTAGACCCAGCCTGGTGGGAGAAGCTGCGCTCACAGGTGGAGCAGAGAAGCATATGGTGCCTGTGTCTCCAATTCTTCTCCCCCCGCCCGGAACCAGATATCCTAGCAGAACCCAGACGGGGTTTACAGCTGTAGAGTTTATGGGACTTTACCTCCTGGCTGAGAGTGCTTTAGTGCCTCCGAAAGAGGCAGGAAGCAGTGACGGATGCTGGAGGTTGGAATGGTGGCCCAGCGATCGGGAGTGCCTGGCAGAGAGGGGATAGACCGGACTGATGGGACTCTGTGAAAGGCTCTGCGGCTCAAAGCAGAAGCTTCACGGCCCAGGTGGCAAGACAGCGTAGAGCAGCCTGGAGGCCACCTCCCCTTCCTCCAGCCAGAGCCCCAGGGCCGGGGGCTGGCACCCTGAGAGCTCCTCGAGCAGTAGGGCAGGCCAGGAGAACGGTAGAGGGAGCCACTGCTCATGGACGAACCCGCTGCAGGGGTCATGGGGACACACCTTGTGACCCCGAGCAGAACCCCTGGTCAGGCTTATTCCTGAGGGCATGGGGCCTCCTCACAGCGGAGGAGCCTGGGGGTGCAGGAAGGCAGTGCTGAGCACCTGGCTTAGCAGGTAAGAGCTATAAGGCCTCAAAGCCTCATATTAAGTTATTAAGTATGCAATGTTCCATTTCCTTAAGTACTCAGTTTGACAGTTGATATCTCTGACATTTCACTTTGACAATTGTTTTATTTTTATTGTGAAGGTACATCCTCAGTCTTTCAAATGTACGTTTTAGCTTGAAATTATCTTTCAAACTTTTATCTAGAGCAATTTTTGTGAAACCATGTGTAAGTAAAAAATGCGTGTTATTTTGGAATATGAGCTCCGTCGTGGAACCAATGCAGCGCAGACAGCTCAAAATATCAACGGAGTGTTTGGGAAGGATATATGCTAATGAACACACAGCACATCGATGGTTTGAGAAGTTCTCTTCTGGTGATTCTAATCTTGAAAATGAGCCATGTACGTGGGTGACCTGAGACCAAGGTGGATAACAATGAGCTAAAAGCTGTAGTGGAAGCGAATCCATCTCAACCTATGCGTGAATTAGCAGCAAGGTTTGACATTACTATTCCAACAATATTGGACCATTTGAAACAAATCAGCAATTTAAAGAAGCTGGACAGAAGGGTACCAAATAAATTAAACAAGGATCAGAAGAAAAATCATCTCAAAGCTTGCCCTTCTTTGCTGTCAAGACAAAAATGCCATTTCTATACCATATTGTTACGTGTGATGTAAAATGAACTCTTTTTGACAATTGCAAGCCTGTGGCACAATGGCTGGATAAGGATGAAGTACCAAAACACAGTTCAAAACTGAATATTCATCAAAAAAAGCTAATGGTGTGTGTTTGGTGGTCCAGCGCTGGTATTATCCACTACAGCTTCATGAAACCTGGTCAATCGATTACAGTGATGTCTACTGCAACCAACTGGACAAAATAAGGATGCCTGTGTTTAAGCAGCCAAGATTGGTCAATAGAGACAGGCCAATCCTCTTGCAAGACAATGCTTGACCACATATCGCACAAACAACGCTGCTCAAACTACAGAGGCTGGACTTGGAAACTCTCTGTCATCTACCGTATTCACCAGACCTTGCACCAACTGACTAACACTTCCAGGCTTTGGACCACTTCTTGCAAGGACAAATATTCAGTTCTCAACAGGCTGTGGCAAACGCCTTTTGCTATTTCCCTGCCACTCGCTCTCCAGGCTTCTTTGCTGCTGACGTGAGCAAGCTACTGTTAAGATGGCAAAACTGTGTCGATAGTTTAGGCGCCTATTTTGATTAACTGTACTGCTTCTTGTTTGAGATGTAGTAAACTACACTTTTGATTCAAAATTGGACGTTTCATATTTAATGACCTTTAACTTAGGCAGAAATGCCAAAATTATGTCATTTGCTCCCAAAGTCTGGAGAGGCCTAGAACATTCAGTCTGTATCTTCATATCAAAAACAGTTGTGTGGGCTCATTTAAGCCACCCTGCCAACATGGAATACAACCCTTCTCACTTAAGAAAAAAAAAAAAAAGGCAGGCACCTTCCTCAAAGGAAACCTGTGTCAGGGTGGAGGTGAGAGCCTTCCTGTAAATAGTTCTCTCCTTCCCACCCCCAGAATCCCCAGGAACTGAGTCTGTATCGTAGAAAGTGGCCTGATGAGGCCAACATGCCTGCCCACAAGCCTCCCCTCAAGCCCCACACTCAGAAAATTCTAGACACAAAAAATCAAGAACAAAACTCAGCTAAGCCCTGGTTTGGGCAAAAGCCTCTAGATGTTTGCCATGGGAAGGCTTCTTCCTTGTTCTATTTTCAGAGGACAAAGGGTGGGGGGGAAGGATTCTACCTTTATTTTTATATCAAAACATATTTTCCCAGGGGAAGAGCAGTGGGTTGAATGGCACACCCCTCCCCACACCCTCACTCCTAGAACCTCTGAATGTGACTTTATTTGAAAAACGGGTCTTTGCAGATATAATTAGGTTAAACCTCTTGACAGAGAGCGACTCAGGGAGGGAGGGGCAGGCCGTGGAAGGCGAAGGCGGATGCTGGAGCGACGCAGCCCCCAGCCCAGGAGCGTGGGGGCCACAGAGGATGGGAGGAGCAAGGAGGGCCCCTGCCCTGGAGCCTCAGGAGGGAGCGTGGCCCTGTTGACACTGTGATTTTGGACTTCTGTCCTCCAGAACCATGGGACAACAAAGGTCTGTGGTTCTGAGCCCCCAGTTTTGGTCCTTTGTTACTAATATTTACAGGAACTGGGTCTTCTTTCTGTGTCAGCCTACACTCTCCATCCTTGCCTGTCTTTCAGTTCTGCTCGGGAGAAGGCAGAAAGCTGACGGTTGTGTGACCCGACCTTAAAGCAGCCCAATGCGAAAGTAAACATCGGAATAACAATAGCTGAAGAAATGAAGTAAAATGTGAGAACGCTCGTTTTCAAACGCCATTGGACGATGGACCTGGGTGAGGGCTGTCATGCTGTCCCCATTTTTGGCGGTGGGGGAAGGGCAAAGATGGGTGGGAGATCGGGGATGGAGGAACACCAGTGTTGAGTCAGGAGACACTGCCCAGGGTTTCTAGGGCAAGAAACAGAGATTTAATAACAATTTAAATACAGAAGAACTCAAAATCAGCCTGTAGTCATAAAATATATAGGAGATTATAGGGAAAGATGCTTATTTTTTGCAGCAGAGAGTCTCTGATACTATCAAATGTTACTAAACAAGAAACAGAAACCTAGGTTTGTTATTCCACATTACAGCTGTAACTTCCAGGAAGACTGAACACTAAAATTACTAAAAAATGTTCAGCTCTGGGTCATGGCACTGGGGATGGGGAAGGGTCCGTGAAAGTTGTCGGAATCAAAATGGAGTCGCTTGTGTTAAAACAAACAAAAACAACGAACAAATAGAGCTGGGAAAGCTCTGAAGAGAGAGTTCTCACGCTTGTATGCCCCACAACAAAACTATCACGAGCCTGCAAAAACTGCAACCTTGCACAAAGACCATCACAACCTTACACAAAAACATCTTCCCGCGAGGACATCTGCCCAGCAACTGCCTGTCCAGCCTTCGACTGGCACCACCTTGTTATCGATTCTTGTAGCCGAGGATAATTATTTCAAAACAATTATATAATCTTCCTCATTTTTCTTAAAAACCTTTCATGTTCCTCTACCTCCCTGAATACGCACATAGTTTACCGTGGCGCATGGATTCACATTGCAATGCCTATTCCCGAGTAAACATCCTTTTCCCTTACAGAGTCTCTCTGTTATTTAGGCTAACAGGTTGGATGGGACGTTGTTGTCTTTCCGTATTTCGTTTCATATCATTCAGTTTTTTCATGTGCATGGATTATTTTAATTAAATGTTTTAAAATGAAATAATCCAACAGTAAAATGTATTTTGAAGTAGCGATTGAGGGAGGACAGAAGAGGCCGCACAGCCGTGGGATGGGATGTCAGGTGCAGCCCCAGAGAGGAGAGCAGGGAACGGGTTGCACAGTTCCCAGAGGGGCTCTGGTGTCACAGGGCCCCTGGTTGTACTCACACCTGAGGCCCACAGCTCATAAGCCACCTTTGTCACACCAGGGAGCATCCGTGCCAAACTGGGCTTGGATCACAAACCTGTGAAGACAGGGAATATGGGGGGACTTAAAGATTGACTTAAATAGTCTGGGATACATTTTATCCAAGAATAGATGTGCCGGTGATACATAACTGGTGCTGGTTTTGTTTGAAAGTTACCCCTACTGTCAGTGTCTGTGGCAGGCAGCACATTTTTGGAGTAGAAATCTTACTTTTTATACTCCTGACCAGGCTGATTCAATGATTCAGGCATTAGCCAGTGGCCATCTAGGTCTAGGAGCACTCACTCCCAGAGCAGCAGGGGGGCTGTTTCTCCCAGACACGGGAGGCGCACAGGAGGGTGGATGAGAGCAGCCGCGGTCTCATGCCCAGGTTCCTTTTGGGAAACCGTAAATTAATTTGCAAATGTAGAGTCAGGAACTTGGGAGGTTCATCACTGATGCTGATAACGACACAGAAGAGACCAGTACAGAGGGGACTTGAGCTCTAGTTTTGGGATCAAAAACCTGGGTCTGGATCCCAACTCTGTCTCTTACTAATGGTTTATTTTTCATATTTAACTTCAGTGTCTCTGAAAAAGAAAAAAGCAGAGTGACATGAAGTGTGCAAAAAATACCAGCTTTAGAATTTGACAGTCTTGGATTTGAATTCTGGCCTTGTTATATTTTATGTGAGTTTTCCCTCTCCAAATGTTGGTTCACTCTGTGAAAAAGGCCATAACAGATTAAATGAGATGAGGTGTGCATAAACATCCAGGATAGTCTAGTGTGTACTCCACCAAAACAGGTAAGAGCTAAGGAAGTAAAAATGAAATAAAATTCTGCCTACAAAAATGAGTTAGGAGAAGGCGGGAGGGGAGGCAGGGAAGCCTGGGAGTGAGAGGGAATCACACGTTTAGGGACATGGCTGGTGAGAAGGCTCTGAGTTACTCCTTGTTTGAGCAAAATTAAATGTCCATCAACTTTATTGAGTAAGTATATAATATATGACAAGTCACTATATATTTTGGGGTGCATTTGCTGCTGCAGCCATGACTACTCTACTGTTCGTGACAACAGGAGCTGCAGGGTAGTGGAGATCGCCCAAGGAGAGTGTGTGGACTAGAAGAGGAGAATGACTTGGCCAGAGCCCCAAGAGGGAGGGAAGCCACCCAGACGTCTGAGGAGTGGGCTTCAGGACCTCACAGAGGCCAAGGGAGGAAAGCGGCCCACAGAGTGGTGGCCCACTCTTCGAGAAGGAGGAGGAAGGAGTTCAATAACATCAATGGCTATTAGGGCCATGAGATGACTGAGCCTTATTGATTGGATTTAGCCAAAAGGAGGCTTTGATGACCTTGTCAAGACAGTGCAGTGGTGAGGACAAGCTGAGTGGCCATGGTAAGGACCAAGAGCCAGGGGGAACAAGCAGACGATGCTGGCTGAGAAGGGCTCGGTGGTGCCGGAGGAGAAACGTGGTTGTAGGCTGATGTATTTTCTCCCTTCTTTCTCCTTTATTTCTTTGTAGTTCTAGTTCTCCTTCCTTTCATTCTTCTCTTTTCCTCCCTTCTTTTCTTTCTTTGAGTAGAGACCTAAGCATGTTTAAGTTCTAACGAAAAACAGAAATTGAAGATATAGGTAAATAATTTCCAAAACTCTTGTTTACTGTCTCAGATGACTTTCTTATGGAACCAATTAATTGCTGGCCAAATGGCTCCATCTGGCTGTCCCTTGGGAACTTGAAGTTCAGCGTGTCTAAGACTAGTTTTCCGGTCTTCTCCCAGTCTCTCACTTCTCTTCTTCTCTTCTCCTCCTGACTGGCACCACCCCCCACCCTCCCAGTGGGCCACCCTTTACCCCTCCCACCCACAGTGCTGTCCTACTGCCTCTTAGCACCCTCACATCCATCGCTCATTTCTTCCCACCGTCACTCCTTGGTGGATGTCCTCCCTGTCTCTCCCTGGGACCACTGGGAGTCTCCTGAATGGGCACCTTGTTGCTAGTCTCCTATCGTCCAGATCTTCCCACAATTAAGCAACTTCATCTTTCAAGGAATTCTTCTCATTCTGAATCCCAGCTGTAGGAAAAATTATGCAGTCTTCCAAGTGTGGCAGATGGCTTTCTTGTCTTGATCTTTGTCCATTGGTCTTCCTCACCTTGGCATGGCACCTTACCCTATGCCTCAGACCCAATTCCAAAACCGATGACCATCCCCTCTCTTTGTTCCCAGTGTTCCAGACTCTGTCTTCTGATTTGCTTTCATATGTCTCTCTGCTCTTTCTGTCCTAGAGAATAAGATCTATGGAGCAGGGACACTATTTTACTAATCTCTGTACCTCCTAGTCCAATAGCAGGAACTTAATGAATGAACAAATAAACGACATGAAGAAGACATGCAGTTTTTTGGCACTGATTCCTCATCCCACTTTTATTAGCCATAAAGCCACCAAATCCTATTATCACTATCTAGGCCACATCCTCTCATTGTCCCATAGGATATCATCATAGAGCTCATAAAATTAAAAAATTTAGTTTAAAATTATTTAAAAATTAAGTTTAAAGACACTTCATCATCCAAAAACTCCATCTGTCTAGTTCATTTTTTCAGGTGAGCTTATATTAACATAATGTTAAATGAGCTTCCTTTCATACCCAATAGTATTGCCTTTTCTGAAAGGATAACATGACTCTCAAATCCTATTGTGGAGCTGGTATTTACCTGTGCAATTTCACAGTTTTTCCAAACTCAGTCTCCTAAGTATTCAGACTGATTAATACTGTGAACAGCCATACTTTCAGCCATCTGAAAACTCATTCTCAGGGCATGTCATCTGAGTAAGTATTATGCCAATGGCTTCACACATCACATCTGTAAAAAGTTTTCTGATGTTCTCTAATGGAGATTTCACAGTCATAAAATATCCAAGTGGAAAGATTTTTAAAATCAGTTTATCTGTCACTGTATCTGAGGTATATAATGAACTCCATTGAACAGATGTCTGTCAGCAACACAGACTGAGGATCTTTTAGATTATGTCTATATAATACCTGCAAGGGCAATAAGTCATAAATCAACTGTTGCCCTGGCAAGTTTCCTTTGTAAAGTCGTTGTGTTGGCATCACCAGCTCATGACAGGCTGGTCAGAGGCACATCTGAAAACGTCAGTGGAGTAATAATTAGCAACTGCGTCAGGCGTCTGGCCCATTTTGATAGTGTGAGATCATGGCTTTCTTGCTCTTGGATGAAGAAGAAAGAATAGTTTTTGGAAACCATAGAGATCCTAATTTATTTTCCCATTTGGGTATGGGGAAAGGTATTATTAAATCAAAATATTCAAAATAAAGAGGTTCAGAAAATATGAATATTCTAAACTGATAACAAAATGAGCCATTGGGACTTCCTCAAAATTACTCAGAGAGCCAATGAATTATTTGTAGACTGTCTAGTGATATGTCCAGCAATACAATGGGCATTTTTCATACATGAGAAATAAAATACATAATGCAGCCCCTGTCATCAATAAGATTAATAAGACAATAGTAACTGTAGGACACAATTAGAAAAGAGTGCCTCCTGATAGCTGGTATGCTATTGAATGTCAAGTGGTGTGATATGGGCATAAATATTTAGGAGTTAAGAGAAACAGCAGAGTTTAGGAAAGAGGCATGAGGGGGGTGGGGGGTAAAATTTGGAAATGGAAAGAATTTTGAACAATAGTTAACGTTGATTGAATTCTTCCTTTTCTCTGATACTGTGCTAAGCAATCAATTTACAGTGTTTCATTTATTTCTCCCTACAACCCTACACAGCTGATTCTGTTATTGATCCCCATTTTAGCAAAGAGGAAACTAACTCAAAGAGAGTAAGCGATGTGTCTAAGACACATAGCAAACAAGTGACAGAGGTGGAACACCAGAGCAGCTTCTAGAAGTTGGTCACTTAACCACCTTGCTGCGATAGTTATGTTGATAGAAAAGGTGTGGGTATAGATATGAATATGAATATAAATGTATATTCATAGAATAGAGGTCATGGGGGCAGAAGACAGTGATAAGAGAGAGCATTTCAGATTCGAGAAGAATTGAGCATAAGTATAAAAGAGGGAATTGGCATGACTTGGGGGTAGGGATGAAAACATGTGACTGAGTAAACAGGGCTTATCTTGGGAGGGCTTAGATGATGGGGGATGGGTTGGGGAGGTCAGTGTTAGCAGGTGACGAGGAGTTTTGGTTGGCCTGGAAGAGAGATTCAGGTGTATACTGGCTGTTCAAGTAGGTGACCACCATACTTTGTGGGCTTTGGACACACAGACAGAATCTTCAGGGACATGAACACAGATGCCCAGGGGTGATCCCTGATTTGACTAGAGCCCAGGAGACCTGTGGGAAAGAACTTGACTTCTGGTGGTACTTGGGGTCAAACATATGCAGAGCTGAGGGATGCACTGGAGGTAGGAGCCGTGGAAACCTGTTGGCTGAGCCAGAAGGGCAGCCCATCCAGCCCCTCACAACCCCCCCACAGATGTGCACAAGCATCTGCCATTTCTGGCCTCCCCAAGCCTCCCACATGTACACATCACCATTCTAATTCTGTATTTTCCAATGAGATGATTGTCGGGCTCAAGCCAATTGCTTCATCTGGTCCCTGACCAAAGGAACCATGATCTGTTCTTTCTGGATACTGAAAAGACATTCAAGGATGATTTTTAACCGTACACTATTTTCTCCTTGTGCTCTGACTTAAGGACTTAACCTGTGAGTAAGACGCAGTTCCACAGTACAAATGAGACATCTCCACCCACAGTTGTCTTAGAGATTCCTGGAAAGGTACAAGAAGTGCAGAAAACTGTCAAAATAGTATTTGGGATGTGCATAAAGTTAGCTCCTGGGGGTTCCCAGAAAGACTTGGGTACAAGAGTGTGCAAGGACAAGGCTTCCTGTAGGAGTGGGAAGGGGTGTACTGACAGCTACTGAGGTTCACGCGAACCTGTCCAAGGGGCTGCATTTGTGAGCACAGGCTGATGCCCCAGACAGCCAGGTCATTAAACACAGGTTGTTCTGAGGTTCATCCAGGTGTGTTGCAGAATGTGCACACACAAAGCTTATACACCAAGTGTGGCTGTATTTATTAAGCAAAGACAGTAAATCTTTTGCAGCAAGATCACTAATTAACACCAATGATTACAACAGTAAAAGAGTAGAAGAAACATAAATACTTTTTTTTCAGTCATAGCCTTCTTATAAGACTTGCCTTGGAGAAGTATGATTGATCACCATATTGGTAAAACTGGTGTCTTTTCCCATATAAAGATGAATGCTTACTTCAAAGCAGAAGAAAGCCAGCTTCCCATGTCCTCTGTGCTAAACCCAAGGTCACATTCATGGCAGTGAGCACACAGGCAACTCCCAACTTACAAATAGTTGGGCTTCAAGAGTACACTTGCAATTTGGGGCTCTGAAGCATAGAAGCATTTCCCCATCGAAACAATGCTAAGAAGGAGGCCTCAACTCTCAGGCAACCTCATAAAACTTTCTTTAATTTCCTGCATTCCGAAGTGTACCGAGAGTACCTCTGCAACTGTGAGGCTGGGGATGGAGCAGACCCCAGGAGGTGGCACTGGAATTGGAAATAGGAGACTGTCATGTCCTTCAAAGGAAGGGCTCAAGGGCATGATCATTTTTGCAAAGTTTTCCAGGGCTGGTTGTCCTAGCAATATGTCATTACTTAAAAACAAGAAAAAAAAAGGAAAACACTTTTTATTTTGAAATAGTTCAAGACTCACAAGAAGTTGCCAAAATAGCACAGAGAGTTTCCATCCACCCCCTCCAGCTGCTTCTTCAATGATCATGTCTTACAGAACCACAGTGCCTTGTCTAAACCAGGAAGCTGACGTTGGTACAAAACTATTAACTCAGGTAGAAAGTTTATTTGGATTTGATTAGTTACCTTTTTTTCCCCTAAACAAATATAATGCCTTGGAATTATGAGATCATTTCGTTTTTCAAGTACAAATGATAAAACTATTTTTGCAACAAAAGCTTCCATTTTTCACTGTAAAAAAACCTGACAATGCTATTTGAGTGAAGACTGAGTAGGTTTTATATTGATATAAATTAATTTTGATATAAAAAAGGCAAAGATTTTTTTAAATCGTGGAATATACTACATTTGTAACTAAACGAATACCTTGAAATGAAGGATTTAAAAAATTAATCCGAGTCGGCATATTTATCACAGTGTGTGGACCTGGGTCCAGTCTCGCCGTTGCTATAAACTTGAGTGAAGTCCCTTTCGTTGAGTCACTTAATCTCTTTAGTCCTTAATTACTTGATCGTAAAGTAAGGAAATTAAACGGCTTCCAAAATTTCTTTCAGTTAAAAATTCCTATGATACCCTCATGTCAAAGATATCATATAGAGATCACTGTAGAAAACATAAGACAGTCTTATTTTTTTTAAATAGAGCTTAAGTGAAAAGAAAAAACATCTTGTGCTCACGTAACAGTCATGGGGACAGCGTGAGAGGAGAAGTGAAGGCGGCGAGAGCGTCCAGGTGAGGACACCCGCAGGGGACCCAGATCGGTAGGAACAGGGGACCGAGGGTGACCAGGAGCCACGGTCTGAATTCCCCAGAGCCACTTCAGCCTGTGTGGCCTTTGGACAAATGATACCAACATTGCCAGGCCTCAGACGCCTCCCTGGGAAGGGCTGGCAGTCCCGTCAGCGTGGTTCTGAGGACTCCAGGGATACAGCATGGACAGCACACGGCAGCGTCCCCAGCAGAGAGCTCATTCCATAGAATTCCATGGATGTAAGAGGGAACCTAACCTGAATGTTAGGTCTGAAGTGAAAATGACATAAAACCTGGTAAGAGACTTGAACTGGATGATGTGGACGGAACAGGCACCAGCCCGCCTTGGAGGGTGGCAGTCAGTCAGCTCACAGGAGGGGCCCTGGTTTCTGAGGAAACCTCTCGGGGAGAACGTGTCACTGTGCCTAGATGTGGCTGGAACCTGGGCACCGACTTGGCAGATCTGAAAAAGGTGACTGGGCTTCTTCCTCAGAAGACGCGGGAGAGACACCCACGATCTCAGCAGGCTCTAACTGCAGAGAGCCAGAAATGCACAGAGCAGAGCAGTCTCGTCTGTTTTTAGAAAAGTAAACATGTCCCACATTGTTTCATCTCACTGTGAATTTGCGATCAGAATTTAGGCTGTGGATTCCAGGGAGAACCTAAGACACGGTGACATGAAATCGAAGCAGCAATTTATTGGTCTGTCCCCACCGTGCTGTTCACGCTGGGTCTTATCACGTCTCCTCTCCTGCCTTTTCTCCTAGTATTTACAGTAGTGGCTCAGACACAGCCTTCCAGTGCTGTCACTCAAGACAAACCCTGACATCAACTAGACTTTTAATTACATAAAAAGATAATAAAAAACAGTTAAAACAGAAAGATTTATATATACTCCTGCCGTTTACATCAAAACTTCCTAGTGGATATTCTTGTTTCCTTTATCTTATTTCTTTAGGACTCATTACAAAAAGATTTTCTTTTGAATTTTTTGCATGGCTTTCACCTTCTCATGTTTAATACATAGCTTTGAAACCTCATAAAATTAAATATTTCATCTGCCAGCATTCCACAAACTGCATTACAACACCTGCCTCAATAAATATAAACACACTGCGCTAAAAATGACCTGGATCACCATCAGTTATACATTTTATCTTTGTATTTGGAGGAAAAGGGAATTTGAACCCATTTTATTTTATAATCAGGAAATGGTCTAATGATCTTAATTGTGTTGTGTTTTGGAGAAGAAATTATTTATTGGCTTATCCTAGGACCAGAAATTTATACTTTTACTACAGTATACACTAGGAAAGAAATAATTTGTAATTTCAAAAATACAAACAAAAATTCATTACAAAGGAAAGTAATCTGCAAATAGAATGCTGACTTTAGTTAAAATGTATTTAAAGTGTCCCATTAGTATTTTTTGCAAAGTGTTTATATCAAACCTACATGGTGTTATATGTGAACCTGCTTACTTTAAGTGCATTTAAAAAAAACACCCCCAGAGAGGAACATTTACTTTTTGAAATCAAATAGCTCCTGTGCCCAGCACTGTGAGCTCAGCATGGGACAGGTGTCCTGAGCTCTGGAGCCTGGAAGACTGAAGATTGCTCACATTAAGAAAAACAGCCTCATCCAAGCCTTACCTCCGCCCGTGCAATGTCATTTGGAGAGTGAGCCACTGAGCAGAGATATGAGGCTCCATATTTTGAGATTTCTACTAACACAAACACATATAGAAAATTTGAAAAACCTGGGTTTCCAAATTTTTAGAAACCTAATCTCTCTCTCACGTGGCTGATAAAAAGCTAAATGAGAAATAGTTTCTGTATTAAAAACATCACTAAGTTTCCAAATTTTAAGATATTTTTCTTAATATCTCTAATAAGTAACATTTGTAGGTTTTATACAATTAAAAGTGGATCTCGAGTAACTTTCTTCAATTTTTTTCTAATGGGTGAGTGTTCTGGATGGAAACAAATGGCACCAACTGTCTCAGTCTGCTGGGACAGCCATAACAGAATACCATGAGCTAGGTGGCTTAAACAACAGACATGTCATTTAATTTCTCACAGTTCTGGAGGCTGGAAGTCCGAGATCAGGGTGCCAGCACGATTGGGTTCTGGGGAGGGCTTTCTTCCTGGCTAGCAGACAACCACCTTCTCACCGTACGCTCACATGGCAGAGAGAGCAAGCTCTTCTTATAAGGACACTAATCCCTTCATGAGGGCCTCACCCTCAAGATCTCATCTAAACCTAATTATGTCTCAAAGGCTGCACCTAACAAACACCAACACTTTGAGGGTGAGGGCTTGAGCATACAGATTTTAGGTGAACACAGTTTAGTCCATAGCACCAACACTGGCTAAAAGAATAGATGTGCTGGGAAAATAAAGGGTAGTGGGTCACAGAGTCAACAGGAAGGCTGGAGAACCAGGGTCAGAAGGTAGACAGGGGAGAAGCCAGGCGGCAGGAGCCGACCCCCAAAGCATGCCCAGAGTGAGCCCCAGGACGAGGAGGCCCCTGCTGGTGTTCCTATACCTCGGCCACAGACAACTGGCATCAGTGCCATGGACTGGGGCACCACTCTGCCCTTGTAAATAACCCCTCAACTGCCCCTGCCTCCCTGCATCTCTCCCTCTAGACACTAGACTCACCCTACTATTATTTACCCGAGGACAACCACTGCCAACACTCCAGAGTACCTCTCTCCCTGCCACCTCTCCTACATGTGCAGACTGGAAATGTCATTCAGTCCACAAATACTTGTTGAGCGCCTGCAGCACTACAACATCTACTTGTACTCGGGATCCAATAACGAATTCCTATGGAGAACATATATATGTTATTTTACAAAAAATGGGATTGTATAGAATGAACTGCTAGAGCTGGTCTGTAAATTGTTATTCCCTGTTTGCAGTTAGATAAGTGCAGAAATTGGGAGTAGGCATTTAGAAAGGTTTATACCAGTCTGACACCACCACGACACCCTGGTGTGTGGCCAGTGGCTGCATCTCCAACAGGAGGAGAGCAGTTCCAGTGTTGTGAATTCCCCTCGGGGTGCATGTGTCACGAGCCGCACACTGGTCATGCCCGTATTGACCTGCAACAGATTTGAAAACCTGGGTTTTCAATCTGATAGACAGACAGACAAAAGTCAGATCACAGATGGTTGAGAAGAACTGATATCAAATGTGGGCTCTGCAAGCCATTTCTTTTATAGAACATGCTGTGAGCATCATTCCATTTCAAGAAATATGCCTGTATAACAATTTCAACGAAGGTGTTATTCTTCAGTTTTTAAGTTTGATTAGTTGAGAGGTTTAAATCAATTTTTAATTGATGCCTGCAACTTTCCTGAGATAGCCTTCTTACATTTGAATATTACATCAACACGACTTATGTATAATGTCATTGAGATTCAGAAACAGTGGATCTCTCTTGAATGTGTTTCCCAGGGGAACCATTACCAAACTGCAGAAGGTACCTCACTAAAACACAATTTCACCCATAATGAGGTCCAACAGTGGAAACTTCCAGACAATATTTTCGTAGAGCTTTAGTTAGCAGCACAGAGGCCTCTTTACTGAGTACTTCACAAATCCCAAAGTAATAAATGTCACTACAGCACATGCAAGCTGTCTTCTCTTACACAAAAAAGACAAATTTTGTTTTTCACTTTACCTCCTTGATGACTGAAAAAGCCCCAAGCAAAGCTGTGCTGAGATGCTGTTGCAGGGGGTGGCTGGGCTCACTCACTAGGGAAGTGACTGGCTCCCACCCACCTATCCTGAGCACATGTAAGTCAAGTTTGTGTTTCTCTCAAATTATAAATGATTACATGTTGAGAACCTCTGGGGCCACTAAGAATGAACACATCTGTATATAGATGGAATATTCTAAAAGAATTGCATTAGCTCTGTGGAGAAAATGCCATTCATTAGATGGGACCTTTATGATGTGAATGAAGGGACAGGATGCCTGCTTTAAGATCTGTGGAGACAGATGGGGAAGATTGTGGAATCCGGCACTTCCCAGGCTGCACTGACCAATAGAAGGACGACGGTTCTTCACATTCTGCCACTCCCCTCTCCCCTCCCTGCACTGGACATCCCTAATCAATGAGGGCCTGTTTTCCACCCAGCCTCCAAGTCATCCTCAGCACTGTGCTCTACAGAGCCCCTCGCAGGTGACAGTCGTGGGACCTGAGCCCAAACCTACTTACCACTCCTGCCCTCAGCCATTTGTGATGAAACTTAGGGACTCTAGAAGTCTCTCGGGCTTACATAAGGTTTTCTACCTTGTCATAAATCAACTCTGGAATATTTAGTACTGTTTACCATTTTTTCTTGGCTACCACCTTCTCCAAAAGTGACTTTAAGTCTAACATCCTAGATGCTTCAAGTATGGAGAAAGCATTTATTTCAAAAGGATAATACTAGCTATGATATTTTCCCCAGAGACTTTCCTCTAACAAAGTCCAAGTTGTGATTAACTGGCAAGTGAAAGATAATTATGAATGTTGGTCAACTTAAATCTAAGTTAGATTCTAATTATAGGTCATAGAATAATGGATGTGCTCTGTAGTTTTTAGTACATTCACATGCTAAGGTAAAAAATAGCCACTCCATGCCAAAAAAGGAAAGAATGAGTCTTTCAAACAATTTTACTCACTTGTTAAAACACAAAATATGATTTCTCATTTTTTTCTTAGGCCTGAGCACATGCACTGATTCACTGGCCAAATTTCCCTCCAACAGATCTTAGAAAAAAAGCTTTGTTTCAACATTTATTATAATATTCCCAAACAAATTAATCTTCTTAGTGCTTTACTTTTCCCAAACAGCAAAAATGTTATTATAATGACATATTTTGGTAACTCAATATGTGGTGAATGTACTGGTATATCCATTCCTGGTATATCTATTATATCTGGTATATTCATTTCTAAATGCAATAAAAATAACAAGTATAAAATTTCAGATGAATAAACCAAAACCATTACTTTTTCAAAAAGAGTCAATGTCAGCGTATTTTACAAAAGCTAAAAGTTACGGGAGAACTGATTCTTATTATTCGTGTTTAACCGACATCTGTTGATCAGCGCTGTGCACCAGGACTTCCCGTGATGATGCAAATGTTCTCTGTCCGTGCAGTCCAATGTGTTAGCCACTAGACACATGGCTGTTGAGCCCTTGAAACATGGCTCATAAGGAAAAGAAGTTTTAATTTAATTTAAACTAATCTAAATTTAAATGGGCATACATGGGTACTAGGTACCATATTGGACAGTGCAGATATAGAACAGATGTGGACGTTTAGAAGATACAAAGATGAGTGTGATTCGGTTTTTCTCTTAAAATGCCTACGAAGCAGTGCGTGTGGGGTGGTCTGCACAGCCAAAGGCTGCAGCCCAGAAGTGGATTCTAGTGCTGACGCGGACACAGCGGCCTGGGCTGGGAGCTGCAGCCTGGAGGTGGTATCCTACCCAGCTCTGCACATCTTTGGGGGTAATAAAGAAGTAAAAAAACAAGGATTCGAACCAACTACAAACACCCTTTCCCGGCAATTCAGGCTGAGAGTAGGTTGGAAGATCCTGGAGAAGGAAACCTGTATCTGGTCTGGCCTTGAGGTGGTCTCCTCTCACCTTGAACTTCCAGGACTCTGAGCAAGTCGCTCAACCCATATGGATGGCCCAGCTGCGTTTTGAAAAAGTTGGACAATCTTGGAGATGTCGCCCAAATCTAATCCCGCCTGCTTCTAGCTCTGTGATGGGTCTGGGCAGATGCCCGGCGTTGTCTCGAACCGGTTGCCCTGCCCCAGAGGGGTGCAGGGCGGCCCCTGCACAGGCAGTGTGAGGCTGGAGGGGGCTCTCCGGGTCCTTAGTCCTCAGACCGTACTCGGGACCGCGGAGAGACCGAGTCGCAGGACCCCCGGGAGTGGTTGGGTGACCCTGAAACTTTCTTCTTTTGGAGCCTGACCCAGGACCGACTGCAGAGCAGGCTGCTGGCAGGGACCAAATGGAGCTCCGCGCCAGGCCCAAGGCTGCGCCCGTCACTCGCAGTCCCGGGCCGGGTCCCTGGCGCGCGGTGGCACACAGCCAGGCCCTGCCACCCGGACTCTGCCGCGCGCCCACCCCGACCCCGTGCGCCGGGTCCGCTGCGGCCTCTCGCGGGACCTCCCGGACCCCCCACCCCCTGGGGCTGCGCAGGGCACCCACAGGGCTTGGCGGGGGCGGCGGGGGGCAGGAGGAGCAGCGGACGCGGGCGCGGCGCCAGGGCGAGTGGGGCGGGTGGCGCGGGGGAGGCGGCGTGCTAAAGGGAGGCGGCCGGCGGGGCCCGCGGGTCACTCGGAGGCCGGGGCGGCGGGCGGCAGGACCCGCTCGCGGAGGCGCGCGACAGCGACGGGCGGCGGGGCGCGGGGCCGAGGGGCCGGCGGCGGCCGCGCGCACCATGCCCTCCTTCGACGAGGCGCTGCAGAGAGCCGGCGAGTTCGGGCGCTTCCAGCGGCGCGTGTTCCTGCTGCTGTGCCTGACGGGCGTCACCTTCGCCTTCCTCTTCGTCGGCGTGGTCTTCCTGGGCACGCAGCCCGACCACTACTGGTGCCGCGGGCCGATCGCCGCGGCGCTGGCCGAGCGCTGCGGCTGGAGCCCGGAGGAGGAGTGGAACCGCACGGCGCCCGCCCGCCGCGGCTCCGAGTCCCCCGAGCGCCCCGGCGACGGCCGCTGCCAGCGCTACCTCCTGGAGGCGGCCAACGCCAGCGCGGCCGCCGCGATCGCGCTCAGCTGCGCCGACCCGCTCGCCGCCTTCCCGAACCGCTCGGCGCCCCTCGTGCCGTGCCGCGGCGGCTGGCGCTACGCCCAGGCCCACGCCACCATCGTCAGCGAGGTAAGGGCGCGCCCGCTCTGCTCCGCGCCGCGCCGGGCCCGCAGCCCCTCGCGCGGGGCCACAGCGCTCGGGCATCTCCCCGGGACGCGCCTGTCCCGCGTTCCAAAGCTGGCGGGAGAGGACGGTGCTGACTCTCTGGCGACACGTAGAGTGCGAGAAGTTGGCCACCAGGGCAGGTCAGCGGAGATGGCGACAGACGGCTTCATCCCACACCTGGAAGCCAGGCGTCCTAAATGCCAGGGAAGACCTTTCCTTACTTTCCTGTGCCAGTGGGTTAACGGAGAGATGCTTTGGTTTCAGGTGTGAACAAAAGAAGGTCATAGGAGCCAGGTCATATAGATGCTTCGCACACACTTCGGCTGTCCAAGCACCCAGTGTGACGTTATCTTGCAATGCGCTGTCACCGTAGTTGGAAATTATGGGTGGACTCACAGTAGGGAACTTCAGTCTCCTGGGCAAGCGACGTTGGCAGGTCCGGATTGGCTTGTGCTCTCCAGGGGTCAAAGGAAAGGAGAAGTCAACGTTTGAAGGCTGCAGCAACTTTTTCCAGTTGTCCAAATGCTTATCTGAAATGCAAGGGGACAAAGGTCGAGGCTCTCCCAGGGAATGGTTTTGGTAAAACTGCTTTGGGGCAAAGAGCAACATCTGAAAGAAGTGGGGAAAGCCGAGGGGTTGGATAAGAGGGATCACTTTGTAGTAATCCACTCACAAACTGCCACAGTAGAGCACGGGTTGCAGGGATGAGCAGTTTTACTGCGCTTTGTCTACAATCATAGCTCAACTTAATTTTCAAAAAATGATTGAATATGCTCTGGTAAATTGAAGACAAAGTTTTGTCTTTGCTTTTTTTTTTTTTTTTTGTCATTAACATTTTAAAGCACCTACTTGAATAATGGAGAAAACACTGGAGGGAGGTGGGAGTGCCCTTTCTGTGGCTGTTAACAATGTTTTTTGGTCTGATGACCTCATCTTGCACTTGGGATTGTAGATGGTTGCGGTTGTACATGCTCCATAATGCCATGTATGGGTGTGTTAGCACACAGTGTATAGCCCTATTCTAAGTGCTCTAGGCATAAAATCCCATGGCAGCACAGCCAGGCAGTGTGTACCTACCTGTGTTTTGGGTCCTTCAATTTCTACTTAATCTGTGGGTAAGGCTGGGGACTGCTTTATAAACTGTGGTGGTCTTATTAATAGAGATCTCACAACTGAACAAGACAGGACATGGCATGTGCTTGGGTGCAAGAAGGCGTATTTCCCTAGAGTCGCATCTGTTAGGTGGCTGCTCCTATTCCATTTAGCAGGGCTGCCTAGTGCTTACTTCCCCAGAGAACAAGACGACCCACCTGGAGAGGAGACACCTGATTTTTAAGGACACTTTAAATGAAGAATAAAACCAGTCTTAAAAAGCAAAATGCATACACACTTGAGGGAGGTTTGCATGCATGAATAGGATCTGTGGATATCAACAAGGAGAGACATAAAAATCTGTAAGTTAATGCCCTGACATATACTTTAAAAACATTCTGGGTTACCAGGGTTACTACCATTCTGGGGCTTTATCAAGGTCAGTGGCTTCTTTACAGTGTGGAATGATGAAAGGTCAGGAGATGGTGACCTTTCATCAGTTTTCAGCTAGTTGTATGGCTTGAGTCACTTACCCTTTCTGGGCGTAGCTTTCACATCTGTAAAATTATGCCTTGGATTAAGCCTTTTACAGTCCCACAAATGCCATCAATGTCACCACTGGGCTACTGTGTAGTATGTCCACAACAATGATCAAAAATTTTCAAGGAAAACTAAAATGGTATTCAGAATGTGCCCCTTAAAGCCACAGAAAAGTTTTTGAATAGTATTGGAGAGATTTTTTTTTTAATCCTAGATAGTTTTGTGCTTCTTTTGGTGTGTTTGTTTTTCATCATGTTTTGATTCTTAAGAGGAAACCCCCATTTATTCAGGAAGTTCAGCCATCCAGAACTCAGTCTCTCTCAGAGTTCTGCATGGCTAATGTTTTGCTGTCTTTGGTTTTGATTATGATCCCATTCGTTTTTGTTCTTTCAAATTCTGTCAGAGTGATGAAAGAAACTGTAGTTCCATCTTCAGCTGGCATTATAGACTCAATGTATTTTTGTAAACTTGAAGTGTCAGATATTAATCATGCAAATGGGTGAATTGGGAGAGTTTATAAAGTGGACAGGCTAACCAGGTAGCAGAATGCCTCCATATGGCTGTTATTCTTAATCCTGCTCCATCGTGGGGGAGGTATCATTGTTCTGGCTTTACAGAATGGAGACCTGAGGCCAGAGATACCATAGGACCTGCCAAGGTCCCACACCTTTTATGTAGCCAGATTGAATTCAAATCCAGGAGTCTGGATTGTAAGTCAGTCCCTTTTCCTCCATGCAGTGCCCCAAGTCCTTCAAACAAGTCCATGAAACACAGTACACAGACCTCTCACACTTTATAACCTGCAGAACCCCTGCTGAAACTTTGTGTTTATTTTATTACTATCATAGTCCTTGGGCGAACATTTTGTTTTATTTCCTGGTGTCAGGAACTGGCAGTTTGGGAGGCTGTGCCTTCATTTGGTGTGAATGGTTGTCTATCCTTTTGATGTGAAAGTTGCAAAATAGTCACTTAACTTTCACTCACCCTCTTTGCATCTTACAGCTCGAAATAGCTCTAAGGAGCTACGTCAGAGGTAAATGCTAACCGCAGGGCCATTTCAAGCCAGCTCCCAAATTGTGTCTCCTGCTCAAGGTAGGGCAGTGGATTTCCCACCTACATTGAACTTCCTCAGTGTAGACTTTTCTGGGGCCTGACTCTCAGCCTTATCTGGTTGTCAACATTGGGCCAAATAAAACGTGATGTAATGCAGAGAACCAAGTCAGAGCCCCACCCCAGATATTTCAATTCACTGCACAGGGAGTGAGTCTTAAGATCGATGTTAGGATTTTTCAATGCTTGCTAGTATGCCATGGATGAAAAAAAAAAAAAAAGGAGCTTCTCCTTAGTCTATCACTGGGAACAAGGCTTTAGATCACTTCTAGAAATAGACTGAATCACACTTGTTTTTCCTTTCCAGGTAATTTTTCTTCCAGAATAAAAGAAAAGTCAATTTGAGGGATGTAGCTGTTCTGGAGAGAGCGGTGGCTGCTTTGTTCTCAGGTGTTGTCCATGTGCTTCATGTGTCTGTGCTGTGCTTCTTGCATGTCTGTGCCAAGACACAGGCCAACCCAGTGGGCCACCCCGCAGACATCTGTGCCATTGTCACCCTGTCCTCACTGATGATTTGTTAATCATGTAATTGCACTGTTGAGAAGGTGCTTTAGCCAGGCCCAGGTTCTAATCTGGTTGAGTCTCTGATTTGGTACGGGCACTTTAGAATGATCTTAGTTTTGTATTGTTTTTGTTTCTAACTTTATCTGGGCCTTCCCCCCACCCCCACCTTTTTTTTTTTTTCTGAATTAACTTCACCAGGAGAATGTCTGTTTTATCACAGCCTCAGAGAACCAAGCACTGTATAGCATTTGTTTGTTTTCTGTTTTATTAATTTCTCTTTATTATTAGCTCTAGTTTTGGTAGGTTACTTTTTGTCTACTTTTTCCAGTTTAAGTTGGATGTGTAGCTCAAGTATTTACAGCCTTTCGTCTTTTCTAGTATAAATATTTAAAGCTATAAATTTCCTTTTATGAACTTTGCACCTCAGCAAGTTCTGACATGCATATTCTGATTATTTTATTCTCAGTATTTTAAATTTTCATTATTTTTTTCTTTGACCCATGATTTATTTAGGCTTGTTCTTAAATTTCAAGTGTATGCAGATATTTTTACCTTTTACTTGTTGGCTTCTTATGTAACTGTGGTACGGTCAGAGAATGTGGTTTATATGATACTGATTTTTTTTAATTTTATTGGAACTTATTTTCTGGCCTTGTAAGAAGTCATCTTTTGTCAGTGTTCCATGCATACTTGAGAAAAATGTATGTTCTTTAGCTATTGGGTGCAGGGTCTTAAAGATATCCAGTATTTGAGGCTTGTCAGTTATACTATTAAAAATTCTAAATGTTAATTAAATTTTCATCTGCTTGGTCTATCAATAGTTAAAGAAACATAAAATCATTTGCCATTGGTGGGTTTGTCAGTTTCTTCTTGTATTTATAGATTTTAAAATTTATATACAATAGGCAATTTCATTGAATACATATGCATACAAATTTAGAATTTTAAAAAATCTTCATAGTGAATTGAACCTTTTATTAGGATATAGTGACTCTATCTAAAATCCATGATGCATTTTGTCTTAATATCTATTTTGTCTGTTATTAATACAGCTACTCCAGCTTTCTTTTAGCTAATGTTTTCCTGCTATATCTTTTATTACCCTTTACTTTCAAACTTCCCATGTGTAACAGTTTAGGTGTGTCTCTTGTAAAATGTATATAACTTGACTTAGCTTTTATCTAATGTGCTTAGTCTCCTTTAAACTAGTGTGCTTAGTCTCCTTTAAACTAGTATGCTTAGTCTCTTTAAATTTATTATTGTAATTGATATATTTGGGCTTGTTATGCCCTAGTTTTTTTCTTTGTCTTGGTCTTTCGATACTTTTTTCTCCTTTTTCTTTCCTTTAAAAAGTGATTTTAGTTTTTCATATTCCGCTTTATTCCTTCCTTTTTTTGTTTAGAATTTAGATCCTTTATTTCAATTATTTTAATGGTTACCCTTGAAATTTTACTAAGTTTACTCAACAGAGGCTAAATTTAATACTGTGACTTCCTCCTAAACAATTGAGGAATCTTAACCAGTTTAATTAAGTCACTCCTCCTCTTGTGTTGCAAATATTAGTAGCCAATATTCTAGGTCTGTCCTTTTATTACTACTTTATGGTTTTTATGTAGATCTTATATGCTTGGGTTTATATTTATACCTGATTTGCTCATAATTCCATGTGGTATCTCATTTTCCCCCTTCCTTTTGAAGTAAATCTTTAAAAGTTTCTTAGTGTGTATTTCTAGGTGGTAAATGTTCTTAGTTTTTGTTTATATGGAAGTATATTCATTTTGCCATTACTTGAAAGATGTTTTTGCTAGGTACATAGTTCTATGTTATAGATTATTTTTTCTTGGTCCTTTGAAGAGGCTAGTTCTGTCATGTAGCTTTCATTTTGCTTTTGAGAAGTTCATTGTCATTCTGACTGTCCTGCTGTAGGTGATCTGTTTTTCTTCAGGTTGTGTCTCGGTGGGTATTTCTTTTATTTATCCAGCTTGGTATACGTTGCCTGTAAAAAGCATCTGGCATAGAGGAGGCACTCAAGTAATGAAGGTTGTGTTTTCTTTAACTGTGAATTTAGTTCCTTAATCAGTTCTGGAAAATTCTCAGCCATTCTGTCTTCAGTGTTGCCTTTTTCATTCTCTGTTCTTTCCTTCCAAGATTCTTCTTAGACATAGTTGGATCTTTTTTTTCTGTCCTCCTTGTCTCTGAACCTTTCTCTTATATTTTTCATTTCTGTATCTATATGGAGACTCTAGACATTTTTTTCAGACCTATCTTCCAGATTACTATCTTTCCTTGGAGCAGTGTCAAATCTGATATTTAATTCCCCCCTTGACTTTTTATTTCAACAATGATTTTTTCATTTATCAAAGTTATATTTTTTATAAATATGCCTGGTCATTTATTGGTAGTCTCTTATTTCTTGCTCATTTTTGTGTGTCTGTTTTTAATTTCTATCATGTTTTACATATGCTTACTCTACATTTTATGTCTGGTAGCTATAGTACCTGAAGTCCTTGGTGTTCTAAATCTGTCAGTAGTTGATTGTGTGTTTGGTGTTTGTTGATTGTGAGCTCCCAGTTGGTTGATGTTCTCAGCGAGAACGCTGCCTAGTCCAGACAGGATTTGCATTTGCCTCAGTTGGAGCTGGGGGACACTACCCACAGATGAACAGTACAGATGTCTGTGCCACACTGTTGGGGGTCTCAGTTAGTTTACCCCTGCCTTTGCCCAAAGTTCCTTTCTGCGGTTTGCCAGGGTTCCCAGGCCTGGAATCACTTTCTCCTTTCCAGACTACCTGGCTGAATCTGTGACAACTGAATCTGTTGTTGTTGTTTGTTTTTATTCAAGGTGTGTAGTTTTTCCTTAGCTCCTGAAACATCAACAATTTAACAAAACTTAGTTGTTATGCTGAATCTTGTCTTTCAGCAAGAGTCCCTAGTAATGAGTCCTTTCTGCAGATGACAAAAGTGTTTTGCTAGTTTAATAGTTTATTCTTAATGGAGTGAAAGCAGGACTGTTCTAATGAGTGAACAGTCACCCTACAGGGGTCTGCTCTTTGGTCTAGGCAGCAGGATGGCCAAACAGATCCATGCAACAACAAAGAAAATATTTATAATAAGGAGCTTCATTATGAGAATATGCAAGAGTAGCTCCTGCTGCTCTCTGGCAACAGATATTTTAGATGATCAAGAAAAGCTCAGTTGAAATTTATTTAGCATTTATTATATGCCAGGCACTGTGCTAGGCTGGGGATTCAAGGATGAGTAAGAGTCTTTCTCTGACAAGCTTCAGGCCTGGCAGGGAGAACTGCACTGAGACAATGATGGGATGGATGACAGTGGTGGTAGGGGTGGTGAAGGGCTCTACCCTCTGATGGGGCTGGGGAGTAAACCAGGGGAAAATGTACATTGACCCTAACCTCAGCCTCAGAGGACAAGGAGGAGTCCAAGAGGAAAATGAGGAAAAGACTGTTCTATTCTCACATTCTCTCATCTTTATCATCATTTCCTCTGCAGCCATTTATTAAGTGCCCTCCAGAGCAGTGGTGGTTGTGCATTCTCTGGTCCCACCTGCAGAGTTTGGAATCAAAAGATAGGGGGTGGGGTTCAGGAATTTTCCTTTTTCGCAAGCATCTAGGGCCCTTGCAGGTGGTCCGTGGACCACACAGAGAGACGAACTGGTTGTTTCTTAATGAGGAGCATGATGAGAATATAATGACTAGAAGAGAAGTTAAGTGCCAGTTCTGCCAGACACTGCAGACTCTGGGACGGAAACATCATCCCTGTATATTATAGCAGGAATCCCAAATTTTATCTGAGGAAATCTGCTGTTTATTTTCAAAAAGTTCTGAGCTCTCCAGGGATGGGCAACTGATAGTAAAATCCTAGAACTGACTGGGGAGAAGAAGCCCACAACTGAACCACCCTCCCTAGAAATCCTGGCAAACCACAGAAAGGAGCTTTGGGCAAAGGCAGGGCAGACCAACTGAGACCCCAACAGTGTGGCACAGACATCTGTACTGTTCATCTATGGGTTGTTCCTGGCATAAGGAATCTTAGTAGAATGGAAATAACATACATATCCTTTGGGGTCAGATAGATCTGGGACTAAATCCCAGCTCCTCTGTCTATCCACTTGAAAGACAAGTCACAGCATCTATCTGAGCCTCGGTTTCCTCAGCTAGAAGGGGTGTGATAACACCTGTCATAGCGGTTGGTCTGACATGTGCATGCAAAATGCCTACCATTGTGCCTGGCCATAGGTGGTGCTCAGAACAGCTAGTTCCTGTGAACACATTGAGCTAAATCTCTTGGGCACTAATTTGCTCTTGAAGCCAAGAATACCAGTACTTTCCCTCTGGAACACCCAGGTGGGTCATATTTCTCAGCTTCCTTTGCAGCAAGTGGGGCTGTGTCCAAGTTCTGATCAATGATGTTGGGGAAGCGAATGTGGCACTTGCAGGCCTGGAGCCGGAATGACCTTCCTCCTGCAGCCCCCCTAAAGGATGGTGGAGTCCTTAAATGGAAGGAAGCCTGGGTCCTGGAAGCCTGCAGGGAGGGTAGTCCCCCCACAACCCTCTCCTCCACACCAATTCACTTGCATGGGAATGCGGGAACGTGAATGAGAAACAAAGTTTCTTATGTTGAACCACTGAGGTTTGGGGGACTGTGTGTTACGGCTCTTACTGTCAGCCTGCTCTGATACATGTATGGCCAGTATGTGTAGTATGTTCCCAGGTAGGGCAAAGATCACAAGGCTGCAGGCACCTCGAGATCACCCTCTGCTGGGCCTGGTACATAAGGCCACCCCTGCTTTGCCCAGCGTCTCTGCCCCAGAGGCTGTCCGCCTCTGGGGTCCCTGGCCTACAGCCCTCCAGGCTGTGATCCTCAACCTCCAGCCTGTGACCCTCAACTTCCAGGCTGTCCTCACCTTGGGCTCTTGTATGTGCTGTTTCCTGTTCTCAATATACTTGTCTTTCTTCCCCGAGGCTGCTCCATCTTGAAACTTAAGAGTTACAGCTTAGAGTTACCTATTCCAGAAACGCCTCCCGACCCCATCTTGGGGCTGGGCTGGGTCTCCTTTCCTGGCCTCAGCACCAACCACCCTGCCGTGTGCAGACTGTGGTGCTCAGAGCCGCCCTCATCAGAGTGTTAGGGGATGGGGGGCCAGCGCTCTGTCCTCCTTGCCTAACACAGTGCTTAATAAATATCTGTGATTAAATTAATGAGTGAATGAGAAAGGAAGTGAGAGACAAATTTAACCCTTTTTATAACTGTGGTGAGGCCAACCCCGAAATGGGCCTTCATGGAGTCACAGGAGGCCTCTCTCCTGACAGTGCCACTGCTAGAGATTCACAGTGCACGTTGTCCTCATGTCTCCCTCCTCCTCACAGCCACGAGGTGTGACCAGTCATTGGTGACCAATCATTAGAAGGTCACAGGCCTGAGGAACTGAGGAACTTCCCCCACAGGCCTCTGAGCAGGGTGAGAACAGACTCCCATGTCACTTGACTCCTATCTGCTCGTGGCTTCTGTCATCTGCTGATCCTAATTTGGGGGGTGTGACCTGGAACGTGGAAGGAACAGGAAGGAATAGAACCGCTGGCTCTTTGGGGCCGTAATTTTTATGTGCTCGCATCCATTGTGCAGAAGAGGCTTTCCCAGCTGTCCTGGCCTCCACAGCAGTCTGTGTCGCCAGCCCAGCCCGCTCCAGGGCAGCTGGGCGCGGGCGCAGGGCCTGGGGCAGCGGAGGCATGGGGGGCCTGGCCCCAACAGTCCCAGCATTGAGCCCTTCAAGGCTCTAGAACGAGGGGCAAACACACCTAACTTTCAAAATAAAATAAAGCCTTTCCAACATTCTTCTTCTTTTTTTCTTTCTTTCTTAAACCATAACCAAGAAAGGAAGTTTATTTATATCCTGTGAGGAAAAGGCAAAGTTCCTTAAGGTTCTTGGTGTAGCTTTTTAGAGTGATAAATGACTGGTGAACATGTCAAATGATGGTTAATGCTATTTTATCTGGGCAAGAGATCAGTAACATAGCTTTTAAAGGATTACTGTGCTCTTTTCTTCTCTGTGTTTGTAATAAAACAAATACCTTTGGGGCTGGGTAGTTATGTGATAATAGAGAAATATAGTAAAGGATGAAGTTTAGGGGCTTATAAAAAGACAAATAAATAAGTGTGATTTTAAAAATTTCTACGTGTACACTACGCAGTAATTTCGTGGTGGGTAGATGCGTCCAATGCAGCACACCCCTCAAAGTAGAAGACTGATTCAGCACTTTACAAACTGCGTTTGGGGAAATTAAAAATGAAAGCTGGGGGAGGGGTGGAGTGTGGAGGTTATTGTTGACTATTTTCTCAAAGCTCCGAGGCTGGTCTTTGATTAAGTGGTGAAGCAGATGTGTGGTAGAAAGAATGCAGGTTCGAGGCTCAGGAACTCTGTACAGATCGCCGGTGTGGGACTGGGGTCTTGGGCAGCACCCACGGACTCTCTTCCTTCTCTGGGTAAAGTAATTGGCAATTGATCTAAGGTTCTCCTCCCCCTATCACTCTATACTTGAGTTAGCACTCCAGCCCTGGGGTCATCAATTCCTGACCAGAACTCAGGGTTGCGGATCTACGCAAGAGTGGGAAGGTATCTGGGGATGGTGCTCACTTAAAACACGGAGGTGTGTGTTTCCTGACATCAGGATGGATCCTTCCCTTTCTTCCTGGTGGGCTTGCTGTACTGTAAATGGTGTCAAAAGGAAGAGATGGGCCTGGAGGGGGGCCACTGTCACTCTGAAGCAGGTGTCCCACCTGCCTTCTCTAAGGTCTACTCTGCATCCTAGCACTCTGTGGAGTCTGAGGAGAGGAACCCGCCCTAGGCCACGTGCGCAAGTAGTGGAAACTACTGGATCGAGGCAAGGTGGGTGCAAGCCTGGACCTCAGAAACAGAGGTGCTCACTCTGCTATCAACCTAGGCCTAGGAGGCAGGTGACCTCTCTTGCGGTTTGTTACAGAGCAGCAGCAGAGGAGATAAGCTAGTGACTTGTTAGTCCCTGGCTCTCCATTTTAACAGGACCGCTGGGATCCACATGAAAAAGTGAACCAGAGTTCCCAAGCCCATCCATATGCCTCAATTATCTGATTTTTGATACTTACACATTAAACCTAACATTTAAATTAAATGTTCAGTTTAACTCTCATCATCCTCTCTGCTCGACAGTGTCTCACGTCTCAGATGCCTTTTTCAGTTGTTGCTCATGCCCAGCGTGCGCACAGGATGGCTCTGATTTCACGGCGCTTCTGCCAGTTGGACGCGCTGGGCCACCAGTAGCACAAGATGAAAGACAACATGTGTGTCTCCAGCCCCGTGGGGAGGGATGCTGTAAGTTGATGCCTCTGAGGCATAAACAGGAGGGACGAGGCTCCAGGAGCTCCTATTCTGAAGATTGACTGTGGCACATTTATGGGGATTAAGGGGTTGTGGCGAAAACAGCACATACAGTCAATATTGATGATTCTCAAAAGCAATGCTCTACAGTGTCTATTGAGAGTGAATTCCTTTTCGTTGTTCTCAAAGGAGTCTTTTAAAGCCAATACTCATAGGGAAGTAACACAGATAGTTAAAAATATTAAATATCTAGGGTAGAGGAGAAAATTACATTGAAACTAATTCAGGTTAATCTGGCATCAACTTTTAAAAACTAAAGAAATAAATTTCATGGTTGTTGGAATATAAGAAATTGTTCCAAGAACCTTTCCAATAGAGATTCTTGATCTTTCTGTGTGTCTCAGTTACTTGGTAATTGTGTGACTCCATAGATAATTAGATAATGACAACTTATTGTTGCAAAATTTTGTGCAGAAATGATCAAATTTTAGATCTGAACTGGTTTAGTGTAGCCTGTCACGAAGGCAAATAGGTAGCTGAGAACATAGGTATACTAGTTGTGTGAATATGAGCAAACTGCTTGGCTTGAGGTTTTCTGAGCTTGGGCTTTACAAAATGGGAATGGTGGTTGTGTACAGTTGATGGGAGGCTTATGTAAACAACACACGCAAGGTGCTCCTGTGTTGTCTGATGTATCCTAAGTGCTGAGTACCTGGAGATGATTATGGTTGCTGATGACAGATACTGAGGAAATTGATTCAGAGAGGCAGCTTGGTTCTGGAAATTAGGGCAACCCTAGGTCTGAGGGAAGTGTTCTTTAAGCATAGCACCAAGATTATAATACTAAGGCCATGACAGGGGTCCACTTTCTGGAGCTGGTATAAACTGGGGCTCAGTAATAAAAACTAAGGAAAGATCTGGGATGGAAGGTCAGAGCTACAAGTTTCGACAAGATTTCCCAAGCCTGCAAGTATTCAAGTTGTAACATGGAATTAACAGTTCCCCATCCAGGTGGCTCTGAGGGAAAATGAGAAATGCGCATGAACCACTGAGCTTATGGAAAGCCCTCAGCATGTTCTAATTCCCTCCTTGCCCTTTGTCACTAAATGTGGTACCTGGTCTGCTCTAGGGTTGCTGGACTCAGGCTCATTCAGAAACCCACGCCGTGTTCTGACTGCAGACTGAGCACAGGGTTGCTGGGACAGAGCCTTGGACTTTCCTAAACCCAAGGAAATCCCAGGACTGGGTTACACTGGGGGCAGAAGACTCAGCTGTGAGGATGCGGGGCTTGCGCAGGAAGCCTGCTGCATCTAAAGAAGCCTTTACTCACAATTCACAGAGATATAATAGTTAGCTTTCAATCTTAAAGTTACTGTTGTTTTGGGGTGAGAGGTGGTGTTGTTGGAGATAGGGGCTGGCACCACTGTCCCAGCAGATTATAGGCTCATGGCGGACAAGATCGTGTGCCATTCAAATTTGTGTTGCATCCACCCCACTCCGCTCCCTGCAGGGCCAGCCATGATGCCTTCCAGAGTCGATGTTTGCCTCCTGATCTTCCTAAAGCTTCGCTGCTCACGTCACTCCTGCACTAAGCCTTCCAGCTGCTGACTGGGCCCGGTAGGGAGCCTGAGCTGGTACTTTGAGGTCCTTCATGGCCTTGCCCCAGCTAACTCTCTGGACTCATTTCTTGTGACTGCCCACTTTGAGAGACTTGTTGGACATGGCTCTTGGGAGGAGATGGCAAGGACTGCAATCCTCAACCAGCTGCTTGCACCACGCCAAGTCCCCAAAGAACCCTGCAAGAGGACGAGCCCGGGCACGATCACACCATGCGTAATGAGGGCCTTGGCCCCAGAGTCGGGTGTGGACGTCAGAGCACAGTGAGGAGGGCTGAGTCACCTGTCGTCCCAGAGGACTGCCTGTGCCTGGATGCCACCTTCTGGAGCTGGAACCAGCCTCAAGCCTGCCCAGCCACCACAGCTGTGATATATCCCAAGAGAGGACCCAGAGAGGGAAGGAATCTGAGAGCAGAATCCACAGGCAGGGAGAGGCAAAGAGAACACAGAGCATGGACAAAACATCCTCACCTTGGGAGCTGTCCACTACCCATACCTTGTTAGGGGAGGGGCTTGCTCCCCACCTCGAGAGTGCCACTCCCTGTGTTGGGGACCCATCCAAACTGGACTGCCAGGTCCCAGGACATTCTGTGGCCCTTTCTCTTTCCCTGGATGGTCTTTTTTCCTCTGCTTCTGCCTCCTTTGAGCAAAGCCCACATCCACATGAAACTGTCTTGCTCATCTGGTCCAGAACACCACTCCCACATCTGAAATCTTAGAGTACTTTATTCTACTTCTTTCTCACAGTAGCTTACATTTATTAAGCACTGACTCTAGGCATTGGGCATTGCATAATATCTCATTTAATCCTCACCATAGTCCTGTGATATGCAATATGTGTGTAAATATGACAGCCCATTTTACGTGCATTAAAAAAAGAAAAGCCTGAAGCATATAAAGAGCAGTTGTGCATCTTGCTCAGGATCACACAGCTTCAAAGGTACAGGGCCAAGATTCAAGTGAGGAGTTTTCTCCAAAGCTCTTACCCACTGCTCCAACTCTGAAGCCTAACTCGTTCTGTGCTTAGACTTACTTGACCTTCTCTGCTGTGTCACAAGCCTCTGCAAGGCAAGCACGATGACTTGGACACTGACTTCTGCTCAAAGGACGTGAGAGACACCGTAATGCCGCTTACCTTGTACAGTCAATGCCTCTTTCTTGACGGAATTCACTGGGTACATCGACAGGTGGGATTTCAATTTCTCATTAGCAGTGTTCTAGTGAGGGTTTGAGCTGAGCAGCATCGTTAGAAATGGTGTGTTTGGTGGCCCCATGAAGAGGACCCTAGCCAAGGAGAGTTGGCAAGTGAAGGATGGCAGCCAGAGGCACACGCTGTGGCCCTCTGGTCCCAGTATAGACTGTGCTTCTTCTCTGGCCAGGTCTGATGGCAGCGCAGCACCTGTCTGCCAGCTGCCTCCTTGCTAGGGACTGTGTGGAGGCAAGAGGGGTTACTGCCCACAGTCGCTCAGGGGCACACACCTCTGCCACACTGCCTCGCCCCTGGTCCTGGGCCCCTTTTTGAGTGAGGGTATCGTTTTAAGCTCTCTCCATCACAGGTTTTTTTCACAAGCTCCAGAAATCCTTCAGTAAATACAAACCAAAAAAAAGGTGCCCCAGAGGTGCTGTGATTAGAAAGGCACCAATCTGGCTCATGCCTCTATTCTAGTTGGGTCAGGAGACAAATTTGCTTCATATTTTGGGGGCAGTTGCAATGGCCCTACAGGCAATCAAAGTATCACATCACAGTTTGCCCTGCCATGAGAATCTGGCCTCAAAGAAAACATCCCCTGCCCAATCTATGGAATGAAGACACTGTTAAGAGCCAGGTTGTGGGGAAGTAAATTTTGGCTATATACATTAAGCAATCCAATTGTCTTATATTGTGTAGGCACTAAAATTTAATCCATGAAAGTAGCTAATATCCAATAGGGACAAAAACCCATATTGTAATAAACTACATAACCTTACGGTTATTAATATACATTTCTTGCTTAGAAACTTATTTCCTACCCTAATTGCCCAAAAAACATGAAAACATAGTATATTTAATAATTGGTCATACAAAATTTAAAATTAGGAAAAGAGAGCTTATATTGTTCAGTGCAAAAGAAAATATCAAAAAGACATCTTAGCATCTGGATTTTTTGGACAAAAGAAAACCCTGCAGTTTAATTAATGGCTATACCAAATAGGCTGTTTTATGACGCAATAGAAGGTTGCAGTTAAATCCAGCCTTTGTGGATTTGATAAGTCACAATACCAGGAAATAAAAATAACAAAATTGGTGATAGTGTTGAAATCCAACCTTGTTCAAGAGGTATTCACAATGGAAGCTATTGACCTATATTCTATATAGTCCATATTTGAACAATGATTTTTTTATATGTGAAGGTTTTCTAGAAAGAACCATAATAACATTTGTAAACAGAGGCCGAGAAAGATTAATTCTGGCTCCTTTCCTGGATTTCATATTAGTACAGCCTGACCTTTAACTCATTATCTTATTACAACTATTAGAAGAAGAGTAAAAACATATTTCATGTACTCTTCAAGTATTTATAATTGTAGGATTCTTTTTATAACAGTTTTCAATTCTCATTGAATAGCATGCTATGCAACTAGATATTTTTCCTTACTAAACTTTTGTAGACATTTTACTTAAATAATTTTTCTCTTTTTTAAACCATACAATCTGTTGAGGTATTAAAAGATATACATAGGCTTATTTGAAAATTTTAGATATCTATATATTGACTTCCTTTTCCATTTTCCCAGTCTCTCTCAAGCCTCCTTTTCTTAAGAAAATAAACAAACAACAACTACTTAAGCTCTGGAAGTCCAGCGTTAGTCCAATTGGAGTAATGTCTTGAGCCACCTTTTATAAACCAGTCACAAGAAAGTCCACTCTGTCAGTTTCCCTTCCCAAAAGCATTTAAATTAATGCTAATATGTGGCATGTATTTATTAACTTCTTCCAAAAAATAGTCTTTTTACCTCAACCTGTCTTTGACTTGGTGACAAAATACAGGGTGATCATGCAGCTGGGATACATGCTCCTATTTATCATCAGTTAAAAAAAGCAGCAGCAAATGTCGTTACTCTAATATTTATGTGGAAGAATAAAGTTTCACTCTAAAAGAAGGGGTAAAAAAAAAAGGCCAAGTGAGGTGGCGCATACTTATATCCCAGCAACCTGTGAGACTAAGGTGGGAGGATCGGCGTGAGGCCAGGAGTTTGAGACCAGCCTGGGCAACATAATGAGACCCCTGTCTCCACCAAAAATAAAATAAAAGGGGTAGGGAGTAAAGAGGAGGACTTGCCCTCCAGAAATTAAGATGAAATCCCAAACCAAAATAATAGGAACAGCATGGTCCTGGAGCAAGAACAGACCAATAGACCAATGGACGGGACAGAGTACTCAGAGACTGATCCGGCCAGGAGAACAGCACATACAGTGAAGCCGGCCCCATAGCTCTGTGCGTAGAGGATGAATTGTTTGGCAAAAAAAAAAATGACTCATCTGATATGGAAAACAATAAATCTACCTAGCCCCACATACAAAGGAGGACTCACAGTGGATTGAAGACTTAAATGTCGGAAGTGAAAAGTAAAGTTAATGCAAGAAAATACAGAGAAGCATGACAAGGTCAAGGGAAAATTTTTAGAAACACACAGCCTTCCCAAGCTCAATCAGGAAGAAATAGAATTCTTGAATGGACCAGTATCAAGAACTGAAATTGAAACAGCAATAAAAAACCTTCCCAAAAAGAAAAGCCCTGGTCCAGATGGGTTCACACCTGAATTTTACCATACATACAAAGATGAACTGGTGCCCATCCTACATAAACTATTCTTCAATATTGAGAAGGATGGAATTCTCCCCAACACATTCTACCAAGCCAATATAACATTGATACCAAAACCAGGAAAGGATGCAACAAAAAAAGAAAACTACAGACCAATTTCTCTCATGAACGTAGATGCAAAAATTCTCAATAAAATCCTAGCAAATCGTATCCAAGTGCTTATTAAAAATATAATTCATCACGACCAAGTAGGCTTGATCCCAGAGATGCAGGGGTGGTTCAACAGACGAAAATCTATAAATGTAATTAACCACATAAATAGAAGCAAAAATAAAGACCATATGATCCTCTCAATAGATGCAGAAAAAGCATTTGACAAAATTCAACACCCTTTTATGATA
This sequence comes from Lemur catta, assembly GCF_020740605.2. Lineage (NCBI taxonomy): Eukaryota > Metazoa > Chordata > Mammalia > Primates > Lemuridae > Lemur > Lemur catta. The sequence goes on from NC_059129.1 coordinate 141,026,445, forward strand.
AGAACACTTAACAAAATAGGCATAAGTGGGACCTACCTAAAAATGATACAAGCCATATATGACAAACCCACAGCCAACATCATACTGAACGGGGAAAAATTGAAAGCATTCCCACTCAGAACTGGAACAAGACAAGGCTGCCCACTGTCCCCATTACTTTTCAACATAGTATTGGAAGTCCTTGCGAGAGCTATCAGGCAAGAGAGCAGAATCAAGGGTGTCCAAACAGGGACAGAAGAGATCAAACTCTCACTCTTCGCTGATGATATGATGTTGTATCTGGAAAACCCCAAGGACTCAACCAAGAGACTCCTGGAATTAATTAATGAATTCAGTAAAGTCTCAGGTTACAAAATCAATACACACAAATCAGAGGCATTCATATATGCCAATAACATTCAATCGGAGAACCAAATTAAGGACTCAATACCTTTCAAAATAGCAACAAAGAAAATAAAATATCTAGGAATATATTTAACTAAAGAGGTAAAGGACCTCTATAAAGAGAACTATGAAATGCTAAGGAAGGAAATTGCAGAACACGTAAATAAGTGGAAATCCATACCATGCTCATGGATTGGAAGAATTAACATTGTTAAAATGCCCAAAGTAAACTATAGATTTAATGCAATTCCTATTAAATTACCAACATCATTTTTCACAGATTTAGAAAAAATAATTATACACTTTGTATGGAATCAGAGAAGACTCCGTATAGCAAAAGCAATCTTAAGCAATAGAAACAAAATGGGAGGTATTGATTTGCCAGACTTCAAACTATACTACAAAGCTGTGGTTCTTAAAACTGCCTGGTATTGGCACAAGGGCAGGGACACAGACCAGTGGAACAGAACAGAAAACCCAAATATAAAACCATCCTCATATAACCATCTAATCTTTGACAAAATAGACAAAAACATACTCTGGGGACAAGAGTCCCTATTCAATAAATGGTGCTGGGAAAACTGGATAGCCACATGTAGAAGACTGAAATAGGACCCACAGATTTCACCTCTCACAAAAATCAAATCACGGTGGATAACAGATTTAAACCTTAAATGGGAAACGATTAGAATTCTAGAAGAAAATGTAGGAAAGACTCTTACAGACATTGGTCTAGGCAAAGAATTTATGAAGAAAACCCCTAAGGCAATCGCAGCAACAACAAAAATAAACGAATGGGACCTGATTAAATTAAAAAGCTTCTGCACAGCCAAAGAAACAGTCACGAAAATAAACAGACAGCCTACAGAATGGGAAAAAATTTTTGCATACTACACATCAGATAAAAGACTGATAACAAGAATCTATTTAGAACTCAGGAAAATCAGCAAGAAAAAATCAAACAATCCTATCAAAAAATGGGCAAATGACATGAATAGAAATTTTTCAAAAGAAGACATAAGAATGGCAAAAAAATGTATGAAAAAATGCTCAACATCCCTAATCATCAGGGAAATGCAAATCAAAACCACAATGAGATACCACTTAACTCCGGTGAGAATGGCCTTTATCAAAAAATCCCAAAACAACACATATTGGCGTGGATGCGGAGAGACAGGAACACTCATACACTGCTGCTGGGAATGCAAACTAGTGCAACCCCTATGGAAAGCAATATGGAGATACCTTAAACAGATTCAAGTAGACCTACCATTTGATCCAGAAATCCCATTATTGGGCATATACCCAGAAGAACAAAAGTCATTCTTTAACAAAGACACCTGTACCCGAATGTTTATAGCAGCACAATTCACAATCGCAAAGATGTGGAAACAACCCAAGAGCCCATCAATCCACAAATGGATTAGTAAACTGTGGTATATGTATACCATGGAGTACTACTCAGCTATAAGAAATAACGATGATACGACATCTCTTTGGTTCTCCTGGAGAGCTGGAACCCATTATATTAAGTGAAGTATCCAAAGAATGGAAAAACAAGCATCACATGTACTCACCAGAAAACTGGTTTCCCTGATCATCACCTAAATGCACATCGGGGAAGGATACCAATTGGATATCAGGCTGGGATGGGGGTTGAGGGCAGGGGATGGGTGTATGCCTACATGATGAGTGCGTTGCACACCCTCTGGGGAATGGTCATGCTTGAAGGTGCAGACCCGGGGAGGTGGGGGGTGGAGAGGATGGAGGTATGACTACATGATGAGTGCCAGGCGCACTGTCTGGAGAATGAGAATGGACGCGCTTGGGACTCTGACTCAGGGGGGATGGTCGGGACATGGACAATGTATATGATCTGAACTTATGTACCCCCATGATGAGCTGAAATAAAAAAAAAAAAAAGAAAATTTCAAAAGTACAAATGTAAGCCAAAAATCGACAGTCCAGATTGTATCAATTACTTTCTAATGACAGACACCATAAACAAAGTTAACTGAAAGATCACAGTAATACTTAGTTAGAGCCATATCACTCCATATAAGTAGTAGTATGTCAGTAACACTTAAGCACAATCAGTGTTTCAAGAATGCTTACTATTTGCCTGACACATATGTTGTGGGCACTTTACATGTGTTAGCTTCTTTAATCCTGGCCCACTCTGTGAGGGATGTGCTGTATTCCCCTCACGTAGAGGAGGGAAGGAAGGCACTGAGAGATTAAGTAACTTGCCCAAAGTCTGGAGCTGCACTATGGGATAAATGGAAAAGAAATCTGCAACATCTGAACCAACAAGAGATTAACTGATATCTCTAGAATATGAAAGGAACTTCTGTAAACCAACAAGAAAGTCATGCAGACAAATAGACAAAGGATATAGACAGTTTTCATAATAGGAAGCCCAGAAGCCCATTAAGTATATGAAGAGATGAGGGCATTTGAGGAGCTTTCCCTTCCTAATGCACAGTCAGCTTCCTTCTGTTAAATTTCAGTATGCAATGAAACATCATTTAAAGTAGGCCTGTGGCATAGGCTGGTATCTTGTAGACCAAACACACCCTAAGTGGGCTAATGCTGCAGATATCCTTCTCCTCTGTGGCAGCTGCCCTAATCCTTCCTGGGAGCTGCTCACCTGTGGGTATTACCCTGGCTGAGGACAGTGATGAACAATACACAGATGACTGCAGCTGTCACCCAGAGATGCCTTGTCAGCAGATGCAGACCACTGGTGCAGACACATCCTGAGGATGCCACACCGATGTCTCTCAGTTTCCATCTGAAAAGCCTATTATTAATTTAATAATTCAATCATCAAGTTTAGTAGTTGCATTCCTCAAATTTTCTTTGGGGTAAACCATGGTTTGTTTGCTTTTGGGTTAGTTTTTGTTTGTTTGTTTGTTTTTGAGACAGGGTCACACCCTATCACCCAGGCTGAAGTGCAATGGCCAGATCATAGCTCACTGCAACCTTAAGGTCCTGGGCTCAAGTGATCCTCCTGCCTTAACCTCCTGAGTAGCTGGCACTACAGGTGCACGCCACCATATCCTGCTAACTTTTTAATTTATTTTTTGTAGAAATGGGGCTATGTTGCCCAGGCTGGTCTCCTAAGCTGGCATAGGCCCTAAGCACAGTAGAAAGTCAGAGGAAAGGCTCGAACAGAGCAGATATGTTTCAAGCAGGAAGTGGGATGAGCAGGAGCTAGAAGAGCAGGTAAAATATTCCCAGTGAGGGAAATGATGTGGAAGCTAGAGCAGAGGTTCCACTTCCTTCTCGAGTGACCCCTTGTCTAGGAAGAAGTGTCTCGTCAGGAAGACTGCATGTATCCAGCAAGCTTGGGGCAGGTCAGTTGCCCTCAGTACCCTGCGCCTCCTCCTCTGGTGGCTGGTGTTCCCGCAAGTCCACTCTGCCTTCTCAGAAGGAGGTAAGGACATAGGTAAAGCATGATGCTCAGATTCTCATCACCTGGCCAGTCACCAAGGCATGCCCTAGGTCAGCCTCCACCCTGTAGCCAGCTCTAAAAGCTGGACCGTGCTGGCTCCTCTGTGCCCTGGGCTGAGTCATGGGGAGCCACCACTTCCCACAGGACAGGAAGCACAGACCCTGTCCCTGAATCTCAGCAGGCCACACTCACCAGACTTTCCTGTTTCCAAGCACCTGCATATCTTGGATCCTTGCTACCATCTTTTGTCCACCCAATGGGCCGACAGTTGCATCAACTTCACAGTAGACTTCCTGTGTCCCCTACTCACAGAGGGGCTACCTTGATACTCCTCTATCTGTAGAGGTTTTTCCTTAAATACTGTGTTCCGCATGCCAGCCCCATTCTCTTCTGCTTGCACCCAGGGCTCTCCTACCTTGCCTGGGATTGAGGAGGTTTCCTGGGATGTGGAACTTTCAGTGTGAAAACTAGGAGAATCCCAGATAACTGGGACCGCTGGTCACCCTAATCACTCTACAAGTAGAAAAAATGATTCACAAGATTTATAATATTGAGAGTATAATATTGTGAATAACATGGATGTGTATTAGAGAGGAATATGGTTAAATAAACATGGTGTACTTATTTGATATACTTACTACAGAGATGACAAAACTGTGTTTATAAGATAATAATGTAGAAATGTGGATGATATCATATTAAGTAAAAATAAGTCTGGGATATAAATGTGTGCATACTGCATGATTTCAACCATATTGTTAAACTCTGTGCATGGTAGATTGGTTATTGTAATGTGGAGACTGCCTGCCAGAGGCCTTGTTACTGCTGCTTGTACTTTCTTCTTAACTAATTAAGATATTGTTTTGCCAAATGCAGAGTGAAAGGAGGTGTGAATCAGCCTGAACATTATGGTGGTGCCACATTTAACACTGATGAGTAGCCAGAAGTGGTGGCTCATGCCTATAATCCCAGCACTTTGGGAGGCCAATGTGGGAGGATTGCTTGAGGACAAGAGTTCAAGACCTGCCTGGGCAACATAGCAAGGCCCTGTCTCTACAAAAAATTTATAAATTATCCAGGCATGGTGGTGCACACCTGTGGTCCTGGCTACTGGGGAGGCTGAGGTAGGAGGACAACTGGAGGCCAGGAGTTTTAGGCTGCAGTGAGCTATGATGACACCTATGTACTCCTGCCTAGGCAACAGAGTGAGACACTGTCTCTAAAAAAACAAACCAACAAACAAAAAAGCTGATGAATAGAATGCATGCAGATTGTTAACAGTAATTATGTTGTTGTTCAACTTGCTGGGATGTCTGAGGAACAAGTTGAAGGTGCAAAAATTAAAGCATACAGATAAGATTGGGTTTTCAGCAAAGGAAAAGGCACCAAATCCCTTCTCAGTAAGGCCCAACAGATAGAGGTTGTGAAATCTTATACAGTAGTTAGTAAAAGCACACTATTAATGATCTCTTAAGCAAAATAGATACCTAGTTGCTCACATGAACAAAAAGACTCTCAGAAAAGAGGGGGCTATTCAGAGAGGACAGCATGGGGAAGGATCAAGCCTCTGGAATCAGAGGCCCTCAGTTTGGAGGGTGCTAGAAGGTAATGAGAGGGCTCCATCACTCAAAGCAGGATCAGAAGATAAAACCAGCTGAACCACGTATGAGAAACCTACAGTTGCCTCCTTCAATATGAATAATTAAAAAGGCAATTGCTTCATTTAGCAGATATTAAGATTTTAATCTGACCTATAGCTTTTAATAGCTACAGTCTGTTTAAATATCTTACCACATTATATTTTATCTTCTCTAGTTTACTTTTTTTTTTTTTTTTGAGACAGAGTCTCACTTTGTTGCCCTGGCTAGAGTGAGTGCCATGGTGTCAGCCTAGCTCACAGCAACCTCAAACTCTTGGGCTCAAGCGATCCTCCTGCCTCAGCCTCCTGAGTAGCTGGGACTACAGGCATGTGCCACCATGTCCGGCTAATTTTTTCTATATATATTTTTAGCTGTCCATATAATTTCTTTCTATTTTAGTAGAGACAGGGTCTTGCTCTTGCTCAGGCTGGTCTTGAACTCCTGACCTCAAGTGATCCTCCCGCCTCGGCCTCCCAGAGTACTAGGATTATAGGCATGAGCCACCATTCCTGGCCTAGTTTGTATTTTTTAATATCAGTGATTTTTTTTTTACTATGTAGCAAGATGTATTTCCTTGGTTCAGGAACCATTAATATTTTATCTGTGTGAAATGATGTAGTATTGTTATTTTGATTACCGAAAATTTCCAGTCACAAAACATAATAGCTAGATATGTTCCACCTGTTTTAAATACTAAATTATCTTAAGCATCACATAGCCTTATGAGGGAAGTAATTATTATTTTCCTACTTTTCAAAGGATGGAATTGAGGCTGAGAGTGGTTTTGTGACTCACCCGAGAGAGCACAGTATAAGAACTGGTTTCCCTCCAAGGTCAACCTCACCCCAGACCAATGTCCTGTCCCTACCCACCTGCCTTGAGGGCAAGCTCTCATATTTTAGCATATCTCGCAATCATCTGGGGGACTGTGAAACCAGACTGCTGGGCCTCTCACCCCAGAGTTTCTGATTCACTGGGTCCAAGGTGGGGCCTGCACATCTGCATTTCTAACACCTGCAATTCCCAGATGTTGCTGATGTGCAGGTGCAGCAGCACCCTCTGAGAGCCACTGGTCTAGGAGGAGGCTTGTGTTAGCTACTGATTTTTTCACCGTAGTGATGACTGGCTAACCTTACACTTGAATGAAAAACATGGCTCTCTTCAAAGAAAGTTCATAGGGAATTCTGTTCTTAAAAATTCAGCTACTACTCACTGCTGTGGTTTCCTTCACTGCAGTGTCCCCCCCCACCCACTGCAACTTGCATATGCTTAGAGGATGGATGACACACACTTGCAACAGGCATTGATGTCATGTCCCTGTATGCAGATTTTGTAGGTAACTGAACCTCCCTCTTCCCAGCCAGGCAAGCTGCTACTTAGTGTCTTGAGCTGCTGTTACCAGGGGCCTTCTGTCACCCTGGAAGCCATGCCTTGAGCCATCCCTGACATGCACTAACTCATTCATTCTAGAGGTGGGTGTGGAGTGGCCAGGGGGTCCAGGCATGCTGTGGGTGCTGGGGCACCAGGTGACCAAGAGGCACAGCTCCCAATCTTCCACATCGTGCCCAGCCTCACACCACGCCGGTGCCTTTATCTCCATCCATAACGCCCTGCGCCCTCCCTGCTGAATCTCCCTTCTCCTTCCAGCTCAGGTCCGAGGTCCAGCTCTTCAGCTGCCCTTCCTGCCTGCCTGCCTGGGCTGTGAGCACCCCAGAGACACCCTACACTACACAGGTTGCTCTGTGCTCACGGGTCCCTGGGCCCCTCCATGTTGCCTGGCAGTCCTGCAACGCCTGATCCCCTCTCCCCTGGGTTCTCCAGTCTCTGTTCTCTGCAAACTGTCAACCTGCCTCCACCACTCTTAGCAAATCCTCACTCTCCATGTCCCTGGGGAAATAGAAAACTTGGGATACGAAGCTCCTTCAGTGTCCTGCACCACGACAATAAATTTCCCCATATACATCCCATTGTTTTCTCCTAACTTAACAGAAGAAGAACCATGACACTGCCCCCCGGCCCCGTTGAATGCTTGTCTTTCCTCCTGTGCTCTGGTCCCCACCCCCTCCTGTGCTCCCTGGTGAATCCTACTCCCAGCCCCTCCCTTGGGTCATCTGTCTTCTTCTCTCCTTCACTGGCTATCCACATTTAGACCTGCTCGAGTGCATCTGTTCTTTTCTCTCCATCTCCCATGCATCTGCTCTTTAGAACAATGCTCCTTATCCCTGTGTCTCTCTGCAGTGGAGCACCTGTAGCTCCTTGTCACAGGCACACTCACTGCCTCCACACTCCTAAGCCCCCATTCACCCCTCAGCCCAGCGTGGCCTCCTTCATCCCTGCCATGCTATAGAATCAGATCTTCTGGGGTCTCCAATGACCCCGAGATTGTTCTTTACTAACCTCCTCACTCTTGATCTAACACCAAAGTGTCACCTGTGCAAGAGGAAGGAATAGGATTCATACTTTTTTTTTTCCCTATAGACAGAACCTCGCTCTGTTGCCCAGGCTGGAGTACAGTGGTGCAATCATAGCTCGCTGCAGCCTCAAACTACTGGTCTGAAGCAATCTTCCTGCCTCAGCTTCCCAAGTAGCTGGGACTACAAGTGTGTGCCACTCTACCCAGCAAATTAAAAAGAAAAATTTGTAGAGATGGTGTCTCAGTATGTTGTCCAGGTTGGTCTCGAATTCCTGGCCTCAAGCGGTCCTCCCACCTCGGCCCAAATCCCAAAGTGCTGAGATTACAGGCATGAGCCACTGCACGCAGTCCAGGATTCATACTCTTTAGGGACCCTGTGTTTTGCACAGGTAGCTACTGTAGTCATCAGTTCATATCTCACTGTTTTGCTCATTCTGTGCTCCCCAGTGTATCTCTTATTTCACTGTTTGCGTATTCTGTCCAATTTCTGATGAAGCCAAATAACAAACAGATGGCCATGCTTCAGTCTCCTGATTCATGCATACTTCCAGGAACCATGAGTCTAAAATCTGGAGATGGTCTGCAGAAACTATTCTATTTAGTAAAATGTTGAAGTAATTTTAAGTTAACTGTCACGTATTTCATCATCTCCAACAATGCCATGATTTCCAGGTGCCCACTTGGCTTTTAGGAAATTTTCATATCAATGAAACATTTTGCCATTGTTCTTTATTTTTTAAGTAACACTCCAGCTGTAAATAACACAAACCTCAAAGTCTGACACAATGTATTCATAAATTATTCCTGAATGCTTGGCTTTATTTTAACCTTCTTGACCAGGCCAAAATCCATTATCTATTTCATGTCCTAGCCTTGGAAGTCACACTGCGTCCTTCTGCTGCATTCTGCCAGTTCCAGGAGAGTCATAAGCCCTTCCTGGATTCAGGGGGAGGGGAATTAGACTCCACTTCCTGGGGTGGGGAGGGATATGGCAAGGCTCTGAAAGAGCATGTGGGGTGGGAATTCTGGTCATGCCATCTTTGGACAGCCACAAATCCCAATTTCCCTCCTCAGGGACATCCACTCAAGTGGTTTGACTTCAGTCCATTTTTCTCAGTTTCCCTACATATATGAGCCTCCATGTGAATGTCTTTCATTGTATCTCCATATTTCCTAAGAGTAATCACAGAGAGCCATGGCAATCCAGTGTTTACTGCTCTTACGTTATTAGTCATCAAGCTAGGTTGGGGAACATGGCATTAATAAAGCAGTATGTACATGTAATTATACTACACTCTCTAATACTTTCTAATCGTTAGAAATAAATAGTAACATCTTATTCATGTAGCACTTTGCAATGCTTAAACTATTTTCACATTGATTCCTTCAGTCAAGACTTCATGAAAATAAAATATAAGAGTCTTAAGATTTAAGTTCATATTTTGTGTGAATCAAATAAAATAATGGATAGTATATGGTTTGTCAACAATATGGAGCCACTGAGACACCCCTTACCAGCAAGTCTCCTGGTGGGACGTTTTGACAGATAGTGTAATGCTGTCCAGGTATCCCCTCCATATCTCCTGGCTGACCCTGTGCCCTTTGCTTCTGCCATCTCCGTGTGTCAGTATATAACCGGTTCCTCAAACAGCCTTTCCTGACACATACCTCCCAGCTGGAACTCCTCTCTCCCTCCTCTGTGCCTGCATATCATTCTGTGTTTCTCTTATGGTGCTCCAATTTTTATTCTAGTTCATATACCGCATCACTGGTGCTCAGCTGGAAGCTTCTAGCAAAGCAGAACCCAATTTCTATCCCTCTCAGGGCACAATAACATGCCTTCCACCCTGGAGCAATCCATGAAAGTCTTTCTGAATGAATGAACAAAACGAACAGTCTTTTCACCATGCTTAGCTTGCTATGCCTTGCTCAGGCTGGGAGAAACAGGACCTGGAAGTACTTTAAATGTGGCAATATCTTGTGACACAGAAATTGCCTCTGCTCCCCAAAGTCACCCAGCATGTACCAAGAGGGCCCTGGCCTCTCTGACACAGGGCATTTCCCATGATTCCTCCTCAGCACTGTGGTGCTCGTCCGTGGGGATCCTGCTTTCCAGCTGGAGCACATGTGGATTGAGGAGGCCACAAGAAAAAGACTTGGTGGTGGGGAGGTTGTTCAGGCTGTCCCTAGGAAGGGTGCTGGCCTCTCAATTAAGCATTAAGTTATTAAAAGAAATGCATGTGTGTCTTGTCTCCACCTTTAAATTGTAAGGTAACTCTGCAGTGTTGGGGTTAGAGCTTCTCTGCATCCCAGGTGTGCTCCAAAGAGGCAGATGAAGAGTGGGTGCAAGAAAGACCACATGGTCACCAAAGCTTTGGTGGCAGCACCTCTTTCCAGAAATTTGCTAAAAGAGATCTGGAACTTTGATGGCTTTGTTCCTCCATTTCCTAAAAGAAGTAGAGCAAATCAGGGTCTCACAAAAAGGCAGATTCTACCTCAATGTGCACAGCCAGGACCCCTGCCTTTCTGCAATGCCCATAGATTTAAACATAATAGTCTTGCCAATGGTCAGTTTTCCTGTTGTCTACCCTAAGTCTGAGCCAAGAAAAAGACACATAAACTGCCAAGATGACACTATTCTAAAACCACCCCTTCTTTGCAAAGCAAACATTATATTAAGGTCAAGATGCATAACTCTTATACTCAAAAGCTTGCACCTACTTCCCCCAAGCAATTGGTTGTAAGAGCAATATGAAACTGCCAGAGTGATGCTTGAAGGGAAAGAAAACCCAGACTTATACGATATCAGCATTTTTTTTGCATTATGCCAGTTGCAGAAAATGCTCACACAGAGTAAGCATGAGGCAATATTCAACTGGCAAAGATATGATGGAAGTAGCTCACTTACTAAGAAGGATAGTTTAATGAGTCTTACTTAAAGAACAGTGACAAGGGTTTTTTAAAAGGTCTCAAAACAAGGGAATTTTGCATATTTTCTGCACTGTACATTTACCCAAGTAAAACTATTTTAAGAATGATCTCTGGAGCCTGCTTAAATGAAGGATGTATATTTCAGAAATTTGAAAAGCTGCATTTCTTTGTTCATATCTGTAGGGGCAGGTGAGGCGGCCTGGGTGTTCAGTGTGGACCTGGGAGTCAGAGGTCTTGAGTTCAGTCTCCCTCCCACCTACTGACTAGCATGGAACCTCTGACCAGCACCCGGATCTCTCTAAGCCTCTATTTCTTCATCTGTAAAATACGGATAATAATTGTGTCTACCTCACAGTGTTGTTGGGAGGACTTACTGAGACAGTAGTGTATGTAAACAACTAATCTAAAGCCCGGCCAATAGAGAGGTAATATGAAGTGTCAATAAAAATCCATTTTATCGGGAGGCTGAGGCAAGAGGATTGCTTGAGCCCAGGAGTTTGAGGTTGCTATGAGCTAGGCTCACGCCACAGCACCCTAGCCTGGGCAACAGAGTGAGACTCTGTCTCAAAAAATAAATAAATAAATAAATAAAAATCCATTTTAGGTACTAGATTTCAGATTTAAAGCATGCCACAGTACTCGCAATAAGGCAGCACCTGTGTATTTATTCACCTCAACACCTGCGTGTGTAGAATAAGAATCACCCAATTGTTGAACGTTGCTGCATCGCTGTGCCCCGCTTACTTGGTTAAAGTGTGTTCATGGAGCCAGCCCTGTATGTCCATGTATATATTTTTTGTTTTAATAGTTCCAAGTAATCACAATGAAAATAATTTGTTTATAAAATGCATTAAGAAGCAAATATTTTCAGTTTGGAACCTTGCACCACCATTAGTAACGTGATTTCAGATCCCATGACAAATCAGAATGGCAGTCCCGGATGATACGTTAATTTTGCCCTAGAGCTAGCAGCATCAACATGCATCCCAGTCATTGAAAAGACCAGGTCTTTCCCTCTATCACACTCATCGCCTGGGCAAGGACAGTTTTGGGCATTCCAGGGAATGCAGGAAAGACACTTGTGGAGACAAAAGTGACTCCATCTTGGACGCTGATCACCACATTGACTTCTGATTGGCCCCCATCCTGGGAATGCCTCCTGATTCCTGCTTTATTCACTGTCCTTAGCGTAAGAACATGTACTCACTATAAATCCTGCCTTTGGAGCAAAGCAAGCTTGATATTGCACAAATTATAGGCTCTGATGCACACAGCATTCTTGCCTGTTCTGGAGGGTTGACTTTAATTGTCTCTATCGAGCATATACACCCTTTCCCTGTGGTATGTAAGCCTTGGGTCTGGGGAGTAACAGGGTGGACGTCTACCTGTCTTGAGGCTGCCTAAGACTATGCTTCCCAAATTTTCCAATAAATCACCCTGTACTGACAAACCGGATTTGTCCGCCTGATTCTTTGGTTTCTTAGTTCCCTCTGCATTTAGGGGCTGCTGTGCATATATGGCCCTTTCATGGAACAACACTGTTGCTGGGCGTGGCTAGAAACAAGATCTTTCCACATGTGGAAGCTATGATCTCCAGGTAGACTTCACTCAAAAATCCTATCGTCCCAAGACTGGCCTGTTCCTTGAAGCTCTCTACCATAAAACCTGGCCAAAACTCTCCTAAGACTGGGCGTTTTCTCAAGTCTCTTTTCCTCATTCCAATCAATTGGAAATGTTATAAAAATAAGTCTGTTGATAAGTTCCACCTACTCTTGCTCTCAAATACAAACCACCAAAAAAACAAAAGGTAAAAGTGGGCACAAGACACAAAAGGAGGAAGGGGCCATCTGCACAGGCTGCTAAGAAAGCTTAGGTTTGGCTCAAAGATATTTGTTTGAATCAGTTCACTGTTTTTAACCTTGTGATAATTTGTTAACTTATCCTAACAATAGTTTTTACTTTCTTTACTGGTTTATTTAATGTTATGTTTCTCCTCTAAATCTTTTCCTTGCATGTTTGTTTGTCTCCTAATCTAACAGTAACCACATTAGTGATATGAGCGACCTGCTGTTTATGTCTAATACTCCCTCCACATTCACAGAATCAGAAGATATCAGAACAGGAAAGCACCCACCTTCAGCACTATTTGTTCAGTGTTCCCTAATTTGACGTGTGAAATTAGGCTCTGAAGATTCTAGAATGATGTGTCAGAGTAAAAAAGCTGATATCAGAATTAGAATATAGCTTTATGATATTCATATCAAAGTCAACGATTTTTAGAAGTTTAAAAAAGACCCATGTTAAACTGGGAAAATACCAAAGATTCAAATTCTGTAGGCTAGTTTTAATATTCTGGAAAAGTAGATTTTTATATGGCAATGGTGCTAGTATTTCATCACCTTGGCTGTCCATGTCATAAGAGTGTGTTCTTATTAGAAAATGTGGGCTTTGGCAGACTTTAAAAGGTGTACATGTTACTACATGTTCTGATGAGATTTTGAAAATCTTTGGCAACTGTGGTTTCCAAGTGGAGAAAAAGGACTACCATAATTTTGAAAGACAGAAAATAAAATCTAGTAAGATGTGATGGCTCTCATTCTCTACCCTAGATTTCCTCTTCAGGGAATGGCTGGTGGACAGTAATATACAGATGTTCCTCCACTTATGATGAGGTCACGTTCTGATACACCCATTATAAATTGAAAATCTCTTCAATCCAAAATGCATTTAATCCACCTAACCTACTGAATGTCATAGCTTAACCTAGCCTACCTTAAATGTGCTCACAACACTTACATTAGCCTACCATTGGGCAGAATCATCTAACGGAAAACCTACTTTGTAATTAGGTGTTGACTGTCTCATGTATAATCATTTACTGGATATAGTACGCTGTAGAGTATAGTATCGGTGGTTTACCCTCGTGATCATGTGGCTGACTGGGAGCTGCAGCTTGCTGCTGCTGCTGCCCAGCATGACGAGAGAGTATCGTACTGCATTTCACTAGCCCAGGAAAAGATCAAAATTTGAAATTCAAAGTACGGTTTCCACTGAACCCGTGTTAAGTAGAAAATCATAAGTTGAACCATCATAAGTCTGGGTACCCGAAAATCCTTGACATCTCAAGATGGCAGATTTCTAAAAGAGATTGGAGCCTACATGTCTTGGAAGCAGCCCCAGTGGTTACACAGAACTCAGCATCACACCTCACACAGATCCAGGGGGGGAGGCATCTCTCCAGGGGAGAACACATGGAAAGATCATGTTTTTACTTTCCTCAAAAGGGAGTTACACTCATTGTGGGATTTTTTGTAACTTTTAATAATTTCCCTCTATTTGTTTCACTCTCCCTTGACCTGCAGTGTGATCGCTGTGGCATTGTTTCTGTACATTACATGAGATCTGTTTTTTTTTAATTTTTTATTTTTTTGAGATAGAGTCTCCCTCTGTCACCCAGGCTGGAGTGCAGTGGTGCGATCATAGCTCACTGTAACCTCAAACTCTAGGGCTCAAGTTATCCTCCTGCCTCAGCCTCTTGAGTAGCTAGGACTACAGGCGCACATCACCATGCCTGGCTAATTTTTTTGTAGAGACAGAGTCTGACTGTGCTGCCCAGGCTGGTTACAACAGGTCCTACAACCCAGAAAACTGCCCAATACGGCTTTGTCTGTATTTGAGGAAAATTTCTAGCAGCAAAAATATTCCCTGGTACTGTTTTCAAAATGCCAATGAAATGTGATAGAACTACTTTTTGCACCAGTGAAGTCCCAAAGTCTCTTTCTTCCTGATAGGTTAATTTAGTACCTTTCTTTCCCCAAACCAAAGAATCACAGATGACTGCTAAACTTTGTATTATTATTATTGTTGGTTTTAAATCTTATAATGTTTCTAAGGATAAATCCTGTGTGTTTTGTTTTGCTTTTTAGTATTTACAATTATCAAACACTCGGCTCATTTTTGTGCTAATTGTGTGATTTCAAATACAAATTGCCCCATGAATGATTATTGTTACAGTCAACAGAAAGCAGGGAGGTATGACGCCTGGTCTGTCCTTGCCATTTATTTCTGATCTGCGTCTCATTTGTCATCTAAGCTCACAAATCATCTGCAGATGAATATATCTGAAATATATATGTTGAGTACATCACCAGATTTTACTTTTCCCATTGTTTACTCTGGAAAGCCTTCTTTCCAAAATTTTAAGTCATTTTTATATATTTATCATACCCTTATAAAGTTTTTATAATTCCTAATTATTTCAGGGGATTATTGTCATATAAGGGATACATAATCGATTACAAGAAGAAGTTATAATCACTATAATTAAATTGAGGCTAAACTAGACAGATCCTATATCTTATTTTTGAAAACTTGGAGCTAAAAAACTTTGTGGAAAAAAAATGGATCTCTGGGGAACGTATTCAGGCATATTTATTTTAGGAGGTCTGTGCAAGCATTTTACAAAAGAATCTGTAACACACATAAATTATTAAATTATGTTACTTAATATTTTTTAAACTTGTTTTAGAGCAAGTTGGAATATGAGGTTGACAAAACAACTGGAATAATTTTATTAAAATTACAATTTCCTTTTTGCACCCAGTGCATTTGTTTTGCTCTCTATGACTTGACTATATTCCAAAATTCTTATAGATTTAGTAACCTTTTCTAAAAAATAGGCTTTTAGTGTGTTTCTAGAACAATGGTGGAAAATTAAAACAAATAACCACTTATCCAAAATAAAGGATTGGTTTAAGAATTATGGTCATAGGCCGGGCGTGGTGGCTCACGCCTGTAATCCTAGCCCTCTGAGAGGCCGAGGCGGGTGGATCGCTCGAGGTCAGGAGTTCGAGACCAGTCTGAGCAAGAGCAAGACCCCGTATCTACTAAAAATAGAAAGAAATTATCTGGCCAGCTAAAAATATATACAGAAAAAATTAGCCGGGCATGGTGGCACATGCCTGTAGTCCCAGCTACTCGGGAGGCTGAGGCAGTAGGATCCCTTAAGCCCAGGAGTTTGAGGTTGCTGTGAGCTAGGGTGATGCCACGGCACTCACTCTAGCTGGGCAACAGAGTGAGACTCTGTCTCAAAAAAAAAAAAATTATGGTCATACATACAATTTACTAAATACAGCCATTGATGGTGATGGTATTAAAGAGACATTCACAAACTCACAAATCATATGCAGATTATATAAAATAGCAATAGAATATAACTTTATCTTGCTACTTAAATTAAAAAAAATTAGGTTATATACAATGATCTTTTAAAATTATGTTTTTTTCTCCAGCACTTTAATCTGATGATACAGAATGATAATGTTGTCCTAAATCAGAGTTTTTAAACCAAAAAACAGCAACATGTCATCTGAGAAGTAACAAGTGCATTTTAGAGACAAAGAATATTATGGAATTGAGACATTTCTGGAAAATTCAGGATATGTGGTCACAATTTAGCTGTTAACTTCTAGAGCCAACTGAACTAGATATGTAGGGCATTTCCAATCCAGTGGCTGCATCTTATCTAGGCCTTGAAGAATGAATCAGTAGGATTTTATTAGGCAGAGAAGAGATGGGAAAAAATAGTGTTCCAGACAAAGAGAACAGTGAGAAGCTCAGAAAAGTAAAAATAATTCAAATATTGGTGAATGTGCCAATGTATCTAAGAGGGTAAAAGTGATGGGTGGTAAGAGTTGAAAAATGTGCCAAGGCACAATAGGAAAAGCCTTGGAATAAATATAAAGAGCCTGAACTTTATTCTGTTAAAATGGGGAGATACTGAAGGTTTTAATCAAAAAGGGGATAATAATTATTGCCAAGACAAAAAACAAAAAAGGCATTCCTCCCTAATATCACATGTAGGAGCTGTTCTTATTCTATAGTAAATTATTACTTTAGTAGTATTTTCTAAAGACAGCTGCCTGAGGGTCTTTTAGTTCTACATAGATGTAGTATTTTTAAAAAAGCTTATCAGCAGACCCATTTTTGGAAGCATGCACCCTGAAGCTTGAATTTTGACTATTAAGAATTATGGTTGATGTTATGGAATAAGGTACTATAGAAGCCAACTCCTCTCCAGTATTCAAGGCTGACCTTGGTCTCTTGGGACTGAGAATACTGGGAAACACACAAGTCAGATATTATGCATGACTTTAACACTGTTCTACAGGCGAGTTAAATGAATATATTCAAACACTAATAGTTAAATATTATACTACAGTATCTTCAAGGTTTAAGATATAAATGGAAACTTACATTTAATTAGGCTTAAGAAAGAAGTAGTTTAATGTAAATTCATTGATTTTATTTTTATAAATTATATATTTTACAACAATGAAGAGGAATAATAGAGACCTTGTATTATTAACAGTAAAGAAATTATGATGATGTCTATTTTCAGCCATCACTTTTTACAAATCTGGATGGGATGTAGGGAGTGTTGGAGTTGGGAGTAGAGTGCCAGAAATATCACACCTCACATGTGGTGACAATAACACTTCAATACTTCAGGTAATTATATTTACATCGAGTTCAGTGGAATGGAGAAAATTTTACAAATTGGAAATTCCAAAGGACATATTTAAAATAGTAGGAGCTACTTAGTCTTCTTAATACAATAAATCATTCATTTTAGAATGACTTTATAGTCTGAGCTCATTTCATGTGATTTTTAAATGTGGAAAAGGGCAATATTATCCTGTAGGTATTATGTTATAAGAGCAAAAGTATGCTGATGCCTAATTTTGTCCAACCTGATTTGTCTTAGAAAAAGAAAATAAAAATCCAGATTCACTTATTTACTGAGTACATTCCCCTAACCTATGCCCAAAGTCTGAATGTAAACTTTTCCCAAATCCTTGGTTGATCACCAACTTATACAAGCATAGGAGAGACCACCAGGGGACAATGTGAAACAAAGCAGCATCAGAAGCTGTAAAACAGAAGAGAGTGATCTGTTGCTGCACCTATCACAAGACAGTCAGAGTTTGTAGTTTGAGTCCAGGTAAGCTAACTTCTCATCAGAACAAAAAGCCAATGACCATTAGAGTTGCATAATAGGATTCAGAGAGGCTGAATTTACTATTATCTGCTAGCTTTCTGCCTTCTCTTTTGACACTTCACCAGTAAGACATGCAAAGAAATAGGAAATGTGATCATGCTGTCGTGGGAGTGGGGGTCGAAAAGGCCAGTCTGACTGACTGTAAGTGGGCCTCAATGTTGAATTCAGTAGTCAAAGACTTCAAAGCAGCCACTATAAATATGTTCAACCAATGAAAGGATGTTAAAGGAATTGAAAATGGTCTTAATGAATGAGTAGATGGGGAATCTTAACAAAGAAATGAAATTATTAAAAAATAGAAATTCTAGAGCTGAAAAAGTACAATGAGATAAATTTGCTAAGTGGTCTCAACAGCTGATTGGAGAGGGAAGAAGCAAGAATAAGTTATCTTCAAATACCTTGAAGATAGAGCAATAAAAATGACCCAATCCTAAGAAGAGAAAGAAAAGAATTAAAGAAAAACAAATGGCACTTCAGAGAACCAAAGAACAACATCAAGGGTCCAGCTCACAAATCCAAGTTCTGCTTGTGCATCAGGCTTCAAATCCCCAGGGACTGGCAGTGAGGCAGGGATGCATTATGCCACAGAAACTTATTTACCAGAAATGGATTTGGCCAGTGGAAAGAGCAGACATGCCTTAGATATTAAAGAATTCAACTGTACCTGTACACTGACTGGTTAATCTCAGTATTTTCACATTTTTAATTATTTTGTAAATTTCAAATGAAACTAAATATGATTTGGAAGACTTTTAAGAGGACAATCTCCCACCCCACCCTGACTCACCCCAGATTCCCCACTAACAATTACTTCAAACATTTTGCCAGGAAGAACATCCTACTCTGCTGTATCCCAAACCAGCCTCATATAGACAGTTGCATCTGACTCCAAGAGACTATTTCCTCCATTTTCCTCTTGCTATGTTCACTTTATTTCCTTCAATGAAAACTTCTTTCCCACCCTCCTAATATATGACTTTACATTCTACATATGGGATTTCTGTGTTTTTCCAAGGTGGATATAGTTTTACATTTTTTCTAAAAAATACATTAAAAAACACTCAATGACAAAAAAATTGATAAAATGTAGGTTTGAAAACAAACTCACCAATCATCCAACCGCTCAGAATTTTAGATCAGCTTGGTGTCCTCTTCTGACATTTCAGAGTACCTTCAGCCCTCTTAGTCACAGGTTCCAAGTCCACAGATTCAACCAACTATGGATCAAAAATATTTGGAAAAAAAATAACAACAGTAAAAAATAATCCAAATTTTAAAATATAGTGTAACAACTATTTATATAGTATTTACATTGTATTAGGTATGATAAGTAATCTAGAGATGATTTAAAGTATATGGGAGGATATGCCTAGGTTATATGCATTTTATGTAAGGGACTCTAGCATCCTTGGATTTTGGTATCCAAGTGGAGTTCTGGAGCTAATCCTCCAAGGATACAAAATTTATGAGCATATATGCATAAATTAAGATTATTTTACACCTATGAAATCATATGCCTAGTTTTGTAATTTGATTTTTACTTTCACTCAGAATGAAAATATTTGTCCATATTAATAAATATAGACAATAATTAACTTAGCAGAGAAAGCTGAATCTCATACTAGGGGCAGGAAGGTGAGGGACAAGAGCATTTGGGGAGAAGCAACAGTAATAAACAAGCAGACTCCTACCAGGGAATCCAGAGGTCTAGGAGGCTGGATGAGCTTGAGGGTCAGGCATAAGTAAGTTCTGGCTGCAGGTGAGACCTTGTTCCCTCTAGCTGCCTGCTGCAATTTTTCTGCCACCTACAGAATTTCTATATTGGCTTTATCAAATAGTCTCCTCTTATCTGTTTTCCACTTAGGGAAAAACAAGCCTTCACACATTGGATTTTCTCTGAGCCTCTCTTCTTTTCTCTCAGATTTCTCCTCCTTTGTCTTTTTCTCTCAGGTTCCTGGAAACCTTCTTCAAACGGTGTTCCAGGTCACTGCCTCACTTCCTCCAGCATCTAGTCTACTGCATCCTGCCTCTGTTTGTTATTAAATTCAGCAATTATGATTTTCATCTTCAATAATTCCTTTTAGCAGAACACTCCTTTTTCATGACTAGTTGTTCTTATTTTATCTATGTAACATAACCTTACATCTCACTGAAACTACAAATTGGGTTTTTTAGCTACTTCTTGTTTCTGCTGTAGCTGTTGCACTAGGAATCATTTTCTCCAAATGCTCCCACAGTTCTGCTCTTCTGAACTGCTGAGCCTTGCCTTTCCCTGCCTGGTTGCTTTCCTCTCCTTATGTTTATAGAAGGACACAGCTTGTTCAGTGCTGGCAGGTGTGCTGGAGTCTGTCAAGGGAGATGTAGTGCCTGTTCAGTTCGTTTAGTTCCCATTTATTGCAATTTTTTTCTGGTTTGTGTGGGCTCAGGAGATATCCATGACTGGATGGGGCTGCACAGGGCAGCTGGGGAAGGAGGTGACCCCACCTCCCTCCAGGTGCTCAGCAGCTGACCCCTGGAGTGTCTGCCCAGCGACCCCCACCCCCAGCACACCCACAGCGGTCAGGGTTCCCTGACCCCAGGCCGCGAGCAACAGTGGACGTGGCAGGCTCCTGCGCTAGCTGCACGCCCAGAGTCCTTCCCGCAGATGTCCTCGAGGCCCGGCTTCCTCGGCCTTGGAGCCAGCCCAGGAGTTGTTAGTGGAGAGGGATGACAAAGGGGGCGTGAGTCCCTTTCCGCAGTCCCCTCTCAGGCTTTCTTGCCTCAGTCAGCTCAGGTGGCGGCAGGGAAGAGGCCACCTGGCTGGGCTCATACCTGCTCTGCGTTCTGGCAGAACGTTCTGGAGCTTTGGGTCTGTCGGCAGGACCCTTCTCTAGTTCCCGTCCGTGGTTTGTACGTTTGGTTATTGAAGTGGATGTGTCCTTTTAGTTGGCCATGGGGACAGAGAGGAATCCATACATCTGTGCCCCTTAGGAACTGGGAGCCAATTTTCGCTTCTCATGCCTTATTTCCTAAGTGCGTGAAGCAGAGGTCCCTTGGGATAAACGTGAAAAGGTCACACGGCCCGCGCGCCATTACCTGCACCTTCGGTGGGGGCAGTTACACGCTCCTACGCATGCGCGATCACTGCCATACGCATGCTCACAGGACCCTAGGCGCATGTGCACACGCCCCCACGTGCGCACACAATCCCACGTGCATGCGCGCACCCCTGGAGAAGAGTTGCCACTGGCAAGTCGTACTGGGTTTGGGGCTTTTGCTTTTTTGCCTCTAGTGTTTCCTCTTCTGCCCCTTTATCTCACTCTGTTTTCTAGCCTGTCTTTTCTTTTTTCTGAAGCCTGCCCTTTCCCTTCATCTGTGAGCAGTAAGGGGGGTTTGGGGTAAGGAAAAGAGAAGGGAATGTGGGAAGAAGAAAAGTCATGGCACGGCGGAGTATCTGTGGTTATTCCCAATTGCACCTTAATATAGGAGAGCGTCTGGGTTGGCCTTACTAGTCACATGAGCCCTTTGAAAACAGTCTTGTCTGGCTGATGGCCGAAGAGGAATGCAGAGACCCAAGGCCTGAGAAGGATGTGATGTAACATTGCTGGGTATGAAGCCGGAGAAGGGAGTGCGGAAATGAGCTGAGAATGACTCCTGGCCTCCAACTAGCAAGAAAACAGGGGCCTCAGTCATACAACTACAAGGAACTGAATTCTGTGAACAGCTTGGATGAAGTGGGAAGCAGATTCTTCCCTAGAGTCTGTGCAGATGGGAGCTCTGCCCACTGGATACCTTGCGTATGAGATGCTAAACGGAGAGCACAGCCAAGCATGCCCAGACTTCTGACCCGCAGAACTGTGAGATAATGAATAGTATTGTTTTAAGCCACTAAGTTCTGGTAGTTTGTTATATAGCAATAGAAAACAAATGCTCGATAAGTTTGTATACAATACCTATGAATTTTTTCAAGACACATGTAGTTAATATCCCTTGCCTTCCCAGGTGGTGGCCAGCAATACATGTCAGAGTGTCCAATCTGGAAAAACAAAACAAAACAAAAAACTAATGTAAACAACATGTTAGGTTGTGGTTCTCAAACTTGGATGCGTACCAGAATCCCCTGGAGAACTGTGTTCTGTTGACACAAAAACCAAATTCTGCAAAATATTTAAAGAGGTTTATTCTGAGTCAATATGAGTAACCATGGCCCAGGGAAAACAAAAACCCAAGAAGCCTTGAATAAGTGGTCCCAAGGCAGTCAGATTATAGTTTGGTTTTATACATTTTAGGGAGGCAGGAGTTACAGGCAAAGACATAAATCAACGTATGGAAGGGATGCACTCGTTCAGTCCAAAAAGGTGGAATATCTAGAAGCAGTGGCTTGTAGATTATAGGTGGATTTACAGATTCTTTTCTTTGCAATTGGTTAAAGCGGTAAGGCCCTGTCTAAAACTTGGAGTCAGCCAGATAGCAGTTAAGATAAGGGTGCTATGTCAGAGTCAGGTTGTGAGAGCAAGCCACAACATACTGGGTCATAATGACCTGATTAGCAAAATTGATGGCCTATAGGTGTGACTTAACCCTTGCCTTGTAGTGCCTTGGGTCCTGTTTATAATTTGGTATCTTACTGCCACAAAGAGTCTGTTTTGTCAGTCTTATGATCTCTATTTTAACATTGATGCTGTTCAGTTGTGTCTAAACTCCAAAAGGGAGGGAGCATAAGGAGGCGTGTCCAACCTCCCATCCCTGTCATGGCTGGGGTTTTATTTTTAGTTTACAGTTCAAATACAGATTTCTGGGCTCCACCCTCAGAATTTCTGACTCAATGGGTCTGAGGTGGATCCTGTCAACCTGAAATAATCAAAAGGGTCAGATTCCAGTTTTAAAGAGTTTATTAATCCTAGCACTTTGGGAGGCTGAGGCAGGAGGACCTCTTGAGCCCAGAAGTTTGAGGTTGCAATGAACTATGATGACATCACTGCACTCTAGCCTGGGCAACAGAGTGAGACCCTGTCTCAAAAGAAAAGTTTATTCAAGCAAAAAGCTGAGAATGGCCATTCCAGGGCACACCTCTACAGAGAAATGGGGGTAGTGTTCCAAAGTTAAAAGCTAAATTCTTACTTTTATAGGAAGAAGACAAACTTAACAGTATTACAACAAGGCTAGTTTAGGAGTTACAACAAATTAATAAGTTACATTTCCTTTTCTGTGCAGCTTGTTTCTTCATAGCTGGCTTTTATTTCCTTTCTGATTTAAAAGAGTATATTTAACATTCCATCTTAAGGCACTATGATAGCCATGAAGTCTTTGTGTGAGAAAGGTAAAAGGAAATTTAATCTATAATGAAAATCAACAGTAAGAGGGAAGGGGTCTTCCCTGGGCCCTTGGACATTTACAACATTTTACAAAACAAGTCAGGTAAGAGAAAAGACTTAATTCAGACAAACAAAAGCTTATTGCTGACTGTCATGTGACTTAGGCCCTGTTATTCACAGTCTTTTAAGGTTCAAAATAATCTAGAGTTCCAACAGTTTAGATTTTTGAATTACTTACTACTTATTTTCCTAATCCCAAGAATTTGTGTTTCTCTTAAGTTCCCAGATGATACTCTTGGTACTTGAGAACCACTGTGTTACTGTCAACATTACTTCATATTACAAAAAGAACGATTTACTAAATTGCTATATGTTTCTAAATCCCTAGATTGTTTCCCTTGTTTTGTAGTAAAAAAATTTATTTAAAATGCTCACAGAAATTAAGTTGCCTGTCTACATTATTCTTCTGAATTTAGTCATTTTCCCCTTTGAGGACTGTTCTATAAACCCACTTATTCAGTATTTTCATTTTCTTAGAAATCAGCTTTACAGGAAGTGTGGGTATATTATTTTGGGATATAGTTTTAAAAGCCAACAGCAATTATCCACAACAAGAATAAATATCATTAAAATAAAGATGTTCTGTGATTACCATTATTTACTAAAGACCAAAGGTACAAAGAAAGATACCACAGAGCCCCATTGTGCCTTAACAGTTAAGCCATGGCCTGCAGGTGCTGGCAGGTATGAGACCTGCACTGGCTCTCAGTTATCCCCAAGCCAAGGAGAAAAGCCAAAAAGCAAAAACCCCTCTTTGCCTCCCAAAGAAGTGAATATGTTAGATATTCACTGGCTAGCGCAGTCATTTTGGTCATCTTTCCAGAATATTCATGGTGAGATAACATGATGAAGTGTTTAAGATTATAGACTGGTAAGTTCATTTGATTAAAAAGTCATGTGACCTGATTCTCTCATACAGTTGGTGTTTAATCATAAGCCGTTTGTTTGTTATGTACTTAATACTGATCATGTTGTGCCATGTAGGAGGCCTTGGCAAGCGAGGAAACTTCTCCCTAACTCTCTTGCATGTCTCTGTCCTATGAGCATAGCGGGTCAGATAGTTGTTCCTCTTTGACCATTTGTGCTTCCAGTACTAGAGATGTTCACACTCAGATAGTTGGAGCTGGGCTGCAGTTCCAGCTCTTAACTCATGCCCTGGTTTAGCGCAGGGCTCTCTTTGTGGAAGGGAAACCTTGGTAGTGACAGGTTTATGGCCACAGGACCTAGAGCAACAATACCCATTCCTGGCAGACTGGCTGGTCAGCCTGGAATCTCAGGAGACCCTGTTGCACCTGGTTAGCATTGGCTTTGGCAAGGATGAGGGCAGAGGCCTAGGGTGAAGTCTAAAATGGCTGGCCCTGGCTGGCATTTTGGATGGATCTTTCCTTTTGGATATAATTGCGTTAAATCAATGTGGCAACTCAAGATGCTTAGTTCGTGAAAACCAGTAGCTGTGTGCCTTCAGTTAATTTAAAACTGATTGATCATCATTTAATGTGTAATTTTTTAAATAGACTTCTCCAAAATGCAGAGTCATGAATTTAATTTAGAGAGGTACTTATTGAAATAGTTGTGGTCCACTTGTTAAGCATTCCTTAGCCTGGGTTTTCTGGAAATTGGAGCCGGGGCAAAAGCTTATTATAATTCTGTATTGGGAGCTGCAGAACCAGGGAAGGAAGAATGAGGAAGAAAAGGGACAAGAGGCAGGAAGGAGGGAAGAAAGCAAATATGGTGGAGGAACCCCAGACAGCCACAGCTGCATAGGAAACGCAGCAAATATGCCGACCTCAGTCCTGGGGAGTCTCCCGCTAGGCCCTGTGAAACCTCTGTGTCTCAGAGGAGCCATGGAAGTGTTGGGCTCCCTCTTCTCCTGCCTCCCATCTCCTATTGGTCAGAGTCTGTCCCTCGGGGCAGCAGCCCCCTCAGCTCAGGCATTTTTTCAATTACCCTAAGTAATTCTAATGAGCCCCCAGTGTTGAAAACCACTTTTATGCTTGGCACGGTGGCTTACACCTGTAATCCCAGTACTCTGGGAGGTGGAGGCAGGAAGATCACTTCAGACCAAGGGTTCAATACCAGCCCATGCAACATAGTGAGACTCTTCTCTACAAAAAATTAGCGGTTAGCTGGGGTATTGTGACACGTGCCTGTAGTCTCAGCTACTCAGGAGGCTGAGGCAGGAGGATCACTTGAGCCCTGAGGTTTGAGGCTCCAGTGAGCTATGATGTCGCCACTGCCCTCTAGTCCAGGCAACAGAATAAGACCCTATCTCAAAAAAAAACAAAAGAGGAAACCACTTTTTAAAACCTGTTATATTATTTATTATCGTCATATCACTGATTAGAACGTAATTAGTAACATTTATTGGACACTCTATGTCTCAGGCATTGGGCTAAGTACTGTACATGTATTATCTCAATGACGTCATTGATCCCCTTGTTCCCCTCATTTTATAGATAGGGGCACAAAGTGTCAAAAATGTTAAGAAAATCAAAGGACACAGAGCTAGGAGTGGCAGAGTCAGGACATCCAAGCTGTCTGGCTCCAGAATGATGGCTCTTTTCTGCCAAGAGAACCCTGCACAAATTTAGAACCTTTCATCTTCTCATCGTTAGACATTCTCAGTTATTTAGAGAAATTGTAAGCATTTTAAGTTGAGTAACTACATGCTTTCACTACAAAGGAATAAAACAGCCTGAACAGAGAGGGGCCAGTGTGTCAAGTGTATCTTATACAATTTGAGGATGAGTCATGAAGGGCATAAGTTAATAAATTACAAGGCATTATTGTTATTACTATTATTATTTTTTAGAGACGAGGTCTCGTTGTTGCTCAGGCTGGTCTCGAACTCCTGAGCTCCAGCGATCCTCCCACCTCGGCCTCCCAGAGTGCTAGTATTACAGGTGTGAGCCACCACGCCTGGCCTTTACAAGGCATTATTATTAAAATAGATTTAATATTTTTATTTCTCCCAATTTCACAAGTTCAGACAAAAAGCCATGCATTTAAAAGACATCTCTCCATATTCTGAAGCTTATTTGCATAACCGTACATTAAAGCATGGCTATTACTAACCGTGGGGAGCAGCTCCTGTGACAAGTGAGGATCTACAAGCCTTTGTCCCAAAGCGATGCCCCCTCACACTAATCTAAGTCACCCTGTTCTGGGTAATCGTTGCAGACTCTGTCTCTTGGACTTGCTCTCATCTCCCTGGAGTCTTGTTCTTGTTCTGTCCTGGAGCCAGGACATCTGCTCTGGGCCTCTCCATTTGCAACCTTCCAGACTCTTCCTCTGTCCTTTTGAGCATCATCCTCACTCTGTCCCAAGCTCTTTTTACACCTCTGGTTCCCTGAGTGAGAAACTCTCTGTCCCACCCTCGGACCTGCGTTCCCTTCTCCTTCGACGGTGGGACAGAGACAAAAAGCTCCCCGGCTTAAAATCCTCAGCTTCACAACCCACATGCTGTGGGCAGAGCCTGGTTGGCATCCGTGTTTCTGTCTCTGGGCCGGGGCCCGCTCCTCACCTCGCCCCGTATTTGCCTTCTTTCCCCTTGGATTTCCATCTAAACCCAGCTCATTGTTTTGGGATCTGTTGAGGTCCCGCCTTATTCATGTATCTGACTGCTCCTGCTCCCACGGGCCATTTCTCTCTCTGAAATGCTCTTGCATTTGTAGTTGATCCCATTCCGTTTAGATCTCAGTTGCTGTACAGTTGCTTCACATAAATTGACCTTGGCTCCCCAGCTGTGCAATAAGTTCCTCACGGAGGCAGAAACAAAGCGTGCACATGGCTGGTGTTCTCCCAGCCCCATCTGCGTCATGCAAGTCATGCCAAAGTGGAGCTCTCCGTAAATACCTGTGGATTAGTTTTTGTACCTGCAGCTCACCATGGTGGTTCACACGTACAAGAAAAGCATTCATTAACTGTTTGGTATTAAAGGAAGATGCCCAAATAATGCCATCAGATCATGTTAAAATTTTTTTCATGATGACTAGAATTAATAATGACATCCTTTCCCCTCAGGGAGACCCAACCCAAGTTATTTTCTTTCTGATTACTATAATTTTTAACACATCATTAGGCTCTATTATGGTGCTTTGTTGTTGATTAAAAATGGAATCTGCCGGTGGAGGTCTACATGTATGTAATTGTTTGGCCAATGCAAAATGTAGCCAGAGACACAACACACCTGATAATCAAACCAGAGGTGTCATTGATGTTTTTTGTTTTTGTTTTTGTTTTTTTTGACACTGATGAAGACTTTAATGGCTTCTGATTCCAAGCTGAGAGCTGATTAGGAATGGTTCCATTCACAACTCATCCCTAGAAAATTGAAATAGAGGCACATAGATACTGTAATTTGATTTCAAAATCCTCCCATTCTCCCAGAACAATACAAACAATGAATGAGTACTATTTTTCATGGCTCATAAGTGAAGTCAAATACTGTTATGTCCTCTAATCTTAGAATTTCTTATGTCAGAGTTTGTTCAAAAGGGCTAACCTGCACCTCTATGGAAAAATCCAGCTGATGTGTGTCAGGGTTCATTCCCTATGGTTTGAGGAGCAGATAAGGCCTCCTCCTAAGTTTCTAAGGCTTTTGCATACTTGCATTGTTTTTTTACCTTACTTCTTACATTCCATATTTGTATATTGTAGGCATTTTGTTACTCTAGTTTTAAGGATAATTTAGAAATCACAAGTTTAGCATATACCTAATAATTACTTGCCTGAGCGTTTTATCATTGCAACTTAAATTAATGCAATGTCTGTTTGAATTTTAACAACTAGGAAAAGCTAAGGAAAGCCCTTACTTGGAAACTCTTCAAAAGTCTCTAATTTAGCTACAGTTGTGCTTTCTGTAAAATGAAGCAGTGTAATCCTTATAATATTACACAACCAGTTGTTCGAGTCTTTTATCAGATTGACTTTCTGCTCATGCCAAGGGGAGTACTTCTCTTTGTGTAAAAGTGACTTTGAAGATTAATAAGTAACAGAATGGGTACACATGGATTTATGAACATTTAAAAATTGTTTAATGTTTTTGCATGTGTTCACTTTGGAAAAAAAAATAGGAGGTGCTTCATTTGTTCCACATAAATTGCTATAGAATAAAGACATAAACTGTTGTGTCTTTGATTCAGACTTAAGTAAATTTTTGGTGATCCACAATGACCTCCCACTGATAAGAAGGGGATTTTAGGTCTCCCTAGGAATTACTAGTTCTAGCATTTTATTTCAGGAAACACAGGTCCTGAGCTGTTGCCCCAGCAGGCAGGCAGTGACCTCACAAGTGATTTGGCCCCAGGAGCCTGGGGGCTGCTCCCTGACTGTATGAACAAGAGTCAACACCAAGCTCTTGAATCCTTGTGTCTGCAGTGTTCTGTGTTCTGCAAACATAAGCAAGTGTGGGTGGGTGTGCATTTCTTTAAAGATATATAATTTGGTTTATTTATTTTTTTTATTTCAAAGTATTAAGGGGGTACAAATGTTTTGGTTACATGTATCACTTTTGTAATGCTTGAGTCACAGCTATAATTGTGCCAATCGCTCAAATAGGCTTCATCCCAGAGATGCAGGGGTGGTTCAACATTCGAAAATCTATAAATGTAATTCACCACATAAATAGAAGCAAAAATAAAGATCATATGATCCTCTCAATAGATGCAGAAAAAGCATTTGATAAAATTCAACACCCTTTTATGATAAGAACACTTAACAAAATAGGCATAAACGGAACCGACCTAAAAATGATACAAGCCATATATGACAAACCCACAGCCAACATCATACTGAACAGGGAAAAATTGAAAGCATTCCCACTCAGAACTGGAACAAGAAAAGGCTGCCCACTGTCCCCATTACTTTTCAACATAGTTTTGGAAGTCCTTGCGAGAGCTATCAGGCAAGAGAGCAGAATCAAGGGTGTCCAAATAGGGACAGAAGAGATCAAACTCTCTCTCTTCGCTGATGATATGATGTTGTATCTGGAAAACCCCAAGGACTCAACCAAGAGACTCCTGGAAATAATTAATGAATTCAGTAAAGTCTCAGGTTACAAAATCAATACACACAAATCAGAGGCATTCATATATGCCAATAACATTCAATCAGAGAACCAAGTTAAGGACTCAATACCCTTCAAAACAGCAACAAAGAAAATAAAATATCTAGGAATATATTTAACTAAAGAGGTAAAGGACCTCTATAGAGAGAGCTATGAAACACTAAGGAAGGAAATTGCAGAACACGTAAATAGGTGGAAAACCATACCATGCTCATGGATTGGAAGAATTAACATTGTTAAAATGTCTATACTACCCAAAGTAATCTATAGATTCAGTGCAATTCCTATTAAATTACCAACATCATTTTTCACAGACTTAGAAAAAATAATTATACACTTTGTATGGAATCTGAGAAGACCCCATATAGCAAAAGCAATTTTAAGCAATAAAAACAAAATGGGAGGTATTGATTTGCCAGACTTCAAACTATACTACAAAGCTGTGGTTCTTAAAACTGCCTGGTATTGGCACAAGGGCACGGACACAGACCAGTGGAACAGAACAGAAAACCCAAATATAAAACCATCCTCATATAACCATCTAATCTTTGACAAAATAGACAAAAACATACTCTGGGGACAAGAGTCCCTATTCAATAAATGGTGCTGGGAAAACTGGATAGCCACATGTAGAAGACTGAAATAGGACCCACAGATTTCACCTCTCACAAAAATCAAATCACGGTGGATAACAGATTTAAACCTTAAATGGGAAACGATTAGAATTCTAGAAGAAAATGTAGGAAAGACTCTTACAGACATTGGTCTAGGCAAAGAATTTATGAAGAAAACCCCTAAGGCAATCGCAGCAACAACAAAAATAAACGAATGGGACCTGATTAAATTAAAAAGCTTCTGCACAGCCAAAGAAACAGTCACGAAAATAAACAGACAGCCTACAGAATGGGAAAAAATTTTCGCATACTACACATCAGAAAAAAGACTGATAACAAGAATCTATTTAGAACTCAGGAAAATCAGCAAGAAAAAATCAAACAATCCTATCAAAAAATGGGCAAATGACATGAATAGAAATTTTTCAAAAGAAGACATAAGAATGGCCAAAAAATGTATGAAAAAATGCTCAACATCCCTAATCATCAGGGAAATGCAAATCAAAACCACAATGAGATACCACTTAACTCTGGTGAGAATGGCCTTTATCAAAAAATCCCAAAACAACACATGTTGGCGTGGATGCGGAGAGACAGGAACACTCATACACTGCTGGTGGGAATGCAAACTAGTGCAACCCCTGTGGAAAGCAATATGGAGATACCTTAAACAGATTCAAGTAGACCTACCATTTGATCCAGCAATCCCATTATTGGGCATATACCCAGAAGAACAAAAGTCATTCTTTAACAAAGACACCTGTATCCGAATGTTTATAGCAGCACAATTCACAATCGCAAAGATGTGGAAACAACCCAAGTCCCCATCAATCCATGAATGGATTAGTAAACTGTGGTATATGTATACCATGGAGTACTACTCAGCTATAAGAAATAACGATGATACGACATCTCTTTGGTTCTCCTGGAGAGAGTTGGAACCCATTATATTAAGTGAAGTATCCAAAGAATGGAAAAACAAGCATCACTTGTACTCACCAGAAAATTAGTTTCCCAATCATCACCTAAATGCACATCGGGGAAGGAAACCAACTGGATATCAGACTGAGACGGGGGGGGTGGGGGGAGGGGATGGATGCATGCCTGCATGCTGAGTGCATTGCGCACCGTCTGGGGAATGGTCATGCTTGAAGGTGCTAACTCGGGGAGGTGGGGCGGGGAGGGGATGGAGGTATGACTGCGTGGTGTATGCCAGACGCACTGTCTCGAGAGTGGACGCGCCTGGGGCTCTGACTCAGGGGGATGGGTGGGACACAAACAATGTATGTAACCTGAGGTTTTGTACCCCCATGAAGAGCTGAAATTAAAAAAAAAAATAGTGTTAATTTGTTTAAGTTATTTTGTACTTTTGAAAACTGGCAAGATTCTAATTGTAAAAACAGAAACCAGGCTAGGTATTTTAAGCAGAGAGGGATTTAATAAAAGGTTAGGATTTGAGCTGTTTTGGAAGGGCTAGAAAAGAAGGGGAGGATAGGGATCAGAAGGGACAGCTCTTGCAGAGTTGGTGGTCAGTCCCTGCCCTGCTGGCCGGCCATTACAAAGCTGGTACCTGTGGGACAGTATCCTTTTGCCCCCATGTGGCCAGGCAGTGGCTACAAACACTGGCCAACTCCTGCAGCCACCAACCAGTGTTGCCACTGCAGGATTGGAACTGGAGCTGCTGCCATAGCCCGAAGCAGAAGGCCCAAGACCTCCCTTCTGCCTTCTGATCTTGCATTAGCTCCCTACTGGTGGAACCTAAACAGAACCCTGCTGGCAAAGGAGTCTGGGAAATGTAGTTGGGACACCTCCAGCCCTCTGGGGTGGAGAAGGCAGAGAAGGGCAGGTAGTATCTTGCCCAGATGACTGTCATTGTACTTTAGAAAATGTTTAATTATCCTAGCGCTTTAACTATTTAGACATTTTAAGTTAATTTTGTTTTAATATGAAATATGAAAAGACCCTTTTGACTATTTTATGATAGAGTCAAGAAGATAATCAGTTTTATATTAAAGCATATCTTATGGGTTTAAAGAATATTTGGGGGGCATTTTATTTATTTTCTTTTTCTTTTTTTTTTTATTTAAGCCTTCTTTTTATTTATTTATTTATTTATTTATTTCAGCTCATCATGGGGGTACATAAGTTCAGGTCATATACATTGTCCATGCCCCGCCCATCCCCCCGAGTCAGAGTCCCAAGCACGTCCATTCTCATTCTCCAGACAGTGCGCCTGGCACTCATCATGTAGTCATACCTCCATCTCCTCCCCCCACCACCTCCCTGGGTCTGCACCTTCAAGCATGACCATTCCCCAGAGGGTGTGCAATGCACTCGTCATGTAGGCATACACCCATCCCCTCCCCCCCACCCCCCATCCCAGTCTGATATCCAATTTGTATCCTTCCCCAATGTACATTTAGGTGATGATCAGGGAAACCAGTTTTCTGGTGAGTACATGTGATGCTTGTTTTTCCATTCTTTGGATACTTCACTTAATATAATGGGTTCCAGCTCTCTCCAGGAGAACCAAAGAGATGTCGTATCATCGTTATTTCTTATAGCTGAGTAGTACTCCATGGTATACATATACCACAGTTTACTAATCCATTCGTGGATTGATGGGGACTTGGGTTGTTTCCACATCTTTGCGATTGTGAATTGTGCTGCTATAAACATTCGGATACAGGTGTCTTTGTTAAAGAATGACTTTTGTTCTTCTGGGTATATGCCCAATAATGGGATTGCTGGATCAAATGGTAGGTCTACTTGAATCTGTTTAAGGTATCTCCATATTGCTTTCCACAGGGGTTGCACTAGTTTGCATTCCCACCAGCAGTGTATGAGTGTTCCTGTCTCTCCGCATCCACGCCAACATGTGTTGTTTTGGGATTTTTTGATAAAGGCCATTCTCACCAGAGTTAAGTGGTATCTCATTGTGGTTTTGATTTGCATTTCCCTGATGATTAGGGATGTTGAGCATTTTTTCATACATTTTTTGGCCATTCTTATGTCTTCTTTTGAAAAATTTCTATTCATGTCATTTGCCCATTTTTTGATAGGATTGTTTGATTTTTTCTTGCTGATTTTCCTGAGTTCTAAATAGATTCTTGTTATCAGTCTTTTTTCTGATGTGTAGTATGCGAAAATTTTTTCCCATTCTGTAGGCTGTCTGTTTATTTTCGTGACTGTTTCTTTGGCTGTGCAGAAGCTTTTTAATTTAATCAGGTCCCATTCGTTTATTTTTGTTGTTGCTGCGATTGCCTTAGGGGTTTTCTTCATAAATTCTTTGCCTAGACCAATGTCTGTAAGAGTCTTTCCTACATTTTCTTCTAGAATTCTAATCGTTTCCCATTTAAGGTTTAAATCTGTTATCCACCGTGATTTGATTTTTGTGAGAGGTGAAATCTGTGGGTCCTGTTTCAGTCTTCTACATGTGGCTATCCAGTTTTCCCAGCACCATTTATTGAATAGGGACTCTTGTCCCCAGAGTATGTTTTTGTCTATTTTGTCAAAGATTAGATGGTTATATGAGGATGGTTTTATATTTGGGTTTTCTGTTCTGTTCCACTGGTCTGTGTCCGTGCCCTTGTGCCAATACCAGGCAGTTTTAAGAACCACAGCTTTGTAGTATAGTTTGAAGTCTGGCAAATCAATACCTCCCATTTTGTTTCTATTGCTTAAGATTCCTTTGCTATACGGGGTCTTCTGTGATTCCATACAAAGTGTATAATTATTTTTTCTAAGTCTGTGAAAAATGATGTTGGTAATTTAATAGGAATTGCACTGAATCTATAGATTACTTTGGGTAGTATAGACATTTTAACAATGTTAATTCTTCCAATCCATGAGCATGGTATGGATTTCCACTTATTTACGTGTTCTGCAATTTCCTTCCTTAGCATTTCATAGTTCTCTTTATAGAGGTCCTTTACCTCTTTAGTTAAATATATTCCTAGATATTTTATTTTCTTTGTTGCTATTTTGAAAGGTATTGAGTCCTTAATTTGGTTCTCCGATTAAATGGTATTGGCATATATGAATGCCTCTGATTTGTGTGTATTGACTTTGTAACCTGAGACATTACTGAATTCGTTAGTTAATTCCAGGAGTCTCTTGGTTGAGTCCTTGGGATTTTCCAGATACAACATCATGCCATCAGCGAAGAGTGAGAGTTTGATCTCTTCTGTCCCTATTTGGACACCTTTGATTCTGCTCTCTTGTCTGATAGCTCTCGCAAGGACTTCCAATACTATGTTGAAAAGTAATAGGGACAGTGGGCAGCCTTGTCTGGTTCCAGTTCTGAGTGGGAATGCTTTCAATTTTTCCCCATTCAGTATGATGTTGGCTGTGGGTTTGTCGTATATGGCTTGTATCATTTTTAGGTAGGTTTGGGGGGCATTTTAATTCACACAATTCAAAAGCAGATGAACAAATTCATGAAAAGTCTAGCTCTTGGTAGGCCTTACTATGTCATCTATAACAAGTGTACCTTGTGTCCCTGTGCTGGCCAACCCCACCATTTGAAATATGGCTGGATGTAGCAAATTCTACTCTCTGGGTTTTTATATTTGATACTAGTTGATACTTTTCTGAAGCAAAATATGGCATTTCCTCTGGTAGTTAAATAGTCTGTTGTTTTCTCAGATTTTATGTACTTTTATTCTTTATTGTATGTACTTACATTCTTTACATGTTGAATTCCAATGGGAAATTATTTGAGATACATAATTATCTATTAGTTTACTTAAAATTTTTGTACTTTGGTAAACCAAAATTGATGTTAAAAATCCTTTTAAATTACCGTGATCACAACTTTATGCATATATGTAAATCTCTTTACTCTTATGTCAGTCAGTCTTCTCAGCACCTCTGTGAGGGGCCAGCTACTACTGCCTCCAACTTTTTCCCGAGTGTATTAGATGACAAGTCATTAGCTATAGTACGAAGTCAAGAAGTTGGGTTTTATCAATAAATACGACAGTTTGCTTTTGAATATGTATTATGAGACTACTTGCAATTCCTCTTCCAACAATATTTGTTTTCTCTTCATGCCACAGTGCAGTGCAATGGTTTTCAAGCTGGGGCAAGCACACCATTTGGGGGTTTAACAGAGACAATCACAGAGTTTGAGGTTCTAGATACTTTTAAGAGAGTCCATTTTCAGATCCTCAACTCATATGTCCTTGTTCTCAAGACAGATTTGCCTGCATATGTGCCAGTGGTAAAGATGCAGGTCAAAACTGTTGTTTTCCCACTTTGCAAAATGAATCAAGCGTTTCTCCCATCTTACTGTGATGCATCGATTTGAGGCTTTAAAGCCTGGGGGGCACCAAACAACGGGACAAGTTGAAATATTATTTTACTGTTCAGAAAGTAATTAAGAAAAAAAGTAAATAACCAAGGACTTAATAACAACTTTTGTAAATCTGGTGGTTTCCATTGTTTTCCTTAGAGCAAAATTGTAGGAGAACTTGCCTGTCGTTGGCTAAGATTACTGTAACAAAACTGCCTTCTTTCCCATTAATTTACTTATACAGACAAGTATTTTTTGCCTACAAATTTATAAAAATGCAAAGCAGGATTAGAATTGATGTTGAGTCCTAAGGTGTTCTAGTAATAAGTAATACTCATCCACAGATGATACGACCTAACTGGGAAAACCCAGCCTCCATTAACATTCTTCTGAAAATGGAGAGGTACATTTCCAACAAAATTTTACTTACATGTAATCATTATTTTTCAAAATTCATGAAATTGTATGTTTTTATCAATTATGGTCTAAAAGTAACTGCAATTATAATCCAGTCAGAATTCTAATATTTAGAGACTTATCGGAAAGTTTAAGAACTTAAATGTCAGTTTATATGCATAATTTAGTGCACAGAGAAGTGCAGTGAAGTACTCAATACAATATTTTCTACATAAAGTATATTACATTAGGATAAAAGTATGTGGGAATGAAAATAAGAGTTCAAAGAAAAAAAAGATTGATATCCAGTTGTAGACTGCTAAAGAACTCCTTTTTATTGGATGATGGTAGGTGTCTAATTACTATGATATTGATACTCTATTGGATACACTTAAAGGGATGATGTAATAACATTATTTTAAAATGTCAGTATTTATAGTATACTGAAAATCATATCATTTGTAGTTATTTAAACTGGCAAAAATATTTATGCATCAATGTAAAAATACGCATATGATACATTTTCAAAATTTATTTTAGGAGTATATGAGCAAAAATATTTAAAGATCATTGATTGACACAGAAGATAAGGTGTTTTGAATATAAGCATTCCCACATGTCTCCACGTGTGTTTTCTTTGC
The DNA here is from genome assembly GCF_020740605.2 of Lemur catta. Taxonomy (NCBI): domain Eukaryota; kingdom Metazoa; phylum Chordata; class Mammalia; order Primates; family Lemuridae; genus Lemur; species Lemur catta. Next base: position 141,062,698 of record NC_059129.1, read on the forward strand.
TTTCCTAGTTTGACCTCGTCTGTGTCAATGCGTGGCTATTGGACCTCACCCAAGCCATCCTGAACCTCGGCTTCCTGGCTGGGGCATTCACCTTAGGCTATGCAGCAGACAGGTAGGTACAAATGTGACAACTGTTTTACGTGACTATAATACAGTGCATAAATATGGAGAGGAAAATGGTTGAAGTTAACTGTTAGAACAATATTTTTGCTAAATTTAAAAACAGTTTTTGATTCCACCACTCATGACATCCACCCTTGTTTGGTTTGACTAGTTCTTTCCTTCTCAAATTTCATCTCCTTACTCCTTGAACTATACAAAAGTGTGAGTGAGGCTGTTCCCAGTGGGTCTGAAAGTACCTGAATGAAAACGGACCCACAAGGCAGTGACACGGTGATTGGGTTGACACACTGTTGCACTGGATACTGTGGAATGGATTCGATGGGCTTCAATAACAACTCACTGATTGTGGTTTGATAAATTTAGTCGTAAGATCTGCCTGTTCCAAATTTGTTTCATTTAATTTTTAAAAAAAGAAATCCTTGTATTTTATTCTAAAAATTTTAAACTCTTGAAACAGTGTTTTCCCAAAAACCATTAAAGGGGTTTTATCTATTAAATATTATTTTATATTTATAAATGTAACTGGCTAATTATAGACATGGTGAGTGTGTATATTCAAGACAATCATGCTTTCTATTTAAATATTCTTGTTCCTGACATTACTCATGTTATTATATTCATGTTTAACTCTATTCCTTTATCCCAATTGTAGCTAGGAAAATACTTGCAGTAGTCTAATAATCCTCTCTCTGCCCCTCAGAAGGGGTACAGATTGGGAATCTTGATTGGGAATCTTTGGCCCATGGCCACATCTGGCCTAATATTTTCTAGTTACTCCAGCCCAGCCCTTGGTGAGTTCTTGTGATTGTGCCATTCAGTGGATAATACTAAGGGTACCTTTTAGAGAGCTGCAAACAGCAATTAATTAGCTAATTCAGTAACAAAAGGCCCCAAATCCTGTAGCCCAGCAGTCCCAACCTTTTTGGCTCCAGGGACCAGTTTCATGGAAGACAATGTTTCCACGAATGAGGGGAGGGAGGAGATGGAGCCCTGGCGGTGATGTGAGCAATGGGGAGTGGCTGGCTGTAAATACAGATGAAGCTTCCCTCACTGGCTCAAGACCCCACCTCCTGCAGTGCACTGCCCCCCCACCCCCTCCCATTCGTAAGTTTCATGGAAGACAATTTTTCAATGGATGGGGTTCCACAGGTAGGGGAAGGAGGGGCAGCAGAGCTCTGTAGCTGGGTCCCTAACAGGCCATGGACCGGTACCACCCAGAGGTTGGGGACAGAAGCTGTAGCCAATTGGAGATCTGCGTTTGATCAGACCAGTACTTCAAAATGGATAGAACATAAGGTTTCTTTTTCTATCACTTTCTCTTTCTCCTTCACTTTCTCTCTAGCCCTCCCCTACAGTGCTCCTCTGCACCTGAGTTTCTCCTGGATTCTTTTGTGTCAGATGCCCTTTCTCCTTTTTCTTCTTCTTTATCGATGTTCTTTCTCCCGTTTCTACTTCTAGCCCTTTCAAACTTCACCTTTCCTTTCTTAATCACTTTGGAATTGAGTTATGAATTTTAAATATCTGCTTATTTTGTTTTGTTTTTACTCTTCATAAATTTAAAAATTAGGTTTTACTTCTTTTGTATTTTTTTCTCTTTTAAAATCAATGAATATACTCCAAACTCAATTAAGTTTGCTACAGGAGGGGCATTTTCCCTGCCTGTGTCCTGGGAGGGGATTGAGCATCTGTCCTCTTAGAGGACATGCTATTTGGAAAAGAGGTGCCAGACCTGGAAGAAAGATGAGCCGAGAATAATTCTGCCTCCTGGCAGGACTGCCCAGCCTGTGGCCTTTTATCTTCCTGCATATCTATGATTTGTATCCTTGAAGGAAAGGACAAGAAAGAATTTAACAGGCCACGTATCTATGAGAGGACAGTATAAGAAGGGCAGAGGGTCAATTTTAAAATCTAAATTGGAACTTCCAGTTTCCAGTTTGGCATATAAGGAGCTTAGAAGTTGCTACTCAGTCCTAACAACAAGTAAAAAGCTGAGCAAACTGAAAAACCAACAACTCTTCTTAGATCCATAAGAGAAGAGAGATCACAGGGCAAACTCTATCACCACCCTCCTCGCCACCCCCCTAATTAGAGACACAAGCAGGTGAATACAGAGAGTCACAGCACATGAGCAGAAACCTCCTTGGGAGGGCCTGTGTAGACAAACCCAAGCAGTAACTGATGAATTGCTGGAGGCTCAGTGTGGATGAGCTTGAGAATTAAAACATTCTGAGGGACCCAGTCAAAGGGGCCCTGCGCCTTTGTGATTTTTACCTCTCAGAGCTCTAGTAGGGTCTCAAAGGGACTATCAAGGAAAGTCCCTCATCCTGGCAGCAGGAGGGGAAAGGGAATCATTTTGAAATATGCCAGAAAACTCTGTTTTTCTTAACATGTCTGCCCTCTGGAGAAACTATTTAACCAGATCTTGACCTGCTGAGGTTTTCTCAGAGCCTCACTGACCTGGGGCGAGGGGAATACCAACTCCAGCTCCATCCAGCCTTCCAAGTAGAGAAAGGGAAATACTCAATGCCAGCCCCTTCTAGCTTTCCCTGTGGGAGAAGGGAAATAGCTGGTTAGCGCCCTCCAGCCATCTTATCCCAGCTGGTGGGGGGAGTCTAGAGAAGCACTTGTGAAGTTCACAGCCCAGAGGCGAAGCGTCACTGAAACACCAAGATCTACTCACGCAAGCACAGAATGATTCCCGTCCCTACACCTCACCACCACATCGCTAAAAGGCTATGTACAGCACCTCCTTTTACCCAGTTCATCATGTCAGGCTATCAAGGAAAAATTACAAGGCATGCTAGAAGTCTGAAGAGACAGAGCAAGCATCAGAACCAGAATGAGATATGACAGAGATGTTGGAATTATCAGTTTAGGAATTTAAAACTACTATGGTTAATATATCAAGGACTTTAATGGATAAAGTAGACAGCATGCAAAAACAGATGGGCAAAGTAAGTAGAGAGACTGAAATTCTAAATAAATAAATAAAATGATAGAGATCAAAAACACTGTAACAGAAATGAATGCTATTAATGGGCTTATTAGTAGACTGGGCATAGCTGAGTGCAGAATCTCTGAGTTCGAGGATATCTCAATAGAAATATCCAAAACTAAAAAACAGAAAAAATACTGAAAAAAAAAACCAGAATTATATCCAATAACCATGGGATAACTACAAAAGGTATAATGTATGTGTGATGGGAATACCAATGAAGAAAGAGAGAAACAAACAGAAGAAATATTTGAAACAATAATGTCTGAGAATTTTTTCAAATTAATGTCAGACACCAAGCCACAGATCCAGGAAGCTCAGAGAAAACCAATCAGGATAAACAACAAATAAATACACCTAGGCACATCATATTCAAACTACAGAAGATTAAATATAAGAAAAAAATTCTGAAAGAAGCTGGGGATAGGGGGAGACCCTTACAATAGAGGAGGAACAATGAATATCCTAGTGCTCTTCAGAAACCATCAAGCAAGAAGAGAGTGGAGTGAAATATTTAAAACAGAGGAAAAAAAAAACTCTACCAATCTAGAATTCTATACTCTGCAAAATTATCTTTCAGAGGTGAAGGAGAAATAAAGACTTTCTTAGACAAACAAAAATTGAGGGAATTTGATGCCAATAGACATGACTTGCCAGAAATGTTAAAAGAAGTTCTTTGGAGAGACTGAAAATGGTGTAGGTCAGAAATTCAGATCTACATAAAGAAAGGAAAAGCACTAGAGAGAATAAATGAAGGTAAAATAAAAATTTTTATTTTTCTTATTCTTAATTGATCTAACAGATAGTAACTTGTCAAAAATAATAGCAATGATGTATTTCATTGTGTATGCTTATGTGTTATATATTTGCATATGTATGCTTACTGTATAAGTGAAATGAATGACAGCAATGATACAAGGGACAGGAGGGAGGAATTAGGATTATTTTGTTATTATAAGGTACTTGCACTACCCATGAAATGGTATAGTGTTATTTTCAGTGGACTTGGATTAACTGTAAACGTATGTTGCAAACTCTAGGGCAACCAGAAAAAAAAAGCTTTTATTAGGTTGGTGCAAAAGTAATTGTGGTTTTGGACCATGAATTTTAAATCATTGTAACTAGGCTGAAACACATCTTTATTAATCAAAATTGGAACCATTACAATCAACACAGTTTTGCCAATGAGAAATAAGTTTGTTTATTCACGTAGTGTAAAAATCCATGCTTTAGGATTCGACAAACTCTTGGAAAGCATTTTCTGCATCCTGCTAGTTGTGGAAGCTTTTCCCTGCAAAAACTTTTAAAGCATTGGTTGTGCGATGTGTAGTCAGGCGTTGTCGTGGAGAAGAATTGGGCCTTTTCTGTTGACCAATGCGGGCTGGGGCTGCAGGCATTGCAGTTTTCAGTGCATCTCTTCGATTTGCTGAGCATACTTCTCACATGTAATGGTGTTGCTGGGATTCAGAAAGCTAGAGTGCATCAAACAGGCAGCAGACCACCAAACAGTGACCATGACCTCTTTTTGGTGCAAGTTTGGCTTTGGGAAGTGCTTTGGAGGTTCTTCTCAGTCCAACCACTGAGCTGCTCATTGCCGGTAATCTTGCAAAATCCACTTTTCATCACACATTACAGTCCAATCAAGAAATGGTTCATTGTTGTTGCGTACAATAAGAGAAGACAACACTTCAAAATGATGATTTTTTTTGAGTTTTGGTCAGCTCATGAGGTACCCACTTATCAAGCTTTCTCACCTTTCCAGTTTGCTTTGAATCTTCACCAGCCAATAATTTAACACAACTATACTAAACCAATTAACATCAGACTCTTGGAGTATTGTGCACAATACCCTGTTCCTTTTTCCTAAGCTATTTAATAATTATTATGCAAATGATGACAATAAAATACAAAAATTAAGAACAACTCACATTGGCTGTGAACTTTGTAGTTTATAAAGAGCTTTCACATTAACATCTTATTTGATCTTCTCTACAACCTCATTCTAGAAAAGGTGGTGAAAAACAAAAACAAGAGAACAAAATCTGAGTTTTGGAGAGCTTAGGGATTGGCCCAGGGTCCCGTGACTGATAGGTGGTTGAGCGGAGAAGATACTTCTTTCTGCTTCTCTCTCCTCATGACTCGACCCGCAAAAACGCTAGAAAGTATCACACCTGGGCCACCATCTTTTGGGAAACTGCAATCACAAAGGACATGTTCCATGCTTTAAATTTTGCAGTGTTGTTTTTGCCATAAAACAAGACATAGAATTTTCAACCATCCTTTACTTTATAATAATGAAGATATAGAGAACACGTTTTTCTGCACTTAAAACTTTTTAGAAACTCTGAAAATGATAGTTTTTTCCCATTGTGTTGAAGAGAATGTTTAAGGTGAGCTCTTTTCCTCTCTCTCTCTCTCGAAAAGGTATGGCAGAATAGTCATTTACTTAATATCCTGTCTTGGCGTTGGCGTCACTGGTGTTGTGGTGGCCTTTGCACCAAATTTCCCTGTGTTTGTGATCTTCCGATTCCTGCAAGGTGTGTTTGGAAAGGGGACGTGGATGACTTGCTACGTGATTGGTAAGACATTGTTACGCCTTCTCTATTTGGAAACTAGGGCTGGATGGCTGAGAAGTGCCAACTCTTGGCCTTCCTCATGTTCCTTTAACAAAGATTTCATCGCAGCTACAGTAATTATTTCTGTAGTTACGAGGGCTCAGAGCCAGGATTCTGACTGCCTTAGAAACTGAAATACCTCCTTACTTTGGGAAACAGATACGGACTATCATAAAATACTGGAGTACCCACTTTTGAGTACTCCCATACTATTATCATATGGCTTCTAGCTTTGCTTTATTAGAAATTAATTTTTATAAAAATTTTAATAGCTCCTTGAGATAACATTTTAAAGCATTTTGTGTGTATTATATTCTGTGATACAGTTTGAGAATACTTTCTTGTGTTTTCAAATATTATCTAATTCTACTCTTTTTGTACCAGTGGAGAACTTTTTGCCATATGGGAAATATGTCTTAAAAATGAGAAGTTCATTTGTGACCTTTTGCTATCTTTCATAACTACAAAGTTTGACCTTCTGGGTATGAGAGAAAGAAAAACTTCCCCTTTTTTCTCAGATTACTTGGGAAGGTCCTGGCTGCTCCCTTAGGCTCTATTTCTAGTCCAGGACCAGCCACCTACTTTAAGAGTCAAGGTGGATTCATGACCAGGGAAATGCAAATTCTCATCTTAGATTATTGCTCCAGATCTTTGGGCTCCCACTGTCTTCTGTTATTACTTTGCTGTCTCCAAGCAGCGCCCACTCTGGAGACATCTTAAAGATCTTTCTGTGGGTAGGGGAAGTGTCAGGAGGGATTGGTTGTCACACGTTGGAGCAGAAGGGATAACTTTGGAATGTGAGGCATTTTTAAGAAGACCCTAGTCTAGGTGAATTTTCAAAGTTGTGCTCTTAGGACAGCAATCCCAGGATAATCAGAAAAGAAAAAACCAATTGGTAGGAAGGGGTAAGAGAAGAAAAGGATTCCAGCATTAAAATTTTTAAAGAACTATAACATAAATGAAAAAATCTAACATTGTGGAATTATCATTTAATAGAAGCTTTCTTGTGATAATGAAAAGTATTTGTAGAGTCTAATGTTCATAGTGAATCTCCTAAAGAGACTGTAATATGCAAATCTTTAGAGATACAATGGTAAAATTTGGCAGCTTACTATATTTATGTTTTGATAGTTACAAGTACCTTTCAAGATAATCATCAATGAATACATTCTTTGTGTTCCCTCGATGAACCCAGAAGAGTGCTGGGTTTGGGTGTATAAGAGGAAGGTGGCAAATGCTTTTGGTAATTGGCAGAGAAGAGAGTGAGAGAAAAGCATAAGGTATGAGGAAGGCACACCTCCATCATCTCAGCCGGTGTGGAGTTCCAGGGTGGTCTAGCAGTGCTAATGGATGTAACAGGTGCAATGTCTCTGTGTGTTTGTTTCTTCTGGAGCCGATCTTGAGATTCCCTAACCTCTTGTGTTTGTTTTCCTTCAGTGACAGAAATAGTAGGTTCAAAACAAAGGAGGATTGTGGGAATAGTGATTCAAATGTTCTTCACCCTTGGAATCATAATACTCCCTGGAATTGCCTACTTTATCCCCAATTGGCAAGGGATCCAGCTAGCCATAACGCTGCCCAACTTCCTCTTCCTCCTTTATTACTGGTAATGTGGCTTTGGTTATTATCATATTTATTCTTATTCCACAGAAATGTAGAATCCAAACCAACATGAAAATGAAATCAATAAAGGAGATTTTCTGTCATCTCCAAAATGGCTATGTGCTTTGAGAATTTTTAGAGAATTTTAGGATTTATAGGGATTATTTATTGATTATTCTATTAATAGTTGTCATTAAAAATAAATAAAATACCAAAATACAAAATTCTAAATAGAGTATTATATTATGTATTATTGTTTTGCAGTATCTTTATGAAAACAATAAGGCAACAAACCATATTTGCCAGTATTGTGACATTCAAATTAAATGTAATGAAATTTATTTGTTTCTTTCTATAATCTATTAAGCAAATTAATATTACTCTGGAATTCTCTGGGGAATAAAAAAAGGTTAGGAGCATCATAAAACTAAATTATCAAAAACTATAGATATATGCATTTTATTTTTTAGAGTATGAACATATTTTAATGATTCTTCTAATTTAATTTTAATATATGAACAAGTTGATTTACATAAATCAGGTTCTTAATCTTTTCCTAATACTCATTAAATCCCAATTCTTTTCATATATCATCAGAGTTACTATAGTGTGCGATATCCTGGTTTTGCAAGGATGCCGTCATATTGATAATTTTGATGAGCAACGATCCAATTATCAAGTTAGCATTTTTTCCATCCATTATAATCTTGCAAGGATAATCTACATTTCATGGGGCCTATCATAAACTCTCATAGTCTCCTCAGCTTGTATCTAATTGCGAGATACATTTTGATAGAAAAACTCAAGTCATAAACTTTTAGGTTTTGAACTTCCTAGGCAAAACTCAAAAAACTCTCCTTCTTTGCCAGGGTGGTTCCTGAATCTCCTCGCTGGCTGATTACTCGGAAGAAAGGAGACAAAGCATTAAAAATTCTGAGAAGCGTTGCTAAATGCAATGGGAAATATCTCTCACCAAATTACTCGGAGGTAATTTTATTTATTACTGGTACCAAAGATTGTTAAAGTAGGTAAATTAATTTCTTTGTCACTTATGTACTTAATTTTGCTTCTTAAAATTATGTGTATCTTACCAAATGTTCACTAAATAATTTTCAGTTTGACTGAACTAGAAAAATCTTGGGAAAGGTCATAAGATATATTAAAGAAGAAATAATTATAAAGTTGTAATAACATTATAGTTAAGGTTAATTGATCATTTCAGTTCATGTTGTGGTAGTTGCACCAAGTTACCTGAATTATTATACTTTACTTACTATAGGCCTTATATTTAATGATTCATCTTGATTGTGCAAACTATAAATTTTTTGACATTGAATTTAGTGTAAAGAAATGTTTTTAAATTTGGTCTTGGAAATACTACTTATTCAAACCAGAGCTTGAGCAGTAATGCAATATTTTATCCTTCAGATTTACATATGCTAGTCTTTCTTCCTCCCTTCCTCCCTTATTCCATCCAGCAGGTGTTTTGGATGCCTCTGTATCAGTGCACTAAGAAAGGGGGGTGGAATTAAAAGCTTAGTCTTTGCCCTCTGGAAGATTTGATATGCAGTAGAGGGTATGACACATATATTTGAAGCAGCCCCTAAATAATTAGAGAATAGCATATAAAGAAAAATATGACAACGCTTTAGCTGCAAAGAGTAAGTGAATGCAGAATAATAGAAGGATTATTATACAAGAAATATTACAGAAGAATTTTTGGAAGATAGGAATCTTGATTTAAATCTTGAAGAATATTAAGCTGCTGACATTGTTTTCATCATAGCACTCAGTTTGTTTGGGTAAAAACGTTCTAATAAGAACTGGGTTTTCCTAGTTGTGTTGGCCCCTCTGCAGCCCCTGACAGAACTCTGTCAGATATATTTAGATTCCTACCTTCTTCCTTCTTATATTAAGTGGGAGGCAGTGGCCTCTGTGCTTCCAAAGGTTTCTACTGACCAGTTACCACTAGTGCAAATAGGTTAATGATGTACCTTGAGGTTTACAGATCATAAAATGTGTGGTGAAGATAAAGCATGATCTGTTTAAGGACTATGATTAATTGATCCTTGTCATCCTTGGAGTGAGCACATTTGAGCTATGCGTCCCTTTCTGGGAAAAAAACGTGCCCCTGCTTTCCCAGCTTGCTCTCAGCCCATTTGGCTGTCAGTCCTCACAGCTGGATCAAAGGTATGATCATTTCTATGCAATTTTAATAGTCAAATGAATATTTTTTGCTATTCACTTAGAGTATCTTGAAGATACTGCACACATCGTCCCAGAGGTAAGCATATATAAAATCTAAGTCAAGGTTTATAAGAACATAGAAAAAATAGCTGTGTGCTGATGGCTTGTGAAATAGAATGCCACATTCATCAGGCAAGTTGTGTGTCACTGTGAGTGTTGCTGAGAGACGAGTCTGATTTCCAGAACCAGCTGCTGCTACATGTCCTGTGAGTGCCCAGTTCAGGGCTGCTCCTGTGGACCCACTGACCCAGCTTCTACTTAATAATTCACGAGCACTGTAGAGATAGTGTCAGCAGCAAACTAGCTCCACGTTCTACATGGCTGTGCTTGTGAAAGATCATGAACTATGGGATCCAGTGCCTTCCAAGCCATTTTAACTCTAGTTTATAGAGGTTAGACAGACGGTCTCCATTGAAAAGCCAGGTCTGAAGTCAGACTTCCATTTCCCCGGGGAATTGACTCTAGCCTCCTAGCTGCCACTCTTGCCATTCTGTTACCAGAGCTAAGTTTTGGGTTTTTGTTTGTTTTTGTTATCCCGATGAGTTTTCATTTTATTCTTACTTTTTCCCAAAAGTTTTAATATGGAAATTTTCAGACCGATTCAAAAATAGAGAAACTAGTGTAATGAATCTCTATATGCACATCATCCAGATCTAAGAATTACCAGCTCCTGACCAATCTTATTTTTTCTATGCTCGACCTACTCTTGCCACTCACTGAAAACAATTATACCCAGCCATTATAGCATTTCATATTGTAATATTTAATAGAAACACATAAATACTTAGCTCTGGGACTATGTGTGCACTATCTTCAGGACACTGCTAGATGAATAGCAAGAAATATTCATTTGGCTCTTAAAATTCAATACAAGAAACCATATCTTGATCCGTGAGGACTCATTGCTACTGCGAGAGCAAACACAAGGGTGGGGGGCAGGGGGGTGGGGCAGAGGTATATATAATATAAATATAAAAATAAGCTCAATACCATTATTCTAAGAAAAAGCAAATAATTCCTTAATATCAACTATCAAATCAAGGTTTCCAATTCCCTGATTGTCTTATCCTGTTTTACGGCTTGTTGTTGCGTTAGAATCCTCCTGCGGTTTGTATATTGTGATGGGTTGGTCTGCCTCTTCAGGATTCTTTAATCTGTAAGTTCCTGCACTTTTTCTTTTCCTGGGAACTTTGAGGGTGAAAAATCCTGGGGAGTTTTGCCTGTAGAGTTTCCCACAGTCTAAATTTTGTTGATTACATCCTTAGGATCTTTAACATGTTCCTCTGACTTTTGTATTCTCTGTAAATTGGTGGTTAGATCTGGAGCTGAATCAGGTTCAGGTTTGATACTTTTGGCAATACTTCTTCCATTACTTTTAATGGAAATGTAGATTCCATCTCTTAATGGAATCTTCATTTATTACTGGAATACTATTATGAAGACCAACTTCTCTCATCAACTCTCGGTTACCCTGAGATATAGTTCATATAGGAAAGGCAGGACATATGCCTAATTCTTTCTTTCCTTTCAAAATAATGAATTGTTTCCCTATATCCTCCAACAGTGATCAGTGAGTTGTGTGGTCATTATAAACGCCTGGATTTAAACAGATTGTATACGTTTCAGTCCTTTGCAGCTATTTTGGTTCGTATCATTGATGCACAATTTGCCCCACCTTTGGGCAGATGAAGCATGTTTTTGTTGGTTCCTGAGTCCTGCCAGCCTTTTAGTAGTTTTGGAACACTTCCAAGTACACCACAATTTCCAACTCACAAACTCATCTTGTAAGTTCCAGTCGCACACTTGGAATCACCTATTTTTCCAAGGGTACTTTGGTTTTTGAAACAAATATCTCCAAACTGAACCTACCCATCTCAAACCCTTAAATAATAGTTGTACAACATAATCAGAAAAGCAAAGGTTTATCTTCAAAATGAGAAGGATTTAACATTTCAGTTTAAAACACCTTGCTAAGAGCTGAATTTAATCATATTAGAGGCCACACCATTGTTTTCCATCTCAAAGGGCCTTATATTCCCACAAATCATAATGATGTGCAAAACACCTCTTCACAATACCCAGAAGTGCTGGCCAGCAGAACAGGCATTGCACTTGAACTGCAACACCAAAATCAGAGTAGGATCCTAGTACAGCTTTTGTGGAATGATAAGCATGGCCTATGTCAATTACTCATATTTTGATGACTCAAATAAATATTGTTCATGTCAATGTTAGGATCCAAGGAATCTGGTTGGATTCAAACTAGTCCTAGGAGATCTGGCCATCTGCACTCTCCTCTCTCCAAAAGAACCTCAGCCACCTGCCGAGCCCAGCCTGTTCCATCACTGACACCAGGGGTCCTAGTATATTTAGGCGATCCTAAGGACCTAACTACCCAAGGATGCTGTATGTTACAGACAATAACCTAAGTTGACTACAGTCTAGCATCACACCAATCCCCAGGGCTGTAGTACATAGGGGGAAGATATGGAAAGAGAAAAGTTCGTTGGATTTGATTCCAGCATTCAACCAGATGGGTTGTTTTGAGGGTTGTGTGTCCTATAAATCACCTCAGTTATAGTTCAGATGGATGTTACTCATTTCATGGGTAGGCAAACTCTGTCTCTGGCTCACTGGTCTGTCTGCTTCCATTTTCCAACGTTCGTGGCTGGCCTCTGGCTCTGTGGAAGAGACAGCTAACAGGTAGAAAAACAGGTGATCAAAATTGCAGGCTCTCTGAATATGCCAAGAGTATAATCATTATTCACCAAAAATAGAATCCAAAAATCAAAATACCAATGCAAAATAGGCAAGCTTCTAGGAGGTTAGTAGAAATTAAAGAGAATCAGAGGGTGGGTGGGATTGTAAACAGTAGGTGGTCACCCAGCACAGGAGGATTACCTGAGACACCTAGTCTGGTGGTTCTTAGCCTTGTAGCATTTGCATATTATAATTTTTAAGGCATCCTTGAAAAAATAAAAAGCAAATTATTGGTGGTGAGTCTGCAATAATTACAGCACAGGCACATCTACAGCATAACAATATCTCATGATGTCTTTGGGAACATCCACAGTCACCCAGTGACCCAAGGGAGCATGTCGGGGCAGAGAACTCTTTTCTGCCCTGGCCATGCCCTCTATTTTGCTCATAAGGCAGAGTTTTTGCATGTTCCAGTCAATGTGAAATTTTTCTGTGGTATCAGTTGGACATTACTTCCTACCTGTTACCTGTAATGTGCCGTTTATCGCCTTACTCCTGATCACTAACCACTCAGCTCAACTTTCCTCTCTCATGTGATGGACATGTAATAGCACTGTGTGTATGGGTGAATTACATATTGAATGACAGTGCTCATCTGAGATCACGGCCAGTGTCCCAGGTGCTGAATATGTGTGTTTGTTAAAATAGAAAAGGAATAGACAAGTATATGAGAGTGCCTACAATTTTGGTAGCAATAGCCTTGGTCTGTTGCTACATAGAGGAGACCTGTGATTCTTTCTTAATGAATGTGAAGTGGTGTTATCTGTGATTGATTGTATTAATGTTGTCAACTATTTACTTCCTCTCTGTAAGAGGAGTATACATCCCAACCCTGCCCATTGCCAGGTGACTTGTAGAAATACCTCTCTGCAGGCAGTTCCATCCCCACCCAGTGTCAGGCTTGGCCACCTGACTTGATTGGACCCAGAGACCAGAGGTGCCAGAATACCGATTCAGAGCAGGACCTTTAACAGGCATCACGAGTTCTGACAGCCCTCTTGCTCTTAGCATCTGCCACAAGAACAGCATATCCCATGTTGTTGCTGTACCTTCAGCGTGGGTCTCGGGAGAGAGCTACACCTTGGAGCAGAGCTGTCCCAGCTGACCCACACTTCCATGTGGAATATGGCCAAGAAAGAGCTGTTTCTGCAGTAAGCTACCATGTGCTAAACCTGTTTCCATATGCTACAGAGATTTAGAGGTGTCTTCTCTTGCAGCCAAAACTAACTAATGCAGTTGGTTATAGGATTACTAGTTCCATTGCCAGAATAGGGTTCAATACATTTTTGGTTATCCAGAAGGCATATGCTAGGATAGACTGGATTATTATTTGAAAATATTCATTCCTCTCATTTCCGTGGGATGAAAATACTTCCTGGCTCCATTGATGTTGGGCATGGCAACGTAAACTGCCTTGGCCTCATGGTAGGTGGAGTGCACTTCCTGCACTACCACACTGGGCTGGCCTATGTGGCTTGCTCTGGACAGTGGTAGGTTACCAGATGTGATGCAAATGGGATGAAATGTGCTTCTGAGGTTGGGCTTTCCCTCTGCACTTCAGCCATCAGCATGAAGAGAATACCTCCAGCCTCACCTGTGGGGCCCAGAGGAGGCTGAGAGACACCCAGAGTAGAGCTGCTCCAGCAAAGCTTCCCCAGGCCTACCTCTGCAGCCGCCCAGCCAGCCCACGCACACTGAGCCATACCAACGCTTATTACTTCACGCTGCTGAGATTAATGGCTGTTATGCTGCATTATTTATCAATAGTCACCTGATACACTGATTGGACAGCTATTGTCACTGTACTGAACTGGTTTATACAACTACACAGGTAGTAACTGTGGCGGCATTTTTGGTTTCCTATTTTTCAAGGATTTTAAAGACCTTTACTCTAAAGATCCCTCTCCTCCCCATCCCCGCAAAACTCCCACACCTCGTCTTGGTATGGGATGTGCTCATAGAGAATAGCAGTTTACAATTCTAGTCAGCAAAAAGCCTCTGGTACTACAGAACTTAATATGTCCATATTTGTTAGTGATATTTTTATGCTATGCTGGCAAAATAAATCCATAAGGTTTGATTGTAATTTTCTTATTTTTAGGATATGCCTATATAATATATTGTTCATCGCTGATCTACAGCTTATTGAAATTGAATACCAGGTGTCATGTCAGTGTGTGTTGATGCATACACAAGCACACAGGCAGTCCCCGTGGTGGTATGTTCAGGTGACATCAAGAATGGACATTTGAGCTTTCTGATCCCAAACTCCTTTGGGCCCATCATCAGTATAAGTGATCCCACTCTTTGATATATTTCAAAAACAGAGAAGATTAAAACCTCATTAGAAGTGTCTTGCTAGTTTTTAGATTACCTTAGTTGCCAGAGAGACTTCTAACTCTTAATGGCTACTGTCTTTTCTATAATTTAATGAACTGTCACACAAATACCAATGTTGCTTTAGAAAGGGACTTCCCAGCTTTGGGAATAGCTGTTTCTGACATTTGCTTTCAAAGGGGGATTTTTATAAACAATTTTTTTCTTCCAAAAGAGGAACCACACCATGATTCTGACTTTCATGAATTCCATCGGGGCTGTATGGTAATTCAGTCCAATTATGATGTTGTCTTTGTTAACAGTTGTGTTTAGTTGTTATCTCAGACTGGGGATTCGAAATTTCTTGGCATGAAATTCATTTCAAAAGATCCAGAAAACATAGTTTAGGCCCAGGAAGTGGCGGAAGGGTCTGCAGGGCAGTCCTGTGTCAGAATGGGAAAGGTGTGAGTCTCAAAAATAGTCAAGGTTATTGGAAAGAAAGTCACTGGGGACACATCCAGTGCTTTCCCCTAACAGAGCTAAATCTTCATTCTTTCACTGCATAGTGAATGGTGCCAATTCTACCAGCAAAGCCTCATCTTTAAGACGACTCAAAAATGATAACTGTGGTATGTATATTATCACACTCGCTTTAATTTAGAATATTCTTAAATGCATAAAAAATGTCAGGACACTTGATACACCCAACACAAAATGGACCTTTGCAGGCAATCATTAATTTACTCATACTCCATATTTTTGGAAATAGCCTGAGTTCTATAAATGGGCTATGTTTAAATGGCTGTCTTTACTTTCTGTGTCTTTAACTTTTTAAAAATAAGATGATCTGACATAAAATGTGAGAATTGTTTATGCTACACTGAAATAGTCATAAGAGCAGCAGTGATAAACTGTTATGTCAAGAACGTGTCAAGGGCTCTGAGTTCCTTTCTCAAGCATGGTGATTAATAAATTCCTTTTGTTGGGTTTCGCGGGTCTGAAATGTCGGTTCTTGGCACACTCATAGCTGAAGAATGACCAGATGCACCAAAGTAAGGCAAGCACGAAAATGAGATTTACTGAGGAGAGAAAGATAGGATTATAGAGCAGAGCAAGATATAGGTTTACAGAGTGCGATACGTACGCCACAGATTATGAAAGGACCCACTGTCGCAGCAAAGGGAGAGCAAAGGGAAGGGCTTGGTTATGGCCTCAGTCTTGTTTTATAGCATCTAGACAGGGACCTCCCTAGTGCCTCAGACATCACCACGGAACCACTTTGATTGACAGTTGGGAGTTGCATGACCGGAGTCTTACTATGCATGTGGGGTGTTCTAGGTCACTTTCTGGACTCTGGTACCTGTGCGGCTTGGGCCGCAGGCTAGAGAGTCCTCTGCATTCTTTTGCAGCTGGTGCACTAAATTCTGATTGGTAGATGTGTAGGGTGTTCCCTCCTACCCCAGGTGTGGCAGTCACTCGGGACAGGATTAAGGTGGGGCAGGACCAAGACAGGGGCCTGGAGCCCACCCTTTTCCTTCCCTGGGTGGGGGCAGGGGGGCAATGACACTAAGGCAAGGCACCCACTTTCATCGCTATCAACCTAAGATTTTCACTAAAGGAAATTCAGCCTAACGTCTTCCATGTAAGCGGACTCTCATTTAACCCATATAAATATTGAGGAGCGGATGTTCCAGAGCATTATGTGCCTTTAAAGGTATTAGAAATTCAAGTTACATGTGCCTTAAGGACTGAGATTGCGATCCTGGAGTGAGCCAGGAAGCTGCGGGTTGCCTCACCGTGGAGCAGCATCTAGAGCGAGGAACCGCCCAGAGTTGTGCGTTCCCTCCCACACACCCAAGCTCATCCTCCAGATCCCCTCTTGAAATAACTGGGTCATGCCTTTGTCAAAATCCTAACTATTTCTTATTAATATAAGTTAAAGTTTGACAAATATTCATCAGAGCTGTGAAAGGAAAGCACTCAGCATTATTGTTGTATAAACTTCATTGTTCGACCCTATCAGCCATTGCTGGTGTCTGAGGACATATTACTAAAGAGTAATTGTATTCACAGAACCCAGGACAGCTAATGCACTCAGGTGGTGTCTAGCAGGGTGGACAACTGTCCCCGTTTTCCCAGGACTGGGAGGATTCCTGGAACTTGGGGGTTTCAGAGCTAGCACTGAAAATGTCTTGGGCTAGCTGGGATTCCTGGCCTGACTGGAGCAGGTGGCCTGGAATTTGCTGGCCTATTCCCAGTACCAAAGGCAAACTGCTGAGCACCATGTGCCTGCCAAGCCTCCGCTTTCTTCCCCAGCCCCTTCTTCCTCAATGCCTGGTTTCTACTCTAGTCCTCCATCGGCTCCTGAGCCCTGGCCTGTTTGACTAGGCCCTGGGCCCCTGCTTGCTTTCTGCCTGCTCCTTCCTCAGAAAGCAGGAAAGTCTTCACGCATTCATTGTCTTACGCTAGATGCTGGCGCCCGCTTCACGGCTGGTACCTGCTCTTTCTAGAGGTTGCTGCCGCTGAGAGCCCATCCTCCAGACGAGCACCCGGGCCATAGCCAGCAGAGCCAGCTCACAGAAGACCCTGCTGTGTCCTCTCCCCTCCAGCTGGCCTCTCCGCTTGGAGGAACAAGTCCCTTTGCTTGTTTAGCTCAGAGCCACAGCCCTTTCCATTCTCACTTACTCTGCCGTTCCTGCTGCTGAGTTTCCAGCAAACCTCACAGGCAGGTCTGCATGTTAGCTGCCTCCGAGTGGAGGTATTTCCAGGTTCTTGGTGATTATCTGGAAAAAGAATTTCAGGACGCACCATGTAAGCCAAGCAAAAAAAAAAGGGTTTTTTTTTTTTTAAATTATTCTTATTGAAAGCAAAAGTACACTCTCAAATGAGAGAGCGGGCAGACTAAAAAAGAGCAGCTTCACCAGAAGGAAATGGTTTTTGTTCTTTTGTAGCCTTGGTAATTGAGGGGAGGAATATTCAAGGTTAAGGGGTTGCTTTTACTAAAAATCTGGGTAGTAATTCCTAGAAATGGGTTCCCTCCCATTTTTATACTTTATAAGATTGTCTCGGAACTGTCATGGTGATGTCAAGGATGGAGAAATTTTAAAACCACAATGTAAATAATCTTGTATATAGGCAAAGTTCATGTAAGCTGGCAGAGATCACTGACAAGCCAGTTGAAGGCAGTTCTTACCTGCAGTTCTCAGCCCCTCTAGTTAGCTTACGTTAACACCTGCACCTGATCTTCAGGCCCCCACACTGGGCCTCAGCCCTGTCTCCTCATCTCCTGCTCTAACATCTGTGGGTTATGACCCAGGAGGGCAGATCTGAGCTCCGCGTAGTGATGCTGAGAGCTACTCAGTCATGCTTTAGTCATGTAATCCGGAAATCAGTAGGCTCCACCTCTCAAAGGCTGGGTTCCCCTCGCCCTTTAGGAACAAGGGTCCCCTCTTCCCACCCAGCACCCCTTGGTAGGCAGAGAAGCATTTGCTTTTGTCTATCCTAGCCCAAGACCTGCTGGTATTGCAAACAAAATTAAAATATAAAACAAAACAAAGCCACGCAGGCTTATTTTATTCTGTTAATATTGGTTGCTCTCTTTTGTGAGAATTATGAAATCACCTAATTCAATTATTGTAGCTCTGGGTCCCTCTCTAAAGAAGAAAGGAGTGAATTTGCTTTTCCTTTTTCTGTCTTCAGGCTTTGCCAGGGAATGGCCCTTCTTTGGAACCTTCACACTCTATCGGCTTTTTCAAGTGTTTTGTTCCTTTGCCATCTTGCCCATTCTTGTGTTTCTGGCAAAATCAGTTTCTGCACTCCAAATGCCTGTGCTTCCCTGCCGTGGGTAAATGAGAACATGCTCCTGTCTGTGAAAGCCTTCCTCCGCAGAGGCAATAATACATTGTACGCCCAGAGCCCTTTGCAGCCAGGGGCCCCGGCAGGAGTTCCTGGTGTTATTTGTGATCCAGACTTGCCATTTCCATGACAGTCCCGCTTGCTAGATCTTTGACCCACCAGGAAAATTGCCTTTTTTCCTGATATAATCCTGAGAAAAGAGATGCAGCCTGGGAAGAAAGTGAAATCCATTTAAATTCCTCAGAGCTAGATTGAACATTGGTGTACACAGATGTGCCCCTTTGACGCAGATAAAACAGGAGGAAATTATACTACATAGTAAGGGAGAAAACACATTGAGATCCAGTCTCTGGAAGCCTCATCCAGGAAGATGGTATAAAAAGGTGTCAGGTGCTGGATTTTCATAGGATAAATCTTCCCTTCCTTAGAATTAAAATTAAGATCCATCTACTGGATGGACAGATGAAGGACATCTAGGTTGTGTTGGCATAGCAACGCATCTTCCTGGGAGTGCTCGTGGTACGAACCCACCCATGCATACAAACTGCACTGGGCCCACAAGTGCAGAGATGGCTACGCTACTTGGTTTGGAAAAAGTAATGTAGACCTGCTCTGTTTTCTTTTTTCTCTGACTTTGGCATTATTTGAGGGAAGGAAATATAATTTCCTCCTTTCCATACATAAAGGGAAATGGATTGATAGGAAGTCTTTGTAAGGTGCCTAAATAAAGGATTCATTAAAGAGCGGAGAATCTTTATCCTTTCCAGGAGAATAACTTAGGGAATGTCAGGGAATGGGGAACAGTCATAACTCAGGACATTTTTTTCTGCTAGAGGAATCTTTCTTGTAATAGCAAAACTTTGTCACCTTCCCTAGTGATGGGCATGGAGAGTGAGCAGAGAGGGAACACAGGACGAGCAGATTGCAGTGTTCTTGTTCACACGCTGCTGTCTCCCCGCAGCTGTAACTTCAGCCTCAGAGTTGATGGAAGAATCATGTGGCCAGTCTGTCCAGTGGGTCACAGATCCTTAGGGGCTATGGGGTTCCTACAAAGGTCCACAAACCATTTACAACCAAGCCTTGTCTGTAGAATGAATTAACACATCTTGGATAAAACTGTCCATTTTTTTAGATGAAAGTAAATGCAATTGTAGTTAATAATGAATTGGAAGGTGTTATTAAACCACAGTAAATTTGTGTCATTTTGTGGTCTCGATGAGCAGAAATGAAAAGAACAATTCCCATCATGGGGGCAGTCTTCAAATTCTGGACGCTAACCGGACGTCCTCATACTCAGTAATGAGAGGAGTCACTGACCTGTGAGCACAAGTAATGTGTTTCCACCTGTTGAACAACTGGTACAGGAGCTTTCAGAGTTAAAGTTATACCCTGCTCTTAGGAACAGCTGAAAAACTCTCAACTATACCTGAGTTTTTGGGAAAATTTCTCAGTATTCCCAAGTAAAATCAAGGGCTTTCTGAGTAATACATACAGAAGGCAAAATTAGATATGTGGCAAATCTGGAAGCACTGACGATGGAGGAAATTCTGAGATGACCTCTAAGTGCCTCTGTGAGGTCGTTTTGGTTCTTGTTTTTCTTTGGGTGCAGGGTTGAGTTAACTGTGCCCCTCTGCGCATGGCTCGGTCACCGCGGGGCTATGCAGGGCCCTTCCTTGCTTTGCTTCATTTTCCTCTCCCCTTCCTTCCCCAACCCCCCTCTTCCCTCTGTAGGTTCCCACTCCGTGTGTCTAATTTATGCCCTTTGATATTCATGTGTCCTTATGACATAGAGGGTGCTGTCTGTGTGTATTTAGGTGACATAAATGGCACTGTGCTGCTCCAGATCTTGTAATGCTTACTTTTCCGCTCAACCACGTTTTAAATGTCCGCGTAACTTGCTTGTGTGCGTGCATTGCTTCTGACTGCCACGTGATTGTCATTAGTACGTGCTTGTGTGTCTCACGTCCCCATCTTCCTGATGATGGGCCCAGGGTTGCTGCCAGTGATTGTGATCAGTGTTTTCATGCATGTCCCCTTTGGACCTGTGTGCAGTTTCCCATGGAGTACGAGGCCTAGCAGTGGAGCTAGCTGGTCCCAGCGTGCATGCAAGCTTATACCTACATAATGCCAGCCTGCTCTCTGTGTCCACCCCACTGGTGGTATCCACGTGTCCCCTTTTCCACATACACATTTGGAATGTTCCAGTTTTCTGATTTGGGCCAGCCTCCTGGTATGCACAACTCTGGTTGCTAGTGAGGTTCAGCGTCTTTGCTGGAGCACATGGAAAAGAGAAGAAATCAAAGAGCAGCCAGGAATCCCCACCGTCACAGCCAGCAGGCAGGGGCCAGGCCAGAGCCGGGATGGAGGGATGGAGACCAAACACCCTGAGTGTGAAGGGCTGGAGAAGATGGGGAACACCAGTGGGTGACGCAGGGACCCTGCTGCCAGCTTGCTGAGCGGCGGGTAAGAGCTGTATGAAGGAAGAGGATCCAGTTCCCCAAGAAAAGGGCAGGTGGGGTACAGGAGCAGCAGACCTGCCCTGCTGGCTCTCTGAGAATGCTGTCCTGGATTTGCCCCATCACCACTGCCCTGAGCACTTGGTTGACCCAGGCCTGATGTCACCCTGGCTGTCCTTGACCTGTACGGAAAGTGCTGCCAACCCAGAATAGGGGTGGGAGTGCCTTATGTGCCGAGGCCAGGCAGGAGACAGGTGCCAGGAATCTAGCTGGATAAGGCTGCAGTTATCCTGGAGTTCTGCACACACCTGAGCACCTGGGACAGATTCCCTCAGCTAGGGAGGAGACAGGTGGTCTGAAGAGCTTATGTGTGATTGACTTTGGTGTTAAAGACCATGCTCTGAAAGTAATTCCTGACGCATTCGGACTAAGAAGTGATGATGAGAACTGTGATGGGTGGGGTGTGTGGCTTCCATGTGTACTTGGGATATGGCAAAGGATTTGCTTTAATTCACTTGCAGTAGTTTTCTCTTCCTCTTCAGAAAAATCCATGGCTACCTAGTGTCTTATAGATATGCAATTTGCCTATTAGTGGAACTAAAAGTTTTGTGTTTCAGACACTGGGCATTTTTAAAATGTGATATTTAGAACTTTTTCTATTTCCGTAATAATTATTGGCATCTCCTGGTGCCACTGGAGACATTCAGTCCCCTAACATCAAGTTTAAACCTTTAGGATGAGTTTTAGAATGAGAGTGCTTTCTCTTATTTTTTCTTCTCTGCTTCCCTTAATTTAATAGCCTCCCCCCAGAAAAATAAAAGATAAAAATAAAAACGCTCTCAGCTTTGTTTTTAAGAAATGAAGAAATGTTCCAACACGTGACTCACCACTGCAACCTTCTAACCTTTGCTAACATCAAGGCTGCACTCTGGGTCCCTCGTGGGCCTTTGTAGCCAGGGGCCCTTTTGCTGCTCTTGGCGGCATGCCCGTCCTGCGGGAGTGAGTGACAGGCTCCATCAGGCCAACTCAAGCCAACAGCATGCAGTGTCTTCTCCATAGAGTGTCTCACCAAAAGAGCCACCTGGGCCTAGGTTATGGGGACTCGCTCTGTCCTGTACGGTAGCCCTGGTGAAGAGCACAGTTGAGCCCTTGAAATGTGGCCAGTCTGTGTTGAGATGTGCCGTCAGAGCAAACTGCACAACAGGTTTCAAAGATTTAGCATGAAGCAGAGGATATAAAGTATCTCATGAATTTCATACTGATTACAGTTGAAATGGTAATATTTTGGGCAGATTAAATTAAATTAAACATTAAAATTAATTTTGCCCATTTCTTTTCTGATGCAGCCATTAGAAAATATAAACTTACAAATGTGGCTCACATGTTTTTATTGGACGGCACTGGTCTAAGGGACAGAGATTTATTTTTAACTACCTCAAATAGCATCAAACACTCAAGATAACTTTAATACAGACATTTCTTTGTCACATGAGCTCTTACACAATAAATATTTTTTATCTACTCTTGCTTTAAGGGATAATGAGGTTTTCAAAAATTCCCCAAGCACTACAGGTAATTTGGCAAATTCTCCTTTATGGATACCAGGTAGCACCGTTTCCACTGAGAAGCTGGCAGAAAGCTCTGTCACATCAGATACGTACTCCTGGCCCTTGTGGGACTGGCGTTTGTCTGACTAAGGGGGCCGTCCCCTGGGCAGTGGGGTGGAAGGGCATGGGCACGCCTCAGCAGTCACCGGTGTGCTTCCTCCCCAGCACGCTGAGCCCTGCGGTCTCTGATGCTTGCCCGTAAGACCTGTGGGCATCTAACTTCCAGTGTGGATCAGTGCACCCCACATCCTCAAACGAGATTTTATTCATACAAACTTCTTAGAAACTAACATTTTCTAGACATCAGAGCCTATAGGGAATTAGTGATGACACATTCACCTGTTACGGCACAGTGTTGGACTCAAGAGTAGGTAAGTTCCTCTTCTCATCAGTGTCGGCTTTCCTTGTGAAATACGGCAACTGATGAAGAAGTCACCTATTGAGAACAACCAGATGAGGTTGCCAGGCTAGAAATGCAGCTACCAACACTGTCCCCTTCCCCTGCCCATGGCAGAGCCTGCCGAGAAGCTGCGTTCTTCCCTCCTAAGCCTGGGAGGACTCACGTTTCTTCTCAACCCAGGGCTCCAGGAAGAACTAAATACTGGAGTGAGCAGTTGAGGTGGGACTTGTTGTTCACTGACTCTCGGTGCTTCTCACCCCAGTCTCCTGGGGATGTGACTAAAATGTGATTCTGACTCTAGGTCCCGGGAAGGACATAGTTAATAGGCTCCCAGGTGACGTGGGTGCTGCTGACTCGGAGGCCACACTTGAGTAGCAAGGTTCTCTACTCGTGGTGGTGTTTGCCTGTGTGTACGTTCATGAAAATTTACCCCAACTTAAGCCTGGGAGATCAGCAGTGCCAAACTGACATTAAATACATCTGTCATAGCTAAGAAAATCCAACACAAGAATAAATCTGTTCCTATATTTTTTAAGAAAAGGCACAGCGACAGTTCTTTTTACGAAGGAATTCCTGTCGGAGCACCTTCAAAAGCATCTCCCTTTATGCATTGCCGCATTAGTTACATTTACTAACTGGAAAAGTGCTGAGCGAATTGTCACCTGGAAGTAAAGTATCTCCTAAATGTTATAAAAAGTAACGTTCACGTTCCGGCCTCTGGTACTGAGCACTGTCGCAGGGGTGAGTGTGTGCGCATGCGCGGGCATGCGCGCGTGGGTTCTCTAATCACATCTTCAAAATACTCTAATGAAGTGAGTATGATCCTCCTCGTGCCACTAATGAGAAAACTAAGGCTCATAAAGTTTAGATAACGTGCCAGTAAAAAAATAAGTAAAATACCACGTCTCTGGCCTGTCTTCTTTTGACCTGAAACCAGTCCTCCCCGTGGGGAGCTCTGAATACCATGTTTATAACAGATGGTGATTTATAATGTCTTTTTCTTCCTTGGCAATTTAAATTAAAATGTCAACTTGAAGAAATGTTTCAGAAAGGCACCAGGAAGAATCGTAAGGAGAGCTGAATTAATCAAAGGAAGACGAATAAAGCATTCTTTTAACATGGAGTACATCATTGTTGCCAAACAATGTCTCGGCAGAGTTAAAGGACAATCAAAGAGACGTGCAGAGCAAATAGCAATCGCTCCTTGAGTAAACACCAGGACGCGGCATCCGCAGCTTAACCTTGAGGGATGGCTTCTTCTAGGAGTGGGGCAGCATCGCTAGGCAACCAGCCTCCAAACAGACAAATGTTACCCCGAGCATTTCCCCTTTTTCCCTTTGCTCCAAATCAACACCCCATTTGGATGGTGTAAAAGGTATGAGAAAATAGAATGGCAAGTGAGACACAAAAGGCAGCATACTGTGTGATTCTGTTTCTATGAAATTCTAGAAAAAGCAACAGTGTCATGACAGAAAGCAGATGTGAGGTTGCCAGGACCCAGAGTGGGTGGAGGGCACTGGCTTCGCAGAGACAGGAGGAAACTTTCTGGGGCCGTGGATAAGTTTGGTACCGTGGCGTGGGAGTGGTAATATGACTCTGTGCATTTGTCAAAACTCAGTAAAGTGCACTTAAAATTGCTGAATTTTATTGTATATAAATTATGTGTAAATACAATAAATTATATGTACGTGAATAAAGCACATTTTTCAAAATGTGCGATAACCTGGTATAACTGTATCCACCTCAGACTAGGCAAAATTTTGGTAACCCTGTGGCAATAAAAAATAAGCAGAGCTATAAAGCTAGACGTTATTGTAAAAGAATAATAGCTGCAGCCGCCACTGCACACGAGCTGCCAAGACTTTACTGGATGAATTCCATCCAAGATACGGCTTTTAGTCTCCCAAGGTCTTTGGACGCCCAGAAAGTGGGTCGTCTTTCAGAATATCTGCGTCACTGGGGAGAAGATGTTAGTAAATCAAAGACCAGCTGGATTTGCTCTTAAATGTAGCAACATAGTTACTCTCTTGGAAGTACTATTAATCCTTTCATTCACTGGACAGGGAGGACTGGTTTTATGGTCTTGATTACTTTCATTTGTACTCAGCACTTCATACTTTGTTGGTGGAGGAAAGATATTAGGCATTAAACTTGTGCTTTGGAAAAGCAGAGATCATGAGACTGCTTGCTTCTAAATCTTAAACGTCGGAATTAAGACTAATACCAAGTTATTTTCGCAGAGTGAATTGGAGTATTGAAGCAATTTTTAAACTATTCACTATAAAATATTTTGCCTAAAATATTCAGTTATTAAAGCAAACACATTGTTCTGAACTGGATCCTTCAGATAATTCTGCTTTTGGCAACAAGTGACAGAAAACCAACTTAAATGGATTCAGACAATAAGGACATTCACTGCCTCATGTGTCTGGAATTCTAGTTACAGAGTGTTGAGGGCTAGCCAAACTGGGGTCCCAGCAGTCTCACTAAACCATGGCTTCCTGCCCCCCTCTCCACCCTGCTGACAGGGCAGCTTCATCTTAGGACTGGTTCCCTAAGATGGTGGGTGTCGGGGGTGCTGCGATCTCTGGGGGCCCACCATGTCCTCATTCGTTCCCTGAGGGGAGAGGGAGAAGATTCCTTCAGGAACCTCTGACTTAAAAGCAATGAAGGACATTCCCAGAAGCCCTTTTCTCGTTGGCCCAAATTGTGTTGCAGGCTCACTTCTCATTGGCTCAAAGTGGGACACATGCCCAGGCACTGACACAGAGGATAGGATTACCCTTAGGTAATCAGGCCTCCCTCTGCAACTGGGAGCAGGCTCAGCTCCCCTGAGAACATGCATTGATGACTTGTACGGGAATGGGGGGGTTCTATTAGGAAAGAGAAGGGAGGAATAATACTGAATCAATAACTAGGTACACTATTGTCTAAGTTAAATCCATGCATTTAAAAGTGAGCTTTTCTTTGTTATAAAAGTATTACAATATGGTTTTAATTTTTAATTTTAAGAGAATATTTATAGCTGAAAAGAAGGTAAAAACCACCATAATCTCACTGCTTCATGAGAACTACTAATGAAATGATAAAAGCATACTTCTAAATGATAAAGTAAATATCATATTCTGCTTACTACAGATGCAGTATAGCATAATGGTTAAAAATACAGACTTTGGTATGAGCCTCCTGGTTCATCTAGGTACTGTGTGTCCCCCCTGAGTAAGCTACTTAGCATTGAAGGGAAATCATGATCACATATTTCAAGATATCCGGTCAGTTCAGGTAGATAATCTGACATTTAAGAAAGTTTGTAGATTTTTCACTTATTCATGGTTCTTCACTGTTTGTAGTGATAGAATAATAAAGCATCTCTTGTCCTCATGTTAGCTCTGTAGATGTTGCATTTTCCTGGCCAGATCTCCGGTCACTACATGACCACAGAATTACGGTATGCTAGATTTTAACAAGACAATATAGGTCTTATGGATTAACCCAGAGATTGGCAATCTTTTTCTGCAAAGGGCCAGATAGTAAGTATTTTTGGTTTTGTGAGCTGTAAGTTCTCCGTTGCAATGACTTAACTTTGCCATTGTAGTGTGAAAGCAGCCACAGACAATATATAAATGGGTTCCAATAAAACTTTATTTGCAAAAACATGCAGCGAGCTGGGTCTGACCTGCAAGCTGTAGACTGCTGACCCCTGAACTAAAGGGTCAGTGCTGGAGGAATTTATACAGATACTACTATTATGCCCATGACAGAGGAATACGTTGAGGCATAGGAAGGCTAAGATGTTGACACGGGGGCCTGAATGACAGCGAATTTGTTTGGACTCATGTCTAGTAAATGGACACCATGGTGCTAGGCAGAACGCAAGAAGACTGAAGAGGAAATAACAGAAAGCCAATAATAAATTGCTGTGAATATTGCTTTTGAAAAGAAAAGGGAAAAGTGTTGCCATGCATGTGCCCTGGGTGAACAGTGGTGTCGGTGTGTAGGTGAGCCATCTGTCATCTGGACAGAAGACAGGAGACGAGCCCGGGACGAACACGGCTGCACAGACCCAAGTGCGAGTCGTGGGAAAGCACTAAGTGAAAGACAGTAGCCGCTGGCAGAAGTCAGCAGTGAGACCTGTGTGGAGAACAACTGCCCTCCTATTACGGGTGGTTGTATCCTGAATTGAAAGATCTTTACAATCTAAATTAGTTTAGTCAAATCTTTTTCATGAGACAGTGTTTTAACTAAAGATTCAATTTTTGGTCAAATGTATCTTTAAAAATATATAGAAGTGACCATCAACTGTAAAGAATTTTTTCTAGAATAAAAGCTTTCTATATATTCAGCTGTGCTATGTGGGGATTAAGGACAGAGGATCTCCAATCGATTGCCTGGTTTCAAATCCTGCTTAACTACCTTCCTGATATTTAGGCTTTAATGTCCTGAGCCTCTATTTATAAAATGAGATTAATAAAGGTACTAACTTTATAGAGCTCTGATGAGAATTAAATAATCCATGTAAAGTACTTAGCCCAGAATCTAGTATTACATGCTCCATAGATATTAGCCATTGCAATGTGGGAATATATGGAAACTAATTGTTGAAAACATTTTAGTAACAAACCATACAATAACATATTATTGCAATATAACACCTTCTTATCTTCTATGTTTGATATTCCTGCCTTATTTTTGGAGCAGCAAAAGTTAAGGTACATAAAGAAAAATCCCTCACTGGGGTCTTAAAATGTAGGTTAGCTCAGGGAACATTTTAATGGGCATTGTATTAAAAAGAAGAATAAAAGTATAAAAAAAGAAAAAAGTGTTTATTCTCTAACACACCCCCCAGAGGTGAGTAGCCCCACTCTGGCAAGGCGGCTCTGTTCCACAAGGCCCCCAGGACCCGGGTTCCATTTACCTTGTGTCTCCACCGTCATCTGCAAGAGGGTGTATGCGGAAGCTCACCAGCATCTTCTTCCATCAAGCTATCTCCTTTTAATGGATAGGGCCTAGAACTTATGCACATGACAGCCACGGCCACCTCACTGCTGAGGTCTTAGTCACAGGGCCACCTGTAGTTGAAAGAGAAGCTGGAAGAAGTGGCTCTTGGCAGGCAGCTGTGTGCCCGACTGAAATTCCATGGATTCTGCTATCAGAAGAGAGAAGGAAAGGATGGGTGGTAAAATCAATTGTCAGTCTTCTGCCGTCCTCATCATGGAAACTATTGTTGACTCTAAGACACTACTGATTTGGGGACACAATGGTTTTATGTACCACTGAGTAAGAGAAACCATGCTGTTTAACCTGTGACACACTGCTTTCTTACCAGTTCAGCTGTAGGACACATCCCAATTTAAGAGATTTTAAAATGTGGAAAACCAGTGTGTCTTGGTATAGAAGAAATACAGGATTGGGAAGACTGGGGAAAAAAGTGATCTAAAATCCTTCATTTTGCAGCCTGCTTTGTTGTGTGTGTGTGTGTGACTCCCTGGAGCAAACGTAGGCATAAGATGTCAAGTTTCGGTTGGCCCTTTGAATTTACTGCCTGGACAAGGTACTGTCGGTGTGAATTTGCCCCAACTCAAATTCTTGTGACTACTGGTAGAGAGACTTTCAGCTCAAAATCTTGGGGAAATTTTCCCTGGACTCCCACTCCGTCTGGGCCAGATCTGGAGTTGAGCAAACAGGGTTCTTACTTGAGGACAAAAACTGAGGGCAACGTCTTGAGGAACAGATATTGCCAGGGCACCTGGCTTCTTGCTTCAGCGTTCAGTTATCATGCAGTCGTTGAACACCAGGCACGTTGCTTGGTCCTGCAACACAGTCGCCACCTTCCAAGAGCCCCGGTGCTCCTGGAGGGAGAGAGAGAAGTAGACCCGTAAGGGAACACGGTCCTGTCGGTGCTGTGAGAGGGCTGCGGGGCAGAGGCACAGGTGGGCAATCATCAGGCCTGCTGAGGTTACAGAAGACCTCCTGGACGAGGTGAAATCGGGACTGAGGAGGTCACAGGGCCTCCAAGCAGAGGTGGCAGACTACGAGGTGCATGGAGAGGTGGCACTGTGGCCACTGCAGGGAACTGTGCTCTGACACCTTGGGCACGCTCAACTAGAAGCAGCCTATGACTACAGAGGTTTGCCCTCTGTTGTATTTCCTGTATAGTGCCTTTACGTGGTTGGCCAACAATAATATTTGTTGAATTGAAGAAAAGATCAACTTTTTGGATGGCGAGACAGAGATGAGCTGAATTTTCCTGGTTAAAAAAAATGCTAGCTACCAATGAATGGACAAAAGCAAAATTGTCCTTTGATGCCCGATGCTTGCTCTTAGAGTGAACATTATTTTGTTTGTCAAAGTAAGATTTGAGGATTTAATATATAACATAAACACTTGGTTGGATCCCACTTGCTTTACCCACTTTTACTCTCATTTTCTCCCAATTTAATAAATGTACACAAGTATGTTACTTTGGAACACACGTTTTGTCCTTGTTTACTCAGAGCAGTTTAACATGAAGTACTGCGATTATGCTAAGAACAGATTCTCTGTGCAGCAAAGCCCAGTTTTGTGAATTGGACCTACTCAAAATGCCAGAGGACAAGCCTTTTCATTCTCAGGTGTTAACGTATAATTATGAAAGATCCCAGTCAGTTCGGTAAGATCATACCAGTTCCATAGCTTTGAATCTGGTTAATGACAATTCTGTCCTATGCAGGGTGTTTTTTTCCTGTATATTGCTACTGAAATCTGCTTTTCTTACATAGATCACTGTTACAGATGAGGAAGTTAGTAATCCATCCATTTTAGATCTGGTGAGAACTCCCCAAATGAGGAAGTGCACACTTATACTTATGTTTGCTTGGTAAGTTTGACTTGTGATGGATTTAAGAGCTTGTCAAATTTCCAACATGCCCCTTCCTTCAAATCAGGTTGAAATCATCTCTTCCTTGTTCTCTGGTGTCTTTCAATGTTGCTGCAGGTTCACAAGTGCAGTGGTATATCAAGGACTTGTCATGCGCCTGGGAATTGTAGGAGGCAACCTCTATATAGACTTTTTCATCTCGGGAGTTGTGGAACTGCCAGGAGCTCTCTTGATCTTACTAACCATTGAGCGTGTTGGACGACGCCTCCCCTTTGCGGCAAGCAATATAGTGGCGGGGGTGGCTTGCCTTGTCGCTGCATTCTTACCAGAAGGTAATCTTCCCCTAAATCTGTCTGGCAGATTTGAAAAACTTGAAAGAACTTTCAAGAATTTGAAAAAACTTGAATCAAAATAGTAAAGTTTAGGGAGCCACTTAGGAAATGTACCATCAAATCACAGTCTTGGCACCAGGCAAGCTTTTGTGATGTCACTCAATTTTCTGCTTGATCGGTATAAAAACTTTGAAGGTAAGAGATTAGTTCTATAGATGTTTGTGTCTTCTCAGTTTGTAGGTTCATTTATGGATGAAATAGATGTGCTAAATCTAGCTTATAGTGATCCAGTGTCCTTTTAGTCTCTATTATCTGACTGACTTTTGTGATATGGTTGATGTCGTCAAACACGTTTCCTGAGCACCTGCCGCATTGCTGGGCCATGCTAAACACTGAGGCTGCCCATAGAACAAAGACACAGTTCCTGACTTCAAATGGCTTGAAACCTATTAAGGGATACAGATACTTTAATGACAATGATTTCATTATGATAAATGAACTAATAGAATTATTTACAAGATTTAGAAACAGCAAAAACAAAAATAGGTGGGAGGAGTGATCAATCCATGGAAGCTATCCAGAGAATCTTTCCAGAAGTGAGAACTAGGCATGAGTGGAGAAGGAAAAGTACCAGATAGGAGGTGAGGAGAGGTGTGATTTTTTCCAAAGTAGTTTCATGGGAGTGTGAAACACCTTTTTGGGTTCAGGAACTAAAGGTTCTCTGCTGTGGCTGGAACCCAGGCCAGGGGCCCTGAGAGATGGTCAGTCATCAGCACGACTGGCCCCCAGACCATGCCAGGAGCTTGGGCGCTGTCCCGTGAGCTTCGGGAGGAGGAGGAGTGAGCTGGGCATCACTAAGGCAGTTTGGACAAGGCTGTGAGGAGGAAGAGATGCCGAGAGCAGGAACCAAGGTCATGGCAGTGGGCCTGGATGGAAGACGGTGGTTTTATTTCAGGGATGTTTCGGAGTTCAGTTTTTCAGAGCTTGGTGACTGGTGGATGGGTACGGGGTAAGGAGGAAACTGAGGTTGCAGGTTACCCCGAGGGCACCTTAACACCGCCCGGATGATCCCTGCCACAGAACACAGCAGGCTGGAAAGACGAAGCCTTTCTGCTCCCAAGGGCCGTGTGAATTAGAGCAAGTTCATTATTTCCGTGTTCTGGGAGAGTGTGGAGTGCAGACTGCAGAGACAGCTGGCTTCTCCGGGGTCCTCTGTGTCTGCACAAGAGAGGCTGTCTGTCTTTGAGAGTCCTCTGAGGGTCAGCAAAGGAACTGGCAGTGCTGTAGGAGTCAGAACCGTCCGACACTTACAGATGAGTCTGTCCATCAGATGGGGCTTCGTGAATTCCCCAAACATTGGGTAGACCCTATTTGGATAAAGTTACAGAAATGCCAATCTTCAGAACACACCCACACGAGATGTACAGGCCCTCTGACATGTCGGGATGGGTGATGGTAAACAGAAACTGCCTGTTTACGTTTCTCTGATTTTCCTTGAGTGTATTAGTTCCGTGGGGCTGCGTCACAAACTGGGTGGCTTCAAACAGCAGACTTTTACTGTCTCAGAATTCTGGAGGCTGGAAGTCTGAGATGCGGGTGTCCCAGGGTTGGTTGCTTCGGGCAGCTCTGAGGGGGGATCTGTTCATGCCTCTCTCTGAGCTTCCGGTGGTTGCTGCCAAGCCTTGCCGTTCCTTGGCAACACGCCAGTCTGTCTCCATATTCACATGACGCTCTTCTCTCTGTCCCTGTGTCCCCTTAAGTAATTATATCCTCAAAGACCCTATTTCAAAATATGGTCACATTCTGAGATTCCAGGTAGGCAAGAATTGGGGGGATGCCATTCAACCTGCCACACTGAGTTCACATCCTCTCAGAGTGGGGGTTCTGTGCGATACCTGTCTATCAACACGTGTCTTTTCGGTATCCGTTAATCGCCAGCCACTAAACCAGGAGGGAGAAGGAGAGGTGAACAAGGTAGACATAAGTCCTGCCCTCCGGAAACACACAGTTTAGGTAGAAGGGTGAAAAACTGGGAACATTGGAGACTTCACTATTCTTCCTATTTTACTTTGGTACCTAGGGTTTAACTTAAAAACACAGTCCCCTAAGACGAGATCTTCTGTTCTCATGGCATGTGGAATAGGATGAAATATACATTGCACATGAAATTGAGGGAACACAGAGAAAGACAAATGGCTTAAGTGTGGCCATCATTTCGTGATGTGTACTTTACCCTAGAAGATTTTCTCTGGTCCTACACTGAGTGGGATGATTTTAATGTGTGTCGCATTCAGCATGTCCCCAGAAAGCATTTACGTTTACAACTGTGTGTCCAAACCAAGTTTGAAGTAACTAGGTAGGTGGGAATCAAGCTATTTTGTAGAAAACACTTTCACATATTGGAAAATATGAAGCAAAGAATATACTTTTCTTCTTGTTCTAATCAGTTTTATTTTATAGATATAATTTCCTGATCAAAGCTTTAGAATTGTCCTTGGCAGGACTGAAAACTAATTGCTCTTATTCTAGACACACTTTATTTACGTATTTGGCAGATTTGGCTGTTTTTACAGTCATATGTCAGTCATGACTGTCTGGCAAGAATAATTTCAAATCCCTACAGTGAGTTCTAAATGTTAGCAGAGGCTCCTCCCTGAGCTGGCTGTCCTTCCAATTCCAAGAGGCTTTTTGACTTGACTCCCGGGACTGGTAAATTAACAAAAGAACGGCTTCTCCCTCAGCCATTCCTGACCACATACGCAGAATGCTGATGAGCCTCTTGGAGAAACCAGCCCTAACACTGTCTCACAGAAAACGGTTTAACTCGCTTTCCCTCCACCGAACCCAACTTTGCATGGTCTGAAGAATGAAATTCCGGAAAAAGAAATAGTCTTTCTGGCTTTATCTTCATCTAAGACTCACTGCTTCTGGCCCAAATTTCTGAATTCCCATTAAAGTCTGGAAAATAAAGAGCTTTCTTTATCCATGCCCATGGGCCATCTTTGAGTTTATTTAGGATGGCCACAAACCTAGCAGTTTTGCTAAGTCTTCTTTTTGAAATGAAAAGGTTGTTTTTCACTTTCATTTCTCTTTAAGTGAAAAATAAGTTCATATATCTTAATTTACATATCTCTATTAGGACTTTTTACAAAATTTTATTTCAGAAATCAGAACAGATGTGTTAACATTAAAAAAAAAACTCGGTAAAATAAAGAGGTTTACTGTTGAGCCGAATATGTGTGGCTGACGATCCAGAACACGTGGCCTCACAGGTCCTGAGAAAATGTGCCCAAAGTGGCTGGTTGCAGTTTGGTTTCATACATTGGTGGAGACAGGAATTCCACGTAAAGCCACAAATCTGCATGTGGAAGGCGTACATAGGTTTGGTTCGAAAAGGCGGGACATCTTGAAGGTGGGGGGCATGACAGGTTATAGGTGGGTTTGAAGATTCTTTGATTTGTAAATAGTTAAAGAAATGATACTTTGTCTAAAGGCTTGGGATGTGTTAAGTTCAAATAAGGAAGTCTGCTAATCAGAGATAAGCCATAGGGCAGATCCCTCGAATGATCTGTTAAGTAAATTGATGTCCTGCAGGAGTGACTGAAACTTCGTCTTGCTCGGCCTTAGGTCCCGTTAATGATTTAGTATCTTGCTGTTCCTTTGAGTAACACCAAAAGCCAGAGGGCACGAGGAGGTGTGTCTGTCCTCCCTCCTCCTCGTGGCCGGCCAGTTTTCAGGTTTTTCTGGGCTCCCGCTGGCCAAGAGGGGGTCCATTCAGTCAGCTGAGGGCTTAAGATTTTATTTTAGTTCACAGATAGTACATTCAGAGGAGATTCAAACTTTTGTTTATTTTAACCCCTGTGTCCTTTCTTCAGTAATCTGTATATTGTTCCCAGTAGTCTCTAGCAGCTTGACCAGGTCCCCATTCAGCAAGGGACATTGTTTCTGTGTTCTCATTTAATTCCGCGGGAGAAAAATCTTAGTTTTAGTACTCATTTTTAAATTGTCTCGTGGTTTTGGCCATTGCTACCAAATGTTGTCTATCACCACTCCAAAATGAACTTAACGTTCTGGAATGATCAGAAGTTTGTGTGTGCATATATAATTATTCACACTTCCCAATAAATTGTTTTCTTTTTACTCTTTAGTTCATGAACAGTGCAGTACCTTAGGGACTTCTCTCTTGTTACACATTTCAATAAAATGTCTGTCTTGATAGATTGATGGTTAGATACTGGACTCTGCTGCTTGGAAAAGAGTGGGGAGACTTTCAGATTAAGGTCCCCATGTAGGATACAGACCATGTCTCCCCAAGTGTGGCAACTTGGCAATGTTTTCTGAACATTTTGCTTAATTGACTAGTTATTTTTCTGAGCTAACCACATATGATTCTTATGGTGGGTATGTGTTTTAATTTGGTTTCCTGGTTTTTGTTTGGTTCTTTCCATCAAATAGTCCTAGCCTCAGTTGTAAACCAAAGTGAGACTCACTTATAGAGCGATTTTGATTTAGTAAAAAGAATCCTATGACTTACGTACCTAATGTGGATATGAGATCACTGCCATGGTAGCAGGCGGCCTTCTTCACTGCAGCCCGAGAGCAGCGGGAGATTGCCCCATCGGGCCGGGACCCAGGGAATCTGGGCCACGGCTCCCACTTTCCATCCCCAGCACCACCTGCTCATCGAAGGACAGGGGTGGAATGCACTTCCTCGTGCCCCTCCCTGGCCTTCATGAAAAAGCACAGCCTAAATAAAACACATGTTGACAACCGCTCTGTGCCAGAGCAGATGGTGGCCCAGCGCATCAGCACAACTCTGATCCTCCTCACTCCCTGATGTAACTGTTAGTGTGACAGCTACAGGTGTTCTCATCTGGAAAAAATACCAAGTTCACCAGGACATCCTCAGCCCAACTGCAGTCAAAACGCAGTAAACTGGGGCCTCCCAGCAATGACCTGGACTCTCAAACCATCTTTTCCTCTGGTTGCCCTCCTGGGCAATTGTTTCATTTAGTGAGTTTTAGCTTTTTTGATTTATTGACTCTTCTCTAGGGGGAACACACAGACGTCTATGAGCTCGATTTTCTTCCTGCCTCCTCACTCATGCCCACTTTCCACCTAAAAAACTATTTATTCAGGAAGGTGCAATAATGCTCCTAGAAGACAAGAGGATGATTTAGTGCTAAGTGAGCACGCACATGAGTATAAAAGATATTCATCTGTTCACAGATGAAAGCCAGACATTCTGGACGTCCTTAGCTTTGCTTTGAAGAGCAAATACGGTCTTGTTCATGCAATCATATGTCCTCATGCCAAATCCCCTAGGATGACATAAATTGCACAACTCTTAGGAAACTCAGAGCACTGACTTTTTAGAGTAAAAATATTCCTTCTCTCCTTAAAACACAAAAGAAAAAAACATTTTTAATAGGGAATGTTTGGCATTTCCCACTAGTTACTAGGGAGGAAAGGAGAGTTTCTTCATAGAACCAGAGCAGCTGTCAAACAGTTAGGTGTTCCGGTGTAGTGGCTGCTCGACAAACGGCTCTTGAATTGTATTTCTATAATCCAGCCCTGCTCAGAGGGACATCTAGCACACTGAAATTATTAGCTGTCATTCTGGGAGGGGGGAGTGGTTGAAATTTGGCCACAATATTAGAAAGTTCTATCATTTGTGCTTAAAATTAGCAAATACTTTGGGCTAGGGGGTGCTAAGCAAATGCCTTTTGTTGTTTTGTACAATGTTAATGAAATCAGACCCCTGACTTCTCCCTTCCAAACTTTCTTGTGTTCGCAGGGATACCGTGGTTGAGGACCACAGTTGCTACCCTGGGAAGACTAGGGATAACCATGGCTTTTGAAATTGTTTATTTGGTAAATTCAGAATTGTACCCAACAACATTACGGTAATTCCAACACGCATGTCATGGTTTCTCCTAAGTAACTCTGTAGTCATATATTTTAAGTTGACTTAAAAACTGTAAAATGGTTTCCTTAGCTTGGTAATATGTTAGCCTGGACTGAATTCCGCCAGTAAAGAAGAGATGCTCTGAGTTGTAGCTGCTTTCTGCGTTGCTACCTGCCACGTTTTGTGATAGAAGTATTTCTCATATCGTATCTTCATACTTATGGTTTTGTGGAAAGGCTCTAGACTTGGAACCAGAAGACCTCTTAGCACACTTGCTTGGATTGTGGGTTAAGTCTGCATTCACCAGCATCACCTGCTGCAAGGCTATATGGACTGTCTTCGGACCGCGTTACACAGCTCGCATTTGTTACCGAAGGACAGTGAGACAGTGAGCGCGGATTAGTGCAAATCAGCCTCCTTTGCTGGGGATATGCTCCGTGGGCACACTGCTGTCACGCAAGGGTACCAAAGGGGCACGTACTGTCACAGAGCAGGCAGGGCGTGAGCTGCTGGTGGATGAATCCCTTTCCGCCAACACTGTGGCATTGCTCACTACCCTCACTGTGGAACGGCACAGAACGGACATGGTTCACTTAGAGTATGCGACAGTAGTAGTTTTCAAGGTTAAAAACCAGAGAAATGGAAAGTGTTGTCACATTTTCTTTGCTATTGAATATCTCCAAATATTTTGATTATCTTGGATTTACTTATGAAATAGTTTTCATTTAAAACTATTTTTCATTCTGCAGAAACTTTGGAGTTTCACTGTGTTCAGGTTTGTGTGATTTTGGGGGAATCATAGCCCCATTTCTGCTCTTCCGGCTAGCAGCTGTGTGGCTAGAACTACCTCTGATAATCTTTGGTAAGAACTTACTTTTTATGCTATTCTTAAGAGCTTTCATTTACATTCTTTACAATAATAGAACCCTGTAATGATTATTAGGTTATTAGGTTATTAATGATATCCATTTCATCTTTTTATGATAACTATTTCAATTTTGAGGAGCCAATCTGATTACAGTAACATTTGAAATCCTAAATGGCTTTAATTTACTTTATATTAAAGGGTGGTGAATGTTTGATTTGGCATTTTTTGTTTAGGTTCTGAGTTAAAATCAAACACTATGAAACTCTTTTATGCTATTGGGAAACAGAACAGGTCATTTTCAGGGGACCCAATTGGATCTTTGGTATGTTTAAAAATAAGCCTAAGGATTAATTGCATTTTAAAATGTTCCCTATCAATATCATATTTTTTCTTTGATGCCTAAAATGCTATGCTGAGAGGACAGGGAACTCACAGTCACTCACACGTGCTCCATAACCTCTTCCACGTCTCTCGAGTTCACACTGTCCTTGCACCTTCAGTCTTGGTAGCACCAGGAAGGGGCGGAGCCAGCGTCCAGGAGGCCCAGGCAGTGCGGGTGCCGCTCCAGCGGGTTCCCGCCCTCCCCTCCTCATCCTCAGCTATGAGGGGCCCTGGTTGGCCCCGTCCTCACCCGACCTTTCCTCCACCTCCACTTCCTTACTCTCAATAGAGAATGTTTTTCATTTCTTGTTCAACAGTTGAAATTTGAAATTTGAATGAAAAAAAGCAACTTCTAACCACTTGACACTGGTGAACTCAATAAAAGATCACCTCAAATTATTTAATGGGATTTGATCATCGAGCTTAGTGTTGATTCTGTGGCCAGCATGAAAAAGCAGAGAGTGCCAGTGTCTGGCAAAGACAGAGTGGTCCAGGAGACACGGCGCCTGGCCCTCCAGGACCGTGGCCCGGCAGGGTGGGCGCCCAGCCTGCACGTTGGCCCTTCCTTCACAGAGCCTGGTTGGGGACAGAGCCAGTTTTCTAAAATCTCAGTGAGGAGAGTGTGCTCTGTGCTGAGACCCTGAGGGGCGAGGCAGCTGTGAGAACACGGCACAGGGACCCCTGGCCCCGCTGAGTCGAGGGGAGAAGGCGGGGGAAGGAGGCAGCATCTGGGCAGAGATCTGAAGATGGGCAGATGCCACCGTGATGTGTGCTATGCCCCAGGCAGCGGGAAGCCCAGGGCCGGAGGAGATGGCGTCCTCAAGCACCGGAGGTTAAGGGACCGCGTGTAGTGTGTGAGGTGGGGCCTGAGGGACACAGTGCTGGGGGGCGGCAGGGGCCAGTAACGCAGGATCTTGCCGTGCGAAGGCTTTGCTCTCGATGCAGATACAAGTGGGAAGTGACTGGAGAGTCACCCGGGGCTGGCAGAGCTGGATTTGCCTTCTAGAAACGTGACTGTGCTGGCAGATCCGCAGGTGGGCGGGAGGGGCCGATGCTGGGGTGAGGTGGTTTCAGAATGTCACAATCAGGAGAGCATAGTGGCTTCCTCTAAGAAGGTAGTGACAGTGGGAACAGAGGGCAGCAGACAGGGTCAAGAAATGTCTTAGAGGTCAGGACAGGACGACTTGCGCGGGCGGGGGGGCCGGGGCAGGGCTGCAGGGGGCCGTGGGGGTCTGTGCTGGCCGCGCACAGTTTGAGGCGCCTGTAAGAATCCAAGTGGCCGCAGTGCGGAGCTGGGGGGCTCAGGGCTGCTGAGCTCAGGGCAGAAGTGGCCGAGGGATGCAGGTGTGGAAGCCACCCGAATGTGCAGCGCTGTTGGAGCTGAGGGAGTGACAGAGAGCCTGGAAAGCAGGATGGAGTGAGAGGGAAGCAGAGGCCTAGGATGGAGCCCTGAGGGCGCAAAGTGTAGGCCCAGTGGAGGGGAGGACGAGCCTCGGAGACGAGCCAGGCGAGAGGGAAGCGCGGGGCGGGTGGCACAGGGCCAGCTGGTACGTGGGGGGCCCGGGCTGGGACAGGCTGGCACCCGTTCACCAGGGCCGACTGTTGTCTTTTCAGGAATTTTATGGGCCAGTTGTTAAACGCAGCCATCACTAAAAATTAAAGAATATAAAACATGTTTAAAACAGAGGTAATAAATCCTCAACATCCATCAGCCCCTGATTCATTGACTGAGTGTTTACTGTCCTCTGTGTTCTTGGGTTATTTGTGTCTTTGGGGACACTGGGTGGTGGGCTATGGCACGTCTCTTCCCGTGCCGCGTTCAGTGATGTGCGTGGGCAGCCTGGCATGCCCGTGTGGCAGCATCTACACCTTGCCAGTGGGCAAACACTACAAGCCAGGGCTTTATTTTCTAAAACCGGCTGTTACACATTTACCAGCACACCACCATGGAGAAATGGGAGAGGCTGGCATTTCAGGAATTTGGGCTCCAGAGAACAGAACACAGCGGTGACTGGTGGATGGTGTGTGGGTGACAGGAGGCTCGTTAAGGCGGAGACCTGAGTGTGTTTGGAAGCTTCTACCAGTGGGGTGAAGACCTGGAGAGAAGGGTTTAATCACCAGCGTGAGGAGCCCAGAAAGGCCGAGGTGAGGGCTCGCCCTGGGCAGAAGCAGGGGCAAGTTTTACCGTGCACTGTGACAGAGGGATAGCAGGCAGAGGGTGTGGTGAGTGACGGTGTCAGTGAACCCAAGTGCAGATTCCTCTCTGCCGGCTTCTGTCTTCCTGTCAAGCCAAAGGTGAGGCCCTGAGTGTTGGGCATAAAGAGGCACTCAGTAAACGATTGGTAACAAACGTACACCACGAGCACAGGGGCCGTGGTAGTGTACGGGGTGTGAGGAAGGCAGAGGACATTGGAAGTCGTGGCTCGGACACGGGGGGGCTGGTGAGGTCCGCGGAGGATTGCCGTAGCCGAGGGCCGTGCAGGTGAGCGCCCTGGCAGCCTCAGCGTGAGCAGGCAGGTGGCAGTGGGGCCAGGCCATGTGTTCCTGGGCAGTAACGCCTTTCCCCTGTTCCACAGGTGTCCTGGCGTCTGTCTGTGGTGGCCTCGTGATGCTACTGCCTGAAACCAAGGGCATTGCTTTGCCAGAGACGGTGGATGATGTAGAAAGGCTTGGCAGGTATTGTACAAAAGTCAGTGCATCCTCAACGAAAGCAGCATTCCAAACCACTGGGGAAAGGATGGTGTTGAGAACACTGAATATCCATAGGGGGAAAAAAATAACATGAAATTCCCATCTCCTGTCTTGAGCAAAAAATTCAAAGTAGATTTAAAAGGTTACTGTAAAGAAAAAAAGCAAAAAACAAAGCTAGAAAAGAGACTGCATTATTTTAAAAATACGGTTGTGAAGAGAGAAGCATTTCCACGGAAGGAGTTGAGACTCAGAAGTGATGTAAAGAAAAGATGCTGATGACATGGCAAAGTGGAAATCACTGTGGCATGTTCATGCTGTGGACGACTCCACGGAGGGGGGAGGGACTGAGGTCTGACCGGGGGACGGGCATGGAAGCTTCTCAAGATTGATTACAAAGTGAAACGTTGCTGAACAGTGTGTTATAGTATTTAAAAAATAAAACCTATGGCAATCCCTCTCTGTAGCTAGATGGGAAGATAGATGACAGACAGATGGTAGATGGCTAGATATAAATAGATACAAGATAGACAGGAGATAGGTAGATGACAGGTAGATGATTGACAGATGAGAGATAGGTGATTGATAGATGACAGATGAAAGATGGTAGGTAGACGGTAGATAGGTAGATGGCAGATAGTAGGTGACAGATAGTAGATGAAAGATAGATGACGAATGGGCAGGTAGACACAAGAGATAAGTAGAAAGTAGAAAGAGAGAGAGATTGAGTTCTGGAGAGGTGTCTAAATAGTATGCAAGGAAAGTTAATATCCAACCAATATATTAACATGAAGAGTTATATCAACAAAAATTCACACTATGCAAGTTCTTTCTAATTTTCTGTTTGAAATTTTTCATAATAAAAAGAGACAGTGAATATGAGAAATGTATTGTAAAAGACGCAAAACAACAATATATGCCCTCTGAGGACAGAAATGGGTGAGGAAGAAGGGAAGGCCATCACTTTTATATCTAGAGATTTCTGTATTATTTGATTTTTAAAAAAATTAGAACACGTGCTCTTATGTTATTTGTGCAATTTAAAATATAATGTAAGAGCTAATTTTAAAAATAAAAACCAGTCTTAATAATGACCTGGAAATTAAGGGTATAGACCTCTAAATTTAACAAAAATGTATCAAAAAAATTATGAAAAGACTGAAATTTTGGTAACCTCATGGTAGTGTTTTTTTCTTCACTTGTAGATTGGGAAGTGGGTAGAACTTTTTTTAAGCACCTGTGGGACTGATGGTTTCATATATGTTATTTCATTTAATACTCAAAACAATTTTGTGCAATGAAAATTTTTATCCTCGCTTTTTTATAACTGGGAATCAGATTTCACAACTTTTAAATGCTAGGACGTGGACTGGTACTGTCTGGCGTACAAGTGTGATTCCATTGTTACAAGTGTGATTCCATTGTTACAAGTGTGATTCCATTGTTTTGTGTAGTTTTATTACATGATGGATTCTACTTGTGGAGTTTTTTGAATAGTGAGTATCCCTCTTGTAGGAATGGAAATTTCTCTCTGCAGATCCTCTTTTAATCAGGTACCATCTTCCTCCCCAGAGGTGGGCTAAGGGTCTCACAAGTATTTTACCAGACCTTTCCAACTTTGCAAGGCATGGCTAACGTACACAGTGATTTTATTGTCCTGTTTCTGATGCTATTTTGAGAGATAAGATTGAGTAATTATCCCTAGAACTTTCATAAGAAAGGCCTACTGGTGTGCCCAAAACAACATCGCCAGCTCACATCCCGTTGGTTGATGACTAATGGGACAGACCAGTCAGGGGACAGGTGGATGTTTGCCTCGTGAAGAAACCCAAACGCAATCGTATGCTTGTTCGGAAATAAGTGGTGAGTAGTGGCTTATTCCTCGCCCAGAGCTCTACCTCCATTTCACCCTAGAACATGCTACCTGAGGGTGGGGAGAGGTGGGAGCTGCTCTTTAAGAACTGCCATTCTGGGCCGGGTGCGGTGGCTCACGCCTGTAATCCTAGCACTCTGGGAGGCCGAGGCGGGTGGATCGCTCGAGGTCAGGAGTTCAAGACCAGCCTGAGCAAGAGCAAGACCCCGTCTCTACTAAAAATAGAAAGAAATTATCTGGCCAACTAAAATATATATATATAGAAAAAAATTAGCTGGGCATGGTGGCGCATGCCTGTAGTCCCAGCTACTCGGGAGGCTGAGGCAGTAGGATCGCTGAAGCCCAGGAGTTTGAGGTTGCTGTGAGCTAGGCTGACGCCACGGCACTCACTCTAGCCCGGGCAACAAAGCAAGACTCTGTCTCAAAAAAAAAATAAATAAATAACAACTGCCATTCTGTAAAACAAAATTAGTCAACGTCCTCCTGAGTGTCTACCACTGGGGCCTCGCTCCATCTGGAAAGGAGAAACGCTTTGCTAATCCTGTCAGCACAGACAATTGCTTGGT
This sequence comes from Lemur catta, assembly GCF_020740605.2. Lineage (NCBI taxonomy): Eukaryota > Metazoa > Chordata > Mammalia > Primates > Lemuridae > Lemur > Lemur catta. Next base: position 141,105,146 of record NC_059129.1, read on the forward strand.
TTGTGTCAGGATATGGGGCCTGGGCCAGGGTGGAGGGGCGTGGCCAGCCCTGCCGTCCCAGTGGCAGCAATGCCAGACGACCAGGAGAAAGGGAAATGTTCGAGCAGGTTAGATGAAGGAAGGGACAATGGTGAGGAAGGAAATGGGATTGTCTTAAAATACGAGACCCAGACTTTAAGGGCAACATCTCGTGGGCTTCTGTGCCCTCAAGGACGTGTTTCAGGGCTGGAACGCCCAGGAAGATCCTCCTGCCAGGACTGTAGGGTGGAAAGTGGGGAGGGGTTTGCGCTGACTGTGGGCAGCAGGACCTGTGACTGTGTCATCGGGGCTTCAAGACGTCCGGTGCCCAGTGGTCCGATGATGCCTTTCTCACCACATCCACCGCCCTCTCCCTGCCAGTGTCCTCAAGAGAGGAGCTGTGTCCCTCCTTTTGATGCCACTCCGTTGACTGCTGCCTGTCTAAATAGTGGGAGTGGAACACTCATTCTCGACCCCCAAACAAGTCAGGGGTCAGATTTTCCAACTCATCAGGAAAAAATGGAGGAAGAGGGAGTCATTTGAGATCAAGACTTTTCTACTAAGTCAGTCTTATTAAAACTGAACAACTGGGAGAGATGGGTTTTTGTTTGGTTTGGTTTGGTTTTTTTTTGGTGGAGGGCCGTCTAAATGGCATGCAGGGGAAAAGTAACATCCAACTAATATGTAAACATAAAGAATTATACCAACAAAAATTTAATTTATACAAATGCTTTCTAATTTTTTTCTATGCTTATAATTTTTCAAAATAAAAAGATGGGCAAATTAATTAATTATATCTAGTCCCTACCTTTGAAAAAAGCTCTAGTAGAAGTATGATTTACAGTGCTGCAAATTAAGCACATTAACTGCAATCCATGATTATTTCCTCTGGAAATAAACTACTTAGGGCTAAATCACTGAAACCCATTAGCATTTTCCCTTCTAAAACTGCACTGAATTATTATACCATTTCTGCTATTTTTGTTGCCATTGACAGCTTATTTCCAAACGTGTTATTTAGTAGACATTCATAAAGAACTTACGTACTATCATGCTAACTAACCCCTACCTAGGGTCTGAAAGCAGGTCAGAAATGAGCCCGGAGACAGTTATTTTTGCTACCTTTGAGTTAGGTTTTCATGAGAAGTTATGTAGAAGTGTATTTGATCCAACCCAGCCATGCTATTAAGTAGTAACAGGAAACTTTCTTCTAACTAGTTGCATACTCTTTCATAAAGACTTTATCTTTTCTCCTTTTTGTTTTTTTTTTTTTAAACCATATTCCTATAAACGTGGCAGGAAAAAGAAAACCCAGGTTTCTGGCTCTCACCTTTGAGGCCCCTGCCAAAGACGGAAGGAAGGAGCTGCCCAGGAACCGACCCTCCCGCCAAGGCCTGCCTTGCAGAGACCCACGTGTCGGTCTCGGCCACAGTACGCTGTGCTGTTCCAAGTGTTGTCAATGCTGTATAAAGATATTCAGACTATCCAGAGTATTTATATGTAATGTTGGATGAGTTAAGATTTATAATGCTATTGAAGTTCCTGGGAACAGAGACTATGCGGCCGGTTTAGCAAAGAGCCTGTTAGGTGCACAGCCCTTCCTGGGGTTTTTCTTGTGTTGGAGCAGTGGTCTCCGACCCATTCCATTAAAGAAAGACGAGAGAAGCACCCCACCCCCAATTCTCATGACAGCTCCATCAAGAATGCAAGGTGTGCAAACCAAGGATTTGGGACAGGTGTACGGAAATGTGTTCATCAAGGCGGGCGTGGTGGCGCGTGCCTGTAGTCCCAGCTACTCAGGAGGCTGAGGCAGGAGGATGGCTTGAGCCCAGGAGTTTGAGGCTGCAGTGGGCTATGATGGCACCACTGCACTCCAGCCTGGGCAACAGAGGGGAGCCCAGGCTCTAAATTAATTAATTAATTAATTTTAAAAAGTGTTCATCAAATCTGATCAAGAGACTAAGCCCTGAACTGAGTATTCTGAAGATTCCACGGGAGATGAAGATTTGGAAATCCTGTGAATGAAGAGACTGAGTCCCAGGAGCGTGGGCCCCAGCGTGCTGGGCCGTCGCATTCTCTGCTTGCCTGGAGTCCCGCGAGCCTTGGCAACACCAACAGGTCAGTGGCCCTTGTCGTCCACCTGCTCTGTAGCACCGGGGGTTCCGGGCAGGGTCAGGTCTCATTCCATCAATGAGAGCAAATCTGCTGTACAATTTGAGGATTTGACTCTATTATTTATAAATCAGGTTTTGACCCTGAGAGTATCAGGATATTTTTGGTCCCTCTTTAGTGGACACCTCAAGCCACAGAATCCGTTCTTTACTGAATAAAGCCTGTGGATTAAGACTTCCTGGGTCTTAGGATTTTAAAAGTAAAGGCATATTTATCTTATATTCATGAGATCAGTTCTGATGGTGTCTGTGGTCAAGAGTGAAAATGTGGACAGTTTCATTCACTCTTGGTACTTTTGACTTGTCTGGGGAAAAAGCTTGCAAGTTAATTTAAACAAAAGTCCGGTTATACCCATGCTTAAAAGGATTAGCAGCAGCCTCCTAAATGACTTTATAGATACTAATAAGGAATTGGATCTTTATTTTTTGTTTTCAAGACTTTTGAAATGTGGAACTTAAACACAAATATGTTGTTCTGCTTTGTATGTTCGTTATATTTTCAGTTTCAGTCTATATTTTATGCTGAAGTTTTAGATGAAATACTTTGTGAAGACAGGCAAAATGGGCACCAAAGGGAAACCATGTCAACGAGGAAGAAAATTTCTATTTGGAAAACAGATGACAATAAGTACGATGTGTGTCCTAATTGTAAAATAAGCTTCTTAATCCTTAAAGGACATCAGAATTGAGTATGAATGTTTTATTTGTCAGTGAAACAAATATAGCTCTTTGAGGATTTAAGACTACATTCACCCTTTATTCACAGACATTTGCATTTTTGCTTTTCTTTGTATTTTTTGCTGTAAGATGACTGCTGCTCTTTAATAATACCACTTTTGAATTGTATTTTGAGTTGAATTGTATTTTTGTTTGGTAGCAATAAAAATTTTTAAATTGTAAAAAAATATATTCATCCTTTCTCTTCCTTCTAAGCTAAACATGGTCATTGTAAAAACATTTTTCCCACGTGATAATGTTTACTGCATACTGTTTTAAAACCGAGCAGCCAATTAGCAATGGGAAATAAGTGGTCCACCTTCAGTATTTGTTCGTTGTTCCTTTACAGGCTCTTGGCACCATTCCTAGGCTCAATCGTGACCCAGAATAACATTCAGACTCCTAGCTGGTCTTGTATTACACTTCGATTGCCCAGTTCACTCCACGACCTACAACTCTCTGATCCATGTCCCTTGGGCTGGGCTAAAGTCAAGCAGTCAGTAACAGATTTCATTCCCAATAATAGAACTTGTTGCCATGACTCCCTATACATGCTGCAACTTTGAAAACATTCATCTCAGTGCCAGAAATAAAGACATGAGAGACGTGTGTCAAGCCATCATTAGTTGACAAGGTAAATGTATAGATGACGTACTGGGCCTTCTCAGCTCTCCTCTCTGTGATCTTACAGCCTTCTCAGTCCGTTATGTGACTGTCCCTTATGAAAAAGAGCTAAATCACTGCAGTCTGTTCATTTAAAATTGGTGGGATGAACAAAGAACATGAAAATGTTGTAAACCAAAAGCAAAAGTAACTCAAATCAATGTAAGTACAGAGTTTATTTTCAACAAACGTTATAGCTGTGTTGCCTTATAATTACAGAATCCAGTAGTCCAGGGATAGGAAAAAGTTATAAACAATAATACAAAAGATGCTGAGGTTTGGCAGTAGACGTTAGCTGGGGACAGTGTCTTAGTTGGATTACTGTCAATTATTTCCAAGTACCCTAAATTCCCTACCCACGTTCCAGCTTCTAGGTAAGTGACGCTTCACTCTGTCCCCCATCCAATTAATTATTTCTCATTATTCCTTCAATCCAAGTAACAAACCTTGAAACACGAACATAGACACCAGGCTTATTGGGGCGTGCACAGCCAAGCCCCCAAGAAGTGACTCCTTGTAAAATGTATTTGTCCTTCTCGAAGCAAACCAGAGGCCCTCCACTGTCACCCTATACAGAGGGAGGGAAAAACCGGTGTGAGGATTAAGCTCCCATCCTTTCTTTATGGGATACCATCCTTCTAATATCCGTATGTAAGCTTTCCCAGTATTTGAAGTCAGAAAGGAACTTATTAACATATTATTTGAGCATCTGCAGTGTTTACGTACTTAGCAAAGTATAGTCAGCAAAACACCAACCACCATTTAGTTTTCCCTGGGGGGAAAAAAATCCCTTGTGAATCCCGCACCTATCTGCCTCTGCCGTGGGCTTCCTTTACACAGGGCCGGGCTGGGGACAGTCGTAAAGTGGGTGCGGTTGGTCCTGTCCTGTACCCATCACCTCCTTCCCTCCGGGAAAAGCCATCACCCTAGTCCTCAGCCAGCCACACACTCCAGGGAGGCATGTGGCCTGCAGTAATTATGGCCCTTGCCCCTCCCTTACTGCTGATCTGGAACTCAAGGCCCAAGAAGTCACCTTAGATGATCTGAATAAGCGTTCAGGGACAGACCTAGGAGGGTTCTGAGCAACGTTTACACAGAGGCCTTCAGATGAGGAATCCTTCCTGAATTGGCCACTTTGGGACAGAAATATCTAAAGGTCCAAGGTAGGGCTGCACAAGAGTAACTTTGATCTCTGTGGCCTTTTCTTACCTGACAACTGTCAATGCCTCCGACCAGATGCCCAGCACAAAGCTCCGTGGATTTGACTCTTCCGTTGAGATACTCATAGCGATTGCACACTTTGTTCTCAATCACGGGGAGCTGAGCTTCCTTGAGAAGACCAGCACCAAAGGTACCTGCATTTTAAAGGATTAAAGAAATGGTTACTGGATCCAAAACACGTTCATGAGGAAAATTCCACAACAACAGGGCAGCAACAGTAGATCCTTTGTTTGTCCGTGAGGGTGGATAACACAAGGAGTGCGTGCCCCATAGCACCAGAACTCTTTCTGACCCATGAAAGTATGAACATCATATGAGATTTTATGTTCCCAAGACCTGGGTTTAACAATTTAGGCCTGTTTATGGTGTTTTGAAGTTTGCTGTTGTTTGTTTACTTTTTGCTTTTCTTTTAAAACTATAAATAATTTTTAATTTATAAAGAGTTTAAGAAATATAATTGCTGCTGTTTTTACATACTCTTTTTCAGGCTTTTTATATGCTGCTTTTATGACATGTCATATTGTACAATTTCTTATCCTGATTTTTTTCAGTCAACATTGTTTCATAAGGACTTTTTTAAATAATGCTAACATTTTCATAGTTTAATGGAGAGTGACTGCTCAGTGGGCATGAGGTTTCCTTCCAGAATGAGGAAATACAGTGACGGTTGCACAACGTTGTGAATGGATTATGCTAAACGCCACTCAGTGGTACCCTTCAAAATGGTTAGAATAGTAGATTTTATGTTGTGCACATTTTATTGCAATAAACAAAAGAATAGCTGTCATTTACTGAGAACCTTTTCAGGCACAAGCTCATAACGTGGTGTTCTCATTTAATCCTTACAACAGTCCTATGAAACAAGCACTTTTATCGCTCCTGCTCTGCAGCTAAGGAATCTGAGCTTAGAGGAGTTGTGTAGTTTACCTTGCCCCTGGGTCTGTGAAGGCCCTTCCAGGGGCTCCTTGGCCACGGCCGTCAGCCTACTCTTGCTTCTGATGTTCCACATCTTTGCTCACACCGCTTATTCTAGTTCCTTGATATCTCAAGTTTAAATTCCCAGAAATCATATGGACATATTTATGGCTCCCAATAACATTGCCAAATTATTTTCTAAAAGGGTGTGACAGTGTAAAATGTCACTAGAAAAAAAATCACTTCATCTCACCCTCATTAGTATTCAATTTTTTTTAATATTAGCTAATATAGTAGGTGGAAATTGTCCCGATCCATTTTATAATTTACATTTCTTTGACAGCTAGAGAGTGGACATTCTCCTGTGTGCTCATTTTACTAGTTATACTTCTTCTTTTGTGAAACACTGCTTTATTTCCTTTGCCAAATTGAAATAGAACATTTGCAAAATTGTCAGAGGAAATGCTGTTTTTCCAGATGGACACGCCCAGGGATGTATCAGTGCCCTCACAAATAATCCAGTTCTCAATTTCGCAAGCCTGGCTCTCTAGGGTTTTGCAAAAATTTTTGCTTTGCTAGCACGGCACAGCCAAGAAATGAGACATTATCTCTTCCCCCCAGAGACTCCTAGTAAACTCAGACCACTGTCTTGGGTTCAGGAAACTGTGACAATCGGGCTTGACAAGGGCACGAAGAGGCTGGTCCTGGCGTCTTGCCCCAGAGCCAGCTCAGCTCTGGCTGGGCAGGGGTCGCATCCCTTGAGCTGAGTAGAGGTGTGGAGGGAGCACCCTTCTCAAAATATTTTGCGGAAAATTATTTTAGGCAAGTCACAGCTCTAGTACCTGTTCTCTGAGCAAGAGAGACATTCTGACACTAGAGAAATAGCCACCCCGAGTTGACAGGTGGTCAATGTGGCTGTGAGCTGGTGCTGCCATCCAGTGGTCAAAGCAGAGATGGCACCCTGAGGGCGAGAGGCCGACGGGGACCTCAGGACTGAAGGGAAAGGGGAAGCCTGGGGGCGCCAGGATCCCCAAAGCCCCAGGGACAGCGGAGGAGGGGCTGACCTGGAAGAACCCCTTGGCCTCAGCACTTACTTTGCGTTTGGAATATCCAAGTCAGGGAAAGTCTGGAAATGTGAAGGTGAATTTTGACGTGAAGGGAGAACACTGATAGAGCTGATGTCATTACTGACATGTAGGAAATTAGTAAACAGGCCTGAGTTTGTTTTGTGACTCCTGGCCCAGCTAATATTCTGAGAATCATTTTCTCAGTAGACAGGTGGGTAAGACCAGGAGAGCCAGGGCGCCCAGTGCAGGATGGTGGTGGTTGGAGATCTGTGGGTGGAGGTGGGACAGACGAGACAGCCAGTGGGCTCTGGGGTCAGGCAGGCCTGGGTTCCATGAGGGCTCAGCTACACACACGTTATGTGATGTTTATTAATGACGATGGTGATGATGGTGGTGGTGCTGGTGGTGCTGGTGGTGATGGTGGTGGTGGTGCTGGTGGTGCTGGTGGTGCTGGTGGTGATGGTGGTGGTGGTGCTGGTGGTGATGGTGATGGTGGTGCTGGTGGTGATGGTGGTGATGATGGTGATGATGGTGATGATGGTGGTGGTGATAGTTGTGATAATGGTGATGATGATGGTGATGGTGATGTGGTGATGGTGGTGATGATGATGATGGTGATGGTGGTGGTGGTGATAGTTGTGATAATGTTGATGGTGGTGGTGGTGATGGTGGTGGTGGTGGTGATGGTGGTGGTGGTGGTGGTGGTGTGATGGTGATGTGGTGATGTGGTGATAGTGATGTGGTGATGGTGATGATGGTGGTGGTGCTGGTGGTGATGGTGATGGTGGTGCTGGTGGAGATGATGGTGGTGGTGATGTGGTGATGGTGATGATGGTGGTGGTGGTGGTGGTGGTGATGGTGGTGGTGGTGGTGATAGTGATGTGGTGATGGTGATGGTGGTGGTGGTGGTGGTGGTGGTGGTGGTGGTGATAGTGATGTGGTGATGGTGGTGGTGGTGGTGATGGTGGTGGTGGTGGTGATAGTGATGTGGTGATGGTGATGATGGTGGTGGTGGTGGTGGTGGTGGTGCTGGTGCTGGTGGTGATGGTGATGTGGTGGTGGTGGTGGTGATGGTGCTGGTGGTGGTGGTGATGGTGGTGATGGTAATGGTGGTGGTGGTGATAGTTGTGATAATGGTGATGATGATGATGGTGATGGTGGTGATGATGGTGATGGTGCTGGTGATGGTGACGCAGGTCTGAGCCAGTCAGTGACTGGTTCAGGGGTGTACACATGACGTGAGTCCCACCTCTCGAAGCTGGGCAGACCATTGTTTGCACTATGGAGAAAATGGCCTTCCTCATTCCTCCTTGGCAGAGCCAGAGCCAACACAGCATCTGCAGCCATGAAGGATGGCACCTTTGTGCCCAAGAATGGTGCCTGCACTGTGACTGGAGAGGGCCGGGGGGGGGCCTGGGGCCACCATGTGAGCCTGCAGACTTTTCACCTCACTAAGAATTTCCTTCTTTTTGTTTAGTCCAATTTGAGTTGAATTTTCTGTCACTTGCAAGAAAGAGTCATAGTGGACACAACTATATCCCATATCATTAATAAGAGCTGCCATTTAAGGAGTGCATAGCATGTGCTCGGTGCTTTATGCACTTTCTTCTTGTTTCCCCACGACAGCTCTGCAGCCCGTCTTGCAGCTGAGGAGATAATCAGTGAGCATTTGTGACTTTTCTGAGCACCCACAGCTAGTGAGTGGGAGCCAGTCCTCCCATTCGGGTCTGACCTGCCCCATCCACCCCAGGTTCTGCTGTACAACCTGCATCTTCTCCGAGCCTCTGTCCCTGATTTGTAAAGCAGGAACAATATCTAACTCATAGGGGTTTGCAGCATTTCAACTTTTGAAAATGCAAAATGCCAGGAACAGTCACACATCCACAGGTGACACCTCATTTGCCGAATGTCCCTTTGCTTGGCCTCGATGCTCCCAGGCTCAGAAGTGCCCAAAGGGGGAATAGGAAGTCAAGGAGGTGAGGTTTAAAAATAGTAGGAAAAGCACAGAGAAAGGGAAGCTGACTTTGAGATTATCTAGACCAGTGGTTTTTAATCTTTTTTTTTTTAAGCCACAAAACCTTTCTTCACATGCAAGCTTATGCCAAGGGCTCATGTGGAAAACACAATTTGAAAACACCGGTTTTCCAGATGAGGGATTAGAGCCAAACGGAACAGAGAGGTAAAGTGACCTGTCCAGGTCTGTCCAGCTAGTGGCAGAGCTGGAACTACTCTCAGGGCTCCGAGTCCCATTGCAGCCCCCACCAACACCTCTGAGAAGGTGAGGCGGAGGTCCCTAGTCAGTCCCAGTGTGCCTGAAGCCGGGGGTTGGGAGGTGGCTGGTGGCTGTAATTAACAGGGTGTGCTGCAAAGTGAAGAAGGGGTCCCCAAATGTAGTTCAGGTGCTGATACCAGATCCCGCATGAATGTTTCCTCTCTTGTCCCATCGACCAATACCAAACGCCTGGAATGGGGACATGTGGCCTGTCTTGCTTTCCCCCGGCTGTTGGTCCCTCCCTAACAGCCGCCCAACACACCTTGCAGGTGGGAGTATTTGTGAAGAGGACTAGTTTAACCATAACTTTTGTTGTCACTGTTTCATACACATTTGGAAAGCCAGTATGGCCAACTTCACATGAAAATAATCTAACGCTCTTACCTTGTGGGCTGTGTCAAAACCTGCTTACCGGGGAAGCAACATTAACGTTGAAGAGACTCAAAGTAACAGCCCCTCCCCTTGCTCACGTCCACGATGACCGATTATGGGGACTTAGGCAGGTGCCCAGACAGAATCAGGAGAGGGGAACCATATTCACTGACAGGAATTTACACAACTTTCTCCGAAATGTTCATTTTGTCACACAGGCTGTAGGTCAAAACCAGCTCGTTATGTGGCTCATGTAATTTATCTCACCTTGGGTTTCTCCCCAGCCAGTGATGTAACATACTGTCCGGTCAGCAACCACGTAATCTGCGGGCGGCAGACAAGCCGGGATTACTTTGTCAGTGATGGCCGCAGGACTGGAAGAGAAACATCGCCAGTTACCTTTGACTGCCCGGCTGGGAGCCTTGTGCACCACAACCAGACGCTACCTGCCACCAAGCCCCTGAAGCCTCCAGGTGGCATCACCCTGCCTCGCTGACACGGAGCGACGCAGGGACAACCTTTCATCCTCACACTGGCCTGTGGTCACCTGGGAACTACATGAACTAAATGGATGTGAGGTGTCATTTAAAAGGCATCAGTTGTATACAAGAAACTGCTGGTGGTGTCGCCCCTGACGGTAGGGATGGCAAAGCCTCACTTTTCGGGAACATCCTGTGCCCTGCTGCAATTTTCTACCAAGTGCGCCCTTTTATATTAAGAGGGCCTGATCAGAGGCCCCGTGTGCAGCTGAAACACTGTCACCAAGCTGTAATAACAGCAAACGCATTGTGTGACAGAGCAAGGTGCTCCCTACTTGGGACCCCCGTTTCCTCATCAGTAAATGTGACAACAGCACAGTTACGAGAATCCGGTAACATGCTTGATATCTAATGAAAGAGGACGGGGAATTAGCATCTCGAGAAAGCAAAAGGGTATTGTTTTCAAAGAACACTCACAGGCCTTAGAGTTCCAGCAACTCTCAAACTTTAGAACTCTGATTTTTAGACTTGATTCTACTTTACTAAGTTCAAGGTGGGGTGGGGGGAAGGTGGGAAATGAGAAATGCCCTGTTCTAATTACGAATCATCGTTGTCGCCAGCTTTGAGCAGGTGCACTTTCTCGGAGGCACCAGCGTAGGCCCAGCCTCTCACACAGCTGCTGGTCACTGCTGCTCCCTCACGGGACACTAAATGCCTTGGACTCTGCACCTCAACAAGGGGCCTATCAGAGAACATTTCCAGAACCCACCGTTTACTAAAATATTTGTTCAAGCCATCGGGTCACCCTGACAAGCCTCTGAGGAGGAGGAGGAGAGGAGCCTTCATGTTTGCATGTTTGCTGGGGCTGCCGAGGGCCCTGGGGAACACGAGGAAAGTCAGATACTTTCTGGACTAAGCCACAAAGGCCCCTTCTCCCCTTGCCAGAGTGCCCGACATCCCAGGACCTCAACCCGGTTTACAGCCTGGAGCAGCTGCCCCATGTTTGTGAGCCAGGCCCAGAGGAGCCGCCCAGACCCGCCCCTCGCACTGTGCCTGTTCTCAAAATACCTGCCTTGGCTGGCTCCACTGGGACCTGTCTCCAAACAATCCTGACTTTAAGTGACATAAGCAAATTGATCACTTCATCAGGCTTAATAAAACATTTCAATAGGAAAAATAAAATCAAAGACGACTATAATGATAATAATACAATTCACGTTTGTAAATTGTGTGTGTGGGTTTTTTCCACATTATAGTTTTTTTAAGTGCATTGAAATATATAATCTCATTTGATTCTCTCAAATAGGTTATGAGGAGAGGAGGACTGTCCATCTGGAATAACTGACTCATTCTCTCATCACGAGCGTGTATTAACTGGTGAACATTAAGTGAGAGCTACAGGGGTAACAGCGCCCCTTATACTTCAACTCTCTCTTTTTGCACGAGGAAACTGAGTTCTGGTGCCTTTTTCAAGACCACAGCTAGTCCGTGGCAGGGCTGGGGTTGAAGTCTGATGCTGTCCCCAAAGCCCTTGAGCCTTTAATGTCACAGATGGCGCCTCCCCCCTGCCATGCAGCAGTGACGGTTATAAAACCCAGACATAAAACAAATGTCTTCACCAGCTTAGGGCAAAAACCACAAGTGAGCCAGTACCTGCTTAGCTTCAGCAAGGCAATGTCTGCTCGGGTGGGCTCCAAGAACAGCCTAGACACTTCGATTTGCTGAACATCTGATTGGAGATTCTTTTCTTCGTGTGCGCCCAGGATGACCCTGTATGCTGAAGGCCATCGGGACCTAGGAAAGAGCAAAACATGGTCCGGCCCCTTCACTAGCACCGATACACGTGGCCCTGTCTCCTCGAGATCCTCAGCCACCGAGAATCAGTGACTTCTGAGAGGCAAGAAAGGAAATTCACAATATGCCTGAATCTGGCACTGAAGGAATGTTCTAGGGCTCCTCTGGCTGGGACCAATGCCTGTCGCAGTGACCAGCTCTGACCGGCTGTTCCTAGCCCTACAAAATCACCCACCCTGAGACTTTCCCCTGCGGTTTCTCTGTGGAAACACTTCCCTCCTCTCTCGTCCGATTGCCCCGGCAGTTCTTCCCCAGCTTCTACACATGCGTGCCCTGGCCCTCAGCGTCCCCGCCGGGGACGGGAGATGGGGGAAAGGAAGGGAGGGGAGGAAGACGCCTTTAAGACAAGCCCTCTCATCAGTTGTCCCCGAAACCTACCTCTCCAAGCAGTGGGCAGCAGTCAACACCCACTCTGGCGATATTAAAGTGCCTCCGCAAAAGTGGTCTCCATATCTAGAAACAAAACATGCCAAGATTTTAGTTCAAATTCGATGGTTTACTCTGCTCCATGATACAGAAAGCCAGAAAGACATGTCCACTCAATTTTGACAACGTTGATATTCCCAGAGGAAAAGGCTATCACCCCAACATCAGGATGGTAGTGACTTTGAATTGTGCCCCATTAGTGGGATTTTTCAGAAGGTCCCACAAGTACCACTCTAGGATGGCTGTCGAGGTGCAGGCACAGCCTGTGCACAGGAGACAGGGCTTAGTGGCCCCACCATGGAGGCCTACAGTCATGGATTTGACCCCTTATCCCTGGGCTCCAACAGAAGTGACCAGCCAAAGACCTCACCTCAAGGCCTCTTTTTTTGTTTTTGTTTTGAGACAGAGTCTTGTTCTGTCGCCCTGGGTAAAGTGCAGTGGCGTCATCATAGCTCACTGCAACCTCAAACAAACTCCTGGCCTCAAGTGATCCTCCTACCTGAGCCTCCCAAGTAACTGGGACTACAGGCATGTGCCACCATGCCCGGCTAATTTTTTCTATTTTTAGTTGCTTGGCTAATTTTTTTTCTATTTTTAGTAGAAACAGGTTCTCGCTCTTGCTTGGGCTGGTCTCGAACTCCTCAGCTCAAGCTAATCCTCCCACCTCGGCCTCCCAGAGTGCTAGGATTACAGGCGTGAGTCACCATGCTCGGCCTTCCTCACAGTCTCTTTTGCTTCTTTATGACAAGATCTACGCCAGCTCTGATGAACGTTCTTCTGAGGGCCTGGTGTGATCCCCAACAGCGGTGATTCACGGGAGTCTTCTCATCTCACCTGAGAAACTTTACTTTTGGGGGATGCCCCCTAAATCACTAACTCTATACGACCACTTAGGCACATGGTAGCTCATAATAATGGTGTGAGCCACTCCAAACCAGATAGTAATGAACAGAAATACAAATTGCAAGTGCATGATAGCAAGCACCTTACTAAATCAGTCAGGAAGTAGACCGCACACAGTTTGGGGAAGAATGAATTTGAAACACGTGGAAGGTGAAGACTCTGTAGCAAGGAGTTACTAAACGGTAAGGTAAAGAAAAACGAACTGAGCACCAGTGCGCCGTGGAAGGAAGGCCTGTCAGTGGGGAGCAGCACCTGAGCTCACGTGCCCTGCGGAGGGACGTGAGGAGGAAGCAAAACAGGGAGCGGACAAGCCTGGTTCACACGTGTGCTTTCCGAGAGCCCCAAGAAAAGGGAATGTAGGAGGGGCATGTTCCACTGAAACGTAGCCCAAACTGTCCGAGTTCAGTAGGGTCAGACTGATCACCCTTAAACCACGGTGGTCACGAACTAGCATTTGTTCATGTGTTTGTGATTGAGTGAGTAGCCTCTGCATTAAGTTCAATGGTTCAGAAAAGTATATAAAAAAAGAATCTGTATCTCTGAAAGACTGTTGATAATTTTGTCCTTGTCCCCCCACCCCGCAAAGTGTCACATTTCTAAAAATAGCCCTTTGTTTTCATTCTACAATGAGGCAATACATAGCTATATAAACACTTAAAGCATCTTCAGTATTTTTCCAGCAATATTGGAACTTGGCGTAGATTACCGTGTCTGCAGATTTTGGTGATAGCTGCCCAGATCAAGGAAAAGAACCCAGAAAAATATAATTTTTTTATTTTTATAGCTTTTTTCCCCCCTCCTTTGGAAAATACAGAAATATTACTGATGCCTCAGAAGCGTTGGCTCAGTGTAAATGCAGACAGGCTGTACAGGGCTTCGTGCAAGGACGGTGTGAGCTGCTTGCAGGGCTCTTACCTTGTTCTAAGGCTGATCTGCCAGGGCCAGGAGTGCGGATGGGCCACACATCCACCCACCACCCTTCCGGGACATTTCTTGGGCTCCACTTGAGGCTTCCCGCAGTTGAATGAAGAGGGTGGGGGTGCTGTAGCACAAAGCAGGGAAAAGTCGCACGTGGGTCAGAGGTGGCAATTCGGTCATAGAATTCAAGATAAAGTCCAAGGACTGAATTTTTGACATCTCAAAGCCCAAACTAAATAGTAAAATGATAAGCATCTTTTGGGACATTTTCTCTGTTTCAAAAGTGGTATTAACACAGAACCCTCTCCTTTCGAGGAAATATAAGTTTTGTTTTAGTTATTTTGTTGGAGAAGTCATAAAATAAGTTGGTGTAGCTAAGCATTAGAGTAAGATCTTTTCTGAGAGGACCCTGACTGGCACAAATGGTTATTTGTAATTGTTATCCTGACTTGATGTAATATATTTAGAACATTGTCTCATCCTTCCTGTCATCATCATCATCGTCATCACCGTCTAAACCATGTAAAGTTTACTGAAAACTATAGTTGTCATCCCTGCTGAAAGGCCGTATTATTTCCATGTGAATCTCTGTGTGTGCACATATGTGCGTGTGTGTGTGATTGCATGTAACCAGGATAACTGTCCTAAGTTGAAATATTGCCTTCTTTCAGCCAGCTTCAGAACAGCTCCTCCAGGGAGCCTCCCATGACTAACCCAATGCCAGGGGGCGACGTGCATGCACTTGCCTTTGTTGTCTATCTACCTCCTACCTGCCTTCCCTCTGCAGCCAGCCTGCAGAGTCCCTGCAGAGTACGGTTACTGTCCCATCTTTCATACCACCCACTAATGCCTACAACAGTTCGGGGCTACAAAGTGTGTTCAAAGATGCTGCTCTGTTGTCTGTAGCACTTCAAGGTTTTCAGAAATATAAATGTAAGGCATTGTTAGTAACAATTGGAAGAGGACATCCTTTCTGTCCTAATCAAGCCGAAATTCTACACCCAAATGAACTGGAAACCTGAATTTTCCACATAACTTTCCATTTGCATGGCCTGCTCTGAGAACCTATACATAGAAGTCTTTTTCAGAGAGGAAGCATGGCATATAGCTAAATTATCTCTCTAACACTGAGCTCATATTCTGCTAGTGTGCCTTACAGATGGTCGATACGCACTAATCTACTAAAAGAATAATGACAGAGGTGATGGCACTCTGGTCTTAACTATCGAAAATAAAAGTGAAAGTTTCTATTTATTTTTACTTATTTATTATTTAGACTGAATGTATTGGTAGAAATGAAATAGTTATTAAAATCATTGACCACCAGAGACTCCTGCTTTCTCAAGCAGGAGTCAGGCCTGGGTATCCCACCAACCACATCCTTCTGTGGGAGACAGGTCACAAGACCTCCTCGTGTCTGGTCAGAACCCTTCTCACCAAGCTCGGGGTTGAGCTCACTTGCCTCATACCATGGTGAGGTGGGGGACCTCATATTCTATTGAAAAAATCCTCTTCCCATTCTTTCTTCTTTCTCCACTCTCTAAGAACCTGATTCTCGCACATCCGCAATATGGGTGAGGCTCCCAGAACTGCAGCTGCACAGTTCCTGCACTTCCCTTCCACGAGAGTCAAAGGCTCACGAGTCCCAGCACAGCTGTGGGGCCCGACGCTGGGCTCAACTGAAAGGCAGCCTGTCACACACAGCGGGCCCGGGCAGTGGGAGGCACTGGGGTGTGCCAGATGGGGCAGAAGAGACAGTCAGGACTGGAGGGTGGACGCTGACCCCATCAAGGGACTTTTAGGTGAAGGGGCTACCAAGAGAGCTTCTGCAGAACAGACAAAAACAGCCAGTAGAGAAAAAGCCAGCTATCAACTCATGCTAAACCCACAGAGCACAATGCCCTCTTCAGTAAGAATGGCCAAGTTGCATCTCCCTAGCAACCTTACCTCTCCTTCCTCCCTCCTGCTGTGCCCCAGGAATGGCCAAGACGCACACCTGGCCAGCGTGGTTCCCATGGTCTTCACCACTAGCCTAAACTGCCTCCACAAACAATCTCCAGACACTGGTTTTCAGTGGCTTTGGGAACCAGGCTCCTTCCCCCCAGCTCAAGGCCTTCCTCATGGCAGACACCAACCACATGCAATCCAACTGTGCGAGGGAGAAGTCCAGGACGGTTTTCAGTAACTAGGACAGGTTCTGTCTGCAAAGACTAGTCAGCAGAAAGTAAAACAGGCGCCAAGTCCAAGTGGCTTACACTGTTTTCCAGAAATACCCGTGGATTTGTTATTCCAATCTTTTAAGAGCTAATATCAATTCCTCTTTCCCCGAAACAATCCTCTTATGCCCTAGGAGCGTCTCAGAGCCATGAGGAAGGAACTCAACAACTGCTATCTAGGTTTTGTGGCTAATTAATAGTAACCTTAGGAGAAAGGAAATTTGGGGCCAATTGAAGATCTGCATTATTTTTCATTGAATTCTTAGGATGAAAATGTATAGGTTTACCATGTACATTACATGCTTAACTGTTTCCTTATATTTGTATTTTCTTTCCTCTCATCTGCCATAGGGGAAAGTTTCCTAACCAGTGACTCTAAATTTTGTTTTTCATGCATCCCAGGCCAGACACTGAAGAGTTCACCATCCTGGGGCCAATCAGATCACCTCTAAGCTTGCTCCTGGGGACTTCATATTTAGTTTAAGTTATCAGGGGAGGAGATGTTCCCCTAGCACATGAGGCCGGTAGTAGGGCAGGTTCCAGATGCCCATGACTAGCAGAGGGCTCAGGGGAGGAGGGCAGCCAGCTCCTTCCCAGAAGACCCAACTCAAGGCCCTCCTCTCCCGTCCCCCTCCCCCCCTCCTCCCCTCCCCTCTCCCCTCCCCCTCCCCTCCTCTCCCCTCCCCTCCCCCCTTCCCTGTTGCAGACCCACATCAAGGAAGTAATCACTGCATTTATCTGAGAAGCAGTTTTTTTGTTTCTTTGTTTGTTTTTGTATTTTCCTAACAAAAAAAGAAAGCAGCTCACCACACTGAGGGATATCACAGTAGTCAAAAAGTTTCCTGGGATTCGTTGTGTAGCACCAGGGACCGTTTTCGTCGCCATCAGGATTTCGGCAGTACTGAAAACAAGCAGGTGTGTGAGCCGCGGCTCACGTGGGGCAGATGGGGAGGGTCGTGGAGACCCAGCCACAGAGGATAGTGGCACATTACTAAGTAACTCAGATGGTCCCTGGTTGACTTCAGCAGTTGTCTAACCCATGAAGCCTGCTCACTGTCCATTCAGAAACTTTTGTTTCTATGGATTGCGCACCCTCCATGGGTCAAGATACGGAAAGCCAATATCTTCCTTTTCCTTCTTGTGATATTGCGATATAATAAGAAATATATATTTGTTCTCCACCCCCAAGTTCCTGATACAAAACTTCTAAATCCCAGAACTTTCTGGGCTGTAGGAGCATCTTTTGCTCTAATGAAGCAACTCTTGGTGGGCTTCTGGTAGCCTCAGGACGGGGGCTGTCACCAGGGGAACCAGCTATGTGATTAGAGCGTTGGAACTTTCAGCCCTACCCTTCAACCTCTGGGGAAGGGCTGAAGGCTGAGTGGAGCACCAGCGGCCAATGACACAATCGCTCCTGCCTACAGATTGACGCCTCCATGAAAATCCAAAAGGAGAGTTTCTGGATAGCTCAACGCATGGAGGCACCTGGAGGGTGGTGTGCTGGCGGGGGGCTTGGAAGCTCTAAGGCCACCTACATGCTCTGCCCTGGGCATCTCTCCCACCTGACTGTTCACTGCTGTCCTTTATAATAAATGGGTAAATGTCAGTAAAGTGTTCCCTGGGTTCTGTGAGCCGCTATAGCAAATTAATCGAATGCAAGAAGGGGCTCTTGGAAAAACAGACTTATAACCAGTTGGTCAGAAGCACTGGTCACAACCTGGAACTTGTGACTGGCATCTGAAGTGGGGGTCAGTCTCGTGGGATTTGACGTTATCTCCAGATATAGGATGTCAGGATTGAGTTAAATGCTAGGACACCCTGCTGGCTGTCAGAAGCATTATGCTGAGTGGCGAGTGAGAGTGGGGGCCCAGTTTGGTTTTCCAGACTTCCCTGCACATATCCCCCAAAGTTAACCATCCCACAGAGTGTATGGGACTAGGGGAAATCCTGCTTGGTGGGGTGCTGTTGGCCCATCAAAATGTTTTCTAGAAAAATCTGACTAAAATGTCATGAAGTACACCTCTGATCACCAGAACCTAGAGGACAAATACTAGAAACTGGAAACAGCACCCAATAACAGAAGCATGCCAGAAATGTCACCAAAGGGAAGTGAGAGGCCTGAGAGTGACTGCAGCACAGGGCTCTGCCTGCCTGTGCCCACTGCACTTTCCGTGCCAATGCCAGTTATATTTTAAGCTTAGTCCCCAGAAATTGCTCCAATTTTTTCCCCTTACCCCCAACCTTTCTCACCAATATCAAAGATGAGTCCAGGACAATTTTCTGTAACACGATCAATTCTGTTTGCAAAGATTGGTCAGCAAGAAGCAAATAGAGTCCAATCAAAGTGGCTTACGTTTTTTTCCAGACCTGCCCGTGGATTTGTCTCTGGAGTGAAAATGGTGTGACGATGGGGCTCCTGAGCAGCCCATCCCTGGCACGGAGTCCCGGTGACAGTGGTCGCGATCTTGCCCCGATAGTTTCTGCCGTTCCCAACTATGCACTCTGCAGGAAATGCAATGGGTGGTTACGCACTGCTCCGTGGCCCAGGACCACGGGGAATAAATGCAGTCATGTCCGTTTCTCTAGATGACACGCTCAGTGCTCACATTCCTCAGAAACTGGAATGCTGAGATTGCAATGAACACTGCCTAATTTAAGAAATCACTAGATATGCTTACTGGCTTGGAAATAATCACATATTTAGAATTAGAACTTTGGCTAGGGCACTAAGATAACCAGTTTTGGCCAGGTGCGGTGGCTCACGCCTGTAATCCTAGCACTCTGGGAGGCCAAGGCGGGAGGATCGCTCGAGGTCAGGAGTTTGAGACCAGCCTGAGCAAGAACGAGACCCCGTCTCTACCAAAAATATAAAGAAATTAGTCAGGCAACTGAAAATAGAAAAAATTAGCTGGGCATGGTGGTGCATGCCTGTAATCCCAGCTAATAAGGAGGCTGAGGCAGGAGGATCACTTGAGCCCAGGAGGTTGAGGTTGCTGTGAGCTAAGCTGACACCATGGCACTCTAGCCCTGGCAAAAGAGCAAGACACTGTCTCAAAAAAAAAAAAAAAAAAAAAATAACCAGTTTCATGACAAGGTGAATGGTAAGTCAAGCACCCTGGATGATTTGCACAAGTCCTAAAATCTCTGTTCACCCACAGAATACCAAAAATGACAGCTCTGGCTCCCCCAGAGAGAGCGCTGAGGCTTCCTTCCGCATGGCAGACCCACCGCCAGCACTCGAATGCCTGCGTAACATGGGAGCCTTCTGCATCAGAAAGATTTTCCATCCCTTTTCATCCCAAGGTCCAAATACGCAGATGTGCGGCCAGAGATTTCGTACCTTGTTCAGAAGAAGCCTCTACACTTGGAACTTGGGAGCGAGTCGGAGGTGCAGCAAAACTCGCTTCTGCTTCTGAGCATTTCTTCAGGTTACAGTACTCCCACCTGACACTCGGATCGGTGGTGTAACACCAAGGGCTTTTGTCAGCATCCGGATTCCTGCAGTAGTTCATTTTCAAGTCACTGTAAATTCCAAAATAATACAGGTCACAAGAGGTGGGAAAATCTTTGGGGGCACCCGGCACCCTCTAAATTTTGTTATAACAAAGTGTTAACAAGAGATTCGGAAATGTTCCCATTAAAGGAACAGTAATACCACAGGCACAAACAGGCCTTAACTTCTAAACGACTGTGTAAATTTCAAAGATAGATGACAATTTTTATTTTAAAAAATCAAAGGTAATATATGCTCCATTTAAAAACTGAGACAATACATAAACATATAAAAGAAAGTATCAGAATATCCTGGTTCCACATTCTTTAAATACATTCCTCCCGCATAAACTGATACAGATTTTGAAGTGTGTATGTTATATTTTTATGATGATATAAATCTATCCATATCTGTTACTCTCTCTCTCTCTCTGTCTGACTATATAATGATATGTAAGTTGGAACTAAAACATATTGCCCAAGGAAGAAATGATATACAAGACGATAACATTCCCAGGCCATCCCTCTTAGTCTATTTACTCATAGTGTAGCTAAACTGCTGCACATTTACAATGAAAACCAATCATGGAAATAATATCACTATAAATATGGTATTGGGTAGATCAAGTGGGTGTGGGTTTGAAAGACTTATACAGAAGCTGGCCCAGAAAACCAGCCCCCAGGCAGGATGTGGTTTCGTGTGGCCACATTCCTGGCCAGGAGATCCTCTCCTGCTCCCAGTCCACCTTCTGCTGGCTGCAGCCGCTCGAGGCTGAGGGAATAGGGATGACATTAAGGAACAGTGAGACAGAAAGCATAAAGGGAGACACCTGGGTAGACTAGGGGACCCGAGGCAGTTGCGTGGTTATGGGGGAGTCAGAGAAATTTGAGTAAGAGACAGAGTAGGGGAGGATCTTGGGGAAGCCTGGAGGATGCGATCCCCTTGGGCTTCCCAAGAACATTGCCCACCCTCTCAGAATCCTCAGCCTTGGCAGCCACTCTGCAATGCCGATGCATGACCTGCGGCTGTCTGAGAAAACTTGAGCCGTGTGGTGTGCTATGGGAATGCAACACCGAGTCTGGAGATGCCGTAGACACGTGACATGTCTCAAGCCCCGGCCCACTGTCTGGGCAAGCCAGTCAAAGAGTTTCCAAGCAGCTGTAGGTGTTAAAAAATTCTTTTTATATGTTGCTGGATTCAATTTACTAGTTTTTTGTTAAGTCTTTTGTGTTTATATTCACAACAGATAATGTTCCTTGCCATACACCATTGTCTGTTTTTTTGTATCTGAGATTTTTGACCTCACAAACTGAGTTCAGAAGTGTTCTCTCCTCTATTTTCTGTACTAGACAGTAAATGATTGGAGTTATTTCCTCCTTTAATACTAGATAAAATTTCCAGTGAAGCCATCTGGGCCTGGAGTTTTCTCTGTAGGAAGTTTTTTTGATTTATTAATATATACTAATATATTAAAGAATATATACATATATTTTCTTTA
Organism: Lemur catta; assembly: GCF_020740605.2. Taxonomy (NCBI): domain Eukaryota; kingdom Metazoa; phylum Chordata; class Mammalia; order Primates; family Lemuridae; genus Lemur; species Lemur catta. The sequence goes on from NC_059129.1 coordinate 141,126,349, forward strand.
GACTGTTCAGAAATCAATTTATTCATTGTCTGATTTACTTATTTGTTTTTCATCAGGAATTAGTCCATATAACCTAAGTTGTTGAATTAGTTAATATAAAGTTGTTCTTCATATTTTCTTATCTTTTAATATCAGAAGGATTCTATGGTGATGCTGCCTCTCTGCCTGTACCTGATGTAGGTGATTGTACTGTCACCTGAGTTCGTGACCATGTTAGCCAGAGGTTTAGCAATTATATCAATCTTTTCAAACAACCAATTTTTTGTTTCACTGACTTATTTAATTGTTTATCTATTTTCTTTTACATTGAATTTCATTTATTTTTATTATTTCCTTCTGCTTATGGCAGGTTTTATTTGCATTTCCTTGTCTAGATTCTTGTTATCTTAGATCAACAGTTCTCAATGATTTTGGTCTCAAGACCTCTTTACACCCAAGTATTGTGGATCCCAAAGAGCTTTAGATTTGATGATATACACTATTAACATTTATCGCATCTACTACAAATGAGAACTTTTTAAAATGTAAGAATACACTTTCACACATTTTTGTTAGCCATCAGAGAGATGATATCAGGACACATTATGTAGTCTCCAGAAAATTCTGCTATATCCTTGTGAGAAAATGAAAGTGAAAGAGGCAAATATAATCTTTTTTTTTTTTTTAAGTGTCTTAACTTCAGAGACTCTCCAAAGGGGTGTCCGGAATCCCCAGGTTTCTCCAGACCACACTTTGAGAACTGTTGGCTTAAATCATTGATTTTTAAATGTTTCCATTTTCTAATAAGAACATTTAAAGCTATAAATCCCTAAAAACATTAGCTGTATTCCACAAATTTTGATATATTGTGTTTGTATTATTATTCAGTTAAAACATTTCTCATTCCTTTGTGATTTCTTCCTTGATTCATGGATTATTTAGAAATTTGTTGTTTCATTTCCAAATATTTGGGAATTTCCTCAGTTTTTTATTATTTATATCTCATTTAATTCAGTTGTAGTCAGAAAACACATTCAGTATTATTTCAATATTTTGTAATATATTGAGACTTGTTTTCAGGCCAAGCATATGGTGTATCTTGGCAAATGCTCCACACACATTTGAAAGTGTGTTCTATAATTTGGCATAGTATTACATAGGGTATTTTCCATTAAACCTTCTATATCCTTTCTGATCTTTTGTCTATTTGTGCTATTATATTTTGTTTGGGGAGGATTTATAATTATACTGAGAGATAAGTAGGGAAGTCTCCAACTATAATTGTGGACTTATCTCTTCAGTTCTGTCAGCTTTTGATTCCTATATCTGAAGCTGTGTTATTAGGGTATAACATATTTGGCATTGTTCTGTCTCAATAAATGATCCCTTTTTACTTATGAAACGTCCTTTTTATCTCTGGTATTATTGCATGTCCTGAAATCTACTTTGTCTGATATTAACATAACCACTCCAGCTTTTTTTGATTCATGTTTCAATGGTGTATAATTTCCCCTACTTTGGTTTTTAATGATTGTCTTTACATTTCAAGAGCATCTCTTGTAAAGAGAACATGATTGAGCTTTCGTTTTTCTTCAACTTGACAATCCCTGCCTTTTAACTGATATGTTTAATCTTTTTACATTTAATATACTTTCAATGTGGATAAGTTTAAGTCTACCACAATGCTTTGTGTTTTCTGTTTGTGCCGTATCTCCTGTATTCTTTTTTCTTCCTTTCCTTCCTTTCTTTGAATTAATTGAATATTCTTATTATCTATTCTTGTAAGTTTAAATATTTTTAGTCTCTCTTTAACCTATCACATTCAACCCTGTATTAATATTACATAACTTCATGAAGAATGCAAGACACTTACAACAGTATGATTCTATTTATCCCCTACATTATTTACGCTACTGTTTTCAAAAATTCAACATATGTTAAAATAAAAACACACTGTTCTCATTTTGCTTCAAGTAGTCAAATATCTTTTAAAGAAATTAAGAATTGAGATAAATAAAATCTTTTATATTTACATTTACCATTTCCAGGGTTTTTCATTACTTAGCATAGATTAAAGTTCCCATCTGGTCTTACTTTTGTTTAAGATCTTTTATAGAATAGACATGATGGTGAAAACTTTTTTCAGTGTTTTGTTTGCTTTCTTGGGGAAAGAATATGTATTTATATAACACTCATATTCAAATGAATATGAATATTCAAATGAATATTTTTAAATTACTCTGCCAATTCTATCATTTCTTGGTCTGTTTGTATTGACTGATTTTTCTCCTCATTATGGATCATACTTAATGCTTTGTGTATATCTAGGAAATTTTTAAATTTATCTCAAACATTATGGATGCCACGTTACTGAGCAACTTGATTTTGTTTTTTAACTCTAAAGAATGTTTTTTTTTTTCTTCTTGAAGGCAGTTAATTTACTTGGAGATCATTTTGGCCATTTTAGGCTTGCTTTTGAGCTTTGCTAGGGTGTTTCTAGAGTAGCCTTTCTCCTAGGAATACATGATTCCTACTCCTAAAGCATGGCTTTCCTGGGGTCTCTATTGAATGCCCAAGATGTTCAATGAGGACTCTCTTCTTTGGTGAGGCAGAACTCAAATAGCTCCCTGTGCTGTGGGAGCTCCGTAATCTCCAGTTAGCTCGCTGCTCCCTGGTAGCTGTTCTTTGCCCAGCAGTTGTTCTTTGTCCTACTTCCTTTGTATGATATCTCCCAGTACACCTGAAGCTTTCTATTTTGCCAAAGACTTGAGGAGATGTCTGTGCATATTCCTGGAGCTCTTTCTCTCCACAGATCCTCTCTCATTATTACCCAGCCTAGCAAATCCCAGCTGCCTTAGGAATCCCAAACTTCATGGATTGGAGGTTGGAAGGACAGGATTCCATGGTGGAAAGATTGCATTGATCTTTCGTGGGGTTGTGGCATGGTCCTGTTCCCAAGTGTCTGGTCATTTGTTCTCCTGAGTTTTGCATTAATGTGGCCTCACCACTTCCTTGTATCCCCTGTCCCTACAAAGCTACTCAGGAACAGTGGACAGTCTATAATTTCTCTCCTGTCAGACCTCTGACCCAAAAGCAAGTTTCCTGCGCATTTTGCCTCAGAGACTGGCTCTAAGAGAAAGATGATCCTAAGGAGTTAGCATAAAAGATAGCTCTTCTAAGAGAAACTTATGTTGGCTGTTGTTCCTCTTATGGTTAAAATCAAAGACCTACGCATTTGGGTATTTTTCTGGGGTCTTCTCATGTCGATGTGGTGTCATAGACGACCAAGACTGACATTTCCTTCCTGTGATAGTGATGGATGATGTACCTCGGTAACTTTGCCCATTCCCCTGGTAGCACTCCTGGACCACAGGGGTGTGCTCAGGTGGTGCTAAAATTAAAATAGAAGAAATCAAGCTTAATAAAGGCTGAAACAGAAACATGTGAAGTGATTCATGACAAAAAATAGTTCATTAATCTCTGGGAATTACCACTGTTCTCTTTTCCATATTAGCAGACAGATTGACATGCAAAAAAATTCAATAAATTCATAGCATTCCAGAACTTTAATAACCTAGCCTTTCTTGGGAATATTTAATTTAAAACAGAGGGAAAAATAGCCAAGTCAGAGAGCATGGCTGTCAGTGGGGGATCACACTTGAAACCCTTGGACATTTCCCCAGACCATTTGCTCATGCAAAGCCAAAGCCTTAAGCTTCCATGGAATGGGGCAGGAAACGGTGCTGCATCTAGGACTGCAGGCAAAGATCCACTGTTTCTCAGACATAGGTACAGGCAAAACCTCTTTCCCCTGGAGGAGAGACAAGGAACCCTCTTGCCCAGGATCCTGCGTTGACACAAAGCAGAAGCCTATTACTCTTCCACTCCAGGCCCTCCACAGATACAAGTTCCATGAGAAGGAGGAGCAAGAACACTGAGAAATCACTACTACCAAAGCCTAGGTGTGCAGAGCCTACCCACATAAAACATCACCACTGAGTAATAAAGCAACCCACCTCAGAGATGACTACATCTAGAAGCTATCTGATTGGGATTGTAAAATAATCATGATTTAAACATTAAAGAATCTTGTGGTAAAGGTAGACATTATGCATGGATAGATGCAGAATTTCAGCAAAGAGATGGAAAGTCTAAAAAAGAGTAGAATGAAATTGCTAGACATGAAAACCATGGTATCAGAGATGAAGAATCCTTTCAATGGGCTGATCAGCAAACTACACAGAACAGAGGAAATAATCAGTGAACCTGAAAATAGCTTAATAGAAATTATCCAGACTCACACACTAAGGAAGAAAAGAGTGATTGAAGAAAAAAAAACAGAGAAAACATTCAAGAGTTATGAAACAATGCGAAGTGGTATAACATTTGGGCACCTGTAGTCCAAGAAGGAGAAGAGAGAGAGTGAGATGGGAAAAAAGAAATATTTGAACAGATAATGGCTAAGAATTTTAAAAACATAATGAAAATCAATAATCCACAAATCCAAGAAGCTCAGAAAACCCAAGCAAAATAAAATAAAAAAAAATTAAACATACTCAGATTCACCACATTCAAACCACTGAGAAACAAAGATGAGAGCAAGTCTTAAAGGCAGCAGGAGAGAAAAGAAATACTGACTATGTAGGAAGAAGGGAAGACAGAAGATAATGGAGTATCACCTTTAAAGTGGTAGAGTAAATAAAACTGTCACATTGGTACTCATAGCCAGCAAAATTATTTTTAGAGACTGAAGGCAAAATAAGACTTTTGCATACATACAGAAGCTGAAACACTTCATCAGTAACAGTCTTGTGCTACAAGAATTGCTAAAGGTTGAGTGTTTTACAGAAGGAATATGACACCAGATGGAAATGTGGATCTACACAGAGAAATGAGTAGAGCACTAAACATGGTAAAATAAATGAGTAAATAAAATGTAAAAAATATTTGTATGTATAATCACTTTAAAACACAACTGACCATTCAGGGCAAAAATAGTATCAATGTATTACGAGATTTACAACATAATAGAAGTAAGCTTCTTTTAGAGAGGACAATAGCACAACATTGTGGGAGGAAGGAAATAGAAACACAATGTCCTAAGGTTCTTATACCATACAGCAACTAACTAGAATGAGATTATTTGTAGGTGGAATGTGGTAAGTTAAAGATGCATATGGTAAACATTAGAGAAAATGCTAAAACTATGAAAACTGATTTACCTAATAATTAAGTAGTGGAGATAAAAGACAATCATAAAAATACTCAATTCAAATGGAAGTGGAAAAAGCCAAAAAAGAAACAAACCCCAAATAGGATAAAGAGAAATACCTAACTTCATGGGAGATTTAAATCCAACCATATTAACAATTACATTCATATAAATAGTCTAAACAGCTCAATTAAAAAGCTGAGAAAAGATATATCATACAAATGCTAGTGAAATGGAGGTGCAAAGGCTGTATTCATATCAGCAAAAATAGACTTGAGAGCAAGAAATATTTCTAGAGACAAGAAGTGTTATTACATAATGATGAAAGGGTCGTTTCACCAAGAAGACATAACAATACTAAATGTGCGTGTGCCTAACAATATAGCTTCAAAATACATCAACCAAATAGGGCTAGAACCTAAGAGAAACAGACTAATCTACAGTTAAAGTTGCACCTGTCACCATTCATCCCTCGGAAAGCAACAGAATAGGAGACACATGAACGGCACTAACGATCACCTTGACCTAACTGACCTAGAGAACACCCTACCAACAACAGCAGGAGCCGCAGTCTTTTCAAGAGCACAGTAAACATCCACCAAGATGACTATATTTTGAACCCTAAAACAAACCTCAACAAATTTAAAATAACTGAAATCACACAGAGCGTGTTCTCTGACCACAACAGAATTAAGCTGAACAAAGCCGCTGTGTGTTGTGATGACAGCACCGGAGTATTAAGCTAGGGAGGAAGTCTGGGCCTCAGTAAGCGCTCACAGCCCGTGGTACCTGATGCATCCAAGTGTTCTGTGGAGAGCTGAGAGGCCCCACAGGACGGTATCTCACAGTACTCCCACCTCACTGCGCTGTTGGTTGTATAGCACCAGGGGGCCGTTTCTCCATCAGGGTTACGACAGTAGTTCTCATCCAAATTTCTGGGGGGAAAAAGTGACTGTGAGATTGGCTTTCCAAAAAGGCTAAATAAACAAGGTGCACGCATGCTTGTTTATGGTGATATTGGATACACATCCAGCTGACAGTCTAGAGTCACACAAACTGAATAAGAGGTGCCAGAAGGAAGCTTAAGCAGCCAGGATTTCATAGAATTCCATAGAATCATGGCCCAGATGCTCCTCTTGGGTAAGTGGTTGAAATACATTCCCTGGCTTTGTATGGCCAAATGAAATAGGTCTTTTGCTATGTGTTGGGCACTGTGCTATATGCTCGAAATGCAAGGGATATTTTCCACACTATTCCTGCCTCTATGAGTATACATCCTAGCCATGGGATTTGAGGGTTACAGAGCAGAGGTCCTCAAACCTCAGAGTGCATTCAGTGGAGGGCTTGTCAAAACATATTGCTGGGGCCCATCCCTAGAGCTTCTGAGTTAATAGGCCTGGAGCAGGGCCCCAGAATTTGCATTTCTAACAAATTTCTGGTGATGCCAATGCTGCTGGCCTGGGAAACCACACTTTGAAGACAAGTGTTAGGGGGGAAACAGTGCTGAATTTCACTTCCCTTGCACATGACGCTATCAGTTTTCATTCCAGAATACTTTAATCCTGGAATCCTATAGGAACTAAAACTAAGGCAAAGTCAGTGGGATTTCACATTCCACAGCGGCAGAGAGGGAAGGAGACCAGAGGGGACTTACTTGCAGGGAAAGTTTTCTGGTGTCCTGTTGTGTTTGTGAGGGGTCTGCTCACTCCAGCGCTGGCAGGTGTGCCCGGACACGGTAACAGCCACCTTCCCACGATAGCTTTCACCTCTTCCCTTCAGACACTGGTGTGTTGGGCCAGTAGATGGTGGGGGTGTTGCTTGAACGGGGAAAATAAACTGTTTTACAATGAATATTTTCACATAAAGAATGCACAGATGGGTGTCAGGGAGAACAGATGCAGGGTGCCGTAGCCTATCTTCTCCTCTGCTCAGCCTGTCTTGGAATCTGGCAACTGAAAGCTGTTCAGCATTCTCAGAAGAAATCAGGCGAGCAGGACCTATGCCTGCGAGTCCTTTTCATGGGGAACTCCTCCAGAAATAGACTCCTGGGCAGATGCTGCTTTCTATGCTCAGTTCATCATGCACAGTGAGTGTCAATCTGTGTCACCCCCACCGCAAATCCTTACATATGCCAGTGGTCCATGCTCTTTTGTGAAGAGTAAATTATTCACTGAGTAAACATAACTGAATGACACCTGATATTCCACAAAGCCAAACAACAGAGAAGGAGTCCGCAGAAAGAAGGCAAAATATTTGTCCAAGGAAAAGTGTGTGCATCCAGAAATCAAAACATTCTTGAGGAAAAAAAAAAAAAGGAAAAGAGAAACTGATGTTCACAAAGAGGGAGAATACCTGAGCTCCCCAAAGGATGATTTTTCAGAGCAAAGGAGGGGAAGCCAGCCCTCACCGGATCCTTTTTAGCTTGTGATGACTGTCTTTGTGTACACTTCTAATGCCTTGCTTCAGATTCTCAGAGAAGGAAAATATTGTAAAATTGCTTTTTCCATGACACTTCTGCTAGGTCTGCCATTTCATCTTCTCCTGAACTCTCCTCCCCTGCTGGGCCCAACTTGGACATACTAAAAACTGGACATTCACAGACACTCCTCTGTTTACAAGGCAACAGACAGAACTCTGGTTGACAATGAAATCCATGTACCACAGAGCATGCGTCTGATTCCCCTGTAGCACAGCGAAGAGTAGGATAACAGAGATACCACCCCAGAACCTACATTTAAGTGTAATCATAAGAGGCAGAAGTCTCTGATAGGAAAAAAAGAAACAAAAACAAAAACATAATAAATGGATGCTCTGATCAATTACCTACAGTAACCACTAAATTGTTTTAAAAGAGCAGGGAGATCCCACTGGACTTGCAGGTCACTTTCTGGGCACTGCACTCTGCACGGATGCATATTTTCATTTTGCTTTTAAGCCCGGAACAGGTCCGGACGCGGAGGGCTGGGCATGCGCCCTACTTACTGCAGCGGGGGATGTCGCAGAGCTCCCAGCGCTTGTTGGGATTGGTGGTGAAACACCAAGGGCGGGGCTCCCCGTCAGGGTTTCGACAGTAATTCATCTTCAAGTTCTTGTTTGGAAATCTGAATGGGCAAGAGGGTTTCAACAGCACTGAACACTTACATTCACGGATGGGAATCTTTTTGAATGAGCAAACATTGAGCACCTGCTGCGTGCTAGGTACAGTCAGGCACCAGGGTAATTGGATGAAGGCAGTCCTCAAAGAAGAAAGATAGGCTCAGAATTACAAGGGCTTATTTTCTTTTTTAGAAATCGGGGATGGGGGCAGAGAGCCCCCCCCCCATTATGTTGCCCAGGCTGGCCTTGAAGTCCTGGGCTCAAGCAATCTTCCTGCCTCGTGCCCGGCTGCTATGGGCTGTTTTCTAACAGCTTACATGTGTAGAAATCATTCAGCAGCATCAGTAACCTTATCATTTTGGCAATCTGGAAAATTGATGTAAGCAAACTCTAGCTATTCAGCTGCACATGACGGCAATTTTTAACATACAAAATGCTCACTGCCTAAAAATAGTCATTTGGTACATAACACAGCCAAGAAATTGGCATCTTCATGGCTTAAAGGCATGGTCCTGCTGATCCACTTGGCTCTGGTCCTGCCAGCCCTGGAGCTGAGAGGAAGCCAGAGAGAAGCCATGCTCCCGTGAGCGGCTTGCAGCGCAGCGCCGGCGCCAACCCTCTGGGGGGCACGGGTGGCTCAGGCTGCGGGCAGGATGCACGGCACGCCTGGTGGCCCTCTGGGCTTATTCCCTCCCTCTCCGAAGTTGTAAATGCTCAATCGGGAGGCACAGAGCAGCCATCAGTGGCTTAAGCAGTCCTCTTCTCCTTCTGGTTTCCTGCAGTGAATTTACCCAGCTTGAATCCTTGAGGCCTTTATTGTATCTCCCCTTTGAAGGATGGCAACTGCTGGGCTGTGAGCTAGCTATTCAGAAAGGGAGGTGCAAACATTGAGCGGAGTTGTTTTCCACAATGAAAGCTGTGGCTTAGCCTCATTTCTGCATTTCTTATGAGCTCTGTTCCGGTCGTGCAGTCTTCATAGAAGGAAGAGAAAGACCCGGGGCAGCTACAGAGCGGGAAGTGTTTCCAGTACAGCTAATGTGAAATAGAATATGCACAAAACCTTACTCTAGGCGTCAACATTACTTACTAGAGTAGGGTCTCTTACTCCTATTTTAAATTCATGGTCCCCTTTGAGAATCTTGTGGAAATCATGAATCCTCATCCCAGAAAAATGCACAGATATAAACACACATAAAACATCGGGGAATTCACAAAATCCACCATGTTCACCCGTAGATGATAGATTGGGAAGCCTTGAATCTCATCAGTATAAAGGGAAAGGAAAGGAAAGGCGTAAAGAAAAGAGGAAAATATTTGGAAAATACACAAGCCAGAGGTATCTGTGTTTCTCAGTACAGATTTCAATGCATTCATACACGTGTTAGGATTGCAATGTGTGTACAAGTCAGCCGATCCGGTTATAACACAAACGCAGATTCGGACGGTCTGAGATCCTGCCTTTGTAACAAACCCTCAGGTGATATCACCACTGCTGGTCCATCCATAGACCAGATTTTGAGTAGTAAGAATGTACACTTCACTTGCAGTCTTGTGGGAGGATGCCAGCTTTGAAATTCAAAAACAGCAAGTGTTCACTTCTGGAGGAATGGTGAAAATATCTAAATATTTTTAATAAGAGTAAATGTCTGAGAGAGCTACAGAGTCTGAAACATGGAATGTTTCCCCCCCGTGAGACTTACTTGGAAGGAATGTATCCGTGAGCATGTGGGCTCTGAGAGTCCCAGGCCTGGCATTCCAGGCCAGACATGGTCTTGGAAATTTTGCCCTGGTAGTTTTCTCCACTGCAGTGCATGCATTCCTCTGGGCAGAGAGGGGACGAAAGAGAGAGAGGAAGTTACTCTGATCATTCAGATGACTGCCAAATATGCTGGCCCCGCTTTGCAATTGCAGTGCTAGAGTTTCTGATTGTGCTCATGGCCTCATGGGAGAGCAATATTCACCTGAAGGGACAGCGCTTCTCTTTTTATATTGTTGAGAAGCATGACAGGATGTTTTTGCTTTCCTAAATTATTCAGAAAATGAATCTTTGATTTAGAATTATTGAAGTCATATGGTGAGGCACAGTAATATGTGACTTAAGTTCTTACAGGGTAATAAGGAAAACAGGGACAGATTTAACACAAAAATGATACATTCAGGACACTTAAAGGCCAAATGACCTATAACAGTGTACAAGTAAAGGATCCCCGTAGTTCAGATAGATAAAAGTGAAGGGAGAACTGAGCTGTCACAAGGTATGATATCCACATTGTCGCTCGCATAAATCCCACCTTTATCTATTCCCCGTTGCACTAATAAATGTAGACAGAAATATGAAATGAAGATGTTTCTTCCGTATGACACTGTTAACATTTTTAGCATTAACCTTTAAAGTACACTATTAAGTTGGTTGGTCCATTAAAATAATGCATTGCTGATTTAAAAACTGATTTCATTGCTTAGCTCCAACTAAACTACAAAGTCTACCACATTAAATAAATGGTGTTTATTTGAATTTTATTGATTTCATGGTTTTATTTTAATTATTTAATTGTAAATTTGGGGTTTTATACTGTGTAAGAGTTTTAAGCATAAGAAGCTGTGTCTAGAATTTAGACCTAGTTTTATATTTGTAGATGCTGAAGTAACATTTTCTTTCTTTCTTTTTTTTTTTTTTTTGAGATGAGATCTCACTCTGTTGCCCAGGCTAGAGTACAGTGACGTCATTGTACCTCACTACAACCTTGAACTCCTGAGCTAATGCTATCCTCAGTAGCTGGGACTACAGGTGCATGCCACCATGCCCAGCTAATTTTTTTATTTTACTTTTTTGTAGAAACAGGATCTCTCTATGTTGCCCAGGCTGGTCTTGAACTCCTGGCCTCAAGCAACCTTCCTGCCTCAGCCTCCCAAAGTGCTGGGATTATCGGCATGAGCCACTGCGCTCATCCTGAAGAGTCATCTTCATAAAAATAATTCACATTAATAGTTGGGGTCTGAGCAAATTTTTGCTCCTTTCTAAGGGGTGAATACTTATTCAGTTTCATCGTGCATGGCAATAATTGATTATTAATAATATCCCAGAGGGAAATGGCTTTACAGTAAATTACTTTATAGGTGAAGGGCAGATATGGAAAGATTTTCTAGGGCCAGTCCTGACCTTCACACTCAGGAATGTCGCAGTAGCCGAATCTCTGGCCTGGGTCGGTGGTGTAGCACCAGGGCCCCCGCTCGTCGTTGTCTGGGTTCCTGCAGTAGTTCTCCTCCAGCCCCTCTGAGGGGTACGCATCAGGGGAATAACTGTGACAACGGAAAGAAGCACTTTGACTGTGTTCTGAAAATCAGCACGCTACCAGCAAGGCAGAATGAGATGCTATTTCCCACGCGAGGTTTAAGTTTCTGTCACCCAGATGCATTTCAGCTATGTGCTGTAGCATTTGTGGTGACAGGTTTCAATTTCTCTATTGATAGGCTGCTTCAGGTACAGTAGCTGACATTATCATTACTACTGTATTGACAGCCAAGTCTTAGAAACAGAGAAAATGTATTTTTATTACACAGTCAGCAGAAATACGAAGGCCTCAAACCCGAAGACCCAAATCCTTGATTCCTTCCAAAACGCCTGCTGTTGTCAGCTGCTCTTTCTCTGTAAAAACACTGTGGCTAATAGCATTTTGTCTGTGCGAATATGTGCCAGACACTACACTAAAATCTTTCTGTATGCTCTCTCTTTTAGTCTTAATAAAAAACCCTGGCAGGATGGTGTTGTTACCCCTGTTTTACGGAAGAGAAGACTGAGCGTGGCGATGTCAAACAAAACAAAACTTGCCCAAGCTTGAACAACTACTAAGGAGCAGATCAAGAACTCAAAGTTGATATGTCTGACTCCAAAGGCCAAGTGTTCTCTGAAATGCAGCCTAAATTATTAAAATAATGCAGATGGGGAAGGGAGTTGAACTCATTTTCAGCTCTAGAGCTGAGTTGCTGTGTAGAGATAACAAATTAGATGAAATGCACAAGACTTAGAGTCTAGAAGACACGTTTTATTTCTGGTTCTTCTGTGTACCTGTCTCGGGTGACCCCCACCCACCCAGGACCTCAGCATTCTCATAAAGATGAGCCTAGACCATCGTGTCAAATCAGCCAAGACTGTCCCTAAGGCACCCGACACTGTATGGTTTGGCCATTTGGTTGAATTGTTTTACGTTATCTAACGGGGAAGATTCGATCTGCTCATCTCATAGGGATGCAGCAAAGGCGGTCTGCTTGGTGTTGGGGGGCCAGAGTAACAGACACTCAATTCCTATTCCGTGAGCACCATTACTGAGAACTTAAAGCCATCTGACACCGCACTGGGGAAAGTACAAAAAGAATGACACTAAAATAAAAAACAGAAAGTTACCATATTTATATTTCATGTATATCTCATTTTCATTTTTATATTTTATTTACTATTTTATATTTTTTTGCTCTTTGCTCCACAAGGCTGAGGTGATGAGAGTTCCAATTTGATATGCTTGACATGTTTGCATCAGTCCCAGTCATCTCTGGTCTTTCCTCAGACTCAGCCTGGAACTCATGGCTTCATTGTTCTTTTTAACTAAGCTTGCTTCTATGTTCTAGGCCTCCCCGAAAACTCTATACACAAGAATAAATAGAAAGCAACCATTTTCTACTTTTGTGCTATAAATAATTGAACATCATCAAATTCTATATCAACATCACAAAGGTTCTATCTGCTTATTCACATATTCCAGTTTGATTTAGAAGTGATAGAACTATTCTAAATACAGTCGGCCCTCTGTATCCCCGGGTTCTACATCTGCAGATTCAACCAACCGTGGATCAAAAAAAAACAATAAAAAATGACTATACAATGATAAAAATAATACAAATAAAAAATACAGTCTAACAACTGTATATAACATTTACATCATAGTAGGTATTATAAGTATTCAGGCAATGATTTGAAGTGTATGAGAGGATGTATGCAAATGTAGGTTATGTGCAAATACTGTGTGTCATTTTGTATCAGAGACCTGAGCATCCAAATATTTTGGTGTCCTTAGGGATCTGGAAATCGATCCCCTGGGGATACGGAGGGACGACTGTACCGTAGATGAACACGAACACAAGAGAAAGTCTTACTTAGGTTTGTGGGGAACGCTGGAACTCCATTTCTGACAGGTGGTGCCATTTTTCGTTTTGGACACTGTGCCTCTGTAGTTCCTTCCCGTCCCCGTCTTGCACTCTGAAAGATACACTGAAAGGAAGGCCACACAGCGGTCAGAGTCTTTCCACGCGGTGCAGTGGCGTGAGAGAAAGAATCTGCGCCCCGGACACCATGTCCCTGCCGTCTGAACACCAGCGTTTCTATCTACGAAAGGGCTGCAGGGCACTGAGCCACCTCGTTCTTCGGTTCATTTACTCAGACACTACTCACCGGCCCCGTGTGTCAGGGGCCAGCTCCCGGGGACGCGGGGACAGCAAGGCCCTACCCTCAGGAGCGCACATCCTAGCGGAGTCAGGCAGGGTGGTCGCAGAAAGGTTTCAAGGAAACAAAGCATCAAATGAGAGAACTTCATGGTGGTGTGAGTTGCAGAGAACACGAGTAGCGTGATGCGGACGGGTGAAAGACTGAGGAGGGGCTTTTTAGACGGGGACAGCAGGCTTTTCAGAGGCTGAAAGAGATCCAAGCCACTTCTGTTTTCTCAGGCTCCCAGTGACATGAAAACGTGCCGGAAGGGGCTATAAAACTGTGGTCCACTTTAGTGCTCACAGTGGAAACTCTCAACCAACCTTCACTCAACCAACTCACCGCCTAGCCCCTGGGCTCCCTCCTGTCTTCAAGGCACTCCAGGGCCCACGAGCGGTGCACACGCGGGACGTGGGCACACGCAGCTGCCAGGCCTCTCTCTAGTGTGGCCACCACCCCTGTCCCCTCAGGTGCGTGTGTGCTTGCCAAGAGGCATTTGTTTCTGTTGTCCAACTTTCTTATGCACTTATATTTAATTAAGGATGATCTAAACTGAGAAGTGAAGATGAAAGATCTTGTTTTCATGTTGAATGCTTTTGATGAGTTGAAAAAGTAAAAAAAATTGCTGTCAAATCCACTGAAAGCAACCCTCTCTTACAGTTGACTATATAAGTTTGAGGAGAAAATCATAAAAATCTAAAGTCATTGTACACTCAGATTGGTTAAATGTCTAGATCTTTCTCCACTTCAAAGATAAGGAACATGATTATTGTCGACGACGCAGTAGAGCATAGTTTATGCAAGAAATGCACCAGGGAATTCCTGTTGGTGGTCCCATGTTCAAAGAAAAAAGCCTCTGCTCTGCATCAAAAGGTGCTCGTGCTTGTGTCAACTTGTGGTCTCAGCAAAACGACATAACGTGTCAGGTACATCTGCATCACCCTTTAAGATTCCGCATTTTAGCCAAGTGTTGTAAGTCATTGATCAATCACCTGGGGAAAGTACTTCTAACATTGCTACAGCAAACTCAAGCTTTCAACCCCACACTACCTATAATGATTGCAAATACGTCTTTATCGGGACACGTTATTACAGTAGACGATTTTACTCATCGAAAGTGTAAACTCAAGGCACTTTGTGAAAGGGAGGCCCCGGAGTCCGGGGAGACTTGGAAAAGAAGGTGCTGCCTGAGCTGAGACCCAGGACATGGAAGGAGCTGGCACGTCAAGGACAGAGGTGCAGAGGGTCCCGTGCAGGAGGGGTGTGTGCTTGGCATGTCGAAGGAACAGAGGTAAGCCCGGCGTAGAAAAGCTTAGCGCGCCAAGCAAACAGTGGCCCTGGGGAGATTTAACTCAGGACTCTCTGGCATTTGGGACGTATTTGGATCTTGTTCTAAGTGCATGAAGGAGGGTTTTAAGCAGGGAAGGTACATTTCTAAGAGATCGCTTGTGTGACTACCAGCAGGGGGACCAGTGACTGCAATGGCCCCAGCCAGAGATGATGGATTTGGGTGATGGCAGATGTCAATGTAACCTGACACAGACTGTTCCCAGCAAAACCCAGGCAGGTCAGGATTCCACAGTAAAGAAGCAAGCGCCAAAGATTGACTAACTTTTGACTTTTTGCCTCTCTGGTGTTTGTATGTACCCGCCAGAGTTTGTATAACCTTTGCCTCCCTCTTGTCACCTTGAAAACAAGTAAACTAAGTCTTCAAACTTCAGACTTCAGCCTCAGCCTAACAATCACCCCCATGTTCCTTCTGGTTAACAATTTACAAATGACATATTTAAATGGTAGCGTTTGTAGAGAGAATCCCACCAGGCTTTTTTTTTTAAAATCTGGTGGACAGTAAGTGATCCTGTTTATTTCATCCTTTACTCACTATTTATGAGAACCAGTAACTTCAACAGATAAGGTTTAGATTTAAACTCAATAATTAGAGGTAAACAGTGGTAAGGAAGAGGTGGAGCTAATGGAACCCAAGATGTGTCAATGCATAGAAATAATCCTAACCTAAAGAAATATTCTTTAAAATCACATTTAAGAGTTTTACAATGAAGACTGCAAACAGTGTTGCAAGTCATTATCAAGAATACAAGAAGTAGGATGTTTCTTATCCTCTTTAACACCCGTGATACAGAATATTTGGAGAGCTGAATTGTTATTATTAGTCTTAATACCTAGCCAACAGCAAAGTATAGGAGATAGTTGTTAAAATGTCATGCATCTATTTAAGTCTTCATAAGTTCCACGTAATGGAACTTTTGCATATCTAAAAGACATGCAATTTCCACTGAAATCCAGGCCACCTTTTATCCTAAAGGATGCAACAATTGATCCACATTTTAGAAGAAACTATAGAAAAGGAACTGTAACTTTTGTATTTTAGTACATTTTTAAAAGGAAACATTTCAGAGTCTGAGGAAAATATAGATCATGACCCAAAAAAAGAGAAAAGAATCAGTGGGAAATTTAAGAATAAAAATAAGGACTTTTGTCCCTATCCAAATGTTACTAAGGATTAAAAACGCCTCGAGGTTTCTGTTTTACCAAACTTCAGTGTAGAAGTTAGGGCCCAAGGACCATGGCCACCCTGCAGAACAAGTAGCCAAGGTCATAAAGAACGTTTAGACTTTTCCATCTTCTCCGGAAAATAAAATTTCAAATATCTTATTTTCCAGATCATAGAGGTAGAAGTAATTTTGTAACCCCAGTCCTTTCATTGTTCAAATAAGAAAAATGAAACCAAAAGAGGAAAGTAATACAGTCAAGCTGACATGTCTGGTTGGTGACCAAATCCTTTCCTAACTCAGAACTCAATCTCACTACACCATGATACCTTCATTATCTGGCCTCATAAATTAAAGATATAGAGGAGGAGGAGGGCGAGGGGGAGGAAGGGGCAAGAGGGAGAAGGAGGGAAAGGGAGAAAAAGTACCCACTTTTCTTTTCAAATAAAACGACATCTCTCATCCTAATGATTCTAGAAGACTTGCTGTTTTCAGCCATTATCACACATTGTTGCTCCTTGCTGTGATATTGGAATGACCTGAGAAGAGAATCAGGAAATAGGCAAATGCTTTTCCATACTTAAGGAAAGCAAATGTTTATTAGCAAGACACTCTATAGATCATCGTTTCTCATGAAGAGTCAGGGAGCTCAGAACTGCCGCCTTTCGGCGAATCGTGGCGCAGCATCAGTGAAGTACTGAAAATAACGCACCAGCTGGCGGTCACTCTTATTCCTCATACTTTTACCTTCTCCCCCTCGTAATTTTCTCTTTCTCTCTGTTTCTGCTGCTTTACCGTTTCTTCATTCATTTCCTTAATTAAGTGCAGGAGTATTTGTTTTTGTGTTGGAAAGAAGCAACTCCAATTGCCCTGAACTCATTCAGGTCTGTCTCTGTGACTTCCGGACTCCAGTAAGTTCCCCTTAACCTTTGCCCCTACGTCCCACCTGCCCTTCACCTCGCACCTCCCTTCCCCATCCACCTGGTCCTGCTGTGGACGCTCTGCTTGGGGCTCAGAGCTGTTGCAGCCACCTTTCCAGGCTGAAGGCCTGTGTGAAGCCTTTGCTCTGGCCAACGTGGGCTATACGTTGTCCCTGCCAGTAGGCACAGGGCCCTGCCTGTCCCCTGCCCAGAATGCCTCCCTGCCGTCCATGCTTGGCAAGACCTCACTCACCCTCAGAATCCAGCTCAGGGCTCACCTCCTCCCTGCTGCCTCAACCTCAGGGGCTGTTCTTTCCTCTGAGTCTGTGCAGAGCATGCATTGATGAGGCTACTTCACGGCACCTCACCTTGCCTTTTTTTTTTTTTTTTACATTATTTACATTATGTCGGATTTCTTTGACTACACGAAAAGGCAGGCACTGGATCTTGGATCTATACTTGTTTGCTCCTTCAGATCTATCTAGGACACTTTCATTCACATGACCTTCAATAAATGTTTTACTGGTGATGATGTTAGAAACTAGAGCTCAGACAAATAGCTGCTAATGTTTACATTGTGTATAGAAATAAACTACTTCCTTTTAGGGTATTTTTCTAAAGGGGACACCAATAACTCTTAACAACAAGCTGTTAGCATGACTTCAGATACTGTGAACAAATGTAATTGCAAACATTGATCCCGTTAGTTCCTCTCAAATAGTATTTTTGTTAATAAATCCATGAGTAAATTACTTGCTATCAAAATTATAGATTTCTGTTTAGGTACAACAACAATGAAAATACCTGCAAATGAATTCTTTTTCCTCCTCACATTTTGCTGCACATTCATTTATGCTTCCTGCTCTCAGCTGCTTCTTGGTGACACTAAACAGGGAAGCCCCCTGGGTTTTCACATAGTCATCCAGAGGGTCTGCTTGACCTAAAAATGGAACATAAAAGTGGAACAACTGAGGAAATCAATCAATGCCATTGTTTAATTATCATGACTTTTTAATCTATTTGCTTTGTATCAATCAAACGAAACTTGTTGCTTTGTTGGAAGCATAATATGTAGGCATAAACAAAAATGTTGAGTCAGGAAAACACTTCCATTAACAGATTGCAATATAGTAAAAGATTAACTAGACTGATAAAACATTAGAAGTATGGAAGAACTTCTATGTTGCTATATTAGTGGATATAAAACCTTAAATAATATCATGCTGTTTTTGTTACTATAGCCTTGTAGTATAGTTTGACATCTTGTAACGTGATGCCTCCAGATTTGTTCCTTTTGCATAAGATTGTTTTGGCTATTCAAGCTCTTTTCTTATTCCAAACGAAGTATAGAATTATTTTTTCTAGGTTTGTGAAATATGATGTTGACATTTTGATGGGGATTTCATTGAATCTGTAAATCACTTTGGGTAGTGTGGACATTTTAACAATGTTGATTCTACTATTACATGAGCATGATATGTTTTTCCATTTGTTTGTGTCATCAGTAATTTCTTTCCTCACCTACGGAACCTAAGGGAGAACCCAGATGTAAAACCATCCACATACAGCCAAAAGATCTTTGACAAAGCAGACAACAATATACACAATATATGGGGAAAGAAGTCCTACTCAATAAATGGTGCTGGGAAAATTGGATAGCCACATGCAGAAGAATGAAACAGGGTCCATATCTCTCACCACTCACAAAAATTAATAAAGGATGGATCAAAGACTTAAATGTAAGGTATGAAACCATAAGAACTCTAGAAGAAAATGTTGGAAAAACTCTTCTAGATATTAGCCTAGGCAAAGAATTTATGAAGAAGACCCCAATGGCAATCACAGCAACAACAAAATAAATAAATGGGACTTGATTAAAGTAAAAAAGCTTCCGCACAGCTAAGGAAATAATAAACAGAGCAAACAGACAACCTACAGAATGGGAGAAAATAGTCTCAAGCTATACATCTGATACACGGCTAATAACCAGAATCACAAAGAACTCTAGCAAATCAGCAAGAGAAACACAAACAACTCCATTAAAAAATGGGCAAAAGACACGAACAGAAGCTTTTCAAAGGAAGATAAATGGTCAATAAACATGAAAAAATGTTCAATATCACTAATCATCAGGTAAATGTAAATTAAAACCACAATGAGATATCACCTTACCTGAGATAGAATGGCTTTTATTAAAAAGTCTAAAAACAACAGATGCTGATGTTGATGCAGAGAGAAAGGAAAGATTGTACACTGTTGGTGGGACTGCAAATTAGTACAACCACTATGAAAAACAGTATAGAGATTCCTCAAAGTACTAAAAATAGACTTACCAGTTCATCCAGTAATCCTACTATCAGATATTTACCCAAAGGAAAAGAAGTCATTTTATCAAAAAGATACCTGCATATGAATGTTTATTGCACCACAATTCACAATTGCAAAGATGTGGAATCAACCCAATTTCCCATCAATTTATAAGTGGATTAACAAAATGTGGTATATGTATGCTATGGAATATTATGCAGTCATGAGGAAGGATGAATTAAGGCCTTTTGCAGCAATTTGGATGGAACTAGAGACCATTATCCTAAGTGAAGTATATAAAGAAAGGAAAAACAAACACCACATGTACTTGCTATTGAATTGGAACTGATGAGGACACATGTGCACAGATGGAAGTAAAACTCAGCAGAAATCAAGCAGCAGGGAGGGAAGGAGGGAGTGGATGCAAACCTACTTAACAGGGCCAATGAACACTATCTGGGTGATGGACACACTTATAACCCTGCCTCAAGCATAACAAAATCAATACATATAACCAAAAATAGTTGTATCCCCATAATATTTTGAAATAATAATTTTAAAAAACCTTAAATAAGAATAAATAATATCTGTTTGCTGCAATTACCATGTCATGATAGAAGAGTAAGACACCATCTGTGGCCAAGATCGATGTCGATTTGTCCATCCCAGGGAATAAATGGAACTTGAGGCTATTGCTTGATTTCCAACAATATACACTTGGGTCGCTACTGTCACTGTCACTTTAATGACAAACATTCTCTGAATAATTCACAAAAATTTTGGTGAGTTGACAATGTTGAGAATGAATAAGAACTGAACTAAATTATGTTGCCTTCTTGGGCAAAAGTTACTGGAGGGTAAGAATCTCATCCACAATACAAGGTGATTTTTGTACTCGCTTTAGTGTAGCGAAAGAACACTGTTAATTGCAGAGAAATGATTTTTTTTTCCATAATGCTGCCAGGTATCTGGCTTTTCAGAGGAAATGGTAAAAAAAAAAAAAAAAAGCAGAGCCTGGAACAAATACTGGCCTTGATTTTTCTGTGAGATAAAATTTGGGGCAGAGCCTGTCCAAAAGTTACTTTCCCTCTTGTTACTGCAGATTGTGGGCGAGGGGTTCCCGCTGTGTACCCAGTGCAAGGCTACGGAGTGCTCCCTGTGCCGAGGCCCCACATGACCCCTACCTGAGCTTGGGGAGCCCTGTTCCGAGCCTGGAGGTGCCAGCTGCCATCGTTTGGCACAGCATGCTAGTGATTTTTGCAGGAGAGGCCAAAGAAGGTTAACAAAATGGGACAGCAGAGTTTCCATGGGATTAGGCAACGTGGCAACCTTGACCCCTTTGAGGGGAGTGGTGGGGGCCAAAGGCAGATGAAGCGGGTTAAAGAGTGACCAGGCCGAGCAGCGGCAGAAGAAGGAAGACAGCCCTCCTCAGAAGCCCGGCTGGGATGGCCCATGTCCTCCAAGGAATATGCAGCCGTAAGTGCTTGTTAAAAACGAGGCACCTGGAGCACGTTTGCGTGCTGATGAAAATCAGCCAGTAGGAGGGCTCATTCGGGGTCAGATTCTCACTCAGAAAGGCTGTTTCTGACCACCTAAAAACACAAGCACTAGAGAGCAGGTGGGCGTGCTCTACGCAATAACCAAAGTCCTCTGCCAAAGTCCACCTCCCCTGCCTCCGCTACTCTGCCCCTGCTCGGTTTATGATGCTACAAACTGTAAGGGTGGGTCACTGAACTGGAAGTTGGTCGGTGCATTTTAAACTGAACATACCAAAAAGCACTTGATGGATGTATCAAAAGATGATGGAGAAATAGCTACTTCAAGCCCGTAGCCATGTCTTCACCCTGCATTTTCTTCCAGTTGGAACTCTCATTTCCAAGAAGAGTTGTGCTTTGGTAAATCTATGTAGATCAGGGTGTGACTTCAAAAACACACACTAAATCTATAAAGTGTGTCCTACAAAGAATTAAGTTAAACTTTTTGAAGAGTTTTTGGGAAGGGTAGCAGAGCAGGCTACATAGAAAGGATACTCAAAATGAATATTTCCATCTATATCATCCTTTAATTAAGTTACCTTTAACTGTGCGGTGTTATTGTGTCTCACAGGTACAGCTGCTGAGGTCCACCTTAGGAGCTGATGTCCCAAACAAATAACCCAAAAGAGAATCATTTTTTTTCTTTTTAATTTGAAAAATTTTCCCCAAATCATTTTTTCTCTTATTCACCTCCAGGACTCATACTTCAGTGGGGTTTAAGGGATTTAATATGGTTTATATGTTAGTGAAGAAACATTAAAGAAATCCTTTAGTAGAAAAAAATATTTCATTTTATATTATAGCAAGATATAAATGTACATTGCTACAAAAGCAAATATTTTTATTAATAATATGGGACTTTTTAATCACGATAGTGTGTGTATGTCTATGCATACTTGTGTATAAGAGAAAAGACTTAGTAATTTGTGAAATGCAAGATGTTTATCCACCTCTCACTGAGTGTAGCTATAAAAGAAATTTTTTTCTCTCCCCAGTCATTGCAGCACACTGGAATGATGAAATTCACTTGCATGGAAAGTGAGGGGAAATATATGCTCTCGAAAAGAATGAAGAGAGAATCCACCCTCACCCCAGGTTGATTAAGATGTATGTTAATTCTGTTGCAGGGAATTGTGTTCTAATCTAACCTTTGGATGTAGCTCACTGAATAAGTTCATAGTGTTCCAGGTCCTAGTTTCCATGGGCTGAAATAGAATATTCATACTCCACGTACACACACACACACACACACACACACACACACACTAATTTCCCACAAAAATCTCTTTGTTTAATCTTCTGCTCCGTATTTTATTTGATATTTCTTTGAATAGCTTCCACTAAGTTAAAATGTATTTGACTCTAAAGTATAACATGTATAATTTTATCTGGTAATTTATAGATTGAATTTCAAGTATCTATACATTTTTTATATGAAGAAATGCTAGAATAATTTAGGATTCCATTTATATGGAATGTCCAAAATAGGCAAATCTTTACAGACAGAAAGTAGATGAGTGGGTGCCAGGGGCTGCAGTTAGGAAGTAACCATTAAGGAAAGTAGAGTTTCTTTTGGGGATAATGAAAATATTTTAAAATTTATTGTGGTGATGGTTGTACAACTCTGAATATATTGAAAATACACCTTAAATGGGTGAATTATATATGTGAATTATATCTCAATAAAGCTTTTAAAAAAAACTAGAACATATTTAGAATAGCTTTTTGTTTTGTTTTTTGTTTCAGAGACAGGGTCTTACTCTGTTGCCTTGGTTAGGTGCAGTGACATGATCACAGCTCACTGAAGCCTCAATCTCCTGGGCTCAAGTGATCCTCTCACCTGAGCCTCCTGTAGCTGGGACTACAGGTATGTACTACCATGACTAGCTTATTTTTTTAATTTTTTGTAGAGATGGGGTCCTACTGTGTTTCCCAGGCTGGTCCTGAACTGCTGGCCTCAAGCAATCCTCCCACCTTGGCCTCCAAAAGTGCTGGGATTACAGGCTAGAATACCTTATAAAATGCTTAAACAAAGTTGAAAAGTGAGAAAAGCACTAGATTCCTTCTTCTAAATTCTGGTTTCTTCACTTCTTTCATTTGGGAGTTTGGTCAATGGGCAAATGACATGATTTTCCCAAGTCTAGATTTCCTTACCTATAAAATGGAGATGAGTATATTACCCTACCTACACCACCCGCTAAACAAGTTGCTATTAGGAAAGGACACACGCACAAACACACTCATACACAGGTATGTACGTATGTATTTATAAAAATGTGCCTGGTCTAACGCAAGCACTAAACGAATATTTGTTGAATTACTACATGCATACATCATGTGGCAAACTGGTGCATGTGCTTTCTCCAGGCCTAAGAAGCAAACATATACCTATGGAGAGCCTTACTTAAGCCAGAAGAAACAGAGAAATTCTGAGTCCAACTCCACAAACTGGTCAAGGAACAAAATATACTCAATGAGATATTTCATTGTTTAAATTTGGAAGTGCGGGGAATGTGACACTTTAACAAAATTGATATAAATTATCAAACTGAGAAACAGGCAAAGAGATTAACCATCTTTTGGGTTGTTAGCTATATTGGCTATTTTGTTACCTAAACTAGCCATTTGGGGTCATTTAGATTTAAAAAGTCACCCATTATTTTCTCTGCCCATTCAGCCCAGCACCCTGGCAGTATTCATAGGGAGATTAAATTTATTTCTTGAATAATTTCTCAATCTGAGATTTTGAACTGGTTATCTCAGGAATTAAAAGCTAAATTAAATGAATTGCACAAAAAGCCATAAGGTATGTACTTTAAATACATTGCTAGGAAAAAAATTATCAAAGCAGAAAATAAAAAACTTTAAGTCTTACCTGATTTCAGAAATAAAAGAAGGAGAAGAACCACTTCCTTATGTTCCATGTTGGGACTGGCCAGCAGTGTCAGGAAAACAGTGTGTCTCAATCCCAGGATGTTATTGACTTGCATAAGAGTAAACACATCCACAAACAAGATAGTCGGATTAAGTTAATGATTCTCTAGGGGGCCCAGGCCACTGTTCTCAGAAAGGTTCAACACTTCAAATATTACCTTAAATAAAGGAGCTTACAAAATGTTTCAGAGCGGGATCTGCAATAGATGCTGGGAAGTGGTGGAAACGCTTTTCCCGCATCCCACGAGGCTGCCCCACACCGCCCTCCTTCCCTCTCATTCCTCCCCTTACCCCTTCAGTCTCCCTTCCTTGTTACTTTTCCTTCCTTTTCTTTTGGATAAAATAAAATCACAAAAGTAGCTCACATTTGCTGAGCACCTTCCAAATGCCAGACCCTCTGCCAGGTGGCACAGCACAGGTTCTGTCAAACTGGGGGACAAGTGGTGCTGTCACCATCCTCATTGTGGGACGAGGGCATGAGGCTGTCCCAGGGTTACGTGGCTGACCAGAGAGACAGCTAAAAGACACAAACTAGTTAGGTCTGATTATGAACTGAGGCCAAGCGTCACTGTTAACATGCCCACATTCTACCAAACATAGAAATTACCATGTAAAAGTGAAAACATTTTCCTATTACCAAAATTTCTTAATTCCCAGTGGACTCCCATATTTTCCATAATCATAAATTATGTTATAAAATATCAATATTTCCCCTAAACAAAGTCACAGTGCATTACTATATTTTCATCCTCGTGAGAGAAAGCAAACAGTAGTAGAATTAAATGGACAGAGCTTGTCACAATTTTAATCGTTTAATCTGCACTTTTCCCAGACTTAAGGCTACAGTTAGTACATGTTTAAAACTGCTATTTTATGGTTCAAATTTTTTTAGGAACAGTTAAATTGACTTCTCTATTTTAGATGTGAGATGAGGGCAAGAAAGCATCCATTCCTCTTTCCAGGCTATGAAATTCCTTCCTGCAAATGAACTGGCAATGTGTAGAGTTGGAAGCCAAATTCTCCTGGGTGAAACATCCTCCGAATTCCCTGGGATTAAAGTGCTATGCCGAATTCTCCAGAGCAAATCATTCTGGACAACAAGGGGGTGGCCCCGTGCGAGGGGCAGGGGCGACCTGACCCCATTTCCTGGCGTGCGGTGGCAGCCTGGCTCCCTCCTCCCTCACGCTCGCAGGCTCCCCTGGGCTCCCTCTCACCAGCACCCGCTTGTGGAAGGAGCAGAAGGTGGAAGCAAGTTGAGAAACTAGTCGTGGGCAGAATTTTTTTTCTTGAAACAGTGTGAAATGTCTTTTAGGGGGCAATGTCGGTGTGTTTGAGAAAGTACTTTGGGAAAAAAAAACCCAGACTCTACTAATGTATAATGTTCCCAGTATGGGTTTATTCCCCTTTAACATACTATTGTAGCACTTCCTCCTGGACAAGTCACCTCAGGAGTGACATTATCAGAATTTCTATGTCCACAGGATTTTCCCTTTTCCTGCTGTTTTTGGTTTTGATTTGGGTGGTGTTGAGACACCTTTTGCCCCCTCTGCCCCTGGCGCGGGCAGAGCTCTGTCCCGGTGGCCCAGCCCTGGAGCACGTGCAGAGAAGAGCGAGGAGAGCCGCATTGCTCGGCTACGCCTGGGCTGGTGCACAGTGCTCAGCTACACCCGGGCTGGGTGCACAGTGACGGCCGCTGCGCTCGGCCCTGCTCGGCTTAGCTTCACAGGCACAGGGGCGGCATAAAGCAAGGGACTGCTCTGGATGTTTCCTAAAAATCCCACACTGCACTCGCGGAAGGACTTTTGCCTGTGGCTCTAAAGACACTAATTCAAAATAAGTCATTTTCTACCTGAAAGAATGGTGGGAACTGAGAAAAGAGATGTTGAAAAGGATACCATCTCTGTAGCTAATATCAGGTTGGACAAATTCTGAGATTTATGTTTTTTTATTTAGTTCACTTCATTAAGTATTTATTGACCACTTATTGTGTACAGGATTGTCTTAGGTTCTTTTATTAATAGGATTACAGTTGACCCTTGAACTATGAGAGGGTTAGGGTTGCCGACCCTCCAGGCAGTCAAAAATCCACATATAACTTTTGACTCCTCCAAAACTTAACTACTAGTAGCCTAGTGGTGACAGGAAGCCTTACTGATAACATAAAGAGCCAATAAACACATATTTTGCATATTATATGCATTACACAGTATATTATTACAATAAGGTTAGATAGAGAAAAGAAAATGTTACTAAGAAAATCAGAAGGAAGAGAAAATACGTGGACAGTACTGTACTGTATTTATTGGTCCTGTTAGAATGTCATCAGTTCACACAAGATGAGTCACCTGTCTGAAATGGGGTCCCCACAGCTGCATACCTCAATCTACTGTCTGACTTGTTCTTATAACATCAGAACTGTTCTCTGCTTCTTAGGAGCACTCTAGCATCACTAGTGGCACTTCATATGGGTCCCCTAGTGTTACTCAAGGCTTACAGTATTGCACTAAACATAAAAAATATTTAAGAACCTAAAGAGATCACTTTATACTGGAATCCACCATTCACTGGAGACGAACTGGTCACGCAGGGATGATGAGCGTCACAGGGTGTTTTAAGGAGACACGCCCAACACTTGAGCTTGCCGCAGTTGCAACAGGAGGTGGCTAAGAAACTATTACAGAAGAGTAGTATTACTACAGTTAATTTTATGGACTGTCAGGGTGGCAGTCTACCGTTGGTTGCTGGTGTGCTCTTGACCGAAAAATGACCAGACACACCAAAGTGTCAAGTCCAGTCTATTATCTTGGTCCTCTGGCTCCTTGCTTGGAAAACTCACCAGCAGGGCCAATGTGACAGAAAAACCACAGGCAGGAAGCAGTTTCACTGGAGCAGCTCTTTATTGTAGAACAAAACGGATCTGTCTCCACAAGTGGAAGGTGACAGGCCAACTCGCCGACTCACTGACTGACCAACCGACCCACTCTCTCCCACTGAATTCTCAGATTGTTTCCTTTTATTAGCCCAGTCTGTGGGAGGGCTCTCGGGAGGTGTGGGATGTTATCAAATGATCAACAGGTATCCTCAAAATTCCATCTAGGTATATGAGCTCCCTCTCCAAAAACCCCCAGTGCGGGGTGGAGGGGGGTGTGAACCACAATGCAGATTCAAGCTAATGGCATAATAATTACCCTTAGGTTACTCTAGGTCACTTTCTAACTCCTATCATGCCTGGGCCAGGGAATTCCCAGACTGATAAAACATTCCCTCCTTCCCCAGGTGTAGCAGTTGCTGGGGATAGGATTAAGGGTGGGGCAACACCAAAATGGAGCGCCCACCCTTGTGCTGCCCAGGTGAAGCAATTGCTCAAAACAGCACCAAAGCAGGGAACACTTTTCTTGCTAAGAGCTGGAGATCCTAACTATCCACCTGACATTACCACAGTTAATTTTATGCACTTACAATTTAACGCCGCATCTGTACTTTTGTTTACATTTCTCTTGACTGCAAATGGCGCCATGTGGGGTCTGAAGTGTTTGTGTGCATAAGTTTTGATAAATTTTACTTTGTATAATAGATTTGTGTGTACTTTATGGTAGTGAATGATAAAATAGACTGTTATCTACATATGCTTTTTGCATCATGACATACATAACTTTTTCTTAATTTTTTCAATATTCCTGGGTCCATGATTCATCTTTGAGTTTTTATTTTTTTATTTTTTTAATTTTTCTTATTTTTTGAGACAGAGTCTCACTCTGTTGCCCGGGCTAGAGTGCTGTGGCATCAGCCCAGCTCACAGCAACCTCAAACTCCTGTGCTCAAGCAATCCTCCTGCCTCAGCCTCCCAAGTAGCTGGGACTACAGGCATGCGCCACCATACCCGGCTAATTTTTTCTCTATATATTTTTAGTTGTCCATATAATTTCTTTCTATTTTTTTAGTAGAGACGGGGTCTCGCTTTTGCTCAGGCTGGTCTGGAACTCCTGAGCTCAAATGATCCACCCGCCTCGGCCTCCCAGAGTGCTAGGATTACAGGCATAAGCCACCTCGCCCGGCCCATCTTTGAGTTTTTTTCAAATTGTCAATCTCCAAAAAATTTTCCAACACATTTTCTGGAAAAGAAGAAATCTGTGTATAAGTGGACTGGCACAGTTCAAACCTATGATGTTGAAAGGGCCAGTGTTTGTAAAAAGGAAAAATCACAGTCTCTACCGTCTCTCAAACTTTCCCTAAAGGAACTCCAGGAAATTTTTGCATGTAAGATTTGTGGAGATTCTGTTGCTGCACTGGTAGCCAGGCAGGAGAACATTCAGATAAGATGGGAGACGACTCTGATTTCCCTAGCTCTGCCTACCAGGAGGCCTGCAACCAAGATCCACTCAGGTTCTCTTAGGAAGGAAAACATCAGCCGCTCTCTCCCAGCGTTAAAGTGGTAAGTTGTAAACACAAGGAAAGGCCAACTTCATCAGGAGAGTGAAGGCAGGTTCACCCCTCAGTCTCATCTGAGGTGGAAGCTGGGGCCAGGTCACAACTTCCCGGGTGACGCGCCTTCACACAGCCTGCACTGCACTCGCTGCTGGCCTGCCACTTCCACCTGCCAGCCCCTCCTGACGTCCATCTCCCCCTCCCTCTGGCCCAGGCTCTGCCGTCTGGGAACTGCCATTCTAGGACAGCTCATTACGTCGCCATGGACATGTCTGAATAGCCCCAGTGAGGACACATCATCTCCAAATGAAAACAGCAAAACAATTAATCTACCAAGGACTCACGCTAAGCATCCCTTTGTTGTTGTAAAGGTTCTTAGCAGGTTTATCTGCACCTTCAATGCCAGTATGCAGGTTGCTTTTGCAATTGTTTTAGTTTATTAGGGCACATCACCTAGGGCACGCGTTCCAATTAATCTGGAAGTGGCTTTTGTTTCTTCTGTTGGCCTTTTCCACGTGTTCGTTGGCCTTTGCCCATCAGGCCCTGGGGCCGTGTAATGAGATGCTTATCGGCCCTCGGCTCCAGGAGCGATAGTGAGTGCCTGTTAGCAGAGTGGTTAAAAGGTAATCAATCCACTAGGGGACCCTTCTAAGTGACATCTGACTGACTTACTCAGGGTTCAGCAAGGTGATATTTTCTTAATTGAGTTGTGGTAGAAGAAGTAGAGATGTCTTTTCATCTTCAAAAAAACATTAGTTTCCACTGGCCGTCTCCTCATCAGACGTGCTATATGCTTAAGAAAAACATTAGCAGAGAAGAGCGTCATTCCTGGACAACTTAGCCGCCTGCACTGAGTTGGCACCAGGACTCCGGCGAGGACAGGCCGGGGTCCTTTCTGCCCTGAGGTCCAGACTCACTGTTGATAAAACAGACGTGAACCAGATCATCCTTTCCATCTCGCACGTCCACTAGTCTCTGAGCTAAGCAAGGCAAAGATCTCACTTCACGGTATTGGGGGGAGAAAAATCATGTACAAAACATTAAAATCTTTTCAGAAAAACAGATGAGTTCATATAAAAACTGGTGAAATCTGAGTGAGGTCTGTGGACTGGTTCCTGACATTGTGCCCGGGGCAGTTTCCTGGTTGCAATGACGGATTCTAGCCACGGGAGACGTTACCCCCAGGGCAGGCAGGGCGGTGGCTGCAGGGGACCTCAGTATTATATATTTATAACTTCTCCTGTGTTTATAGTTATTTCAAAATAAAAAGTAAATATACAGGTCTACATATGTATACATTTGTGTATGTATTTGGATATGTGAGTATATATGTGTACATATTTGGATACATGTGTATGTATCTATGTATATTTTATGAGGACCTAGGATGATGTAAATGTTTCCATAATATTGAAGAGAACTCCCAAAGTACAGAAACTTGTCCAGGAAGAGTCTAAAGTTACAGAATTTCTAACTCAGGGTGCAGAACTCAGCTTTTGGCTGAACCCCATGAGCTCAGAGGATGAAGAGGCACCTTCCAGCACCACGCTCTTCCCTGGCTGGAGGACAGGTGGTTAAGGACAGACGGATGCCTGGAGCAGCAGCTCCTCCCTTCTCCCCGAACCCTCCTAACCGCAGTAACAACTCCTCTTCCCTCCCTCCCTCCTGCAGCCAGAGCAGCTCTCCAGCTCCTCAATCCCTTGATCTTGGACTTTCAGCCTCCAGGACTGTGAAAAATAAATGTCTGTTGTCTAAGCCCCGTCCCCCCGTCTGTGGTACTTTGTTACAGCAACCGGAGCTGGCGGAGACTCCTGGTTAGATCAGAGCAAGCAGGTGAGGGGCCTTGGAGGAGGGGAAAGAGTGGAAACTAGATGGGGCCAGGTGACTGGGGGAGGGTGACTACCTTAGGCCAGATAAGCCACTGAAGGCAGGGCGTGCCACAAAGTTGGGGACCCCCAGGTCCCTCAGAAAAGCATATCATTTGTGGAGAAAAGGAGGTCCCCTTTTTCAAAGGTCATTTCACCTTTATGAAAGAATACTTGCTGTGCTTCTTAGGCTTAGAGCACAGTAACCTGAGCCCAATCGTGCCCGAGTCCCTAAGAGTGGCCAGAGAGGAAAAGAATCCACTTAGCTGACATTTCACTTGAGGAAGTTGTAGGGATGCTGTTTTGAAGGCATGTTCAGGGCAGGGGGAGCTAACTCACATCCCACCACGAGCCTGCTGCCTTCTCTAGCCCAGTTCCTTCCGGCACCCTTCCTTGCCACCTAAGGAGTGATGGACTATTGCAGACATTGTTCGGCTTATCTGGCTTACTTTACAAAACCAAGTTCCAATATACGAGGGACCGTGGGAGCTAAGGGTTCATTTGAGAAGCCTTTCCACTTACCCAGGCTGTGATCAGTAGCAATTGCCATTCCAAGTCCTCAAGGCATTTCTTCCAAAATTTCTTTGCCTCAAAGACTGCGCAAGAACTGCTCTAAGTAGGACTAGTGTCAGATATGGACTGTCCCCCCAGCACTGCAGACAGCCCTTGACTGTCACGTGCCCCCTCTCACTGAGTTCAGACACTGCCAATCTGCTAGGAACTAACCTTCCAATAAGCAAATAAGTGGAAAGGTAAAATTAGCTAAAGTCAGCATCGCCTCCGGGCGCAATTATGCATTGGTGGCTAATCTAAACACGCCCTTTTTAAAGAAAGTTATATTATCACTAGCTACAATGTATTGTTGGCTTGTACACTGTGTTCCAGAGGCAAACAATGCTATAAATTACCCATAGTGTGCCACAACCGCCAGACTTGCTCTGTTACTATGACCATCATTTTATGGCTCAGGGCATTGGCACTTGCCCAAAGTCGTGCCAATGGGGTTTGGCAGAGCAAAGTTCCAACCCAAATATCTAGGTCTCAAATGATTACTTTAATTTATTCTCTACAATTTACTACTTGGAGAGAAGGAATAATAATAATGATGACAGTACTTGATTGATTAATGGCTATGTAGTAGGCACTTGTACTAAGCTCTTTACCCAGGTTATTTCATTTACTCCCTATCCTAACCTGACAAGGTTAGCATTGTCACATATTATTATCAGTCTCCTTTTTGCCAAGGGAGAGATGAGCAGAGGTTCACTAACTTCCCCAAAGTCACACAGCTAGTGAGGCGGGAAGGAGCAGGGTTGCATGCGGAGTCAGCCTTCAGTCCCAGGCCTCCCTGCTGGGGGTTATCGTGTGTACCCAGAATAAGCATTTATTAAGCACCTACAGTATCCTCAGAACTCTGATCACCCTGGAATCCCAAGAAATGAGGCAAAGCTGACGGTTGGTAGAAAGCAGGATTCAAACCGGAGTCCAGGGCCTGAAGTATGCCATGTGGGCCACCAGGGGGAGGGTCACTTACCTTGAGCCACCGCCCAGGGACTGTCTGCCTCAGCTTGCACTTTTCAATCTATTGTATTGAGTTTGCCACTTAATTGTGCACAGTGTTGTTTGCTTTCTGTTTTTAGGACAAATATCACCAAGCCGAAGTGAACCTCCAGGAGGATGTGCACCGCAAGTTGTATTTCTAGTTCATATCCCCACATCAGCATGGGGTATGCTGGTGCCCAAGTAAAAACCTGTAAAACTGAATAAAACCTTCCTTTTCTATCTCTTTCATTATTTATTTTTTATACCCATAAATGCTTTTAAGGGCATCAGTTTTAGATGCAAAGTTAACAGCTAGGCAACGAATCAGCTCATCCAACATCTTCTTCTCATAAAAAAAGGTTCTTTGTAAGTCTTATTTGGTAGAGGCTTGCTCCTTTTGCCTGATGGGTAAATCATAGGAGATAAAGTAGATTATGTTACTAACTTAATGTGGAAAGGTTGCTTCATCCAAGAGCTTGGAGTTTTCCAAGACACTGTACTGAAACTAACTCCCCTTGGGCAATGCCAGCGCCTGCAGGCAATAGGTCTGACGCACTTAAGGCTTCAGTCCAACCCACAGAAGTACAGGCTGCTCTGGGAAAACCTATTTGCTAAACAAAAGAGCAACTTATTTTTTTCTTTTCTGGAATTTGCAAACAACATTTATTCTCAGCCTTGCCTCTGTTCTGTCTCCTGGAACCCGGCAGGGCACCTTTAAACGAAAGCGTTTGCCAACGCGGGCCGGCAGGGGGCAGCAGAGCACACGCTTTTCCGCCGCGGGGCTGGGCGCCCTGGGCTCCCGCGGGTCGGCGTCCCCAGGTCACACCGCCTGCCGCGTGTTCTGTCGTAAGTGACTTCAGCCATCAGAGGGGTCCAAGTCCTTCTGAGACTGCAAAATGGGGGGGGGAGGGCATGGGGAGGGCTGTGAAGGGAGAGACCGATGCCGAGGCGGCCCGGGTGGGAGCGGGGGTGCGCCCGAGGCCGGTCCGTGCTCCCGAGAGCGGGGCGGGAGCTGCTCGGGCAGAGCCCCGGGGGCGTGGACCCCCCTCCCGCGGCTCTGCGGGGCAGCCGGGGCCCCGCCCACAGGGCAAGGAGGACAGGTGGGAGGACAGGTGGGAGGACAGGTGGGAGGATAGGTGGGACAGTGGCCCACTCCACTCGCGGCTGGGGTTGCTCTTTCTTACCCGGCCCTGCCCTCCGGGAACCGCGCCACTCCGCCCACCGGCTGGCCCCGTGTCTGAACAGGCCAGGCTGGGTGACCTAAGGTCCCTGTGAGAGATGGGGCCGAGGGACATTGCGACTTCCCAAGCGCGTGGATGAGCAGCCTGGATGCTCAACACAACCTTGAATTCAGGAGCCGGCACGGGTAGGGGATGTCTTGGAGGAGGGCAGCCCTCTCTCTGCTTTGCTCTGTTCTAACAAAAACCTGCTGGGTTCAGGCCTGTGCAGTCTGGGAAAGTCGAGGTTAAGAAGAAAGTGTCAGGGAGTTCTGGTACCTGTACTTTTGACCAGAAAAAAAATCTAACACTGGAGAAGCCAATATAATGGGTTATGCCTCCTTAACACACCTAGTTTGACTTTGTGAGCTTCCTTCCACACATTTACCTTGTTCCGTGCAATAGATGTGTTCCTACAAAGCTGTGCGAAACAATTTTTGTTTATTGAATCTGGTTTAAAAGGCAGAAGTTGCTTACCAAGGGCATACTGATCCCAGGTGGAAAGGTGTGTTTGCCCTAAAACATGGATGTTCACGGCTCTGCCTGCCTCTGCCGTATAGAACTACAGATGAGACGATGAGCTTCTCACTGATTTTTCAGAATTGTGCAGAATTTGTTCAGAAAAAAGTATTATATGAATGAACGGCTAATATGGGCATTTTAACTGATTTCACAGAAGCAGTGCTCTTGACATTTAGAGACAAATTTTATTTGGTTCCTCATTACGGTATGACCAGTCAGCTGGTTCCTTCGTAAGTTCTATGGGGGGGACTTCACATTTTCCCTTTAAATCTCTTTTCTCTTATTTAAAAAAATAATAAAGAAGAAAGCTTTCTGCTAAATTTATCCTCCACTCTTCTAAAGTTTAAGCATCAATAATTAATATAATAAGTATCGTAAACTTAATACTTTAAAGCTAGCTGATATGCTTAATAACTGGAAAACTCCAATTTTTAAAAATTCTACTCCACCTAGAAATCTCACCCATATGATATATATGTGTATGTGTATAAAAGTATAAATATATATTTATTCATATATATGAAAAAAGCATATGACACATTTATAGAAGTTATACTTTTGTGTATCACTAAGATCCCTTTTAACTTTAAAAGTGGATTATGTAGACCTGTGAAGTAAGCAACAAAAATTAAAACATTGCCATTTTTTGTGGTTCCATAAGCACACAGAAAAGTGGCCATAATAACCTGTGCTTCTGGCCGAGCATTAAAGTGACGCTATCAGCACTTACTACAGTCTATTTTGTGCTGACAAAGGCAGAAGGCTGGATCTGAATTCCCTGGGTGTCCCTTGCTTTGGAAATGGCTCTTTTGACTAGATTACTGGTTTGTTGTTGTTTTGCTTACAAAAGTAAAAAAACAAATGCACAAAATTGGATTTAGTAAGTAGAGATTTAATGCAATTTAATCACACCGCCCTGCACGAAGGTACAAATGTTATCAGAGATGAGGAGCCCTCATGCTGGGCCAGTCGTCACCTGCTCTCTCTTCTAGATGACAGTCCTTCCTATCTGCAGGCAGCTCCCGTGTCCCCAAATCTCTTCTCGAACCAAGCAACACGCAGAGCTTCAGGTCTTGTCATACCCTTCTTTAACACCCTCTGACAATGTGAAACCTTGCAGACGTGTCCTCTGGGTGTGATCTGGAGAGCTGAGACAGAACCCTGGGGTCCTTTCTCACCATCCCTTGATCGGGGTGTCCTATTTCTATTCATTCTACAAATAGTCATTTTTAAAAACACCATTCATTTTAAACCCGTAGCTCAGCTGTCCTGTGTAAATGGCTCAGAAACCAGCTCCACACCCTCAACTCTGTAACTGATTATGTGGATTATTCTGTTGTATTCATTTAAGAAATGTTAAATACATGGAAAAGCACAGAGTGGACAAATACTAAAGCAACTTGCCAACTTTCCCACAATCTACGATTAACAAATGTGAACATTTTGTCGTTTTAACTTTATTTTTTAAAAAATCCCAAAGGTTAAATCCTTTCTCTCTCCTCCCCAGCCCCTGGGCCTTCCTCAGCTCCTCTGCCCTCTAACCCAGCCCCACAACTACCATCAAGATTAAGCGTGCACCCATGCGATCTATTCTGGCACATTTTAAAACTCTTTTGTTTTTTTAAATCAACTTTATATGTGCACATAGTTGAAAGAGTCAAGTTCAGTAAAAAGCCTGTGTTTCCTTCTCCCCGAGGCAAACACTTCCAGCTCCATTGGCATTTTCCTTTAAATCCCTTTCCAATCTGATCCTGGTACTTCTTTTTTTCAGTTTTAATCATTACCAATACACTTCCCACCCTGGAATATTAGGATTAAACTCTCTTTAGTGCACCATCAAAACCACGCCACACACACTACACACCACACACACACTCTCACATACACACCCCACACACCATGTGCATACCTGCACCACACACACACAACGTACATACCGCAAACACACACTACACACTATGCATACACATACATACTATAAATGCCACACACACACACATCTCAGGCACAACATGCACACATACCACATATCACATACACATCCTTTTCCTGTATGTTCCCAATAGAATTATATAATTATATTGTAACTGTGGTTAAATAAATATTCAGTGTTCATAGTTTTCATGACTGTGAAAATGCTACTTATAACTGAGTCGTGTAGTATACTTTTACATTTCTCCTTAGAATTATTTTCTTTTTTGTGAGCTTTTATGTATTTTCACTAATTCCAACCGGAATTCTCCATCTGTTTTGTAAACTGATACACCCAATCCCCTCGGCAGTCTAGTGATGCCCTTAGAGATATCTCCTCTGGAGCCTTCCCTGGGCGCTTGCCAGGCCTGCGGCACAGTTACCATGTGACTCCATCCACTGTCATCCAGCAGATCCCTTGGCCTCTTGGTGTTTGATCCCCTGTTTCTTGGATCCTACATCTTCCTATTTTTTAAAAAATTACTTCCTCATTTTGCCTAGGCAAATCCTCCAGTATCATCTTCAGAAAGGGTACCTGGCAGGTATTTTTTTAAATTGAGGTGAACTTCTCATAACAAAATCAACCATCTCAAAGTGAGCAATTACTTGTCACTTAGTACATTCACAGTGGCAACCACCACCTCTATCTAGTTCCAAAATGTTTTCATCTCCCCAAAATAAAACCCATTAGGCAGTTTCTTTCTGTCCACCCATCCTCAGCCCCTGCTTTCAAGGGCCAGCCGTGTTGTGGCATGTACCAGGACTTCTTCTTATGGCTGAATGGTATTCCATGTGTGTATAAACCACAGTTCATCCATTCATCTGCAGATTAACATTTGGATTGTTTGTACTAGTGCTGCTATGGACATTCTCATGCAAGTGTGTGCTTGGATACCTGTTTTCAATTCTTTTGGATATATACCTATGAGTAGAATTGCTGGTCATATGGTAATTTTATGTTTAACTGAATTATTCTGAGGAACTGCCAAATTGTTTTCTATAGTGGCTGAACCATTTTAGATTCCCAGCAGCAATGTACGAGGTTCTAATTTCTCCACTTCCTCACCAACACTTGTCATTTTCCATTCTTTAAATTATAGACATCCTAATGAGTATGAAGTATTATTTCATTGTGATTTTTATTTGTATTTCCTTAGTGGCTAATGATGTTGAACATCATTTCATGTACTTCTTGGCCATTCAGATGTCTTTTTCAGAGGAATGTCTATTCAAGATCAACATCTATTCGAGATATTTTAAATTGGGTTGGTTTTCTTTTTGTTGCTGAGTTGTGAGAGTCCTTGAGATACTCTGGATACTAGACCTTTATCCATAGATTTGCTTTTTCGATAGGTTGCTTTTTACCTTGTTGATAATGTTTTTTGATGTACAACAGTTTTTGATTTTTTATTACATTTATAGTATTTTTTCCAGCTTTATTGAGGTACACTTAACAAATAGAATTGTATCTATTTAAAGTGTACAATGAAATGTTGTAATAAACATATACAATGTGAAATAATGTATATATATATTACCATAATCGATCTAATTAACATATCCATCACTTCTCATAATATTTTTGTGTATGTGGTGAAGATACTTAAGATCTACTCTCTTAGAAGATTTCAAGTGTACAATACAGTGTTATTAACTATAGTTACCATTCTGTACATTAGGTCTCTAGAACTTATTCATCCTGCAAAACTGTCCATTTGTATCCTTTGACCAGCATCTCCCCATTTCCCCCACCCCCTGGCCCTGGAAGCCACCGTTCTACTCTTTGCTGCTAAGAGTTTGACCTATTCAGATTCCACATGTGAGATCACACAATATTTGCCTTTCTGGGTCTGGCTTATTTCACTTAGCATAATGTTTTCCAGGTTCATCCATGTTGTCCCAGAGGCAGGATTTCGTTCTTCTTTAAGGCTGAAGAATATTTGTGTGTGTGTGTGTGTGTGTGTGTGTGTGTATCACATTTTAATTATCTATTTATCTGTCAACAGACACTCAGATTGTTTCCATATCTTGGCTATTGTGAATAATGCTGTAATGAACATGAGAGATTCATTTTGAGATACACTTCCTGCACATGTATACCCAGAACTGGAATTACTGACCATATGGTAGCTCTATTTTTAAGTTTTTGAGGAACCTCTATACTGTTTTCTATAATTGTACCAATTTACATTCTCACCAACAGTGATAATAGCCATTCTTTGAGTTGATCCTCTTTGGGGATTTTTGGGCTTCGTGAACCTGGATGTCCATATCCCTCCCAAGGTTTGGGAAGTTTTCAGCCATTATTTCTTTAAAAAAAGGTTTCTGTTGCTTTCTCTCTTTCTCTTCTTCTTCTTCTAAGACTTCCATAATGTATACACTGGTTCCCTTTATGATGTCACATAAATCCTGTAGGTTTTCTTCCTCTTTTTCATCCTTTTTCTCCTCTGACTGGATAATTTCAAGTGACCTGTCTGTAGGTTCACAGATTCTTTCTTCTGCTTGATCAAGCCTATGTTAAAGTTCTCTGTTGCATTTTTTCACTTCATTCATTGCATTCTTCAGCTCCAGAATTTTGGTCTGGTTCTTTTTTATGATTTCTGTCTCTTTGTTGAATGTCTAATTTTGTTCATATAGTATTTTCCTGCTTTTGTTGAGTAGTCCCAATCCATGTTCTTTTGTAGCTCACTGAACTTCCTTAAAACAATTATTTAGAATTCTTTGTCATGCAATTCATAGATCTACATTTCTTTGGGATTGGTTACTGGAGCTTTATTAGTTTCTTTTGGTGGTATGACGTTTGCCTGATTCCTCATGATCCATGT
Organism: Lemur catta; assembly: GCF_020740605.2. NCBI lineage: Eukaryota > Metazoa > Chordata > Mammalia > Primates > Lemuridae > Lemur > Lemur catta. The sequence continues at coordinate 141,164,685 of NC_059129.1, forward strand.
AGACTTGTGTTGATGTCTTTGCATATTAAGGAGCAAACACCTCTTCCTGTCTTGACATATTGGTTTCATCAGGTAAAGACTTCTTCCTGCTAAGTCCTCAGACTGATGGGACAGCTTCCAGGATCACAATTGAGTGGGGCTGGAGCCATGTCACATGGATGCTGCCAGGTCTTTAGTTGGGTTTACATGCTTTGGGGGAGTACAGGCAGGCATGGTAACTGCTGGATCCCCAGGTGAATGGGACTGACTCTGGGACCATGATTGAGCAGGGTTGGAGCCAAGTCACAGAGATGCTTCTTGGTCTGCAGTCAAGTCCACAGATGGCAGGCCTGTTACCAGGGTAGACAGGTGTGGTTCCTGCTGGGTCCCTGAGTGCGCTCCCACCAGGCCCTTATGTGGGTATCTCTGGGACGATAGCAGGATGTAGCTGGGTCTCAGGGCTGCTTCAGGGTCCACTGTCAGGACTAAAGTCAGTGGGCCTACTACCAGGGACACAGATGGACGTTGCTGCATTCCTGGGCAGGCAGGACTGACTCAGGTCTGTGACAGAGTGGGCTGGAGCTGGGTCACAGTCCTGCTTTAGGATCTGCATTCAGGACAGAGGTCAGCAGGTCTGTTACTGGTGGCACAGACAGGCCTGGCTCCTCCTAGGTCCCATGGAGCCTAGGTGATGGAGCGGGTTGCAGGTCTGCAGCCAAGCGGGGCTGGAGCCGAGTCCATAGGCACACACATTTTGACATTTTACCCCTGAAAATGTGGATATTCTTTTATATAATCACAAACCCTTTCAATATACTTTTAAAAATTAAAAATAATTACCTAATATTATTTAATAGCCTATGTGTTAATATCTTTAATTATCCTCAAAATGCCTGTTATACTTGTTGTTACTGTTTTTTGAGCCAGGATCAAATCAATGATCACATATTACATTTGATTGTTGTCTCTTAATTCTTTCATAATCTAGAGAAGTGACCCCCCCCACACACACACATGAACACACAAACACTATTTCTCATTGTTATTTAAAGTTGATTTTTCTGATTAGCAGGGATTTGACATTATTTCTGCTAGATTTATTCTTAATAGTCTGTTGCAAACTTTTATAAAAATATATTACCTACACCTCCCAATAGTCCTCTTCCTACTTATTGATAAAAGCACTGAATAAAACTGAGCCAATGATAGAGCCATGGGCCATGCCTCTAGAATCCACTCTTCAAGTGGACAGAGATCTATTCCAGCGAGAGTTTTTTGATATAGTAATGTCACTTCATGCTTCTGCTTTTTGCATGAATCTGGTGTAAGCATCACTGTGTGATGCCTTACTGCAAAGTTGATATGCACTGCGTGTGTAGCAGTCTGCTCATCTACCTGCTAACTCATCAGACTGAAAAAGGAAATAAAGGCTACCATTCACTGTGTGGCTGCAAGGCGCTGTATATTTTCATGAAGCATATCTAATGCTCACAGCACCCACAAAAATAGAGCATTACTGCTACAGTTTTAGAGGTGAGTAGAATGAAGCTCACACGGGTGAAGGACAGAGTTTAGGTTACAGTCTTATCTGACTCCAAAAACCATTCTCTTTCTACTCTTTCTCACTGCTGGTCAGGATCAGCTTACCCTGATTTTTTCTGAGCAACTACCTGTTTCCTTGCTAAGTGCTCAGCAAAGCATTTAACAGCCCAATTCTTATGTCATTACCATTAGTAAACTGAATAATCAGAATTAATGAATGGGTTTCTACCTAGCACCCCTTTAAGAAATTTTCTCCTGCAATATACATAAGTACCAGCTTCAGCCCTTGACTTCAAATAAGAGTCAATAAGAAAAAATGTGGAAGCCTTAATATTAGAGGGTCTGGGTTTTTCATTATAATCAAAAGAGTTTTATTCAATCCCCTCCAAGCACACCCATACCCCCTACACATGAAAATCTTGAAGACAAAGAAAATCAATGATTACTTTTATGTAAATTTATCTGATAGTAAAGAAATGCACTTTACACTTTCCTTACCTTTCAAGAAATAAGTTTAAACAAATGTTGTTCAGTATAGGGAACTCTGGCCAATAGGCTGAAACCTATACCTGCATCTAGAAGCCTAACTTAAGAGATGTCTTAGGCCGGGCGCGGTGGCTCACGCCTGTAATCCTAGCCCTCTGGGAGGCCGAGGCGGGTGGATCGCTCGAGGTCAGGAGTTTGAGACCAGCCTGAGCGAGACCCCGTCTCTACTAAAAATATTATCTGGACAACTAAAAATATATATACAAAAAATTAGCCGGGCATGGTGGTGCATGCCTGTTGTCCCGGCTACTCGGGAGGCTGAGGCAGGAGGATCGCTTAAGCCCAGGAGTTTGAGGTTGCTGTGAGCTAGGCTGACTCCACGGCACTCACTCTAGCCCAGGCAACACAGTGAGACTCTGTCTCAAAAAAAAAAAAAAAGAGATGTCTTAACCTATTTCCTACCTCCCAAATCACCTCACTACCTATGGAATCTCCTCTTGGGAGGTAATTTAAGAAAGCTCTAGAATCCCTTCTTTGATATCTTTTGGGACTTCAATGATTGGGAGGGCTCTTTTCCTTGGTTCAGTTACATCAGGAAAAAAATTGAACATGTTAGAATGAATAATAAGCATACTTCCAACATCTTCAAAATGCATTAATCAATCTTGGGAAATATTTGCTTTCAAAAACCTTACATTATAAATACTTTACATCAGAAATAAAAAGTTATTAGGAAACAAAAGATTAAAATGAAAAACAATGAAGTATTATTCTTTCATATATTCACACAACAAACGTGTATGGTTTGTGCACCATGTCATAAGCCCTGGGATGAAATTGAAGCAATGAACAGGCAGGCATGGCCGCAACCACCCTGAGCTTGCAGGTGAGTGGGGGATGCAGACAAGGAAACAGGCAGTTCTACTCCGTGTGGTAAAACCCATGGTGGGGAAGCAGGGGGTGTTAGGGTGTCCATAAGAAGTACTGAACCCAGCTTTGGCGGGGGTGGTCGGGGGAGACTTCTGGAGTCACTTCTATGCTGTGATCTGAAGGCAGAGTGAGTGGGAGAGGATGGTTGAGGGCATGGGATGGAAGGACTAATCTTTCAGGCAGAGGGAAGAGTATTGGCAAAGATTCAGAGCTAACGATAGCCGTGTGCATTGAAGGAAATAAACATAACTGATAATGCCTCTGAGGTAGGAATTGTCAAAACATGAAGCTGGAGAAGTAAACCAAGATCGGATCATGAAGGTCTTTACGAAATACCAGGGAGTGACATACTGGATTTACATGTCAGCGGTGTAATAGTGTGGGTAAGAGTTCAGCTAGGAGGCTGTTGAAATAGTGCAGGTGCAAGGTGACAGTGGCCTAAAGCAGGAGAGTGGTGGTGGGTGCCGAGGGAAGTAGGTCTCTGGGTGGACTTGGATGGATTGGCTTGGGAAGTGAGTGTGGAGTAGAGGCGAGGAATAGGGAGAGGTGGAGGAGGGAGCCCTGGTCTCCAGTTTGAGTAAAAGGTGGAGATGTTCACTGACAAGAGAGAACACAGGAAGAGCAGCAGACGGGTAGGAAAAGTGGGAAATTTGGGAGGCCAGTGGGATATCCCCGTGGAAGCACACAGATGTAACAGATATCAGGTGCAAATGCAGTCTGGGGACTATAAGAGTGCGGGGAGTCAACACACAGAGGTTTCCTGAATCCAGCGGAGTGGGTGAGCATGTCCATGTGCAGAGAGAGGAGAGGAGAGACGCCAGGGCACGATCCCTGGGGACCCCCCACAACAGAGGATGGGGGTTTGGGAAACGAGATCAAGTGGAGGAAGACCCAGCCTGTAGGTGGAAAGCTAGCAGAGTATGATGGCACCTGCTCAACCATGGACAGAGGTATGACGGTTAAACATATGTTGGTGCACAGAAAACTTTGAGACTCAAAAACGAGCCAAGTGGTTTCTTGTTTAGTTACTCTATCTCTAGAACCATGGATATAAAGTCTTTTAAATAATCTTGGCCTGGGAACTTAAAATCTGTTTGACAAAGCAAAACACAGAAATAATAGCATCAGTGACCAAAACAGTATGTTCATTATAGAACCTGAAAGTGCCAATAACTTTGTGGAACTTTTGGTTAAAATGTCTGATTACCCATGCTCCTGAGAGAGGCCCACCAAAAGGCTAGGAGAGGCACAAAGAGCCCTTCAATTCCCCTCAATGAGGGTGAGCTGGTAACCGTTGGAGAGAGAGATGTGAGCTTCTGCGGGCCAAAACAAGAAAGAAGTAATCACTGATATCACAGGCTGGAGGGAGCCCAGTGTAGACACCCACAGGATGGGGACACAGAGGGAAGGGTAGCCTGGGAATTCTGGAGAGGCTCCCCACTGAGCAGTAGCCCAGGATGACGATGGACAAGAAGGGAGTGACTGAAAGTCGGTATTGAAAGCTGTAGCCCGCCCTTCCTCCACCCCTGTTTCCCACAGAATTCCTGGCAATCAAGAGGTTCCCCACCCCCCAACCCCTCCTCTAGGCAGGAGAGCAGAGAGATTCCAACTCTGCAGAAAGGGAGCGGCCCAGAGACAGGCCTCTACACACTGACACCGGGGGCTACCCCCAGAAGAATGGGAACATTTTGTTGGGATTGGTTTTCTGTGGGAGGGTTGATTGACTCTAGCAGTGAGTCACATGACCCAAAGGAATCATGTGTGTTGGTTTGAGTGTCTGAAACAATTTTTGGTAGCAATTCTATTAGAAAAGCCATGAAATTATATCACCTAAATTTGACCAACGACGTGGCCGTTTAGTTAATTGCTTTATTAGCAAGTTTTGAAATTAAAAGAGTAAATCAACCCAAAAAAATCAGTTCATGGGCTAGGTGTAGACCTTAACATTTATCTACCTTTGTATGCATGATTGCTTGTGTTTTGTTTTTGCATCTAATATATTTCTAATCACTTGTCTTATTATATATATTAACCATGACTCTGCCCCTAACCATTTGAAAGAGGAATTCGTGAGGGGTTAAATCAGAGGCCACTTCATCCTCATCCTCGCTAAATTTTTTTCCCAGGTGTATTTTATCTTCCCAGCTTTCTCCTCATCTTCCTGTTCTCCTTTTGCTAAGCCTCCTCTGCAGCATAATTTAAGATTTTTTTTATTAGAATTAGAAGGTGTAACAAATTATAATAGTTTGTTTTTCCCTTTCCTATTTCTTCTGTAGAAAATCTCGCTGTTTATTTTCTTTGAGATTATTCACGAGTGATTACTTTTATCCTACTCCCCCGGCCCACCCTTGTTTATTTTCTCTTTCTTTTGTCATAATCAATGAAGCTGTCCCTCTCTGTGAGTCCTTACTCAGACGTCCTTGACACTTCTTTTATCTTCCCTGGACTGCTGTTCCATGTGGCTTTTAGACAGTTACTCTGTCAAGATTTTTTCTTTCAATATGAGTACAATATAGGCTCCTGTTTCTTTGTAAATTTCTTGTTTACTACCTCTATTTTGACACATTTTTTTCCTGTGTTTTTAAAGGTAAGATTTGAGTAATGAATAGAATGAGATTTTACGGTACGATCGACAATAAGTTCGCCTTCCCCATTTCAATAAGTAAATTGAGGGCAAAGACAAATTCTCTGAAGGTGTACAAAAAATGCTACTGGGGAACTGTTTATGTATTTTTGATTAAGGAGATTTGAGGCATTACTGGCATAAACTGTTTGCTGTTGACCACTTTGCTTTTTGGGGTCAACATAACTATTAATATGTTTTGAATATCAGAATTATCTGTATGCATTTGAGCAACTATTAAGACTAAATGTAATCTATCAGGTTTCTCACAAATGCATTTCCTACAAGAAGCAAGCAAAAGAAGAATTTTATTTGACTAGTCTGTGTTCAAACTTATACGTACCCTATATGCACCTGCAGATCAAAGATTACTTATAGCTGTGTCAATGGGCCAATGTCCAGAAGAAAGATGAAAATATCCATCAGTATTTCTAATAAAGGAATGTAATAGATCGAATAACAAGATACTTTTATTTTTCATTCAGATCTTTAATTAAACCACTTCCCCTTCCATCACGAAATTTTTTCTAGTCAAAAAAAGAAAGGAATCAATATCACATGTTGAAACTACCTCAGAGTTTCCTTCACTAGGTTCTTAGGAATATAGATACCTTAAAATGTCAAAATATCCCCACTTTTGACTTTAAGGAGTTCAATAGTTATTGCCTAATAGTTATGGAATAAATAAGCAGTTTTTATTTGTTTGTTATCCAGGTTGGGAAAATAATTAATTAAATCTAGGAGATGCTTCTGATTATGGTCTTCTGGCCAGTTACGTTATTATTCAGATGCCTCACTTCCAGGAGGAATGCAGATTCCCAGGTCGAGGACTAACCTAACTGGAAAGGCACACTTATGGGTCATCACAGTCTACTATTGTTGTAAGACATATAATGAGAGTTTCAACTTACACGATCGTTAAACCTAGAGTGACATATCCATCAGCCCTCCATGGATCTTTTTTTTTTTTTTTTGCCTCTTGGCTATTTTTATATATAGTTTGGAAGGAAAATACTAATAAACTCACATAAAGGATGTCTTTTCATAATTTGATGATACCAACAAAAGTAACTAACAAGCCCATTATAGCTAAAATTCCATTGAAAATACTTCTTCACCCAGTCACCTCATACTACTACTACAACATATAGCTACCTGGGTTCCTCCCCACACCACCTGATTTGCCTACATCAAAAGGACCATCCCACCACCAAGTAAAACCCTGGGTAGGTGGAAGCAAAACAGCAAGAGAATATCTAGAAATCTGGAGTTAGAGTCAACATAGCACAAAATAATCAGGAATTAAAAGAAATCTCATGTGCTGGTTTTACAAAACATTTTGAAATGCTTTTATTCTATATCTATAAAAGGCTAGATTCATTTTTCTAGACTATATCTGGAATACTTTTGAAATTTTGCATTTATGAAACAAAAATCATTATTTCCTTATGTGTACCATTTCTTGAAAGCATTTCAATAAACATTTAAGTTTTAGTTAAGGAACTTCACCAAAGACTGCTTTTTAATTAATTGATTTATTTATTTGTTTTGAGCCACAGTTACTACGTTGCAACCACGCAGTACAACTCGGAGGCACACAGGCAAGCGCACAAGCACACAGTCTCAGTGTTAGGGCGGAAAGCTCCTTCACCAAAGACTATTTTTAGATGAGTTCTGTGCTGAACTATACTGTTTCATTTTTTAAGGTGAAGTGTAATACTTCATTTTAAAATGTTTTTTAAAATGTGTTGGAGCCTTCCTGGGAATGATCCAACTGTTTTGGGGAGCCTCCCCCTTTTTTTTCAAGGCTCAGAAGTACAAAGAGTAGATTCAATTTGATACGTAAAGAATGACTTAAAGAAGACTGAAGTTACTTCTAGTTAGCAAGTTCCTTGCCATTCAGGTAACAATTTATCACAATTCGACTAGATCATTTTAAATTTAGGGTTAAGAAGGAAGGTAGAAATAGCTCTGGGCAGAGGAAAGGTTCACATGGATGTATATGAATGTGTTGTGATGTGATATTTTATCCCACACCCAAATTATAAATAAACAACTGGAGTACAGTATAAAAACCCTCCAAACAGTCACTGTGCTAAAACTAAAGCATGTGTGCTATATTAAGAGAAGTGGTATATATGGTAGTTTTCATGACAAAATACTCATTTTCCTTTCCCCCTCAAAAAAAAAAAAAGACTTTACAAACTTCTTTGTAGTGATCACATAGTTTGTAATTTGATGTTCAGATTACATGTGGTTAGAGGAGTTCAGTCAGTTTTCATTTATAATCTTTGTAGATTGTCGGTAGGTAGTTTGCTCTCTTTAGCAATCATTTTAAAATCTATCTGGCCCTGCTTTCTATGCAAACACTTCCTGAGGTTTCTCTCCTTCCAATGACCTCCTTAAATTTCCCAACAGTGTTTGCAAAATAGTAACTATTTTTAAAGATAGGTAAACCTACTTAGGGGAAAGGGAGAAAGGACCCTGCGGAGTAGGGAAGGTAAGTGTGTGTTGTTCTGGTAATCTGCTATTTTGAATGATGACATGACCAGGCAGTGTGTCATGCACCGAACCCAGCCCAGGTGCCAGTCTCCTACCAGTTTGTTTACCTCCAACTCTTCTAGAAACAAGTTAAGTGATGACTCAGGGCTGGTGCTGTGCTATTTTTTAGGACTTGAAATAATTGAACAGAGTATATATTGATTTTATATTTCTTTGACAATGAAATGGTGGGAAACATTGTGCTTTGAAAATATAGACTTTAAGTATTATTATTACCTAGCTAGCTAAAATCAGCAACTTTCAGGAAGCTTAAAACAATTATCCCTTTTTGGGATTCCCCTTTTGGGAAGCCAAAGCCCCATTATTTTACTTGCTCATACAATAATGTCATTTTCAATTGTTGGGATGAGAATTACCCACATGTCACATCTGCAACAACCATTCTCTCATTAAACAGAGGCGTCCTGGCCTCCAGTTAGTATCAGGGCCGTGCCAGGTGCGAGGCTTGCAAAGATGATGGACGATCCTTGCCTTCCAGGAGGCCAAAAGCTAAGGAGGAAAAGAAAAAAGCTCAAGAGGGGGATTGAGCCATAGACAAGTGATTATATTTCAGTGTGGAACATGCAGATATTAGTGTGTGCCCAGGGTTTTGTAAGAACACAGAGAATGGATACGTAACTCAGCTTGGTGGGGGCTGGGCAGGCAGGGGAGGCTTCCTAAGAGAAGACACCAGAATTGAGTCAAAGGGGGTGACATCAGCACGTGGTCAAGCAAGGTGGGGGAGGCACGTCTGGGAGAGGGTGGCAGTGGCAGGGAGACAGGCCTGCATGGCACGGCAGCAAATGCATGGACAGCACGGCGTGCCCGGGAGCTGTGAGCAGCTGGCTTTGTTGGCCTGCGAGGTGAGGTGGGGGGGTGAGGCGGGCAGCTGGAGAGGCAGGCAGCCCTGGCTCCTGCAGGCTTCAGGCCGCGCTAGTCGGCCTGGACCTCTTCCTTAGCCCACCGGGAGCCATGGAAAGTGTAGGCAGGAGAGGCACATGGTCAGAGCTGCAGCTTAGGTGGATCAATTTGTAGAGGACAGAACTGAAGACGGCAAGGCTGGACCCCGGGAGAAGAACTGGGAGACCCTTCTAGTAGTCGAGGTAAGAGATGAATTGGATGGTGTCAGGAATGGAGGGGGAGCCAGCCTCCAGAAATTATACATGAGGAACTTGATGACTGCTACATATGGAAGTGGAGGAGCAAGAGGAGTCAAGGGTGACCACAAGCAGTCCAGCTCTGGAGGCCGACAGATGGAGAGAGAACCAAGGAAGGGGGTCTGTGGTCTGTGGTGAGGCTGTCCCTACACCTGTCAGCCCAACACACACACACTATTTAAATCTCTGTCTTGCTCCCATCATCTCTATCCTGTCCCTACAGCAACATCATTGTGCTTTATTTTAATTGTTTAATTGTCTGCCTTCCTCACTAGACTGCAAGCTCCTTGGGAACAGGGATTGTGTTCGGCTTCTTCATTATTCATTCCGAGAGTCAGCAGACTGCCTGGTGCACAGGAGGCATCAATAAATGTGTGTAAAAGGCATATGTTCTGTGTTTAGATCATAATTAAGAATCAGCCAGACATTTTTAGTTTTTTGCAATCTTCTTTTTAAATGACAGCCCTGCTGAAGTTATTTAATAAAGAGACTAGAACTGCACACACCAATGAACCCGGGTCCCAGTCTTACCTCTGTCCTTGCCAGATTTGTGATCTTGGGCAAGGGACGTACCACCCTGGGCTTCCTTTCTTCATGAGTATAGTTGGGGATTTGGCCAGGTACGATTGCTGAGGTCCTGCCTAATCCTGAGGTTACACAAGAAGGGAAGTCATTTTATAGGATTGGTCAAAAAAGAAAAATAGTTAAACATTTTCTAGGGTTTGTGTGTGTGTGTCCCTTCCAAAACTCCTGTTGAGATTTAATTACCATTTTAACAGTACTAAGAGGTGGGCCCTTTTAGAGGTGATTTGGCCGTGAGGGCTTTGCCCTCATGGGTGGGTTTGATGCCTTTAAAAAGGGCTTTCTGGAGTGGGGTCTCTCTCTCGGCTCTGCCATTCTCCTGCCTTGTGAGGGACAGTGTTCCTCCTCTCTGGAGAAAGCAGCATTCGAGGTGACAACTTGGAAGCGGAGACCAGGCCCTCACCAGACACCAACCCTGCTGTCACCTCAGTCTTGGGCTTCCTGACCTCCAGAGCTACAACAAATAAATTTCTGCTCTTTATAAATGACCCAGGCTTCAGGTATTCTGTCATGGCAGCACAAAACAGACTAAGACAACATTAAATATTTTATTGAGTGAAAAAACACAAACAAACAAACGTGTCAGGAAAACAGAAAGCGCAGACTCGGAGCATCCTTGCCTATAAACTGCTTTCCAGCTTCTCGGCTGTATGTTGGCTTCCATACTAAATCAAGGAGAGCTCAGTTCAAGAGTGATGTTTGCTGTGTGCTTCCTGTGGGCCATCGCCACCGTTCTAGGGTCTCATGGTTCCAACCGTGGAACGAGGTAGGACAGGGGTTAGATGAGACTGCAGCGCTCCTGGTGTGCTTGTCAGTGTGCGCTGCAGGCTCGCTCGTTGCTGATGCCCGCCTGTCCCTAAGAAGCCCGGCACTGATTCTGCTTCTGAACGCTTCCCCCTTTCTGCAAAGCGTCATTTATACCCTCAGAGAAAAGAATGTGAGCTCAGAGGCGTCTTTGTCCAAAAAAACTTTGAAGGCAAATTCCTTGAGCTCTTGAGACGTTCAACAGACAGTAGTTCCTTCCCTCATGGGTGCACGGGTTTAACTCTGGCAGGAACCTTTGACATGTTTCCATAGTTCTGTTCATGGTGACTTCCTAGGGACACTTCACTGTTGAGAATTTAACTAGAAAAGAAAGTATGCATTATTCCTGCTCGGTTTTAAGCAAGCTTGAGAAACCCTTGTGTGTTACACTTTTCGCCGATAACTTTCTCATGACAACTCCGGGCATACACATCGCTTCCGTAGAAAAGGCGTTCTGAAGTAACGCGTCCAGACTGAGTTCCTGTGAATCACATCATACTGGGCGAGATGGTTAAAGGAATTTGTCATGTTCTTTTTTTAAAGTGAAAATCTGTTGTGTGGGGCAGTCTCCTAAATTGCCTGTTTGCTAATCCTGTGTCCATGACATCACAGTCACTGCTTCCCCACCCTGACCTGCCACCACCGCCGCTTCCCATCCAGATCACTCGTCAGCCCCTTGGTTCTACCCTTGATTCCAGCACAGCAGCCAGAGTGATCCTTTTAAAACAAATGCTGAATACATTCTAAAACTTAACTCCTCTATTCAAAACACTCCAACAGCTTCCCATTTTCCTTGGGGCAGAATCCACAGTCCCTGCAGTGGCACTGCCCTCTGTAAATATGCCAGGCACACAGCTGCCTTGGGGTCTCTGGGCTGGGGCTGTTCCCTGGTTACTGCAGTACCCCCCCTCCCCTCTCCGTGCCCCCCCCCCATGGCTTCTCTTCTTTCCCTACTCTATTTTTGGCAGGTGTCACCTTCTGACATACTGTGATGTCTTTGTTCACTTACTATGCTTACTGTCCTCGTCACCAGGAGGTGAGCTACATGAAGGCAGAATCATTTTCTGTTTCAGTAGCTGCTACGTCTCCAGAGCCTTGCCTGGTGCCAGCACAGAGTAGGAGCTCTGATATTTGTTAAATGAGTGAGCGGGTGAATGAGTGAACTGGGTGTTTCTCAGGTGTAATCTAAACAGAGTCAATTTTTAATTTTCTATATAGTTTGAAACTATGGTAAAGGTAAAGTCTATTAATGTGTGTGTGTGTGTGTGTGTGTGTGTGTGTGGTTTTAAACTAGTGTTTGTAAATAACTAGCAAGGAAATGCTTTATAACAAAGGCTAATGCTGACAAGACCGTACTTAGGGAGGGTGGGAGACAGGAGGGAGAGGGCACCGACCGAGGGCTTAGTCAGAGCCTCTGACGGCTCTCAGTTTTGTCTCAGTACAATGCGAGTCACAGCAGCTGCTGCTGTTGTGAGGATTAGCGATAATGTATGTAAAGTGCCAGCCCACACCGATGATTGCTGCATAAATGGAGTAATCATAAGCTTTGTGTCATTCCCTGGATTGTCCTAGGCTGTCCCAGTGACGTGAGACTTCTCAGACTGCAAACAAACAAGCACGCGGCAAGCTCCCATTTCCTACTGGGAGCCCTTTGCCCACCACACCCCTGGGGGCACCTTTTGAGACTGGCACAATGACAGCATCAAAGCTGTGACCATCCTGTGCTTAGGAACAGAAAATAAGTCAAGGACTGGATCATCTCCCCTTGCCCAGGACAAAGCAAATGCTTCCTTCTGTAGACTTGGCACGACTTGCATTTTGCATTTGTGTGAAGCTTTTGATGTTTGAGTCTTGCAGTATGTCACGGCCTCCCAGGAGTCCTGCGGAGCAGATAAGGCAGCTACAGACTCTCCAGCACCGGGTTCCAAATCACTTGCCTGTGGTCACAAAGTGTCCTGAGCTCCAGGTGAATGTTCTTTTTGCCATTTATAGGCTTTGTTTATTTAGGCAACAAATATTTGCCTGCTGATTATACACCAGGCAGTGTTCTGGGCTCTGGGAACACGGTACCGCCTCTGTCCTCATGCAGCAGACATTCTAGGGGAGGGGAAAGGACAGAAAGCACCTACAAGTACATCTGCAGCATGCCAGGTACAGAAAGGTGAAGGGTGGAGGGCTTGATGTGTTGGGGACTGCTGTTTGAAGGAGGGTTGAAACCAGGTAGAGCCTTGCTGAGAAGGTGCCATCCGGGAATAGACCAGAACAAGCCTCGCGGATATCTGGAGACTGTTGCAAGGTGAGCACAGGTAATGCAAAGGCCCTGAGGCAGGACCATGTCTGGATATTTGAAGCAGGATGGAGAGGCCAGCGTGGCTGGAGCGGGCTGGGCAGGTAGGAGAGTGCTGGGAGAGGTGGTCAGAGAGAGCACAGAGGCTCAGGTTGGCTTTCTAGGCCATCACAGGACTTTGATTTTTTACCCTGAGTGAGAAGAGAAGCACTGAGGGATTGAGGAGTGACATGATCCGACTTACCTGTTATCAGAATCATCTGTGGCCGTGGGGGCGTTGAGAAGTGGTTCCACTCTGGACACACCTTGCAGGTAGAACTGAAAGGTTTTGCTGGAAGATCAGTGTGGGAGTTGAGAGAAATAGACATGTTAACAACAAACTCCAAGTTTTTGGCTGAAGCAACTGGAAGAATAGGGTGGCTATGAACCAAAAGGGAGAGATTCCTCGTATTGCAGGGTTTTGTTGGTTTTGTTTGTCTGGTTGTTTCTTTGAAATCAAGAGTTCAGTTTTGGGCATGTGAAGTTTATTTAATATCCAAGGGGGTGCACCACAGACATGCTTGTAGGAGGCTGGTAGGAGCCGCGGGCCTGGGCACAGCCCACAGTTGGAGCCCCCTAGGACTCTAACATTTGCCTGTGAGGGGATGGCAAGGACCCAGCACAAGAGGCTGGGAAGGTGTGGAGCTGGTGCCCAGGGAGCCAGGGAAGAAAGCAGGGGGAGGGTTGACCCCTGTCTGTCACATGTTGCTGACAGGTCTGAGGTCTGAGATGCGACCATCTTTCCAGGAGTGTAAGGTACCTTCAGTGGGCTAACCATCTATTCTCTCTCTTGACAATATAAAAAATAATATTAAGGCCACAGTAATAACAGGAGGAGCTGGGTTTTTTATTGTTATAACTTTTCAAAATACTTATCATAGAAATATACAGATACAGAAATAAGTTGCCTATAATCCCCCAATCCACAAGCAGTTTTTTCTATACATTTTTCCTCATATATTTGAGACCACATTATGTGTATATGTATTTGTAGGTGGGTGGAACCTTATTTTATAAGCTTAGCACTATCTCACTAGGTCAGTGAAAGCAGCATGTGAACGTCATTTTTCACAACTGGACTGCATGTCCTGTTCCATGATATACCATAATTGATTTGATTATTCCTCTTCTGCTGGACATCTAAGTTCCCAAACTTTTACATTATAAATAGCCTTGGCAATAGTTTCTTAGCTGTCATGGGAAATTAGTTATTTAGGATAGCTAGCTAGCAGTGGTAGAAGTCTAAGGGAGCCCAGGGTACGAACATGTTAGAGTACTTGCTGCGTATCACTGAATTGCTTTTGAGAAAGTTTGTGTGGCTATACACACCTGTCCAAATGAGTGACGGATGCTTTCGTATCACTCCCTTCTGGCGTTGAGTATCATTAATTTGGTCAAAATATTTATTTCTGGTTATTAAAGCAATATTTTTATTGAAAATTTGAAGAATCAGAAGTGAATAGAGATTTTAAAACAATAACAGCAATAAAATCTGTCAACACTTTTGGTGATATATTTGTGTTTTTATGAGTTAGAATCATACGGTCATATGTATTTATACATACACACTATATATATGTATGTATGTGTGTTTGTACGCAGATGCATATGTTTACCTTCTTAATTTGACATTACTTCATGATGCATTTTCCACGTAATTGAATATAATTCCCAAACATGGGTTTTAATGACCCCATAGTCTTTCGTCCCGTGGGTGTGCTGTAGTTTATTTGCTATTCTCTGATTATTGGGTGCTTGTAGCAATTTTTCAGTATCATAAATAATGCTTGTATATAATTATGTGCATCTTTTGATTCTTCAATATAAGTTCCTAGAGCTGGAGTTGTGAGGTTAAAAGTGAATATGCCTTAGAAATTTTCTTCTAGAAAGACTATATCAATGTTTGCTCCTACCAGCATTATAAAAGAGTAATGCTTGTTCATTGTGGCTCTATCAACACTGTGTATTAGTTATTTTTCAATTTTTTAAAAAATAGAATAGAAATGGTTTATCAATCACATCTGTGTTTTCTCCTGGGTTTATATGGCCTACGATGGCACAGCTTTTGTTCATGTCTTTTATCAATTTATCTGCTGAGGTCTTGTCTTTTTCTTAGTTACCTGATTAAGCCACTTATACAGTAAGGATATTTATGTTTTATCATATTTGGGGTAAATTTTTCCCCACTTGTTTGCATTTTGGTTTTTATAATGGCATAATATCATATACAAAGTTTTAACATTTTATATAGTCAAATTTATCAATATTTCTTTTCTTTTAAATCTAGAAAATTCTTCACTATCTGAAAGTAATACACATCTCTACATATAAGTTTATAACTTAATATTTACAAGTTTTAACTGTTTAAAAGTTATTTAGTTTTATGTACAAAGGGAACACCCTAACTGCCTTTTTCCCAGAAGTAACCACATCTACTCGCCTAGGTCAGGAATTTCTACAACTTATTCCAAATTTAGCCTCTCATGGCGCAACACTTTCAAAACAAAGCAACGTAAATAGTAAACAACCAGTTTCAACAGTTCTACGTCTGAGGTTTTCTGGCCTCAAAATCTCCTTCCAGGCAATTTCTGAGTCAGTCACGGTATGACAGGCCACGCTGCGGTGATACACAGCCCACGTCTCCTTCATGCCTCGCTGGGAAGTGACACCCCTCACATCTGCCCACACCCCACTGGCCAGAGTTGGTCACATGGTCCCCCCCAACTGCAGGCGCTGGGGGGCCTCTGCCACAGCTTCCTGACCTCGCTCTAGTGTTGAGCTCGAGAAGGCAGAGCAAGGCTTTTTCATATGCGCTTTCAAACATTACAAAGTAGCAATTACATCACACACCCCCACATATGCCTATTCCCATCCGCACTCACCCTAAGTCCTTCACAGAATTCTGATTTTCAGGAAAACAAAACCCAACTCTTTTAACCATTCTTTGTGTGATGCAGTTTCTCATCTTGCTATCATGGTGACCCCTTTCTGGATGCCTTGTCACTTAGTGATACCCAAAATGTCTTGTGATTAATACAGAGATGTACATACTATTTATTTTCCATTTCATTAACTTTGGTCTTATGTTCCTGAAGGCAGAGTCTTTATCTTCTCCTCGACGCCCCCTCCGCACCGCACCTTCCTGCCCAGCCAGCACAGGCCTGCCGCTAACTGCTCAGTTCGCCAAAGGAATCGCACACCAGCAGTTCCCACTGACTCAGGACCGTGGTTCTAACCAATGCAAGAAGCCGTATCCCAGAGCCAGAACCCGTAAGCAATGCACTGAGTGACTGTAACTGCTTTATGTTATGATCCAGTTTCTGCATTGCAGCTTTTCAGTGCTTCCTGCTGCTACATGTCCTCCCTCTGGGTCTTGATGAATCACTGGGGTGTGAAAAAGGAGACAACCTAGAGAAAAACAATGTCACCAAACTGATAATGATTGTGAAAATCTCTCAGTCTCCACTGATTTAGGTCGGGAAAGAGGAAGGGATTTTAAAAGCCCATTCTCCACCTCCTAATGTTATTTTTAGAGGGGAAAATTTGCCTTGATCAATCTTGTATTCCTTGAACAAAAAAGCTTTCCTTCTGTGCCACCCTCCCCCACAGGATGCTGCCTTGTCCCCACAGAGGCAGATGGTGACAGTGGGCCTGAGGGGTCTGTAAGGGCCAGACTTCTTCACAGATGCTCGGCCAAGAAAATTTGCCCTGGTGACATTTGAGAATGTCTGCAGGGCAATATAAAGTTGACTTCTGTTTTACCCGATTATCTATGTCTTATTTATGTTCAAAACCTATTTAAAATGCTAAGTAGGAATACCTGTGTGTTACGACCCATGATAAGTGCCGTGTTAAAAACCCACGTGATAGCTAGTCTTTATGCATATATTAAATCCTTCCTGGGACCCAAAGACACAGTTTGTTCTAACAGCCTAGATTCAAACTTTCATTAGGACACTTAAGTATATTGAAACATAAGTTTAAATTTGCCCTTTAACCTACCTAATAGTTTCCAAATATACATTCACCTACCCATCGTCTTCTGATTTCCTTCATTGTCATGACTGAATGCTAGTAGTCTGTTCTTCAGAAGAGTGAGACTACCCTTAAGCCTCTCTTGAAACCAGTACAGTCAGACTCATGTCAAACTGCCATTCATTAAATGCACACTAAACACATCTTAAAAACTCAACAATTCTATGTGCTACCCTAAAGGTATTTCCAAACATTATTTCCAAAACACTTTTTGTTCCAAGTAATATGAGTAGGCCTAGCAATTAACTAATTTCCAGCCAAGTCTGAAATATCAAAGGTTAGTCCTCAGAGATGGCAGCGTGCAAAAGAATGGGAGCTCTTGTTTTAAAATTCAGCTGTGTTGGTTTTACCATTCAGGGCTGGAAAATGGCCAAAAGACTTTATTAACCTTCTTTTCAATCTTTCCTAAGAATTCTGTCGTGTCTAGGATGCCAATTACACTCCAAGAATTCACGCTTATTTGGTGGCGCCCTGGGCGGGGGGGGGGGGGGGGGGGGGGTGCCTGCTGTTATCAGTAGAGTTAACTGCAGTGGATAGAGGTTCAGGACTGAAAGAGTAAGTTTTAACCCAAGTGTAGGGTTATATGTGTTTTACCTGGCATCTCAGTGACGTTCAGGGCCACTCAGGGGCTTGAATGAGGCCCCAGAGAAGAGGAAGGAGGCCCAACACATGCCCACCATTGGAAGTTTGGTCCTGATTGCTTGGTTCTTACTGTAGCTTGGTTTTGTCCTGCTTCTGTTGACTGTCCTGACCGTCGTTTCAGTCCCTCTAGACATTAAAGAGAGCACCTGTAAATTCTCATCCCAGGAACTCTGTAAGCCACCAGAGTACATTAGCTGATGGCACTGTGTATCAGTTTATGCTGAGACAGACAGTGTGGGGCTGTTTCCTCTCATGGCACTTTGCCTTTTGGACAGCTAATGGGAACATGTGCAGATACTATTAGCGTGCATATAGGGCATTTTAGGATGTACATGGCCAGTGGCAGGGAATGTTGGCACACTCATTGGTGTACTCAGAGATCTAAGTGCTTTGAATTGTGTTTTATGATTTATTTTACTCATCTAGTCTCCAAAAGAAAATGAAAATCTCAGGACCAATCCCCAACTCTTTCTGCAAAAGGGAAGGTCAAGCGTGGAGGTTACTAACATTAGCCAGGTCCCCACAGGAAGGGAAAGGCCTCAGGCATCTATGCAGCGTGTCCCCACAGACCATTCACAAGCAAATTCTTTGCTGGACTCCTAGAAACAAGGACATGCCAACTGTAGCTTTAGGTCTGCAGTCTAAGTCTAGCTCCTTAAATTAAAGTCTGTTTAATTCCACACTGATAATGTTGATTCCAAGCTTATCTTCCCAGGTACAAACAGAGACAAAACAAGATCAATCATTTCTCCACCCACGCAGAGACAATTGCATAACTGATTCTTCCTTTACTCCCTTTTTCTCTTCAAACATTCACTTTATCTTATGTAAAATGCGTATTTCCTGGGCCTCACAAAAATGTAACTATTTGCTTCACTACCCAACTCCCTCCTCCTTTTCCTTTTCTTTCTTTCTGTGTGTGTGTTTTGAGACAGGGTCTCTTTCTCTCACCCAGGCTAGAGTGCAATAGCACCATCATAGCTCACTGTAACCTCAAACTTCTGGGCTTAAGCAATCCTCCTGCCCTAGCCTCCTGATCAGCTGGGACTACAGGCATGTACCACCATGCCTAGCTGATTTTTTGTAGAGATGGGGGTCTCGCTATCTTGTCCAGGCTGGTCTTGAACTCCTGGCCTCAAACAATCCTCCCACCTCAACCTCCCAAAATGCTGGGATTACAGGCATGAGCTTCTGTACTTGGCTTCCTTTTTCTTTCTATATGCCCTCTCCCCTATAAATACTGGTTTCCAAATCCCTCTCCAGAAAACACAGTCACAGATATGTCTGTGGTTTATGTTTTTCCTGGGCACCTCCTCAAACTTTGGCTTAATAAACTTCTGTTGATTGAGACTTTGCCTCAGTCACTTATTTTGGGATATCAGGTCTTAGCTTAATATGTTTATTTATGATTAGCAAATGTTTATTTGCTTAGCACCTTCTATGCAAAATCCAATAAAGAATTTCCAATTAATACTTATGACGTTTTCTTTACTTTCCACTTCTTCCATTATGAGCTCCTGAATCTTTTCCTGTGTTTTTCAACTGTGTATCGTCAGCCTTGGGGGTAGTGGCTAGCTCATAAGAGAAACTCAAAATATATCTATTAAAAATTAACACCTTCTTAATGTTTTGATCTCCAAAAGGGACTTGATCCTTTAAAGTTGATTTTATATAATTGAAGCAGAAAGGGTACAGAAAGTGCTTGGACTTAGAACCTGAGTTTACCTGTTGGCTCTGATACTTGTGAACTGTACCTTCACTAAGGAGCCTAACCTCTGAGCCTTGATCCTAACCTGCAACATGGGAGCAACATAACTGCCTCACAGGTTTCTTCCAAGGACTAAACGATGGGGCGTATGTGAAGTTCCTGGCACAAAGTAGTACTCATGATCATCATTGTAAGCATTTTAAGAGTTAAATGGTTAAGAGGGAGGGCTTTACAGTCACACCTGGGCTCTAGTCTCAGTTCTGCTGTTGTCTTGCCATGTGATACACTGAGCCTAGTATATTGTGAGTGATGAATAAATTTTTAAATCACTTCTCTAAAAGAACATACAAAAAAGATATTCATATCTGTTTAGAAGGAAGAGAAATAAATTTTAGAGGAACTCAGAATAAGAAAATTCTATGATTGAGCCTGAAGTTTTGCTTTGGGTTTCTGGGCAACCACGGCAATAGAAACAAACAACAGTTTGCATCATTATCATTGCCAGTTACGATTAGTCATTGAGACCTGTCCTTTCCAACACAGTAACTAGGAGCCACATGTGGCTATTGAGCATTTGAAATGTGGCTCATTGGAATTGAGATGTGCTTTAAGACTAAGATACTCCGGATTTTGAAGACTTAGTATGAAAAAGTAAAATATCTCCTTATTAAGGTTTTATATTGATTACATATTAAAATTGTGGAATGTTGATTATTTATATTATTATTAAAATTAATTTCACCTGTTTCTTTTGACTTTTTTAGTATGGCTACTAGAAAATTAAAAAGTAGAAACTCAATTCCAGAAGACATGAAGGACTGCTACCTCCATGACAATGACTCACTTTGATCCATAAATGTAGAAGTGGCTCTTAGGTACTTTAGACTGAGATAAAAGTTGTTTTTTAAAAAAATATTTCTGTCGACTTGGGAGGCTGAGGAGGAGGATCGCTGTGGCCAGGAGTTTAAGACCAGCCTGGGCAATATAGCAAGACCCTATCTCTACAAAAAATAAAAAACTTAGCTGGGCATAATGACATGTGCCTGTAGTCCCTGCTACTCGGGAGGCTAAGGCAAGAGGGTTGCTTGAGCCCAGGAGTTATAGGCAGCAGTGAGCTACGAAGGTGCCACTGCCCTTCAGCCTGGGTGACAGGGAGAGACCCTGTCTCAAAAAAAAAAATTATGTCGAGTTAAGGAAAATAGACTGTTAACATCAGAGCATAAAAAAATAACAACTTAAGATAAGCACGAGAGATCTTTGGTTTCATGGTGATTATATTTATTGAAAGGTTCAGAGGAGAATAACAACAATTTCCAAAAGGTCCCTGTGTCCCTTTCTGCATTGTCCCACTGGATAGTCTGGGGCACCTGGAATTGGTCATTACTGTTTATTTATTTGGGTATTAGAAATTAGCTCAGAATCCACGAAATGCTGGTTATGACCAGTCCTGATATGTAAATAGAAAATCTACCGACCTTTGCCTTTAGAGCCTCCTGCTTATAACTGGCCACGCTATCACCTTTGATTCCTTCCAGTTCATTCTGGTCTCCCAGCTGCCCCTGCTCTGCTCTGGGATACCATGGGGCTAAATAGTTGCTCACGGGTCTGGTGGCCTGAGCCCTGGGCTTTATCATTGACTATTTAGTGAGCCTTTTCCAGGTGCTAGCTGTTGATGAGAATGCAAAAGAGATGGGACTCTTTGCTCCCCCAAAGACTTCAGTCTAGCTAGAGGAACAAATGTAGCACACACAAGACAGTCAAGTGGAGCTATGCCCAAGGAAGTGGCCAAGCAGGCCAGAAAAACCAGTGCTGGGGGAGAGAGGGTTTGCCTGAGAGGCTGAGGACCTCTTCACAGAAGAGGTAGGACAGGAGGACCTGGATCCAGGAGGATGAGGGTTTGGCCGGGCAGAGAACAGAGCGGACACTTACCGTCTGCCCTTGTTACTGAAATGTCACGCATGCCTGTCTTATCTCCCAACTCCATTGCACACTCCCTGGGGAAGTGACCTTTCCCTCAGTAGCCCACATAGAGCCATGCATACGGTAGGCGAAAAATAAACACCTGTGAAATGTGGTCGTCCTGGAAGTGTTCAGAAATAGAGAAGATTAATTCATAATCGTTGAAATTGTTAATGTTGATAATGAGACATGTTTTAAATAATCTTTTAAAAATCATTGTTATTCTCTTCTGAGCATCTCAGTGAATATACTCATGATAAAGCCAGAGATTTCTAATAGTTGTCTTAAACTGGTAACGGTTTTATGCTTTGATATTGACAATGTTCTTTTTAAACCCAACATCGATACTTTTAAAAACCAACTTTTCCCCCAGTCTAAAGTGCACATAAGAGCCACTTCTACAAAGGAGGGAGGGTGATTTGCAAGCCACAGCCTAGACTAGAGGAACTGGCTTTTTAATAATTAGGAGCTGA
Organism: Lemur catta; assembly: GCF_020740605.2. NCBI lineage: Eukaryota > Metazoa > Chordata > Mammalia > Primates > Lemuridae > Lemur > Lemur catta. The sequence goes on from NC_059129.1 coordinate 141,186,472, forward strand.
CATGACTGAATTTGGAAGGCTGATAGCGATGGGAAGCTGACTCTGGAGCCCAGATGTGAGGAGTGCCGTAGTGTGCACTGGGGCCCAGGGGCAGGCGGGTGACAGGACTCCCTGTCCCATCTGCTCTGTTGGACCCAGGAACTAGAAGAGAAACTAAGGCAAAGGGAAAGGCTGTATCTGGAAGGCAAGAGGTCCCTTCACACTAGTGCGCTATTCCTTTTTCTTTTCCTTTTTTTTCCTACATTAACCAGCAACGCACTTTGTATTGATAAGCCACCTTAGTTTCTTGTTTTCCAAAGAGGAAATGGGAGCAAACCCAGAACCCAGATAAGGAAGCAGAACACTCTCCCACACATCTGCCCTCGTGTGGCGAGGCGTGTGGCCGTTCATAAACAAGCCACGGGGATGACCTGTAACAGAAGCCTCCGACCTGGCAGGCAGCAGGGGACACGAGGGAGTTTGGCCTGATACTCCTGCTGCTCTGACGTGTCGCAGCCTCACTCTCAGGCAGTTCCAGCAGAACAGGACCTGCGAATACCCTTATTGGGCATCTGTTCTGAATGAATCACTCCAGAGGCTGCAGCGGAGGGAGATTCCTAGTGTCCAGCCTTGAGTTCTCAGCGTTTTCAGACGTGGACGGGCTAAAACCCTCTGGTGAGGAGGCACTGGCGTCTTGCCCGGGCAGACAGCTCGCTCCGTGCTGCTACTAGGGAACCACAGCAACTCCGAAATGCATCCTGATCTGCCCTCTCATTGTGACAGTTTGTATTGTCCTGAGGATCTAAAATTAAGACTCTAAACTGAGAAGAGTAACTTCAGGCTGTCTGGGAGCCGCTGGGGACTCACACATGCAAAATGCGGATTGACATTTGAAACCCTTCACCGTCTGCCCCCTCTGGTCTTTCCACACCTGTCCCCTGGCTCATCTGAGTGGTCTCTGTCCCCAAACCCTGAATGCGCCTTCACTTCTGTCCTTTCCTCTCCCTCACCAGCTATGACTTGAATGATTGTCCCCTTCAAATCTCATGTTGAAATTTAATTGCCATTGTGACGGTATTGGAAGGTAGTACTTTTAAGAAGTGTTCAGGTCACGAAGGCTTCAGCTCCTGATATGGTGGAATGGGTTCCTTATCATGGAATGGGGTTCTTATCACAGGAGAGCATCCACCCCTTCTAGCTCTCTGTCTCCCCGTCTTTTTGCCAGTCCTCCAGTGACGCCTCCTGCCATGTTATGATGCAGCACCAAGCCCCTTGCAGGTGTGGGCACCTTGACCTTGGACTTCTGCCTCCAGAACTGTGAGCCAATAAATTTCTATTCATTATAAATTTCCCAGTCTGTGGTATTCCATTATAGTAGCACACAGCAGACCTGCCATTTGTGACATCCCTGAGACATCCCGTTTGTCTCTCAAATGCCCCCTTGTGCCGAAGCCACCTAATCAGCCTCACCCAGAGAGATGCTACCTTCTCCTCTTCTCCCAGAAAGGCCTACGGGTACTGCTTTAGAACAATCACGTGTGGTAAAATGGATAATCTGGCAATTCTAGCTCAATAATCCACTGCCTGATACAATTTATTAAACTCACTTTGCTGCAGCAGGTATAGAATTAGACACTGGGAGCAAAGATGCAAAGATGCAAAGAAAGCCAAAGTGCTAACAGGACAAGTGGGCTCTGGTTTGTACACTGATGTATAGCATTTCTAATGTACCTAAAATATATTATTATGCAATATTTATGCAATAGCTTTAGATCTCATATTTATAGATAATTATTCACTTTAGTATAGAAATGCATTATATATGTGTAATAAATACATAAATATACAGTATATTTTATAATATTTATATAGTACTTACAAATATATTACTTATATTTATTTCTAAACATAACCTGAAAAATTTATTTAAAATATAGATGCCTGGGTCCTACTCCAGAGGTTCTGATTCACTTATTTCTAGATGGAACCAAGCGATCTGTGTTTTCATCTGGAGCTACTGAGGAGACTGGTCCAAAGACCTGCTTGGAGAAACACAAACCCAGGACATGCAGGCACTGCTCCTTCTCCCACCCCCTCCTGCTTTCTTCGTATTTGGTCCTCTCCCAGTGCTGGGCTCAAGAAGATCCCTGTGTGATGGTTAATTTTATGTGTCCCGTTGGCTGGGCCACGGTGCTCAGATACATGGTTAAGCATCACTACGGGTGTTTCTGTGAGGGCGTTTTGGATGAGATTGACAATAAAATCAGTGGACTTGGAGAAAAATAGATTTCCTTCCATAATGTGAGTTGGCCTCATCCAACTAGTTGAAGACCTGAATAGAACAAAAGATGGACCTCCCCTGAGCAAGAATGAATCCTGTCAGCAAAGCGCCTTTGGACATGAACTGCGACATCAGCTTTTCCTGCTCTTCACTCTGCTGACCCAGCCTACAGATTTGGGGCTTGCGAGCCTCCATAGTCATGTGTGACAATTCCTTACTATAAGTCTCTTTCTGTAATGTATACATATAGGTATACAATACATGCTCCTGGTTCTGCTTCCCTGGAGAACCCTGACCAATATGCCCCTGAGAATTTGAACTCAGCTCCTCACTGCAAAGCATATGCAGTGAAACCCACACCCGTGCCTCCCCGCCGTGTGGGATGAGCCTGACTCCCTCAGAACCCCCCAGGGAGCCCTTGAAAACGCAGGTTCCTAGTCTGTCTGCATCCCCAGTCTCTGACCCAACAGGGTTTGAGTCAGCCCTGAAATCTATAATTACAGAATATTTGGCTATTTTTTAGTATGTGACTCTGAATCATTTCAAAATGTGAGTTACTCTAGTATAGAGCTCTGTGAAAAGCACAATAAATAAAAACCTATCCTTCTGGGAAGGAATTTGCAATTTGAGTGAGAACTTCTATTTTGGAATAACAGCACTACAATTGTACTGGGTTGAACAGTGTCACCCTAGAATGCATGTCCTTCCTGAAACCTCAGAATGTGATTATATTTGGAAATAGGGTTGTTGCAGATGTAACTGGTTAAGATGAGATCATACTGGAGTAGGGAGGGCCATTAGTTCAGAATGACTGGTGTCCTTACAAGAAGAGGAAAAGAGTCGCAGAGACAGACACAGAAGATGGCCATGTGGTGACAGAGGCAGAGGTTGGAGTGCGGCAGCTGCAAGCCAGGGAGTGTCAAGGATTGCTGGCCACCACCAGAACCGAGGAGAGAGGCATCCAGTGGATCTTCTCTCAGTGCCCCCAAGAAGGAACCAAACTTTCTCATACTTTGATTTTAAACTTCAGGCTTCAGAACTAGGAGAGAATAAATTTCTGTTGTATTAGCCAGCCAGTTTGTGGCACTTTATAATGGCAGCCCTGAAAACTAATATACCCACTTACGGTAAACAACTAGAAAATTGGACAACATACATAAAACAACTGTTTTCAGACATTGGACAACTGACAGAACAGGTCTGTGATCCTCGAAAGAAGGCAAGCGAATGTGGTGGGGCAACACCCGTATGGACAGCATCACAATCAAGGCTAAATGTGGAAAGTTCTGTATTTGTGGTGCCTCAGTCCCTACTGGATGGAACTTTCCATGACAGGCAGTGGCTGATTATCTAGACCTCTATATTCCCAACTGTAGCCTGCACAATGTTGTTCAGATTAGGCCCTGCCCTAAGTAAGTAATTGAGGAATACTCTTACTCTGTTTCCTAAGCTGTCCTTGTCTTTCAAGGTTTGGGTCTGTGACAGTGGTTCTCATCCCTGGCTGGGCATTAGAATGACCAGGAAAATGTTTTTAACCTAGGGATGCTGGAGCCCCACATCACAGCAATTAGATGCAAATCCAGAAGACAGGTGGGATCCAAACTTTCATGTTTTTTAAAACCTACCCAGGTGATTCTATCATGCAGCCAAAGAAGAGGCTCATTGATCTTAATTTTACTTTTCAAACCAGTCACTAAGCCTCTTTTAATAATCTGGCTAAAACTTAACAAAAACAGATTTTTTTTCCCATGTAAGCATCTTATACATTATCCCACTAATATTATGTAAGTGCATTCTTACGTGAATTCACCCAAACAGGTAGACGATTTGTTTCATGGGTTATTGTCATGTCAGTGTCCTCCCACCAACTCTGGCCACAACCCAGCTTCTTGGTGTCACATGGTGATCTCCTCGAGTGGCTATGTGTCCTCCCATTGACTCTGTGAAACCCAGGTACAGTGGTTTCCCAGGGCTGCTATCACAAAGTTCCACAGACTAGGTGGCTTAAAACAACAGAAAGTCATGCTCTCACAGTTCTGGAGATAAGAAATCCAAAATCAAGATATCAGCAGGGCCATGTTCTGTTTGAAATCTCTAGATGAGGACCCTTCCTGGTCTCTTTCTAGCTTCTGGTGTCTGTTGGCAATCCTTGGTTTTCCTTGGCTTCTGCCGTGTTAGGACACATTTGTTCCCTCTGGAGTAAGCAGCGTTCAACGTGCCATCTTTGCTCAGCTCTCACTAGACAGCGAACCTGTTGGTGCCTTGATCTTGGACTTACCAGACTCCAGAACTATGAGCAATAAATTTATGCTGTATATAAATCACCCAGTCTCAGGCATTTTGTTATAGCAGCACAAACGGACTAAGGCAGACTTAAACATATCTTCTTGAGAGATAGAATGCATCCCACAGCACCAGGATTACCACATATTTGCTGATTTCACATGGTGGGGAGATTTAGTTATCTTTGCTTGCACTTAACACCTCCATCTTTCCTCTTGGTCATCCCCTTTAAGCAGAGGCTTTTTACCTACCCGAGCAGAGTTCTGTATCCTCGCTATGCAAAGTGCCATCGAGCCTCTCGCAGCATCTACATCACCTGGAGCTGGTCAGAAATGCAGACTCTCTGGGCCCACCCCATGCCTAATGAATTGGGAATCTGCTATGTGATCCATGCATGTACACTGCTAATCTTGAAAAGGAGTGGTCTAAATCAGCAGTCCCCAACATTTTTGGCACCATGGACCAGTTTCATGGAAGACAATTTTTCCATGGGTGGTGCTCGGGGGATTGGTGGGGTGCGGAGCTCAGGCTGTGATGCGCAACCCTAACAGGCCTTGGACCTTACAGGGCTGTGACCTGGGGGTTGGGGACCATGGGCCTAAATAACAAAAAAGACTCACCTTCCTTTTATACTGGTGAATGATCCTGGTTGTTGTAAACATATGACCTTTGTTTAGATAGGAAAATTAACCGTTAAATATTCTTTTCTTAAATATCCTCTAATTACATTTTAAAATGAATTTAAGGTAAAAATGTTCTGAAGTTATGATTTCAAATTCTCTTAGTTTAAAAAAACGACTTCAGTCAAATCTGAATTATCAATTAAACTATTATAAGAAAAATCTTCCAATAAAATTATCTCCAGCCTATACTACCCAAGTCTGGAAGCAGTAGGGGAAGGAGATGATTAATCTAGGGGAAAAAAAGGTTTTTTTGTTGTTGTTTGGGGGGAGAACAACAAAACAGTTGTTTTCAAACATCAAATACATTTACTTCTTGTGGCTCCAGATAGACCACTGGAGAGACATAATGGGGAGGCAGATTTGGGATTGTTACAAACATTAATATCCTAAGAATAAGATTTGACAAAATACAGAATAACCTTCCTTATCAAACTGGGCAATTCAAGCCTTGGCGACTCGTGATTGATGAAAGGGAAAAGTCTTGTTCTGAGAAGGGTAAATTAGACAGCTTCTCAGGGTGTTTCCAACTCAAAACTACTTGGAAAGTATAAACTTCAGAAGTGTGAGTCTTTGACTTTCTGGAACTTATTTCTGGCCTTTGGTTGGCTCAAAATATTTCTGATGTGCACCAGAGCCATATTGTAATAAAAATCTGTTTTAAGCCTCATTTGAATATTTATCCATGACTACTTTTCTCTTCCTTTGATCAGAATAATGTTAGAAGCCTTTTATTTGTTGATGTGTGAGTGCATATACTTAAGTAGCCAGTAGGACTGTAAAATTCTCTACTGTCAGTATAAGAACCTGGGTTATTTCTGTTCTTAGTAATATTTTTGTGACTAAGAGCTTCACATATTGTGGAGTTAACATTGATCTTACTCCTTATACTGAATGTCTATTTTTTTTTAAATATAGGTTTTCTTCTTTACTGTTTCCACCTTGGTTGTTTATGACTCTATAGAATAACAGTTGTATTTAATAAAAAACCTGTCTTAGGATGCTTGTTATAGTCTGCTATTATACCACAGTAATTTGTATCTGGGCTTTATTTCCCCAATTAGATCCATCCATCTACTCATCCATCCATCTATTCATATATCATCCAGTTCATTTTTCAACAGGCTTTTTGCTGAACATGTACTATGTATAGGGTATTCTTACAGGTTCTGAAAATGCAATGATAAGAAATATTGCCTGCTGTTGAGAAGATCACAGAGAAAGGCAATATACATGTAATCAGCCAAGTTGTTAGTGCAGATGGGTGATAGATAGAGCTAAAATAAGGGTTTGCTGGAGGTGCTGTGGGGACATTGAGGAGGATCGCCGAGCCATCAGGTTAGGGTGGGCTGGTGGAGGAGCTCAGGGCAGCCTTCCCAGAGTGCGGTGGGAGAAACTCTAAAGCATTTGGAGGGATGAGTGACCTTGCCACGTGGAAGTGAAAGGCAGGAGCCTCTGGCAGAGGGCACAGAGCCCCTTGATGTGTAGTCATCGCTGTTCTTCTCTGTGCCTGGTTCCCCATCACGTGCAAAGTATACACTTGTTGATTTGAAGGGATCTGAAAATAATTTAAGACCTGTTGCTTGTAGTTTCATGGTTCTCTAAACCTCACACCTGGACATCTGAGGCGAACTAAAAGGATGAGGCTCAGGTGCGTTCTCTAGATGATTTGGTGGGAAACTCCTGTAACTCACATCTGATGGGAAGAGCAGCTCCCTCTGGGATTTTAATTGCTTAAACTGTCTGTTCCTCCTGCAGGCGGGATCCTGGAGAGGTGAATTGAGAAGTCGGACCAGGAATGAAGAAATGTCGCTCTCCTGATTTTTCTTCCCGTGCTTCCAGAAGGAAGTGAAGTGGCGTGTTCCTCACCATGGCGTACTGCCAGCACAGCTCCCCAGCCCCTGCATTTTCACGTTATGTGTGTTGGAGGCCATTTCCTTTGCCTTTCATTCCTTTGGGTAAGACACACTCTATTCTGACCATTTTTTTAAAAAAAAAAACCTTGCAACTTTTCATCCTTTGTTTAGTGATTTGGAGCCCCCAAGGCTCCATTCAGACTCTGTACAGAGGAGAATGTCTGAAATAAGAGGTGATTTGTGTCCTGGTAGCAAATAACAAAAATCGGCAAATCACCTCTCAGAAAAAAAGCAGTGGAGGTTTTATCTAACTTCCCACTACTCAGCCAAGAAGGGTGAGACTTAATGTTACAAGGACTATTTAAAAAGTGTGGTAACTAATTATCTTTTGTATGTATCCAATATTTCTTTGTGTTTTACTAGTAGGTAGAAACAGATGTCATTGTATCGTTATGGGGAAAAAAATCATGTATAGTAATGGTTAGTTTAGCTTCTCCCCAGTAGGGGTGAGGTTTTTATGGCTCTTTCACTGAGTCTGCCTTTTTTTGTGTGTGCTGGAGTGAAAATGAATTGACCCTCTCTGGTCATGAGCAGATTGCCATGCTTGTGCTCTCAATCTTTCTGCCTCTGCAGAGCTGGGTGGGACTGAAGAAGAGTCACCGGGAGGCCCAGGGCCAGAGCTGGTGAGGTCTTTGTCCTGTCCTCACACAGGAATCTGGGGGAAAGAGCTAATGTATACCACAGGGAAGGGAGGAACTTTAAGTAAAATGCAGCACCAAGCTCATAAAAATTAAAAAAAACTATAGCCTTAGAAGTTTGGCCTTAAAAACAATAGCAAGGACATAACCTCATTTACAACATCATTTGGCACAAAAATTTTTTTTGAATCATCTTGTGACAAAACCCATAAAATTGGCTAATACATTAGCCGGGATAAGATGCTAAGGTGTTACAATGATGTGCTTTACACTGATGTATATACAATGATTGGAGACTTCATAACAGTGGTAGTAAACGTGTCCAAGGTTTTTGAGTTTTTTGGCAAAACAGAAAGAACTTTGCATGTGAATATGTGACTGCTTTTGTGTGTCAAAATTGGGCTTGAAACTAGTGGTAAGCAAGGCTAAACTGGATCTTTGGTACATTTTTAGCTTTCATAACTCATTTTAAAGTAAAGAAATTCAATAAGGGCTATGTAAATTGAGTCTTGAGGATTTAGAGTGAGAGGTAATTCTCTGAAGATTTTGTTATTGTTTTCAAGAGTGTGATTAAATGCAATGAGACTAGCCAAGGTGCTAAACAATAGTAAAAATTTAGAGACAAAATCTAACTATAATAGTAGCTCACTAATGTTTTTTAAATACTACTTCATGAATGCAACAACATTTACTGAGTTCCTACTATGTGTCAGACCCCATGCAGGCACCAGAAATACTTGGTGGCTAGGCAGATGACAGAAGAATCAATAGTGGCATTTGTCATAACGGAGCATACTCTCTAGGGGAGAAGGTAGAAAGGAATCTAGGGGAGGGGATGCTGTGAGAACCTAGTTGTGAGCCCTGGGGACACAGTGGAGTTGGTGGTGGGGGGGGCGTTCAGCCAGAGAAATAGCTTCCCTGGACCCAGTGTGTGGGGGTGGGGGCAAAAAGTGATTGCACTTAAACTGAATAGTTAGTACCAGTTGACTTCAATTCTGCATACGATGCCTTACTTGATTAGTTAAGTATAAATTTGTTTGGTTCCTGCTAAAATAGTACCCTAAGTGGAAATTAAACAACAACAACAAGCCACAGGTCTCCCTAATGTTGATTTATATTTGCTGAGTGTTTTGTGATGTAGATGCACAGCAAATCAGCTGAAGTCAGTAGTCACAGCTGAAATACCAACACTAAAGAATACATAGTATGGTGCTGTTTAGAGGAGAGGGATTTATTTCATTAACATTTAAAATATCTAATACAACTTCTAAGACAAGTTCTGGCTCAGAAAATTGCAAAGGAAAATTAAGTAGAGAACTAGAATTACAGAAAGCTGGGAAATACTTTTGCTGAGCTTTCTTTACACAATAGAAATGAATCAGTGATTTTAAAAAAATATAGTTTTCATTATGATAAAATCAGTTCATTGCTTTTGGATACTTGTTGTTTTCTCTCTCACAAGGCTGTTAGCTCTACAAGAGAAAGTCTTGGTCTGTTTTGCTCACTGCAATATTCTCAGAATCTAGTACAGTTCCTGACACATATATGAATTTAATAAGTATTTGTTGAATGACTGTTGTTGAATACATAAGATGAATGTCAGTTTCAGAAATTCATGACTTTCAGGCTATATACATAATGCAGACCATCATAACAACGAAAATAGAATGAAGCAGTTCTTGAACTACAGAGAAATTTCTGTAAGTACTTTGTGCAGAATATAGCTAATTTCACAACCGGCCTTTACATATGACCTACCTGTAATCATATTTAAGTTTTCCTGTCTTGGCCAGTTTTCTTACCAACATTGTTCAAAACGTACATTGTACATATCAAAGCTCAACCAAATGTTTTACAAATCAGCACATTTGCATGTACTTAATTTTAAAAGATGCTATTTTTGAATTTAACTCTTGGATTTCCCCCCATGGGAAATGTTGTAAATATTTGCAACTTAAAACTGTGAAGACCCAGTGCGCTCTAAGAGTAAATGATGTATTGGAATTTCAACAGGGTTTCTATAATTCTGAAATAAGAACTTCTTTTTTCTTTCCTTTTCTCCTTCAGTGTAGGAGCACTGCAGTCTGAGTTTCCGGAAGATCGATATCTAACCTTGTGATACTGGGGTGAAAATAGTGTTCTTTCCTGCCTGGTTGATAGGAAGGTCACTTTAATCGTCTCAGTTTCCGGAGACTTTATTTCAAGTCTCAAAATCTGAGTATGTCGAAGGACTGACGGCGCTTTCGTGGGATCTGAGTTGTGAGCGTCTGGGTGACATCTACCCCCGTTTCTGAAAGACGGGATCGGGGTGGCCTGTACCTCTGGCGGGGGTCTACTGGCTCACGCTTACCAAGCCCTTCGCAGGTTCCCGACCACTGCGGAGCCCAGACCATGCTGCCCCTCCCGCGTGTCTCCGCGGGGCTGCGCGCTCTCCCCGATGGCCACCGGGCAGCCTCGAGCGCGCCCGACCCGCTGCAAGGTCCGGCTCCGCGCCACAGGGCTCCGCAGTCGCGGCTCGCGAGCGAAGCCAGGCGCGCGGGCGAGCCCCGACCCGGGCGGAATCGCGCTGACACCTGCAGGCCTCCGGGGCCCGGGCGCCGGGACCGGCGCTCCTCCGCCCCGCCCCCTGGCCGACCCCGCCCCGGCCGATCCCGCCGCCGCCGCCGCCGCCGCCCGGGGAGGCTTGTCCCTCGCCGCCCGCCGTAGCCCGGCGTTCGGCCGGCCGCCGTTTCCAAGATGGCTGCGGCGCGCGCGGCTCCCGCGGCGGGCTAGAGGCAGAGGCGGAGGCGGAGCCGAGTCACTCCCGCACTTTGGCGCCCCGGCCCCCCGCGCCAGGCTGCAGCTTACTGCCCGCCGCGGCCATGCGGGGCTCCGTGCACGGATGAGAGAAGACGCCGCCGAGCTGGCCCCCCCGCCCGCCTTCGCCGTCACTCCTGCCGCCGCCATGGAGGAGCCGCCGCCGCAGCCGGAACCAGAGCCCGAGCCCGAGCCGGACTGCTGCCTGACGGCGAGGTGAGCGTGGCGGCCGCAGCAGGCTGCTCGCTGAAAGCGGGCCGGGTCCTGGCCGGAGCTCGGCCGGGGTCTGGGGGCCTCTGCTTCCCACCAGGCGGGGAGGGAAGCATCCAGGCTCTGCGGTCTGGGGCGGGAGGGGCGCGGTGCGTCTCCGGGTCCCAGGGAACCGCGACGGAGTCCGCCGAGCGACTCCCCCGGGGTTGCGGCGTCGCAGGGGTCCGCTCGAGTGCACAGCCTGCTGGCCTCCCTGCAGGCTCCGCCGGCTCGCCGAGCGTGGCGGGGCTGGGAGCAGAGTGCGGCACCCTCCCGCGCCACGAGCTTCTGAAGAGTGGCCGCGCTGAAATTCCTTCTCGGCGTCACTGAACGAAAGGGGCCCCTCTTTTCTGCCCCCATTTGGGTAAAGGAGACAGTCAGGAATCGAATGCGCACTGGAGGTATCCTCGCGTTCTTCTCTCCTTTTGCCTGCTCCAGGGAATGCCTTCTGTCTCTCCGGTGAGAAACTGCACGTAGACTATGCAGACAGGCAGGTGGTTTTCTTTTCCTGAGGGTTCTTTACCGTCCTTTAATGGTAGCATTGTGCAGATTGTTGCTCGCACGTGCACGTAAAGTAAGGATTGATTTGTCTGAAACTTTGCTACCGCAGGAAGCTCTAAGATGGAACTTTGGTACCCAAAGCATTTGTTGCGTTCTCTCATGGTGACTCTATTAATTACTTCTATGTCTTTATTTTTTAATTGGGAGAACAAACTCACCATAATTAAGAATTTTCCTTTTTATGTGCCTATGTTTATGTTTCTGTGTTCGAATGTCCTCTTGCTCCTTGTCCTTTGCATCCCAGAGTAAACTTGCAAACTGCTGCCCCCTGTCCCCTCCACTGAAAATACTTCGACAGCTCTTGCATCTTAACCATCTTGCTCTGTAGTTCTAAGGCAGTAAAGTGTTCTCTTTCTTTTTCTTGCTTAAAGAAATTGTAAATCCGTGGCTGTACTTAGAACTGAACACAGGAACCACATTCTTGCTTGTTGTCATCATCCAGTTGGCCTGGACAAATTTGTTTTATAAGCTGTGTACAAAGTCGTTGCTTCACTTTCCTTAATTCTCAGATACTTCTGTGAACTTTTAAGGAATAACTTCTCTAAGTAATGGTACAGGGTGTAATGAGACGTCCTTTTGTTCATTTTGAATACATCTGATACTTCAGAAGTTTTGTCAGAAAGTTTATTATATAAACTTGTTAATGGATTCAGTTGTTGAGCAATTTTGACTCCTTTAAGTTTTTCTTTAAAAATAATAGCGAATACTTATCATCTGCTGGTTTGTCTAAAAAATAAAAAAATAGTGAACACTTATTAATTGCTTAAAATAGGCCATTGCCTTTACTTTCATTAACTCATTTAATCCTTACAACAGCCTTATGAGAATAGGTCCCATCATTGTCTCTTTCGCAGATAAGGAAACCGAGGCACACAGGTTAAATATCTTGTCCAAGGTTTCACAAGTTGGTAATGACCAAAGGTCTAGCTGCCCAGTCCATGTCCTTAACCAGCATGAAGAATCCATTATCCAGATGGTCAGATCGAAAGTTATAATTCTATATGACCATATTCTGGGAAGCAATGGACATGAACATTCTTAGTTAAAAGTTAAAAAGGACAGAGAAATGAAAATATGCTGTAAAAACGACTGCTTCTCCAGTGATAAAAAGAAACTTTGATTTTTCAGCCAGGTTTCTGTCTGCCTTTGTTATAATAAAAATAGGTCAGGATAGTGGGCTTCATCCAACTTTAAATGAACAGCAGTGTACGGAACAAGAAGATCTTAGAAATATTTTTCTTAGCAACATTGCAGTTAATTTTACAATAGCAAATGTAAAAAGCAGATTATTTGACAAAGCTGTTATTTTCTCTTTTATATGCCCTCGTCACCATCTCTTTAATACACAGAGCTAACCTCTGACAAACTTCAGTAGATCTTTGGTAAAAGACGTTGCAGGGGTTATCCAGTTGTTTTTAAGTGAATTTTTTTTTTATGTTTTTACCATTTTAGGGAAGCTCAATATACATGTTCAAAATGTACTGAATGCTACCTTTTAAAATATTAGAGACCAATAATGTGGTAATTTGTGCTACCAGGTTAACTGGTTTTGCCACAGACCTGAATAGATGGCTCTCTCTGCCATCTTTGTCATGTTATGTCTGTGTGTCATTGATTAGAAAGGTATTAATGCACAGGTCTTTTGTAGAATTCAGGCCTGTACATGCTGGCTTTCAAAGCTGTACCGCAAGTGCACCACTGTGGCAGATGCCAGCCAGCCCAGCACATCTGTTCTGTGTGTACTCTTCCCCTGACGTGAGAGTTATGCAATGATTGAAGAACACAAAACAGGTTGAGAGGTGATAGTACTGTATTATAGTTTTACTGCTTATTGTTAGTTGTGAATACCTCTTGTCCTGATTTTTGAAAAGAATTCAAGATAAAGAGAGCAGTTGTGATTGTTAGTGATTAAACTTTGAAATAAACCTTATAATTTTTTCCAAGCTTCTGGGTCAGTTTTAGGAGGATCCTGAGATTACGAGGAGAGCTATTAAAACTAATTTGGAACAATGTACCTTTGTGATTTCTTGGATCTATGCACTTAAAGAGACTAAATTGGATATTTAGGGTGCTGGAATGCTCTTGTCTACTGTAACCTTTCATTTAAACTATTATTAATATATTTATGTTAAAGATAGCCTCACTGTTCTCACTTGCTGACCTTGTAAGTACATGTTACATGAATTTAACAGTAACTTTTTTAAACCAATGACTTTATTATTTACTTTATATAATATGGTTCTTGTAAATTCATTTGAAAAAATGGGTTTCACCACTAAGAAAGTACTTGAATATCATCTCACCTAGGCAATTTGATCTCCCTCTCTCTCTTGACTTGAATGCCCACTTTGAGCCTGCTTGTTTCAGTCTTGAGATTGGATGTCACCTGTTCTCCCTGGTGAAGTCAGCCTTTTGTGAAGCTCCAGACTGTTGGTGCAGCATCCGTCATGGATGTGCCTTTAGACCACTATAACAATAGATATCATTGGTGGGGGTGGCAGAGAGGAGTCACCAAGCAGCAGTAAGAAAAGGCTCCAGTGATGGCAGAAACTTCATGTTTTGAAAGGGGACAGCTCAGCTCTCAAGAAGACTTTGTGGTTCCTTTTAATTGTCTGTCATATTGTTAGAAGTTGCTCTACTTCCTTCACGTGTGCTCTCTTGGTGTCCTGCACATCTGTGTTCTGAGCTCTACTGAAATATAGGGATATAAAGGTCTTACTGCTTACTGGATACATTTGCCTTAATAACTTCCTGTTACTTAATAATTCCTCATTCCTCAATGATTATCTTTTTACTCATAGCATTCTATTGTCTCAACCCTCTCATTTGACCAGGTGGTATGTATTGTTTAAAGACTCTTTAATGTTGCCTATCAGTCAGGCTATTGGAAATAGTTTCTTTAAAGAGAAAATGGAAGCACTGTCAGAAAAGGAGATTGGTTAATGACTCTGCAGGTCTTTATAAGCTGGCATTACCCTGGCTGGATAATCAAGGTCCAGGCACTCAAGGTGCTTCAGCTTCTCAGGCACAGATATTCAGCTTTGTACCCCTGGTTAGTCAGTGTGTTCTCTTGTCTTGTAGAAAGCCAAAGTATAATTAAGAGATTGATTGGTAAGAATGACATTAACAGGGGAAGTGAGTTGAGTGATCTTAGTGACTGATGTTAGCAGACCAGCAAGGTTGGCTTGCATCCCTGTCAGGCGCACCCTTGTTTCTAGTATGAAAGGTAGTGTAACAAAGTCTTACTCTGAGGATTTTATTTTCTAGGCTTCACACAGGCTGCTTTCTTTCCTCTTGTTACAAACTTCCCTCAGTTGGTTGGGTTATAGTGTGTTTGTTTTTAATCTTCAGTCTTTAATTAGATTTGTGACAAACCTTGCTTTTCTCACTTTAATTTGGGCTATATTATATTTTTGTCCCTTAAAGACATTTGTTTAAAAAAAAAGAAACCCTCAGATTTTTACTAATGGTAAGTCTCAGGATCACCTGTTGTCTCCACCCTTCCCGTAATCTCCCCCACCCCTCAAGGAATCCTTTGGCCATAGTTTCTGAAAAAGGTGTGGCAAAGATGTCAGTGGTTGATGTTTTCATAAAATTCTTTTTGAGTATTATGTTCAAAAAGGATCATGATGGCATGTGGTTTTTCTGGATTTAAGTCATAAACTTAAAAAACTTAGAGCCACATCAGAATTCTGTACAGTTATAAGAAACTATTTTTAAAGACTATTTAGTGACATGGGAAAATGTTCATGATACAAGTCCTTTTGGGTGGGACCTGAATATCTATTTTCAAAAAGCTTCTCAAGTACTTCTGTTATATACATACCTACCACTGTGTTCAATGAAAAAATCAGATTATACAGCGGTATTTGCAGAAGTTGGTGGCCAAAATTTGAGGTGACTGCTCAGCTCATACATATTTCTCCACTAGCTTTGTCCTACCTCCGTTTTTTCCCTCTCCTTCATTTGGGGAAATCCTTCTCTTAGCTCTAGCTGCATGGTACAAATTGGAGCTGTGCTCTTCTCACAGACTCCTGTCTGTAGGGATGGACACTTGGAAATAGTTTCTTTAAAGAGAAAACAGCCATTAGGGTTCTTCCCTGGGATTTTTCAAATTGGAGTTGGGTGAGAAAAATGCTTATTTTCATAAGTGAAATACATACTGTGAAGTTATGAGCCTAGAGATAGCTCCCTGAAACTTTGGTCAATCTCACAGTGAAGTAGTTTGGTCTCAAACAGTGATGTTAACCCCCAGAGAAAAGCAGAGAGGATGAAAGAGGTCTATGGCCAGTTGCCCCTTTATGCTAGATTCATCCTTTTTTTCCCTCTTGATATGTGAACTAATAGATTCTCAATTTGTACTTAAAATATTATTAGGTCATTAAATACAAAATGTCCGATTTTGAATCAAAAGTTTAGTTTATTATAGCTCAGACAAGAAGCAGTACAATTAACATATACGCCTAAACCAGGGGTCCCCAACCTATGGTGAGTTGTATAATTATTTCATTATATATTATAATGTAGTAATAGAAATAAAGTGCACAATAAATATAATGCTCTTGAATCATCCCAACCCCCACCCCTCCCAGTCCATGGAAAAATTGTCTTCTGTGAAAATGGTCCCTGGTGCCAAAAAGGTTGGGGATCGCTGGCTTAAACTATCCACAGAGTTTTGCCATCTTAACAGTAACTTATTTATACCAGCAGTGAGAAAAGCCTGGAGAGCAAGTGGCGATGAAATCGTGAAAGGTGTTTCCACAGCTTGTTGAGAATTGAGTATTTTTCCTTGCAAGAAGTGATCCAAAGCCTGGAAGAAGTGTTAGTCAGGGGGTGCAAGGTCTGGTGAATACAGTGGATGACAGTTTCCAAGTCCAGCCTCTATAGGTTGAGCAGCATTGTTTGGGCGACATGTGGTCGAGCGTTGTCTTGCAAGAGGATTGGCCTGTCTCTATTGACCAGTCTCAGCTATTTAATCACAAGCATCCTCATTTCATCCAATTGATTGTAGTAGACATCCAGTGTAATAGATTGACCAGGTTTTATGAAGCTGTTAGTGGATAATACCAGTGCTGGGCCACCATTTGCTTTTTTTGATGAATATTGTTTTGGACTGTGTTTCAGCACTTCATCTTTATCCAACCTTTGTGCCAAATGCTTGTGATTGTCAAAAAGAATCCATTTTTCATCACATGTAACAATACAGTATAGAAATGGTTCGCTTTATGTTGTGACAGCAAGCTTCAGACTATTTCTGATGCTCGTTTAATTCACGTGGAACCCATCTATCCAACTTGTTTACTTTGGCGATTTTGTTTCAAATGCTCCAATATTGTTGGAATAGTGATGTCAAACCTTGCCGCTAATTCAAACATAGGTTGAGCTGGATTCACTTCCACTACAGCTTCCAGCTCATCATTATCCACCTTGGTCTGAGGTCGCCCACATGGCTCATTTTCAAGATTAAAATCACCAGAATGGAACTTCTCAAACCATTGATGTACTGTGCATTCATTAGCCACGTCCTTCCTGAATACTTCGCTGGTATTTTCAGCTGTCTGTGTATCACTGGTTCCACAGCGGAACTCATGTTCAAAAATAATACGAATTTTTGACTTATCCATGGTTCCACAAATATTGCTCTAAACAAAAATTTGAAAGCTAATCATAAGTCAAACTGTACATTTAAAAGACTGAGGATGTACCTTCACAAGAAAAATAAAGCCAGACGTGTCAAAGTGCGATGTTACAGATTTCAACTGTCAAACTCAGTACTTAAGGAAATCAGATGTTTCATACTTAATAACCTAATAATTTAAGTTGGGTTTCTTAAAATCTTAAAATATCCCATTTTAAAAAAAGCGTATGGACATAGAAAAAAAATTAAAGGATACATACTAATTTTTCCTAAAATTTTTTATAATGAAGACATTACATGTTTTTATATTTTAAAATAAAAAGTTACAGAGCCCAAATTCTTAACTAGTACATTATAATTTTAAGCCTCCTTACTTTGAATTGTTACTAAAGTTGAAATTGATGAAATTCCATGTCATGTAAAGAAAATATGTTGCCAGATTTTATATAAACTTTTATTTTTGGTATCTGAACTATCTGAGCTGACTATAGCAAGCTGGTCCAGCTAGTTTTCTTTAATTATTTAGTTCATCCTGGGTAACAGAATTTGTAGATTAGAAACAACTTCAGTAACAAAACACACAGCTAGGATTATGATCTAAAATTTATAGAACTATTTAAAAATCTATAACTATGTTCTCAACATGTATATTACGTTAAAATGCTTTCCCCCTTTTAAGAGGTGTATTTTCAATGACCATATTTTAAAAGGAACATTATACCATTGGCAGTAGGTGTGGTAGGTGCATTGTTAGATCCCTGCAGACCTCATGCTTGTGTGATGGAGTGCCATTGGCCTTTACAATATTTATTACAAATGTTTATTCACTAACAGGCAAAATGAAGATTTGTTTTTGACTTACAAGTACATTCATTTGTTGTATTTTGCAGACCTCAGTAGAAGTATTAGTCTCATGGATCATATGGATGCCACGTTTATAAAGTAGCAGGGAAAGCTATTAAAAATATACTAGGCAGTCTATCAAAAGCATTTCATAAATGGATTTCATTCAGCATTATTTCAGAAGAAATAAGCCTTCTATGGAGAAAAGTAGATACTAAGCTTTAAAGCTCATCAGATTTGATGTTTTTAGTGGAAGCTTCTTTGCATTAGAGCAAGCTATTTGACAATACTGCTGAACTGCAGAACTTTCTGAATAAGACTTGTTAGAGGACAGCTAGTTTAGAAATGTCAAATTAATAGAAATTGACAACCTTTTTAATCTTTCAGCGGGGAAATTTTGGAAGAAAATTTGATAAGATTAATTTCATTTAAAATCCTAAAGTCTATGTAGAAACATAAAAATATGGGTATAACTTGGTTTTCTTGCAAAAATTTTAGAGTTGAATGAAAGTATTTAGGTCTTACATAAGGAAGTAAGCATTTGCTAATGCAAATCTTATGGGTGGGAGGACTCTTAATGTTCATTTTTTGGGGAACCTGTGGCTTCAAGGCCACATGTAGCCCTCCAGATCCCCAAGAGTGGCCCCTTGATCAAATCCTAACTTCATAGAACAAGTCCCTTTATTACAAAGACTTGTTCTATAACATTTCGATTGAGTCAAAAGGCCGTACTCAATGATCCAGAAGGCCACATGTGGCCCCACGGCCACAGGTTCACTACCCTCATGCCTCTCATTTTAGAGACAAGACACCTGCCTGGCGAGGCTGCAGCTTCCCTAGGGCTGGGCTGAGGGCACAGGTGTGCAGGTCCTTGCTGCCCTTGCCTAAGCTGAGCTACCCTGGTTAGGGTCCAAAGCCAGAGGTGTCCTTCTGCTACTTACCTAGCCCAGCTTCAGCTCAAACCCACATGAACAGTTACTTGGCAACTGTGGAATTCTGTATTTTCCGGATTATTTAGACTTTATGGATCGAGTAGAAGTGAAAGATTCATTTTCAGAAGAAAAAATGCTAAGAAAAAATATGAAATCTCCCCAAAACTCACTGTACGCAATTTTTTCCCCCATGAAACTTTATTTCTTGTTCATGGAATAAAGAAGAGCCAATGCTCAAGCTTTTTTGTATATGTTATTCTTTTCGGTTCTCAGTCTTTAGATCTAACAGGCAGTAAGATTCTAATTTCTGTCTGGGATAGTGGTTTTGAAACTGTGGTGATTGTGATTTACAGTAAGAAGTATATTTTACAAGAGTATGTGTATGCTGTATAATTGAAACAAAATTATGAAACAGTATTTAACTTTGCAATATATGATACACTCCAATAATTTTTATTCTGCTCTATTGAAAAAAGGTTCATCATGACCTACTAAATTGATTTTATTAACTGTAAATGGGTTGTGACCCTCGGTTTGAAAAAGATGGCGCTACCAAAAATAAAAAAAATACTATTATACTTTGTACCTTGTCTCTTGAGACTGAGTCAGGAGAACAAGTTACAGTATTTATCCACTAAATGATCAAATGGAATTGTGAAAAGCTCGGCACTGGATACTTTTCCTTGAAAATAGTATTATTACTTGAAGGCAAGAAGTAAGGATGCATCTATCCTTGTCTCTTAACGTTGTTCTCTTGGTTGCATATTCTTAAAATACAGGAATTGTAAAGATCAGTCTAAAATTCTGGATTAATTTTAGAGTTACAATTGGGGTTGGAATATGTGAGTCCCTTAGATAATTTATTCATTTTTCTCTAAAACACTGTGCTGTATTTAAAGTTTTTACATAGAGCAGTCCATAAGAAAAAAAGAAACTCATTCTTGATGTATACATATATATCTGATGTATATATCTCATGTATGAATAATATGTATATGTTATATATGCTGTATATATACCTGTTTATGTCATATATAACGTTAAGGTACAGCAGTTTCACTGCATGTCTTCTCTCAAGCATTGCTTACTTTTAGGGTCATCTTTGAACTCTTCCTCCTTCTCCTTGGCTAAATTAGGTCCTTCTGTTATATGTCCTAAGAGCCCTTGTAGTTTTGTCCCATAGTGCATGCCACCATTTGCCATTATGTATTTGTGCACATATTTATTGTCTTTGCCTTCAGTAAACTCCATGATATCCCAATTCCTGGCACAGTGCCTAGCAGTTAGTAGGCTCTTTGCCCATACTTGTTGGATGCAGGAGGTAGTGAATATGTTGGTTAGAGCATGGGTTTGGTATTAGAGAGGCTTTGAATGTTACCTTGTTCTTACTAGCATATGATTTTGGCTAAGTTATTGAACCTCTCTTAGTCTGTTTCCTCATTTGAAGTAAAAATAATAGCACTTCTTAGCTTGCTATTATAATTAAACGAAATAATACCTCTTATAGTAAGTGCTCAGAATTAGCTGTCCTTGTTACATTTCTCTTTTCTTACTATTTTTTTGGTTTAAACTGAAAAGGAGGGTGTCCTGTGGTAATTTTCTTAAAAAGTCATCAAATATGCATTGAAACTAGATACTTTTAAAAATAGCTACAATAATCTCCATTATTCAAGAAACATTTTTTTTTCCATTGTCTGCAGAAGCCATAGAAATGAGAAAAGGTTTTTGGGACCCAGCTTTTCCAAATTCCCTCTTTTGCTTTAATTGTGGTCTATTTTGCATGTTATTCTTACAAGTTTTTGGAATTCTGCCTTGGAAAGTCATAAATCTTGCTACTAAAATCAGAAGTGTAACACTGCTGATTAAGTGACTTGTTTAGGTCAATAGGCACAGCTTTCTTTTTCTTTGGAAGTTTTTTCTTTTTTTAGTTTATTTAACTTGATGTGTCTTTATAACTTGGATTAATACTCTTTTCATTTTTTTTAAATGTTTGCACTATATTCAAGAGTAATATTTTTCAGATCTAGCTGCTGCCTTAGAAAAGTGAATGGAATATGCTCACTTAATAAAACTAACAATCAGTTAGAAATCTGATTATAAAAGCAACACATGTCCATTATGGAAAAATATGGCAAGTATAAAGAAGAAAATAGGCCAGGCGCAGTGGCTCACGCCTGTAATCCTAGCACTCTGGGAGGATGAGACGGGTGGGTTGTTTGAGCTCAGGAGTTCGAGACCAGCCTGAGCAAGAGTGAGACCCTGTCTCTACTAAAAAAAAAAATGGAAAGAAATTATATGGACAACTAAAAATATATATAGAAAAAATTAGCTGGGCATGGTGGTGCATTCCTGTAGTCCCAACTACTCGGGAGGCTGAGGCAGGAGGATTGCTTGAGCCCAGGAGTTTGAGGTTGCTGTGAGCTAGGCTGACGCCACGGCACTCTAGCCTGGGCAACAGAGTGAGACTCTGTCTCAAAAAAAAAAAAAAAAAAAGAAAAGAACCAATTTTAATCCTACCATCTGAAAATAGTCACCATTAACATTTTGTCATATTTCTTTTCTGGGCTTTATCTGTGTGTATGTATTTTTTTTTTTTTTTTTGGTGTTTATCTTTACAAACTTATGAGCGTTTTCCTGTGATAAATGATGGCAAACTGTATTCTCACAATTTTAATTGTTTGAATTATTTGATAACCTATTTAGAACAGTTTGTAGCATACATGATTCCACTTATAATTAATGACTTGATAAAAATATTTTTGTAAACCTTTCAGTATTTCAGATTATTTCTTTAGGATAGATTCCTAGGTCGTAAGATATTTAGAGTTTTAAGGCTCTTAAGATGTGTTGCTACATTTCTTTCTAGAAAAGTACTAAAAGTTACTTCATACCAGTGTGAAAGACTAACTGCCCTGGACAATTTAGTTACAGAATTGTTAATGGTGACTATTTTAGTTACACAAACATAGTCTACTAAATTGTAATGAGTTATAGATAGCTTAAGAGAAAAAAGAGAAAGGGACTCTTTACATATCCAGAAAATAAAACATTAATAACAACAACAGTGTTCCAAACAAAACCAACAGACATTCCTCATTCTTTCAGTCCTAGATAATTTCTTATTCCACTTGATCTTCAGGTAGCAGTCTCATGAATCCATCTTCTTGATTAGAGTTCTAGAAAGCCTGACACAGTCCGCTGGTATCTTCTCAAAGTTGTTTAAACATGCATGCCCATCAGCGGCCTTTACTCAAAAGTGTCTGGCATAGTCCTTTTCCATAGGCCTTAAGATCACCCTCCCTTGTTGGAGACAAGCGCTCTGGCCTGTAGCTGACTGCATGTGCTGTCAGGGAAACAGTAGAGTTAAACAAAAACCTATCTGTAGATGACAAAGTGGTTGTGGTTAATTTATTACTGATAATTTTCAAAAGTGAAAGATCTAATGAGAATTCATTATAAGAGTAAAGTAATTGATAAAGATATTTGGTTGTTTCTGTGACATGCAAAACAATATATATCCAAAATTTTTTGCCAGAATATTAACAAAGACAATGATTAACTCTATTTTCAAGAAAGAGTGGATATTGCATCTAATTTATAAAAATGGAAACACAATCTTTACTGAGGAAAAAATGTTCAGTTATAATTTATGATAGTCTTGCTATATACCAAGAATATACCAAGCATATAGTTTAGAATATACCAAGAATATATCAAGAATATCAAGTAGGCCGGGCGCGGTGGCTCACGCCTGTAATCCTAGCTCTGGGAGGCCGAGGCGGGTGGATCGCTCGAGGTCAGGAGTTCGAGACCAGCCTGAGCAAGAGTGAGACCCCGTCTCTACTAAAAATAGAAAGAAATTATCTGGCCAACTAAAAATATATATACAAAAAAATTAGCCGGGCATGGTGGCTCATGCCTGTAGTCCCAGCTACTCGGGAGGCTGAGGCAGTAGGATCGCTTAAGCCCAGGAGTCTGAGGTTGCTGTGAGCTAGGCTGATGCCACGGCACTCACTCTAGCCCGGGCAACAAAGTGAGACTCTGTCTCAAAAAAAAAAAAAAAAAAAAAAAAAAAAGAATATCAAGTAAAGAGATTCTGTAAGTCTGGAATATGTCCTAAACATCTGTGTGTATTAATAAAATTCCACAGGTAAGTGATGAGAATCTCCAATTGAAAACCTAGCTTAGAAGGTTTTCCAATTGAAAAACTGGCCTAGAAGATGCTAGATTCAAATTAAAGAAATTATGTCATGTTTGTATCAATGACTTGAACATCCAGGATCTTGGTTTCCACGGGATCTTGGAACCAGTTTCCTATGGACATCAAAAGACAACTCTACTTATTTGTCTGTAAGCCAGTCAGAATAGAACTCCCTTTAAGAGATTTTATAATCCAATTTGGTAATACCATCTAGAGGTGAAAAATACACACACACACAATGAGAAGTAAAGGTTTTTCTGAGTTATAGACATAAACATACACAGAAAGCATATATATTCAATTTTAAAATTTTAGCCATGAATCAAGCATCAATACAAATATAAAATTCACTAGTTCAGAGATCCGCTTCTTGCTGGGTGTGAAATTAATTGATTTGAGCTCAAAATAGACAGCTAGAAAAAAACCTAACAAAACATCTTCTGTCATCTTTCTCTAGAGACAAGATCCCTATAACCTATTAATTTGTTTGTAGAGATTGACAAACCATGAAACCAAAAGAAGCCAGCAACAGAAATGAAGCAAATCTCAAAAAGAATCAAAATGAGTTCCTTAATCTGCTCCTGATAGCCAAGGGCCAAACCACAGGACCAGGACTCAGACTCACTGTTGGGTCCCTGGGTCACAGGTCAGGGACAGGGCACAGAGGATCCCAAAGGCCTTGTAAACCTGGATTGAGTCAACTGGGGTCTGAAGACAAGATCTTAATCCTGT
Organism: Lemur catta; assembly: GCF_020740605.2. Taxonomy (NCBI): domain Eukaryota; kingdom Metazoa; phylum Chordata; class Mammalia; order Primates; family Lemuridae; genus Lemur; species Lemur catta. Next base: position 141,210,201 of record NC_059129.1, read on the forward strand.
GCTTCTCTGAGTCCTGGCTTCAAAATGTGAAAAGCAAAGCGGTCTGAACCTGTTAAGGAGATAATTTTATTCTGGCTATTGATTGCAATGAGGAAAAATGTTCATTAATGAGGAATGTCTTGAGAAAGAAGAAAACTTTGGGATTTTTTAAAAATCTTGGGAATCACTGAGAAAGATAGAAGTGGGTCTTATTTCAGAACATACCAGGACATGGAGGTCCTTTGAGGGTAGCCATTTCTTGGGATACAAGAGGGTAGGGGTATTTCTTACCCATTGCTCTCTTAAGGAGCACAGGGCTCAAAGAAAATTCAACAGTTGTCAAAAGTGATGTTGATGCCCAGCCCACTCTGTTCTTTACAACATTGAGTATTTCCATTTGTATCAAATAGTTTGAAATAATTTATTTGATTGTAAATACCTAGACACAATTCTTTATAGTCTCTGAAAATCTATAAAAAAAAGTTTTCTCTCTTTTTAAAAAAATGCTTTGGTTCATATTTGGTGCTTCTGCTCTTGCATAAACTTCATTTCTAGTAGTCATACTTAGCTTCTTGATATTGAGGTTTTGGAGTGTAATATTTCATCAAATATAAAATGCCATCAGTTATAAGACACACTGTAGTTTTATATATCACTAAGGAGAAAACACTGCAATGAAACTATGACATAGTACTGTTTTATGTCTTTTGTAGGATGTAGTGAACTATCAGAGATACTAAGATGTGGAAAAAATGTGTTTTAAAATCAGTGAAATATGGCCTTGACTCTTTCTTGCTTTTAATTAAACTTTTAATGTGATAAACATGGTAATGCAAAGCTGCTGGTTTCTTCGATGAAATCCTGCTAAATTTACAAAGTAGAAAGAAAGTAGGAAGGCAGAAAGTGGGATAGAGTGGAAAATGGGATGCTGTGATTTTTATTACATAATATTTGGCATAACCTCAGTCTACTAGTAGGAACCTCTCTTGTGTAGCAACTGTGTACTGACTCTGACTGAGTATTTTTTGATGTTTCTCTTCTAAGAAGCTGTTTGTGATCTTAATTTAACCAGTCTTCTGTTGGACTTTCAGTATGTTTCTATTTCTTTTGCTATATAAACAACAATGTTAAAAGCATTGTTTTTAGATCAATCTTTATGTCTATTCCATATGTTTTGTTAGAATAAAATCCTGGAAGTGTAGTTGGTATATCAAAGAGTGTGTATATATAAAATATATATTTTAAAGTTATCTGTTTTATTCATTCATAATTTCACATATTGAATTTATATATGTTAATAATAGGGGCACTTTTGTAGCTGTTGACAGAATGTGGTAATACAGAGATAAAGGGGACAGTTGACTGATTTTTCCAGGACCTCATAGGTTCCCTTTTTTCTTTGTTTAAATTTTTGTATAGTATTTATTGTTATATAACACAGACATATGTACATATTAAATGTATAGTCTGGTGAATTGTCCAAAAGTGAATACAGCCTTCTAAAGTTCACCTATGTGAAGAAATAAAAATGAGCAATGTCCTAGAAAATCTCTCCTTGCCCCTACACATACTACTCTCCCCTTCCGCATTATCCTCACATTTACTAATATTTTATATCAGCTTCTGTCACTCAGCATGGTGTTTGTGAGGTTCATCTGTGTTGTTTTGGGTAGCAGTGGGTCGTACATTCTTGTTACTGTCAAATATTCCATTGTGTAAAAGTGTATTCAATTTTTTTTTAAACCATCTTAACTTTTGTTTTTTAAGAGACAGGGTCTTGCTCTGTCACCTGGGCTAGAATGCAGTGGCGTGATCATAGTTCACTGCAGCCTCCAACTCCTGGGTTCAAGTGATCCTCCTGCCTCAGCCTCCTGAGTACCTGGGACTATAGGCGTGTACCACCACACCTGGCTAATTTTTTAATTTTTTATAGAGACCAGGTCTCGCTGTGTTACCCAGGGTGGTCTTGAACTCCTGGCTTAAGCGTTCCTTCTGCCTTGGCCTCCCAAAGTGTTGGGATTGCAGGCGTAAGCCACCACGCTCAGCCCTTCTTAACCATTTTTAAGTGTATAGTTCAGTAGTGTCAAGTACATTCATTCACACTGTTGTGCAGCTAATTTCCAGAACTCTTTTTATCTTGCAAAACTGAAACTCTATATCCATTAAACAGTAACTCCCCATTCCCCGCTGCCCCCCAACCACTGTTCTACTTTGTAGTCTCTCTGAATGTCACTGCTCGAGGCACTTCATTATAAGTGAAATCATACAGTATTTGTCTTTTCGTGACTGGCTTGTTTCATTTAGCATAATTTCCTTAAGGTACTTCTATGTTATAGCATGTGTCAGAGTTTCCTTGCTTTTTAAGGCTGAATAATATTCTCTTGTACACTCACACCACACTTTGTTCATCCATCCATCCGTTGGTAGACACTTTGGTTGTTTCCATCTTTTGGAGTGAACATTTTTTTAAGATCTTCGATTTATATTGTCAAATGCTCAGAATATTTGTGCTGATTTCCACCAGGAATTTGAGTTTATTTTTGCCATTACAATTATAATTTTTAAGTTTTTGCCAGTTTGATAAGTTAAAGAAAGTTCTTAGTTTTAAATTCTTGCATTTTTTAAGTTATTTGTGAGATTGACTGCTATCTTATGCTAGTCATCTATTTACATTTCTTCCTATCATGTTTTAAAAATTATTCACGTGTCTGTCTTCTCTTGACTGTGAACTAGCTACTTGAGAAAAGTGGCTATCATCTTAGGCATTCTGTTTTTCCCTGAAGTCCCTAGAACCATCCACCACATGAGAGGCTGAGGATGTTTGGTAAATGAATGAGTAAATTTGTTTGTGGACATTTTGGAGCCTTATAAGATTGTATCCTTACACTATTTTTTGATATGACCCATTTTAAAAATATTTTTTAAAATAGTTACACAGTAAATAGTCTTAAGTAGTATTTGATTAGAAATTATCTCTATTTTATAATTGTAATGGTTATCTCTTTTACATTTCTTAGGTCAAAATAATACAGTCTATGTGGTTTTTCCCCCAAATGGGCAGCCTTAGAAAATTCAGTTTAAATAAGTCATTTTTATCCATTAAATTTCTTTTTGCTACTTAGTTCTTAGCCCACCTAAGTTAATTGTGCAATTGCCTACTCTTTATTTTAAGTAGAGCAGATAAGCTTGACAGTATTATTAAGCCTAGGTTTAGAATCAGATTACTAATCACTTTGCTGTATTTACTGTCATTAACCCTTGCTAAATAGTCAAACATGAACAGTTGATTTGAAAATTTAAAGAAGACTTTATCCTGCCACATGTAGATGTCTGATAGGAAGCACTTCATGCAATTTTTGAATTCATAATTCTGGAAATTTTGAGTTAGCATTCATTGAAGGCTTTGAGATTATCTTTAGTGTATATAGCTTTGGTTGTGCTTTTTTTGATGCCTTTTATTCCTCAGAGTATTTGAAGTATATGATCCTCAGTACCATAAGGAAGTCCCTAAAGTAAGAGCTATACCACCGCTTCATGCTTTTGCTTTAGATACTTCATTAGTATGTAATTTTAGAAGTTCTTGTAAGGAGAGTGGATAAATGAAGAGAACAGTGGAAAAAGGGTGAGGAGTTAGGGACTGCAAAGAAGAAAGAGAAAGTGGGTAGAAAACAAGATGCTGTGTTGCTTCATGTGGCATTCATTGTCCCAGTAGGCTCATGAGAGGGAAGTCTAATGAAGAATTTTAAAGTAAAATACTTTTAAGGAAAGTTTCTCCAGAAGAGTAAACCAAATTGACTCTTTTAGTGCAGAGGTTCCCAAACAGATGACGAAGTTATCAGCCTGCAGTAAATTGATAAAATGACAGTGTAGTGATTTTTGTTCTATAAAGTTAAATTTATTTTCCAAGATTAAATGTTTTCTTTTGGAAACAGTGGTGGCAGTAGATTTTATATATGTTTAAAGTCTACTCGGCAAAGTTAAATGGTGGCAGCCTTGTGTTGGTTGCCTTTCAACCCCATCCCCCTACCAATCACATACTTAATTTTGGATATCACGTCTTGAACAAAAATAAATGATATAGTAAGTGTTTCATTATATTCATTTATCTGAAAAAGTAGAGTGTCAGAAGTAAATTGGGGAAAAGTACTTCTGGAAACACCAGAAACATTTGTCATGAAACTTCAACCCAAGAACTGTGCTTTTAGTTTGTAAAAGAAGCCCTTATCGTTTTACTTGGGCCTTTGAATATCTAAGAGCTGTTTAACAGAAAATAAAAAGGAGTATGTGTATATTGAGGAATGACTGGGTGAATGAAATTTAAAAACTGAAACTTTTGCTGACTCAGAGTTGGCAGTGGCTTACTGCTTCAGCTCATCCTACTCCTCCCATTTATCCATTTCCCTTGTGGACTCACTCATTTTTAAGTGCCTACTATGTATCAAGCAGTGCTAGTGCTAGACCATGGGGCCCCCAGTGGTGAATACAATCGACATGGTCTCTACTTACTGACCAGGTCCTCTAAGACCATTGATTAGGCCCAGAGAGCTTTCCGAATTGGAGATTTCCCCACCCTTAGATTTACCTAGAATTAGGGAGGTAATGAATTTTAAGTAGAGTCCACATTGTGAAAAACCCTTCACTTACATCCTGTGTAAACTTGCTGCTCAACAGTAGTCCAATTGAGGCTCTTTAAGGCTTGAGGTCCAGGCCATACAGTCCTCACGAAGCCCTTGCCTGTTAGAATTGAGAGTCATTGAACATATTCCCAGTTCCTGAACATTTTGTATTCTTTCTCAACTTCATGCCTTTGCATAGATGGGTTCCTGTATATCAGCTGCCCTTTCCTCTCTTTTCTTTTGGAGTCATTTCAGTTGGCACTTCTCTTGGGATTAGTCCCATACTCTCCAACCAGACAATCTTTTTTTTGTTTTTTTTGAGACAGAGTCTCACTTTGTTGCCCAGGCTAGAGTGAGTGCCGTGGCATCAGCCTAGCTCACAGCAACCTCAAACTCCTGGGCTTAAGCGATCCTACTGCCTCAGCCTCCCGAGTAGCTGGGACTACAGGCATGCGCCACCATACCCGGCTACTTTTTTCTATGTATATTTTTAGTTGTCCAGATAATTTATTTCTATTTTTAGTAGAGATGGGGTCTCACTCAGGCTGGTCTCAAACTCCTGACCTCGAGCGATCCACCCTCCTCGGCCTCCCAGAGTGCTAGGATTACAGGCATGAGCCACTGCGCCCGGCCCAGACAATCTTTTTATCATAAAAATAAAGCATATAATAAAGCATGCCCTGCTTTTGAAGAATTTATACTCCAGTTGAGAAGGAAAGGTTTAAATAATACTTCATTACAGCAATAAGAGAGATCAAGAATGATTAATTGCCAAATAAATTATACAGGGATGGGAAGAGGTCCCTTTAGGCTGAAGTGGGCAGTGATATCTGAATATATTGCAAGCATTTGCCATGTTAGTAAAAATACTAAAACAACATTTTAAAACCATTCCATCATATTCCCTTTTATGGTTATACTGTAATCCATATAAGTTATTACTAGTTTGTTATTATTCTAGATGACATTGCAGCGAACCTATTTGTATACAAATCTGTCTGTTCTGACTACTCTCTTAAAAGAATTTCCTGAAAGTAGAATTTGAAAGGAGTTTGAACGATTTTAAGGACTTTAATATCTACTGTTAAAAATTTCCTTCTGGAATGATTGAAAGAAGTATAGGTCACATGTAGTGCTTACCTTACTATACTCTTTCTAGCTTTGAGTATTACTTAAAAGTGTTTGCTAATTTCATAGGCCAGAAAGAGCTATCCTGTCAGTTTGGGTATCTGGTTATAAGAATATGTGAAACCTATTGCCATTTAAATGTTTCACTGCTATTTAAATTTATTTTGTGAATCGTCTTTTTGTGTTTGCTCATTTTCTTGTACAGTAGTTTTCATGTTTTATTGCCATTTATAGTTGTGAATTTTAGTGGTGTTTGCACATTTTCTTGTTGGTATCTTAGAGCTTTTCTTGCCAGTTTTAATGAGCCTTTTATAAATTAAGAGCAATATCTTTCTTTGGTTTAACATTTAATATGGCTTAGGTAATGTTTTTTACACATATCGAAGTTTTAAACATTCACATCATTAAATCTTTCCTTTTAAATCTTCCTTTTCTTTAAAGTTAGAAACTCACACACAAAATTAAGGGAAATAGTTTCAGATTTGTTTTCTGGAAAAATACCTTATTTTGTAAGCTATAAAAGAGCTTTTAATATGGGTTTTATGTATTTTGTATATCACTGTAAGTCTTGGTCTAGTAACCATGCACATAGTAGGCACTGAATAAGTAACTTGGTGGAATGAATAAGTTAATACAATGAGTTATCACTGACGTGACTTTTCTAATAACCCTGGCACCTCTTTGTATACTCAATATGCTTTCATTTTCTGAGAATTAGTGCACTAATAGGAGTGCCCTTTCTTTTTATGCTCCTATGCAAGATTTCTACTCCTTTTTGCACCACCAGGTACTATATCTTGTGTACCTGGTAAAAGTTTTTTTTCCTGGAAATGGTATTTGAAGGAGAGTTAATGTAGAACTTGTCATAAAATCCCCATTTGCCTTTGTTTTAACATAAATAGGATTGTCTTCCTTTCAAATCCTATTAGTTTGCTAGTGCTTTTTCAAATTAATTTTCTAGAATTTGAATAATAGGTGATTAAAATGAGCTAATTTGTTTATGCATAGATCCGTAGTTTCCCAAATTTATTGCTATTTATAATTTCTTCTACAAATAACAGGTGAGATTGCCTTTCTTTGATTTGGGTGTTGAAAGCTTATACTAATTTTAAAGTATATATATTGGAACTATCAAAAAACATATCTCTAGGATATCAGAAAGTATTCTAACCGGAATTGGAATTTATATGGAGAGTAAGAGAACTATAGGAATAGGGATCTTGCCTTTACGTATTTTTTTAAAATAGCTTTCTTGAGATATAATTCATATACCATATGATCTACCCATTTAAAGTGTCCAAATCAATGGTTTTAGTATATTCACAGATATGTGCAGCCTTTACTACAGTCAATTTTAGAACATTTTAACCACTTCAAAAAGAAACCCCGTACCCTTTAGCTATTATCCTCCCCCTGTGAAAACAAAACCTTATCCCTTCCATTCCCAAGCAACTGCTGATCTGCTTTTTACTATTTTGAACATTTTTGATAAGTTGAATCATATAATATGTGGTTTTTATTGTGACTGGCTTATTTCAGTTAGCATAATGTTTTCAAGTTTCATCAGAGCGTAAATCATACTTCATTCCTTTACATGGTTAAATAATATTCCACTTAGTGGGTGTCTTAGTCCATTTGTGTTGCTATAAAGGAATACCTGAGGCTGGGTAATTTATAAAACAGAAGAGGTTTATTTAGCTCACGGTTCTGCAGGCTGTACAAGAAGCATGGAGCCAGCATCTGTTTCCGATGAGGGCCTCGGGAAGCTTCCACTTTAGGTGGAAGGGAGCTGGTGTGTGCAAATCACATGGTCAGAGAGGAAGTGAGAGAGTGGTAGGTAGCGCAGGAGCGCTTGCTCCTGTTTGTGTGCAGGTGCAGCAGGTGCCAGACTTTTAACAACCAGCTCCTGGGGAACTCTCGTGGGAACTAATGGAACAAGAACTAGTTAAAATTAATTCTTGTAGAGGAGGGATACATTTATAGAACTAAATGTAAGTTTTCAAAAATTGAGTGGCTTCTTAATTAGTATATTAGAATTTTTGTTTGGATGACCCTAGCCAAGTCAGAAAAACTTGGTGGCATACTTGTTTCTGTTAATGATTTTTCTGTCTCAGTAATGGCAACTAGAGCAATGGAATTACTTACTGTTTTTCTGACAGGCACATGAGGAACTGCTGAAAGTGTTATTTGTTGGTCTTCTTGTACCATCTGTAGTTGAAAAGTACGTCATTTTTTTTTATTAATTTGGATATTTTAAATGGTAACAGCTTTGTTAAATCCTAAATTTTAGATTTTTTGTATTCTTTCTTAAAAGTTAGATCCACAAAGAAGCTTTGTAATTTTTGTGTAAATTGTGGAGACTAGGGCCCAAGAGGATAAATTGCTATAAAATAAATGGCTTGAATTTGACTACCTAAATATTTTAACTTCTAAAATGAGATGATTTTTGCCTTTTTTAACTTTATTTTTGTTTTTAAACAAAATTTCCCCTCTCCTTTATTTTCTAAAGAAACTGCTATATAATCCTTTGATAAAATACTTAGCTACATTGTGGAATTAGTCACTTTGAAAGTCAAGTATTATTTTCCTATATGTATGATGAAGTAGATAGTGCATCATTTCATTGTAACAGTAACAAATACACAGAACAGTTTTTAAAATTAAAGTGTAAGTATACTGTGTTTTAATAATATATGATCTATTCCCATGATATTTGGAATAGACTTAAATATGGAACAACTGTTTCCAGACATTGGACAAAAGGCTATACATGATTGTAAAATCCCAGAGACAAGGGGAACAAATAAGGTGAGCCTTATGATTACCCTGGCTCTCTGCCTGGAAGCCTGTTCCAAACTGTGGTGCAGGAAGGGGAATCCCAGACAAAGTAAAGTAATCATGCTGATTAGAGGAGGCAGATTGGGGTTTGGAGAGGGTGAGGCAGTTGGAGGTTGAGGATAGGGTTCTGGAAAGGAAGGAGCAATGTAGAAAAAGATGTCTGGCAATCTATATAAGGCCCCCTTGAGTCTTTGATGAATAGACAGACTGTGTAAGGTAGACAACTCTGCAAGATGAGGCAAAGAGCTCAAAGGCTCCCAGAGCTCACACAGGGCTGGGAGGCATTTGAGTACCAGTTGGTCAAAGTGGAAAGTCTTTGTTGAATTGATCATTCAGGACATACAGCAAAGATTTGGAGGATTCATAGCTTTGTAGTGGGTCTAAACTATTCCTAAAGACTTCTCTGAAATTAACCTTAAGCAAGTTTGAAAACAAGTCTTGAAAGGATAAAAAGGAATTGGAAATAATTTAACAGCCTATAGAAAAACAAAGCCTAATCCTTTTTAAAGGAAGACGGCAAATCCAGATAACAACATAAATTCATCATGTCCTACATCCAGTCAAAAATTACCAGACATGCTGACTGGTTTAGTCTCATTGTGTGTTCTTGGTTCTTGACATGCTCATGGAGGAAGAATGACCAGACACACGAAAGTAGGGCAAACATGAGGTGAAATTTATTGAGGGGGAGCAAGATAGGATTATAGAGCAAGAGCAAGATGGAGGTTTACAGAACAAAATCATATGCCACAGATGATGACTGGACCCCTTGTTGTAGCAGAAAAAAAGATCGTTTGGTTACGGCCTGGGTCTTGTTTTATGCTGTCTGGATAGGGATCTCCCCGTGGTTCAGATGTCACCATGGAACCACTTTGGACTGTTGGGCGTTGCATGACCCGAGTCTTACTACGCATGTGGGTTGTTCTAGGTCACTTTCTGGACCCTATCATACCTATGCTGCTTGGCCCGTGGGCTAGAGAATCCTCTGCATTCTTTTGCAGTTGGTGTGCTCAGGTCTGACTGGCAGATTTGTAGGGTGTTCCCTCCTACCTCGGGTGTGGCAGTTACTCAGGACAGGATTAAGGTGGGGCAGGGCCAACATGGGGGCCTGGGACCCACTCCTGTCCTTCTTCCCAGCTGGGCAGTTGCACCAAGGCAGGACACCCACTTTCATCCCTAGGAGATCCGGAATCCCTTGATGATCTATGTAACAATGCCAGTAAGTGGGAAGATATGACCTGTTTTAACCAGGAGAAAAATCAGTAACAATTCTAGAAATGTAGAAAATGACAGAAATAGCAGAGTTGTTAATTATAATTATCTCCTTACTTTAAATTCATTCTCTCTTAAAGAAGTCAAATTTATTTTAAAAGGAAACTTTATCATGATGGTAAATATGGAAAACCTAAATAACTTTGTCATAAATAGAAAATAACTGTAATAAGTGACTTAAACTATACATGTGCCTCCTGAAGTAAAACCAGATGATGAAAAACACTGCACGTATGGTCTTCCATCATGCTGACCTAGAGCCATTATTAATCAGCATTTTTAGGTTATGCTTCTTCATCCTGCTCCTGGGTAAGAAATGGTAACTTTTCCATAAGGATTTAGGAGTAGAATTTGCCATTTAAATGGGAACAAAATGCACTATTTATGACAGTTGCCGAGACTCTTATGGCACTGGACCATGGATCAGAAACTTCTGTAATGATTGTTAAAATAAGTATTTCCAAGCCCTGTTCCATACTTTCTGATCAGAATTTCTAGTGGAAGACATTGAAATCTGTATTTTTAACAAGAAGATTGTGAATTCTGATGCCCGTGCCAGTTTTAGGAGTCACTGTTTTAAATGGCATTTCTCCAACCTGCCATTTAGAAATTGTTTACAACCATAATTATCAATGTTTATAAGAATTGCTTAATTTTATAATTTTACATTTTTTATTTAGTTTTGGCTCTTAGTCTTTTATACCTACACAGCATATTTATTCAGCATTGTCATCAAACTGTTTCATATAGTGTGGTGTAATTAATTTTTAAATAAAGTTTTAATTTTAGAATCGTTTTAGATTAGAGACAGTTGCAAAAATAGTACAGAGAATTCCTCTATGCCCGATTTCCCCTTTCGTTAAATCTTACATTACTGTGCACATTTATCACAACCAATGACGATATTAGTGTCATTATTATTAACTAGGTACTTTATTCCTATTTCATTTGTTTTCCCCAGATGTTCTTTTTCTGTTCCCAGATCCTTGGAGGATACCACATTAGTCATGCCTCCTTAGGCTCCTCTTAGCTGTTACAGTTTCTCAGACTTTCTTTGTTTTTGATGACTTTGACAGTTTTAAGGAGTAGCGGTTAAGTATTTTGCAGAATGTCCCTCAATTTGGGTTTTTATCATGGTTTGACTGAGGTTGTGGGTTTTTGGGAGGAAGACCACAGAGACGAGGTGCCCTTGTCATCATGTCATATCAGGGGCATGTGTTGGCAACGTGATTTACCACTGATGATGTTGACCTTTATCACCTGGTAATGTAGTGTTTGTCAGGTTTCTCCATTGTAAAGTTGCTTTTTTCTCCACCTTTCTACACTCATTGGAAGTAAGTCACTAAAAGTGCAGCCCATACTTAAGGGGTGGAGAGTTAAGTTCCACCTCCTTGAGAGGTAATTGTCTACATAAATTATTTTGTTCTGTACAAGAGAGTTGTCTCTTCTCTATTCATTCAGTAATTATTTATATGTACTCATGGATCCATGGTTGTAATCCAGTACTATTTTGTTGCTCAAATTGTTCCAGTTTTGGCCAAATGAGAGCTCTTTAAGTCAGCTCCTGTGTCCCTTTAATATACCCTATTGTTTTGTTTTTTGAATACTTTCTCAGTTGCTAGTACTACAAGATGCTCAAGCTCATATTGCCCCAGTCCTAGAAATAGTCATTTCTCTAGAATTCTCTTTTATTGGAGAATCGTATTGGAAACCAAGGTCTGGGTCCCCAGGTAAATGAGCTCTTTTGTGGTAATGTCAAAGCAGTAGTGAAAGATTTTCGTGTCCAAATTGTCCTCATTTACTTTTCCCACTGTTTTTTCCATTTTCCTTCACTGAAAACTCTGGGAGAAAATATCTCATATGCTTATATTTCCTTGATTTATCTTCCCAGCAGTTGGAGTTCATGGTTTTTTTTTTTAAATTTATTTATTTATTTTGAGACAGAGTCTCATTCTGTTGCCCAGGCTAGAGTGCTGTGACGTCAGCCTAGCTCACAGCAACCTCAAACTCCTGGGCTCAAGCAATCCTCCTGCCTCAGCCTCCCGAGTAGCTGGGACTACAGGCATGTGCTACCATGCCCAGCTAATTTTTTCTATATATATTTTTAGTTGTCCATATAATTTCTTTCTATTTTTAGTAGAGACAGGGTCTCGCTCTTGCTCAGGCTGGTCTCGAACTCCTGAGCTCAAGCGACCCACCCTCCTCGGCCTCCCAGAGTGCTAGGATTACAGGCGTGAGCCACTGCACCAGGCCTGGAGTTCATGTTTTGAATGTATGACGTATGTCATAGGGCTTATTTACCGTTAACTAATTTTACAATCCAAATTTTAAGAAAAGGTAACTAGAGCTAAGGAGATCTAGGTAGCTCATCTGTTTCCTACAGAAAATGGCTCTTTAGTTACTTGATTTCTAAGAATACTAGGAAAGATAATTCATGACATAAAATGTTTTTTCAGCAATTCTATTTAAAGGAGTTTTTTTTAATGTTCTTATTTGCAAAAGAGTAGGTCTTAGAAGGAGATCATAATTCATTCTTTTTGCTACCTTTAGTTAAAGGTTTAAACATTTTGCTTGTCTTTAAACTTTTAATGTTTTGTCTTTGGCATAAGCCCCTTTGTTTGTTTTTCCTCCTGGCTTTGACATAGTTTTTTATCTTCCAAATTTCCCTGCCTTACCCCATAGTTCTCTTTTAAGCCTAAAACAACCGTTTGAATGAATCATCACTTTTATTTTATGTTTCTTTCCTTTGAATATTATTTGATTGGCATTTCATTGTAGGATGTGTCCACAGTAATACTGATGCAATGGTTGTTTTCCCTTCTTGTAGTTCAGGGACATGCTCCCACCTGTGTGCCCTGCTGCACTGCCCCTATACAGTCAGGCGCGTCTGAGGAGGCTTTTCATGCAGTTTTGATTTTCTTCTTGCTAATCTGTACACGCATGATCTGGTATTCATTCTCAAAACCTTAAATGAAGATATATATATATACACACATATATATATTACATATTTATATGTATATACACCTTTTTTTGAGGTATTATTAATAGATCTGGTAAAAGATAAGAAAGCACACCTGAAAAATATCTTATTCTTTGTCCCGTTTTTAAGTCGTCAACTATTTGGGCAAAATTGCTAAAATAACAGAAATAATTACATTTGTCTTTTCACGTATAACATGAAATGTTATGTGTCTAAATGCCCAAAGGTTCTCTTTTTCTATTTTTTGTTCTATTGTTTTCCAGAGTCTTTGTCGTTAAACGGAAGTGAAAGCTTAGTATGAAGTCTTTAAAGCATTTTACTATATTGTGTTTTTATGTTTTTTAAAGAGTTTATTTGCTGAAAGCCTTCATCTGAAAATATTTTTAAACAGCCTGTAATTACTTTTCTTTCTAAGATTGAGTAAAATTTCTCCAAATGGGGTGGTATGTCTCTTTATATGTATTTGTTTTCTATCTTTATGCATTCTTTTTTGTTATGCTTAGTTCAGGACTGATAAGATATACTTTGTGTACATCTGTGAGTGGAACAAAAATATTTATGCTAGAAGATAAAAGTCAGGCAGGCCTCATTCACTCATCTACCTTTCCAAGACCATTCATTTCTGGCCATTTCTTCTATAAAACATACCAAATGATGTTCACAGCATCACAAATGCTTATGGCTGATAGACAGCTCTGTAGAATGCCTGTGATTTTCTCTTCCCACCAGTTGAACTCTGTGTACTTATCGAGGGTTCTTGGTTTATTCCTAAATCTATTAAGATCTATTTTACTTTTTAATTGTAATTGCATAATTTAGTAGACTATTATACAAATCTATAAAACGTGAGTACACAAGAGAATTGTAGTTTGTACATAATTCGGAATGCTTTGCAAAGTCTCGGTATAGGTGAGTCACATGTGAAAAAATTGCCATCAAAATAGTTTTAGGAGGCTGGGCATGGTGGCTTATGCCTGTAATCCTAGCACTCTGGGAGGCTGAGGCAGGAGGATTGCTTGAGGTCAGGAGTTAGAGACCAACCTGAACAAGAGCGAGGCACTGTTTCTACAAAAAATAGAAAAATTAGCTGGGCATAGGGGCAACGCCTATAGTCCTAGCTGCTGGGGAGGCTGAGGCAGGAGAATTGCATGAGCCGAGGAGTTTGAGCTATAATGATGCAACCGCACTCTAGCCTGGGTGACATAGCATGAGAGCAAGACTCTGTCTCATAAAAAAAAAAAAATAGTTATTGGAAAGAACTGTTAAAGTTTAGGAAGAGAAAATCGTGAACATCCAGAAAAATTCCTTCACAAAAGTCTTTAAATTCTTGTTCTTTTTCAAGAAATAGAAAGTAGAGATTGTGCGTTATCTGATATGCCATGAACTTGACTCTTTTTAACTTCTATCAGTGGACCCACACTAAAAGACAAAGGCTATGGCCTTAATCAGAATAGTAATTGATTAAAACCCACCGTGGATTTAAAGTAAAAATAAAATTGAAGGTTTGTATGTGTGCCAGTTATCTCTTACAGTTTAATAAACCATACCAATGCTTAATGGCTTAAAATAAAAACCACTTATTACCTGTCATGGTGTTAAGTGGTTTTTTCGCTGCTTGTGGTGTTGGCTGCAGAATGGGGACAACTGGAAGATCCAAAATAGCCTCACTCACCTCCCTCACAGGGCTAGCAAGTTGGTGCTGGCCATCAGCTAGAGGCTCAGCTAGACTTTGACCTTGCAAGCTTCTCTTTAGTGCAGCCTCTCCACATAGCTAGGTTGGGCTTCTCACAGGATGGGAGTACAAAGGTGGCCTTCTTAAGGCTTAGGCCCAAAGCTGGCCCAGTGTCATTTTTGCTACATTCCATTGGTTAAAGCAGTCACAGGGTCTTCCCAAATTCAAGAGGAGGTGATTATACAAGGGTGTGACTACCAGGAGGCCAGGTTCATCAAGGGTCACCAAAGTAACAGTCACTATAATATATTTCAGTTTTTTATATATTTCATTTTTAATGCTTCTAATATATATTTAATTCACTGACGAACCATAAGTTTTAGTGGCATTGGATAAGACTTTTAAATTAAAGTGTTTGCAAGAAAACATATTAGTTTGGTTAAAACTTGTATTCTTACTAATAATTATGAGGGCAATAGGGGATTCAGTCCATGTTAATCTCATTCTGAAACCATATCACCAACACCATACCTCATTGCTATTATTTTGGTTAATAGATAGTAATCTTCGCACCCAGGGTTGGAGTATCACTTAAACAACAATGTTGTCAGAAATCAACAATCTTTAATTCTTGTAGCCTTATAAAAATATATTCTAAAGTATAATGAATTGTGATTATCATAATCACAGTTATAATATGAATGGATAATGAAATATTGTATCTTAATAAAATTTAAATAACAACTAAACCTAGCATATCAAAGATAAAACCATTTAACTTGATTTGTTTTTTCAATTAACAAGTAGTTTTGATTCCATCGTCTGCACCAGGCACTGTTTTAGACACTGGTGAAACTGTGATAAGACAAACAAGCTCATGCTCTTCAATTATAGTTGAGATAGTTGCTTATTTATTTTCATAGGAAATCTATTTTTTAATCTACTTTTTAAAAATGAATTTTAGTTAAAAAAAAAAAAAGAGTGTCCGTCCTGAAAAATAATCAAGTTAGGTTTGTAAAGACCTGTGCTCTGAATCAATGCAGAAATTTAATAATATGGGTTGGATAAGCTTGAAGTTTGACGTTCACTTGGAGCTTAGCTGATAATAAAGATTAACAAGCTTATTAATAAATTGGCTCTTGTAATGTGAACTAGCCGTGCAGCCTCAAACTTAAGTTAGCTTCCTTTGTTTTATACTGCAGGCAAAGCAAGCTATACAAATTCTTAAACCTAGAAAATCTACTCAATTTGCCCACATCCCGCTCCACTTTCCCCCAATAGCAGAAATCTCCCTTTAACTATTACATAATACGGTATAGATTAATGGGGAGGTGGAGGTGGTGGTGGATGAGAAACCCTCACACAGATGAGTACTGTACTTCATATGTGAATAAAATACCCTTCTATTTCTAAGGACATTGCTTAAAGAACTTTTATTGAAGTTAAAAAAATTTTTAGGGCTTTTGCAGAACCACAGATGTTTTTGAACTCATCTTATCCAACTTCGCAATTTTACAGATGAGCTATTTCAGGCACCATTGTGGTTTACCTAATGTCCAGAGCAGAACTGTTTAACCCCAGGTTACTTGAATTTTTGTCTTGTTTCCTTTTCACACATTTTTTCCTTAAAAACTATACCAAACTCCCTTGGGTTGGGTTAGACTGACTTTTCTTGGACCAGAGATAGTGTAAAGTGTATTCACTTTAGCAGGGTTTTATATTAAAAGAGTGAAGCATTGTTTTATGTGACTGTCTGAGGTTTAGTAACAGAAAGACATTTCACATTTTTATGTTTTTAAACACAAGTAAGGCAAATGTTCAGGGGCAGCTGATGTAGACCTTGCACTACTTTCCTCATCCAAAATAATTGGTATCCATGTAAACATTCTGAACTGGTCAACTGACCACATTAGCTCATCTCACATGAACTATTACAAAATGAGGTTTTGGATGCTTATGGTTAGTTAATTGAAATGATGTAAGTTCTTTTGAACTTACCAGTAGTATTTTTCTAGATTTTGTGCATAAATTTTTTTTTTTAAGAAAAATGAATAAACTTTTGCTTGATATCTTTCCCCCCATCATATAGTACTTCTAAGACTCCCAAACTAAATGGTTTTTCTCTGGCTGGTTTTCACATTTTTCTCTTCATCACTGATTTTCAGCAATTTGGTTATGATGTGTGTAAGAAAAAAACTGGCAGTTTTCTTTATAGTTCTGCTGCTTGGGGATCTTGTTGGATCTGTGAGCTCATGGTTTTCTTCAGATTTGAAAAATTTTTCAGGCCTTCAAAGATTTTTTTTCTGTGCTTCTCCTTTCTAGTTTTGGGTTCCAGTAACACATGTTAGACTGCTTGTTGTTGTCACACATGGTACTAGTGCTTTATTCTTTTTCCCTCCAATCTTTTTCTCTCTGATTCATTTTGGTTACTTTCTGTTGCTGTGTCTTCAAGTTCACTGATTTTTTTCACCACTGTATCTAATCTGTTAAACACTTCCAGGGTATTTTTTATTTCAGATAAAAATATTATTTCATCTCTAAGTTCCGTTTGAGTCATTTTTGGTCTATTGGTTTTTCTTCTGGTTTGGGCCCTATTTTTCTTTGATAGGGTGGCAGACATTGTGAATTTTATTTACTGAGTGCTAGACTTAAAAAACATTCCTTTAAATAATGTTGAATTTTATTCTGACGTGTAGTTAAGTTACTAAGTTACTTGGATGGAATGTAAACTAGTATCATTTCCAACAAGTGTGAATACCATTTTGACTAAGTAAATTCTAAGAAAGTATTAAATGCATAGCTTCACCTTTGTGTAATGCCTGTCCTAAAATTCATTTTAATTATAAGTGATAAATATAGTAACTGATAGTACCACATGACATTTTTCCTAACTCCTTTTCTGTGATGCATAATGAACAAGGAAGGGTGAAATGTATCATCTTTTGTCTTATTTTAATATATTGCTTATGACAGTATTTATCTTCATTTCAATGTGATTTTTAAGTGTTTCCTGTTAGAATAATTGTATAATTTGGAAAAACTTTGAAGTCAGTAGTTTATTTTGTCCATGTGAAGAAATAAAGACTAAGGTAGGTGACTTTTTGTTTTGTAATAGATACAGCTTGGAAAACAAGGGTTTGTCAGCTTCTGTAGAATTATTACAAGGATTTATTCTTCTACTTTTATTTGGGGAGTACAGCCAAATTAATTTTCCATGTGTGAAGAAATAACTTGTCCACAGTTGGAGGACATCACAACACAAATAATCTTTTTCTGCTTCCTTAAGTTAAAGTCTTCATAAAAGTTAACCGGTTTATTATATGTGCTTTCCTAGACTGTGTTCATGTGCTAAAGCACAGGATTGATTTCCACGATATACAGGTCAGACAAGGATACCTATTTATTTATTTTAAAAAATCAGCTCTGCTTGTCTTTTTAGATTATGACTCTGTCTTCAGTCAGGGGGCTTGCCATTTGGATCACTTGAATTTGACATTGTCAGTTCCTCTTCAGAAAAATCCTCTTCTGCTTTTACTTTGTATTATATTAATTTATTCAACCATGCAATACTGCTGGATACTAGTAAAACAGACCACTTTATATTTTGCATAGCCCTTTATTTCCATTATTTTGTTTAATTAAAAAAATCTTCACTGAATTTTCTGTAATATTTCAGAAGGTAGACCTTCAAATTTCTAAATTATTGTTCTTATGAGTCTTAGAAAGATTCAATAATGAATGCTTCACCCATGCAGGAAGGCTGGGACGTGGCCTTAGCTACTGAGTTCATATCCTACTTACTGCAGAGGATGTGTTCTGAAAGAGTTTTTGTTTGCTGTTTCATATCTGACTCCATTTTTCTGTTTATCCTGGTATTCCCTGCTGTCTGGCTTTGATGTATTTAACTGACTAAATGTTTGTGCCATAGTTTCCTAGCGATGACCATTCTAATATATGAAATGCATTATTGTGGAAAAGCACTGAGTGTCTGTGACCACTATGCTGGACATCCTTGGAGATAGTAAAGTAATAAAGTACAAAGTCCTTCCTTACCATTCACTTTAAGTATTTGAGTGAGGAAATGAAATAAAAACAGAAACCTTGTAATACTGAGTTTGAAAGAATTTAAAAGACGCTAAAAATGTTCAAATGGGGCCAGGTGAGGTGGCTCACACCTGTAATGCTAGCATTCTGGGAGGCCGTGGCTGGAAGATAGCTTGAGCTCAGCAGTTCAAGACCAGCCTGAGCCTAGAGCAAGATCAGTCTCTATGAAAAATAGAAAAAATTAGCCATGTGTTGGTGCAAAGCCCATAGTCCCAGCTACTGGGGAGGCTGAGGCAGGAGGATCGCTTGAGCCCAGGAGTTTGAGGTTGCAGTGAGCTATGATGATGCCACTGGGCAACAGAGCAAGACCCTGTCTCAAAAAAGGAAAAAAAAAAGTGTTAAAATGGTTTCCAGGCCTGTACCATGCTGAACTCAAGGTGGGCTTCTCTCTTAAGGTGAAGCAGATGAGCAAAGAACTCAGGTTCTCTCAGTGGATGGTGAGTCGGGTTTAATCCTTACAGGAATGGAGTCTAAGTGTTCATTATCGTTATTTTGTAAATGTTCAGTGGAGAGATTTTAAATAATTTGTTCAAGGCCCACACAGCTAGTAGTCAATACAGTAAGATTTGAACGTAGGGCCATCACACCACAAAGCCTGTGCTGTTAACCATTCCAAAGCCTGTGCCATTAGCCACTGAAACACATAGAAAAGAAATAAATGACCTTGGCATTTATAGCCATGTGCTTTAATCAGAAGAAGCAAGTATTACACCGTGAGCATAGAAGAAATAGATATAAGAAATTTCAAGTTAATCTGTACGTTATACTGTGTGTTGTATGGCTTTATGAGACTTAATAAATGTAGTTAGCCCAAGGGAATAGGTAGGAGCATTTAAAACTTCTAAATTTGCATATGGTTTAATTTGTTTCAATTAGCTTTCAGAGCATTTAACTAGTGTGTCTTATTGTGTGTACACATGTTTGGGAACATGTGTGTGTTCTCATAAAGTATCTAGAATGGTCTTAAAAATGTGGTCCTTAAAAATTGGTTTTTGATCTGTCAGGGATCTTTTTTATAGATTTCAGCACTGTAAATTTGTGTAATTCTGTACCATTTTTATTTTTCAAAAGATAATTTCTTTTCTGAAGTTTTGTCAGTCTAATTCAATAATAATAGTAGCACTTATTTTAGAGTGGTTTTTCTTTTTCCCTTGTGATTTTGAAACAGCTTTGATTTTATATCAAGCTATAAATTTCCAGGAAGAAAACTGGTTGTATACTGGATGTAATTTGGAGTTATGCCTATAAAATATAAAGCATATTTTATAAAGAAGGTTCAGAATAAGGTAGACTGTGATAATACATACTTGGAAAGAGTTTCATGGTTGATTCCTTCTAGTTTGCTGTTTTAGAATTGTATTTACTCTCAGTTTGTATCATTAAATTTTGTTAGCTTTGCAGAAATAGAACTTTTTCAAAGTAGTAATATTGAGAAGCTGTCTGGGGATATAGAATTGGCAGGCAGTATTTTCAGAGAACAAGTTAAAGAGAACTTGCATTTTGAAGGGGAAGAAAAAGGATTTCCTGTTTCTTTTCCACCATGTCCTCCCCGATACCACACCTGAACTGTGCACTGTGGGGTTTTCCCCCCAATTTTTTTTATTGTGTTAAAATACACATAACAAAATTTATTGTCTTAACCATGTTTAAGTGGTTCAGTGGTTTAAATACAAACATAATGTGTGCACTGGAATTTTTATTAGTGAACTTAGAAACGTTGACCTACCCTACTCTATCTGTACTCTCTGCTTTGGTGTGTGGATCATAGCAAAGTGTTCCTATACCTTCTGTTCTGTGTGCTTCAGAGAAAGCAGCAAGGCATGGAACTTTCCCACTCATCAGTTAAACTTGTCAGTACCTAGCATGTAAGTACATTTTTAGTTCTGTCTGATTAATATCTTCTAGTCCTTTGCCATTTTTCTCTTTAATTCATAAGTTTTTAGTTTTAAACTTCATTCATGGTAGAAAGAGTTCCATAAACAACAGAGACAGCGTATCTGTTCTACCCATGTGATACTCCTTATAATTCATGGTAAGAGCAGCAGCAATCACAATCATTGCTCCCTTGGAGAGCAAGAAAAGTTCTTGGGAGTTTTCACAAGTGAAATAGAGGAGAAGGATTACAATACTGAAGAGACATATACCTAGAAAAGTCTTACAAAAAGTTCTTTACAAAATTATAAGTAAGATAAATGTGAATTCAGTTAATATGTTACTGAGTATTTTCTCTTCTTGGTGTCTTTTGTAGGCAAGAGTGCACATTGGGAGATTCAGCTAGTAGGAGTCCTGACTCTGATCCAGAGGACTTCTCAGATGAAACAAACACAGAAAATCTGTATGGCACCTCTCCCCCCAGCACACCTCGACAGATGAAACGCCTGTCAGCCAAACACCAGAGGAATAATGTAGGGAGGCCTGCCAGTCGATCTAATTTGAAAGGTGAGTCTTATACTTAAAAAGGTGTATGTGAGAGGACATGGCACTTTTGGTCCATAATTTTTATATGACATGTAGCTACTGATTGATCCTTTCTACAGTAAGGTTAGTAATTCCTTTTATTTTGAATTTGACTTTAATGTTGCTTTTAAATTCTACTTTTTAATTTTTGAATTATTACCATTAGCCATGTTGTTAATAAAGGAGACAAATAATTCTCCAGAGGTAGAAAAGCTTATGCTGAGCAATGGTTACAGTCAGCGTCATGAGGCATTTGCAGATGTGAAAGAGGCCAAATGTTTCCCAGCATGCTAATCTAAGATGGTTACTGGTTACATGGGATAGATGGCCTTCTTTTATTTTTTTAATCTCTTAGGCTGAGGTTTCTAGATTCTGTCTAGAAATGTTATAGTGAGGATTTTAGGAAAGACAGAGCCAGGCTTTCTTCCCCTGGATTCCCTAGCCCACCTGAGACCTCTGCTCTCTGCCAGTGACTTGTGGTGCTGCCTTAGTGTGTAGGGCTCTCCTTCTTGGTGAGTACAGTCACCAGATGGTACCCCACACCTTATAACCGTGGGCAGAATCTGTTCTCTACGTTTTTGTTTAGGATCCCAAAGCCCAGGTAGTGCTCTGCTCCTAGAAGCTGAGGGTATTCGCTCTTTTTATTTCTCACCTCCTTTCAGTAAGTCATATCTGTTCTTTTTTTGGGTAGATGAATTGAAGGAAGCTGAGCTGCTGCCTCCTTTTGCCCTACACAATGGCCTAGAACTTTATGGTTTTAGACTTTCCCTGTTAATTTTAGCTGACTACTTGTCCTGAAACAGATCCCATAGCTACCTGGAATCTGTTCAGCTATTACTGCACCAGGTGCAGATTTCGTTCTTCATCTCATCTGAGAAATTTCTTCCTGTTGATTTCACATTCATTCCCATCTCTCCCTTTCTTTAGCCCATGTTAGTTCTTCTTCTTTGGTTAGTTTCCTCTCCCTAGAGATTTCTTCAATATATTGACCTCTCAGGGTTGTAAGATAGCATGTCCACTCTGCATTCCCGTCAGAGCACGTCCTCAAAAAAGAAGGAGGGCAAGAGAAGTGGATTTTATTGTATATTTGCATGAGTGAAAATCTTAGCCAAGGAGGACTTTCTAAGCAGTCAAGAGTTTCTTTCCCACAAATGATTTTCCCACAGAAGATTTTTTTTTTTTTTTTTTACTTAAAACGGTATTTGCGTTAAGATACTAACCTGTGGCCTGTATGTACCGCTTTGGAAACCAATAGCTTTCCATTATAATTTGTCATCTTGAAAATCAATCCTTGTCCATTTTCTCAAGGAAATTTTTCACATGGCTACAGAAGTTTCTTATCTATGATAGAGATCAGTGAAGTAGCATCTGCTGTGTCAATGTTAGTTAATAGATATTTACTTTGTGGTGATAAAGTGAGAGGATGCCAATAGTATGTCCTCATCCTCTTTTTTTTCACTTTTTGGTCCATACTGTTTTAGAACAGGAGTTGAGAGCACAATTCCCCTAATTTATAGATTGAAAAACTGAGGCCCAGGGTTTTAAAACAAGTTCTTTAAGCCAGAAGGCTTGAGTTCTCATGATACTCAATTTGAACTTTTTTGTAGCACAAGCAATAGGGGTTAAGCTTTATCTGAAGGCAGTACTTGAGTTGACTCTACCTTCTTTCACTAATCAGGCAGACGACCAGTCACCGGATATTTATTGAGCTCCTGGTGTCCTTCTGGGCTGTGTGGGAGATAGAGGGAAGAGAGAAGTTTGTCTCTTTTCTACCACAATTGTTAAAATTGTTTATTTCATAAAATTACAGAATCTTAGAGCTGGAAATGATCTCAGAGCACTTAAGTTCCTGCCATTTTTCAGATAAAGAAGCTAATGCTTGTAAACTTTCTGATTTATAGCAGACCTAGGACACCAAAATCCTTAATAATGTATTCTTTTTCTTATTGCAAAAGATTACCCATAAACATAACACACAAAAATAACTTCTTTTACCATCTGTAAAAGCCAAACTGCAGAGCGTGTAGTCTCTTTGTTGCGTATGTTTATGTTGTCATACTATGTTTACTATTTTATAACTGGCTGCTTTTTTCATTTAAAGTTTTTTTTTCTTTCTGAGACAGGGTCTCTCTCTGTTGCCTGTGCTAGAGTGCAGTGGTGTCATCACAGTTTACAGCAACCTTAAGCTCTTGGGCTCAAGTGATCCTCCTGCCTCAGCCTCCTGAGTAGCTGGTACTACAGACGTGCGCTACCATGCCTAGCTAATTTTTGTATTTTTTGTAGAGACAAGGTCTCACTACATTGCTCAGGTTGGTCTTAAACTCCTGGCATTAAGCAATCCTCTCTCCTCAACCTTCCGAAGTGCTAGGATTATAGGTGTGAGCCAGTGCACCTGGCCTGAACTTTTTATGTCGTAGAATAACCTGTCCTATTAATTTAAATGGCTGCTGTATCATTTGTAGCAGGATATTCACAGTTACCACTAACGATTACTGAGTGCTTACTGTGTGCTAAACACTGTGCTTAGCACCTCAAAAGAATTATCTTTTAAATACCGTAACAACCTAATGAGGCGTAGGTCTTACATAATACAAATTGAGTATCCCTAATCCGAAATGGTCCAAAATCCAAAACTTCTTGAGCGCCAACATGACACTCAAAGGAAATGCTCATTGGAGCATTTTGGATTTCAGATTTTCAGATTTGTGATGCTTAACTTGGAAGTATAATGCAAATATTCCAAAATCCAAAACACTTCTGGCCCCAAGCATTTCAGATAAGGGGTACTCAACCTGTATTTATTTTACAATTGAGGAAACTGAGCTTCAAGAATGTCCAGGGTTTTTAGTTTTAAATGTCCCAGTCATGCATATCATGTGTTTGCCATTTGGTGAATTATTTTTTGCCAGAATTCTTGTTCATGAATACCAGAAAAGATGGGAATGAAGCACACATGTTGGGCAGTGGTGATACAATATTTGTGCTGTGATGGCATGGTAGTCATAGAGAACTTATTTGCTGTCAGACTGTAGCAGCATAGCATGGTGGACAGGAGCACAAACTTGGTTGCCAGGTTGTCTGGATTCCAGGTCTGGTTCTGCTACCTCCTATTTATGCAACCTCTGTGTCTCATTTTCTTTATTTGTAAGATAATCTGCCTGACAATGTGAGGATTGTACATTCAGTAAGCATTAGTTATTATTATAAACTAAAGATTTCTTCCCAATACTTATTACTTTTTTTCTTGCTTTAAATCTTAAACAAGATTAAATAATTCTATTGTTTCCATATCCTTATTAATTGGTGTCCCCGTTTTCCAGACCCTGAGTCTTAAGTTAAATGATCGTCTCAAGTCACATAGCTACTATACCTACACCCGTCCTGCGTGGACTACACATTTCCTTGTATCTCTTCCTAGTGCTTTTTCTTTCTCTCTATATATGCTGCTACCGTAGTTTTCCCTTGTTAAGTCTTTCTCTAGTCCATCCATCCCTCCTTTCCTCTCTCCCTTTCTTTTTTCCTCTTTTTCTCTTTTTTCTTCCACCTTCTTCACACAGTTTCTCTTCTCATTCCTTTTTTCCTGCCTCTGTTCTTATTTCTCCTTCATTCTTTCCGCTGAATCAGGTTGAGTGACTCAGTAGGCATGTACTGTTTTAGATGATGAATAGGACTGGTCCCATCTCTCGGAGGAGTGCACAAATCCCAGGCAGCCCAACCTCGTGTGCTAGGGCTGGGATGGAGACCGCTGTGGGTGCACACAGGAGGGGTATTGAGAAGACCTGAGATTGGGAAGGTTTCTGGAACAAGTGACATCTGTGCTGTGACCTCAAGGCTGAGTCAGGGGGACCAGTATTTCAAACTAGCATGTGACTCTTAATAATATATTCATCCCTCAATGTTAAGGAGCTTTTTAGAATTAACCAGGTTGGTCAGATTTATTATAAAAGCTTTCTAAGGAAATGTGAACTGGTACTTTATTTCTTTCTCACTGCAACAAGCAAAGACTTCTCTGAATCATACAATTAATTTTGGAACTGCAGTCAAAGTTGGACTCATCTTTTTAACAGTTAGTCACCAATAATATTTGCAGTTTTCTGGTTATCTGTTGTTGTGTAACAAACCACCTAGAAGCATAGTGGTGTGAAATGGCAACCATTTTATTGCTCACGAGTCTGTGGTTCAGGTATTTAGGCAGGGCACAGGTCATCTGTGCCCCATCGTATCTGGAGCCTTAGCTGGGGTGGCACAATTGGCTGGAAATGTCCTGTCTTGGCGGAGGCACTAAAAGTAAGAGCCCCCAGCTCTTCTCCACATGCTGTCTGCTGGGTCTCAAGTGTCCAAAATGGCTCTTCACTCACATGCCTGGCAACTGGGCTGAGGGGGCAAGAACAGCTGAGGGCTGGCTGGCATTGTTTTCTTTCCATGTGGCCTTCCACATGGCTAGCCTAGGCGAGTCCCTGGGTAATGGGACTTCTTACATGGCAGCTGGCTTCCTTCAGAGCAAATGTTTTGAGAGGCCAAGGTGGAAGTTGCAAGGCTTTCTATGACTTAGCTGCGGAAGTCATGCAGTATCACTTCTCCTGCATTCTTTTAGTTGCATGAGGCTGGCCAAAATTCAGTGTGGGAGGGGACTACTCAGGGCAACAGGACCAGGAGGTGTAATTCATTGGCTACTTTGGGAGATTGGCTCCTACATGCATTCATTGTAAAGCTTTGGGGATTTAGACTCTGGTCAGTCATACTGCCTTTGCTTCCTCCAGTCCCTCTCCCTCAAAAATACAAAAATACCATGAGCATTCCTGAAAGAACAAAAGGACTTAAAAGGTAACTGAGGGCACACTATTTGAAGGAGGGGACAATAACCAGTAGTACTGTTTTTAGCGGTGGTAGCCATTGTCATGAACTTACTATGTGGATGTGATTCTTAGGCTCAGAGTAGCTACTAATGCTGTAGGTTTATTTTTATAATTGTAAATTCAGATCTTGAGAAAATTGGTAGCTCTAATTTTGGTGCATATATGTGATTAGAAAATTGAGTCTCACTAAAGTTATTTGATGGAATTATGATAGTGCTAAGTTCCTGCAGACCTGTATCAATGATAAAGACAGAGAAGTTATAGATAAGACGTTGGTACTAAGAAGACCACTTAGCTAATAACAAGCTCTTTGATATGAGAGATGCACACCATAAATAAATATTGTAGAATTTTATAAAAGTAGTTGAATTAGAACATCCAGTATATGTTACAACTGCTTTTTTCTACTTAGCGGTAGGTGGAGACTCTTGTTCTGTATGAGCACATTTAAACTAAGGCATTCTTTTGGTCACTGCAACCATTTTCCTTGTAGGATGTTTCCATATTTTCAAATAAAAAATCCTATTGTGGGGAGCATATCTATTCATTTATCGTTGATCTTATGTGGAGTATTTTTATGGACTAAATATCTAGCGGTGGAATTGCTGTATCATGGTATGCGCGTTTAAAATTGGTGGATATTGTGCATGTCATTCTTCAAAAGGACTATTCATTCTTATACTCCTAGCAACAGTGTATGAGTACCTTGTTCCTTTGTATGTTCCACATTATTAATGTTTAAAATTTCTGCCACTCTAGTTGTATAAATTTTCCTATTTCTAATTTTATAATTATCTTTACAAGGAGAATATAATTGGTAATTGTGGTTGATACATAAGGCCAATATGATTACTGGAAATATGAGGCTCAATATAAATACCATGTGTGTGTGTGTATAGTTTCAGAAAAGAAATGTCTCAGTTAAATCACAATATTTAATTAAATGCAACCATTTACAAAATGCAAGGAATCAAAGAACAAAGTTGTCAGTGCTCTGTCATGAGGAATGAGTCCATTGAAACTGAGTGCAGATTTTATTATGTGCAAGTGTGCAGTTTTCTGAGTAGAGTCCATAGTTTTCATCAGATTTTCAAACGCAGTCTGTGACCCAAAAGAGGTTAAGAAGCACTGACCTAGATAGATAATATTTACCACATGTTTAGCAAGGTTTTCTTCAAAAACAGCTCATCCTGAGATGTGTTACGCTCAAAGGATAAAACTGAATAACAAATTCAAAATCAATGTGAAAACTGCAAGGTCCTTTCCACACTAGCCAAGAACAGAGACGCTCCCCCAACTCCAGCTCCGTACACTGGTTTTACAGAAAATGATTTTAAAACAGCCCGTGAATGTCGTCAAGTTTGCCCAGTAAGAGTAATTTCCAACCTTTTGCAGGCAGGGGTGGAAGGGAGGCAGGGGCTCCCATGAGGCACACCCGCCTTCTCCGTGTTGAGCAAACGCTCATCTTTGTGCTATTGGCAGGTGGAATTAACCTCTCTAATCCATTGATGTTGAGTTAATGAAAGGGAGACTGTCCCCACCAGGCTGACTTAATCAGAAGCTGGGGAGCCACTTAGAGGAAAAGGTGAAGCAGCCATGGCCAGAGCACTAAGCGTGAGAAGGCTGTGGGTAAGAGAAGGCCAAGGTGAGAGCCAGAGCTCGAAGTGATGCCTTGGGAGGAGAGGATGGCGGGTTCCAGCCTAGGTAATAGCAGGAGGACCAGCCCCACCTCTAGCGCCTGCCTGAGGGCATCTACCTTGAGGATTCACTTTCCTGGGACCCGACCTGACCACTTGTGGCTAAAGTCCATGGGTGCTGACCAATCCAGCACCTTCCCAGCACCTGCCTGTGGGCATCTAGTTCTGGGGGCTATGCAGGCTGCTGGCACCCCTGGGTTGCTGGTGACCCCTCCCCTGGCCCTGTTGAGGCCCAGAACCCCCAGCTGACAGGTATCTGGGAGGGAATGGGTGGGTGAGCCCCCAGAGTCTGTCCACTCACAGGGCTGTGCAGGGAGGACATTGGCTCCAGGGGCTCACTTGGCACAGGGTGAAGGTAGGGCTGGGAGCTGGCAGCCTATCGTGGGTAAAGGTTCCAAGGAGGACTGCAGCCATCGTGGCAGCAGCTCCAGACCAGGTGACATGAGAGAGCAGGACACCTTCTCCTCGGATGCCTCCCACATGGCTGCCAGGTGCACTTGGGCCTTGAGGGGACTACCCTGTGCAGTCAGTCCCACTACAACCTGTCCAGGGCTCTAAATACAGTGCCTTGTCCTGGACCTCCTAGTCCAATGTGGGTGTTTCCTAGAGAGTTGGCCAGCAGAAACTGTGGCTCCACTTCAGGTGTAACTACCTATGATGACAGATGGACAGAGGGTGTACAGACCCAGCCATGGACAGACAGATCGCCTCAGGAAGGGTCAAGACCTTTTATTTTTCATTTTTTAGAGACGATTTCTTGTTCTATTGCCTGGGCTGGCCTTGAACTCCTGGGCTCAAGGAATCCTCCTGCCTCAGCTTCTCGAGTCACTTAGGATTATAGGCACATGACATGGTGGTGGGTTTAAGGCCTTTTAAAGGACTTCCATGTGATTAAATCAGCCCCACTCAAGAAAATCTCCCTTTTGATTAGGCTAAAGTCAACTGATTAGGGACTTTAATTACATCTACACAGTCCCTTCTTAGCAACAGAGATATTAGTGTTTAAATAATTGGGAGGAGGTGTTGTAAACTGCAACCTGGGCACTGCCCCTCTCGTGGCCCAGCCTTCACCAAAAGTTGAAAGTTACTATTTTATTGGGAAACCTTTGTTACAGTTGTGTGATATTTAAAAAGTCATTTTGTGTAACTGCTATGTTTTAGCATTGGTATTTTGTGCTGCGATTTTTACTATTTATAAATAAAACATATCTATAGAATCATTTTCATAGTTATTGACCACCTTTTTTTTAAGATAGCTTATTTTGTTCAAAATTTTGTTTCTGGTCCACTGTTCTTCGATTTTTTTTTCCCTCTCCACCCCCGTCCCCCACCCCTCTTCATTTTGAACCTTTGCCTTTGTTCATTCTGAAGCAGAGTTTCATAGTTACAACTCCCTAATCTAGATGTCAGGATACATTATTTGCAGCGTTTACGACTATTTTATTTTACATTACATTTACATATAATGGAATTGAAATAATGAGCAATATCATATACTAGCAAAAATGAGAAAATGGCAGCTTTTGTACAAGCTTGGTGGGAGTGTGCATTGTCTCAATCCCTGGGGGAAGTAATTTGTTAATACAGTCAACTTGAGGCTAGTTGTGTCTTTGACCCAGCAAATCTACTTCTGGTAATAGACATTGGAGAAGTTGCTGCAAATGGATACAAAGAGTCTTGCAAAAAAGATTAATTGTGTCATTCACTGTTTGTGATTTCTAGATAGTTCCTGACTTAGGATGTCAAGTTTGACTTAACGATTTTTTTACTATATGATGTGCAAAAGTGATATGCATTCAGTACATACCATACTTTGAATTTTGAATTTTGATTCAAAATTCTTTGTAATAACTTTAAAATGGATTTTGTGTTAGATGATTTTGCCCAACTGTAGGCCAAACGAAGTGTCTTGAGCATGTTTAAGATAAGCTAGGCTAATGTTTGGTAGGTTAGGTGATATTAAATGCATTTTTGACTTAAGATATTTTCGACTTACACTGGATTTATCAGGATATAACACCTTCATAAGTTGAGGAGCATCTGTATAATGTCAATCTGTAACCCCTAGATAAGAAAGTTCAAAAAATTGATCATAGTGTTTGTCCTTGAGAGAGGAAGAGGACTGGGGTGTGGGAACTGGACATATAGGATAACATTGAGGTCAATGTTTGCAATGTTTTTTTCCTCTGTTTTGATGGACTTAAAACGTTTGCTAGTTAGATGTGTGCAAAACCATATTTTACCCAATTTTTGCATTTTCCTGATATTGTTTCCCTGTAAATGTTGAAGACATTTTTCAAAGTGTTAACATTTGTTTTTTAAAAACTGTGAAAAGTATGATAACAATGTTACAATATCTGGGTAAGGATGATTAGCTCCTTATTAGCTAAAAGAAGTCTGCATCTGACATCCTAACTAATGCAACCTGCCAGTAAGCTCTTGAATTAACTCCCTGACCAGGCTTGATGTCATAGTTTGGTGAGTAATAGAATTTAGCCGTGGCGTTATTTGAGATTATACTTTTGGATAATAGTAACTCATTACCAAATTACAGCAATTAAGATTCTGTGAAGTTTTGGATAGTATTTAGACAAATACAGCTGTCCTTAAGATTGGTTTAAGAGAAAGAGAGTCAAACCATCTTACATTTAAATTTTTGTTTATTTTTTTAATATAGCAGAAGAAAGTAAATTCAGTTCCTTTTGTAGTTTAAATAGGTTAAATAGGAATTTAAAACACAACCTAAGCCAATGCCCTTTTCGGAGTGAATCTGCCTTGTAATCATTATCAGCTTTATTTTGCAGCACTATTAAAAGACTGCTACAGGCAGATTATAGAGATAGAGCAAATATTTTGTTATATCAGAATTTGTGCATATATGTACACACTAATTTCCCTATCATTAGCAAATATGTCGAGGAGGGTGTGTGTATACATATATATGTGTATATATGTACTTGTATATGTGTGTGTGAATGTGTGTCTTTGCTAACAGTAGTGAAATTAGAATGTGTATTTGTAAAGAATATAATACTGATGTAAAATGGAGCTGGTAAAAATGATCATGTCAGATTCAATCTGTACAGCTAGAGAAATGTTTATTGTTAACCAGAGTAGAATTAAATCTGTATTTTAGCTCTGTAGTCCAAACTTAGCCTATCAAGGTTCTAATTTATGTTTCTAGGCTAACCATATACAGAATCACTGTTCTAGTCAAACTCTTCTATTTTCTGCCTGTGTGTCTTGTCATGTTCTTCTTGGCTGGCTTGAAACATCCTCTTGTCTTCCTTGCTATCCCTATTTAAGCTGAATCCATTCTTCAAGGTCCCAAGTCCAAGTGCTTGCTCTTGCGGTAATCTTTTATGGCACTCGGCGTGGTAGCCTTTCCTTGGTCAGTGAGTACTTCGTGATGAGCACCTTTGACAAGTGTAAGGATGGTGCGATGGCACCAATATGGGTTAGGATCCCTGTTCTAACATTTACCATCTGTCCAACCATCTGTGTTCTGTGGCATTCTTCATCATAATGTTATTATGAAGATTATGACAATCTCTGTAAAGCCCTTACCTGGAAAATAAAGGAATGGGGTTCAGTGGGTTCCCAAAATGTGTCATTCTAGCCATGTTGAATCAGAGACAATGGGAGTGGCCCCAGGAATGCGCATGTTAGGAGGAACCTAAGAGATTCTTAATGTATATGGAAATTTGAGAACGTTGAATTAGAAGATCTGTAAGCCCCTTCAGATTACTGTTTGATATTCTGGGACATCTTTGCCCTAGTGATCATCTCACGCTTAAAGGTATGGATCACGCATCTGTTTATGATTTCTAGCATAGTGCTAGATTTAGGTTATTGTGAATATAAGAGAATACAGCAAGTATGTTATAGCAAGGAAAATGAATAAAATATTTTTTTAAATTTAGAGAAATATGCATATATTTTGATTCTTTTAGTTTTCAGCATATATGATTTTCTTCTTTCAATGGCAGCCTGAAAGTGTGAGTACATGTGAACGTCAGTTTAATTGAAAATACTGAGAGTAGTTTTGTATTTTTAGAGTTATATAATATTCTGTTTATTTTTTTTAATAGAAAAAATGAATGCACCAAATCAGCCTCCACATAAAGACACTGGAAAGACAGTGGAGAATGTGGAAGAATACAGCTATAAACAGGAGAAAAAGATCCGAGCAACTCTTAGAACAACAGAGCGTGATCATAAAAAAAATGCACAATGCTCATTCATGTTGGACTCAGTGGGTGGGTCTTTGCCAAAAAAATCAATTCCAGATGTGGATCTCAATAAGCCTTACCTCAGCCTTGGCTGTAGCAACGCTAAGCTTCCGGTATCTGTGCCCATGCCTATAGCCAGAACTGCTCGTCAGACTTCTAGGACTGATTGCCCAGCAGATCGTTTAAAGTTTTTTGAAACATTACGACTTTTACTAAAGCTTACCTCAGTCTCAAAGAAGAAGGACAGGGAGCAAAGAGGACAAGAAAATACATCTGCTTTCTGGTTTAACCGATCTAACGAACTGATCTGGTTAGAGCTACAAGCCTGGCATGCAGGACGGACCATTAATGACCAAGACCTCTTTTTATATACAGCCCGTCAAGCCATCCCAGATATTATCAATGAAATCCTTACTTTCAAAGTTAATTATGGGAGCTTTGCTTTTGGTAGAAATGGAGCTAGTTTTAATGGTACTTCAGTAGAAGGGCAGGGCAAAGCCCCTCATGGAACACAGACTGTGGGTTACTCAACATACCATGAGCATCTCCAACGCCAGAGGGTCTCATTTGAGCAGGTGAAACGGATAATGGAGCTGCTAGAATACATAGAAGCACTTTATCCATCATTGCAGGCTCTTCAAAAAGACTATGAAAAATATGCTGCAAAAGACTTCCAGGACAGGGTGCAGGCACTCTGCTTGTGGTTAAACATCACAAAAGACTTAAATCAGAAATTAAGGATTATGGGCACTGTTTTGGGCATCAAGAATTTATCAGACATTGGCTGGCCAGTGTTTGAAATCCCTTCCCCTCGACCATCCAAAGGTAATGAGCCGGAATATGAGGGTGATGACACAGAAGGAGAATTGAAGGAATTGGAAAGTAGTACAGATGAGAGTGAAGAAGAACAAATCTCTGATCCCAGGGTACCAAAAATCAGACAGCCTGTAGACAACAGTTTTGAAATCCAGTCTCAGGACTACATTTCCAAGAAGTTTGAGAGGCTTGAATCTGAGGATGATTCTGTTGGCTGGGGAGCACCAGACTGCAGCACAGAAGCAGGCTTTAGTAGACATTGTCTGACTTCGATTTATAGACCATTTGTAGACAAAGCACTGAAGCAGATGGGGTTAAGAAAGTTGATTTTAAGACTTCACAAGCTAATGGATGGTTCCTTGCAAAGGGCACGTATAGCGTTGGTGAAGAATGATTGCCCAGTGGAGGTAGGTTTCCAGTAGGTATTAGTATGGTATTGTCCTTAGTTCTGTTATTTACTGTAAATTACACTGTATGCTGTGTTGATCATTAAGTACTTCATTTTCTAATATTTGAAGATAGAAATGGCAGTTATTATAAATTATAGATTTAAGCATTTCTATAAAGTACTGTGACAAATGGGGGAAATGAATCTATAAAAACCACATGAAATTTAAGTTCAGGGTGGTATGTGTAGAGAATAAGTTCAACCATGTAAATACAGGATAGAGACGGACAGGCCATGTATAACTAAAGAGGCAAGGAAGAAAGCCACGATCACAGATGACCATAAGCTGTGTATGGGTTGGTAAAAAAGTCAACATCATGCTCAGGTATTTTTAAATGAGTATGGCATCCAAGGTCATGGATAATATTTCTTTATTCTTTGAAATCATTTATTCCCTTTTGAGTAGCATGTCTAGTTTTGATCACTGTATTTTAAACAAATGTGAATTGTAGAGAAATATGACTGATCAAAGGAAAAAAGTGTACACTATTTGATAAGTTTTTAAGTGTTCAGTGTAGATGATAGAAATTTAAGGGAAGTCTTGGTTATTATCACATACATGTTTTGGTATGTAAAGATTTTTGTAAGAGGAACATGTGTACTAGAGGAAGTGGCTTGAAAACAGTACAGATTTGATTTTGATAGCTTAACAGTGCATATATTTCTTACTATAATATTAAAGGTGGTAAAACTAGAAAGGTGCATATTGTGGGATATTGTTCATGAGAGTCCAGAATAATACTGTACAAGCAATTTTTACCTTCTGATGAGTTTGCATGTTCATCTGGCAAAAAGTAAAAGCACCCAGGTCTTTGAAGTTCCTTACACCTGTGTCAGTGTGTGATTTTTCATTGTAGTATCTATATGCATACATGTGTACAATTGTCCCTCAGTCTCAGAGGGATATTGGTTCCAGGACCTCCCTCGGATAGCATAATCCTCAGATGCTCAAGTCCCTAATATAAAAGGATGTAGTATTTGCATATAACCTATGCACATCCTCCTGTATATTTTAAATCACCTCTAGATTACGAATATTACCTAATACAATGTAAATGCTATGTAAATTGTTGTTAAACTGTATGATTTAGGAAATAATGACAAACAAGTGTACATGTTCAGTACAGATGCAGGGTTTTTTCCTGAATATTTCTGGTCTCTGGTTGGTTGAATCCATGGATGTGGAACCCACAGATATAGAGAGCTGACTGTGTATACTTGTTATTTTTATTTTTTTAACTTCAGTTTATTATACAGTCTGGCTTGCTTTAAAGTCAGATGATAAAATGGAAGGCATTTCTTAAAGATGGAAAACATCTAAAGAGAGCCTGAGTTTGCAAGATTTTTATTTTTTATTCTGATAGCCAGATTGTGAACTCTTAAGAGGAAGGGGGTCAAACACTCACATAAATACAGCAAGATGTTTACAAAATGAACCAATACTTTGTAGCTAGAGGTTAATGTAGTTTGAGTATTACTTTGATTAGAAATCTTAACGAATTTGTATATGTCATTTTCTTTAAAAAGTATTTTAATTTTGTGAATGATTTTTTGACATATATCTTTTTATTAGGGCAAATAAACTTTTTTCCTCTTAGTCCATGAATAACTATGATAAGATTTTATTAGAGGCAGGTTTCAGAATCAGTAGAGCAAAACTGTAGATGTGTAATAACGATTTGTCTTATACTTCAGATGGTGAATTAACTTACTTTGGTCTAGGTTTCTGGCTAGAGTGGTTTGATTCCATCAAGGACACATGGGGCAAGACACAGCTGGTGTTGAATTTTTATCGTGAAGTGCTAGTTTTGAAGTAATATGAATGAAACAAAGCCCAGCAGTAGATTCATTCCTCGGTATCATGGGGACATCGGTTCCAGGATCCCCACAAATACCAAAACCCTCAGATGCTCAGGTCCCTTATGCAAAATGGTGTAGTATTTGTGTATAACCTACACTCATGGTCCTGTGTGCTTTAAATCATCCCTGGATTACTTATAATACCTAATACAATGTAAATGCTGTGTAAATTGTTATACTACATTGTATTTTATTTGTATTTTTAATTTTTTTTTTCAAATATTTTCTGTCGAGGTTGGTTGAATCCATGGAAACATATCCTGTGGATACATAGGATCTGCTGTGTAACCTCATCTCTAATTCAGTGGTTCTCACAGGGAAGAGTGCATGGGAGGTGAGGGCAGGGTGGGCATGTGAGGCTTCTGTAAACTTCTTTACATGCCTTCCCCAAATTGTCTCCTTCTCCCTTCCAGACTCTTTGTGGCAATTAACCAGTGCTACTAATGGGAATGCGTTGCATCCCTTAGGTGTGCTATGACAAGAAAAGATTGAGCATGAATGCCCTCCATTTTATTTTATTACTTTATTTTATTTTATTTATTTTATTATTTATTTATTTATTAATTATTTATTTGACAGGTTCTCACTCTGTTGCCCAGGCTAGAATGCAGTGGCAGCATCATAGGTCACTGCAACCTCCAACTCCTGGGCTAAAGTGATCCTGCCTCGGCCTACCAAGTAGCTGGGACTACAGGTGTGCACCACCATGCCCAGATAATTTTTCTGCTTTCTGTAGAAATGAGATCTCTCTCTCTTGCCCAGGCTGGTCTCAAACTCCTGGCCTCAAGCAGTACTCCTGCCTGAGTCTTTCAAAGTGTTAGCGTTACAGGTGTAAGCCACTGCACCCAGCCCTAGCCCTACATTTTATACTAAAACTCACATTGGAAAGGACAATAATATATTTACCCATAGTTTTGAATTCCCATCAAAGTTGTATATTCCTTTGGTTTGACTAATTGAGATTGAACTGAAGAAGTTAACTTATCAAAAAACCCCACAAATTCAAAGCTGATAAAGTATATGAATTAAACACTGTTTATTAGAATTGTCTGTAGATTATTTGCTTTTCAAAAAATGAACTACAGAAGCCCGTGTTGTTTTAAGTTTTGGTTGATAAAATGTTAAATGTTTGTCAAATAATGAAAGAGTAACACAGCTAAAACAGGAATTGTGTGTTGGAGGTTAATCCAAGCTAATAAAAGATGAGGCTCTGAAATTATAATTAACTCAGTGGGAAAGTAAGATTTTATTTTTATTCCTATTTCAGGAACATAATTTCTATAAGGGGAGACATATATATACGTGTGCATATGAGCATGTGTACACTCCCCAGTTTATTTTGTTTT
Source organism: Lemur catta (assembly GCF_020740605.2). Lineage (NCBI taxonomy): Eukaryota > Metazoa > Chordata > Mammalia > Primates > Lemuridae > Lemur > Lemur catta. The sequence goes on from NC_059129.1 coordinate 141,246,505, forward strand.
AGTTGTTTTACTAAGTATGTTGGGGAAAGAGCCACAACTTTGAAGTCCAATATTTGGGATCCATTCCTTGCTATGGCTCTATTTTACCACATAACTTTGTAAATGACAATCTTCCCAACTTTAAGTCTCTGTGTCTATAAAATGGGTATAAGAACACCTTTCTACCTACCTCACAGGGTTGTTGTGAGGCTTAAAAAGATACTTGTACAAATGGTAAAATGCTATACAAGTGAAATATAAGCTATTTTAGTTTTTAAAGTTTTGTTGCATTTTTTCCCTTGAAGCTAACTGTAAATTGATATAGGTTAGACTGTTCTTTTACTTTTAAAATGTATTCTACTTTTTAGTCTCTGCCAAATAATATGTATTTCAAGGGCATATTTAGGCAGTATAACTTTGTAAGTTTGAGGACTATTTTGTTTTTATTCTTAATTGTTGGAAACATCTGGACTGAGCAGTACCACAGATTATACATAGTGCAGATCTTATATTTTGCACTGTTTTTATGGTTTCTTTGATAATAGAAATGAATATTATTGAAGGATTTTGTAGAAACTCCATTTTTACTTTCCTTATGAAATGTATATATTTTCAGAAGAAGAATAAAATGAATACTTATATTTTAATGTATAAAAAATTTTTAACAGTCTTTCACTGCATATTACCCTACATATTACCTCAAATACTAGGAATATTTTTTGGCTACTTTCTTGCTTTTTTTAAAAAATTAGAAATGATCATGTAATTAGTATAAGTTTAATGGCTGATTAAATAGTGCTTGTCTTTGGATTCTAACAACAATTATGCTAATTTTTTCCTGTAAACATAAGAAACTTTTGTATTCAAAGTGGGCAAAGCATGTAGAAACTAGGAAATGAATAGTAACAGCTACCACTTATTAAGTCTTACTGTGCGCTAGACACAACAGCCGTATAAAGTAGTGGTGTTATCTCTACACTTTACAAATAAGGAAACTGGTTTAGGGAGAATAGATAACTTTCACAAAATCATAGAGTTGTAGATGGATTCTGGGACACCAGACTCCATGCTGTGTGTGCTACATGGTGTCCAAATCTGGCTGCACATGAGCATTACCCATAGTGAGCTCTGGAGGGGGCCAAATCAGACCCTCCCAGCACAGGACGTGAGCACTGGCATTCTTAACAGACCCTCCTACGTGTCTCACGCGGAGCCAGACCAGCACCAGTGGACTTCCGGGTCAGCCCACTGGAAAGACTACTTAGCCTCCAGTACTCCCCCACTCGCTGCCTTTAAGGTCAGTGCTTATTAATATAGTTATTATAGCTAATTTTTTATTTGCTCCAGTCATGCCGTCTGATTTAATAAGTTATAAGAACTTTTTAAGTGACACCCTAACAAGCACATACTTGCTCATTTGCCTATAGGTTTTTTTGTTCTTAAAAGACACATATGAAGGAAAATAGGAAATTGTGCTATATTACTTTTAACTGCGCTGAGCCAACTGACTCAAACTTTATATAAGATCAGAGGTAGGACAGAAGTCACCAGCTTTCAGCTGAGAATTGGATCCCGTGGTAACAGAACCACAGCAACAGTAATATTAAGAAGACTAGTAGCCAGCATTAACTGAATGTTGGCTGTGTGCCTGGGTGAGGGTTAAGTAATTTGATCAAGGTCACTCATCCAGTAAATGGCAGAACCAGGATATGAACCCAGAACTCTGGCTATGAAATTCATGTATGCTCTTGACAGCCTTCCAGAGTTACATCTGTCCCACGTGATGTTTTAAATATTTTTTGACTCAGTGGCTAGCATTAGAAAATGGGAAGATCTCACATGAAAATCAGGATTTTGGGGTTCCCTTGAATAGTGGGAGGTCTGTCAACACTGGGCCACATTCCCTCATGGCAGCCACTGGCTGGAGCGGGCTAGTAGCATAAGTGCTCCCATTTACCTCAGTGCACATCCTTCTTATTCTCTTGGCCACCTGAGTCACCCTTTTCTGTCACCTGCCTGGCCCCTGTAGGAATTTCAGTTTGTGATATGATCCCTAGGATAGAATCACAGAAACTGACTTTTGAAGGGTAACATAAAGACTATTTGTGTCTAGTCCTTCATTTTAAAAAATAACGTGCTTTCTTTTATTTATTTATATAAAGAAACAAAGTCCTTGTCTGTCCGCTGCAGCTACTCAGAGTGGTGATTTTGGTTTGGAACTTCTAGACTTTTCTGTGCTTCTGTGAATATATATCTTTGTTATATAATGCATATTATTTTTTTAAAACAAATGTGATAATGCTGTACATCCCCTGCTACAACTTATGGGGTTCCCCCCATATTCTCTATTTTGTATCTGTCTGTATAGGTGTATGTGTGTAGCTCTACCTCAATTCCATTTAACATCTACATGGTATTCCATTATATTAATATGAATGTACCATAATTTACCCATTTCAGATGGGCATTTTTTTGCTTTTGTAAACAATATTGCCATAAATATTCTTGCACATTCCCCATTGTGAACTTATTCTGTTTTTGTAAGAATGGTTAATTGAAGTGGAATTGCTAGGTCATAGAGTATGCGCATTTACATCTTTGATAGATGCAGCCAAATTGCTCTCTAAAAATATGCTAATTTATACTTTCCCCAGCAGTATAGGAGAAATCCATTTTTCCTCATTTTTCAACCATGATCAGTAAAAAATGTGATTTCATTTTAATCTTTAATTTCCTTAATTTCTCGTGACATTGAGCCTGTTTTTCATGTTTAATGCTATTAGCATTTTTTTTTTCAATTTTTTTATTTTATTTTGCCCATTTTCTGTTGGCTTGTCTTCCTATTACTGGTCTTTTGGAGCAATCTGTATTTATGGGTATTCATTTTTCTATGAAGGCTGTAAATATTTTGATTTGTCTTTTAACTTGTTTTTGATGCTTTATACTATATAGAAATGTAAAGTTTTGCTGTAGTCACGTCAGTTACTATTTTATGACTATCTTGTTTTATGTATACCGAAGATTATAAAAAATTCTATATTATTTTTGCATTGTTTAAAAATTTTTTGTTACAGAAAATATTAAGCATATGTGAAAGTAGACAGCATAATACCATGAACCCCACGAATCTATATCCCAGCACAGTAGTTGTCAACTCATGGCTACTACCTGCAGCCACTTGACACCTTCCTCTTGTCATTTTTAAGAAAACTCAGATATCACCATATTTTATTAATTTCAGTGTGTTTCTCTGAAAGATGCTGACTTGGTTTATTTTTATTTTGTTGTAAGAACATTTAACATGAGCTCTACCCTCTTAATTGATTTCTAAGTGTACAATACAGTATTGTTATCTGTAGAAGGGCTTGTTTTAAAATTGTAACCACAATACCATTATCACACTTAAAAAATAGTAATTCCTTGATATCATCAAATTCCAAGTTAATATTCATATTTCTATTGTATCATAATTGTAATGGTTTCCTTTTTACAGTTTGAGTCAGTTTGCAAATAATGTCCCCATGTTGTAATTGTTCATTATATTTCTGAGATCTTTTTTTAGTCTGCAGATTTCCCTTCCTCCTTTTTTGCCATGTATTCGTTGAAGAAATGGGGTCATTTATCCTGTAGGGTCTCCCACAGTCTGAATTTTGATGATGGTATCCCCAGTAGTCCTTAACGTGTTTGTTATCTCTGTGTTCTCTGTGAATTGGCTGTAAAATTGGGTGACTTGATCAAATTCAGGGTTTCTTGATCTGTCGTGTTAACGCCACTCGATCAGGGCACACAACGTCTGACTGCCTATTTGTGACATTAGTAGTAGTTGATGATCATTGCCTATATTCCTTAATTCATTAAGGGTTGAACTGTGAGGATATTCTAGTTCTCTTGTTTCCTATTCATTGATTAGGTTCTTCATTTCTAATGCTTCACTTACTAGATACTGCTATAAGGAGAAACTTTTTGTCCTCCATTATTTGGTTACTCAGGGAAATAGCTGAACATGAATGACAAGATAAATGTGCTTGATTCTTTCCCTTTTATTTACTATTTTTTAAAAGAAAGAGTTGGTTTATTGGTGACTAATTAGTATTTTATTAATATGATTTTGGACTCATGAATTTAGACATATTTGATGTTTCCATTTATTGAAGTCATTATTGTAATCTACCCAAGTAATTGTTATAATTAATGTTCACATTGTCCTATCTTTGGACAATGGGAACATAGTCAAGTTGGCTTGACTCCTTGTTTTTTTATTATTTATTTATTTATTTTATTTTTTTTATTTTTTTTATTTTTTTGAGACAGAGTCTCACTTTGTTGCCCGGGCTAGAGTGAGTGCCGTGGCATCAGCCTAGCTCACAGCAACCTCAGACTCCTGGGCTTAAGCGATCCTACTGCCTCAGCCTCCCGAGTAGCCGGGACTACAGGCATGAGCCACCATGCCCGGCTAATTTTTTTGTTTATATATATTTTTAGTTGGCCAGATAATTTCTTTCTATTTTTTAGTAGAGACGGGGTCTCAACTCTTGCTCAGGCTGGTCTCGAACTCCTGACCTCGAGCGATCCACCCGCCTCGGCCTCCCAGAGCTAGGATTACAGGCGTGAGCCACCGCGCCCGGCCTCCTTGTTTTTTTTATAATCCTAGTAAGTAGTCTTTGATGGCCCCCTGCTATCTGGTATAACAAACTATTCTAGGCTTGTATTGCACATCTGCTCCAGATTAAGAATGAAGTATACTTTTAAGGAGCCCTGGTTCCTTTTATTAGTGTTCCAGTACTGCAGTCGGGGCACCAGCATTGTTCATTGCAACTGAAATGGTCAGTCATTGCTTTACTTTAGTCCTCTTCAGTGGACAGAAGAAAACACACAGACAGACAGACACACACACACACACACACACACTCCCCACAAGTTCATACTCATAGTTCCAATTCAAATTCAGGATTTAAGCTTTTTTACTTAATCACCTCTTAATCTTTATATCATCTCCTTTCTTTTATAGTGAGAATCTCAATTTTCAGTGATACTGGGTATGATAGCATTAGAATATCAGATACTGGCTATATTCCAGAACATACACACAACAATTTCAGAATATCACTGCCAACAATATGATTACTGGAAAACCATTCAAATGTTTTTTTCTTCATCCTTAGGGTAAAAACATCTAGGGATGTAACATTACTGCATTTTAAAGACTTTTGGAACATTTTTTCCTCATGGTTATGCCACTAACTAGATATACAGTTAGATTCTCTTCTCCTTTTGGTTGTATTTTAAAAATAATTATATTAAGATACAATTTACATACCATGAAACTTACCATTTTGTAGTGTTCAATTCAACAGTTTTCCATATTTAGAGTTGTGCAACAATTGCTCCTGCAACCATCCTTTCTATTTAATTTTAGAATATTTTCCGTCGTCCCTGAAAGAAGCCCTGTACCCTTTAGCTGTCACCTCCAAATCCCTGTGTCCACTATCACCAGCCCTAAGCAACCACTGATCTACTTTCTGCCTCTTTATATTTGCCTACCCATATAAATGGAGTCATATAACATACGGTCTTTTGTGACTGGCTTCTTTCAGTTGCATAATGTTCATGCATGTTGTGGTGTGTATTAGTGCTTCATTCCTTTTTATGACCAAATAATCCATTGTATGGTTATACCACATTTTATTTTTCCATTCATATATTTCTTAAAGTTTTGTTTTTTTATTTTTAAGTATTGGTTTTTAATTTATCCTTTTACAAGAATTATGTAAAATACTTGGTTTTGAAAGTAAATCTACTAAATAATGTATTTTCAAAGAAATCTAGCTTCTCTGATAGAGATAATCTTTTTTAAAAATTTTATGTTTTATCCTTCCATTTTTTAATAGAAGCTTTTTTGGGTTATGTGATTTTGTTTATTTATTTACTTTTAGTATCTAAGATGGGCTCATTTCCCCCAAGGGTATCTTTATATATTAATATCTTTATGTAATACCATTATTGCCCCTCCCTCATGTTTTAGTTGTTATGTTGATTCCCAGCTCTGAACTATATTGGAATTATCCTTTTTTCCCTCATGTTTTCATCCGAAGTAATTTTTTTACTTCCAGTGAAATGCTAAGGTATTTTCTATGCCCACCTCTTTCTCTCCAGATTTTGATACTTGTGGTATGTCCATATTGTGAGATCATATAGCCATGTTGACAGTACCTCTCCCTAGAGCTGCCATTTAGTCTTAGTTGTGCAGGGGTATGTGTGTGTAGATAGATAGAATGTATGTGTAGATAGATAAGTTGATAGAAATTTATATAGAGATATAGATGGAGTATTTGGATTTTGCTTTAAGGCTCGTCTTTAATTCTTACATCCCAGTCTCTTGAGTCATTTTGGTTGTGTGACACTTGTTCCCTAGTAGATTCCTCAGTAAGGGCTCATGAGAACAGTATTTCCTGAGATCTTGGATGTTTCTAACAGTTTGCAACATTTATACTTGAAAGTCCATTTGCCTGGCCATAAAAATCTTTGGCTTATATTTTCTTTCCATGAATAAACTTACTATTCATTATCTTTTGGCATAAAGCATTGAGGTTGAAAAGTTGATGACAATGTGATTTTTTGTTTTTACTTAGCCTTGGTTTGTTTGCTGAATACCTAAAGGATTTCTTTTTCTTTAAACTCTACTAGTTTAACTTGGTATTGGTTTTTTCAGTTTGCTACTTTTGAATACATGGTGTACACTTTCAATACATAGTTTCAGAGTTTTTGATTTCTGTCAGTTTTTAAGTCTCAAGTGAGTTTTTTCCAGTTTTAATATTTTTGTTTCATTGATTTGGTTTTCTTTGGGAACCACTACTTATGTATTTTGGATCTACTTTGCCTATCTTCTCTTTCACTTCATGTCACATCTTTTTTTTTTTTTCTTTGTTTCCTTTCAATTTATAAAATTTTCCTCATTTTTACCTCATTTCTTTGAAGGCATTATCTATTCTGATTATTTGGTTTTGTGTTCCTTTCATTTTTGTTTTGTTTTTTGCTTCATTTTTTGAGACAGTCTTGCTCTGTCACTGGGGCTAGAGTGCCGTGGCGTCAGCCTAGCTCACAGCAACCTCAAACTCCTGGCCTCAAATGATCCTCCCACCTTGGCCTCCCAGAGTGCTAGGATTACAGGCTTGAGCCACCATGCCTGGCTTTTGAAATGATTTAAAATTTAAAAAATCATTTTGAGTTCTATCAATTTGAATTTTTTTGATTGTAGTGTATGCCATTCTTTTATATTTTCTATTTTCTTAATTTCTTTTAGCTCATTTCAGAAATTGGACTACAGTTCTTGTCCACTTAGTGGACATATTTTTCTGGCATGCTTTCATGGTCTGGAGGGTTGCTCTGCTCCTTTTTCTCCCTTTGCTTATAATAACCGTGTACTAGAGTCTACCACAGCCCTTTTCTGTTTATTTTTAAACATGATAGCATGAACTTTAAGGAGAGAAGAGTTAGGAATGTGTTTAGGATTACAGCTTTGAGCTCCCTCTCCTGAAGCGCTAAACAGTGTGCTCTGTTGATTGAGATCTCTTGACTGTTCCTCTCCCCCTTTTCTGGATCTTCTCTTCTGTTTACTTCTGTTGTCCTTTATTGGTCAGCTGGATTTCACTCCAACAATTTTTTTTTCTTGGTGCGAAGGTTTGTCCTGGAAGGGAATTTTGGGTGCCAGTTTTAAGAGTTCATGGGGCCTAAACCACTCTAGCCCCTTCAGACTTTATTGCTGACCTCTTGACTTCACTCAAGAATTTGTGCCAGAATCATCCCAATATCAATGAAATTCTCACATAGACACAGCGAGCTTTCTATTCAGTACTCATTGGTGATTTTGGATTTTGCCCTTTTAGGCCCATCAGACACCCTGTTAATTCCTTCTGCTTTCCTTGCAGACATGCAGATACTGCATTGTTTTTCCACTACTTTTTCTATGTTGGGGTTCATAAAGATACCTGTCCCCTAGTTTTATCATAGATATGTCTCATAGCCTTCCACTGGCACTCCAGGAGACAACCTGAAGTCACAGGGCAAGTCTGGCTTGCCAGGCAGGCTTGGCACTCACTCACTGGGACCCTTCTCTCAGCCTCAGCTTTCCCAGGGGCTGATAACACCTGTTGCACCAGTGTTATGAGAATCCAGTGACCTTATAAAAGCAACCAGGTAACAATTACTGAGCTCCAACCATGAGGGAGGCAGCTTTGAACCACCAGGTTCTACTGTTAACATAGGACAGATAGGAAACTGAGGCATGGGCACACAACCAGGAGGAAGGTGCTGGAGCCTGGGTATGAATCTGAATTTCCCTGACTCCCAAATGCGTCACACATTGTTGGTGTGCACTAAACAGCAGCTGCGTTCTGCTGTCCTAATTGCTCTATTTGTATGTGGGGTGGGGAGGGAAATTGAAATCCTGCTGCCACCACGGTCTTGCCAGCATTCTCATTATTTGACCTGTGCTAAATTACCAATATTTGATTATTTTTAACTGACTAAAATGGGAATTTTATATGGTCTAACCTAATACATAGCTCTATGTTTAGGTTTTAATACACTGGGAATCTCTTTTTCCAAATATATATGTTCAACATGTATTTTTGTATTTAAGTTAATAAATACTTCGGTTTCCCATAACAGGCAAGAATTTCTAAAATAGCTACATAATTTAAAAAATGATTACTTGTGACAGTGTGAAGAACCCTTTAATTGCCTGTGACATTCCTTAGATAATCTGTTATTTTCCAACTTAAACTGCAGCCTACCTTTTTTTTAATACTAAATTATCATAGATAATTGGGTATCGTTCTCTGTTCTGTTGATCTGTTTATTATTGTGCCAGTACTTTTCTATTTTAAACAGTAGGTTTATTAGGTAAGGTTTGGTATCTTGTAGGGAAATTCTCCCCATTCATTCTGTCTTTTCAGAAGTTTCTGGGCTGTTATAATTTTTGCACATTACTTTCTTGCACATGGACTTCATTATGGATTTGTTAAATCCACACAAAATGACATTGGAATTATGATTATAATTACATTTCATTGTCTAATTCAGGATCTTTAAGATAGAGAGCCTCCCTCCTATGATTAGAGGAGACACAGATGGAGAATTTTATTACTTACAGGTCCTTAGGGGTACAGGGCGTGCCTGGAGGCCACACGTACAGAGGTCAGGGAGCACAGGCAGGGGGAGAGAGGGATCTGTGGACCAAGACTTTTGTTGGGTGTAGGGTGTTACCTAAACATGTTTTCCATGGGGAGGTTTACTTGGTGAGTCTAAAGCAAGTGGGCGTGAATTTCAGGAGGTCACACTGTGACCGAGCAGTAGTCACTGCAGCATGTCTGCACAGTACAAGTGAGCGTGAGGGTCAGGGCCAGTCGAGTAGGCTGTGTGTGGTTGTCTCATGTGGACGTGGTCACCAGGAGTAAGTTCTATAAGGCGGATATCTGGATTGACCACACTGAGGAACTGGGAGATGGTGTAGAACTAGGAACCCGTGTCAGGGGTGACTTAACCCTGTTTCTGGTATGAGAAACATACTGAGTAATGAGGCAACATAAAATTATAAGAATCACTACACATTTTTATTAATGTCCTTATATTATTGAGTCTTCCTGGTTTGGCTGAATTGATCAGGGCATTTATACCATCTTTAATCCTGTACTCCTCACTGGAATGAAATAATAACAGATACGCCATTCCCACACCACACTGCCCCTGTCCCCACTCTGTGGTTTTATTGAAATAATTTGGAGTTTAGGATCCAGCTTTTTTCCTTATAGTGTACTTTTAAAAATTTTTTTAAATATTCTATTCTAGAACTTGAATTATAGTTCATAACCAAATTATCATCCTGGAGTTGTATCTAACTATACGGGTTGGGTATTCCTTGTCTGCACTGTTTGGGGCTAGAAGTATTCCCAATTTCAGATTTTAGAATATTTGCAGAATACATACCAAGTGAGCATTCCAAATCTGTCATGTTGGCACTCAAAAAGTTTTGGATTTTGGAGCATTTTGGATTTCACATTTTCGGATTAGGGATGCTCAATCTGTATAAGCTTTGTTAGATTTATGGCTTGTCACTTCCTTTGGTATTTTTCTTCCCCTGTTTTGAGATATTTATTCTAATCCAATTTTCACTGGACTAGACTCTATCATACTTCCTTGAGTAGTGTTTTAGAGAAGGTAAGTGAATTGTACTTTGAGTTCTTCCCTGTTCAAAGAGGTTTGGTTTTGTTTTCTTCACATATTAATGATATCTTGAATATGCCAAAAGCTTTCTTCGTCTTTTTTTTTTCTTTATGGAACTCCTATTAGTCTTTTGTTAGACTGTCTAAATCTGACGTCCATATCTCTTACTTTTTCCTCAAAATTTTTATTCCTTTTTCCTTTTGCTTTGAGTTATAGTAGTATTTTGTGTAATTTATAAATTATTCAGTTTTTGGCAATATTCATTCTATTTTCATTGTTTTTATTGAATTTGTTTAAAAAAATCTTAATTTATTATTTTCCAGAGGACCTTAATGACATCTTGCATTACGGTATCTTTATGGTTCCCTCTGTTTCCTTTGTTCAGTCAGTATTAATTGAAGCCAGGTGTTCTGATTTTTCACCTTGGTCTTCTCTTAAGGAAACTGCTGTTTCCTCTTAAGTGCTGGGTTTTTAATGTCTGCTCCTTTCTGTCTGGACTTGTACTGACTTACCCTGTACCACCAACAGGAAAGAGTTTCCTCAGTGCCTCTGGGCGTCTGGCTGTGGGGTCTCTCAGGTGGAGTGGTCTTCCTGTTGGGTGGTAGGGGTGGTTCTACCACCTGCCTGTAGCAGATGAGTTAACAGGCTGGGACTGTAGAGACTGCCAAAAGAAGTCTTTAGAATTTTATTATAGAAAGTTTGCTGAATTTTATAGAGCTTTAAATAAACATTTTTTTCTGATGTCATTATACTAGGAAAAAAAGCATTTATGGTGCCTAAAGTCTTTATACAGATACATCTTAACCCTGACCATATTTATCACAAGTAATCATTTTAAAAATTTTGCACCTATTTTAGAAATTCTTCCTGTTAGGGAAACCCAAGTATGTACTAATTTAAATGCAGAAGTACATGTTGAACGTGAAAGTATAGACTAATTTTGTTTTCCTAGGTGCCATGCAGATTACTAAGTAGAAATACTCAAAGTGTTTCCCAATTTATATTTTAGTGGTTATATGCTAACATTTTATTTGGTTGATGTCAGGTTATAATAGCTTAAATGTCTACGTTTTAAGGAGCAGAGGAAATTTTTTCCTTTCAAGCATTTAATTGGGAATTTTATGCTGTCTAAGAAAACAATCTTTATTTTTGTCCTTAAAGTGTATCCCTGTTATGCCAAGTATGTGTTATTTTTTTTTTTTACAAGACGTCCACTTTTAAAACTGTAGAGCTTGTCAACTTCTCACTAAAATAATTGCTATTGTCATTAAGGATTATAATAAATCTGAGAACTAAGAATTTATTAACAAGATTGATCTGGTCCTGTGTTCCATTCTTTTTTGTTAGGTTGTAAATAGCCAGAGAAGAAGCAATACTGACACTTTTGTAGGAGTATTTACCTGTTAATTTGTTCAGCATTTATTGTGTGGCAGGTACTCTAAGTGTTGGAAATCTATAGTTAATTAGAGATAAAGTCTTCTTTTTCATGGAGCTGATGGTCTAATAGGTAAATCAAATAGATAAAATAACACATTATAGTAAAGCATGGTCAATACAACTGAGGAAGTATGTATGTGCAAGGCACAAATATTGTGAGAAGGGGAGAGATTAAATGCATATCTGAGGCAATCACAGAAGACTATAGAGGAGGGTGGCATCTGAGCTTCTTCCTAATGAGAGTAAGAGTTCACCAGGGACAGGGCATTGTTAGCAGATCATAACCTCCAATAATAAACGGTATTAATTTATGCAGAAGGCCAGAGGCATGTTTCTTGACGTCAGGGAAATGTTAGAGGTGTATGGGTAAAGACAAAGGAGTGGCGGTAGGAGATAAGGATCAGGATCTCCATAGAGACGAGGCCATTAGGCTAAGTAAACATGCCTAATGCTTAGGGCTGCTAGCGGAGCCATGTGTTTTAAATTAGAAGAAGGGTTAAGACAACCCTTAGAATAAAATCACTTTGGGGGTTATTGTGAGGTCAGTGGATTGAAATGTTGGAATTGGAAAAGCAGTTAAAAAGCCAGTGTGAATTAAGGTAGTTAGAGTATAGAGGAGAAGGTAGATTTGAGGAGTATTCAAAAATAGGGCTAGTAAACTTGTTAAATGTCTGCATGTATATTTCAGCGGAAGAGAAGTGTGGAAGACTGTGAAATGTGATTAACACAGGGACAGGGAACCATCCTGAAGAAGGTAATAGCTGTAAAACATAGCTCAGTCTATAGCTGAGGTTCTTTGCAATTCAGATACCGAGTCCTCTGAAAGTTGTAGGTGTCGGGGTTTGCACAAATCTGACCTAAGATGTGGTTGCTTGCGTTTGCTGCAAAGCAATCATGGTCTAGTGAGAGACAGACATGTTAACAGTAGTAGCTTTACAAATTTATATGTAGTATGTTTTTAAAGGCACTTTTTCCACATGTATACAGTATTCTATTTAATCTTTAATTTTCAAAAGAAGTGCAATGATTACACTATGTATCAAATGAAGAAACCACACCTGAGAGACTACTCAGTGCTTCCAGAATCACATCAGAAATTAACTGACTTGAAACCAGGTTTTCTGATTTGGGGACCTTGATTTTTTTCTAATTAAGCCACACTGTCACTATAAAGAAAGTCAAAATGAACTCAAGGTTTAGAGTTGCTTTAGTTGGCATGCTGTGTGTGTGGGGTGAGATTAAAGTCTTTAGAAAAGTATCATGAGACGAGCCTTGAAAACTAGATTTCCAATGGACAAATGAGGAGAGGAGCGTTTCCAGGTGAGGAAGCAGCGTGGGCAGAGGCAGGCTGGTGAGGGCACATGTGTGCGAGGGTCGGCTGAGGACAAGAGAGGCAAGGCTGCATGGGAAGGTGGGACTAGGTCAGGGAGGGTCTGCCGTATCAGGCTGAGTTCCTTGGGCTGTATTTTAGGTAGGCAGCAGGGGGCCTTGAAAGTGTCAGATGAGGATATCATTCATGAATTCAGCAACAAACATTTAGTGTGCTGTAATAAATGCCAGGCATTGGGACGGTGGGTGAAATGTGAAATGCTCTGGTGGGGGGGAAGGGGGCGAGGAGGACTGCAGGAGAAGCAGGGACACTGGAGAGCCATAGAGGAGGCAGAGGGAGGGTGCGCCCAGAAACAAGTTGGCCTGGCTCGGCCCCGGGGGAGGGCTGCTGGACAGCAGAGTCCTGGCATGGAAGCCGGGATAGACCGTGTGGCCCTTAAAGGCAAGGTCAGAGTTAGACTTTCTTCAGGTGGATCCTGGAGTGCCATGAGCATATCTGAGGTGTGTTTTGAAATGGTCACTCTGGCTACTATGCGGAGATCAAATTAAGGGTCAAGATGGGAGCAGGGGAAACAGTTAAGAGCTCGCAGTGACCCGCAGGGGATATATGAATGACATCACAAAAGCAGAATAGCTACAATTGGTGACATTGTAAGTTGAAGAAAAGTTGAAGTTTTCAAGTTTTGATGGCCTCAGTTTTCTCAATAAAAGGAGAAGACAAGGTTTTTGAAAGTGATTGGTCAGATGATATTGCCAGAGGTTTAGGAACAGTGGAAAACTCCAAATCCCCTGTTTTATGGGGAAAGGTAAAGGAATTTGAGGGGGACCACTAAAAGAATTGGTTGAACCCACTAATTTTTATGTTTTCATCAGTGGCTACTTAGGATGAGCTACTAATATTACCTGATTTTTGTAATGTTTTTTCCAATTTTAATAATTCTCTATTTTCTCAGTCTAGAGATAATTGTGGATATTACTGTATATAACCTTCAAACTAGTGTTCTGATCATTTTAAGTGTGATGCAAAGATGTTAAAGATAAACTTCATTCTTTTTCTACTATACTTTTGATGAAAGTATTTATTACAATTTGGTTTTAGTTCTTGTTTTGGTTTTCTAACATTCTTAGAAGTTTTTGTGTCTGTGGGAAAATGTTGAATTATTAAAGATTCTTTTCCCTCTGAAATTGGAATTTTGTGGATTTGCCAGCAAATTATAGAGAATAATAGTTTGTAACCGTAATAACCATAGGATATTGTCCTGTATGCTCTTTTAATCTTTACCTGTTGAATTTTTTCTATAGTCTTCTGAATTTCCAGATCCCATGTGGAGTTCAGATTATGTGCAGTTGTCCAGGACACCACCTTCCTCTGAGCAGAGGTGCAGCGCTGTGTCGTGGGAAGAGCTGAAGGCCATGGATTTACCCTCATTCGAACCTGCCTTCTTAGTCCTCTGTCGAGTCCTTCTGAACGTTATACACGAGTGTCTGAAATTAAGATTGGAACAGAGACCTGCTGGAGAACCATCTCTCCTGAGTATTAAGCAGGTTTGCTTCAAAGACTGTTTCTAATACTTAACAATTATTATATTCTACAGGCTTATTTTTATTTTGAGGGTTTTTTCTCCCTAATTGTTGCAAATAGTGGGAAATGAGTGTATGTTAGTGATTTTAAGCTGTGCTTTTTAGGAAAATTTAAAATGTTCTTTACATGCCATCCTCACAGATAGGATTATGGCTGAAGTTTTCTACCATCCATTTCCTTGTTCTAAAAGGATATAAAAATACAGTGACATTATGTCCCTCTACATTATTTATGTCAGTCTTTGAAGGCTGGAAATTTAAAATTATTCACATGAATAAAAGAATACAAGTTCCTTAAATTTATTTTTTTGTTTTATTTAAGGTACATGTAAGCAGATAAATGTCTTTAGAGTATGCAGAGGGGAGACGTTTGGACTTCAGCAGTGGTGTCATTTAAACAGTCATGACAACTCTGATTTACCAGTAGTTGTTTGTTTTGGATGGGATCTCACGGGGGTTTGATATTCCAGGGGCAGGAGAATGGCTGGAAGCAGTTGTATCTCACAGAGTGAGTGCTGAAGAGGGACTGTATTTATCCTTTGTGATGTTAACATACTGACATCCACTGTATAAAAGAAAAAATTTCAGATCTTGTCCCAAAAAAAGAAAGGCTGGTGTGTTTTTCATGGACTGTGCAGGTGTATCCCCTAGAGCCTGCTTGGCTCTATGAATGACAGGACGGAACATAGGTAAGCAGTGGAGACTGAGGAAAGATGGGTGAATACAGGGCATACAGCAGCAAAACGGGATTCGTGTGTGTTTGCTCAGTAGGTACAGACTAGAGTGACCATAGAGGCCAGTTGGAGATGGCCCCTGCCCCTCCCTCATTGCCTTCCCTTTGATGTGCACCCGACACTGACCAGAGCTCTGTTTCCACATAAGCTCTCCTTCTTCTCACTGTCTTGTTTCTGGTGAGAAGAGCCTTGCCTTCAACTTGTACTCCATATTGCAGTGGTTATCTGTGAACTCCTTTCCTCACAAAACAGATGCTTCAGAAATACAACCTGGTAAAACAAGGTGGAGTTTACTTTTTGCTGATGGGGCTGTTGTGAGAGGATTAAATAGTAATATATGTTAAAAACACTTCAAAAAATAGGAAAGAATACTTAGATTAATAAAGCATTGCTAGACTAAAAACAGTAGAAATCTTGATTAAAATGCATTCAAAGTTTAGTCATAAGCACATAAGTGACATCTTTAATGTAGAAATCATATAATTTGAACAGAATACTTTTTAGTGCATTTAACTATAGCCATTAGCTCTCTTATTGTGGATAATTACTTTTAAAACATTTATGGGAATGACTTCTGTCTATAAAAGTAATCCATGTTTATTTTAGAAAATTCAAAAAGTACAGAAAATGATACAAACAAAAATAAAAATCACCCAATTATGCTGCCACTCAGATAACCACTATAACATCTGGTATATTTCTATCCATTTGTTTTTCCTGCACATAGTGTTTTTCCTGCACGTATATACATATATAAGTAAGTCTGCATGTATGTGTGTGATTTTTTTTTTTTCCTTTTTTAAAATATTTTTCAAGCACAAGAATTTAAATGGCTGCAATAGTGTTCTACGGTATAGGTGCATCATAATTTATTCCCCATAGTCTTAAATAATTTTGTGATAAATATATTTGTAGATAAGTCTTAGTCTACATCTCTGATTACTTCTTGGGTATAAGACATAACAGTAAGTAAGTAAGTCATACATTTTTAGATTCTAGAAAGTTTGTACCAGTTTACTTTCCCATTAGCAGCAGTGAAGGTTTGGCTAGTATGTATGGAAATGAGAGTAACTGCATGATTTCATCTCACAGTCCCTGTTGACTCCACCTTGAAGAGGTCAGGTCCCAGCCTTGTAGTAATGGGAAGGGCTTTCCGGATTGTCTCACTTCGGCCGCCTTCCCTTTTTGATGTGTTGCTTACCAGGCCTGTATATCGCACATTTTCCCATCATTTTGCTTAGTTTTTTCCTTGACTTCCATCTAACGTCATTAGATTAATCTTAGGTTTGTTTGCTTGTTTTTGCTATTGTTAGAGTTTTTTGGTGGTAGACTAGGCCACATCAGCATAAGTAAACTATGCTAAATTATCACAAAGGCCACCCTGCTCTGTGGTGTGTAAGTATATTTGAATCTTCACTGTGTTTTTGGTTGAAATTTACCAGTTTCATTAGGACATTTTTTCCCTCTCATATCACTTGTCTTAAAATGTAAATTAGTAGAAAAATTGACCTTATGCTGTGGGATTTATTTTCTATATAAATCTGCAGAATATATTTTAGCAAAGCAGTAGCTGCCTATGTGGTATTTTCTCACTGTATTCATGCTGTGATATTAAATCCTTTTATTTTCACTACTTTGTTTTCTTTCTGAGTTTTTTGAGGATTTAAGTGGAGAGGTGTGAAACTGACCAATAATCTGGTCAGGATGTATAACTGATGAAGTCCGTGTCTGTTCTTTTGCAGCTGGTGAGAGAGTGTAAAGAGGTCCTGAAAGGCGGCCTTCTGATGAAACAGTACTACCTGTTCATGCTGCAGGAGGTTCTAGATGACTTGGAGAAGACTGACTGCAACATTGATGCTTTCGAAGAAGATCTGCATAAAATGCTGATGGTCAGGAACAGGGGGAGGAATTCCTCATAAGTGTGTGTGTGTGTGTATGTGTGTGTGTGTGTGTGTGTGGTGATCTTGAACCTGAGTCTTTCCATCTGGTATTAGATTATACCTGTTCTTCCTAAATTCACATTCTAAAAATTCTCAATGGTTTTTAAGTTGGAATTTTTGACACATGTTAACCTCGTTCATTTGCTGATTGTAGAATCGTTTATCTTATAGCAGAATGGCCCAGAAATGGAATCAAAATCTGATCCTATTTTATGGAACCTTCTGTCATCAGCCATTTCTGTAATACCTGGAATGTGCTAGGGACCTTGCATGGCTCTGGGAATAGTGAAGCATGACAAGAAACTCATAGTCTAGTAGGGACTGGGCTTGATGGATACTTCTACCCCCGAGTGCTAAGTGCTAGGGGAGAAGTGTGCTGAGCTGGGGCACCTGAACGAGAGGAAGCTGAATCATGAAGGAGGAGTCAAGGGTTAGTCAAGGAAACGGGCACATTTGAGGACTTGTAAATAGTTTGATTTGGCAGGTGTAGACCTATTTTTATTTCTTCCTGAATGGAGAGCCCCAGTTGTCTTACATGCATGGTGTTTGCCCTCTGCTTTCTAACCACTGTACTGTTGTTCATGTTCTTCTTTCCTGTTAGAAATATCCCTCCTTATCTGCCCATTTAAGACTTACTTTCTGGTTTTGTTTTTCTCTAGAAAGCTTAATCTGACATTTTAGCCTACATTTATCTGTACTTTCTTTGAACTTTTTTAGCAGTTATAGTTAGAACTATACTATTTAACATTTAAACAGAGACTCTGTTCTCAGGTTTCCCTAATTATACTGAAAGCTTTATGAGCCAGGGGCTATAACTTGAAATTCTTTTGTTGTCTATAATGTCTGGTAGAGGGTTATGTATAGTAAGCCCATGTTAGTTCCATTAGGGTCTATGCACAGATGATTACATGATGGGGCAGGCTAAGGAAATAATATAGAAAGCTACGTGCTCATGGGCGTATTGTTTTGGGGGTGCTTTCATCCTTGCTTAACATTCACTGTGTCCTGCCTCAAGATGTCTACAGCTCCTCCATATACCCGCCTCACTTTCTAGGCTGGAAGAAAAGGGGAAAAGAACCTTGCCAGCTAAGTCCAGACTGTTTCATGAGAACAGTATGAACTCTTCTGGAAGCCACACCCAGCAGATTTTCCTCCATCTTACTGACCAGACTTGTTGCATGGCCTCATTAATGTTATGGAAGCTGGGAATTCGAATACTGAGCTTTCCGGCCTCTATAGTATTAATATTATAAAAGTAGAGAAGGAATAATGTGGCTTGGAATGGGACTTATCATACCTGACATATTATGAGAAATAATTTTAATGAGTTTGAAATTATTTTCTAATTGTTTGGTGAAAATACATAAAAGACCAGAGTGTATAAAATGGTTGCATTTTGAAATACTATATATTTGTTTTGTCCCAAAAGGTCTTTATCATTGAAAAGTTATGGTAAAAAGCAATAAGCAAATCATTTTTTTCTCTCTTTCTGTGGATGATTAAACCAGAAGTTTAAAAAGACAAAATGTTCTGTCAGTCGGGAGGAGCAGGATGAGGTGCATCAGGTGAACTGCCTTCCCGGACAGCCAGTTTCCGTGCCCTCCGTGTACCTGTGCTATGGTGAAAGCCTAGGTTAAGTGAATTACCAGCATTCCCAGCTAGTTAGTCTTAGAAATGCTTAGAGTTTAGTTTTGGCTTTGCTATCAATTATCTGTATGAGGCATAATCTCTAATCTCACAGATGAAAACACTAGAAATTATCACTGGTTTTAAATTTTGCCCTGGTATATGTTAGAAGGATCAGAACAGGGGCATGTTTTGAGAACTGGGGAACCCAAACAAAATCGTTGTTTCTATTAGGAAGGAAGGAGAGACTGACTATTGGATAGGCAAACATCCACATCTGTTTGCCACAGATCTGTTTACCACAACGTCATTCTCTTGAAACTCACCAAAAACAGCAAAGAAAAAAAATTCCACGTTCAGAAAAGGAGGAAATTGGCCATAGTATCTATTCCTCCACCCTTTCCAAAAACAAAAAGACTGTGAGAATTATTTGCCTTGAAATGTCGACTAAAATGAGGATGAACACAAGCTCTAAATACTTTTCCACCTTAGACTGGAGGGCCCATCCAGGGATTAATTAGAACCGTGATATCTAGGGATATGAATAGCTGTGAGAGAAGCAGAGCATATCCCTGCAGAGATCCTGTTGTTTACTGAAGATCTGCAGGACAGAAGGAGCATCAGTAGAGACCCTACTGCCTGCAGCTTAACCTGTCAGCCAGGCAGGCCTGCCCAGTGGGAGCTCTGTTAGAAGCGGGAGGGGGAGGAAGTCTGTGACTTAGGGGGCTTTACTCTGTGTTATGTTATCCATTGTACTTGAAAAACTGAGGTGCTTAGATATACAGGCCAAAAGAAATAAAGGAAATAACTTGGAGAGTGTTTGAGGCATCAGTCCTACCGTAAAGCTATGAATTAGCTCATTTCCCTGATCTCTGGCTTCAAAAATAACCCAAACAATACACATATTAATATGTGATGTAGGAATATGTGATAGGCTTAAGGAAAGCACATTAAAAAGAATTTATATGAAAATGATGACAAGATGTGATAGTTGTAGAAGACACACAAGAGAGAGCCCATGTATGCACAATTAGTGTTTCTGCAGAATAAAGACCAAAGGAGCAGAAATGATTTAATTTTTTATTCTACAGATTAATTCTTGGGTATCTACTGTGTGCCAGGCAGGGTCACACCAGGGTACTGCGGATGTAATGATGAGCATAAACTCCTCTTGGAATTCAAGAATGGTGGGGACATGGCAGTTGTGTAGTCATGCAAACATAAAATTGCAACTGAAAAGTGCCACCAAGGAAAGGCACAGGTCTTTTGTGGACTCTAATGGTAAGACTTGAGCTTGTATAGATGTTCAAGAAGGCTTTTCTGAGGAAGGGGCACTGGAGTTTATCTGAAGCTTATCTGTATTATAATCCAACTATGCAAAGCTTAGACAAAAATTTATACTTTGTATGTTGTAATTTATGTGCTAACAGATTGTTTTAAAAAGCATACAAACTAGAAGGAAACATACTAAATTCATGATAATTGTTGTCTCTGGGGAAGGAGGAAAGAGATAAAAGTGAAGAGAGAAAAACAGAAATTAACTTTCTGGTATCTTATTTCTTATTGAAAAAATATCTAAAGCAAATATGACAAAATCTTAACATTTGTTCATTCTGGGTGACATTTGTTAGAATATTTTTTAACCTCTTTGCTTTTTAATTAAAAAGATGGAAGGAAACACTTTTTTGACAGAAGGCAGCAGAGACAAACTCTCTGTTGGGAAGGAGCATGGCAGGAACAGAGGTTACAAGAAAAGCCCTGTGAAGGGCTGATTCTGGCTGCAGTTTGGAGAACAGGCTGGAGAGAACCAGAGCAGATGTGAGAAGGCCGGTTCGAGGCTATTGCTGTAGTACATATGCTTGTCCTTGGATTAGAGTGGTGTCACATTCAGAAAGAAGTGTAAGGATTCAAAAGAAATTTAGGAAGTGAAATTGCCAGGACTCAGTGATGGATTGGAAATGGGAGAAGTATTGAGAGTGAGTGCTGGGTGTCGAGCTCCTGCAGCTGGGCGAATAGTGAAGGCGACGAGTCCAGTGAGGGCTTTTAAATTGGCCTGAGACCACTTGAAAGCCTTTGAGACTGACTTTGTTAAGGGAAAGAGATGGAAGTGTGTATGTGTGTGAGGGGGGCGGGGGGAGTGCCGTTCCTCTTGGGTCTCAAACTCAAAACACAAATACTGAGATTAGGAGGAACAGTGGCTCCTCTACTGTAAAGAAGGGAAGGAGGTGACTATGTAATAGTGTGTAGGTTTGCATTTCTCGCATCAGGAAGATGAGAGAGTTTATATCAAATGACTTTTTTTTTGCAAAGAGAGGTAAGATCATCTGAGAATGGGTGAAGGTGGATATTGGCGGTCTGAGAAAAATGGGGAAGTTTCAAACTAGTGGTTATGGAGAGAAAAGAAAAATGAGTTGAGTAGAGATATAAATATGATTACCAAAAATGTATGCCATGTGGTTGGTGATATGATTGTGTAGCACAGTGATTCTTCCCATCAGGTGACTTTCTGGTGGCCCCGGCTTCCTGAGTATGGGTTTGATGAATGGGATAGTTGGGCTCCAGTTGGCTTTGGGGTCTTGATAGACAGGTGAGATGAAAAGGCAGTGAGGGGCCACAGGGACTTCAGCGTACTGACAGGAGTGCTGTTGAAAGGACAAGCCCATGGATCTGAACTGAATCGGGAGTAAAGTGAACAAAGGAAGGGGGGCCATGAGTTGGAGAAAGATGAGGAATGACAGTAGGAATTAGAGGGCATTTTGGATAAAGTGAAAAGAACAGTTGCGGTCGTAGTGGTTGAACAGATCAACTGGAAGGAGCAGAGGAGGCTTTAGCATCAGGGTATTTGCATTGGTGATTTGGGGGCTGGAGCAGTTCTGATAATGGCAGGATCCAGGGTGGAGCCCTGTAGGGAAGTGGGAATGGAGCAGTCAGGGGACTGAGCAGCAGTGGTGGTGGGTGGGCCATGCATGTGGTTCCAGGTTTCAGGGCACAATGGCTAAGCCCGAGCTGGAGGGAGGGTTGTCAGAGGCCAGCTCTTGAAGGTGGGGTGATGAAAAGTCAGTAGGTGACAGTGTGAAGAGGAGGGGTTGATGGTATGGTTGATGACATGAATCTTAAAGGGCGGGGGCTTTTCGTTTTGATTTTTAAATAAGAACGTGTAGAGTAGTGGCTTAAAAGGAGCAGTGGGAAGCAAGAGGGTGCCAGCCCTTTGCAGCTCTGGAGCATGCAGAAAGATAAATAGTTGCCCCTTGAGAGGGTCTTGAAGGAGAAGTGCTGGCCCAGGGAGAGCCAGCTCTCAAGGGGCCAAGGAGATGGGGGGCACTCCGAGAAGGGGGGCAGCTCAGGGCCTGCTGTGGAAAAGACTTGTTTCGCTTGGGGAGGATGATGGTAGATCCGTGAATGGCAGGTTCCCCGCATGCAGCTCTTGTAGCAGACCCAGGACTGCAGAGTCACTGCACGGCCTGGAGGGTGGAAGGACCTGGATGCATTAAAAAATACAGCAGAAGAAATTTTTCTTGAAATAAGGAAAAGACTTGAAATTTGCCTATGGAAAGTTATCATGGGATCTCAGGAAAGAAAAATCATTTAAGATGTAGCGTGATGAAAAAACTGCAATCAAAGGATAGAGAAAGAATCCTATGAACATCTGCGTGTAGAACCCTAAGAGTAGGCACCTTCAGGATGTGGGAGAGTGGTGGCAGTGGGTGGTCAGGCTGGCATCATTTCTTCACACCAGCATCACACTCGGTGGTAAAAGGGAATGTGTGACTCAAGTATTTTCTACCCAGTCAAGTTATCCTTTAAGTAAGAGAGTCCATAGACAGTGATGTTTTATAATACAGCCATTGTAAACCTGTTGAGAAAAACTGTTTGATAGTGAAACGCTACTAACCAGCAGATAACTCAGAATGAGAATTTTGGAAGGGAAAGCTGTTGTGATAGGACTTGTGGGCATAAACTCCACTTCAGAACAACTGGGTATTTTGGTTATAAATCACAATTTGTATGTCACGAACCTTGAAAAAATTGTATCACAGAATTCTGGATCAGGAAAGGGTGGTGGGAATAAGTGTGTTCATTTCCTCTTCGGCACATAAGAAACCATCTCAAGCTAAACCAAATAATTAAACAAGTAAGGATCCTGACCTCTTAAAGAAATAATGTTTACAATATATTCATAATGAAAATTTCTAGGTGCTAGGGTTTAATTTTTTTTTCCTTTGTTGTACTTCTCTATACACTGTGAACAGTTTAGTTATTTTCTTAGGAATTTGAAGGTGTTGTGAATAGTGTTAAATTGCTGAGGAGTCAAGATTTTTGTAACTTTTTCAAAAATCCTCATTTAGACATTTGCTAACAATGGTGAAGAATCCTGCTTCTCCTGGTGTTGCATGCTTTTAACTCTCTCTTCTGCCTTGCCCTTCTGAGTCATAGCTTTTGTTTTCATAGGTGAAAGTTGTGGGTTGCTGAATTCTACTCTCAAGTATTTCCCTTTGCATTTTTGTATTTTAAGGTATATTTTGATTACATGAGAAGCTGGATCCAAATGCTACAGCAATTACCTCAAGCATCCCATAGTTTAAAAAATCTGTTAGAAGAAGAATGGAATTTCACCAAAGAAATAACTCACTACATACGGGGAGGAGAAGCACAGGCCGGAAAGCTCTTCTGGTAGGAATCCTTGTGCCTGAGTCTGGCTTCCTTCCTTCCTCACTCTCACTCCCCGTTTCCTCATCAATTCTCTTCCATACATTAAAATGTTTAGTCACTTGGAAATTACAATTTTTACATCTTATATGGGCCCCTGGAGGACTTTTGGCACTATCTGGAGACACTTTAGATTGTCATGACTGGGAGATGCTGAGTATCTAGTGGGTAGAGGGCAGGCTGCTGCTGAGTACCCCACAATGCACGGGACAGCCCCACCACAGAATTTTCCACTCAAAGTGTTGATTTTGACCTTGAAAAATCCTGTCTTAGAATAAACCCTCCCATTTATTTCTCGTTTGTTTGTTTTTAATATGGAGGAGAATCTAAGTCCTTTTAGAGTAGAATATACCTGTGTGTAACAGGCTTGGTGGGGACACTTAGCACTTATGAAGTACGTGATTTTACTGTCACTGTTCGGGGATAATCGCGGGGAGGAGAGTGCAGCCACTGGTGTGTCTGTTCTAGGGAATGAATGCAGGGCCCTGGCCGTTGAGCACAGGGCGTATTTCCCTCGTCTTTCCTGGTGGCTGCTGCACCTCGGCCTTGCTTCGGTTCCCTGAGAACTAGTGTTGTCCTGTGCTCCAGGTTCTGTTGCCTCCGTCAGTGCTACCTGCTCCCACCTGTCTCTCAGCCATTTTATCTCTTCCTTCATCTTTTTTGTGTGGTCTTTCATGCCCAGCGCAGATGTTCTTGCCCTGCCTTTGTGTGCGTTCTGTGGGGCTTCAGCAACTCACCCATCTGTGTCTCATGCCCCGTATCTCAAAATCCTGTATCCACTTCTCTGCCCCAATTCTTTTTACATCCTCTCTTTTTGTTTTGGGTGAGCCGGGAACTTGCTCTTGTCTCCTAAGTCTCCCAGGCCTTCAGGCTCTGATCCCCAGGCTGACTGTCCTTTTAAAATAACGCCTTAAAAATGCATTCATTGCCGTTTTTAACATCTCTCTTCTCTTAATTTTCACTAATTCTGCTTTGCATACAATTCTTTCTGTTTACATTTTCTGTTTCCAGCCTGCCGAGCTTTGTGGAAGCAAAATTTTTAAAGGTTACTATTGAGTTTCACTACAAATTCCTGTTAGTAATTTCACTGTACCCTCACTTCCTCCCGTCAGTCTCTGTGTTTTTATCTTTTGCTGGTACTCCAAGTTCCCCAGGGCACACTCCCTGGCCTTGGCCTTCGTGATCCTCGTTCTGAGAAGCTCCCAGGGCTTTTTCACTGCAGCTTGCAGACTGCGCACTTCTAGTTTTGGACGCCTTTGCATTTTATCTGTTGTATTAGAGCAGCAGTTTCTGCTTTATATACTGTTTCTCCCGGCTCAATCAATGTTGAAATCAACCCTGACTTCTTTCTTTGTCACGCACACTACTCGAATCCTTTCGGCTGTCCCTTCAGGATACATCCGGAATCTGCCCTCTGCCCGCCGAGCACTGCATGCTGCCACTCTCCCGAGGTTGTCGGTGCTCACGCACATCATCACCGTGGCTCTCTAAGCAGTCTCGCTGCTCCTGCCCGTAATCTCCTGTAGTTCATTCTCAACATCGTAGCCAGAGTGATCTACCTAGACTGTATGTGAGACCATTTTCTCCTCTCAGTACTCCAGCTGCTCCCCGTCTTACTCAGTATGAAAGTGAGAGTGCCTGAAGGGCACGTCTGACTTCTCATTACGTCTCTCTCTCCTGCCAGACTCTACTGTGCTGCTCCACAGCCACGTGATGTCCCTACTGTTTCTCACGGGGCTGGGCATGTTCCCGCCGCAAGCCCTTTGCACGTACAGGTCCCTCTACGTGGCCTGCTCGTCCCCGAGTTATTTTCCTGATTCATTTTCCCGCCTTCTTCAGGTCTTTGTCCAAATGTTACCTTCTCAGTATATTTAAAATTGAAATTCCTACCCACAAGTATTCTTGAGGTTTTTTTCCCCTATTTTTTCTCTCCATAGCACGTACTAATATCTGAAATAAAATATATTTTCCTTTTTTGTTGTATTTATTGTTTTGCTCCATTCACTAGAGGGCTTTTGTCTCTTTTGTTCACTGCTGCTTAGTACATGCTAGGCACCCAATATCTGTTGAATAAGTCCACCCTGGATGTGCATGTATATTCTTCTTCTTAAAAGCGTGTTTCTAATCAGGTCCCTTTCCCGCTCGGATATCACAGTAATTAGCAGGCCACTCAGGGCCCTCCCCAGCATGGCTCCAGTTTACTCTCCTGGCCTCACTTCAGCTCCCTTTGTGGCATAAACACCCTCCACTCCTTTCAGATTGGACAGGTTCTTTTTTCACAGACATGCCACTTGCTTGACGTATCTTTATTGCTTTTAATTGTATTTATTGTTCTTCCTGGACTTTCTTTCCCCCTCTTTCATTTTATTCCCGACAGATCCCCTTTTTGCACTATCGTTTTACCTGTTAAAATTCTGCATTTGCCTCCAAGGACCATTGCAGGGCTTTTTAGCCATGAAACTGTGCCTTCAGCTGGGTTTGATCTTTCTCCTCTGACGACAACCCTAGCACTTTCCTTCTACCACCTCTGATCCTGGTTATATATTAATACTTACCTGTGCTTTTACTAGATCATAGGTCTTTTCCTTGCACATCGTGGAGGTGAATAAACTGTTGGATTTTTACGACACTCAGATTTATTTTGTACACTTGGGTGTACATTTTAACACTAGTATTTAGAATTGTGTATTCAGTGAGAAGAATCAGCTATGTAGTCTTATTTACTGACTATAAAAAGCTAATGTGAGGGAAATTTTTTAAAACAGTTGCTTTCAAGAAATTCACTTTTTTTCTTATCATTTATTTTATACCATTTTGAACATTTAAGATTGAAATAACATTTGTATAATAATCACGTAGCTACTGTGCATACAATTTAGGATTTTAAGGTTTATAATGAAATATGTGGTAATAGAACAAAGTTACATACATGCCATAATCCAGATTTCTCCTTTTTCACATTAATCATGATTTTATATTAGAAAAGAAAATTCTCATTGTTGATTTTTATACTATTGAAGCAGTAGCTGAGCTTTTCAGTTCCTCATTCAAGAATTAGGATATGAGTGAGGACAATTTTTCTTCTTTGTTTTATTTTTGTTATTTTTGTTCCCTTAGTGACATTGCAGGAATGCTGCTGAAATCTACAGGCAGTTTTCTAGAATTTGGCTTACAGGAGAGCTGTGCTGAATTTTGGACCAGTGCTGATGATAGCAGTGCTTCAGATGAAATCAGGTTGGAGCTGTACTTTCTTTCCTCTTCCATTTCTTATCTCGTGTAGTGTTACCCTTGGTGATGAGCCTCGAATGATAATATTTTGGGGGGAACCAGTTGTTAAATATTTACCAGACCTTGTTTAAACTTAATTGTGTTGGACTGGAAGAGTTTGGGCAATAGACCTAAAAGGATTTATTTATTACTGCCTTGTCTTTTCGTATGACCTCTTAGTTATGGTTTTATGTGAAATTTTTTTGAAAGTGAACTTAGAATTTATTAAGCACAATAAAAATAGTGCCTTTAGTGAAAGGGATAAAGTTGACTAAAAATGAATAGAATTTTGTTCATCTACATTTTCTGGGATGTCTTTAATATTATGTTTCTGTCCTTTAAAACCTGTGTGGTGGTCCATTAATGTATTTTAATGACATTTGATACATTTTTATTTTTATACTTAGCTTATTCCATCTATTCAACTTTGTGAAACCATGGCTTACTCCTCTGTTAATGTCCTCCAGTTCTATGTACATAGTATTTATGTTGAAATTGGTGTTTTTTGTGGCATATGTATCAGCCATGTAGCCACTCTGTGGCTATATAATCACCAATGTCTTATGATTCAACTTTAGTAAATGCTCAAGTAGAACTGACTTCTCTGGGGCTAAAATATTTTCTCTCAGCATCCAAGGTTTGATGAAAAATACATTTGTTTTTATGCCAGGGTTAAAGAAAGAAGTCCCCACATAGATTCTTACCTGGGAAAATAGTGAATAACTGAGAAATGGAATGAATCAGATTGTAGGTCTTAGAGTTTTAAGAGCTAGCATGGTGGTTTTAAAATACAAATGAGAATGCAAGAATTAAGATAATGAACTAGAAAATGGCTCTTATGATGCTCTAATTGTTTACTCCAGGATGGGTCAAAAGGGAGGGGGTTTCACAGCAGTTGTGATGGGAGTATTTACACCAGAGAAATTGGCATGTACCACGTAAGACCACTGTGATTTGGAATTTGCTTCATCTTTATTGTTAAATGCCTCTTGTACCCCTGGGGTATTCCCTAATGTGTTCTAATTGGACTTCAATCCTCTTGGCAGGAGGTCTGTTATAGAGATCAGCCGAGCACTGAAGGAGCTCTTTCATGAAGCCAGAGAAAGAGCCTCGAAAGCACTAGGATTTGCCAAAATGTTGAGAAAGGTGAGTTTACAACCCTGATTAATTATTATCTTTTCTTATTTTTCTTTTATTTTTTTCTTTTATTTATTTATTTATTTATTTTTATCTTATTTTTTAAGAAAGCTAACCCTAAAGAAGTTTCTTTGTAACTGTGATCCTAGGACCTGGAAATAGCAGCAGAATTCATACTTTCAGCCCCAGTTAGAGATCTCCTGGATGTTCTGAAATCAAAACAGTATGTTAAGGTAAGTATTTTAGGTGGTGTAATTGAAATATTTTGCCTTTCCTACTTTATTCTAAAACAGGCAAATTTTTTCTTAAACGTCCAGACAGTAAATATTTTAAGCTTGAGAGACTATACATTTACCCCAGTTGTAAGAGCGTCACATAATTCCCAGTGAAATAATTGAAAAAATGAATTTTTTCATACTTATTAACTTGGCTTAAGAATGCAGACAAGTAATCAAATATTTACTCATACTGTTTAATTTATTAATTTAGCTACACATATGTATTTAACATAATGTATATAAGAAGATAATACTGATTTTAGATAATGGTTTTGTTTCATACCCTTATACTTCCCGAGGCAATTCAGAGGTTTTACAATGAATCTTTGACATCAGTGTCTAGTTCATCACTAGAGCCACTTTTTGAGCAACCATCTTTACTCCCTTTAAAGTTGTTTGAGATTTCAGCACCTTTAGAATCTGTGTATGAGGTCATCACTGGAAATTTTGTCCCAAGCCCACAATTTTACCCCACTCACATACCTAGGGTGACTTGCACAACATCATCATGTGTATTGCTTGTTAAAATGATCTTTAAGGAAGTTTTTATGATCACCCCACCCCACCCCAGAATAGCTAGTGAATCTCTGTTAACATTTTTTGCCTTTTTCTGAGTTAGGTGACTTTCTGTAAGCATTGCAAACTAGCATTGATTGAGGTTATTTCAGACTAACTTTCCTCCCCCAAGGGGTGTTTTCTTTGTTGCAGAGAAGAAACGGCTAGAGGGATGCTGTGTAGTGGGGGAGACTCCATAAGGGCCGCCCTTTCCCTCGGTCACACTGAACTGAGCTGCTTGCAGTTCTCCTCGCTGCTCTGATTAATGCCTTTCCCACATCTCCTTCCCCGAACCTGCTGGTTTTTCCTAGTTTGTTTTTTTAAATAATGTATTTCTCTAATGTGCACTGTTCCTTAATTTAAGATTTTGGATTATGTCTTTTCTAGGTACAAATTCCTGGGTTGGAAAACTTGCAAATGTTTGTTCCAGACACTCTTGCTGAGGAGAAGAATATTATTTTGCAGTTACTCAATGCAGCTGCAGGAAAGGACTGTTCAAAAGAGTCAGATGACATGTTCTTTGATGCCTACCTACTTCTAACCAAGCAGAGTGATCGAGCCCGTGATTCAGAGGACAGCTGGGCCACGTGGGAAGCACAGCCTGTCAAAATTGTGCCTCAGGTGGAGACTGTTGACACCCTGAGAAGCATGCAGGTGTGTCCACGCCCCTTCCCACCCCAGTTCTCCCTACCCCAACCTTTCAGCAGTATTCCTTACTTAAAATACTTCTAGGAAAAATGAATTGCTAGCGGCTCATGAATGATTCATTAACTGCCCGAATAATCTCAACTATGTACTTACCCAAAATGTGCCTCAATGTGTTAATAGGTAATTTTGCAGCATAATTTGTACCAAAATGGTCCATCAAATTCTATTAAGTATATTAAATTATACTGGAATATTTGAAATCATCTCTTTCATTTATACCTTTCCTTAGCTCAGTCATGTAGTTAGCTCTGTAAAGCTGTGATCCGAAAGAAATTATGTAACTCATTAATTAAAACTGTGAAAAGCCTCCTCATGTTGCTTGTGTTCAGCTTTGGGGCAGTGATGGCGAACGTGCCCATGTACCTCGTGAGCACACTGGCCTGCTGTCTCTCTCCACCCCGACAAATCTGCTCTTATATTCCCTGTCTCAATGAATCGTGCTGCGTCCATGCACTTGTTTAAACCAGATATGTGACAGTTAATATCTGTTCAACCTCCCACCCTTCCAGTTAACCATGAGCCCTGGCAGGCCGGAAGCATTTCCAGTGAATGACCCTTTCCTGCATCCCCAGAGCACTGCCGCGGTCAGAACTTCACCATCCCTCCCCGGAACTATTGCGGTTTCTTACTTGCAGTTTCACTGCTTCAAGCCTCAACTCCCCTCCCTCCAATCCTGTATTTGCTTTTGTAATACATCTGACCACAGATGTACTCAAAATACTGCAATGACACTCTCTCTCTTAAAGAATAAAAGTAATAAAAGTCTTGGTTTCTTAATATTCATACAAGGGCCCTCATTTAATTCTCCTCTTACTGCTGACTGTTCCGTCTTCACTTGCTGCTCCAGCATACTCAGCTCCACACCCACCTCCACACCCACCTCCACACCCATCTCCACACCCACCTCCACACCCACACACACTCACCTCCACACCCACATACATCCACACACACCCACCTCCACCCCCACACACCCCCACATCCGCACCCACACACACCCACACACCTCTATACCCACACACACCCACATACACCCACCTCCACACCCATATACACCCACTCTGTCTCCCTCTTACACACTGCACCACAGCATTGCACTAGTTGGAGTTCTAGGATATTTCAAAGATGTCATTCCCACACTGTCCTTTGGGATCCTTCCCTACTGTGCTGAAGATCCTAGAGGTCAGTGCCCACTGCAGTTGTTGCCCTGTGGGAGCAGCTTTGCTTGAAAATGACTTTCTGATCAGATGATTGTTGGCCTGGTAGCCCTGAAGCTGGCATTATTTTTGGACTGGGCTTTTGACTGGAATGGGAAAACAGTAATTGGGTCTGTTTTTATGCCCTATATTTGATTTTCCTCCCAGGTGGATAATGTTTTACTGGTTGTCATGCAGTCTGCCCATCTCACCATTCAGAGAAAAGCTTTCCAGCAGTCCATTGAGGGACTTATGACTCTGTGCCAAGAGCAGACGTCCAGTCAGCCAGTCATCGCCAAAGCTTTGCAGCAGCTGAAGGTATTGCACCATTCTCTCTGCCTTGGCGAGTCTGTTTCCTTTGGATTAATGCTGTGGAAGAATCAGGGTCTTGATGTCGTGATGTGTGTAAGGTAGTATCTTTCCAGGAACTTGAGCTCTTAAATTGCTCTCCCCATTCTCCCTCTCCCCAGTACACATTTTTTCACGTCTAAACTAAAAATTCCTGGATCTTTCTTTGAACTGTAGTAATTTAGATTTGGAGAAGCTAGAAAATTGAGCAGTTATGTGACTTCATAATGGCCACGCGGCTGGTCAGTAGCAAACCTGAGATTGGAATTTAGGTCTCTTCATTTCCAATGTAAATTTCTTTCTCCTTCAGCAGTTGCCAGAGGTATGTCATATTAGTAATGCGTAATCTGAAAGAAGATTTATTATTTTAACAAATAGTTCAGCCAAATTGACTGTACTAGGAAAAAACCAGTTGTAGACAGGCGCAAAGGCTTTTCAAAGTTTGTGACGAGCCGCAGCCTTGCCGCCTTTCCCCGTTATTTTCTGTTTTCACTAGTTTGTATTTTGTTTGCCGTTTATCAGTCTCGATCTCATCCACACTTTTCCACAGGCCATCACTTATGTCTTTTCAGTCACAAAAGCAGCACTTTCTGAAATTATAAGTCACTTGATAAACATTTGTTTTTTCTTCTGTCAATCTGATTTGTCTTATTTATCTATAAACATTTATTAACTAAATTTCTGTCTTATCTTATAGATTGTAATCCCACCCTGTTACCAGGGCAGGAGACTTTTTTCTTTTAGTTTGAGCCAGTGAACTCTGGAGAGTGCAAGAGTATGTAAAATATTGATTATTCTTGAGTTTACGGAATTTATAGCCCTAATGACCTGAATTGTCACACTAAAGTACAGAGGATGGAGAAATTAGAGCCTCCTGATAGCCTCTGGGAATTGTACCATAGTAGCATTTCAGTTTGGGAGGTTCAAAAGATGCAATTGAGAAGGAACTGACAAAAGGCACATTTGGGCGTTGATGTGCATGGATCGAGACTATGAGTTGCTCACTGAATGTCACATGGTCTAATTTGGCTGGGTCTTGATGTATACAATGGAAAGCAGTAAGAGATAAGACTGGTAAAATAAGGTGGACAAAAATCAGATTGTTGAGAGATGTCAGGTTTTATTTTCTAAGCCTCAGGGAGTTGAAAATTTTGGAAGAATGTTTTGTAACAATATGTAGGGTGTTGCTTGATGGAGACTGTGTGTGCACATGTGTGATGAAGGGTGGGTGGAAAGGGAGACCACTTTGGAGCTCCTGTGGTGTTGCTGAGAGAGGTGACGAAAGCTGGAGCCCAGGCAGGGCTTCTCAGCCTCAGCGCTGTGGCCACCAATTCTTTGTTGTGGGTTCTGTCCTATGCATGGTGTGATGGTTAGCAGCATCTCTGGCCTCTACCTGGCACCAGATGCCATTAGATTCTACCCTTCTTCCAAGTTTTGACAATCACAAATATCTCGAGACTATGTCTCTAGACATCAGCCCCAGGTGAGAACCCCTGGGTGAGAGAGTAACCATGGAATAAGAAGGACAGTGTGATTTGATGACTCTGTGGAGGCCATTTAGTACATGGGCTTTTTCACTCTGTGGGACTGAAACCATACTTATGCTGGAGCTGCCATCTGGAGAGGAAAAGCAACAGGTGGTTAATAAACAAAAATATTGAAGACATAAGCATCTATTCTAAGACCAGATTAGAATTATCATTTCAAATGCATTTGTTTTCTTGTATTTCATAAGATGTTAAAGAATGTCTAATACAAATAAAAATGAAAATAATATCATTTCCTCTATATTCGGTCATTCCTTTTGATACTAAATGTGGCTGAAATGTATTGCGATGATAAATGTCTTTAAAATGCAGTAAGTATTGTGTGATTTGCTTTGTTTTGGATTAATCATGGTTTGGCATTCTTTAGAATGATGCATTAGAGCTATGCAACAGAATAAGCAATGCCATTGACCGAGTGGACCACATGTTCACATCAGAATTTGATGCTGAAGTTGATGAATCTGAATCTGTCACGTTGCAACAGTACTATCGAGAAGCAATGATTCAGGCGTACAATTTTGGGTTCGAGGTAAGTTCAAAATAAGAGGAAACATGTAGTACAGTTTAGTAATTGCTTGGTAACTTACCTACAGAAAGTATTATGAATCTTTTACAGTAAAGCTGATATTAATTGTAATCACAGCTTAATTAAGAATGTGATCCTGTACTGCTGCTGAATATTAGAGTGTTAGTTTACTTTTAAACTGTCAGATAGTTGCCCATGTTTTATTTTGTGCTAACAGTTACCTGCTTACATCTTAAAACTTTAAGAGATATTTAATATCCTAAAAGTACATTCTTAATTTAAACTTAAGAATAGAATATTTATGAAATTGCATTTTGGGACACTTTATATAATTGTTCAAAATATATTAATATAAATCTTAACATGTGCTTTTAATTGTATTTTACTGTTTGTTTTTAGAAAATGACATTTTAGACATGCATTGTAGTGTGTGGGCATTACTACGATGGTTGTTTTCTTAATTTTGATATACATGAAATCTCCTTACAGTATCATAAAGAAGTTGTACGTTTGATGTCTGGAGAGTTTAGGCAGAAGATAGGAGACAAATATATAAGCTTCGCCCGGAAGTGGATGAATTATGTCCTGACTAAATGTGAGAGTGGCAGAGGTACAAGACCCAGGTAATAACCAAGTAGGATACTTCCTGAATGAGCCATGTGGGGTTGGCAGTACTTTGTTTGTGCATGTTATGTGAGATTTTTGAACAGATGACATGAAAGGGAGCATTCTAAACTCTTTAGTGAACAGTTTTTTTACATGAAAATATATACACAGAAAACCCTGTAACTCTGGGAAAAAAAATTGATTAAATAATTTGTTCCAAACTGAGTTATCTTTAAGGGAGTTTACATTCTCCCTGGACAAGTCTTCCTGATTGCTTGTTTTCTTCCTCCCTCGTGAACTCTAGGACTTGGTACAAATGGAAAACAGTTTGGTAACCAGTTTATTAAGAAACCATTTTGGAATTTGCAGGGAGAAGTGTGTAAATCATCTATGAGGCTCAAGAGTAGTTCCACTAAGTACACAGAGTTATTAAAGTATCATGACTGTGTGAAAAGTAGCTGTGTGTTCTGTAGTTCACAATGGAGGGGCATCATCGGGCACTTTTTTAAAGCCATTAAACCATTACTCCAAGTTAGAGAAAATACACATTTGTTACAGCTGTGACTACAAATTGGAACTTTATCTTACACAGCTCAAATAATTGTTGAATTACAAATGGCACCCATTTCATCTAAAATCTTCCATGCTTCCCAATTGCTTAAAAATCAAATTAAATTTAAAAAAATCCTTAACCTTCTTTCCCAAAAGATCACACTGTAAACTTTCTCAACTCAGGTATTTATATGCAGACAGAAAAATGTGTTTTGTTCGAGGTAATAATTTTCCAATTATATACAGTCGAGAACTGCTGTAACATTTTCTTGGCGGTTTTGTGATTATTGAACTTTTTCACATAACAGGTGGGCAACTCAAGGATTTGATTTTCTACAAGCAATTGAACCTGCCTTTATTTCAGCTTTACCAGAAGATGACTTCTTGGTATGGAATATTCTAAAGTTTTTTTCATTTAAAAACAGGTTGATGACTCTCTATTTCCTGGTTGTCTATGTTTTATATATATTATTATAGTGGTTCTTAATTTTTTTTTATTAAATAGTAATTATAATGATAATGCTGAGAAGTGAAAGCACTCTTAATGGCATAGTAAGATGTTAGGTGCTTTTCTTTTTGTAACAATAGTGTTCTAAGTCGATGTCTAGTTGTTTGTAAACCCTGGCATCTCTTAAATGTTAGTTTTGTATTTTATAAACTGCCATCACAGTTGCTGCTTTTTGGCAGTTTAATGAAGAGAACAAGGATTAGGTATTTCACTTCGGTGTGCATCATTTGAGAGCATAATGCCAGTGTTAAATGTTATCACTGTTAGTCTGATAAATTCCATCAGATCAAAAAGATGTTGTTCAAAATGTTCGTTCATTCACTTTATCCTCCCAGTAGTAGAGATGATTACATGAAAAGTTCTTTGCTTATTACATTGTAGGAAATTGCTAATTTGCTTTTATTTATACAAATGGAATTATGTGCTATAATTATTTTCAACTATATACAGTTTATGTTTATGTTTGTACTTATTTTCTTTTAGCCTAGCTTTGAAAATATTTACTTAGGGTAGCATGTTTTTTCAAATATACTGAATACTTCATTTGTGTTACTGGTATAATTAAGAGAGTATACATTTCTTCTTTTCTCCATTGCCATTTTCCTTTGGTTTCTAGAGTTTACAAGCCTTGATGAATGAATGCATTGGCCATGTCATAGGAAAACCGCACAGTCCTGTTACAGGTTTGTACCTTGGTAAGATGGCTGTTACAGCATTTCTCCTGGAAAATACTGGTCTTGTGATTGCAGTCATTTAAAATGGTGTAAGAGATGTTTTAAGACTATTCAGGAAAATGACATTGAAAGTGACAGAAATGAGGTTTATGCATATATAGACAACTCCACAGTAATCTTTCTAAACCTGACAGGCAGGTTAAAATGCCAACCTAAGTTATTCCATACTAGCCAGCAGTGTTAAACTCCATTTTTTTTTTTCCTACACCAACATTACCATTCTATTCTCTTCCTTAAAATCTTTTCTTATGGGAAGGACAGGCTGGAAGAGGTAGTTGTTTGCAAGTAGCAGGAGCCTACCCTGCTGTAGGTGGACGAGGACAGTTTATCTGCTGCTCCTTCCTCACGTTTTGAAGGAGAAAGCCATCTGTTTTCTCCACAGCCTAAGTACTCATTTCCTCACTAACTGCAGTAAATTCTGATTTGGTTTTACTTTTAAAAATCAAGTTTAGTTATGCTACAATATACATTAATTACAATTTTCAATTGCAGTTAATGTAGTTTTACAGTGTATGTTGAATAATGTACAGTTTTACAGTATACATTGAAATTTTAAAACCAAAATATGTATCAAGAAAAGGCTGTTTAATGCCATTCTTGAGATAATTTGTAAATAAAACTGTATTTATATGTAACTTAGAGATCTGATGCAATTTAAATTACAAAAAATAATTCATTAAATAATAAATTATTAAACACCAACTATATTTCTTAAAGGGTACTTGCTAGGTACAGAAAATTTAGTAAGAACACATTTTAATTGTTGGTTTTTTATCTTTAAAATTCACTTAGTTTATACAACTCTTTTTCCTTCCAAGGCTGTTATGAAAATGAAAGTTATGATTTATATAAAACTGTTTGAACATTTTATATAAAGCATGATGCATTCTTATCAAAATTTTGCTTAAGCATATTATGAATAGATTTTGATTTTCTGATCTCTTAAAGTATTTCTGCAAGAATACATGATCAATGATTCAGTAAAAATGACTTCTTTAAAATGTTATTGCATAAGGAACCATTTTCATTGTAGAAAAAGTACATATAAAAATGTGGACGATGTACATTTAGAAAAAATTTCAATGTAGAAAAAAATTACTACAAAGAAAAAAATGCTTCCCTCATCCAGAGGTACTCACTGGTAACATTTGAGTCAGTAGCTTTCTGTGCCTGTGGGACAGTTAATTCATAGCGCTCTCTGCAGGCTCAGGTTGTCTTTTGTCCTCTCAGCCACTGTGGGATGGTGGAATTGAACTCAGAGTCAGGTTGCCCATCAGCAGTTGACCTGGGGCTTCTTATTTAACATCATGGAGGTTCCTCTTTTAATGCTTAAAATTGGACGCTAATGAGGATTAAATAAGGTAATAATGTTTTGTAAACTCTAGTGTTCTGTATATAACAGGGGTCATCATTTGGTGTTTTTTTTCTTACAAGAGAAATTAATGAAAATGAGACCACATCAACTGTCATTTTGTTGTTACTGTTACTTTCTTCTTCTCCCTCTGCTCTGAGCATGCAAAAAATGGTGACAATCTGGAATATAACCTTCTGTATTTTTTGTGTAGTCATGTAATTACATAAATGCATTCTACCATACCTTTCTCTATGCTCATTTAATCACACAAGCATATAAAGAGTTGGTTTTTTTCCTGTCATTGACTGTACAAAAATTGAGTCATTTTGGATATTAATCTCTTGCTTTTCATCTGACAATGGTAGAACTTTCAACATGTCAACAGGTATAGATCTAAATCATTATCTTTGTTAGCCACATTGTGGCCATGGTGGATGTACCATTTCTTGATGGGATTTTGTTTGGGCCATGAAAAAACATCTCTATAATGTTCACCAATAAACAGAATGTCTGTATTTTATATCTTCATGGGAAAATTATGTAGTAATTTTTGACTCTGTAGTTCCCAGTATTTGTGCTAAATTAAAGACATCATTCTCACCTAACCTTTTTTTTTTCTTTTTACTTTTGTTACTATTGAATTTCTTCCATTTGGCATTGTAATAGCTGAGATAATGAACCAAAGGCACAGTTTGCCTGAATTTTGTGTGAATAACTCCTTGATTTTTGTTTTGTAAATTTTGCAAGGGAACTTCAGATGTCTCCATTTTGGGTAATTCTATCTCTCATATATATTATTAATAGGAAACAAACAAAACCATGAAGCAAGAAGATAGGATAAAACATGCATAGACTAAAGTTATTACCATGAAGTGAAAATATGACATTTTAAAAAACCAAGGAGATTGTTAAAAGTAAAACAGATTGTTAAAAGTAGAGAAAAACATGTTAGGGAGAAATATACAAAATATAAGTCATCTATTACTATTTACATTTAGATATTGGGAAAGTGGACTTGTCAGCATTTTTGTAATCACTAGATTTCTAGTTTTAAATTGTTATTTTAAATTTTATCTAGTTTTTAAAGTTCATTTAAAATTGTATCCATATTTACCTTCTACCAGCATATTTAAAAGAAAAAGAGAAGAAAACATACTCTGAAAAGAAAAATAACCCAAATAATTGTGCCCCATCCACCTGGTTTGGTTTAAAGGAATTAATTAAAACTCCATGTATTCAAGAAAATGACAGGAATCCTAAATGCAGAACCTGTCAGTGTGTCACCACTGACTAAACTCTTTTTAAATCATAGATAATATAAAGAACTCCTTTTTATTAGGGATATGCCAAATAAGCCACATTTTCATTTATCTATAAAATTGGTTAAATCATTTGTTTAGCATACATTATGTACATTTCACTCCAGGATTTAAAAAATGTTTTTGATGGGGAAAGGTTTGAATGTGCAATATAGCTTTATTAACTTTTAAAAGG
Organism: Lemur catta; assembly: GCF_020740605.2. Classification (NCBI taxonomy): domain Eukaryota; kingdom Metazoa; phylum Chordata; class Mammalia; order Primates; family Lemuridae; genus Lemur; species Lemur catta. The sequence continues at coordinate 141,284,869 of NC_059129.1, forward strand.
TGACATTTTCCGTAACATTTGTATATATAATATTATTTTTTACTTACATAAACTTATTTTTGGTCACTGGCAAAATTAAGTGACATTCTGTTTATATATTTATTAGTTGCTTGGTTTGACAGTTTTCTGTGAACCACTTTAACAAGTTGCATTTGTTGCCATTTTCACTGGCAGCCATTCATCGGAACAGCCCCCGTCCTGTGAAGGTTCCTCGATGTCATAGTGACCCTCCTAACCCACATCTAATTATCCCAACTCCAGAGGGATTCAGGTATTTGGTGCTCATCTAGTCATTTGCTTTATGCAGTCTTCTCTGATGTGCATGCTCTTACTCTTGAAACTATTGGATGCTTGCTCTGAGAGCCAAATATTCATTCTCCGTTCTTGTTCATACACTTTTAAAAGCTCTTATTTGTGTTATCTTGAAGCCTTAGTTGCAAAAGAAAAAACGTGCAAATTTAAAACAGACCTTTACCCTTCAAGATAACTTCATTTCTCAGCTTATTTGTAACCTCGAGCTACTAAATGCTTTCCAGTTTTGGAGTACTTCTTTCCTTTTCTTTCTCTGAAAAAATTATATTGGGAAAGCAAATTTGAGTGTGCATAGCATAATAAACATTTGAAAAACAATACTAAATACCACTTTAAAAGTGGAAATAAGCTGGAATGACCTTTCCAGTCTTGACTTTCATGTTTATATGTAATTGTGAAGCAACTTAAACACTAAAGTGAGTTCAGAACCTATAGTATGTTCACAGTAATTTCCTTGAATGTGGTGGCATTTCTGCATCTTGAGGTAGTGAGCATCCTTTCTCCCCTGTGTAATCACTTTTTAAAAGTTAATTTTATTTGACAGTATTTGCTAGGTCAGGGCCAGAATTATTTTTTAAAAATCTTTGAAATTAGTTGTTTCTTTTTTACAGTTAGCCTTGAATGTCAGTCAAAGAAAAATTTGTGTTTTATATTTTTAAATATTTTTCACTTCCTTGCCATATCTTATTTTTAATTGCAAGTCCATGCCCTTTTCTCCTCCCCTTAGCACCCGGAGCGTGCCCTCGGATGCGCGGAGCCACAGCGGCCCTGCTGCTGCTACTGCTGCTGCCGCCGCTGGTCGCCCCAGCCCTGCTGGCGGTGACTGTGCGCCGCCCAAACCCATCAGCAGTGCCCATGATACCAGGTAGTCTCACTCCGTCAGCGTCACGTCCCCTGCCTGCCCTCCTGTGCTCTTCCACAGTGACCTGAGCCCTAGGGCACGTTGCAGGGTCCAAGTGGGCTGCTTTCCTGTGGGGTGTGAGTGTGCGCAGGGCCTTCGGTGGGTTATCACAGCCCCAGGGCTCTAGCACTGCCCAGCACAAATAGATCATTTGAAGGTTGTTAATATTTCTTTGGAGCTAATATTAGCCAAAATGACCAGATCTTTGCCGATAATAGTTCCACAGAGAGCATATCAGAAGAAAGAACCTGGCCCACAATAGAAGGGGACGTGAGAATTTTGGCTAACAGAGCCTTCCCTGAGGAGTCACAAGGTAGTTCAAAGATGGTCTAGTTAATAACATTAGGTGGTGATTTTTTTTTTTTTTTTGAAGATCAATTTTCCAACCAGATTTCCTAATTTTGAATAATGGTTGATTAAAAGTAGTTTTTAAGAATGGAAAAATGAGTGCATGGGATTTGTATGTCATGGAGAATAGATCTTTGCTAGAGAGAACTATCAGACATTTGGCAAACTCCAGAAAAATTTGAGTCTCTTACATTAAGTCTTTTGTGTAAGTAGTTTTTTCCATTCTGGTTTTTTGGCAGAGGAGTTCATCAAGTTCTCATATACTTAATGGAGAAAGGACTTTTGGTCTTTTTAAATTTCACCCTGTATCTGAGTAGAAGAAACACTGTCAGTATTCTCATTTCCCAATAAGGAAGACAAATATGGTCAAGACTATTTGGGTTGGGGGTGATCTGACCAAAAGAGGTACAATTGTGATGGGACTCAGTGCTCTGTGTTCAGCTCTTAGGAGAAAATATTAGTATGATAGTTGGCAGAAGATGACATCTAGCTTTAGATTTTAAAATAGACTAAAATGGCTTTAGACTTAGTAACAGTCTAAAATTTCTGCAAACACTTTGTCTTCTCACTTGTTAAAATAATATTCCTAATTTTTAGTGATAAATGCCTATAACTTAAAAATATCCAAGTATTTGACAGCTTAAGCAGTCAACTAAAAAAAATTAACAACATTGAACAAATTTCCATTCACCCTCTATATGTTTTGAGCATCTCATGGCAAATATTTTCATGTACGCTTTCGTATCCCTCTGTGGGGGCTACTGAAGCTACCTTTTTATACGTGTAATAAAGACTTAAGGGAAGTGCTTTGGCTTAAAATGCAGACACACTTGAGAAAATTGACCGGACTCTGGCTCCCGGCTCCCACACCTGCTGTGTCCATCTTCACAAGAGATTACCCCAGAGCTAGACAATGGGAAGTGACCTCCCACTTTTTAAAATGTTAATGAACTGTGGTTTAAGGCATTTATGAGTGGTAGTGTGATACATTAAGTATATTTTAGTATAAGAATTAAATACCTGCAGTTGGCCTTCTCATGCAGTTTAGTCTTACACATTGCATAAACAGTTTTTTAGCATGTTATGAATAGCATTTCATAGGTATTCCTCTTAAATTTGGACATATTTGGACAATCCTTGATGTTTAGGAATTTTAATAGCATCACAGTATGCTATATTGAAGGCCATTTTTTCGCAGAGGATCCAAGCTTTTTTTTACTTTGTGACTGTGTATGTGGGTGGGTGGAGAAGAGCAAAGCCACTTGAATAGGTGACTGGGCTGGTTGTTAGACTACCTCCTGCATTCAGGCCTTGCACACACTTGATTTGACTTCGAGCCTCAGCACCGTCACGGTGAGCCTGGGTGGTGGGCCCCAGGAGTCACTGGTGGGTTCGGGTCACTGCCCCTGAGGCTCACTGTGCAACCTAAGGGCCCAAGTCTCAACACGGCCTTGGGTTTATGAATATGCTGTGGGGAGGCAGGGTGACATCGGTGATGACCAGCGTCCACAAGAATGCCACAGCCCACTGTGTGCAGGACTTGCCTGTCCTAGAGATGTATTAACTAAAATTCAGTTTCACTTGGTCCTTTTAGTTGACTTTATTTGGCCTAGAAAATATCTATTCTGGGCTTAAATTGTCTCACTATTGTTTATAAAAACATTTTTGCAATTGTGTGCTTGCTGGATCTGGCTCCTACTGACTCATAAAAGCTGATTGTTAATTTTTCAGGAATCTTGCAAGACAGTTGTTTCACCATAGAAATTGGTGAACTCTATGACCCACCCCTCCATCCCACTCCACAACTAGTTAAACATTCACCAGTGCATCACTTCACAAGTATATGTTCTTGCCTTTTACTCTTGCAAAACATCTCTGAAGGACATGGAATTGGCTAAATTCTCCTGTGGGAAATGAGGAAAATAGAGGAGTTGAATGACTTCTCCACAGTCCTGCCATCTCTGGCATTGCTTAGGAATGGAATATGTTTTTTCGCTTCAACACCAGTGGTTTTTCTATCAAATAGTGCCAAGTTCTTGATGAACTACATGGCAGTAGAAATGTCCTTCCTCACTTCAGACTTAAGTACTGTATTAGCACTTTATGATGAGGGTTTAGGGAAATACAAAAAATACTGTGTATTTCATCATTTGTAAATGTCTATGCAATAGATCATGCTGCCTTCAACTTATTCAGTGTGTAATAAAAAAGAGCATAAATGCTACCATACTTCATTATCTCATTCATTTAAAAATAGACACTAAATGACTTTTTAATAAACTAATGCCATATTTATTTTGGGTTCTTTGATCATTTGAATTATAATTTTAACACTTTCTTACTTAATTTTAGTTTTTACTCTTTATGGGTTCACTCTGGTTGCTGAGCATTTAACTTTATTCTGGAAAAGCAGCTAATTAACTTTGTACTTTAATATATTAAGCTTCTTGCTCTTTTGCACTTTTGCTTGGCTACTGCTTGAGAAATCATCAGGGATTCCCTTCCATTTTCTTGTTAAGAGATTTGAAATCTTTTGGACCATGTAATGATCTTAGTACTTTAAATAGAAATAAATACATAAATAAAATTTGATGGTAACTTTAAATCTTTGCCAGATTTGGCTTATATATTTTTATTCATCCTGAGCTTAAATTATGGAGCTTTCCATGTATGTCAGTAACAAATAAAGTGTTTTGTTTTTATTTCTGTTACCGTTGAATATAAAATAAGGTATTAAGCAGGCAGATGCTCCCAGTCTCGTGTGTTAGCTGTGGAGAGATGAAAATGGAGCTCTCCCTCCAGACTCTAGAACCAGCAGATTCCAGAGGAGGTGCTTAGCAGCAGCACTCTTCATTCGTCCCTGGGCTGTTCTGTGCAGTGTCCTTTGCCCACTAGATGCCAGTAGCACCTGCCCAGGCATGACAGTCAGAAGTGTCTCCAGACAGTGCCTCCCTGAGAGGCAAAATTACCCCCATTGGAGAATCACTGCTCTAGAAGAATCTCACAGATCTTTTGAATTTTGTTGAATTGATAGCTCAATTGTTAAAAATATTAACACAGGGGTTCCAGTGTCCCTGAAAATGATCGGTTGGCTTCCATAGCTGCTGAATTGCAGTTTAGGTCCTTGAGTCGTCACTCAAGCCCCACAGAGGAGCGAGACGGTGAGTGTTTTAAGATTCAACTGCATTCAAAACCAGCATCTTCATCTGTCTCAGTGCACCGATTTCTGTTGTTAGTACCTTCACCAGGGTTCGTTTATGATTCCTGTATTCATTCCTTTCCGAAGGAATGAAGAGTAAGAAGCAATGGGGCTTTATGGAAAGGTTTATTGCTACACATGTTGGCTTTTTATTATAGTTGCCCTTTTTAGCTGTATTTGCATTTTCTAGGTTTGCTTTTAAAAAAGTTATTCTTCCTGGTATTTCCATTGTTGAGTACTTTTGTTCACTTTAAAAGTACAGAACACACTGTGTATGTTGATCATATGCAGGAGTTTTCTTATAATGCAGCCCTTGGGGGTGTTTGCCCAGGAAGCGGGTCACTGCTCCTGTTGTAACAGGGCTGCACTCCGGAAGTCAACCTCTTGAATGGGGTCCCCAGGGAATCCAGTTTCTGTGAAGTATACTATTGTCTGTTACTTGTAGAAAGCTTGATATAATTAAAATCCTGTTACCCCATTAATAACTTCTTAGTTTGGTACAATTTTCTAGAATTAATTGTAGAGATAGTTTCTCGCATCCCTATCAAATACACTATAAGTTAATCACCAGAAAGGAGAGGTGGATGATAACCATTGCCATTCACCATTTCAGGCTTGTTCTCAAGCATATTTATTTCATAAATCTTAATTTGCATAAAAACATACTTCTTGCAGAACCAGCGTATCCAAGAGGTGATTCAAGTGGGTCAACACGAAGAAGTTGGGAACTTCGGACGCTTATCAGCCAGACTAAAGGTAAGACAAAAGATGTTGAATTCAAAATGTTTAAGCATAAAGTGAGCAGTTTCAGTTATAATTTGCTTTAGTTTCTTAATTATTAGACCTTCTCCATTACTGTTTTGTGATCCCATTTGTATCTCTGAGATCACTTTTTATTATGTTCTATATCTGTATATTTTCTATTTCTTTTAATGAATTACAAATTCCTTTGGATCAAGAATGTTTTACTTGTCTTTATATTCTTAAAGCAGCTCAGCATAATTATTTGTACATGGAAGGATTATAATAAATATTTGTGAAATAAATAACCATTCTTTTTTTATGCTAATAAGTTGAGGGAAAGAACTTATGAAGTAGGGGATTGATTAATATTAGTCAAAAGAATAAATAGAAAAATCACTGTTCTAGCACTTTAGGGTCTACAAAATGCTTTCATGTATTTTTTGTCACAACAATCTTGAGCAATAGGCAGAATAGATCTTGCTCTCTTCATAAATGATAAAACAGCTTCTGAGGGCGAATTTGGTCAAGGTAGTAGATGACAGAGCTGGGACTAGAAGGCACTTCTGTCTTCGAGTGCAGTGCTCTCCCCACTGTAGCGCCCTTGTGCACTATGTGGGACCGATCAGAAGAGTATTTGTGCCCCGAGGCCCGGCGCAGTCTGGAAAGATTCCATGGAGGAAGGAGGCTGAGCTGGCCCTTGAAGGGAAGACAGGTCTGCAGCAAGCCAAGAAGAAAGGTATAGAAAGAAACTTACCTAGAGGCCTAGTGACTACAGAACAGATCAGCGGGGCTGGCCTGGCTGGTGTGGATGTAAATACAGGTGAAATTGCAGGGGTGAGGGGAGGTCAGATCGTGGACAGCCTTCAGGGACTGGTTAAATAATTAAGGCCTTACCCAGAGGTGGCGGCCAAGCCCTGAAGGCTCTTGAGCACCTGGTGTGTGTGGGAAGCAGGAGGATGGGGATTTAAGACACTGTGAGATAGATTCACCTGCCGGAAAGAATTGCGGAGGAAATGGGAAGATGAGTTAGAATACCACTGCAGTAAATCAGTGTAAATATAGGATACTGGACTACGGTGGGAGTTAAAAAAGGGAATGCAACAAGAAACAACTTTGTGGTAGTGATTGACAAGCCCAGTGACAGATTAGGTGTGTGTCCAGGGAGTTCAGGCTCACACGTAACCAGCAGTTCCCCTGGATCCCAGGTCTTTGCCATGCTTTTCAAAACAAATACTTGGTGGTCAAGTAAACTTGGGAACCACTTGGAACTGTGTTCCTCTTGGGAAGTAATGGTTCATATTGACATATTAAAGACTGAGAAATCTTGAGAAATTGTTACTGAAAAAAAAAAAAAGCCTTTTCCCAGAAATATTTGGCAGTGGACAGCTGTTAAAAGCTTGTCTGGTGCTGGGTGACATAGGAAGGAAACAAACTAGGATCCATGTTTTAAAGAAGTGATTGTAGTAAGAAACTGTAACTAGAACGTTATGAATCTTTGGGAATTCCTCTTCTTAGATTAACCTTACGTTCATCCTGATCTTCAGGGATCTCTTTGTCTGCCAGAAAACTCAGGCCCTTAGGACACAGTATGAGAAGTACTGTCATAGAGATGTGCATAAACCAGTGGTTTTCCAGTTAGGGGTTGTGACTCACTGGTGGGTTGTAAAATTTTAGTGAACATGATCAGCATTTTTTAAAAAAGAATAGGCTGGTGTCATAATCACTTGTAGTAAGGGTGATAATGTTTCATGAAACTGTCATTTTGGATGTCTATATGTGTGAAAGGTATTTTTACTGTAAATCATGATAAATAAGTATGGGAAATAGAGATGTAGAGCCTGAAAGGAAAATGAGGAATAATAATAGGTGATATTTAGTGAGTATTCCTGTGTTCCAGGCACTGAACTAAAATGCTTTACAGGTATTATTTCATTAAATCCTCACAATAGTTCTGTGAATCAGGTATTATTACCTTCATTTTACTGATTAAGTATTTAATGTATAAAGAAGTCAATTAACTTGCCCATTTTCAACCACCTAAAAAATGGTGAGGCCAGGATTTTATCCCAGGCATTCTAATCATAAAGCCCCATTACTCTGTACTCTTCCCAGAGAATGGAAAATGCCATTCCCTCCTCATCAGAGATGGCTTCCTAGAAGAGGGATGGCATTTCAGCTGAGCTGTGTAAGTAGGGTTTACTCACCAGGTTCTGTGGTAGAAAGAAGATATTTTAGGCAGAGGGAAAAAAGTGTGAAGGAGTCATGGAAGTGAGAAACAGTTTGGTGTGTTTCACGAGTCTTTCAGTTTGGCTAGTGTGAAGATTCAGAGAAGCTAAACTGAGTCCAAATTCTGCAGAGCCTTGAGCCCCGTGTGAAGGAGTTTGGGTTTTTGGTTAACAGGTAGTGGAGAACTGTGAAATAAATTATGTAGGAAAGTAACATAATCACATTTTATGTTCTAATAATTCTGGCAAACAAGAGTGGATTGGAGAGAGGAGAAACTAGAGGCAGGTTGGTAACTGCAGTAGTCTAACCCAGTGGTCCCCAACCTTTTTGGTACCAGTGACCAGTTTCACGGAAGACAGTTTTTCCACAGGGGGGTGGGAGGTGTGCGGGGATGGTTTTAGGATGATTCAAGTGCATTACATTTACTGTGCAGTCAGACCTCTCTGCTAATGATAATCTGTATTTGTAGCCGCTCCCCAGTGCTAGCATCACCGCCCCAGCTCCACCTCAGATCATCAAGCATTAGATTCTCATAAGGAGTGTGCAACCTAGATCCCTCACATGCGCAGTTTACAGTAGGGTTTGCACTCCTATGAGAATCTAATGCTGCCGCTGATCTGACAGGAAGCAGAGCTTATGCAGTAGTGCCAGCGATGGGGAAGGGCAGTAAACACAGATGAAGCTTCGCTGGCTCACCCGCTGCTCACCTCCTGCTGTGTGGCCCAGTTCCTAACAGGCCAGGGACCTGTACTGGTCTGCGGCCGGGGGATTGGGGACCACAGGTTTAACCGACAATTTGGGAGGGGAAATAGTTTTTGTCTGAGTGGCTTATATTTTGTGTGTGTATTGTGTAATGGGTACTATATGCTGGAATTATTAGATTTTGAAGGACTTTAATTCACCTGCTGTTTATCTCGATATATAATGATAAGCCTTGCTTATAATGGAGTACTAATGTATATTGCTCAGTTTTTATTGGTATTTGTTGGAAATTGACTTGATAACAGTGATTGAGACTAATGAGTTTGCTGTTCTCTCTGCAGATTCTGCTTCTAAACAAGGACCCATAGAAGCTATCCAGAAGTCAGTCCGATTGTTTGAAGAAAAGAGGTACCGAGAAATGAGGAGAAAGAATATCATTGGTCAAGTTTGTGATACTCCTAAATCCTATGATAATGTTATGCATGTTGGCTTGAGGAAGGTGACCTTCAAGTGGCAAAGAGGAAACAAAATTGGTAAGGAAACTAAGGACCATAATGTGAAGTTTGTCTCTGTGAGAAATAGCAATAGTTACACTTCTTTAGGTTAAGTCCTATATAAGTTGGTCATTTTTCTTATAGATGTGGCAAATATGTTAATATATTGTGTCTTTTTGCAGAGGGGGTCTAGTTTTTTTTGTTATTTAATTTGTAAGATGTATTCTAAGAGCAATACAAAATGAGATTTTAGAAAGATTTTTAAATGGTTCATTAAATTGAATCATTTTGCTTTGTGACTCCAGAAGTTGCCAGTGGAGAAGTACCAAAATCTTACCTATTTGTTCTAGTCTGTATTCGTTTTACCTGTTCCCAGAAGAACATTATTTGAAGAGAGGCTGGATACAAATAAGGACAGGAGAATCTTCTTTTCTCAAAAATTGCCTAATTAATTTCCAGGTAAAACTGCTTCCTGTAAAATAACTAGGGTAGATTGTGTGAGGGAAGAAGCCTGATTACATTTCAGACCTTTCCCCTATTTAAATGCATTTATCTGTCAAGCATTTAGGTCTGAAGGGGAAACACAGTTGTAATATAGGACTCTGGTAGCCTCAGGAAACCTGAGGGTCCCTTAGAGATGTCTGGTGGGGAAAAAGACACTAAAAATCAAGAACTTTATAAATTTTATTAATTATTGTTATATTGTTCAGCTGTATATCCCCTTGGCTTAACATCCCAGAAGGTCTGTCAGGAGAATGTGTGCTCCCACACCCTGCTGGACATGCACCAGTGAGCTTACTCCCGGCTGCTCCTCGTGCCCCTAGCCCAGCCCTCCTTGAGGGGCATGAGGGCTCAGCAGTGTGCACTAGGGCTGCTTATTGGTCATCGTTATGCCTCTCCTGGCATTTGCCCAAGTCAGTTCTACTCTATTTACAGATATTTACAGATAAGACATAGTGAAGAGATTGCCTAAGACTTCAGTTATTAATATTAGGGAACATTCAGAACTATTTTGAGTCTTACAATAATAAACTATAGTAAACATAATTATGTATAAATATGCATCCAGAATAATTGGACAATATTATTATAAGTTTAAATAACTTAACCTAGCTGTGATGACTGAAAGAGGAACCTGTTCCTGTCATTCACAGGGGAAGGCCAGTATGGGAAGGTCTACACCTGCATCAGCGTTGACACCGGGGAGCTGATGGCCATGAAGGAGGTGAGTCGTCTGGCTCACTGGGGCCATGAGCTTAACAGCTTTGGGCGATAGAGGTTCCGTAAAGACACTGGTGGTTATTCAGTTCTTTGTGCATAGAGCCGGCTTAAGTACCATCTGTAGTGAGTTGTCTAGGCCTAAGTCCTGCTGTTTAGCATTTAGACAGTAAGCATCAACCAGGCAGGTGCACTTAGGTAACATTTATGGACAGTGAAGGTGTTGATGATTTTAGTGAGGACGATGATACACAAATAATTCTAACACAGCACAGGTATCAGAAGTGCCATACAGAGGGAGACAGAAATAAAGTTTGATGAAAGCTTAGAGGAGAGTAGTTACAATGACATCTTATAGAGGGGATTTTGAGGGGAGAAGATAACATTTGTGATAAGCTTCAAAAATAATTAGCATTTTCATAGCTAGAGTTGGAGTGGGGAAGAGTAGGGCAAATCCTGGCAACTAAGGCTTATTGCTGTCCAGTGTGACTCAGAAGGGAGAGGAGGAGTTGGGGGTGAGCTGGGAGGTGTTCCCAGCGGTTATTCTCTCCCTGGAGCGCTGCCTCCCTCACCACACGCCTCTCCAGAGCTGCTGCAGTGTTTCTCCTGTGCATGCACTTTCTTGTACGTCTGTGTCTTCCTCCAGCTTGGTTGTAAACTTTTCTTATTTCTTATTATTTTTAATTGGCACATAATTATATATATTTATGGGGTACAGTATGTCTTGATATATGTATATAATGTGGAATGATTGAATTAAGCTAATATATTCATTAGCTCACTTATCTTTTTTTAATAGTGAGACATTTAAAATTTACTCTCTTAGCAGTTTTGAAATACATTATTATTTACTGTAGTCACCTTTGTGACAATATGGATGAACCCGGAAAACGTCATGCTGAGTGCAATCAGCCAGGCACAGAAACAGAAATACCACATGATGTCACTTACATGGGAATCTAAAAGAGTTGGGAGCTTCTTAAGGGCAGAATCATAACTGTTTATCTTGCCCAGAACCTAGATAGCAGTGATTGCTTACTGAATGTTTAATGATTTTGGTAATTCAGTTTGCAATTGCGATAGTGATCTCATTAGCTATTAGCTCATCAGATACTCCAAAGCAAGTTTGTTTAATTCATAAGGAACAACAAAGCAAAGAAAACTTGGAAGTAAAGTCACAAACAGACTGACCGTAGTCCTGTGGGTTTGATGTGAAGGTGTCAGGGACTCGAGGTGGTTGTGTTCTGGTTTGTTGCAGCACCAGTGGTGATCAGCAATTTTCCTTTCACAGATTCGATTTCAACCTAATGATCATAAGACTATCAAGGAAACCGCAGACGAATTGAAAATATTCGAAGGCATCAAACACCCCAATCTGGTTCGGTATTTTGGTGTGGAGCTTCATAGAGTAAGCCGACCCTAATGACACTGTTTTGTGTGAGGAATCAGTGAGGGCACAAAGTGGAGTCCTGTTCTACATCACAGGTCTTCTCATTTCAGAGCACAGTAACTTTGCCTAATTCTCAGGAAATCTCCATGAGTTACATCATTTCTGCCTTCTCTCTGAAACTAGAGGAGTTCTTCCTAAAATGTAAGTTGTAGACTGTAGTCTCAACCCGACATCATAAAGCACTGAAACCCATCCTGCCAGTCAGAAGATCTTCTAAAAAGCCCCTTACACCGCCTCTTGTGACTTGTTCTCTCCATTTTTTGCTGAACCACTGTTGAGTACACTGTTAAGTAATATTGATTTTTCTTTCATATGTATTTAAGGAACCATTGTGAAATGGGAGAAAATTCAGACCTCAAATTCATTTTTCCCCCTTGTGTTTAGAGAGAAACACGTTGAGGGAAAGCAGATAACCTCAAGTGTCTTGGTGCAGAGCACAAGCTTTCAGGGGAGGTTGGATATTGATAATTTTTAATGTTTTCACAAATAAATTCATGTTTGAAAAGGATGTGTTTCAGTACTTAATAATATATTTGTAGGGACAGCCCTGTTGGTCCCTGTCTGAGATTATAAAGCAGACTTAATTTCAGAGGATTATAGAATTTTATCCTCTGTGATTTGGCGATGTTCTTATCCCGACAGGCTGTGTAATTCCAGACAAGAGGAGGCAGGCAGACACCTCTGTAGGAGAGTGAGAAACGACTGTTGTAGGACACATTCAGTACTCAGGATGGCAAGTGTAGTACACCATTAGAAAGAATCTTCCTCTGGCGCATGGCCTATGACGTTTTTCAGACTTTTCACTTAGCCCACGTGTAAGGAGAATCATAAACACAGGGCTGCGTTCTGTTCCTCCCGCAGGAAGAAATGTACATCTTCATGGAGTACTGTGATGAGGGCACATTAGAAGAAGTGTCGAGGCTGGGACTTCAGGAACATGTGATTAGGCTGTATTCAAAGCAGATCACCGTTGCGATCAATGTCCTCCATGAGCATGGCATCGTTCACCGTGACATTAAAGGTAATCCCCACACACGCCGTGCTGCTGTGCACCAGAGTCGCCTGGTATCCAGCACACAATGGGTGCTCCCAAGATGCTTGTTTCCACTCCCACATGTTATTTCTCTAGATTGAAATACCTTTACTTCAAATGTGCTTTTATAAAGACTCCTGTATTAAGAAACAGTGTAGAACCCATGTCACCATCCAGTAAAGGCTGCTCTTTCTGCTTTTAGAGAATCTGTTCGCTAGAAATGAAGTTTGCTGTTTTTATAGGCTGATTTGGCATAGCCTCTGTACTTACTAGACATTCGTGATTAAAGCACCTTTCTTTTTCCTGGGTCAAGACTTCCTGTATATTTCTATATGAATGTCATAAATATGTAAAGGGACAGTAAATCAGAAATGCCTGCATAAGTCATAAGATGAGGCTCTGTTTTTGGAGACAAGAATAGGGTTTATTTACACCAGCCTCCAAATTAGAGTTCTGCTAAAGGTTAATTTGGTCATGCTGATTGATTAAAAGTGCTTTCCTCTTCTGGCATGAGGGAAATAACTATGCTTCTGTCTCAGAACAGTCCCTGTGGCATTTGCCTTAACCACACCATGCCCCGGACCTTTGTATTTGGGAGTCTTGGGGATGACTAAAGTGGGAAAGTATTTTTGTGTCTAATTGGCCCTAGACTGAAGAGTTTCATTCTATTATATATCTGAGGTTAACCTAATTAAACACATGCGCTTAAAAATTGGCCTGACTTCTGACCAGGGACTGGACCCAGTCTGGGGGGCTGTTCTGGATCACATCAGAGTCTGCTTTGGTCTGAGTGTAAGAAATTGTTCGAGCTCTGTACTGCGGCTCACCCAGCATATGCCAGTCTTGGTGGCTGCCTGTCCACCACGTTGCTTTGCTATCTGGGGTCATTCTGAGCATTCGCTTAATTGGCTCTTTATCAGGCCATGGTATTACCCATTTCTAGTTATTCTGCACAAACACCATAATACTCAGTCTCTGTTCACTGTCACAAAATGGTATCTTCTTGTTATATTCCATGGCACAAAGAGAATTTCTCAGAGTCCTTGAATCAGGTCAGCGCACTGGTATCCTTATCAAATACTTTATGGTTGGTCATGGCTAAGAATGAGCAATGTAGACTAGTTCCAGAAGGTGAAGTCACCACTGTTGTCCATTGTGGGGACCATCAATTCTGGGGGCATGCAAGTCATGAGGACTAACTCTTAGACTTCACTCATTGTATGGCTGCTACTTGTCTAACTCAAGTGGCTGTGTGTTGCTTTTTGAAGGAGATACCATAGGACACGATGCCAGCAATGCGTGACTTAGTTGGAGTGATAATATCTTATACCCTATAGCAAAAGGCCAAGCTGAGAGATTAGCAATAACCCCAGCTTCCAACTAGAAGACCAGTTAGGCATGTATATTGCTTGTAGAAATATTTGAAAATTACAGAACATTGTTTTCAGTCACATTCAGAAAAATCCAAAAGTGGCCTCAGGGATGACTCTAGAAAACTGCAGTGTACCAGTTCTTGTCTACATGGCGCTTCCTGTAAAAGAAGCTGCTAACTGCGTATAACTCTCATTTTTAGGGACTTCTATCACAAGCATTTGTGTTTTGTATGCAATTTCTTTTTAAGTGTTTCTGTGGGTTTTTAATGTTAGAATTTATGCATGTATTTCAGTTCAGAATTTATTGGTCAAAGGTACCTGCACTGATGTTAAAATTTTTGTTGCTTTGTATTAATGTTTGTTAGTAAGACTCACAGATGTTTTTGCGATTGTACTTTTTAAGTAAAGTTTCACAAACTTTTATATTAGTTTGTGAATGAAGTTCCTGGTAGTTTAGATTACCATGTAAACTTTAAAATGCTCACATTGTGTTTTGGAGGCTGTTTAACAACAGGTTGTTTCTTGTTAGGTGCCAATATCTTCCTTACCTCATCTGGACTAATCAAACTAGGAGATTTTGGATGCTCAGTAAAGCTTAAAAACAATGCCCAGACCATGCCTGGTGAAGTGAATAGCACACTGGGGACAGCAGGTAGGGACCAGCTCGGTCAGTCTTTGCACTCCAACTTAACGCAGTGTACGTGGTACCTGGGCTTAACCTTCACCTTTCTTTGTCAGTGGGGACTGGGAGAGCAGGTAAAGGTTTCCAGGTACAAAATAGACTGCTGCTCCCTCATGCACTTGGGCTTCCACCTGAGAGCAGTTGTCAGATTGGTAAATTAAATTTCTCCTTTAAAGTTAGAGGAGGAAAGCCTCTTTTTTCCCCCATAAAAACTCTTCTTGTTTGCATTGGTTTTATTAAAACTATTCTAATCAAAACAACACTATGGTTAAATGATAACTTCTTTGTTTTGATCATTTAGTGTCATAAAATTTTGTCTCCTCCTTTGCAGTTTAAATTTCCTAGTTTAATTGTGAATACAATTTATTTGAAAATTTTCACATTCAAAAATTGTCTTTTAAGAGAGGATTTGGCCCCTAAAAAGTCCATTCAACAAGTAGATTTGAAATATCTATTAATATTTGAAAGGTTTTGATATTTTCGATTATGTAACTCAGGGAAAGAATATTATACAATATTAATTTATGGTTTGGCTCTGTTAATACTTGATGCTGTGTTTATAACCCACGACTAACCACTGTGTCTGACTTTTAAAGCATACATGGCACCTGAAGTCATCACACGTGCTAAAGGAGAAGGCCATGGGCGAGCGGCTGATATCTGGAGTCTGGGGTGTGTTGTCATAGAGATGGTGACTGGGAAGGTGAGCAGAGCCCACACATGGAGGCGGAACTTCAGGAGGGCATTGTACATTGGCAGAACAGTAACTATAGTTTGACTGTTACCAGTACTGTGGACATATTTTCTGCATTTAAGGCATCATGATTAAAGATAAAAATGTGACTTGTCAAAAGATACAATAAGATTAAGACAAATGATAAACCAGGAAACAGATAATTATAAGGTATGTGCCATAGAGAACTCTTATGAGTAAAGTTAAAGAGGCATAGACCTTGAATTAAGACACAGAAGTAAGCGGTTACAAAAAGAGACCATGAATTTGAAAACACAAGTCACACAGAAGCCTGCACATCAATGCTAATAGCAGCGTTACTCATAATTGCCAGAGCTTGGAAGCAGCCAAGATGTCCTTCAGCAAATAAGGGGACAAACAGTTATACCCATACAAAGGAATATTATTCAGTGATAAAAAGAAATGTGCTACATAAGCCACAAAAGACATAGAGGAACCTTAAATGCATGTGGCTAAGTGGTGAAAGACGCTAGCCTGAAGAGGCTGCATACTGTGTGATTCCATCTATATGACATTCTGGAAGAGGCAAAACTATTGAGACAGTAAAAAGATCAGTGGTTGCCAGGGATTTGGGGAGGGAGGGATGAACAGGTAGAGCACAGGGGATTTTTAGGGCAGTGAAACTCTTCCGTAGGAGATACAGTGATGACGGATGCACATTAGTGTGCATACGTCCAAACCCACAGAATGTGCAACACAGAGCGAACCCTGATATAAACTGTAGGCTTTAGTTAACAGTGTGTTAACATTGGTTCATCAGTTGTAAGGAATGGATCACACCAATGCCAGGTGTAGATAACAGAGGACACTGTGTGGGGAGCAGGAGGGAGTCTGTGAGAACTTTCTGTATCTTCAAATTTTTCTGTAAATGCAAAACTGCTCTAAAAAATTGTCTTTTAATTTCAAAAAGACATGAAAAAAGATGATCAGCCTTTTATTTAGTGTATGAGTGACATTTTTAAAAATTGATAATACCTTTAGAGTGTAAGGAGAAACACATGATGGACAGAAATTCAGAACGGTAACACTGCTCTGGAGAATAATTTCTAATCTCTGTCAAAATTTTAAATGTGCTTGGCCCTTAAACTAAGAAATTTCTGCTTCTGAAAATTTATCTTCTGGTGAAGATAAAACTAATGAGCAAGTATACAACTGTGTAAAGATACACATGTATACACAGTGTATGTCTGTGTAGCATTGTTTATACAGCAAAAATGTTAGAAATCTCTTAAGTGTTATTAGTAGGAAGTTAGTTAAATTGTTATACAGCTGTACCTTGTAGTGGCTGAAAAAGATCACACATACTAAGTGCTCAATAAATATTACCTAATGTTATTTCTATTAGCATTGAAATAGGAAGATAGCCATGATCTCTGTTATTTCAGCCAAGCCATACATAAGAGAACAGATTCTCACACTGAAGAATACATATTGGCGGTAACTATAGTACATAAATCAGAATGCCATACAAACTTAGTTCTTTCCACTGTGAATCTCTTTTTTATACGGTTGTAATAAAATAATCTAAACTTTGCATTAATGGAATTATTATTTTTCAGCAAGGTAGCATATTAAACATCCCTATAAGAGAATTGTTGGGTTTTATATGTTATATATCATTTTATGTATTACATTTTTTAGTTGCATGAGATGGTTTCTAGATAAAGGTGGACTAATGGTGCATCCCAAATAGGGTGGGCAAACTGTTTTTATAAATAAAATTTTATTGGAACAGTCATACTCATTCATTTATATATTGTGTGTAGCTGCTTTCATGCTACTGTGAGAAAACTGAATAGTTATAACAGAGACCATACGACCTGGAAGCCTAAAGTATTAACTGGCCCTTTCAGCAAAAGTTTGCTGACTCTTGATACACATTAATTTTGAGATGCTTAAAAAGAGATTAGGCATTTGCATTTTTTATGGCCACATAATATTAAAACTTGATTTTTTTCCTATCTTTTTAGAGGCCTTGGCATGAGTATGAACACAACTTTCAGATCATGTATAAAGTGGGAATGGGGCATAAGCCCCCAATCCCTGAAAGATTAAGCCCTGAAGGAAAGGACTTCCTTTCTCACTGCCTTGAAAGTGACCCAAAGATGAGGTGGACAGCCAGCCAGCTCCTAGACCATTCGTTTGTCAAGGTTTGTCAGATTGCTGGATAGTTGTCTTCGTGTTTAAATGTTTGAGTTCTATTTTGCATATGGTCCTTGGGGCAGTTCGGAAACTTAAATATAAAATACTTATGTCTGAAATGGAAAAGAACTAAATGTATTATTATGCTAAGGATTTTTGTATATGTTCATTTGGAAAACGTTCATTGAAGTTCTACTTAGTCTATTTTGATGGAGTGTTTGAGAAGCGCTTTTGAGACAGTTAAATGGAATTTTAAATGGGACTGGATGAAAGATGTAGTTTTCACTCTCAAGAATATATAGCCTACTTGGGGGGTAGACAGGTTAGTAATGACTACAGGTTAGCAACAACTAATCATTATGTTAAGAGCTGTCAGAATGGTATGTAGGGTTATGAGAAGAGGAATTTAATGTAATCAGGTAATCTCATTACTTTCTTTAGGAAGAGCCGCCTCAGCTATTTGAGAGGGTCTGGCCTGGTCAGGAATGGCAGGAGGGGTACGGCAGGCAAAGGGAAGAGGCAGGGAAAAGCTCCCTCGTGGAGGGTGATGCAGTTAAGGAACTCGTATAAGTACATCCCATCCCAAAGAACACAGGGTGTGGAAAATGGCAAAGGGGAAGGCTGGAAAAGTAAGTGGGAGCAACATGAAGGAATTTCAGTTTTATTGTAAACATAACATAATTTAATAGTGTTTTAGAAAGATCATCCTGCAGGAGGCAAGAGAGTAGTTAGGAAGTTAAGTGCAGCTAAAGGATTGGGGCTGGGTGGTCAGGGCGAGTTCTCAGCGATCCTTAGGAGTCACAGCGGGCCTGGCTGACCCCTGGTTGGATGTGAAGGTCAGTGAAGGGAAGAGTCTACGGTGGCTCCCAGGTTTCTGGTTTGTGTCACCAGGTGGTAGACTCCGTTCACCAAAACAGGGAAAGAGGCAGCTGGGCGAGAGGTGATGGGTCCTGTCTGGTAGATGAAGCTTGAGGTGTGTTTGGAACATCTTCTGAGAGATTTCAGACGGGCATTTGGATAGTTTGAGCTGGCACTCAAGAGGGATTTGAGCTAGGGTACAGATCTAGGAGACAGAAGTGTTGCTGGGAGAGGCTGTAGACGAAAAAAGGGTGAGAATGGAACCGTGGAGGAAGCAGCATTGTGAGGGTCCTGCAGAGGAGCTTCCAGCAAAGGGAAGGAAGGTGCAGAAGAGTGGGTGGCATTCTTCCCGGTGAGTGGGGTTACGGACAAAGCAAGTGGATTAGCTTTGGAGATGTTAGGGAGTTGTAATTAAATAAATTCAGGCCTTATTTAGGCCTATGTACATAAACAATTTATATTGACCTGAAGTTGTACTTAGACATTTAAAAAAAATGCTTTCAGTAGTCAATTCCCAGGCTTAACTCTGGAGCAGTAACTTAGCGCTGCCACTGTTGACTGCATTTCTCAAGCCCTTCCGTCTGTGCCCAGCACAGCACTGGGAGCATGAGGATGGGTCGACGGGGCCTTCCTGTAAGAACTGTACCGTGTGTGTGCACATGTACACACCTGCCTCTGCAAGGGCTCAGCTCTGTCCTGCTTCCTCACAGGTTTGCACAGATGAAGAATGAAGCTAATCAGTCTGTGGCCTAGTAGTGTGTGGACTTGGAAAATTCTCTTAATCACTACTGTATGTAATATTTACATAAAGACTGTGCTGAGAAGCAGTATAAGCCTTTTTAACCTTCCAAGACTGAAGACTGCACAGGTGACAAACGTCACTTCTCCTGCTGCTCCTGTTTATCTGACGTGGCACAGGGTCCTCTGGAGGGATGGTGTCCACGAGGTTAAAGAAGCTGCATGTTAAGTGCCATTACTACTGTACACGGACCATCGCCTCTGTCTCCTCTGTTTTTTGCGTGACTGAGAACCGTGACATCAGTGTAGCGTTTTTGACCTTTCTAGGTTCAAAAGAAGTTGTAGTGTTATCAGGGCGTCCGGGACCTTGTTTTTAATCTCCTGTTTGTCGAGTGCACTGACTGTGAAACCTTACCTTTTTTTTTTGTCGTTGGCAAGCTGCAGGTTTGTTATGCAAAAGGCTGATTAATGAAATTTAAGAAAAAGGTTCTTTTTTCAATAAATGGTTTATTTTAGGAAGGCTCAGTTATATTGTCTTTTAATGGTTAACAGCTGATGAGCCAACACAGAAGTGGTTGTTTTCACCCATGTGTTCCTCAACAGAAGGCACATAATCAGGTGTGCTGAGAACGGGCACTGGCTCACGTGCTCCTTTAAGATCTAGGACCTGCTCGCTGCAAGTGAAGGAAATAAATGAAACAACACTAACGATGTAAGATAGCCCTTTTAATTATTTTATAATAACTAGCAAATTTATTACAGATAAAAGTTTAAGCCTTATTACCACATGTTGGGAGCTCAGTTTGTTTTTAAGCCAAGCTATATAGGTGCTAGGTCAGTGTAAATACTGCTGAATGATCTCCTGATAAGAAAGCATCTTTTTCAGAATGTAAACAGTTCAGCAGTTAGCTTTCAAAAATAGCCCAAATTATGTCATTGATGGTGTTCTTTTATTTCTTTTTGCTATTAAATTTTTTTTAAAGATTGACCTTAAAGCTTCCTGAAATCTTTTTGGAAGATCGTTGACTCAATCCCTACACATAGTAGCTGACCCTGGGTGAGTAATTTCTCAAGCAGGTTCTGTGTTCACCTTCCTTCAGCGTAGTACATCCTCTTAGCCAAGAAATTTAATTTCCAGAGAACGTTGGCATCACAGAAGGATTTTGTTTTAAGATTATATTTTTATACAGCTTTTTGAATTATAATTTGTGTAATATTTGAAAGGGTACAGTTCAATGATTTTTAGTGTAGTTATGTAGTTTTGCAGTTGTCATCCCAATCTCATTTTAGAACATTTCCACAACCCCAAAAAGAAATCTAAAATTTGCAGTCATTCCCTGTTCTTACCCCCGGCCTTAGCTGACCACTAAGCTATTTCCTATCTCTGTAGATGTTTCTATTCTGTACATTTCATATCAGTAGAATCTTAACAATGTGGTCTTTTGCATCTGGCTTCTTTCACTTAGCATAGTTCTGAAGTTTACCCATGTTGTAGCATGCATCAGCGTTTTCTTCCTTTTTATTGCTGGATACTGTTCCATTTTGTGGATATGCCACACATTTTGTTTATCCGTTTACTAGTTGATGGGTGTTTGAATTGCTTCCACTTTTTGGTTATTGTGGTTACTGCTGCTCTGAACATGTCCTTAGAAGTCTTCATGTAGATATCAGTTTTCATTTCTCTCGGGAGATTTGCTAGGTCATATGGCAAATCCATGTTCAGCATTTTCAGAAACTTCCAAACTATCTTCCAAAGTGGTTCATTCACCTTCTTACATTCCCACCAGCAACACACGAGGGTTCCAGCTTCTCTGTACTTTCTCTAATACTTGTTATTGTCTTTCTTTTTGATAATAGCCATTTTAGTGAATGTGAAGTAGTATATCGTTTTGGTTTTGATTTGCATTTCCCTAATAATGGTGAACTTCTTTTTTTGGGCTTGTTGACTATTTGCATATCTTCTGTGGTAAAATATCTATTCAAATCTTTTGATGAAATGTCTGTTCAAATCTTTTATTAAAATCATTTTAAAATGGGGTTATTCATCGTCATATTATTGAGTTGTAATGGTTGTTAAATATATGCTGGATATAGATAGGTCTTTCATTGGTTATGTGATTTGCAAATTTTTTTTTTTCCCAGTCCGTGGCTTGTCTTTTCATATTCTTAAATGGTGTCTTTTGAAGCACAGAAATTATTAAATTTTTTGAAGTCTGGTTTATCAACTTGTTCTTTATTGCTTGTGCTCTTGATATAACTAAGAAATATCACCTGACCCAAGGTCACAAAGGTTTATACCTAAGTTTTTTCTAAGAGTTTTAGAGTGAGTTTTAGCATTTACATTAGGCCTATTATCTACTCTTAGTTAATTTTTGTGTATGTTACCAGATAAAGGTCCAAATTTATTCTTTTGCATGTGGGTATTTATTTGACCCAATATTATTTGTTGAAAAAGACTATTCTTTCTCCATTGAATTGCCTTGGCATCCTTGAAAATCAGTTGACCATAATTGTAAAGTAAATGTAAAATGTAAATTGAAATGTGGGCTTTGAATTCTATTCCGTTAATCTATATCTGTCTACATCTCATGCAGCACCTACGCTGTCCTGATTAGCATAGCTTTCTAGTAAGTTTTTACAATGAGAAGTGTGAGTCCTCCAATGTTGTTCTTAAGTCATCCAGTCCATTAAAATGGGATATATCTCCATTTATTATATTTAGGTATTTAATTTCTCCAGCAATGCTTTGTGATTTTCGCTATATAACTCTTGAACTTATTAAATTTATTCCTAAGTATTTTATTCTTTTTCATGCTACTTTGAATGAAAATATTAATTTCATTTTCAGATTGTTCATTACTAGTATATATAAATACAATTGATTTTCATATATTGATCTTTTATCCTGTGGCCTTGCTGAACTCATTTAATAGTTCTAGTAGTTTTGTAGACTCCATACTCCGTAGGATTTTCTACAAATGAAACATGTCCATAAGTAGACAGTTTTACTTCCTTCTTTACAATCTAGATACCTTTCATTTCTTTTTCTTGCCTAATTGCACTGGTAAGACCTTCCAGTACAGTGTTGAATAGTAGTGGTGAGGATGGACGTCCTTGTCATGTTTTTTAGGTGGAAGTCATTCATTCGTCACCATGAAGTATGGTGTTGTAGGTTTTTCTTTAATACCCTTTCTCCATTTGAGGAATTTTCGTTCTAGTTTGTTGAGAGTTTTTATTATGAACAGTTATTAAATTTTGTCAAATGCTTTCTTCATCTATCAAGGTTATCATATGGATTTGTCCTTTATTCTGTTAATATGGAATATTAATTGATTTTGGGATGTTAATTATCTTGTATTCCTGGGGTAAATCCTAGTTGATCATTATGATGTATATTCCTTTTCATGTGTTGCTGCATTCATTGGCAATATTTTGTTGAGGGCATTTGCTTCCATATTGCATGAGGGATATTGCTCTGCAATTTTTATTTTTTGTGGTGTCTTTGTCTGGCTTTGGTATCAGAGTAATACTGGCCTCATACAGTGAGTTGGGAAAGTTTCCTCCTCCCCTATTTTCTTGAATAGATCGTGAAGGATTGGTGTATTTACCAAACTTCTTCAAGTGTTTGATAAATTTCACTAGTGAAGCCAGTGGGCCTGGATTCTAATCTAATCTCCTTCCTTCTTGCAAGTCTGTTCTGACTCTATTTCTCCTTTAGTCAGTTTCAGTAACTTAAGTCTATGTAGGAATTCGGACCAATTCCTTTGTTGATCATAGTATTCCCTAATAATACTTCTAATTTCTGTAAAGCTGCTAGTGATGTTGGCTTTTAATCTTGATTTTAGCAATTTATGTTTTTTCTCTTTCTTAGCTAAAGGTTTATCAACTTTGTTGACCTTTTCAAAACAATCCACTTCTGCTGTTATTAATATTCCCTATTGTTTTTCTGGCTTCCATTTCTATTTTTTTCATACTAATCTTTATTGTTTCCTTCGTTCTGCCTGCTTTGGGATTAATATACTCATCTTTTTTAAAGTTTCTTAAGACAGAAGGTGGTATACAAAAAAAAAATAGTAAAAATAATCTGCCAGGCCATTTCTTTTTTTTTTTTAATTGTACAAATATAGCCTATTTCTTGAACATATTCTAAAGGTGGCTTCTCAATAAGAAGAAACAAAACATATAGTATAAAAGCAAGGAGTAAATTTTTTTTCTTCTAAAAATAGCAGCCTGAATCTGCTGGTGTTATATTCCCTAGAGCAGGGTTGGCAAACTTTTTCAGTAAAGGCCCAGAGAGTAAATAGTTTTGGTTGTGTGGTCCATAAAACCTTGGTCACAACAACTCAGCTCTGCTGTTTTAGCATGAAAGCAGCCATAGACAACGTGTAAATGAGTGGATATGGCTGTGTTCCAGTACGACTTTATTTACAAAATGAGTTACAGGCCAGATATGCTCTAGGTCTGCCAACCTGTGCTCTAGAGCGTTAAGCAAAATTAAGAAACAGTATTTTTTTCTTAGTCTAGTAAAGATTATATAAAAGAGTATTATCTTTCCAAAGCAATCCCCTCTGGGAGCTTGATGTGTAATGCTACCTTATGTGTACGTTTTATATATGACAATAAAAAGGTGGGCTACGTTCTGATCAGGTGTGGCAGCTATTTGATAACAAGACTGGGTTCATTGTGGGCTTGTACAGGATGCTGAAGGCAGCTCTAAAGCAGGACTTTCAAAGGCATGTTGTACAGGGACACTTGGCTGAAATGAGGTGGTATCTCTCAGGGCACAATAGCCATCAAGGTCCGCGGACATGCCTTTGTATTTAGATGCCGTTTAGGTTTTAAAAGGCTTCGTGCAAACATCCAAGTGACAGAGAAGAGCTTTAGCTTGCTCTTCAAGTATGCATTTCTACTGGTGGAAGTTTGAGTCTGTCCTTTGAAGCATGTTCTTTCTTTCCTATTAAAAGGATCAGCATATTTTTTCCAAAATGGATCAGTTTATTTGTTACTGACAATGTGTTGAAGCAGGTAACTCTCATCTTGGTGCGGTGTCTGAGTCGCTGTCTTGGAAGCCACTCATTTAATGATGTGATGGAAATTCCCATGATGTGCTCTTCTTGGCCATTTCAAAATGTTTATCACTTCCTCCCTCCCTACAGCCTCTCAAATTCCCAGCCTGCTCCTGCATGACCAGGTGGGGTAGCAGCCTCCCTCTGGAGCAGGTCCAGCGTGCCGCCATTTTGTCAAGTCACTTCTCAAACCAGCTATTGTCAATTGTAGAAGCACAGTTCTTTTCAGGTATCGTTAGGCAATTTGTTCTTGGTTCGTTAGAATTATTCTTGCTTCAGAGTGACTTACTACAAACACGTGTACAAGCTCAGGGGTGGTTTCTAGACACTTGAATTTCCTGTCATCTCCCTTCCTTGAAGTGGCAGGTGGCTGGCTGTGTTGCAAAGCTCCAGGATGCACTGTTGATGTTGTGTTTCACGCTTTACTCATCTTCCTCACTTGGCCCTTTCCATTTTAGAATCATTTTAATGGCTGTAAATTTTTTTTTTTTTACTTTGAGCTGAAATTAAGCTCATCATATGACTGACTTGTACTCTGTGTACCTCACTGTTCCTACACATATTTGAATATCGCTATTTCCCTTCACCCCAGGGCCTTCATCTCTGCCTCCCAAGTTCCTTCTGTAATAGTTTCTAATTTTGAAACAATCTCAGCTTTCCCAGGCCCCACTTCAGTTTGTCAGTTCCCTGTTAAAGAATGTATCAGGCCAGCCACGGTGGTGTGCGCCTCTAATCCTAGTGCTTTGGGAGGCTGAGTCGGAGGATCACTTGAGCCCAGGAGTTTGAGGCTGCAGTGACCTATGATGATCCCAATGCACTCTAGCTAAGGTGACAGAGCAAGACCCTGTCTCTAAAACAGAAAAAGAAAAAAAAAAAAATGTGTAACAGTGATTGTTATTGTAAATGTTGTGACAATAGCAGGAGTGTTGCGTTCCCTGCTGCAGATATATAGTAACGTTAGTGCTACAAAACACACATGGTCCCTGCCTTCATGGACCATGTAGTCTGTGGTCAGGGAGACACCCCCACCCTCGGCCTCTCTCTCTTCTGGTGGCTTGCGTGGGGGAGCTGGCCTAGCGAGGGGAGTTAAGGGGAGGCCTCTGCAGAGTGAGAGTTGAACTGGGAGTGCAGTCACCCTAGGAGAGGGGAGCGAGTGCGTGCACACGTGGGGATGGAGGAGGAGCAGGGAGCAAGCCTGGGATCGTGGTGGGCGGGAAGAGGGGGTCGGGCACTGGGTGGCGGGCAGGATGGCGCATTCCTTGCAGACAGTAAGCGGAGGCCGTGGAGAGCTCAGCACCTTCCCAGGTGTCATGTAAATTTTATTTCATCCGGTCCATCAAGCTGGGTCTTTTAGTGGTATCCACCATGTACTTTATTTTATCTTTGTTCAACTGGTCAATAAAACTGAAAAGGTTGCTACACAACATGACAGAGAGACAGCCCCCCAGCTTGACTTGACAGTCCATTAGTCAGCTCTGTTTCACGTGGAAAGCTACTGTTCACCAGTCTACACGTCCACCCCGTGCACACATTCTCCGAAGGCTGGCACGGCTCCATCAGATCCCTTCTGCAATTCCGATTCCCTAGTTCGCATAACTTATTTGAAAAGGCACATTTGGTCAGTCTAGCATCATTCATTCTTGGGGTATCTTTGCTCTCTCCTGGCCATTGCTACTTTCTTTTACGTACCCCAAAATCACCCATTTCACAATCTATTCCAGCATGTTGCTGCAAAGTAGTCTGTAAAATTCATTCATATCTTCCCACTTTAAATTGCTTCCCTGCAAGTCTGTTTCCTCCAAGACCACCCCCTTAGTGGTCCACAAGAATCTCATGAACCCTGGGTAGGACTGACACAGGCCGAGGGGTGAGAATTCGCTGTTGACTTGGAGCAACCCATTCCCTAACCTGAGCTGGGTGTGTTCTACCCTTTCCCATGTTTAGACTCTCCCTGATAAGCAGAAGCAGCAAAAGAGAAGAAGCTACTCCGTCTCCCGCTAACATCCTGTCATCTGCAGGAGGCCAGGGCCAGCCCTGGTGTTTTTGCTTCAGACGCCAGTAAAAGAGCTCCAGGAGTAGCTCTGGGTTTGCTAGGCTGTGCCGTTCTTACGGGCCCACGGTTCTGCGGTGTTTTGACTTAAACAGAAAGTCTGAGCCACCCTGTACTATTTCATCAACTTTTCTTCCTCCTCATTGGCAGAGATACAGATAGATGATAGAATAGCATTCCGAAACTCCGTTGATGACTTTTCTGAAGTTCCTAGCGTGTTTGGCAAAGATAAAGCTAAACCGAACACTATGGAATATACGAAGGAAAAGTGATGATATTTATATAATTTCATTCATTTATTTTTGAAATGGAAAGGCATCATTATTCAGCAATCTGACTTGGTATTCATATCACTCACCTCCTTAAAATTCAACAGAACATTCAAAAATAGCTAGTTACTCACATGTAAAACAAGACTGTGCCTTTGTATGGAAAAAAAATTAAAAATGTAAAAATTGTATGAGTCTTACCCAATGAAAAAGTTTTATTAACACAGCCCTAGGAGATATTTCTGGATAGTGAAAACATCTAAGTGGGTGCTTAATAACTGCTTCTTAGTCCATTCACGGCCTTAAGGTTAAACTAGAACGAGGCTGCAGGCGCTAGGAATGCCCTAGGAATGCCTGGCTTGGAACGCGTGTCCTGGAACAGCTCTGCTGTCTTTGGTGAGTCGGAAACTGCAGGGCATGGACTGTGTGTGAAGTACTTCAATTTATTTGGGCCTAATTGTTCTTAAGAAAAGTTCTCATTTACTTCAGGAAAGGGGATCAAAAGACAATTGAAATTCAGTTATCTGGCATCAAAACCAGCGTCCCCCTTAAGGTAGTGACGCTTTCCTGGGGGCCGCCCCAAGGGCTTGTGGGAGGGCGGGCAGGGCAGGGAGCCGGGGCCACCCCCGCCCTTGGGGATGATGCGCTGATGAGGACACACATGCCGCTGGGGTCAAATTTCTGATGTCCTGTTTTCGACCAAAATAATGATAATTTCAAACAGTGGCGACCAGGCCACCAGAGCTGTGAGTGGTGCGGAGTGTCCTGGGCCAAGAGAGACGGACACGTCCTCAGTCCGTGACCTTTCTCTCATGTTTTACGTCCAGTGCCTCCCGAAGCCACTGTGATGGCCTCACAACACCTGGAGTGTTTGGGTTTTGCTTAAATTTGCTTGAAACTCTGGAAACACTCAAAACCCAAGCCTAGGATGCAGGAGTGGGAGGTGCTGAGGACGCGAGTTAGAGAGATGGGACATGCCTTCCTGGGCACTGTGCTGACTCGGGGGTTCTGCAGGGACCGAGCCCCTCACCTTCCTTACGGGGTCCGGTGTCAGAGGGCAGAGGGACTGGCCCTTGCAGTTATTTCTTGCCTTACTCTTTTGTCTAACACGTACACTAAGGATGTGATTTGAGCCTCATTTATCCTGGCCAACAACAAAAAAAAAGGTCAAAAAATTATTTTCCAGTTAAATCTCTGAAGATATTTTTAGGAAAACACACTACTGAGATATAACTAATTTCTTGCTCATCCACACAGCCACCCTATCTTTATACAGACGGGGGGAATCCAGAGGAGGAGTTTGAGCCTGAGGTCCCTAAATGGTTCCTCGGCAGGGGCAGAGAACGATCCCAAGTCTAAAAAGCAAGATGCTGGTCTCTTCCGGATGCCGTCCTGGACACAGCGGGAGGCCTGCAGGTGCCTCCTGCGTGAGCCTGGGAAGGCTGGTCACGTCCCCCAGTCTTAGACGCACTCTCTCAGCTGGGGAAGTCCTGCTCTCCCATTCCAGCAGAACCATTTTGTCAGGAGAGTACTTATCAAAACAGCAGCCAGGAACATCAGCAGCCGGCTGATCCTGGCCGTCACCACCTGTTGTCACGGCTTGGTTCCTTCTCCGCCCTGCGCCAAGGCACGGTGAAGACTGGAGGCGTCAGAAAGTGAGTCGATGCCAACACATCAGTGAGCATGTTGCCTTTACACTTGATTTTATTCTCTGTAAACAGCACTTAAGAACTGCTTTAGTTAAGGCATTGTAAAACAGCCGCTGGGGGAGGGACACATACCTAACAGGACAGCATGAGGGACCTGCTGCACAGTAACTTGGAGGTTCACACTTGCAGGTGCTTCCCTAGAAGCTCTAGGAGAGGGACGTGATGGCCTAACAGTCAGCTGTAGGCACAGGCAGGCGGAGCTGTGGCCTGTCTTGCTTGCTTGCTGTTTTAAACACAAATGGCAGGTCATCGTAGCACTAAATGTTCCTCTATACGACCTGTGGCCCCCCTCAAAGACCTGCTAAACCCACAGTATTTGTTTTTCTCATTCTAACCTAATAAATATGTGAAAAGTCTAGATCAGTGCTTTAGAAAAAGCTGGATTAAGTCTCTTGTTTTGAGCAGGAGTTAGGTTTCTTATAGAATTTTCACTAGTTACCTTTTGCAACACTTTGTCCGTGTCTATGAATAAGTTCCAAAGCCTGTGCAAAGCCCCATCTGTTTTGCTTGGGGGCCAGACAGACCACTGTTCCACTCCACTGGGGGAGTGACCAGAAACTGCTGGGACCCTTTTTGTAGTGTCACATCAGTGATTTCTAAGTTTTGGCTAGACAGTATTTATCACTGGATTTCACATGTAAATCACGGTTCCACTTACAGATATATGAGAAAACCACTAATGTTTTTAAATTTTAAAACATCATTAGCTACTCTTACAAGGTTTTGCATGTATTTAGAGAATACAGCAATCGAGATATTCCAGTATTACTGAGTGATCACATGAAAAAGTGTGTAACAGGGTGATCAACTCACACGTGCCTTAGTGCTTCCTCCATGGTTAATCACGTAAACTTAGTTACAGAATCCGTCTGCTTTCCCCAAACGTCAAGCTGCATTGTCCGAGTGATTGGTGTCTTTTAAGAAAGAGCCTCTTTATGGGCTTGGTTTCCTAGAAGAAGAAGTTCATTAAATTCCTGCCTTTAGGCTGCAGGAGTCATCTAGGATATGGCCCTTAATATCCGGAGACTGCCCTGCATTACTGTCCGGATTTCAGTACAGGTTTGTCTTGTTCTCTGCCACACTGACTTGCAGGACAGGCTCTCGGGCGGAGATGGAGATTGTGACAAAGACAGGAAGTGTCTTAGTGCGTGGTGCTCTACTTAGGGGACAGAAAGATGCCTTAAACTCTCCATGGGCTTTTAATTCACAGAAAAATAAACACTGGGAGCCAAAACAGTCCTTTGCTGGAGATTGTGGCCTCTATGTGACCTGAACATGGATTTGCGGAGTAACAAGATTCTTTCCAGAGGTACCAATGCTCGTCTCTGTCATTAAGGCA
Organism: Lemur catta; assembly: GCF_020740605.2. Lineage (NCBI taxonomy): Eukaryota > Metazoa > Chordata > Mammalia > Primates > Lemuridae > Lemur > Lemur catta. Next base: position 141,314,476 of record NC_059129.1, read on the forward strand.
GCAGGGTGGAAGGAAAGCCAGGTCCCTGTCACATTCTGCTTCTTGGAAGGGTCAAACGGCTAGTGAGGAAGATGTCGGGATCTCTCCCCAACACATTGTGTTCTCTTCCCTGTTCTACGGCAGCTCGGATAGTCGTGCCCGCCTAGTTCTTTCCTAGGAGAAATTTTTGCCTGCATTCCTCCAACCTGGCACCTAAGGCATCGGCAAGCAGCCTTTGTTTGTTATGTTTTGTGTTTGGTACCAGAGCTGATTCAGAAAAAGATTGAACGTTGGCACCATTTTAAGTCCCAGGTGGAAGGAGGGGGATGGACGTATGTTTTTAGAACTTGGATCACCACTATTTTATATATATATATATATTTTTTTTTTTTTTTTTTTTTTTTGAGACAGAGTCTCACTCTGTTGCTCAGGCTAGACTGCTGTGGCGTCAGCCTAGCTCACAGCAACCTCAGACTCCTGGGCTCAAGCAATCCTACTGCCTCAGCCTCCCGAGTAGCTGGGACTACAGGCATGCGCTACCATGCCTGGCTAATTTTTTATATATATTTTTAGTTGTCCAGCTAATTTCTATTTTTTTTTTTAGTAGAGACGGGGTCTCGCTGTTGCTCAGGCTGGTCTCAAACGATCCTCCCGCCTTGGCCTCCCAGAGTACTGGGATTACAGGCATGAGCCACCGCGCCCGGCCCACCACTACTATATTGAATGGAACACTGACTAGTACCGTAAGGTAATTTCTGAGCATTTCTGAGAAGTAGCAACAGGGAGGCAGCTTTCTAATCTTTCATCCCCTACTTCTTCAGATTCTTAAAGTGAGCCTGTTTTTACCCTTGACACAACCAGGAGGTAGGTGTTCTCATCCCCATTTTGCAGATGGGGGCATCTGGGAGGAAAAGGGTGTGCCCAAGTCTGACAGCAGTGAGCTGCAGAGTTCTGTGTGACTCACATGACAGACACTTCAGGGGTCCCTCTGAGGGGGTGGGCCCACTAGGGGCACCCACAGACACACAGGACTAGGCTTTCCCAAGGGCCCCTTTGGCTGAAGGTTGTCATCTTGGGCTTTTGCCCAAGGAGCTCTGCTTTGGGGATGTGCTGGGCTCTTGGAGGCTGCCTTCAGGGGTGCTGCGAGCGTGAACCCAGGCCCTGGGCTCTCCCCATGGGTAAGCCAGAATTTGTTCCTTTTTACTTCTGCAGACTCAAATTCATTCGTATCGATATGTTATTGTCCCTTAAGCAGGGAGCTTTTCTAGGACTCTTGTAACTAACTCCTCGGCTTAGCTAGTTCAGTTGTGCTTGGTAAACATTTAGTGACTAAATGCACAAACATCTAAAATATCACTCTGATACGATGGTCGGCCAGCTTTTATGTGGAACAGTTCATCCCTTCTGTCCCCACAGCGGACGTGAGGTCTGGACTAGGCAGCATGGAGCTGCACACAAGGAGAGAGTCATCTCCTGTTTAATTCTCATGCTCACAAATGCCCACACATCCAAGTGCCACCGGCGGCTCAGCCTAAGGTGACAAGGCAGTATTTAATTGTTCTGCTTTGAAAATATCGCTGCCTTTTTTTCCTCCTCGTTTTGCATTTGGCCTCTGCTGACTGACAGCAGTGAGCAGTGGCCCTGACTGCAGAGGCCACGGGAGATGCCGGTTGCTCTTCAGTGGAGTAAAGTGGGAGCTGGACAGGAGCTGCAGCTGAGCTCCACGTGCCAGGAGAGGGCGAGGTATTTGTATAACGTGGTTAGGGGGATGCAAGCTCATCTCGCAAATCGCTACAGGATGCCCAGGCTTTATTTCTAGGGTTCCTATGTGTGAGATCAGTTTCTTCAGGGAGTTGGACGCACCTGCAAGACTTTCTCCAGGACAGCGCACTGCAGTGAGACTGAGAACCACAGCTGCCTGCAGGGGACCGAATGGAGGGGAGCGGTCTGTGTAAACATATACCACAGGTGACCCAGACAAGCACTTTAATTTTTTTTTTTTTGGAGGCTTAACTTAGTCATGTTACCTAAAGCGCTTTTCACTCTATCTCTGGCAATCGAGGGTTACAGAAAACTCAGCACCAAAGGATGAAAGGGAACACTTGCCCTTTCGGTCCCCAGCCCTGCCTCCGCTGCAGCCTGAAACACCCTTGGAATTATCACAGAAGGAGGCTCACTCGACCACACAGCCATTCTCTCACACACACAAAAGGAAAGAAAACCCAAGCCCACTAAAGCACATGGGGGCAAAAAAGATTTAAGAGCATCTTCCTCCCTGTCCGGCTTTGAGACCAAACTCCCAGGTTTGAGAGGCCGAGATTCCGCTCTTCCCAGCAGGGGCTCCCCCAGCCTTCGTCACTGTGTCCCAGGAAGGAGGATATGCAGAGGCCACCAGTTCCCCCAGGTTCCCTTTAGATGGTGACATGTCCCTGAGTCAGTCATTCTGTTTCTGCTTGCTGTCGAAGTTGCCGTAGGCAGAGCCCTTGTCAATTTCTGTCACACCGATCATCCACCGAACTCCCATAGAAGCTGCAGAGATGGGAGAGCAGAGAGTGAAGAGGGGCCCAAACAGACTCTGAGGCGATTTGCTACTAGAACCATGAGAAGGCAACTGCCTGCCCTCGCAAGCAGCAGCACAGAGCTGGCGGATTTTGGGTGCCATTTCATAATCCCAGCTTCACTATAACATCTAAGTGACATTAACACGAACAGAGCAAGGCTGCAGTAGGAGGGTTTTCATCCTCGGACCTTGGACATGAATTTGGCAAACCGAGCTGTTCACAGGGGCACAGCTAATATTCAGCGAAGCTTTATAAAGAACATCCCAGGAGCCCGGAAAAGGCACCAAGTTCCCAGATTGCTTTTGGTGCAAGCATCAGAGCGGTGAACAAAGTCCCCGCACTAGCTAAGCCCCTCCTCTGAGAGCAGGATTTAGCCCACAGCAGAGAAAGGGCTGGACCCCTTGGGAGTCCAGTCTGACCACTGGGAAGCTGCCAGATCAGGCCCACTGCTCAGAAGTGGGTTTAAACTGCAGCCTCTGGAGCAGGCAGGTGAGCTCGGGTGCAGGGACCATGTCCTAATCACCCTGGTGTGCCCAGGGCCTGGCAAACCGTCTATTTATGATGAATGCTTAAGAGCTAATAGATGAGCAAGTGAACGAAATCTCCCAGGTCCTGGCGCACAGGTTCACAAAGCATTGGCATCATGGCCTCCGACCTTCCTCAGGCCCAGGGGGAGCAGACTGCCAGCCAGCCCAAGGCCCTGTCTCCCCGAGGTCACTTACAAACGGGAGACTCCTGCTTGGGGCCAATTCTAAGACCTCCATGGAGCATGATGATGATACCCGAGAGGAGTGTGTGAAACACAGACTCCTGCTCAAAGACCTCGTGAGAGGAACAGGACACCAACGCAGTGACCTGACCCAGGGCAAACCGTGGTCAGTGTCAGGCTCCAGGGCAAGGAGGTGCAGAGATGCCCCCTGTGGGTCCACACACCCCAGGCAGTGCTGGGGCCTCGGCAGCATCACTACAGTGGCCTGTCTCTGGGGTGTTCTCCACATTCCTTCTGTATTGTTTTTCTACAAGGAGTGGATATTGTTTTAATATTTTAATTTTTAGCATTAAGGTACATCTTTTAATTAAAAAAAAAGTATACTTATTCCATAAATGGTGCTGGGAAAACTGGATAGCCACATGTAGAAGACTGAAACAGAACCCACAGCTTTCACCTCTCACAAAAATCAAATCATGGTGGATAACAGACTTAAACCTTAGGTGTGAAACTATTAAAATTCTAGAAGAAAATGTGGGAAAGACTCTTACAGACATTGGCTTAGGCAAAGAATTTATGAAGAATACCCCAAAGGCAATCACAGCAACAACAAAAATAAATAAATGGGACCTGATCAAATTAAAAAGCTTCTGCACAGCCAAGGAAACAGTCATGAGAGTAAACAGACAGCCTACAGAATGGGAAAAAAATTTTCGCATGCTATACATCCGATAAAGGATTGATAACCAGAATCTATTTAGAACTCAGGAAAATCAGCAAGAAAAAATCAAACAACTCTATCAAAAAGTGGGCAAAGGACATGAACAGAAATTTTTCAAAAGAAGACAGAAGAATAGCCAACAAACATGAAAAAAATGCTCAACATCTCTAATCATGAGGGAAATGCAAATCAAAACCACAATGAGATATCACTTAACTCCAGTGAGAAGGGCCTTTATCAAAAAGTCCCATAACAATAAATGTTGGCGTGGATGCCGAGAGACAGGAACACTCATACACTGCTGGTGGGAATGCAAACTAGCACAACCTCTGTGGAAAGCAATATGGAGATACCTCAAAGAAATACAAGTAAGAACTACCATTTGATCAAGCAATCCCATTACTGGGTGTCTACCAAAGGAAAAAAGACATTCTATAGAAAAGACATCTGCACTCGAATGTTTATAGCAGCACCATTCACAACTGCAAAGATTTGGAAACAACCGAAGTGTACATCAGTACACGAGTGGATTAATCAAATGTGGTATATGTACACCATGGAGTTCTACTCAGCCACAAAAAACAAGGGTGATCTAGCACTTCTTGTATTATCCTGGATAGAGCTGGAGCCCATTCTACTAAATGAAGTATCACAAGAACGGAAAAACAAGTGCCGCATGTACTCACCATCAACTTGGTATTAACTGATCAACACTTACGTGCACATACAGTAGGAACATTCAACGGGTGTGGGGCAGGGGGGAGGGGATGGGTGTACTCACACCTAATGGATGCAGTGCGCACCACTGGGGGATGGATAGACTTGAAGCTCTGACTCACATGGGACAAAGGCAATATATGTAACCTAAGTATTTGTACCACCATAATATGCTGAAATAAAAAAAATTAAACAAACTTGAAAAAAGCATATCTCCTCCTGAAACCTAGTCCCCAGGAAGCAGCAGGGTGTGCCTTCTCTTCATTAGGGGCACAACTGCCTGTGTAGGACTTGTCCTGCACCCCCCCGTCTGGGGGTCAGGAGCCTCCCTCTGCCAGCCTCTTGCTCCCCACTTACCCACAAAGAAGACGAGGACAAAGCTGGCTAGCGTCAGGGACGACCCGCTGCTGACCATGCTGACCAGGAACTGGAAGAAAGGGTAGAGCAGCAGCGAGGCCCAGAACAGCCAGTTCACGAGGGTCCAGGGCCGCCACGGCGGCACCAGCGGGCTCTCAGGGAAGGTGCCCGTCCTGCAGTACTCCTCCTGAAAGGCATCCTGCGGGACACGACACTGGGGTCAGTGGCCAGCCTTTCTTGAGGTCCCACTCCCAAGGTGAAGCTCAGAGACACAAGGGGGCCACTGTGGGCTCAGAACTGGGGTTGTGCACCACCTTCCAGAAAGTGCTCTGGAGGCACCTACTGTGTCTTCTCAATACCACCTTGGCTGTCCCCCTCCCACAGGGACACATGGAGAGGTGGGACAGCCAAAGCCCTCACGGGGGAGAAGTGGGAGCCCCACGTCAGGCAGCCTGGGTTAGAGCTTCCCGACTCTGGGTGGGCACCCAGGCTCCTGGCCTGTGAAACGGGGAGCTGAGCCGCAGTCAGGGGAGGGCCCAACCCCAGCACGGACAGTCTGGCCTCGCCACACCTGTTCCCAGGGCACTCCACCTCCACCTGGAGGCTGCACAGATGACAAGATTTGGGGGTTGCAGGGCATTGCTTGCAGGAGATAACTGAGAGGACTCTGGGTGCCCAGCCCTGGGCTGTCATTCCAGCCCTCCATGGACAGAGAAAGGACCTGGCTGGAAGCCTGGGCCAATTACATCATTCTCTGGACCTTAATTTCCTCCTCAGTGGCGTAAGGGCTTTGGACTAGACCCTTTTGAGAAGCCCACCAGGTTGAACACTGTCATCAAATGCAAACACAGTTTAGAGAAAACATGCTAAGAGACTAACAAGGAGGAAAGGCACCCCCTTAGCTTGGTTTGCCAATGGCCACGGTTCTGCCCGAACACAGGAAAGTAAGGGCCCATCAGGAAAAATCTTTTAATTTGATGGGTTTTGGAACATAAACTTATGTGTGGCTCTTTACAAAAGGATTCATTTCTTAAGCCTTTTCTTAGCACACTTTTCTTTTTGCTAAAAGTGACATTTTTTACACTGCTTCAGTGATTAAACCAGAAAACAGCATAAGAAAAATCCTGCCTCGTGCATGAAACCGGAGGGGAAGAATTCACATTGTTTTGCGTTTCACTGCTGGGGCACAGAGGTGCATCAGCACAGAAGCTCGGTAACTCAGAATCTTGTTGTTAAAAAGCTTCGGGTCTCAGACCACCTGCAGCAGAAGCAGCTTCCTAGAAGCACGCATTTCTAGATTCCACCTTGCACTTTCCGAGTCAGAATCACTGAGGCTGGGTCCCAGGAATCTGCACAATTACAGGCTCTGGTGACAGGGTAAACTAGTCACTATTTACTGTGTGTCATCTGTCTTGTTTGTAAAAGGAGACCGGAGAGCTGTGCCCATAACTCACATAGGAAAGAGGCTGAAATGGCCAGCTCTGTGGGGTGATGCTTTAAAGGCATCACAGCAAAAGGACTATGAGGGAGCCGCAGCACAGCCAGAAGCGGGGCAAGGCCACCACAGCAGGTCTGAACCTGGCGAGGGCAAGGTGGATCCCTGCTTATGCCAGCCAGATTCTTCATTCAGAAGCAATCAAGGCCATACCCATTGCTAAAGAGAACACCCACCCCAGGAGAATACTCTCTTGGGACCAGAGGCAGGAACGCAGCGGCCGTGGGGGCCAATACCTCATCTTTGCTCCACTCTGCCTGTAAGGTACTTCCGTTGTTTTTGTGGAGCCCCTTTACAGCAGATTTTGCGATGTTCTTTTCCCTGTTGCCAAGTAGAGCGTCAGCTCCAGGATCACTAATAACTGGCTCTAGGGGACCTCACCCAGGGGAAAAAGACTTCCTGCCATTCTCAATCCCACAAGGCCGTGCGGTACGCCCACAGCTGTGACGGGAAAGGGACCCCCGAAGCCCCGACGCACCGACCTTCTCCTGGTAGAGCTTGTGGAGCCAGGCCGCGCACTTGTCCTCATCCTCCGGGATGTCTTCCAGCGGGATGCGCCTGCAAAGGCAGAGAGCAGCTAGCAGGGGGGAGGCCAGCGCCCCGGCATCCACTTTCAAATGACAGTGTTTGCCACTTTCTATTCTTTGTCTAAGTAGCATAAATAATGGGGAAGGGAAGAGAGTAATTCAACTGATAGAAAGAGGCAAAATTCCACGTCCATATCGGGGAGATACAGGCCCAAATGCAGTCATGGCCCACGAAGGAACGACCAAGGGTCGGATTCAGTGACACAAAGACATTGTCAGAAGAGGGGACAGACACCTGCCTTATTCCATCTTCCCTGCCACCTCGCAGAGATGGTCCCCAAACCTAATGTTTGTCTCTCCCACAGAGGATAAATTCCACACGAGACAATCCTATATACACAGAATCTGTGTATGAGAGGTAACAACTAGTAACAACTGCTTAGCCAGGTAACGACTTAATGGTAGTAGCAAAGTTTCTCCCAGCAAATGATTTCTCTGGCCTCTTGGAAAGTCTGAGGCAGACTTTCTCCAAGGGCTTTGACAAATCAGTGGTGTGGATGTTGGGGAACTAAAGTTTCCCCAGGCTCTGTGGCTCAGACAGCGGCCCCTGAGTCACTGCACCCCGGCGGTAGCTCAGCAACTCAGGTGGCTCCAAGGGCTGGTGCTGGCAAGGGCTTAAGGCCCGTCCACTGGTAACAGCCCATTCTGAACAAGGGGAGAAGTCACTTTGCCACGTTTCCTATTCCATATATATTTCTATTTGTTCTCAGGTTGCTGGCTTTTGTGATTTCAAGGAATGTTCCTTTACACCAGATTTTGTCCACGTCAAAGTTCATATCTGGCATGATTTTCCACTCCCAACTGTAACCTACAACCTAGGACTATCTTAGTAAGAGGATACATTTTTAGATCTACCACACTATAGTCTAAACTATGAGATTTCATCTTATATAACAGATTACAGTGAGCCACTGCCATTAGAATAATGGCTTCCTCTTCAATGCAGTATTGTACAGAGGTCAGTTTTTCACATAATTAGAACTTACCTGTGAGCTCCTCCAGAAATACTCTTTCAGTTTGTTTGTTCCTACATGTACTGCACTTCCACGAATACTCCACATCTTTGCTCTTTCTGATCTATTCTGGTTTAGAAACCAGATCCTTAAAGCCTGCATAGTAATTCTTTATTTAAATAATGAGAATTTAGGCAATTTTGTTCTTTTCAATAACTTGACATTATTGCCCTTAATGTTCTAGTACGTTGTATCGAAAATGACTCAATCATTTTCAATAGGCAACTACAACGAGAGAAAATGTGTGTTGAGTCGCATAAACGATACTGTTCCTCTCTCAGTGACAGTGACCCGGCTTCGGTGGGTGAGCCCGACGACAGTCATGTTTTGGCTGTGCACTCCCTTGCTCCCGCCTAAGCTTTGGAGAGTTGCAGTTACCTGTGAGGTAAAATAGTCTTGCAGCATTGCTTGCGGTTTCCCCAAATAACTTGAGCCCAGCTGACCGCTGAACGGAGCTCCTGCCAGGTGTCAAATGGGGGATAAAACTCACTTTACTCCTGGGAGGTTTCCTTTGGGAAGGCAGATGATTCTCCTGCCCTCATGTGCCACAGAATGTTCACAAGGCAGACTGGCGCCGGCACAGTTAGAAAACATAATGGAGGTGCTTCTTTCCTGTTTGTTATGGGAGAGCCAGAGTTGTTTCCAGGGAGGAAGCTATTTAATTCAGGCGGCCAGTCCAGCAAAACATCTCCTCAGGACAGTTGGAACATTTTTATAGCCTACCAGGGATGATGGGCCACTGACTTTTCATTGTGCTGTGTTGTAATTTGGCAAGTGCAAGGGCTTTAATCAGAAGGTTATATACCACTTGACTAATAGGGACTTGCAGGTCTCCATGCGTGGCGTTTCCAGTTCTGGTTAGCTTTCAGGGAAGGTGGCCTACAGCATAAGGAACCATCCCTGACCCACGTCACATTAGGTTTTAATGCACGAATCCCTGTGTTTTACCATCTGCAGCATCTTTCAAATCTGTTTCCTACCACCTTGGTGACATTCTGGAGGTGTTAGACCCATTCTGTAAGTTGATAAGTAGGCAAAGAGAACTGGTTTGTCTAATGTCTTCTAGATGCGTTTTCAATAAAATCACTAATGGTCTGGAATATGACACATAAGTGACTTTTACTGCAAAAATGTTTTTCCATTTGCTTCTAGGCCTCCTTATAAACCTGTATCTGTGTGTATTTGGACACGACAGACCCATCTTCTGAGAAAAGGGGTCAATAAAGTAATCTCTTCATACTCAGCCTCCAAACAACTATAGGGTCTTCCATTTGTCCAGCCTGAGCCCTGTGACAGGAAAGAGCTGGTGACAGAGGATCAGGAAGTAGCTGGGAGGGAAGGCGCCTTCCCCAGACTATTCACAGTAGGAAGATGTGTCTCGAGTCCATTGTATAAATGCGGACTGATGCGGACTGTAAACAAGTTCCATGCAGAACAGATCGCAAACACGAAAGCGTTAACCAGATACTGCTGGACGGAGGTCTCTGGGTCACGTGCGATGTGATTACTTTAGAACGGGCACTCTCTTTTCTGGGGAGCACATGAGCACTTACCTAACGTACATGTCTGCATGGTATTTCTTTCCGTTTAGGACTCCCAGCAGTGTTGGATTTTCATTATTTCTGAAATTGAGTGTACAGTCATATACAGCTGAAACTATAAAAAATAAAACAAATACAAAGCAGTATATAGCATGTGAACCCAATTTTGTTTTGTAGACACACACACTGGAAGACAATCAAATCTCAAACTGGTTATCTCGTAATGGTGCGATTACAGATTTCTTCTTTGTGCTTTTCTGTATCGTCCAGATGTTCTACATAGAACATGTATCATCTTTTGTAACCAGAAAACCCCACTATAACTTAGTATGAGAAAGCAGAGGTCGTTACTGAGGTCAGATCAGTTACAAACTCATACTGCAATGTCGGAGCTAGATGTACTACAACAGTGATTTGCAACTTTCTAACTGCACAGCCTATCATGGCCAGCAAACACCGAACTTTAACACGCTGACTGCCACACTAGAAAAAAATACTTTTTTCCTTGTGGCCACAGTGTTTTATTACATAGAATGAAAACTTCAAAAACAAAACAATCCTTTCTAATTTAATGAAAAATGTGTTACTTTTTATTGTTTTCTGTGAGTTATGTGCAATTAAGTTGTCAATATTAATTGTAACAACAAGAACATCAACAAGATTTTCACCAGCCAACTGCAGGGTTTTGCCCAGGGGGCACCCAGCCCGTGACACGTCCACTACAGCGTGGCAGCGTCAGTGTCATGCGCACCACGTGGCTCCCAAGGTAAAGAGACATGTGAGTCACACGTTTCACAAGGCCCCAAGCTCAAAACTAGTGTGAGTTAAACACAACTCACATGGCAGTTGATGTGTTAAACAAATACAGATAGTAAAATAAATGAATCCCAAGTGTACTAAGTTACAGCAGCATCAGCATTCTATGAGCATTTGTTCCCCTAGAAAAATAAGATCGTTATAAAATTATCCTATGACAAGATACTGACGGGAGACTTCGGAAGGAATTGAATTGCAGTCAATTGAAACGTGGCTGAGAACAAGTCTGCGATGTTAATGGGGCCGCCCAATGGGGAGTGAGCCTGTCACATACTGGAAGTCACATCAGAATCCACCGTCGCAGGCCTGGGACCTGGCCGGTGCGCAGTGAGTGCTGTGGGGTCAGAGGGCTGAAGAAGCACCAGTGAACAAGGGGGTGACGGAGCAGAGAAACGCACAGCGGAAACACGTCCACGTGCTGCAGTGCCAGCCAGCGCCGCACGGTGGAAAGGACAGGGGTTTTGGAGTCAGGCTGGTGTGGATCCCAGCGCCCGCCGCCAGCCTTCTCCGCCTGGTCAGCCACTGAGCTGCCCCCAGGGACCAAAGCCCCGACGGGAAGGCGGGAAGGGATACCTGCTTCAGAGCCGGGGGGAAGGGCAGTGGGGATTTGGGACGAGGTGGCTGCAGAATGGTGTTGCTGAACTGGCGGAGGAGGATCAAAAAGGAGACAGACAAAAGTGCAACAAGAGGCCCGTGGCAAGTTGCTGCTGCTATTTTCCTGTTCTTACTGACCCAGAGGTCGTCTGCGACAGACCACAAGGTCAGAGTTCGTCAGCTGCAGGTATCTGATGCCAGCAGGTGGGCAAGAAATGCCCCCCAAACCCAACTGGGCTCCCTGGGGCCTGCAGGCTACCCATTCAGCTCACAGTGCCGCTGCTGACAGCAGAGGACAGTGTTGTCCTGGACACCCCAGATGAGAGTGCAGCCGACCAGGTGCCTGCCAGGTGTGCATGTGTCACCTGTCCCAGGTTCCCAGTCCCCTCAGAGACCCAATTTAGCAGCCGCTCCAAGCTCCCAGCCACAGGTTATCTGGGCAGCACAGCCAAGAAACAAGCTCTGCCTATCAGAGGGCGGCTGTGCTCGTTTGTCCTTGCTGGGGCGGGGAGGCCGCAGGGACACCGCGATCTTCCTTACCTACATTTCTCAAACTCCTCACGGTGACTACGAAGCCCTTGGTGCGCGGCAGCAGGTGGTGCTTGAGGCTGGGCAGCCCCTTGGCCTGGGCCACCTGCATGCTGATCTGGTGCTTCTTCTCCGTGAACCGGGTGCCCTCGCAGTGGATCAGGAACTGGAAGGCAGAGGGCGGCAGTCACGGTCACACAGGTCCTACGGTCACACACGACCCCACAGTCACACGTCATCCCGTGGAAGATACACAGGGTCCCTCGGTCAACACAGAGCTGCGAGGTCACACTCGACCCATGGTCACACACAACCCCATGGTCACAAAGCATTCTTCAGTCACACCTAGTCCTATGGTCCCATGGTCTCACATGACCCCATGGTCACGTCACCCCACAGAAGGCACCCAAGGGCCCTTGGTCACACACACCCTGCAGGAGCCGTTACGACACGGCTGCTCTGATGCCTACGTACAAAATACTTCTCGGGGTAATCCCGGAGGTGCGTCAGGCTCGTGGCGACCGTCTTGCGATCTTGCTCCCACTTCCGCGTGCAGAAGACCATTTCTGTGAAGTACCACATCCAGCCAATGATCGGGACGTACGCCAGCTCCTTCTTGGCCAGGACTTTGGAGCCCTGAAACAGACGTCCATGGAAAGAGAGATCAGAGTCATCTCCCTTGGCTGTTGGAGACCTCAGCAGAAAAAGAAGAATAAACATGAATGCCCAAAGCCTCAGGGGACAGTTCCAGAACACAGCGAGGCCAAAGCCGTTGGCTCTGGAACCCACCCCACCCCCACCCCCACCCCCGATTAGCCAGCGGCCAAGTTCGTGCCAACTGTGCTGGCGAGTGCCAGAGGCCGGAGGCCCCTGTTTCTCCATGGGGACAGCAGGAGTCTGGGAAGACACCAGGCCACCAGCCGAGGGCATTCAAGGGTCTCATTAAGCCCACCACACAGGCGTGTAGCCCTACTCTGTGCAGCTCTTTCCCACAGCCTCACTCGAGCCTCGGCCAGGCCAGCTGAGCCCCACAGGCAGAGCTGGCAGGGGCCCTGTCACAGCGCGGGGAGCTGGGCCTGCGGGCTCGGGCCAGCCGGCTGCACAGGGTGGGGCTGCGGGTGAAACTCAGGCCCTCAGAGACACCATCACACCCACAGCCACTGCAACAATGGCTCAGCTTGGGGACAACAGCCGCACCCCCCACGCCCCAACCCTGCAGAACTGAGAAGGTGTATGCAGACAATTGCTACCTTATTTTGAAAAAACAACTTCTTCCCCCATTCAGGGAAGAAAAAGCACAGACACCTTGCAAGTATAGCATTCTCCATCTTCTATGGATTTTGTTTTTCACACAAACCCATCATGCGAATTCCCTGGATGAGAACCTAAGCCATGAAACCGGGAGCCCTGCCCCAGGGGACTCGGGCAGTCCTTGTGGGTGAGGGAACTGGCCAGTGTGGGAGCCAGGGCACAAGGCCTTGTGCTTTCCGCAAATTGTGTGTGATTCTGAACCAATAGGAATAGGTACTCCCATTTTACAGACAATCAAACTGAGGCTCAGAGACACTGAGTGGCCCGGAATCGTGTATCACGTGGCTGACAGTGGCAAGCTAAGGATCTAGCCATGCACCTGAGGCTGAGACCCCTGCTGTCACTCGGGTGAGCATAGGGCCCCGGGCCAACAGCCCCTGCCCGGCCCCTCCTGCATTCACAGATTCCCCATCTGGTTCCGAGGGCAACACACTCGGGGACAGAGGACCCTCTTCTGGGTCCCAGGGATGACCAGGAGTGACAGAAGCCCACCCTGTCTCCCCAGCTGGTCATCAGCTCCAGGGTCAGTGTGGCCCCATGCTGGCCAACGTGACCCACAGGCCCGCTGAGGGCTGTGTGCGTGGCGGGGCCTCTGGGTAAGATTCTGCTGATGGAAGAAGGACGGCCAAGGGGCCTGGCCCATCTTCCTGCCTCCAACATGGTCGTCAGCATGTCACAGCTTTGACCTCATGTTGCGACTCTCAAGACAACAGCCTAGAAATGCTGAGGCCCTCAGGCTGCTGCACCAACCCTAGCAGCCTCCGGCTGCCGCCCCACTGTCGCCGAGGCAACTCCGCGTCTTCACAAATGCAGCGTCTGTCCTGCACGTTTAGCTGGCCGGGCCTGAGGGAGTGCCGTGCCCGGGCCAACGGCCATGCTACCATTCAGCTCTTCTCTCTTCTCAATACGGGGTTACTTTAAAGTCCTAAAAGGGCGAACTGACTGTCCTGGCTCCTGGAGTCATCTCCTTTGTCATGCTGTAACTGACAAGGGCATGCCCGTCACTCAAAAGCATGAACACGAACTGCCCGAGGACCCCCCCTCTCCCATGAGCGCCATCGACCCGTGTCCACACTGGGTTTCAGGCCAGGTGATGCCCCTCGCTGCCCCTCCCGCTGCCAGTGAGAGGCATTCTCCACATCCCCTACCCTCCTCTGTTCTGTCACCTCCCTAGTCACAGCCTTTAAGATGAAAACAAAACAAACCAAACAAAAAATCTTTACCAATAACCTAAACTTGTGTTCCTGGTAGGTTAAGACTACTTTTTACAATTATGTTTACCTGAACTCATTCCACACATAATCTGTGGCCGTACGAAGGAGTCATAGAAGATGATCTGTGCCACAGCCGCGAGGGGGACCGCATTCTCCAGAGTAGCAGCCACTGGCAGTGGGAAGGTGAAGGGTCCCGTGTGGTCCCTTGTGACTGCCTGGGGTGGGGGGGGGGAAGTACTCTCGGGTGCGTTTCTTACTAATAGTTCTACCCCACAAGACCCAAGCGGGTCTTAGTGGTTGGCCTTTGCTGACCTGCTGCTGAAAGGAAATAGCACCTCTGACCTGACAGTGACATGGGTGTCTGGGCCCAAAGATGGCAACCTCAGAGTCTGTATTTCCATCACTGTTAGACCTCTGAAAACGGTTCACATGGCCCGAGGTAGAAGCATTTCATGGGTTATGGTCTGCACTACATGTCCAATGTGGAACACCACAGACAGGTCAGCGCACTATCGCCATGTGCCAACTCTGCTCTGCCGCCGGCTTTGTGAATACAGTCTTATTGGCACACGGCCACTCCAGTGCACTTACCTGTGGTCGGTCTCCGGCTGCTGTCACACTGCAGTGCGGGAGGTGAACAGCTGTGACAGAGACCGCATGGTCCACACAGCCTAAAATAGTCACTATCTGGTCCATCAGTTTGCCAGTTCCTGGTTTAGAGCCACGAAAGTTTGTTTGCTATGGAGACTTAATGGCTGGGGAAACACTTACTGTATAACACCAAATTTTATAAAGCTCTGGAGTCAAAGCTGAGTCTGTAGCATGATTATGACTTTTGAATAAGCAAAGCAGAGGAGAAAAACAGTAGCTATTGCTGAGTGGTCAGATTATAAGTGATTTTTATTTTGTTAGATTTTCCTTTTCTCTTATAAAAATTATTGTATTATATTTATCACAAAAATTATAAAAAATATTGCACTGTATCCCTCTAACAATGCCAGTTTTAAGGGGCTGACATCAGCATGTTTTCACCATTTGCTGTGGGAACATACGTGAGGCTCTGGATCAAAAACAGTCTGCTGTAGTGATCAGAAGGGACAGAGGAGACGTTTCCGTCTTTATCCTGAAGTAATGCATCTTCCAACCTTATCAGTGGGCCTAGGTCTTGATGTTTATGTTTAGTAAGAAACTTGTTAAAATAGTAAAAGTAGAAACTTTTACCTTCGAACTAAAGAAACTTCACTCAGCTTCCTTTCCTTGGCAGGACTGCGTGGAAAACCATGGCCCAGCTGTGTGACTTTGGTCAAGATGCTTAACCTTCCTGGGTTTCAGTTTTCCCAGCTATATTATGAGGAAAATAATGCTTATCCCATGGTGTCCCTGTAAAGATTTCATAACATACGAAACGTACACAAAAGCATAGACTTGGGAGCCCAGCACAGGTGTTCCATGGTGTGGAGCTACTGTTACCATTGCAGAGTAAGTGCGGTGTCTGAATGTCTCTTTATTCAACCCATTTTCTAAGCTGTGCTCTAGCATAATAGTATTAATGACCGGTTACGTTTATTTGAGCACTGTGAGATAGGCACTGTGTTCAGAGATTTCCTTGAGTTAACTCATTTATGACCAAGAGACTAGAAACTAGGAAACCACGCCGACAGTGCCCAGGGAGCAGGTTCAATGTCCTGCAGACATCATGACTCTCCCAGGCCAAGCGAAGGCTTCCATGTATGGATGGCAACAGCTTTAAGAGAGAATGTACAAGAAAATATGCCAACTTCATTGATTCTGGGTTAATTTTGGAGGTCAACCCGAGAGGATTTCCTGATGGGTTAGATTTGTCAACAGCGCCATCTAGATACAAGTGCGTCTAGAAAATCTAAAATTTTCACAGGCAGTACGGAGCAACTCCAGCCGCTCCACGCAGAGCCCACTGCTGGGGGGAGAGCTACTTCGGGGGACACTGAGGGGGGGTGTGCACCGACCCTGAGATTTGGTGGCTCCGCGGCCTTTGCGGCCAGCAGTGATCGGAATGAGGCCTTTCTGGTTAAGGCTTTTCTCCACCACGGCCGCCCGCAAGGTGTTAGGCGAAATACCCTGAGGATGGCCATTACCAGGAGCACCTCTTCACACACCTCTGTGCTGCCCACCCCCACGACTCCCCGGGACCGAGACTGGCAGAGCCCATGGGGGCTGGGACTGGGCAGCAGGCAGCCCTGGCCGAGGCATTGCGTGCAAACATCCTACCATTCCTTAAGTTTGCCAGTGTGGTCGCCAGTCATCTGGGTTCACCCAAGGTCACTTATTTCTATTAAATATATAAAATGGGGCATCTTAAGTTTAACTTTGGAAACAGGTGAGGCGTTTGGTTCGTTAACAATAGGCAGGCCAAGTCCACGCTTGAACCTTTGACCGTTTCCTGACTGTGAGCTGGAGACACCCTAGCTAATGCTTCCACTCCACACAGCCCAGCCCAGCCGTCCAGCCCGACTCTGCAGACAACCCGCAGGCCAGCCGACGGCTCGGCCTCTGTTGGGACATGTGACCCGTAAGCTCATCTGATTGGGATCCTCAACCCATAGCTGCTGTGCCCGTGGGAAGGGACTGCTGAAGAGCCCCTGGACGGCAGGTGCTGGGAACACAAAGTTGCATGTCCCTGTCCATGCCCTTGAGGGGCTCAGAGTCTAGTGGGGAGAAAGACACAGGAAGCCAACAATTTCTGTCATCCATCTCTGCCACTAAACCCTGCGCATAAGCTGTTGCACAGACCTGCTCTCCCTCAAGAGAGGTAAGTGGAAGACAGGACAGTGTGGGCTGGAGTGTCTCTGAAATCTGAGTCCCCAGTTAAAATAAAATGCAGGAGGCAAGACTGGAGTGCAACATAATGAGCCAGGTGTGTGTGCACGCAAGTGTGTGTGTGTCAAAAGGTGACACTCTACTCCTGCCAACTGGAGCGGCACAGGTGGGCCCAGCCGCTGTGCCTCTCTTGCTTTCTAACTTCTCTGATGCTGAGAGGAAACGCTGTGGACCTTGGACTACCAGAAAAATCTCAAGAGACTCCTAAAACGCAATGAACCCTGCTCTACAATTAGTCACAGCCACAGGAGAAATGCATAAAGCAAACATGAAGCAAAGCTCTAAGAATTCCTCTCTTGGACTGGAGAGCACAGCGCACCATTTATCATGGTGGAGGGAATGCGGGGCCGGCTACATCTCCCCCTTCCCCAGACTGGGTGCACAGGTGCAGGGAAAGGAGGGCACTTGGGGGACCAGCGAGGGGGCTTTGCACTGCAGGGTACCTATCGCAACTGCCAGGTTGGAGCAGAGGAGACGAGCTCCCTGCACCACACCCTCCACCCTTCCCGGACACAGGTCCTCACGGCCCCCTCCTGGTGCTGTTCTTAGTGGCCAGCCCAGTCCTTCCTGGGATGGCCTTGGGCCCGAGTAGATGGAAGACGGAGCAGAGGTGTTAAGGGGCGGGTGGGGAACAGGACTCTCCAGGGGCAGAAGGTGACAGGAGCTATTTCCCTTGTGCCACGGTGGCCAGTAGGTACCTGCGGAACAGCTGCAGGAAGCACAGGCGGACGGGGCCACGGGAGGGCCCCCGAGCACGCAGGAGGTGGGCGTGAGAAAGGGGGCAGTTAGTGGGTGACACAGAGGCCATGCAGTGCAGATGCCACAGGCTGTGGCCCTTGCTGAGAGCCGCATGCAGGGGGCAGGAAGCCCCACGCTGCCTGCTGCTGTAAGCAAGCCTGGATTTACACACGGTCAGTGTGAGAAAGACACTGCCAGGGGATTCTGTTCAATGAAAAAGACAACCTTGGTGTGTCACACGTGGGACTAGGCTTTTAAAGATGCAGTACGCACTGCTGTTTCCAGGACTGGACTCGGTTGTTATGAGCTCAAGGTGCAGCTGCCCTTCCCCGGGCGGCCATTCCTTTCCTGGGCCAAGGAGCCACCTGGCTACGCTGTTTGTCACCATTCCCTTGGATTCTGTACCCACATGGTGCCAGATCTCGGCACGCCTGGCCCAGCTGGCGAGTGGTGAGAGGCAGGGCGCGGCCCCCACCTGGCCCTGGTGTGACAGCCGCGCCTGCAGAGCCAGGCAGACAGAGCTGCTGGGACTGGTGCCGGGGCGGAGGGTGTTGGCCACGTGCCCAGGTGACCCCAGCGTTGGGGGCAGGGTGCAAACCATAGCTGCAGCCGTGTCTGCCGAAAACACTCCTCGACACCTGGAAACCTCTAACTTCCCCTGAGCCCAAGAGCACTGGACTAGATTGTACGCGTGAAGAAGCTGGGGTACAGTCGAATGGAACAATGTTTTGTGTCACACAGAAACGATGGGGCGTGTAGCTGCACGGGGCCTCGTGCAGGACGGCTGGGCCAGTCCCACTAGTAAAACATTCACACTCCCTCCTATACTCCGCACCCTCATCCCACTTTTCATGATACGAAAACAGTCAGTGAAGGGGAGCTAATCAGGGTCAGGGAAATGAATAATTGTTTTACATCCACTTTGCGCCAGGCACTTGAACTAGGTATTTGCATACATTATTTCATCAAACTCCCATCGCACCATGAGATGGAAATTAACAGAGGTTCAGAAAAGTCAGAAAACCTCCCCAAGGTCACATAGCCGGTAAACGCAGGAACCCAAGTTCAAGTCCACATCTCAAGTCCACATCTCTGGGCCTCTAAGCCACTGTTGTTGGTTTTGCCCACATAGTGATTCTGGTCTCCTGGCATTCGGCCTGTGCAGCCCACCCTGCTCCCCCTGGAGCGTGGCTGTGCTTACCGACGGTATACGATGGAAGTGGAAGGACGTCACTTCCGAGTGCTGGTTACAAAAGGCCTATGGCTTCTGCCTCGGGTGCTCCCACTCTCTTGCATGGCTCACCCTGGGGGGAGCAGCTGCCATGTCTCAGGGAAACCCCGTGGCGAGGGACGGCGGCCTGGCAACGAGCCGTGAGCGAGCTTGGAGGCAGAGCACGCACCTGTGCAGCCACACCTGCATTCCTGACCACGCAGACGGAGACATTCTGGACATGCCTGTCGGTTTACGCCACTACACTGTGGGCTCATTGAGCTGCTTGGACGACTAACCAATAAGGCTGCTTTAAGGACCTGCCGATAAATACCCGCTTGGCCTAAGAATTCAGACAAATATTGACACGACAGCTGCTGCTCACAGACGGCTCGCTGGGCCTGGCACCGCGCAGAGGCCTCACCGTCATGACCTCGTGTGGCCTGCTGGGGACTGCGGCGAGTGGCACGTGTGTGTTTTACCGAGGCATGAAGGGAAGCAAACAGGGATCTGAAACCGCGGGACCCCGGGCCTTTGCTTGCACACCTGTTCATTCGGCTCCTTAGTGGCGTGTGGCCTCAGGTGCCCACGTGTCACACTCAGCGCAGGGAGGAGAGTCAGTGTGGGAGTCCGTGGTCACAACCAAAGCTTTTGGAGCCCGGCCTGTGCCAGGACCGCCGGCCCAGGGGAACCTCCCGCGACAGGTCACTGGAATGACCACGGCCACACGGATCTTAAGTGTTTTGTTTTCAAAAGACTGAAAGCCTTTTTTTTTTTTTAAGAGACTTCTATCACTTTTCCTCTAAAACCAATTTAACATTTAATATCACCTTCAAGAATTTCTGCAAATTTCATTTGACTTCAATTTAAACTCATTTCCGCTTAGGCCGTTATAGGCGAGGATGAAAAACGCCTAGTCATGAACTTTCTTTGTTTCCTTGCTGCTTAAAAAAGCAAATTCCACAGACTCCAGAAGGATCTCAACATCATGTGCTATTGAAAAAAAAAAAGAATAGGTAGTGATTTTTGGAAGGTCATTGAAGACAAAAGATACTGCTGAACAATTAATATTAATATTTATTATAACAAGGTGCTGTTTCTTCCCCCTTCAAGGGCAGTAGAAATTAACAGGCACCTGGAAAGAGGCATCTCAGCCGCCCCGTGTGCCCCACCTGCCGGCAGCTCCCCTAGCAGAGGGCAGGGCTGTGCCCTGCGACTCGGGGAGGCCGTCCCCTGGCAGAGCACGGTCTGGTCGTCGGCACCCGAGCCGGCCAGCGCCCCCCAAAGGCTCCTGACTCCCTCATCCTCTCCTCCGGTGGAGCTGCGCCTTCTCACCAGAACTTGCCACTGGCTATTTCTCCGGTGTCTGGAGAAGAAGGGAAAGTGACTCGCCCCTCTCCGCTCTCCCTCCAGTTCCCATGGGAACTCCAGGCTCAAGGAAGCACTTTAGCAAGAAGCCAGAACACCCGAGGGCCCCCCCCCCCCCGAGCAAGGCTCCCCAACCTCCCGTGAGAGCGGAGAGGCATCAGCTTCGCGACCTGCCTACCTCACCCCTGGTGGAGTTTCCCAAGACTCGGAAACCCCTACAAACAGTCTCCAAAATCAACAGCAATGCTCCCACTCCTGCAACCCGTGGCACTATTGTGTGGGTTTGCACGGTGATGAACGCTGGTATTCATGTAAGAGATCGGGGTGGAGACGAGGCGTGTCCATGCTGCGGGCAGGACGGGCGTTCTGTCGACCTCCGCTCACCAGCACTCGCCCTGCGCAGTTGCCGAGTGATCACGATTTCAAAGCCTTTGGGAGTAAAACCCTAAGCGGGACTGAGGTCGAGCTGCTGCTGTGTGGAAGCCTTGCCCTGTCTCTGGGCCCGGGTCCCTTCCCCATGTGTTGCTTCGCCCCCATGCACGTTGCGGGCTTCGCCTTTTCCACCTATTTGTGCCCATCTGCCCCCGACGGCCACCTCTGGGCCAGTGTGTGCCTCTCTGAGCTCCTCTGCTGTGTCCCCGCTTGTCGGTTCCTGCTGGCTCCACCCGGACTCGAGGTGGGCAGTGATGGCCCCCACCCCCAGGATGAGGCCTGGTCCTGCCCGCAGTGGGGCTGCTCCTGTGGCGGCCCAGGGCCGGGTCTCTGGGGCAGGTCTCTGGCCCCCGGGGCCGCTGCAGCTTGTCATCCCAGCCCCTTCTGGGGGAAAAAGCCTTGAAACCAGACTTACTAGCTACCACCCTTGGGCGAATTACTTAATGAAACTGAGGCTCTGAGAGTTTATTTATAAAATGCGGACAGTTGGCCGGGCACGGTGGCTCACGCCTGTAATCCTAGCACTCTGGGAGGCCGAGGCGGGTGGATCGCTCGAGGTCAGGAGTTCGAGACCAGCCTGAGCAAGAGCGAGACCCCGTCTCTACTAAAAATAGAAACAAATTATCTGGCCAACTAAAATATATATAGAAAAAATTAGCTGGGCATGGTGGCACATGCCTGTAGTCCCAGCTACTCGGGAGGCTGACGCAGTAGGATCGCTGAAGCCCAGGAGGAGTTGGAGGTTGCTGTGAGCTAGGCTGACGCCACGGCACTCACTCTAGGCCCGGGCAACAGAGCGAGACTCTGTCTTAAAAAAAAAAAAAGTGCGGACAGTAACATCATAAGAATTAGAAACAGCATAAAGGCAGCAAATGGCACACAGACCGAGCTTGTGGTCACAGACCGACCTCGTGGCCATAAAGCTCCGGGGGGTAGCAGGGATTTGAAAGTGTCCCCAAGTCCAACGGGCTTTTGCTCTATCTCAGGAACTCCTGCCCCACGAATCGTAAATGTTCCCACATGTAAACACGAACACTCCCGGAAGCCACTTGGAAAGCCTGGAAAATCACCAGCTGCCTCCAAACCACTGCATGCGTTCCAGGAGACGGGGAGGCAGTGAGACAGGTGTCCCGACGGCCGAGACGCACGGGCACCGCACACCCTTCCACCCGGAACAGAACCATTGGTCTCCATGGCAGGGCTATTAGGACTAAGATATTCTAAGGGGTGATCACACCTCAGGGAGAAAAAAGCCACAAAACTGTAACTGAGATCTCTGCCCAAGGTCTCTAAAACAGAGAAAGGAAGATACTAGAATTTTTGCTTCTGTTGCTGAAAATATATTTCAACACACACACACAGTTATCATTGGCTGAATAAATGGGAAAATGAAAGGAGAAATCTGTTGGCAGGAGGCGAGCTTCACCTGCCCGGAGGAATCAGACCCATGAAATCTATTTCCAGCTGTCCTCCCTGGTCTCCGAGGCCCTGTCTCCAACCTTCTACATTCTGAACACCAAGACTGTCTGCCTGGGCTACAGAAAACACATGTGACATGAGCAGCCCCTTGCCTGTAGGCAGGGCACTGTTCCCAGATGCAAAACCTCATCTCCACGTTCTGGTGCAAACTGCTGGGATCTTTCCCAGCTGGACCAACGTGCGCTGTGATTCCCGCTGGAATGCCAAGTGCCAGTGATGAATTGGACTCGGTTATATGACACAGCTCAACCGCTACGTGCCTTGGTGTGTTAAAAATGACAAAAGTCAACTGAAGAGACCCAGTTCCAAAGGCATGCAGGCTACATGCAAGAAGAAGTCAAACCAGTTGGAAAAAAACAGAATTTCATAATAATTCTGAATTCTACAATTCAAACTTTCTGCCTTAGGGATTCAACATTCTTAAGCCTACAGTGATCAAAACGCAGAGGTGATTTCTGCCTGGTAGCCAGACAAGCAGTAGAGCACAGTAATTAAGAATATGAATTGAGGTCAAACTAGACAAGTTCAAATTCAAATCTAACTACAGCTATATGACCCTGAGTGGAATATTTAAACTCTGTAACTTAGTTTTTAAAAAGGGAGGGTGGCATGCCATCTGCTCATAGATGTTCCCATTAGAGTTAAATGAACTCATTGTCTGTAAGATGCCTGGTTAGTAATTGGCAAGGACCTCTTATTTTGTTCATGAGATGTTAATCCTGATTCCAAGCAAGAACGAAAAGCAGTTTGTTAAGAACATTTCATCAAGTAGACACTGTCGATTCTTCTGAAAATTCTGAATGCTGGAGAGCAAAAAGGCACGTGATGGTGCCAGACCAGAGAAATGTGTGAGGCAGGTGTGAAAATGCATCTCTGACTTACCCCTAAGACCCCGAAGCGTTCGGCCAGGCTCCAGCCACAGAGAAAGTCAATTTCAAACTTGTGGTTCAGAATCACGATGGCATTCTCCTTCCCGTACTTGGCGTAGGCCTGGGGGTCTGTGTAGAGGGTGCACTCCGTGCCCGACCACCACTCCAGCAGCATCACCAGCTCTGGAAGGAACCACAACAGACATTTATTCATGCATCCTTCATCCTCTGGGCCACCCTGGGAGAGAACTCTGCCCACCAAGCTGGGGGAAAAAGCAACTTCTAGGGGTGAAGTTCTGGACCACTTCAGCCTAGACCCCAGTCCATGAAAGGGTTCAGAAGCAGAAGAGGAAATGAGAACAACTCCACAACATCCTCCAGGGAAGGAGAAGAGGATGTTTTGAGAAGGCAAATGACGTACACTTCTTGATTAAGTACCCTGGGGGAAAATCAATCAGAAAGCCCGAGTCCATCACAAATCTGTGCCCTTGAGTTTGCAGAGCTCCGAAGGGCGGCATGAGACGATGCATGGAATGCTTAATAGCCTGGGAAGTGACTGACTGTGAAACGTATACACTCCATCAAAGAACACTAAATACCCCGCTTTCTTTCCCTCTCATGACACCCAGGGCACCAGGAGTGAAGGAGAACCGAGCTTCTGCGGCAGGAGTCCCGGCACCTGAAGGCCAAGGGGAGATTAGTGTCGCCACGACTAGGCCTAAAGAAAACTACTAACTGTTCTCTGCAGGGGCTTGTGAGAGTGTAAAAGTTCTTTTTTCAGGCAATAATGACCAGTTCCCGATGTAGAAGGCTCAGGGAAAGTTTAAAGGGTAGGAAATGTTCACAAAACTTGTAGAACATTGGTGATTCCATAGCACTCTGAAATGAATTTTTAAAGTTGACAGTGTTGGGCAGGTGGGCGGGTTGTGCGTGAGTCCTCTGCAAAGGTCGTGCCCCTTGTCATCACCAGTTAGTGGGGTACACAGGCGGAGGGCTTCTCCTCTGCCCCATGCCCACCCCACACACATAAAGGCAGGTGGGTCTGCCCTTGACTCCAGCCAAGCCTTGGGTCTCAAAGGCTCCAGTGGCTGCTCTCGGAAACCCTTCTTCTCTTCGAGGCTGGGGCTTGCGGTAGAGACCAGAACCCTCTCGAAGGCGCCACCAGTCTGGCTTCTGTGGGACTCGGGGCAAGTTAACCGCACAGTGCCGCACGGTCCTAATCCTTGGAATGGGGTTGCCACGTGGGGTTTTGTGAGAATTAAGGTGTATAACACATAGAAGGTGCTCAGTGCATAGCACATGGTGAGTTCCCAGCAAATCAAAGCTACCGGTATCGTTACAAATGAACAACAACACTCCCCTTCCCTCCACAGAAGTGAACGATAGAAAGTGTCTGCCTATTTCCAGCCCCACAGGGCAGCCCCGACTGAGGGACAAAGGGACAGTTTGTGATCGCCAGGTGGGAAGATGTTCCCATGGCTGCCCTGATTTCTTCCAGGACGCTGGATGGGCAGCGCCAACCCACCCGCTTACCGGCCGAGAAGCAAAGACAAGCACCAAGGCGCCTGCACGCGGAAGTGGTGAGACAACGCTGAACGGTTGCACGCGACTCCCGTCCCCTACGTGCCACGTCACCGAGTGCCTCTCCGTGCAAGGCCAGTTCTCGCCCCTGCCCTGACCCCGGCACCCTCCGCAGCCCTGTCACAGCCCACGGGCACTGGGATGAGACAGTGCTGTCTGGTTCACTAACCCCAGCCGTGACTCCAGTACCCAGCCAGGGCCGGGCACAAGCCGTGTGGTCCCCTAACGTGGGCAAGCGACAAACACCAGACGTGCAGACCGGCTCCCTGCGCTCCCAGGGCTGGCTGCCGGGAGACGGCTGAGCAATCACAAAGCAGCATGCGAGGGAAAGGGGAATGGTCCGCCAACAGAAGGCGCTCGATCCTGCCGGTGGGCTTGGGAGTCGGGCACATCCCGGCTCCGGTCCTGGTGGTGCCACTGTGAGACCTCTAGCTCCTCACCGTGCCCCCATCTGCATGGCAGGCAGAGCAAACGGTTTTGGAGATGCTGAGGGCGTCAGGTAAGACCACGGCTTCATGGCACCGCAGGGTGTGCGTAGCGGGTAACTGGTGAGTGGCCAGCTGGTCACTGTTAAGATTATACCGTGATAACTTTATCACACGCAGGCTCTGAGACCACTGAAGGGGAGAAGGAGGGTGGGGGAGAGACGGGGGGCAGGTGGGGGGTGGGCTACTGTGGTGAGGCCGGGGGAGGCCAGAGTCCCCAGGTCCAGGAGACGTGTGCAGTTAGTGCAGCGGGACCTGCTGCTGGAAGGGCTGAGGAGAGAGGGAGGGAGGAGGGTGCAGAGCAGGTCTTCAGTCTCTGTCCCGAGCAGCTGGGGACAGGACTAGCTGTTCACTGGGCTGGGAAGCCTGGGGGAGGGGCAGGGGCAGAGGAGGGGACCTGGAGTTTGGGTTTGGACACGACCGGCTCTGTGCAGCCCTGGCCCCCTCAGCGCCTGCTTGGCCTCCCCTCCCTCATCCGTCATCCTCCGATCGTCCCATCTGTCCTCACTTCCTCCTGGCTCCGTGGCCACCTTCATTTCTCTCCTGAACCCGCCGACACAGCTCCTCCAACATGCCCCCAGTCAGGCCTCAGGGACGATGTACTTGCCAGGTTTCCACCCGGCTGGGCACTTGGCACGACTGGAAATCTGACTACGATGGGCCTTGAAGCCACGAGAACGTAGCGTTAGCAAAGCACCAGACCACACACTCTGAACACCACCTGCCCGGCCCACAGGGAGGTGAGGCAGCCCTGCCGTGGAGGGGTTCCGGGACTCACATCAACGCACCAAGCCTCTACATCTACTTCTGGTCCCCAGTGAGTCAGGGGAGGGAGGCACGGACCAAACACCCCCTGCAACAAGGGCTCACACACCCAGGGCTCTTCTGCAAGTCCATGGCAATTAAAAAGAAAGCAGGGTGTGGGGGGTGTCTGTTCTAAATTAAGGGAGACTTCAGAGATGTACCAACTAAATTCGATGTGTGGGCCCTATTTAAATTCCTGAGTTAAACACTCCAAATATAAAAAAGAATAAAAAAGTTTGAGAACTGGATATATCTGAATATAGGTGGTATTATGTGATATTAAGAAAATACTATTAATTTCAAATGTTGTGGTAATGACATTGTGGCTATGTTTTTAAGATGTCCTTATTCTTTGTAAAACACATGGCATGATACTTTGGAGTGACATTGCATGACATACAGTGTCTGGAATTTACTTTATAAATTTCTATCAATTGATCAATTAATAATTCAATAACTGCCAGTCTGATGAAATATTTAAAGTTAAATCCAGATGCTGTGACTACGGAAAATCCTTATGCTATTCTCCCTACTCTTACATAGAATTTAAGTTTTTCATAATAAAAATGGTAAAGGAAACAAATTCCATCTTCCACGGATGACTAAGTTCGGAAGCAACGCGCTGGCAGCAGAGGGGCCCCCTGAAAGTCCCCCATTGCTGCCTCAGGGCAGCAAGGACAGAGACGCAGACAAAACTCAGGTACAAATATTCACCTGTAAAATGCAGACCAAGGGCATGCATGGGTTTCCTTTTTCTTTAATTTCTGAAACTGATGAAGATTAAAGTGCAATTTGAAAATAGTTTACATTTCAATGGCAAGGTCCAAAGTTCCCGAAGTGTAAAAGTATCACTTTTCTGTCCTCCCTTTGCTCACCGCGTGGAGCACTGAGAAATTCTCAAAATCTTCCATTGTTCCCACCGTGGCCAGGGAGAGTTTCGTGGCCTCGTCTTGGCCACGGGGGAGTCAGGCCCCAGAAGTGGGAGTCCTGGCCCCCCTACTTCTTTGCAGAGTGACTTTGGGGTGCTCTCCTAATGTCTAATGTGAAGGCACTCACGCTTCGTGGGAGTTAGTTGGAGTCTGATTACAATGAGAACATGTCAAATTTCTTAGCCTTCAAAACTGGGGACCAGACTCTGGAATGTGGTCACTCATCCCAGGTCCAGCCAGCCTGTGGGAGACTCTGCCAGCCTGCGCCAGCCCCCGCTGTCTGCTGGGGGTACACTACCAACAGCCACGCAGTGGGTTTCCTAGGGTCACTCATGGGTCATCTGTGCCAGGCCCACGGCCCCCAGCTGTCCACCACCCGCTTCTGTGTCCCTGCCACCAGCCACGCTTCCATTTGCAGTGTCGCCTCATCGTCCCTTGATGGCTTCTGTCTGGTCTCTCGCTCCAAGGTCCCCACCCCTCACCCGATCCTGTGCCACCTTCACGCTGTTGAACACCTTCCTTGGCTCCGCACCATCGCTCAGCCAGCCCTGGCTCCTTGGCCACCGTGTCCCTCCTCCAGGTCTTTCCACGACGTGTCCCGAGCTAGAGTCAAGTGGAAGCACGTGCTTTCCTGGAACTACCCAGAATCCTCTGTACCTACCCCAAGCTTTGGCCTCTTGCTCAAGCTCTTCTCTTGGCCTGAGAGTTCCTTCCTTTCTACAGGATGTCCGGCTCTTTCCTGTCTTCCAGTGTCAGCTCAAAGAAGCTCACACTCCCCACCCCTCGCCTCAGCAGAAGCCACCTCTCTGCTCAACTCTCTGAAATCCCCCGAGGGACACAGCCTGGTACTTTGAAGTTGGACCTCAATTTACATTCTATTCCGTTATTTACCCCCTTACGGCACTGACATGTTACTTCACTTCCCTGCGTTCAGTTTCTCTGTAAACAGGGAATACTAGCCTGTCACTCACAGAAGCGTCGTGAGCAACACAAGCCAACCAGAGCACGCAAAGGACCGCGAGTGGCAGCGTCGCTGCTCCGTCGCTTCCTCCCGGCCTCCACCTCTCACGCCCGCTCTCTTGCTCACATTCTAGTCCGAGGCATGTTTTCTTTTGTTCTGTTTTCTCGAGGACGGCACAGGCCTAAAGTCTATTTGAAATTTTTTTTTTATTTTAAAAGCAACCTTAAGAAATTACTAGTATTTTTAGGAAACCTGAAAGTCTACATAAGATAAATACCTGCTCTAAATTTCCATCTGTTAAATGTCTCCTCTCACCTTCCCCTCACTGAAATATAATCAGGCTTATTTTCATAATTCAAATTCATTACTCACTGAGAAATATGTGCATATTAAAATGCGGTTTTAATACACATAAATATTTAATGAAATGCCATATATTATAATTTTGAAAAGGATAAAAAATTAAGATGCTAAAATATACACAACTGCCAAAATAATTTTGGAGGACAGAAGTATAAAGGAGAAACTCCCCTGGAATTGTTTTTTAAAAAACATTTTCTTCACGTGAGACATCACTTCCTTAGCTCAGCCTGGGAGGCCGTAAGGATATTGGATTTTGTGTCTTTTCTCATACAGGACCAACTTGTTCAGAAGAGCAACTCGTGATTATCGAGAAGGTGTGAGTTGGATACTTTCCCTCAGGCCTGCTCTGTATGAAGTCGCTGGTCGCTCTGAGGTCCCATCCCCACATCCGTTGTTCCACGTGAAACTTCCTACTAGTGTTTTGGACAAGGCACTGTTCTGTCCCTGCTACAGTTACTGGATAGAACACAGTTAAACTGTGTGCAGTTACATTTGAATTTCAGATAAACGACAAATTATCTTTGAGCACGAGTACATCCCATGCAATACCAAATGGAAGCCCTACTGAATTATGAGCCAGGGAATATTCGGGATATGTACTAAAGAATTATTTGTTATTTATCTGAGGTTTAAACTTCACTGGGTGTCCGAAGTTTTGTTTGTTAACTCTGGTGATTTGAGTTCTTATCAACCCAGCAGCAGCCACGGGCACAAGCACTGGTGTGGCACCAGGAAGGCGGCCGGGGGGTGAACTGACAGTTGCACCCCAGGGTCCAACAGCCAGCAACGGCCGAATGGGCTTCCATGCACCTCCTTTCGTGTAGCCCTGAGAGCCTCCTAGTGTGATGGGCATCACGCCCCATCTTACAAATGACAAATGGAAGACGGGTGGCTTTCCCAAGGTCACGCAGATCCTGGGGAGCAGAATCACTATGCTGGGGGCACAGCCTTTCCACTCTGCTGCACTCGGGCACATGCAGAACACGTGTTTCTTAGAATCGTAACAATTTTTACATAATGAATCTGTGCTTTAATTATATCCCAATCTTTCAAAGGTCTCTGAGAAGTCATTTCACCAAGGCTTATCTGAGCTTTATCTAATCAAGTTACAAAGCCGGTGAGTGCCCACACGACTGTGTTGCTGAGCCCCGACAGCTGGGCGCCTTGGGAAGACCAAGGCCAAGAACTAGAAGGTGTTTCCATCTGTGGACTGTCCTAAGTCCTCCCCCTCTAGATCCTGTGGTGACGCCTAATGACAGTGTGCTGAGCCCAAGGTGGCTGATGGCAGCTGCACTAGCACTGGGTGCCCTGGAGGGTGAGGTCAAAGGCTCAGCGCAGTGGGAGGGGTCCAGCTCTCCAAGTCCCCCGGCTGCCCCGTCAGCCTCTCCCTCCCGTGCCCTGTCGACCCCAGCCCCCTTCACCATCCCCACCCACCGCACTCCACACCCTTCTCACCTCCACCCAAAAAGGGCCAAATGCCAACCTTAAGTACAGTTGCGATTGTTTTTGTTTTCACTAAAGCACTGTATGTTGTGCGGGCCTTGGGTGCTCTAGTCTATCAGTTCTGAGACGCTCATTTGATCACTTATTAAACATGCTGAAATTAGGATGCATCTTACTATTGATGGAGTCCCTAAGTTTAACTGGAGGATTTCTTTTCTTTTCCTAGAGGTACATGATAAAGATGCACCTTACAATTAATGACATCTTAGATTCTATGAAAATACAGGAAGTAAAACAAAACTGGGTGACCTTACCAAGCTGACGTCATTTAGACAAGTTGGGTCTCAAATGTGACCATGTTTTGGGAAGTGCCAGAGCCTGGGGAGGGAGGGATGAACAGGGGAGTGCGGGGATTTTTAGGGTAGTGGAACTCAGTGGGTACATGACATTATGCATTTGTCACAGCCTGTAGAATGTACAATGCAAAGAGTGAACCCTAATGTAAACTGCTAGCGAGTAATGCTGTATCAATATTGGTTCATCAATTGTAGCAAACAAAAAAAAAGTGCCCAGATGTTAATGCTGGAAGTGTTAAAAATATTTTATCCTGTGTTTTTAGGTGCTTATAGAAGAAGGATTGGGCAAAACAACCTAAGCTGCCATATTGTTGAAAATGAAAGTCAATTATGTTTTAAGGTAGTTAATTTTTCTAAGCCTTAATTTCTCCATACGTAAAAGAGGGATAGTAATCATTGTCTACAGCTGTTCTGTCCACTGTGGGCACTGCTGGCCACACGTGGCCATGAAGCATTTGGAACGTGGCTAGTCCAAGTTGAAATATGCTGTACATGTAAAATACACACTGGATTTTGCAGATTTAGAACAAAAGAGAGAATACAAACATCTTATTTTTTAAATAATGGATATACTTTGAAATGACAATATTTTGAATGGATTGTGTTAAGATATATTACTAAAATTAATTTTACTTATCTCTTTATATATTTTTAATGTGGCTACCAGAAAACTTGAAACTATACATACGGTTCTCATCATAGCTCTAATGAACAGCCCTGATCTAAAAGACAAAATGGAAGCTTCTTGGCAATGTTCTCATGACCCCTTATGAGCCACTCCTGTCCCCTTTCCCAGCCTCACGGCCAGACTTGGTCACCATCCTTGGTAGAGAGCGTGTGTGTGTCTGGTTCCTCCACAGACTGCTACTTGAGGGAGGAAACTTAATTTGCTCATCTTTATGATACCAGACTTGGTGCCTGCTACATAGCAGATGCTCTATAAACATTTGACAAATTAATGAATAAGATAGTTTCCATGGATAATCAGACACACTTATCTCTTAGGAACACCTCTCCATACTTCTAGCTCCTCCAGGAGGGATCTTTCCTGGGAGAATTCCTGCCCTCCCTGCACCCCTCTCTCCCTTGCCCCCGGAGAGGAGTGATGGGCATGACTGGTACACTCGGGAAGGTTTCACGGGCATTCTCGGCTTGGTTCTGCACTTCTTCAGGTGTGAACCCGGCCGGCCCCAGAACTGTTCTCCTTGACCTTGGGTGGCTGCCTGGGGCTGGTGGGCAGAGCTGCCCATCTGGGGTTTGGTTAGGAGGCCCACTGCACACAAAGCTGTAATCTCAAGTAGAGGCTCTATCAGCAGTAAAGGAAATATTTTGGCCACCATCTTCCACGCCTTTGCTTAATTTTCAATTTATTCAGAAAAACAACTGTGTACTATTTATTGGGACTCTCTTGGAGACAGAAACATTAAATACAAAACTGAATGTATTCTTCTTTTCTCCAAAATAATATAATGCAATTTAATTTAACCACATCAGAAATATTATTCAGAATTTGAAGCAAATTTCCCAGTTGACCCAAAGCCAGACTGAAGGGTAATTCAAGGTGAGAAACTGGCTACTATGTTCAGGGTGAGAGTCTAGCTTTCCCTTCCCGGTGGCAGTCTTCCCAAATAAAGGGGGAAAAAAGCAATTACTCAGGGAAGACAAGCCCTGCAGGATAAATGGACAGGGATACAAATGGACCCTTTCAAGCAAGCACTCCTCACGTGGCGTGGTCTGCAATGAATACACGGTCGTTCCAAGCTTTAACGCCATCTAGAAACGCAGCAATTTCACGACTGTCAGAGTTAGCAGCTAGTGCAGTAGCCAGTCCTCCCTGAAAGCCCACAGTGCTTCCCAGAGTGCGCTCAGCGCAACAGTTCACTCAGCGCGCTCACGGCGCCTGCAGCGAGAGCATGCTTAAAAAATCCCTTCCAGTGGTCGAACACGCGGGAGAAGAGAACCTTGCCTCAGGCTGGTCCTGCCGCAGTCACCTTCAGCCGGCCTGAGGAAAGAACTCTCGGGGAGCCATTCTCTGTCACGTGCACAGAAACCGGGGGCACTCGGGAGTGCCCCACATGCTCAGGGCCCGCTGACACAGGCACTGACGCTGCCAGTGCTCCTGGCTTTGGCAGGGGTGACGGCCGGCGGGCCAACTCTCCAGCGCTGGGCATCACGGCACGTCTTGAATGTGAACATTCCCTAGGTCCTCCCCAAGCCTACTCCCTCCCAAAGCGTTTGTGTCCGGCTGTCCCCCCGTCACGCAGCTCCCTCTCACAAGGCTTCGCGATCCGTACACCGCCGCACACCTTGGTAGTCAAGAGCTCTTACCGATGTCAGGATTACAGGACTGGCTTAACTCAATCCCCAGACAGGATAATCCTAAGCTCGTTCTTAAACGATCTGGTTCCTCACCTCAGAGTGCGGAGTCCAGGAGAAAAGGAATGCAGCGTTGGGACTGAATGATTTAGGCCTTGGACACCGAGTGCTGACCCTTCACCGACATTTAAAGCAAAGTGAAGAAGAGTTCAGGAACTGGAGAGTCTGGGAGGCTGGAGGGGAGTCAAGGGAAAGGGTGTTCTGGAAGGCAGGGAGGACAGTGTTTGGAAAGGAAGGAGGGAGGCCGCCAGGGCCACAGAGAAGTCACGTCAAATAACACATCGCGCCTGGGTTGGGGGTGATCGAGTCAGTGAGAGGTCGGACTGGGGACAGGGGCAACCTAGGGTCCAGAAAGGTCTGAAGCAATGGTGTGAGGGTGAAGAGTTAAGGGTCATAGTTCAGTATCTTGTGTTAAATCCTAGAAGCAAAGAGAAGAAAAACCGGAAGAATAAGTAGCCAGTTGGATGGCCGGGAGAGTTGTCAGATGGGTCTGCCTCAGCGAGCGGACACTAAGCCGCACTCACCGGGTGCCCGGCGCTGTCCCAGGCACGGCGAGCTCAGCTGCAAGCAAGAGGCAAAGTCTGTTCTCTTAGAACTTCTCGCCTAGCGGAGGGGACGGCGCAGAAGAGCCCGGTGGAGACCACTTCGCAGGAAAGTGACACAAATCCACTTTGCCAGACTCCTTCCCACGGAACCCCAACCCGGCAACACTGTAAAATCAGGTGGTGCCAGCGAGTATTTTAGGAGATTGGTCACTTGGAAAAAAAAGAAATAAACCAATGTCGTCCCCACTGAACTGGTCTCAGAACATTTAGTGTACTCATGGACACTGAGCACCTCCAGAGAGGGACGGGGCATTCAACCCTAAATGCACACACTGGGGTGTTAAAGAACTACTGCCTCACAGAACAGTTGGGGAAATGCTGCTCTAAAGGATTCTTGATGAAGTAAGTACACCTGCTTCTGCTTATTTCTTGAGTTTTATTCCATGCGATCTTCGTAAGTATGTTCAAGATCTAAACCTAGTAGGTTCCTCCTCTGGAGAATCTTCCAGCGACAGCGCCCTCTCCCAACCCCCAGGCTCGCAACACCTGCACCTCTCAGCACCCGGCTTCCCCTCCTCCCGCAGAGCCAGCCTGCTGGGACACACGGCTGGACTCGTGCACCACTCCAGGCGCTCTTGCTTTCCTGTCTCAAACCACCCTGCTTCCTTCTTGGACATTGCTACGCTCCCTGCTGCTCCTAATGTGGAGCTGTCATCCTGCAGCAACTCCTGGAAGGACAGGGACGGGTGGGAAGGCGGGGGAAGGACAGTCTGGGAGGGAGACGCCTGGCCCCAGCCGCTCCCCCTCTCAGGGAGGTCACCCACAGAGGGCACGACTGGGAACGAAATTACTCACCTGAGCTCTAGAGGAAATGTCACCATCAATAATTATTCACTGCTGATTGATTGAAATGTGGTCTTGGCCTCACTGTCAGCAGAAATGACGACCTATGCACAGGGTTTATCCAAACTCTGCAGGCTAGCAACTTGTTGGTTCTATTTTAATACTTTCTCTTTTCAGTCCCTTAGGCACTTTCTATTTCTGTTTCCCCCAACTCCTCCTCCATTTCCTATACTTTGTTCTTTCCACTCTTCTTTTGTTTCATGTTGTTAAATATTTCCCACAACTCTTGCATAATAAAGAACGGAAATGCATTTTTATTGCACTTACTGAAGAGTTTTGTTTCTTATTCTCAATATTAAAAGTGGATAAGCAGAAGATATTTATAGTCTTTCCTAAATATAATAAAACCCTCTAAATTGTACTGCTTGCTTCTACCTAAGTATAATCTTCAAATAATTTTCATTCTTTGGAAAGAGGTTCTCAGCTGAGAGTGATTTTGTGCAAACT
This sequence comes from Lemur catta, assembly GCF_020740605.2. NCBI lineage: Eukaryota > Metazoa > Chordata > Mammalia > Primates > Lemuridae > Lemur > Lemur catta. The sequence continues at coordinate 141,348,764 of NC_059129.1, forward strand.
CTTCTCAGCCCTCGGGGCCATCTGGCAGTGTCTGGAGACATCTTTCATGGTCACAATTTGGGGAGGTGGTTGCTGCTGGCATGAGGGGTAGAGACCGGGGTGCTGCTAAACATCCTACAGTGCACAGAACAGCCTCCCACAACGAAGAATGCCCCAGCCCCAAATGTCAGCACTGCTGCTATTGAGAAATCGTTGCTTCATGGCCACCAAGAGCAAGAAAGATACAGCAGGACTGGATTCTATGTTGAATTCAGATGTGTAACTGCACAGTCCGGGTTTGCAACGTGGCCCCTCCACCCAAGCTACTAGCTGTGAGCCCTTGGACAAGTGAGTTATTTAACTTCACCGTGCCTCAGTTTCCTCGTCTGTAATGGTTGTCATGGGTTTCAATAAGTTCACACACACAAACGACTCGGGAGAGTGCCTGGGACATTTATGCATTCTGGGTTTTTTTCCTTTACATTGACAGAGTATGTGAACATTAGCAGGGAAGCTGACCTAGAACTGACGTGTTTTTTTCAAATGAATACAAGATTACATAGCTTAAGGGAAAATGTCTCGTTTATATTATCCAAGATTCTATGTTTTAAACTCCAGAAAATCCTCAAACCAACATATACCAGAATTACCGCTAATATTGGTTCCTCCTCTGCAGTCCTAGGATTTGTCTTTGAAAGCCAGGGCTCAGTAAGCTTCAGGAGATTGTCTATATTCACTCTAAAGAACATCTGGATATTAATATACTAGACAGGCCTAATAATGCAAGTTTTGAAAGGATTCTAGTTTGTTAATTATAGAGAAATTACAGAAAAATTAATTACCCTCTTAGTGTTTTCTGCACAAATACTACATTACAACGCTGTGCACGAGACTTGCAGAAACATATAAAAACCTTTTCTCTAGAACAGTGACCAACTTCAGCAGCCTTCGTGCGCCATTTCCTTGTCATGTCCACCCCTCCTACGATTCTTTCAGTGTTCAAAGCACAGGCTGACAAGGCCTTGTCCAGGGCTCAAACCACAGGTGGGATCCTTGGCTTGGTCCCAGCCATAGCTGGTGTGACAGTTTCACATCTCTATGTGGCCCAGGTACAGAACCCCATTAGCTAATCACGCACCTCGGGGCTGCTATGAAAGTATTTTGTAGATGTGGTCTCATATATACACATATATGTACACACACACAAACATCGCTTCTTCGGGACTAGACTGATGCTGCCACCCCCACCGTCCCCCTGTGGGTGACAGTGGCAGGCCAAGAATAAAGGAATGAAGCCACATTTGTTGTGACCGTCACTGCAGAAATCACCTGGGGTTACGACCCTCAATGTGACATCAGTTCTTGCATAAAGACTGGGTCTCTCGGCCCTGGAGAACCCCAGCTTGACCCCTGACAGGCTCCCAGAGACCCTCACTCTCCCCTTGAACACTGTCAGCGTGACATGGGGGAGGGGACAGAAGGGACAGAGGGGAGGAAAAGGCACTGAAGAGGGCTTCCAGGGACCTGGCCTTGCCCTGGGCTGAGTCTGCGCAGAAAGGGGAAGGATGAAGCGAGCACAGAGAAGGGAAGGCTTGAGAAATCCCACACTGGTCCTTCAGCTGGGCCCCAGCTGGGGAGACGTAGGACTGTGCGTCACTTCTATGAGAAAATCACAGGGAACAGCGCTCACGAGAGTGCGCGTTTACCTACTTACCACGCACGTGGCATGTGCTCAGTATCGCTGATATTTACATTACAAGCACGGGAGGAATTTATAGGCCAGTAAATTGAACAGAGGGCGCTGTCTGCATTCAGAGAGTTTTACCTTAAATAATATGCCATTTTATCTCTAAATGACTATGGTAAAATCCCAGTTATCTGTGGGAAGACCTGCACTTCCTTCCTTTCCTTCCATGTCCGCCCAGTGTCTGACCAGAGCTGGGCGGGGCAAGGAGGAGGAGAGTGCATGTGTTTGAGCACAGCGGGAGTGCAGCCTGAGCTCATCCTTCCATTTTGGAGAGAATTATCTGCTCTTTTCCTCTCCAACACACGCGTTCATTATGCTGACTAGGTGCACCAGAGGCCCCCCCTTTGCCCTGTGTGAAGAACCAGGGACAAACAAACAACACGTTTGAGTTTACATGAGGACCCAGGGGTTCCCAGAGGATTTGGGTACACTGCCGTCACAGGTAACTCGAGTCTCTCACATGGTCACTCTGTTGGGCCACAATTTCTGAGCTGTCCAAACTCTGAACACAGAAATCCTCCACTGCCTGGCTTCAGAATAGCAGGTCCCAATCCCAGGTTGTGTCAGGGCCAGAACCAAACACACATCTCAGCCCGGGGCCTGGTGAGCACAACGCTGAACAGCCTTCCATGGGCAGCGGCAGGTGAGCTGCAGCTCCTTGCTGGCCCGGCCCCCAGATAACAGCTCAGCCAGGGGGTGGGGCAGCGGGTTGCAAGGGAAACCACGTCCCATTGATCTACTCAGGCTCCTCCGCAATATTGATCCTCAGGTCCTTTCTGGGGAGAATGAGCGGGCAGCGGAGTGGGGACTGGAGGCTTTTCGGGGGAGACTGAATTGAGTACCTAATCAGATAAGGAGAAGGTTAAGAAGTCATTAATGAAAGACGACAATTTTCCCCGGGACTGGATTGATGAGCACCACAGTCTCAGGGGAGATGGTAAAGTCCCAGAAGAAAAGGAAATTACAGGAACCAGCTTACTTTTTTTTTTAAGTTTTATTTTTATTCAAAGAGCACTTCAGGTAAAAAATAGAACACAGAAGTCAGAAAGTCATTTGTAGAAACCAGGAAAGATGGTTTTCTGTTTCTTTTCTTAGTCACTTGTGGTTCAAGGCTGTCACCTAAATTTCCCCACCGCAAGCGGTGCCCGTGAGGCGCAGGACTCTCCAGGGACACGGAGCCCCTGTCCTCTGCAGCGGAGCCGTAGGTCAAGGGGGAGGGGCCTGAGCTTCTGCATTTGTAACAACTCCAGGGTGATGCCCAGGCTGCCAGGGACGGAGGGCCAGGCGAATTTCCCTGCCCCAGTGAGGGCCGGGTCCTGGTCTCGGCTCTGAAAACACATTAGCTCTACTCATTCTCTGCCCAGTCCAAGCGGAAGGCCCCATTTCACAGACAATTAACTACACCTTGGCCATTATTCACCCATAATTCCAATATTCTTACTCGGCATATCTAAGTTCACATACCTTAGCCTGCCATTCCCAGTCCAAGCCATTTAAGACTCATCACGTGTGTTTCCTCCGCCAGGAAGCCCACCTGACCCAGGAAGCCCGGACAAGGAGGCTTTCACACACACACCCAGCACACACTCCCGCAAGCTTATGCGTCATGCCGTGTGCGCTGGTTGTCTATTGCTCTGTAACAAGCACCCCAGAACTTCATGGCTTAAAATACCAATAAACATCTGTCATCTCTGATGGTTTCTGGAGGTCAGGAATTCAGGACTGACTTGGCCAAGCAGTTCTGGTTTGGGGTCCCGTGGGAGGGTGTGGTCAGGACGTCAGCTGGGGCTTGCTGAGGCTGGAAGTTGGTGCCAGCTACTGGCTGTGGGTCTCAACTCCTCTTCTCATGGGCCTGAGCACTGTCTGAGTGCCATCATGCTTGAATGTCATGGTGGTTGGCTTCCTCCAGAATGAGGGGACAGAGAGAACGAGAGAGAGGGAGACACAGAAAGAGAGAGAGAAAGAAAAAGGGAGAGAGAAGGAGGGGGAGAGAGGGAGAGAGAGAGAGGGAGAGAGAGAACCAGGCAGAAGCTGAACTTTTTATGGCCTCACCTTGGTAGTTAAAAAACATCATTTATGTCACTTCATTTAATAGAAGAGAGTCACTAAATCCAGCCTGCACTCAAGAATTAGGGAAATTAGGTTTCATTTTTTGCAAGGAAGACTGTTGAAGACATTTAAAAATTACCATCCTCAACTGAGTGTATTTTCCAAAGATGGCTGCAACAACATTGCATATTGTTCTCCTAGAACACAGCCACTCCCCCATTAAAGGCAGAATCAAATTCCCCTTCTCTTGATCTAAGAGGGCTACTAACTTGCTTGTAACCAGGATGATGTGGCAGAAAAAATTTGTGACTTTCCAGGCAAGGTCATAAAAGCCAGTGTACTTTCTGCCCCGTGGGTGGGGACCATTCACCTTTGGAGCCCTGAACTACTAGCTAGGAAATCCTGCCACCTGGGGCTGTCATGCCATGAGGAAGCCCCGGCTACATAGCTAGGTTGCTCCAGTTGATAGCCCCGGTTGAGGTCCCAGCCAACAGCTGACATCAACTGCCAGACCTGTGAGTAAAGACACCTCCCTGCCCTCCCATTCCTGCCCCCAGCTCTGCAGTCCCCCCGCTGAGAACCAGGTGTCCTGAAGCAGAGTCTAGGCATTCCCCCAGGCCCTGGTCAGATTCCTGACCCACAGAATCCATAGGTACAAGGGAATGGTTGTTTTAAGCCACTAAGTTTTGGGGTTGTTACACAGCATTTAGTAGCTGGAACACACACTGCATTATAACTGTCTACTGTGGTCTCTCTCTCCTCCATTGGACTGTGAGACTGTGTGTAAGTATTCTAGGGCACAGGGCTGTGTCTCACTCATTGTTATAAAGCCAGCACCCAGCATGGTGCTTGGCATGTAATATATGCCCAACAAATGTTTGTTCAATAAATAATAAAGGAATAAGAGTACATGGAATTTTGCTGGGAGAGTTCTTTGTCTATAACAGAATTTGTAAGACCCACTGGTTTTGAAGTCCTGTGCTAGAGTTACTGCTGTCTACCTACCCAGGTTGGTGTACACACCATCTCTCCACCCCATATAGAGCTTTTCGTTTGTTTGTTTAATTTTCACCCTGCCCTTCTTTTGACCTTCTAAATTCACACTGAAAACATTTAATCAGGGACTCTTCCTGCTACTACACAAAGACTTGAATACCATTCATGTAAAAAATGGTAATAATGATCATAAAAACGGTTGTCACCTCAGAGCCAAAGATGCTCACGTGTATTGTTGATTCCAGGTTGTTAAATGTTTAAAAACAATTTTAGACTCTTGAGTTGACTCTACTTTCTCAACTCTAAATACACAGTCAGGAATATATATATATTTTAAAAACTTAAATTTTTCTCAGTGTGGCTCAGAGAAGTTGAATGCATTTAATCTTCGCATTCACAGTGTATACAAAGAGGATTGTGAGTTTATTAAACATTTTGTCTATCTTTCTATATAAATACAGGATATATATTAAAAATGTCTGAAATTTGAGGCAATGGTCTCTAAGTCAGTTCAGACAAAGTTTCAATCACTGCATTGTCAAAATGTTCTTTAATTGGTCCAGTGCCTAAACTTATTATATTGGACTTAATAGCAATGAATGCCTCCAATGTAATATTCATACAGCCAATTCTATAACCAGCTCCAGCTTTCAGTTACTACTTAATCTCCCACCACAAGTCTCCCTTTCAGCTATATTTATCCTTCAGCTGAAGACAATTATCTAGAAACCGCGCTCAATTCTTATTATCTCATTATCTCATGATTAAGTTTAACTCTCCCAAATTTTACAAATGCTAATTAAATCTTAAAAGGCAAACAAAATGTCAATCAAAACTGATCTATAGTTGTTTGTCATCAGCAGCTGTAAAAAAAAAAAATTGTTCCCTCAAATTCAAAGAGCGCAAGTGCTGCAGTGCTGAGCGCAGTAGGTACCTACTCCGACGTGGTTGGGAGCAGAGGCAGGAACCTTTTTCCCTCAGAATTAAACTCACATTTTCAGTGAAGCAACGCTTTGAACGATTCTTTATTCCTGTTTCTCTGTCATACTACTTTGTGATTATGACCCAGTCAGCCATAAGAATAATTTCAGTTGTGGTTTTAAAAAAAGAGGTAGGATTACCCCCAAATTAGAAAGTTAACAAATTTAAAAATAAACCTGGTATGAGCAACGACAGGGCACTGTTGATCAGAAAGCAGGGAGAGACGGGGGCTCCCGCTGCTGACGCATCGGCCGCCTGTCTGGGCCGCGCAGTGGGGAGTCCCAGCAGCACAGCAGGGCGGCCGCTCAGACTGGAGGAGTGGTTCACCCGCACCGCGATCCTACAACGCCTGCCTCCTGCCTGCCCCACCAGACGTGGGCAGGGGTGTCCACCGCCCACAGGGCCCTGTGCCCGCCACTCTGCAGGCTGGCTCAGAGGAACCCAGGCAGTGAAGCCCCGCGCTGAGAACCAACCCAAAGCGGGGCACCGGCAGCCACAGGCTCCTGTCCCCGCACTTCCCGACGCTGAGGTCAGAGCATCCTCTTCCTGCGTAGATGCTGGGCACTAACTCAGGCGGTATCAAGAATGACCAAGAGGGACACTTTAAGGTCAAAAGCCTGAAAGAGCAGCTCCTCCCAGCCAGAGACGGCAGAGGCACATCAAGAGCCCCTCCCATCGGCAACTTATAATGTGTTTATTTCTACTCAGATGTCTCCAACTACCATGGAAAATCAACCAGATAAATATCTACTTTTAAAGCGAGAGGCAATAGCATTTTCAGGGGGTGGGGGCACGGGGGAGGAAGGCAGCATTAAATTTCCTACTGGATGATCACAAAAAATCAAAACATCAGGTTGAAGGTAAATTGATTTTGAGAAATGCAGTAGAGGAAAAAAGCTACTATAAGAGTTGAAATTACAATAACAGCAACAAACATGCTAACATAAAACCCTTTTTGGTCTTCTTTTCAGAGTTGTTTCTTCTAACATAGAACATTAAAATAGTTCTTCTTCTAGACTTCTGGTTCTGTGATAAGATGGAGTAGACACACTTCTTCCACTAAGTACAGCTAAAAACCTTGGACATTACATACAAGATGAACATAAGAAGGCTCTGAAAGGTAGGGAGAAGACAGCAAACATCTGGGGACCACCTTGGGATCTGAGGGACAGTATGGCGGCAGTTCCCCGTGCTCATGTGTTTTTCACATACCCCAGCCTGAGTGCTGCTGATGCCGGCAACATGGACAGGCCAGCAGGACACACACAAAAGCCCCAAGAAAAGTTTTCTCTCTCTCTAAAGAGCCAGGAAAGGAGAAGTCTAGCAAGACAGAAAACTTCTAGATAATAACTGCCTGACTCCAACCAAATGTTGTGGAAAACCGTGGTCCCACCCGAATCCCCAGCAGCACAGGCCCAGTGGGGAACTTAGGCTTTCCGGCTGCAGTGAGGAACACTCCTCCCAACTCCCACCCACTGGTTGGTGTCAGAGAAGTCCGAGTGGGGAGCTGGAACTTTCCCCATCCTCCACTGGTAATGAGACCCCCCCGACCATAACAAAGTACTTCTCCCCTCCCAGCCAGAGTGGTGTCAGAGGGGCCTGACGGGGAGTCTGAGCTCTCACCTGTACCCAGCAGTAACGAGACACCCTCACCCTCCCAGGCGTCTGTGAACACAGCGTGGGAGACCTGGACCCTCCCTGTCACCTGGCAGTAACAAGGTGGTACCCCTTTGCCCTAGCGATGCAGCGTCAGAGGAAACCTACTAAAACAGGTTTGAATAAGATCCAGTCTCATAACTTAATAGCCAAAATGTCCAGGATACAATGGAAAAATCACTCAACATACCAAGAGTAGGAAAAATCTCCACTTGAGTAAGACAATTGATATATGCCAGCCCTGAGATCACACAGACATTGACATGATCTAACGAGAATTTTTAAATGGCCATCATAAAAATGCTACAACAAGCGATTACAAACACACTTGACACAATAAAAAATCTTGAAAAATAAGCAGAAGAACCAAATGGAAATTTTGGAACCAAACAAGCAATTAACTAAAATAAGAAACTCAATGGATGGGCCCAACAGAAGGGAGGGGACAGAGGAGAGGACCAGTGAACTCAAGGATACAAGAGGAACGAGCCACTCTGAACAAGAGAAAATGGGCTGAAACAGTCCCAGTTACTGGATGGAACGCTCCACTCTACATCCTGGGGCTATTTCCAATGCAGATGTGAATTAAAGAGTCTTGAGTCTCTACCAGATCTTTGAAGACAGAGTTGATCTGTTCTGCAGAGAATGGACAAGGAATTAGTGACTCTAGAAATCCTCTGGAGGTAAAATTGCTATGACGACTTTTGCTGCTTAAAAGCAGTAATGAAGAGATAAGAGCTCCTTCCGACCCCACCTGGCTCCCTGCCAGTACCAGCGTCCTGCCTAACCCTAAGGCGGGTCTGTGAGTAAACAAACCTCCCGAGTCCGGTGACCAGTCTCCAGGGATTTTTGGTACCAGCTGTCATGCAAGGCGCTGGGCTGTGTTGTGAGGATGCTATGAAGCTGGGTAAACACATTTAGTAGGAAGATAAAACGAGTGTAATGCAAGGAAACTATGCTTTCAACAAATACTAACTAGTGCCTGCGGGTGTGAAGCACCCTCAACAGAGATCCCTGTCACAAGCTCAAACTCCAGTGAAGTGGGGACATTCAGGAGGTAGAGACAGATGACAACAAGCAACCACCATAAAAATGAATAAATACATATATTAGAAAGTGACATTCCGACACCAATTGAGTATCAGACTGAGGTGGGGGGAGGGGATGGGGGTATGACTACATGGTGAGTGCAATACGCACCGTCTGGGGAGTGGACACGCTTGAAGCTCTGACTCGGGGGGATGGGCGGGACATGGGCAATATATATAACCTGAACTTTTGTACCCCCATAATAAGCTGAAATAAAAAAAAAAAGAGAAAGTGACATTTCTCTGGCGTGAGGAGGATGGGGATGGAACGGAGGGAGGTGGGGTACTGGGCAGGGAGATGAGAAGTCACTGGGAATCAGAGTCAGTGACCCAGTGGCAGAGAAAAAAAAGTCCTCGAACAAGCAAGCGGTTGAAGGGGGAGGGATGGACCCGAGCAGCAGGCTAAAGAAGTGGTGACAGTGGTGTGCCCCAGCCAGGGTGGGAGACAGTTCCTTGACTAGGAGCTCCAGGCTTGGACGGATAGATTCAGATTGTCCAGGACACGCCCTGAAGACGGCTACCGTGTACATTCCTAGGAGAGGAGATGGCGAGAGCTGAGAGAGACAGCAACAGTCACTTCCAAGGCTCTGACCCCCACCTCCCACTCCTGCTAGTCTTGCTGAAACAAGGCTAGGCTGAGTTCCAATTCTAATAAGAAAGAAACTGTCAGCATTAGTTTAAAACACAGATTTTCTGAAAACCAAGTATGTATTTTAAATTTGTTTTTTTTTTTCTGTGAACATTAGCTACCAAGAAAAACACTGCAGTACTAAAAGTAACCACACAGTATTGAAAGAAATCTCTCCAGATGCCTCCTATGTGGAGCTCACTTTACAACATGCTCTCGTATGTTTATCGTGTTTCCAGCCTTGGCAATACTTCCCTTCTGTTCCCACCCTGAACTCCTTTTGTTCTCAACAGTTCAATGAAACACACACACACACACACACACACACACACACACACTCATGTGTGCAAATGCACACAGCCCAGCCTCGACATCTACAGGTTTGTTTTTTCCCCATAGTATTCACAAAATTTAAGACAAAACCCAATAAAGCATATAACAACCCCTATCTCTTTTGGTCACATTTGAATTCACTTAACCATAACAGAAAATGCTTACATTGAGCAACTTGGTTGAAAAAATAATGATCATTTATCATTTAGATTTTGAAGATTCATAACTATAGAAAATAAAACTAAGAAAAAAATGTAAAAGAAATATAATAGTTTTCAAAAGAAAATTAATATTTGGTGCTGGTTGATTTCAATAAAGAATTCTTTCCAAAGTATTTACATAAGGCATGGTAACACTTAATTTTGAATTCCATCCATTCATAATTTGTAACAATTCAAAAAGAAGCCAGGATGAAATGTATAGCTGCCTAATGGGACAGGACTGTCAATAATCAGATGAAACAGTGTAATCAAAACTACCACTGGGGGACAGAAGCAAAGTGGGAGAACCCACACTGCAGAGAGTCCCCAAAACTATCGTCACAACCTCATGTTAATTACTGGGGAAAATGCACTCACTTCAAGCCAGGCAGGCTGGCACTGGCAATGCAAGTGCAAACCACATGGGAGAAGCTGGGTTGCCCTGAAACCAGCCCGGTGGTAAGTGATCAGATACTACTGTGGGGCTGGAATGAGGGCGTTCCTCATCAAAGTGGACCTGTGACCTGTGAAATTAGTTCCCTCCCCCGTGGAACCCCCTGGAGAAGAGCTGAGTCAAAGACTTGCCCAGAGGTGATTGGCTGCTTTCTCTTCTGTCGGGCTTAAATTAATCCATGAGCTCATATCAACTTCTCTAACAGCTTGTGGCACAGTATGTACCCCGGGGCTGGGTAAAAGGGCTTAATTACCACGCATTTATGAGGAAAGCGTTGGGACCATAGAACAGAGGGGTCTGGAAGCACAGGCCAGGACAGACCGGAACTAGGGAGGGCGGGATGGAGCCAGACTCCACATCAGAACCCAACAGGCCCCTAGAGGGCAGAAACCAAGCCTGGGAAATTCCCAGGGGGATCTACACCCAAACGGGCAGGGAACGTGTCCTCATATACCTGCCCAGCTCTTAGAACAGCATGTAGCTTGAGCAGGTGTTCAACAAATGTTTGTTGAGTAAATGCATGAAGTTAATTAAGGCATAAACAAACGAGGGGTCAGAGACCAGACAGGATGTGCTGAAGAACAGAAATACCGGGAGACAGAACAGGGCCAGTGGTGTGTTCAGACTCCAGGGCTGGCACCCAGGAGACAGGCAGAAGCTGGGGACTGTAGCTAAGGCAAGAGCTGAGGGGAATCCCATCCGGGCAGCTCACCCTGGGGCTTTTGTGCAATCTCTGGAGGCAGAAACCACACCCAGCCTGGGCCCTGCCGGTCACTGGGTGTGCTGCCTGCAGTGAGCTGGACACGGAACACAACGGAGATGGGGGGGGGGGGGGCGCAAATCACTTCCTTGGTTTACTAGACGCTTCCCCGTGTGCACTACAAAGGGTCTGTCAGCACCACTTCCGGCTACCCAGGCCTCAGAGGAGCTACCGGAGACTTATTTAATTACCAGGCACTCAGACACACCCGAGAGTGCACAGTGCCTACACTCCGCTGCTAGAACCCTCCCGGGAAAGTGCCTGCAAAAGGACAACAGGAGTGCAGCCATGCCTCACTTAACAATGGGGACACGCTCTGAGAAATACATCGTGGGGGACTTTGGCAATTTCATCGTATGCACACGATAGAGTCCACGCACACACACCTAGATGGTACGGCCTGCTGCTCCCAGGCTCCCAACCTGTACAGCATGTCACCGCACTGAATCCTGCAGGTAGTTGTGACAGTGTAAGTATTTGTGTATCTAAACATAGAAAAGGTACGGCAAAAATGCGATATTATGATCTTAGGGGACCACCGTTGTAAATGTGGTCTATGGACCGAAAAATCAATGTGTTGCATGACTGTGTTTCCAAACCATGCCTTTGTCAGCTTCCAGTCCTCCTCTGCCAGCTCTCCGTAGAGAGGGCAGAGGTAAAGGCTACGGGCCTATCTGCAGTGTTGAAAAATCAGCTGACTTCATATCCAGCTTGATAGCAATAGTCTTTCCTTTAGTGAGGCTACCAGCTATGCTCTTTATGTAGTATTAACATTTGAACTGCTGAGTTCAACCCCCAAAGGGACCATCTAGATGCTCCTCATTTCTACAGACCTGAGAACAATTTTAATGCTCACGATTGCATGAGTCTGTAGAGTTTGGCAAGATACATGGGTGATTGTACTTAATTCACAGCCCCACTCCTACATAACTCAGAGCATTGCATTTGTAATTTGATGCCTAGTGTGTAAATGTCTCCACAGAGTTAGGTTTCCACATATCTGTGGGTTGAAAGTGTTTTCATGTCCCAGTGGGCAAATCTGTGCCGGATCACAGGCTCCCTGAGGTCTGGCTCACTCCCCTATTTCCCACACTCTTGAGTTTGCAGAACGTACGCGCACCCCAGCGAACGTGGCCTGACTGACGCACTCTGGTCCCACTCCCAGTATCAAGTCCCGAAATCATGGCCCTTCGCCGCCAGTGTGGTTCTCAGGTCTGTCTCTCTGGCACATATTATAGGCAAAAACCATATTTTAAATATGGTTTTTGAATCTAAAACAGTCTTTTAAAATCTAAACCAGTCTTGTCTTTATATCTCAGAGTCCAGCACATGCTTGAAATACGAAGATCCTTGCAAGAGCTGAGGGGTCTACTCACTTGAGCCACCCAGTAGAATGATCTCCACTACCTCAAAAACCAAAAAAAAACCCCCACAAAATCCAAGGTTCCTACTGATAGCTCACACTCTGAAAGTCCCAACATCACAGTCACCGATCCACTACAATGTCTCCGTTTTGGGTAGATAAGCCCACCCTTTCATTCACCCAGCATGGCCTCTGGATCCATCTCCCAGACTGAGTAGCGTGGACACGAGGGGCTGTCAACCTTCCTCTGCCTCAGCGCTGGAAAGCTGCTCTCTCAACGGCTCCAAGTCCAGTTGACAGGGATTAAAGAAAACAAACAAAAACCGCCCTTCAACTACAGCCAAATGCGCAAGGCTGCCAAGAGCTTGCTTCTGCCCTGACTCGACAAGGCTCCTTCACAGCCCAACAAAGGAGCCTGTGACACTTGCAGACGCAGATACAAGCTGGCGATGTCTCTGTTCAAAGAGCTCTGACCCCACCCTGGGGTCATGGGGTCAGGTGGGACTAACTCAACGGATGACGGAAGCAAAGCGGTGAAGCTGGCAGGCTCTTGGAGGAAGGCAGCAAGGAGGGAGAGACAACAACATCCCCGTCTCTGTCCCCAGCAAATGTCTGCAACCATCTGCAGACAACCCCTGCAACCTCCTTCGTAGATTCTCAGGCTCAGTTTCATGAGTGTAGTGAAACGGCATCCGTGCAATCGTTCCTTCCCACCTCACTCCCTCTGCTCCACTGTGGAAGCTCAAAAAATGCTCAGGCAATGTCTGACCCCACAACACTCTTAGTTCAGGTGATCACCCTCAGCGGTCCCAGCCTCCTGTCTTAACTTCCCCGACTTTCCTTCTGCGACGCCTGGATTCACCTCTGCCCACCTGCTGCTGCTGTTCTCTTGTTGAGCATGTTCTTCACCTTCAGACTTGCCTGTCCTTGCCACAATTTCCTGTTCGGTGGTTCATCACTCTGGCCTGACTCCGCATTCCAGCCGTGAAAGATGAGCAGAGAGAACGAGGTGGGATGCCAGGCAGAGGCGGGTGAGCACAGGGCAGAGACGTGAAGGGACAGGAGAACGCTGTCGTCCTGCTTGGGGCTTGGAGCTGAGCTGGAAGATGCAGCTTCAGGTCATGAACCGGGCCCCAGTCATCTCTGGGTCCCCAGCACCTGAAGCACAGTGCCTGGTATGGGGCAACAGTGGGTGCTCAATACATGCTCATCAAATTGAATTCGAGGGCATTCCATTACTTGAACATGTTTTTTAAAAAGTTGCTGGGTGCCAGGTGGCAGATGCAGCGGGGAGGGCTCTGGTGGAGGCTGCTACTAAAAGCCTGTCACGACTTCCCGGGACAAACAACATAACCAAGCCCAGGAGAAATCCTCTCCCCGCACATCCCGAGGGTCCAATCACACTTGTACTAACCCGGTATGCGGGTGGTGGCGTCTGCCTGCATTTTCTCTCACTACTCATGCTCTGCTCTGGTTGGAGTCGTGGGTATTTAATCTGTTCCTTTCTGTTTAAAGAAGCTGGCTGCTGGTGCACAGGAACGATCCCACATTTGTGAACGTCACGATCACCCTGGTGAAAGGCAGGGGCAATGACTCAGTGCGGCACACTTGGAACCCCAGTGAGAAACACTCACAGCCCAGGAGGAGGACTGGGGGTCCAGCGCCCAGGCACACCCACTGGGGACGGCTCTGGCTCCCACCAGCCCTGCGCACACCAGTGCAGTTCCCGACATCGACAGCGAGGGACTCGCTCTCTCACTAGACTGTGATTGGGTGGAAGGATGGGGTCTCCTCATCACCTCCCAACCCCCCTCCTGGCACAGAGCACAGTGAGGTGCAGACATCTGCAAAGGCCGTCTCAGTGGTCACCCACTGCCCTGAATGCTCTGTGATGGCTGCAGTCCGTGTCTGACCAGCCCAGAGCCCTTTTCTTCTGGTAAGAGAGAGAGCCACATGCTCAGGGGAGGACGCAACCTGGACAAGATACTGCGGAACTCCACCCCCGTCCCACCGACCTGCTGGGAAACGTTTGAGAACCAGTTCTCAGTCCAGGGTAGGAGAAGAAACCCTGATTTATAGCTTTGCCAACTTCCACAGTGTGAATATTCCCACCCTGGTCAATGTCAGTATGAGATCACTGAATGAGAAGTTGGAAGGGACGTGCTATAGCGCACCATGATATAGCATTTCTATCATGCAAATACAACAGTTATCGATAACCTCAGAGCAGAGATAATGGTAACATATAGTTTCGAGTATTTGTTACTTTTGTTTCCTTACACAACATATTACACATTTGTAATGGCTACTTGGTTTTGTGAGCTAACACGCTTCTGCCTTTTGCTTCAGCTGGTGGGGGTCAGCTCCAGGCAGCAGGCATCCTGGCAAACTTGCTCTTCCCCTCCTCTCTCCTCCCCCAGAGTCTGGCTGAAGACATTCCCTTTCTGGAGCCTTCCCTGACTTGTCCGGCCTATAGTAACTCCTTTTTCTCTCTGAAATTCTCTAATACTTAAGTCTCTACTACATTACTTAGGAATTAGCTACACAATCTTATGTCTTCCCGTGTGTGTTATACTGGTTTCGTGGCTGAGACTAGAAGAGTACTCAACACATAGGTGTTGGTTCATTAAATAATTATGATGTGAAAACACTGAAATGCAGTGAACCCACCTGGGTCTTCCCACCCAGAGCAAGCCTGGGACAGGGCTCACTCCAGGCCCCAGAGCGGTCGCCTCTTTCCTTCATTCAACCACTTAGAGAGGGATCCCCGCTTCCGTGCCAGGGCAGTGCGGGCTACCAGCTCCGCAGAGCTCACCCCTAATCGGACACTGCTGCCCCCAGGAGCTCACGCTGTGTCTGCGGGGAGGTGAGCACTGCACGGGGGACAGCGAGGGAAGCACAGGGAGGTGGTGGCTCACCTCTCCAGCGTTTGTGGGGAAGGAGCCACCATGAGTTTTATAAGCCATGAAGGAAGTGTTTCAATGACACTGAGCAGGACTTCAGATTAAGAAACCCGATCCTTTAACAAAACACTGACCATCACCCGTGCGATGCACCTGCCCGAGTGCCTTCTGTGGCACATCGCTTCATTCTCTGCATGTGGCAAGCCCTTCCTTGACTTCTCAGAAAATGACAAGCCTCACACACACGTCACTCTGATGCCGATGACAGGAAAGGGGGCCTCCACCCCCACACGCCCACCAGTAATTCTCCCATCCAGCCAGGTCCCAGCTTGCACGATTGTGCGTCCAGTATGAAAATTACCTCCAAGGACAGTGCTCAGCCAGAAATATGAACCCTCTAAACAAAAACTTAACTTTTCATTTTTTATTACCATTGGATTTATGCAGCTCCTTTCTTTCCACCAAGAAATAACTACTCGCCGAAGCAACACACGTGAAGGTTGTATGTACAAAACACGAGACGGTCAGCTGTTGTGTTTGCTCAGAGCATTCGAAACTAAGACATCGCTGTAGAGTGTCTGTCCAAAGATGCTCCTTATGAACTGGGAAGAGGTGAATTCTTAGGACAGAAAGCAGTATACATATCAAATCGAAACCTGGGGGTACACATTGCCATGACCCCCCACTAGGACTACAGAATGAACGTGCGCTTGTTCTCATTCCAAGGGGGTTAGGCCTAGGGGTCTGTACTTTGACCAAAGTTAGGGTGAACAACATGGCCTGGTTTGCTGGGACTGTCACGATTTTAAAACAGAAAGTCTCACGTGCTTAGTTCGAGGCAAACTGGGAAGGTTGGCGCCCTAAAAACCGTTACCAGGCAAAATGGTTACCACAGGGAGCCTCTTTCTGACATGTTTCCTCACCTCCTGGTCAATTCAAAACATGGTTTTTCTTGCCTAAGGTCTTTGATCCTGTGGTTTTTAACAGAATTTGTTACGTTCATCCCTCTGCCTGTCTGATACCATGCCAACATCTCCCTCCATTCATGCACGAGCAAAATGTTTGAGCTTTACTATCTCTTTGTCTACTCTAGCCTTACTGATTTTCTATCCTACACATCTGAAACAAATCCCTGTTCTTTCGTTAAACACTAACAGTTACCTCATCAAGTCTTCAAAGAGTCGACACGCTCTCATCAGCAGCTGGTACGTGTGCGGCAGCTGCCCAGCAGCCCTCTCTACCCGTGATGGCTCTGGAGCCAGAGAGATTTTCAAGGTCATCCGAACATTTCCTCCATGCACACGGGTGGTTTGAAGAACACACTGCAAACCGTCCCCCTGAACGGTCAACCCAATCCACGTGGAACTCCCAGGGGAAAACACGCTGTTTGCTGAGGCTCCTGGCTCCATCCTGGACGGCTCTAGCATTGGGGACCTTTGTGTGCATCTCTGGTGGCTTTCTGAGGTTCTAAGAATGCCGCGAGTCCCTCTTCCACATGATGTCCCTCAAACGTGTGGACACAGCTGTGACGCCTGTGGCCGTCCCCACAGCCCCCAGCACCTCCTCCCGAGTCCCACTGAGTTCCTGGTCATCCCATCCGCACACTCCCCAGGTTCGCAGAGCTCCCGTTCAGGGCATGCTCGACCCCATCTGCCAGCGTGACCGTCTGACTCCCTGGGGAATAGCTGCAAGATACCTTCCCCTCACGTTCCCAGAGCCCACAGAGCCAAGCCCAGGTGGTTAGGCCGGTGCACGGAGGCCAGAACTGCAGCTCCAGATGCACATAACCGTAGCACCAGGGCACGGTCCCCTCGCCCATGGCCCTAGCGTGGCACGTCCATGTCAAATCTACCCCAAAACAGCACAGAAACTATAAAGGGAGCCGTAGGTATGTTCGAGAATAACTGCTCTCTCTACTCACTGCTTTCCATACCATGTAACTATATATGCTGGGATGGAAGAGGAGGATAGTATATATTCTACCACAGTATGATGAAACACTAGCTATCAAAGCATTTCTAGGATTTTTTTTTTGCAAAAACAAACTGTGGAAGTGAGGAATATTTTTAATCTAACATCTACCCTCCTTTCTGGGGAGGAGAGGACAGGACTGGAGAAGGGAAGCCTCAAAATGCTTGAAAATGCCTCATACTCCATCTGGGCCCAGGATAAACTGAAATACAGGAAAATGTGAAAATTCTTTTTGCCATTAATATTCCCTTTGCTTTGTAGCTTGTTTTTAATGAAAACTATTTCCGCCTTACTTCAAACTGTGCTATTTAAATTCTGTTTCCAGTACACTGAAACCAAAAGCCATAGGCTAAGGCAGTGGTCGTCTAATGTTTTTGATTCTTTTAGAAAAAATTCAATATGTGCCACTAGCACACACAAATTTTACAATTGTAAAAGTCATATTTTATATGATTTATAAAATATTTATCCTCCCCAGGGAGATTGATATGATAAAAGAAATACCAATAGGAGTTCCAAGGTTTTCTTTCTCTCCCCCAGGGACCTGTCAGGTTTGCCCTGGGAATACTGCCCCACTCTGAATACCACACACAACCGTCTTACAAAGTTACAAGACACCAGAGTCAAACTTGCAACCCTCATTCGAAAGCCGTAACTTAAGTCACATGTGAAATTTAATGCTTCCAAAAACAAACGGGCACCTTGGCTGAGCATTTATTTATTTATAAACCATATCAACAGCTAAGACAACTTGCTTTAGGCCAAGCACCCACTCACACAATTCAGGATCACATCTGTGTTCCCAAATTTGCTGTCTCTGTAGTGAGCCCATTTCAAATTTGGCGTGGTCCAACTCCCACTTAAAATGTAATGACCAGGGGTCACAGATCCACAGAAGAACACACACACATACTTAAGACATACAAATGAACTGTTACTCAAAATAAGTAAGGCGTGCTGTAACATAGTTATGTTCTTCTTTTTAAACACTTACAAATCCAGCGTCCTTCCTCACACTATCCTTTGACTGAATCAGCTTCATAGGATGAGACCATTTGGATATTTAATATGCTTCTAACCACACGGGCTGTGAAATCACCTGACGCATTGAGCTAATAACACACGGACGTGATCAGCAGCTCTCAGTCCCCACACCCTTCTCCTTCCCCCGAGTAAACAAAAAGGTGTTGGCAGAGAGGGCTAATTTTGTAACAAGCATCGTGTGGAAAAGCTCAGCAAAGTAAAAACCCAATTCCGAATAAAACCATTTCACTAGGAACTGGGCCAGAGTGCGACAGTGAACAGAAACACTCACTCTGAGCTGAGCAGACGTCTTCCCTGATACTTCAGGATCTAAAAATGCAGGAGCGCCCGGAACAGAGCAGACTGCCTGGGTGACAGGACTTCATCTTGTAATTTTTTTTTTTAATACAAAGCAAAAAGAGGAAGAAAAGACTTGTTGCCCTCTTTTTGGCCAAACAGAGAGCTTGCCAGTACGACAGACGAAATACTGCCCTGCGGGTGGGCAATGCCCACACCTGATTCGTCATGGGTGTCCCTCTCCTGTCACCCGTTAGGCCTTTCTCCAGGTTTGAAGGACAAACCTTTTTATTCTACTTTTCCTAAGCAGATTGCTTTGGTGGTTAGCCAAGCAGCTCTGAAGACAGTGTATTTCAAGAGATGATATAAATGCCAGTTGAACATACTGTGCAAAGAATACAGGTGGCAGAAATGGACGAGTCTCCTTCAGGCACCGAAGCTCTACCCCGCAGCCGGCCTTCCCGAGTGGCATCGCTGCCGGGCCCAGCAGGGCTGCTGCCTCCAGGTGAGGCTTCTGTACAGCGTCCATACAGCTTGTCATCTTCTTCCATGGCCACTGTCACCAGCCCCACTTCAGTCATTTGAGTTCCTGACTGTTAAGAGGTAGGAAAAAGGACGTCTTGGCTTGGTCCACAGATAAAAGCAAGGCATTAGCAGGAAACAGGGAGAGGGAGAGGAGAGAGAAATAAATACGATATTAACACGTGCCATCTCTCACTGACTGGGACTTCACTTTGCGCTTCACCACCACGGTGGAAGAAGCAAAGACTTAGAAAGCAGAGTGTATTTGCTTCCTGAGGCTGCTGTGACAAAGTGCCACAGACTGGGGACCTTAAACAATGGAAACCTATTGTCTCACAGTTCTGGAGTCCAGAAGTCTAAGATCGAGGTGTCAGCAGGGTTGATTCGTTCTGAGGGTGTGAGGGAGGGTCTGTTCCCTCTGTCCGGGCTTTTGGGAGCTTTGGGTCCTCAGGTATTCCTTGGTCTGTAGGTGACATCCTCCTTGTGACTTCACAGCGTCTTCCTCCTGCATGTCTTTCTCTGTGTCCACATGTCTCCTTTTTGTAAGGACACAGTCACACTGGATTGGGCCCTACCCTAGAGACCTTATCTTAAGTTGATCATCTGCAAAGACCCTCTTTCTGAGCAAGCCACATGCATGAGCACAGGGTCAGGACTTCAATCTCTTCTTGGAGTGTGGGCGGGGACACCATTCAGCCCCGAACACCAGCACCCAGTTCTCACAGCCAATCTTCCCTCTGGGTTCTGCTCCACCGAACTACTGCAATATTCGTGATGAGAGTTGACCACCTCAGCACAGGTCCTGGGAGGGCACAGCCTGAAACCTCTTCCCTGGTCCCCACCCAGCCTGGAGGAGGTAGTCAATTGATCAATCAATCAACAAAAGGTTCTGAACGAATTTCACAGTTTATTCCACAAACAGCTCACTGTATATTTCCTACCCCCTTCCTTACGCCATTCCCTGTTTCGTTTTTTTGGTGTTTGGGTTTTATTTTGTATTTTTTTCCAGTCTATAAAATACATGTTCATTGCATAAAATGCAAGACATTCAGAGAATATAAAGACAATTTTAAAAATCATCTCTAATTACAATTCCTAAAAATAGCACTCTAATAAACTTACTTCCAGTCTATATTTATAAAATTGCTATTAGATTGTACCAAGGGTTTTACATCACGCTATTTTTACTTAATATTATACTTGGGATATAACACGGTTTAAGGAAATAATGACCCAGTGGGGTATCTTTCTATAAAAGATTATGTGTGAACAGATTTTCTGCATCAAAAAAAAATTAATAGTTTCTCAAGGCATATTTTGAGAAATGTTGCTCACGGAGAAACAAAAATAAAGTGCTTGGGATTTCTGAGGGATGAATACAGGAGGTCTCTGTGCCCACGACGGGAGCTGCCGCTGGGCACCACCGTGCACACGCGCAGCCTCCTCCAGGCCTGCACGCTGCTTCTCAGCCCCTGCTGACGCCAGCACACGCCCTTTCCTCCTCTTGCCAACATGTCACAACGCCCTCTCATTCCTCAACACCAGGCTCGGATGCTGCGGGGACGTGGCTGCAGCCTACAAAGGACGGAAGGGCTTTCTCCGCACTCCCCGTGCACGTCTAGCCCAGCGGCTGCCCCACGGCCTGGCTGTGCTGTGGCCCCACCAAGAGCAGCAGCTGCATCCCCTGCATCTCTGCGCTCCAAGCGCCTGCCTCCCCAGGAGGTAAGGACACAGTCACACTGGTTTGGGGCCCACACTAGTGACCTCATCTTAAGTTGATCATCTGCAAAGACCCTCAGAAGCAGTTTGCTGAACGCCCCATGAGCGGTGACAGGCATTCTGCGGGGTCACCTCTGGCTGAGATAGCAAATCAGCATGCGCGGGTTTGATCCTAGCAGATGTTTGCTTAACATCGTCCGGGGGTGTTAGAATGAAAACTTGCATGGCATACTGTAGTCGCTTATTTCAAAATGTAGGAGAATCTCAGCTCACCCACTAACTGCTTGGCCTCAGACAAATCATCCGACCTCTCTGAGCCTCAGTTGACTGATCTGCGAAGTGGGGACTTGCCTGCCCATGGCGCGGTTGTGCAGGTAAAGCAGGTGGTGGCTATAAAAGGTTTAGCGCATTGCCTGGCAGACACCTGGTATGTAGTCAACACTGGACGAATTGTGGCAGGTGTAACGATCAGAGCTGAAAATAGCTACCAGTTATGACTGACTTCTCTTGTCATTTCTCCGTAGCCCTGTGGAGTGTCAACTCAGAGGCTGTAGGTTGAGAGCTTGTCATTTACAATCACCAGTTGGACCCTGGCCTCACCTTGGGAGCCTGGGCGGGGCTGGGTGGGGCAGAAGAGTGAGGCTCTGCGCCCACAGACTTTGGGTCCCCGTCTTAGCCCTGCCGCTTCCTGTGTGGCCCTGGGCAAGTCACTGAGACTCTCTGTGCCTAAGTACGCAAACCAGTGCCTGGAACAGTAAGTGCTAAGTATGAGCTAGCGAAGGTCTGTAGGATAAAGGGACGGAATTGGGAGGCCTGATTCCTCTTAGCTTGCACGTGCCGTGATCCTTTCATTTTTCACCATCTACCATTCTGGTATCATTTAAATTCAGACACCTCAGTTCCCTGACTCGATAAAGAATTTTAAGTAAGATCTAAATGAAAGCAATTTCAAGATTGCTTCTGCTACATTCCATTTGGTATGCTGACTCGCTAGCCTGGTATGGTTTTGTTTTTTTAATACTATCCAAAAAGGCTCACTAAGTGAAAAGAAAATGGAACAAGGTCTGTTTTGCCCAAATACGGGACAGACGGCATGGTTCTGTTCTGTTAGTAATGACTGGCGTAACATGCGGCAGGTAGGACTCGTTTTGTAAGATTACGGTGAGGTCTTTAGGAAACCTACTGCAAGCCTCGGGCCCGGGACGGGGGCTGCCGCGGCTTCCCACTGTTTCCCCAGCACCAGGCACACGGTGCCTGGCACGTACTAGTGCTCAGTAATCTTGTCGAGGAAGTCACCAAAAAGCTACTTAGATTCACTGTAGCCTTCTCGTCTCGTGGACCTAGTTATGGATTCTGGGTCATCACCTGGGTCCACGGGGAGATACACCCCTCAGAACCAGAAAACAAAAGAAAGGAGACTGCTCTCGGTCCCCTCCTGAGGGCACCCCCGAGACTGAGGGGCCTCCCGAGGTGACGCCATCACAGTGAGTGACACCAGGGAGGTTGGGCTGCATTTGCCTCTGCAAGTCGTGGAGCAGGGCAGGTAAAAGGCACCAGCAAGTGGCAGACGTTTGAAGAGGAAAAGGCTGTTCCAACAGACGCTGCGCCCCGTGCTCGGTCCAGGGCGAAGGGCTCTGCCTTCGGGTTGGAATCGCGGACCCACAGGCGGCAAGAGCCATGGGACTTGTCAGGGGTCTTTTAAATCCTTTCAATCTTTCACCTACCAAAGCCGCAGCAGTCAGTGAAGGGTCACTGAAGGGAGCGAGCGCCAACTTTGGGAGACTGCGCTGATGTCAGTCTCCAGCCAGTCTTCGGTCCTCTCCTCTGGGACGGCCATCGCCACCTGGGACTGGCGAGGAGGAGTCAAAGCGATCCCTAGCAGAGGCGGTGGGTAGGTCCTATCCAGCTGCACATTTTGGCATCTCAAAGATGGCAATCAAGGGGGCAGGACTGGGGGGTTTGGGGGACAATCTAACAGACCCTTTTATCTGACATCTTGGAGGTAACTACTGTGACAAGTGATGGAGTCTAAAACTGTATGGCAGTGACAGAGCGCAGCCCAGCTTGCACTGGATCGAGGACACGCTGCCCTGCCGTTACCCAGGCTGGGGAGACGCAGAGGAAGCTAGTGGCTGCAGAGGGGACTGGGCTTGCTCTCTCAAGAAATGCCACCGCAACGCCCTCTCTGAGGGATCACAGCTTTCTTGCCAACAACAGCCCAGACCTGCCTTGTATTTTCATCCTACGGGGTCCCCAGCGGTTGCCTCAGGACGGCACATGGTCCTACTTAACTTCTGCTCCTGATTCCACTCAGAAAGACCCCTGAGGCAGGCGATCCCTACTCCCTTAAATGCTCCCCCCTAAGAGCCGGGTACCGGAGGGGAGTGCGTCTGCATGGACGGCTCCTGGGGGCAGCCGTGTGCCTCTGAGGGTCCCCTGGCCAAAGTGATCGTAAGCAGCTCCCCCGACAGGCAAGTCTGGGGAAGGATCAGGTGTTGGCTGGTTGCTAGTAGTGCCAGCAGCAGTGGTGCGGGCCGGTCCTGGGGAGGGCACCTGTCCAGCCACAGCTGGGCCCCTCCACTCCCTGTCGGGGGGCACCGCAGGGCACGTACAGCCCAGAGCTAGGCGATGCCCCTGGCCCCAGAGGCCCTGGCACGGGTGGCAACCTTGATGGTGGTCTTCGTAGAGGCCCACATGGAAGTGCAAGATGGCTGAGTCTCTGTGGTCCCAGTGGCCTCCTTGGAGCACCAGGACAGGAGGTCCAGGACAAGGCATTGAACTTGGAGCCCTGCACAAGCCACAGTGGGACTGGCTGCACAGGGCCTGAGTGTCCGTGTTCCGGTGCTGCGGGTCCTCCCCAGCTCCCTCCTCGGCTTCCCGAGGGTTGGCCCAGGCACCTTTGCCCACTACCCCCTTCCACCCCAGCTCTGCCTCACCCCAAGCCGGGTGACCCCTGCCCACCACATCCTTTGTGCGTGTGGGCAGACCCTGGGGGCTCTCAGGTGGTCCCAGAGGCAGCTGGAGGGGGCCTGGTTCCCACTGCTCGTTTCCTGCCACGCGCCCCCTCCCCTCTCCCGCTGACTCCGGCGGGGGCTGCAGTGACTCTTCCCCAGGAGGCTCCCCCCTTTCATTAACTCAGCATCAACGGGTCATCAACGGGTTAGGGACATTAATTCCCCTGCATACCCTGCCCAGCAGCACCAAGAGGGTGGGAGCGCCTCATAGGAGCCCCGGGCTGCCTGGTGGCCACTGTCACAGAACTCTGGGGCGTGTGGCTCGGCCAGGCCAAGTTGACAAGCATCACAAAGCTGCCACCCCAGGTCCTCCCCCACTCCTCAGAGAGTCAAAGTCCTCGGGTAGTGTGGGCAGTGTCACGGAGCTAGGTTAATTTGGTACAGACGTTTGACCCACAGAATTTACACATTGGTGACCTCAGAATGAAAGCGCTAGACCATCACCCCCGCAGCAGCCTCCTGGGCCTGCCTTGTGTCCCAAGGGGCCTAGCGGAGAGGCTGTCAGACTGTGCTACCTCACAAGAGTCCCCTAGGCAAAGCACGGAAAAAGGTCATTGTAAAAAAAAAAAAAAAAGATTGTTTTGTTTTACACTTTACTGCATGATTTGAAACGTAATGTGCAAGAGGTGCTTGGTGGATAAGGGGGAGGAAGCCCCAATCCAGGCCTTGCCCGGCAGCCCCCCAGGCCGGCAGGAGAGGGACCCGCCTGCCGGGCTGTGGGGTCAGAAGGGCCCACGCGGGCAGGGCGTAAAGCAGAGCCAGGCGCTGCTCCGTCTCCACCGCGCACGGGGCAGACTCGGCCGCACCAGCGCTGGTGCACCCCACGTTATGAGCCAGGCCCCAAAGACTCTTTCTGCTCCACCAGCTTCACCTGGTCAGGTCTTCAGACCTGCAGTGACAGCTGGGTCACAAAGCATGAGCACTCGAACAGAGTCATCACCGAAGGACCCGCACCTCTGCCCAGAGGAGGGGCTCGACACCGAGCCGTCCACCCAGCCAGAGACCAGACTGCTCTCAACAATCAGCGCAGCCTCGGGCTGGGTGAAGAATCCGCCTTCTCTCAGGAGAACGGACCTGACTCCGCTCCCTGCGGCCTTCCAGCCGCGTGCCAGGATCGGGAGCCTGGCTACCCACCGTTTCCTCCCCTCCCGCACGCACAGCCCGGAGGAAGCCGCTCCTGCCGCGTCACCACGCGCTGATGGACCTGCCAGATGGGCCGGCAGACCGACTTCTGCCAGGCCTGCTGGCCGCTGCGCAGCCCTTCTCAGGTGGCAAATCCGCAATGACTTGTGCACCCCGAAGCACGCTACAAACGCTGGTACCCTTACAGCGACTCGACATCTGCTCCCGCAGGGCACCCGCGGCCGTGGTGTGAGTGCACAGCCTGCCTCCCTCCGCTCCGCCTCGCCCAGCCCACCCCCACCCCACACATGGCAAATAACCTGGGCGGGGTGGGGGCTGAAAGGGAAGGTAAACGGCTTCCCGAGAGCCAAAACAAGAAACTCTAAACCCTCTGTTAGGAAAATATTGGGATCTGGGTCAATTCTATTCCAGTCCCTTTACTTAGTTGAGCTTTTACAGTTCCCTACCCAAGTAACACACCACGGTGGGAAGAAAGACAAGACCCCCTTGCCCACCCTTCCCCACGCTCCCCCCAACAGACACACGGCCCAATCTTCATCCTTAATTTGAACGATTCACAAAGCGCTCTTTCATACAACACCGCATGCTGCTTTTTCGGCCAGTCATTGAGATCGGTCCTGTTCCTTGGACTCGGAGAGCTGCGTGGCTCTCGCGAGGAGACACAACCTCAAGCAGGAGGGCGAGGTGTTTAATTTCGCAGCCCAGTGCTCCAAATTCCGACTCCCCCTCCACACCGTGTGGCCTTGCCCGTTACAGGAACCATGTGGAGCTGTGGGTCAGAAAGCCGTCCAAAACCACGAGCCTCCCGGGCCAGGAAAACGGAGTGGGGGCTCAAACACGCAGAACTGGTGCAGCAGCACGGAATGGGAACTGCAGCATCGGGCTGGGGGGACAGTGGGCTGGGGGGACAGTGGGCTGGGGGCACTGCGTGGAAGGGGCCTCTCTGTTTTCTTTCATTTCACCAGCCCTTTCCAGGGCCCTGAGAGCATCTGCAGTCTGCCTCACCCCTGTTTTCTTTTCTTTTTTTTTTTTTTTAAACCTTGACATTAATAGCTTCTCCTAATCTTTCTGTTTTTTTAAACCCACAATGTCAGGGGGAAAAGAAAAAAACAGCCAGTCTTGGCCACCTTTCCCTAGAGATTAACAGGCATATACTGTACAGTGGAAATGTAATAAAATTCTACTCTTCACCCCCTTTTTCTAACTTTCTTCTTTTCACCTTAAAGACGACGCTGGCCCATCCTCCCCTCCCTGAGCAGCCCACTAAGCCCGCCTGACTTGGCCTTCCCTGCCTAAAGCCTAGGCAAAAACAAGACAAAGCAACCCCCTAAAACCAGCCGTCTTAGATTAAATTACTTTCAAGTTGTTATTCGTGTGGTGGGTCCTTGCCAGTCGACTAAAATTCTCTGCTCGGTGGGGCCTGCTGGGAACCAGGCTGTTTTCACTGCGTTTTGTCTCATTTGTCATTGGTATCACTGTGGCCTTCTGCATGAGCGCCTCACCATACCAGGGCTGGGGACCGCTTTGAACTCACTCCGTACGACACGAAGCTCTTAACAAATATTCAATTACAAAGGGACGATGACATAGCTCTGTTAGTAAAAAGTGAGCAGGGTGATGGAGGGGCTGTGTCTCGAGGAAACAATTTTTTTCTGCCTCTTCCTTAGAAAATCAGCTGCAAATGGTGAATGCTGCTGATTTTCTAAGCTTAGAATGATTCATATGCCAGAAGACACAATTAAACCCACGAGCAGTTTCTGTCTGAGCTTGGAGGGAGCGGAGGAGAATTACGGCACAGGGAGCTGCGTCGCTATCTCCTATGAACACTGCAGACTTGCCCCAAACCGTCACCTATGGATGGTCAGTGGCCCAGCAAAGCTTCCAGAATATTCTGTCTTGTCACATGTCTTTGGTTGCTGTGAAACAACTCAGGCTCTGAGGAACTCTGTCAATTACCTAGAGCAAGTATTATGAAAGGAAGAGAAAAAGAGGACAGCTCTGCTACCTAACACCTCCTGGGACACCACAAATGGAGAAACCTGCACAGGGTGGGTGTGGTCCCCAGTGTGAACTGACTCATGGCAATGGGGTGCCCGCGAGCCACCCCCAGGACGGCTCAGCCTCCCCTTCTACCACATGCTCTTCCACGAGCCAAGACTGCTCCTCTAGAGGGAGAAATCTTCCCTTTCCCCTCCACGTCGTTATAAAATGTCTCTGCTGCAGCCTGACCCAAGGCCCACGGAAGCTTCCTCCGGGACGGGCACAGATCACCGTGGGAGGCTCCTGGAGGGAGGTGCTTCTGGGTCCTTCAGTAAAACTAGCCTGCTCACCCTTCGCGTGCCATGCACTGAGACGCCAGCTGTCTTGGGTGTTTAATGTTAATTATCGAGTTTCATTTGGAATTTGTTCTAAATAATTTGATTTGTGTTGGGTAAAAATCCACCTTGCTTTCTGAATTTGTTACATGTCTCCATTTCCACCAGAGACGAGCAGGCTAAAGCATCCTCAGAAAAATATCTACATGATCCTGCCATCACCTTCGTATGTCTTTACCACCAACCAAAATGAAAACATAGTACGCTCAGGAACTCCGATCCCAAATCTTATTTCCTACCCCTAACTCCACGTGAGAAGCCCGATTCTTAACCATCTGCTGGAAATTTGGACAAGGGTTATGACTGCAAACATACAGGATTGATTTCACATTGCAAACCGACAGATTTTGGAACCTCCATAGGTGCATGCAAATTATCATATAAATGCAGGTTTCAGTGAAAAGCGCAGTCAGCATTGCTTTGAGAAATTTAAATTCTGCTGAAACACAAACCTACTGCTGGAGGGTAAAAAGACGGTTAAAATTATAAGGTAAATCTCAGTCAACTATCTCCTTTCCCTCAATTATGTAAACTCTTCTCTCTTCAAATAGCTACAGCTCCCATTCCAGGCCATCTCCTACTGTCTCTGCCCCACTCTGACGCGTTTTTCCTTTCTCTGTGCCCCTGAAGAGGCTACACACTAGGAGACGAATGTTAAAGGACATGACAAGGAAAAGTACCTCACACAGCGCTGGACTGCACTGGTGGTCGTGCCCAACAGGCCACAGACAGGTGGATTAAAGACATTGTTTTACAATTATAACTCAGCTTCATAATCTTATGGAAATTTTCTAGACATTTATGTAAAGCATTCTAATATAAGATACAGCAGGTCTTGCACTCAAGCCATGTAAGAAATAGTATCTGACATATTTGCAACTTCTGAGTTGGCGAAAGAAATCATGAATAACAACTGTCATTTTTTCCCCAAGTTAGTACTTTGAAGTTTAACAAATAAGAACTGATTGGATCAGCAGTAACCTATTTGGATAATTGTACACAGCTCGTATTTTGACTGAAATTCAAATTTGATTGCTTTGTTTAAAGGGCATCAGAAAGACATTAATAATTTTGGGCCAGGCATGGTGGCTCACGCCTGTAATCCTAGCACTCTGGGAAGCCGAGGCAGGAGGATTGCTTGAGGCCCGGAGTTCAAGACCAGCCTGAGCAAGAGCAAGACCCCTCATCTCTACAAAAAATACAAAAATTAGCTGGGTGTGGTGGCACACACCTGTAGTCCCAGCTCCTGGGAGGCTGACGCAGGAGTTAGCCAAGGTGACAGAGCAAGACTCCGTTTAAAAAAAAAAAAAAGGTATTAATAATTTTGTATTCTTGGCATAAACTAAATCTAAGGTAGCTGAGATTTCTTAGATACTTCATTTGAAGGAGCTCATATTTTGAAATCTATTCATACCCGTATATACGATTGCTAATGATACACAACTGTGTGTTCTACTTTTGAGAGTAGCTATAGGCTAAAGGTTAATCATCAGCAACAACAAAACACATCTCTAAGACATCAGCATGCACTGATTTCATCTTGTTTTTTTTTTTTTTTTTGTGGTTTGAGGCACCATCTATTTGAAAATAACCCTTGAACCAATGGTGGCTGAGAAACAGGCACCTCTGCCTGGGCTGTTTTTACAGTAATGGGTACCTGGACATGCAGGACCCGCTTTGTCACTCTAGGATGTCACTCTAAGAATAACAACGACAGTTATTCTTCTCTTGGTTGGGAAGTGACAGGACACTCTGTTGGAAATGGGGGTGGGAGGATTGAGGAGAAGAAAGGCAGGGAGAGACATATTTCATCTGTTTTAATTGTTGAAACTCAGGCCAGTTGAACTAGTCATGTTTAAAATAGCCTAGCATAATCAAACACAAACATATACATAAACGAGTGTACATAAGGGTAGAAATCTGAGTAGGGTTGGTGGATTGTACCAATGTAAATTTTTGGGTTGGAATACTGTACTCCAGCTACATGAGATGCTACCATGGGGAAACTGGCTGAAGTGCATATGGTATTTCTCTGTATTTCTTACAACTGCATGTAAATCTACAATTATCTCAAAATAAAAAGTTGAAGGAAAAAAAACAAGGAAGAGAACAATGTAGTATACTGCCATTTTGTTTTTTAAAAATACATGTACGTATCGTGTGTGTACACACATAAGAGCCACATATATATACTATTTCCATAAGGATAACAAGAAATCATTAATACTGATCGCTTCTGAGGAGGAAACTAGAGAAACAGAGATAGAATGCATGTTAACTTTTTACAGTCTACCCTCTGTGCCTGCTGGGTTTGGTGCTATTGGCATTACTCATTCAAAAAATAATTTTTGAAGAATAAGGACAAAAATAGCCATTTCAAACATAAAACAAGTGAAACCAAAAAACAGCTTAGCATACAACGCAAGCCCAATGAACCCACATCAAGAGCCATAATTCTGATACACACATCCCCAGTGAAGATGAAAATACAGAATTGTAAGTATCTTACGGCTTGAGATGCAATAGGACAGTCTGCAGTTGATCTTCCTGAAGAGCTGCTTGTTAATCGGCCAGAGCACGAGCGTGAGGAGCTGGATGGTGTTGATAATTAGCCCCGAGGCAATAAACACGTAGCAGAAGACCAGGTGGCACAGGAACTGAGACTTCAGCAATCCAACGAGGTCCATGATGTGTGGCTGCCTTTATTCAAAAATAAATAAATACCCGCAGTAGAATATTTCCAGATGGAAGAAAGATCCAGGATTCAGGAAAGCGTCTAAAACACAAACCAATATTAAACATTAGCAAAAATATGATATGCTTTTATAGTCCAGAAAAAAATGCTCCTCAAAGACAAACATACACTTGAGGTTAAACTCATTGTACGCTCATTGATTTATTTTTATTTAGTCAATGTTGATATAGTGCTTACTTCCTGTTGGGTACAGTCCAAGCCCTTTACAAATAATCCTTCCTTTAATTCTCCCAACACCCTCAGAAGTCGGTACTTTTATGACAGATGAGGAAGCTGAGGCCTGGAAGGTGACACGCTCAGCCAGCGTTCTCCAGCCTCCCCACTGATCCACGGCTGAGCCAGCCGGGAGCCACGGCCCCACCTTTGTGGCTGCTGCCTATCCCTGCTGCACTCTGGGGACAGGGCCTTCCCTCCTGGCCTGAGTCCCGTCTCATCTCCCTCCACTTGCTCTCATCCGTCAGACCCCAGCTTACCCCTCACTTCCCACAGGACTGCCTCGAACTCCAGCCTGCCCTGGGCGAGAAGGGCGGGGACACATCTGGGGTGGGCCCCAGTCCCGGAGTCCCCTGCACTAGTACGACATTTACCACACTCTGCTACTGCTTGTTGAGTTTTTCACTTTCCTCCCCTGCTCTGCCAACCTCTCCAGGACCACGATTGCCTTGAAGATCGTGGTCTCCCTAGCACCTTAGAAGCGTCACTGGCACTTAATTTTTAAAAAGTATTTGTAGGATGATTTAATGAAGGAAGACAAGGGCTGAACTTCGAGGGTATCAGTAAACACACAAATTAACTATGAAGGTAAGGAAATGACCCCCGCTGCTCCCTGGCCCGCCACCCCCATGCCTCTGCCATCAGAAACAAACTCCACACACACAGAGCAGCAGCACTCACAGTCCTATGTCCGCCTCCAGAGCCAAATGGAATAATGAAATGGCTTTATGGCTTGGGAAATAAATGGTTTTCTTTGTGAAAAAAGGTGAAAGCAGGAGTTTCAAACACTCTCAAGGAAAAGCCAGCTGAAGAGCAGCGCAGTGGCTTTCCCGGAGCACAAGGGCCTTGCGAACATCCCAGGAAGAGCTCACATTGCAGGACAAACCTCTGACAGGAAGGGCTGCGGGACCCTAGATTTGTTACACTCTTTATCAATAACACCAGCAAAAAAGAGCGACCTGTGTATAGCCATGCCTCGACTTGCAATGGTTCAAGTTAACGATTTTCAACTCTATGAGGGTGCAAAAGCTATGTGAACATGGCAGAAACCCCGCGTACGCACACCGCCATTCTGTTTTTCACTTTCAGTATTCAATAAATTACATATCAGCACTTTATTATACAATAGGCTTTGTGTTAGATGATTTTACCCAACTAGAGGCTAATGGAGGTGTTCTGAGCACATTTCAGTTAGGCTAAGTTAAGCTATGGTAGAGGTTGGCTGAGTGTATTAAATGCATTTTACACTTACAATATTTTCAGTTTACAGTGGGTTTATCAGGATGTAACTCCATCATAAGTCAAGAAGCATCTGTAATAGTTTCAGATATATTATCTCATTTTAAGGCTCCCATGAATACCATGAGATGAGTATTATCATCCCACTTTTCAGAATAAGAAACTGAGGCAACTGCAAGATTAGCTGACTTGCCTAAGGTTGCCACAATGGATGCCTGACCGTGGGGCCCAGCTTGAACTCCAAGCTCTTTCTCCTTCGCCTGCCTGGGCTGTTCGGCTCCTGAGGTGTGGGGAGAGGTTCTCCTGCACTCAGAACTCCTTTGGCACAGCAGCCCCGAAACTACCCCAAGAGCAAAAGACAGTGCAGCCTCCAGTGAAGTCCATAATGGCAAATTATGCTGAGAGAGGTAAAACGAAACTGGCTCCTGGGCCATCCAGGTGGTTCTGAGGACGGTCTCAGGCATAAGGACAGTCAGAGGGAGGCAGGTTCCCACTGGCACACCTGCAAGGCAGCTGCATGTCTGCGAGATTCCTACGCATTCCTGATAGGAGAGAAGTCGGACCCCTTGGCCTGATTTCCCTGAAATCAGCTTAGCTGAGACACCCCATTCTTCAGGTCCCAGAAGCTCCACTCTCTGGCACCCATGCAGGCCCTGCAGGTCTGAATCATCACATCTCTGGCCTTCCCCACATGGCATCTCCATGGACATTTCCAGGTTATAAAACTCCTCACTTAGTTTCAGCGCTCCCAGTCTCCCTGTAAGGGACAGGCATTAAGCTGGCAGCTCACCCTCCACGCACTGGATTCCAGGAGCCACACAAAAAGGAGTGATTTGCACTGGTTTACAGCTTGGCAGCAGGTTTGGTTTGATGTTGAATATTCATGCAAGTTTATTCATTGTCCCTGGACTAGCCACTCACAGCTTCGAGACAACGTGGCCAGAAAAAATTGGATTCTTCTCTATGTTTCTGGGGTCTAGCATTTATAAAATAGTTGACAAATCCTTTGCTTTGCTGATTTAACACTAAGAAAAGGAAGTCAACTGACATGGGAGATGCAAGGGATTAAATGCTGCCCTCCTCAGTCTCTAGTGCAGTATTAGGGCATTATGGAAAAAATTTATTTTTTTTCCTTATAAAATTTCAAGGACCACCATGCCCTCAGGTAAAACCCTCACGAGTCCTGCATGAACCTGGGTCTAACACCATATTGGTGAGGATTAAGAGGGAATTGCAGGCAGACGAGCCTTAGGAGGAATCAGGCAGACAGGCCTTGGTTTGTTTGGGGTCTTGGGTTATTAATCCCCACAAATGTCCTCAAGGCCCCTTTGCTAGACCGGTGTTGTGTTCGAGTTGAGCTTGGGAGTTCAACTGCCTGAGTTTGAAGCTCTATGCCTTACTGGTTGTGTACCTCTGGGCAAATTAAGTTTTCTGAATCTCAGTTTGTCTATCTCCAAAAAGGGGTAATAGGATCTAATCAACATCCCGAGGAAGCTACTGTTTTTTGATCTTGTGAAACTGAGGCTGATTCTCAAACTTATATGCCAAAGCAAAAACAAGAATAGTCAAGGAATGCCTGAAGAACAGGGTGAGAAGTGCTATGAGTTGTTCAATAATTCAACTGACTTAAGTTCTGGGCTGATTATTAAAAGAGAGACAAGGTGACTGCCGGGCGCGGTGGCTCACGCCTGTAATCCTAGCACTCTGGGAGGCCGAGGTGGGTGGATTGTTTGAGCTCAGGAGTTCGAGACCAGCCTGAGCAAGAGCAAGACCCCGTGTCTACTAAAAATAGAAAAGAAATTTTATGGACAGCTGAAAACATATATATATACATACATATATATATATATATATGTATATATATACACATATGTATATAGAAAAAATTAGCCAGGCATGGTGGCACATGCCTGTAGTCCCAGCTACTTGGGAGGCTGAGGCAGTAGGATTGCTTGAGCCCAGGAGTCTGAGGTTGCTGTGAGCTAGGCTGACGCCACGGCACTCACTCTAGCCCAGGCAACAGAGTGAGACTCTGTCTCAAAAAAAAAAAAAAGAGACAGGTGAAATTACGCAGGAGGGTGTCTAGTGGACAAATGTGACTGTGTCTTAAGTTTATTCCAGGTGAGCTTTGGAGGACCCATCCTTCCCATCTTGAATAAAGGAGAGCTTTCTCTTCTAATGTGGCAAGTACCCAATTTTGTGTCATACTGAAGGAAAGATGGTATAAATATCTGACCAATGATGAAAACAGCTAGAGAGAAAACACTTTTAAATACTTTGCCTATTTCCCATTCAGCTTTGTAAGTACCTAGAATGTTATGGAAAGAATCTTTCCAGCAAACCCACTTGAGCAGTTTATTATATGAGGCAAGGACAGGACAAAGAATTTTATGCTGTTTCTGAGAATGTTAGAGAAGTAACTTAAGGAGTTTCTAAATCAACAAATAACTATGAGGCTGTTTCCATGTCATATTTCTCTGAATAAAGATATTTCTTATCAACCGGGCAACAATGATGAACTCATGTGCTCAAAAATACAACAGTGGTGCTGCTTTTGCTGGGTTTTGGCACTCAGCAAGTGAAACAGCAGTGGGCTGCACACCAGTGAGGCTTTTCCTGAAGCTCACCCACATGCCCTTGAGAACCGACCCTAGGGATGGCAAGTGCAGGATGCCAAACCCTCCTGGGCATTCTCTTCCAATGGTTTCATGCAGTAAAATCTGCCTACAGAGGCCCCCACTGTCATATCTAAGGGGCAGACAGAGTGACTAGATTAGGGAAAGGCACAGGGAGGATTCTCACCACACAAACCACAACCCTGCAAACTGAGGCAACATATAGAAGGGAGCATTGAAATATGAAGACATTTTTAAGAGAAATCACAGGAAATATGGAAAATGCATGCCAGGAAACCTAATTTGGATACATTATCTGAATTTTCCAGAAGGTAGAGTCTGACCACGTATGGATTTAATATACATTGAACGAGCATTCTAACCATGGGCAAATAGCAATTGTCACTAGGAATCACAAAAGGTTCAGGAGAATTTATTCCAAATTACCTTTATTTCCCAATCTACCGATGGTTTAGATTTTGAATGTAATCATTCGACAAAGTCTCTGGCCGTCCTTGAAGGCATATTGAAAAACTGTTGGCTACGAGTCTAACAGCTGTTTGAAAAACAGGTCACCGTCGTTAATGTTGAGGTGGGGGTTACTGAGTGCCAGCGAGAGCCTCCTTCAGCACCATTTGGGTGTAAAAAATAAACTGTTCATGTAAGGATATGGGCAACGCTGGGGCCGCACACATGGGGGATGGTAACTATGAGCTAACAGTGTAGCAAAGGGGTTAAGTCAGCTAGTGTAGACTTTTAGAGAATATTAGACTACATTTAGTAACAAAAGTTCACAAAGAAGCATGATTATGATTCTGCGTTATAAAATAATAATGTGCGCATATATATCATTCACATCCACATCTAATTCTATGTCCCCAGCTACCTATTAATAACCGCTAAGTTCTGGAGGAAGGAATAGGGCTGATTTCCTTTCCCTTCTCTGTGTGTTATCACCCTTTTCTGTGATGAGCATGAGAGCTGCCCCTCTGGGCACGGACTGGACGGAGCCCAGGTCTCAGCCACCTGCAGGTTACCTGTGGTCGGACGCGGCGTGCACAGTGAGGGCCAGGCCTGCGCGTCTCCGAGGGAGGAAGAAGAGCGCTGCTTGCTAACGAGATGAGAAAGGGCTAAGGGCCGGCACGTCCTATTAAAGAGAGCGGAAAGGTGATAACCCAGCCGGCAAGGCAAGAGAAGCTGTGAAATGTGAAGGCAGCCCAGGCCACCTGGGGTCCAGACACTGTCGTAGGGTGCTGACGTTGAGAGTCGGCAGTTCTGGCTACAAATCCAAGCTCAGCCACGTTACGGCCATGGCAGCTGCTTAACTTACTTGGCCCTCAGTTTCCTCCTCTGTGAAATCAGAACAATACCACCAGCACGAGGTGGTTGTGGGACCAAGGACAATAA
The DNA here is from genome assembly GCF_020740605.2 of Lemur catta. Classification (NCBI taxonomy): domain Eukaryota; kingdom Metazoa; phylum Chordata; class Mammalia; order Primates; family Lemuridae; genus Lemur; species Lemur catta. Next base: position 141,384,194 of record NC_059129.1, read on the forward strand.
TGCATTCGAAACGCTTAACCCTGTGCCCAGAACAGGAGGCACCAAGAATTGGAAGGCATTTTCTATCATCTGTAAGAAACTAAGAAGGCAAAGAGGGAGCAGCTAAGATATATTACTTTGGCATTTCTAGAAAAACCAATGAGATATAAATCGGCTCAGTTCTCCTTCTTACTACACACCTGGATCCTGACATCTTCTTTAATTTACTTTCAAGCATGTTAAAGCATCCGCCCCAGTATGTTTTCATTCTAACCTATACTTTTCTGCTAGTGACTCAGAAATGGAAAATGATACATTCGCAAAAACTCACATATGCTTTACCTTCTCAACTCCACGATAACCTTTCCAAAGCACGCGGATGAGGAAGTGGACTTGAGAATGTGCTAAAGTGCGAGCAGCCGAGGGCTCCCGGCGGCAGTGGCTTTCTCGAGTTAGCATCTGTGACATGAAGTTCCACTGACACCGAGAGCCGGGCACACACAGCAGCAGCACAGCCGCTGGTCTACCAGGCTTCTGAAGTGAGTTATGCGTGTGGAAAGCAGATGGCACCATATGCTGCCCAGCCTATGTTGGTGGAAACATAAGCAAATAAAAGAAAGCTCAGAGTCTACCCAGGAGAGGATTCAAACCGCATTCTTCTCTAAATATACGCACAGAGCTGTCAGCTTAAGGCATTACATTAGGCAACAAATAAGAGAACCCTCGTTAAGACTTACATATTCTGCCTTATTCAATATTCTGAAACTACTAAATAAGCATGAACTTCAGTCTCACTCAGGGAGGCTAAACCTGAATGGCATTAGCTCTGTCACTAGCATGTTTTAAAAGATACACACACACACTCTCTCTCTCTCACTCATATTATAGCACTCAACCAGGTCATGGCTATAAAAGAAGCAAAACTCCTTCTTTCAAAGAAATCAATTCAGGAAGAACTGCTGAAGTAATACTCATGCCCAATTTAGCATCATCATTAAAATCTAAACAACATCTTATTGAGGCTCTTTTGACCTCAAAATCCAGGACAGATCACAAAACATACAAAAAGAGATCAAAGAAATGCAAATTCTTTTATGCTATTTTTTACATTCCAAGCTAGTTTTTTTTAAATGGTAACACCTCACTCTAGAGAGATGAGATAAAATAGGACCCATCGCCTCGTGTGAGTGCGAACCCCCTCCGTCTTGCCAGTGAGCAATCTGACACACATATCCGGACCTCAAACACCCTCACTCTGCCTGAGCTAGTAAACCAACTCCAGAAAATCTATCTTAAGGGCAAAATTAGCTTTTAGGAAATTCGCCATATATAAAGATATTGAACAACTACTATTTGTAAGCACCAAAGATTAGAAAAATTTACATTTCTGACATGAGAGGGAAAAAAGTGAATTATGAGAGACCTATCCAATGGAATAAAGTGTCACTATAACAGGTTTGCAGTAAAATGGATAAATTTTCATTATGATGTTAAGTAACAAAGGGTACAAAATTATATAGGAAGAATAACTGCAACTCTAAAATCAAGTATAGAAAAAAACTGGGAGAAAACAGTCACAGCAGTTATCTTTGTACACACAGAGACACGTATGCAAGTCAGTCCACCTGAAGCCGGGCCAAGCCCAAGGCTACAGCTTCTGCATCCTCATGTTTAGGAAGACGTTGGCTGGGTGAGCTCTGAGATCCCTTCCAAACTGAACAAACTAAAGCCCTCCCAAGGCAGGCTTTTTCTTTCATTCCAGTGCATTCTTCCTCAGTGGTGATTAAGGAACCCAGGTCCTCTGTTCCCCAACTCCCATCTACTGAGAAGGTTCTCAAGCAGGTCTAGTTGCCCAAAAGAATAAAAGAAAAACTTCAGGGACTGGCAGAGACTGCAGCACAGCTAATGTGGGGAAAGCTGGTGAATTCTGTCCTCGGACCACTGTCTTTGGTCTGCAGGGCAGAGGATGCCTGGGGACAACAGTGCCCTCACCCCAGGGGAAAGGGAGTGGACACAGTCCCAGGAGAAAGGAGGGCGGCGCTGTCCTGGGTGTAGAACATTCCAATTGCTGGCTCTATTTTAGGTGGCGTGAACTTAGCCAAAGTCCCCAGGAGGGCAGAACTGACCTGCGGAACTCTGAGGAAGCTACTTAGCTTAGTTCTGACAAACAAGGCTAAGTTCGGCTGGTGGATTCCTTGGGGTTAGGTTGGCCTAAGGCCCAAAACAAAACAGGAGAGAAAGTATTCAAGACCAAATTTAACTATCTTTGGGACCATCTCTAACTAAAATATTCCTCAATTAAAAAATCATCATTGTCTAATGGTTTGACAGAAGCCTATATAAAATTAGCCTATTTTAAAATTTCATAGGACAGTCCTTTGTCCAAGATCCCCGTGCAGTACACGGTGCCCATTAAAACCAACTGAACTCTGAAGAAGCCATAAATCATACTCAACATTTGCATTATGTCCTCTAATAAATAACCCTTAGTCCCTCTCCAAAGTCCACTGTAAGATGATAAAAATTTAGGTCTACAGAAAACTGATGCATCTAAGTTCGTATTTAATAGCTTTGAGTAGCTTCTGAGAGAAAAACAAATTCTAAAGAGCTTTTATATCTAATTTAAGGAAACCAAGATGCAGAGGCAAAAACACAGACGGATAACCTCAGTAACTTTTTCTATCAGGAGAAGGAATAAAGATGGAAGGAAATGAAATTAGGTATTCTCCAAGGCCTTCTGTAGCTTTAACTTCTATGAGATGGAAATATTTACAGTTAAACATCACAGGTTTTCTGAACAGTAACCAAGGCAGCAGGATCAATATAATAAATGTTTGGCATACATTATCTAATTGTCACAAAACCCACCATGGAAGGTATTGTCATCCTTATATCATAGATGGGGAAACTGAGGTCTAATTAGACTAGGTAACACGCACGGACGAATAGAGAGTAAAGGTGGGGGCCACGCCTGGACCACGGTTAATGTGGCCCATGTGACAATAGACTTCCCCAAGAACTTCAGCCTTCATGGGACCCTTCTGCCTTTTAGTTCATGGTCCCGTTTCTGATGGCTGGGGTGATTTCGAGTTTTTAAGCTACTGCCCTCGGCCAGTCAGTCCTGGAGAGCCCAGTCACAGCCTCCCTCCAGGTGGAAGGCCACCACCTCCGCACCCCAATCCAGCTCTCCCCAGGGTCACTGGGGCTGGAGGACGCTGACCTCGGCGTTGGTACAGTCTAAGGGCACCAGCTAGCTAGATGCATTTCCAACAGCCAAGAACGTGTGAGCTCATTTAAAAGATATTCAGCAGAAGGAATATTTCAAAATTATGTCCAACCTAAGTTCCCCCCAAAATTCTATCAAGTCCTGATAAAAAAATCCAATATCTTGAAACCCAAAACTAAAATGAAATGAGAAAAATTAATCTTCCAAATGGGGAAACATCCACATTTCTGCTTTAAATGAGTATATTCCAACTAGTAATGAAACCTTTTCACATGTGGAAGGAAAGCAGGATGTAAGGTGAACAGAAATTATTGTGATCTTCATCGTCATCGTCGTCGTCATCATCATCATCATCATCATCATCATCGCGGTTGTCACGTGGCTGTGGCCATCTGTTCCTAACAGACCTGAAAAGGCTGAAACCACGTGGGTGCCGAGGTGCCCGAGGCGCAGCCAGGCCGGGGCACGTCGAAGGGGGACAGCCTGAGACCCAGCCCTGGGCCGACAGGATCAGGACCGAGGTGTTTGCCACTAAAAACGAAAAGAGTATTCGGCATATAAACCACCTCCTACTCTACTCCCACCATCACCACGGTGACGCGGTCAGGACTGGCAGCCGGCGTGGGAGACAAAACCATGTGGCCAAAGTCTGTGTGGAGAAGCCTCACGTCCTAACTGTGTGATCTGTGGCAAGCAGCTTAACATCTGTCTCTCAGCCTCAGTTTCCGCATCTGTTACTGGAGGTTGTAACCCCTGCCTCCCAGGAACATTGTGACAATTAAACACACGAATACGCAGAAAGCACCCAGCAGGCAGCCATGTTGAAGGACCCTCAATCCCAGTCCCTGCCCCACTCCTGGGCTGCCTGGGGGCCTGTCTCCTCCCGACACAGCTTCTCCACGGCCCCCAAAGCATCTGTGCACAAGCTTTCCTTACTAGGACAACCCCGAGCTGAAGGGACACCTAGGACCCTCAAAGCCCACTCACAAGTTTTAGTGAAATAATTATGTCCTTATTCCCATCCCAAAGGAAGGTAGTTCAAAGTCATTGGTTTTGAGGCTTTCTTCATAATAATGGGTAATAACTTTAAATTCTCTACACAAATCTCATTGAAGAAATGAGTTGCATATACATGGGCCATGTTTCTACCTTGTAGAAGAGAAATATGGACTGATGAGACCGAGACCATCACCACGGTGGTGCTCTTTGAATGCACCTGTATTTTCCTGATCTCACAGCGCCTTACAACAAGGAGCTGAGGATGCAATTCTGACAGATACGGAACACACGAAGAACAGGTAGAGAAAGTGTGTCTGCCACTTGCAAGGAAGCAGGGAGACTTCCGGGCAGGGGCGAGGCTGACCTACCAGCGCAGACAGGCGTGTTCTTAGGGCACCAGCAAATTAGGGCACTCCCCCAAAATTTTTTTTTATAAAATCTGATCTTTAGTATTTCAAAATAAAACGAAAACAATAAAAAGCTTTGAAAATTAAGACTTATGGCAAAACTAAAAACTCTGGAAATTCCCTTAACCATATTTTATTATTTAGCACGCTCATTTTTAATACCCATTGGGGAAAGGGTTAGAACCATAATCTATTCAGTATTATTCAGTATTTTGAAGCTCTGTAACCTTTAAGCAGGCTCCAATACGGCCAAACCACCTTACATTTTGATGCTGTGAACAGATGGGCCAGGAAACGGTGGGATGATACTACCGAACCGCCAGACAGAGATGGCCAGACCCATTCTCCGGCATCGCCTGTCCAGGAAAGCTGGTAAAGTTGCACATATCTCTCCCTTCATTCTGGCCCAGCCCCCCTAGTCCATCTGGGTCAACTGCCCCATTTTGCACAGGATGAAACCCTGTCTTTGGCCACATGAGCAAAGCTCCTAACCAGCGGAGATCACCAGCCACAGACGAACAGGCCAAACCCCGAGGCCTAGGGGGTTCCCAGTGTCAGAGATGGGCTGTCTCATGAGGCCAGGAAGATGCGGAGTGATAGTAACCCGAGCTTAAAGGTAACAAAACCACATGGGCACGAGAAGCTCTTCTATAAAAACAGCTAACTTTGTGCAAACACATGCTAGGAGGCACGGAATCAGCTGGGAACTTATTTTGCACTGGCCTGTGCCAACTTGGCTAGAAACCTTCTTGGAACCTAGAAATTGCCACTGCTCTAGCAACTGAGTAAACACATGAAGAGGAGGGACCCAGTATTTAGAGTCAGAGGATCAGAAGCGACTCATGTGTGTTCTCATTAGCTTGGTCACTTAGCCTCTAGATTGCTCAGCTTCCTCACCTGTCAACAGGGAATAATGACACCGACCCCACAAGGGTGGTGGGAGATCTCAGTGAGGCCAGGGGTCTGCAGGGCAGATGCTTAGGAAGCTGGAGTGGGGCCACTTGTCCACATGCCCTCAACCGTAGCACTTCTGCTTCATGGAAACTGACATAGCATTAAATCCCGCGGGCTTGTCAGGAGCAGAGCTTGCGGGACACACTCTGCTGGCTGGTCTTGCTCACAGGAGCTCGCTTTAAGTGGGGTGATTCAGCGAGGGATAGCTCAGAGGCGCTAGCTTTGGGGGAAATCAGCAAGTGGCCATTCTTTTTCTTCTCAGACACCAATAACTAGGCTCTTTTCTCTCTGGTGCGTCCCTCTCTATGCTCCTCACTGTCTGCAAAGTGTCCTTGACCCCTGAGTTCTTGGAGATGCTGTCGCAGCCAATCTGTTTTCTGGTAAAAGGTGTGGGGAAGGTGTGAGATCAATATGGCCAGATTTTAAATCTTTCATTTCTTTGATTTTCATAAAGGATGCCAAGTGAGCCCAGGCAATTTCCCCAACTTGATTCATGCATAATGGACCTGAAGAGAGACTTACTAGAAAACAAATGCACTTAAATGCTTTTCTGACATGAATCATTTATCGAAGACAGAATTGCTGGCTGTGAGTGCCCAAAATAAGTTTGACTTACAGTCTCCTTGTTTCCAGATAGCTCTGAAATATGGCCACAGGAATACTGAAGTACTCAGATGTGAACAGTGCTCTGGGGATCATTAAGGACTGGCTATTCCTCGAAGAGTTTTATTAAGAACAGCAGGGATCAAACTGCAGCTGCAAACTCTCTCCCTTTCTCGTCTGCCTTCAGCCATCAAGCTCTGGAGCAAAAGATGCTCGGGGAAGCAGGGAGATTCTTTCCAGTTTCTAAGTAGAACCCAGGACAGGGTTCTTTAATTCATGGATACATTCATTCATGCATTGGTAAGTTTATTCACTCATTAGGCTGTCTGTGGAGATACCCATTCATTCAGTTAAAAATTCATTGATCCCTCTTTAAGTTATAGCTTTATACATGACATTACATTAGACTGAGCACATGCACAGGGGATCCCTACCGAGCCCCTCTCCGAGTTTTAAGTGGTAAGTACCATGCCCAATAAACCAAAATGCTTACTGAGTGATATATCCTGGCTCTGTGTGGACTCCCACCCTCTACACCTCTTACAGAAAACACAGATGCTCGATAAACGCTGATTCCATTTGAATTTGTGGAGGACCTAATTTAATCCACATACTGGTAACTCTCAGTTGTCAAAAACATTGCAAAAGTAAAGCATGAACTGACAGATCCCAGGTTTCTTTCCCATTACGTTAAGCACGGGGCAGATGATCCACCGATTTATCCTCCCTGCAAAATCCGTGCAGATAAACCCCACGATTGCTCTCTACACTGTCTCATTGTGGAAGCAGCACAGTTTTCTTCCCACCAACACTGAAACTGCATGGGGCCATCCATACATTAAACCTGCGGTCCCCAACCCCCGGAGGGGAGGGGGCTAGTGAAGCTTCATCTACAGCCTCTCCCCTCCCCACCTGAGCCCCGCCTTCCCCTCACCCCCATCTGTGGAAAATTTGTCTTCAGTGAAACTGGTCCCTGGTGCCAAAAAGGTTGGGGACTGCTATATTAAACTGACACGAATGAAAACAACTAAAATAAAAGCAAATTGTCTATTTAAACCCCTGTGGGGGAACTAAGATGTTGGTTGAGGAACACAGAGTTGACTTTTTTTTTAAAGCAAGGGATCTTCTATCAAAATATAAATCTGTTAAAGTAAAGTACACTCACTGTGTAAGCCATTTACCCAAAGTTAGGAATTTTTTGAAAGGTAATTTCCCCCTCATATAACAGTATTTTATTATAAACAGTTTGTAAAGTTCCAAAATGTAGAACAGCCCCCAACAATATTTTGGTTTATTTTCTTCTATTCTTTGGTGAATACACAAAGCTTGTTTTTCCTGTTGCTAGATAAAACCATTGCAGAGGCTTTTTTAAAGTACACGGTAATTGAGATTTTATGTTAACTCAATTTTATATGCCCATTTTTTTAACTGTTAAAGTGAGATCATATTCAATTTCCTTATTAGAATATAAATATCCTTCTAGTAGTTATACTGGATATATCATAATCATTATCTTATTGACTTGTTATTATATATTAGGCTTCTTTTTGTTTTTTAAGAACAAATAATTCAGTGGTTAACAATTCTGGGCATAGAATTATTTTGTGTTTTTGTTTTTTCTGAATTTTGGGTGCTTTAGAATAAATTTCCAGAAACAGGATTTCTGGGTCCCAGAAACAAACATTTGAAGGTACCTGGTAAATAGTGCCTAATTGCTTTTTAAAATGTTTGTAGCTATTTACGTTCTTACCAGCAATACATATAAATACCCATTTCACTACATGTTTGTCAGCAATAAGAATTATTTAAAAACAACAGAAAAAATGAAACTAGCTCTTCATACACTAAAAGTTGTGTCTCATTTGTTTTAAACTGAATTTTTGAAGGGCCATGAACCTGCATATTTTCAACCTTTATTAAACCTTTCCTTTTTCCTTCATGACTTTTCTATTTTATTTATTGCTTATTTATCTTTTACATATTGATTTGCATGAGCTCTTGGTATATCAAATAGAGTAACATCTCACCTATTCCACTTAGAGCCACCAATTTTTCCAGTTTGTTTGCTTTTATTTTTAGCTTATTGGAGCTTTAAATTATTATGACGTAAGGTCTTTTTCTATAGTTAATTTTACTTTTAGCTATTTGATCGGACATTTATTTTTGGTTACAATGCTCTGAGAGGATCTAAAGGGATTTATTTCCAAATAATAGTTAACCAGCTGTATCCAAGGCAGTTACTGAAAGACCTATCCCTACCCCATGAACTCGTACTGCAGTTTCATACGTGAAATACCGATAAACAGAGGTGAAATGAACTGCAAGGGCTCAGGACTCCAACTGCCCGTTTCATAGATGGGAAAGCCGACAGCCAGGGCCTCACTCACGCAGTCAGGGACAGAGGAGGGGCCCGCTCAACTCCCAGTGCCCCAGCTCCAAGGGCGCTGTCCCCCTTTGCCTTGTGCTCCTGGCCCTGCCACCTGGCAGCTAGCTCCTCTCCCAGAGGCGGCAGAATGGGACCCTGCATTACAGATCAGCTTCTGGGCACTGGTTAAAGGCCCACAGGCCCCAGGGCAGCTGTGCCTTAGGACTTCTGTGAGCAGCTCAACGTGTTCTCACGTGGGAACAAGGGTCACCAGGGGATGCTGAGGCCACTTCCCTTCCCGGGACTTACTTTTCCCACTCAAGATGGGAGAAGTGCTCTGGATGCTCATAAGGGCATTGCTGGCTCCGGTAGTTTACAAATCTACCAACAGGATGGTTTCTTCAGCAGAAAAAAGGCAGAGGGGGCAGCAGTTTAGATTTCTTAAAGGGACACATCACTTGTTAGAGATGAGGGCAGGAAACCCTTCCACACTCCGGGACAGGAATGCCTGGAGCAGTGGGCCAGCAGGGCACAGCCGCAAGACGTCCCTGGACCACTTTCCTCTGGAGCACCCCAGACCAGGACATGGGGAAACCGAGGAGCCAAAGGGCAGTCAGCGCCTGGGTTCTTGCAATGAGAATGGGAGAGTCCTCTTTCCAACCAGACATCTGTTTGATAATTTTTGCTAAAAGTAAATAAAAGTTTCATGTTGTGAATGCCCAAACTTTGGGGAATTCCCTAACAAACCAAATGGATTCTGTGTGTCTTGACTCGATTTTAATTCTGCCTCCGCTTTTAGGGTATGAGCTCCTTCAGTTGTCAAATATATCATAAATGAATAAATAGAGAATAATTATAAAAATTTAAAAAGAGGCCCCAGGAATTTTTCTTTTAAACATTCTTCTCTGAGAATATAATAAAGTTGGAACAGAATGACTTAGGAGGACCAGGAAAAACAACTATGTATTTAGTGACAGAAAAAATGTTTACAATATCTAGAGTCAACAGAAACAAATACAGTATGAGCCAACTTTATAAGACAAAAAAAAAAATAGTATATCTCTGTAATGAGGAAGTAGCCTGGATGGTAATCATCAAACATTTTCTTTTTTTAAATGTCTGAAATATTTTAAATATACAAAACATATAATGTGTTTTACCAAACTGACATCTAGTCATGTTTGCTTCATTTTTAAAAAAATAAGATATTATAGATATTGAAGCCACCCCTTAATTTCAAATTGGTGTGTTTTTCCTTCTATGTTTTTATTCTTTTACTATATGTATATGTATTCACAAACAATTCATAATGTTTGAATCCTTTTGTAATTTTCCTTCTACATTCAACATTGTATTTTTAAAATTTTATACATTTTATTTCACTCATTTTAATTGCAAAAAGAGTATTCTTTCAGAAGGCTACACCAAAAACTAATCTATTCCCATACTGATGGGCATTTAGGTTATTTCCAAATGTTTTCACTGTTATAGACAATGCAATAATGCACAGTAAATTGGAACTGCTGCATCATTCTGGCATGCACACCTCCAATTTTACTATATATTATTAATGACAAATTGCTTTTCAAAATGATTGAACAGTTAACACTCCAGGTGGCTGTTCTGGGTGAAATAATGGGAAATATTCATTTTCTTTTTTATGCTTACCTATATTTTCTAATCGTTCTACCAAAAGTATTTGCCACTTGATCAACATCTTTAAATTTAAAGAAAAGCTCAAACTTTTACAGTGCACTTTTTCAGATTACATATGTTAATATATATCATTTGATATTGAAAAAGCTCTTTGATTTATTAGTGTACCCATTTTACAGCTAAGGAAAAGGAGGTTTAGGGAAATTCTATGGCATGTTTCGTTTGGTCACTAACCTGTTCAGGTTCCTACTTTCTCTGAGCCTCAGTTTCCTCCTCTGTCACTCCCATCAACCTAACTCACAAAACTACTGAGGGAATGATATAGGATGACTGATTAGAAATGCTAAAAAAGTAAAGTGATTTATATGTGTATACACACACACACAATTCTTTCAACTAATATTTATGGAGCATCTACTTGCAACACTGGTTATCTTTTTTCACGGTTACGGTCCTTACCTCCCCGTCTTTCCTCTGTTCACAGTAAGAGGTAACTAAGTATCGGGGAGTAGAGGAAAAACATATTCATACGAATCCTCAGCGTACCATTTCATTTAGTCCTTTCCAGCGGACGAAGCATGGTTTAGCAAATCCTTAGGTTTACTAAGGCAACATACGACTTACTCCTTTAATCCTCGGATCTAAGCTTAACTTGAACAGTAATTCATTTCTTAAAGATCAGTAAATACTGACTCAAATGAGAGAAGACAAAATGGATTCAATACCAAGAGCAAGTGCATTTTCGTTTCAGATAATTCTCTCCACGGGACTTCCTAGTTTCTAAGAAAGCAAATCCTGGCAAGAATGGAGAGCTCTGGAAATACGATGCCTGGGCTCAAAAGAGCCAGCGCCCTAACGATGTTAAGAAAAGGCCTCCAACTGCAGAGCGCGCCCAGCAAACGGTTCCTACCATGCTGAGGGCAGTGCAGAGCCAGCTCACCTTCCACGGCCCTCCTAGAGCACAGACGCTAAGGCCGAATGGGCCCGTGAAATCACCACTGCAGGATTACGGGTCGGACCAACAGCCCTTCTGACAGTTACTTCATTCGTTCCTATGGTATCGCATGCCTAAAGTTCCCCTTCATTAATTCTACAATAACGACTTGTCACAGGTCTGAACAGCAAAGAACCTTGGATTTGAAAGGCTGAGACACAAAATATCCCTGCTTCCTTAGCCTCAGGCAAGATTTTGGGAAGGGAATTAAAAACACTCAGCTGTAGTTCCTCAGATATTACAGTTACTATGTGACCCAGGAACTCAACTCCAAGTATCTACTCAAGAGAAATGAAAACACGTGTCCGCACAAGAACTTGTACACTCGTGTTCATAGCAGCATTATTCATAAGAGACAGAGGTGGACGCAGCCCAAATGTTCATCGACTGATACATAAACACAATGTAGTATATCCATAAAATGGAATAGTACGCAGCCACAAAGAATAATGAATTACTGAGGCAGGTGACAACACGGATGAACCTCAAAAACATTAAGTGAAAGAAACCAGTCACAGAAGACCACAGACTATATGATTCTATTTATACGAAAGGCTCAGAAGAGGCCAAGCCACGGAGACAGACAGCAGACCAGCGGTTGTCTGGGGTGGAGGGGTGGGGGTGGGGAGTGAGCCGATGGGTAAGGGGTTTCTATTTGAGGTGATGAAAACATTCTGCAATTAGATAGTGGTGATGGTTGCACAACTGTGAATATGCTAAAAGCCACTGAATTGTACACTTTAAATGGGTGAATCGTACAGTATGTAAATTATATCTTAATAAAGCTGTTTTGAAAAACAAACAAGGAAAAAAACACCGGCCCCACAGAAGACAAGATACACACAGCAGCTTTCAGTTTACACAGTAATCTGCCCACACGTCACGGCATGCAAGAAGGAAATGAGCGAGTCCCCGGAGCAGAGAGGACGACTCAGCGAGGTCCAGCCTGCAGGGAGAAGGCACTCCGCCCTCAGCCAGGGCACAGGGCAAGGTGTTCACACAAGGACCGCACTCTGGGGAAGTAAAACGGACCCTCCTAAACTGATATGGTCTCTGTGAGACTAGGCTGCAAATAAAAGCCGGACTGGACCTCACCCTTGACCCTAAGGATGTTAAGAACTGGCTAACACCATAAGATTTTCAGGTAGCCTAAAAGAGCACAGGGAAGCCATCCACCGGCATGCATGCCAGCTACAGCTACTGCCACCATCTAGAAGAATTAGGCTTTATGCATAAGATCCAGAGAAAATCCTCAGTGGATCAGAGACTTTTTCCCCTCACGTAAGGCTGCTTCTGAAAACCTGAGATTAAATACTCCACCGACACGCATTCTCATCAGCACTGCTCCCTAGCGTGTGTCACAGGTGACCGTATTTGCTGCAGCAGACTGTGATTAAATTCAGATGAAATTTCAGGGCTCAGATATGTGAGAGAAATGACACTAGTGCCAGGAATTTAGCTTCCTTCGACAGCTGGGCAGAGCAGGGCTGACAAACCTTCCCTGGAGCAGGCTGGGGGAGGCAGAGACGGAGGTGGGCTCACCTGCCCCAGCAGACACCAAAGAGAAGAGTTCGTGAATGAAATTTGGTGGATTGCCAAAAGCTTCATTAATTAATGGAATCAGTGGGGAGATAAATAATTGAAAGCAAAGAAATTGGGTTCATCATGTTGGCAACGCTGACATTGTCACCTATTCTAGGTAGGAGACAAATGAGCCTGTGAGACAGAAGTCAAGAATTTCTGTCCCCTAGGCCGGGCGCAGTGGCTCACGCCTGTAATCCTAGCCCTCTGGGAGGCCGAGGCGGGTGGATCGCTTGAGGTCAGGAGTTCAAGACCAGCCTGAGCGAGACCCCGTCTTTACTAAAAATAGAAATAAATTATCTGGACAACTAAAAATATATAGAAAAAATTAGCCCGGCATGGTGGCGCATGCCTGTAGTCCCAGCTACTCGGGAGGCTGAGGCAGTACGATCGCTTAAGTCCAGGAGTTTGAGGTTGCTGTGAGCTAGGCTGATGCCACGGCACTCACTCTAGCCCGGGCAACAAAGCGAGACTCTGTCTCAAAAAAAAAAAAGAAAAAAAAAGAAAAAAAAGAATTTCTGTGCCCTTCTCTCCAGTTTCAGGTCTGGGAGAATTTCTACTTTCCCAAAAGTCAACCTCCAGCATCAAATTTAAAACACTTTTGCTCTCTTCTCACAGACCTGCTACCCTGGCCAGCAAGGACCGGAGACAACTGTCTTTGTGCATCCTTAAGCCCTTATTGGGAACCTTTCTATCCCCTCAATGGGACGTTGGGGGTGGGGGTAGAGCAGCAAGGGAAATGGCACTTGTTGCGAACATGTAGTTCGGATCAGGAATAAAAGTAGTAAACTTAAAATTAGATGAATGCTGAAAAATTCCAAATATCCATCACCCGGTGAATGAATACACAAGACGTGGTATATCCACACCGTGGATGACTGCTCAGTAATACGAAGGAGCAAACTACTGATCCAAGCACAACATGGACCTCAAAGACAGTATGCTAAATAAATGAAGCCAGCCACAAAACAATACATATTGAATTATCCACTGATATGTAAGACCTATAAAAGGCCGAATTATAGAGAAAGAAAGCGGATCGCTGATTGTCTGGGCTACAGGTACAAGCGAGGACCAATTCCATGGGGACAAGGGGATTTCTGGAGTGACACAAGGGTTCTAAACTGGATTTTGGTGATGGTTATACAACACCAAGTTTGCCACACTTAGTATACATTTACCAAAACTCATTGAACTTTACACTTTAAATGGGTGAATTTTATGGTATATAAATTATACCTCAATAAAGCCATCAAAAAATTAAATGAATGAACGGAAAGGAAAAAAAAACTTCAAGAACTGTTGAAATCACAACATCAGAAAATAATAGGAGCGATGTTTGAATGTAAGTCAATTTAATTTTCTTCATGGAAATCAGAAAGGAATGTGGGCAAGAAAGAATGGGAAAGAGATGAGAAATAGACAAAAGGCAAAGAGCATCAGTCCCTTCTTTTATGTCAAAGTAAATACAGGCCTGTCTTGTTCCATCAGCTATGCGCCCACCTGGCCCGCAACCCCTGTTCCCCATCACACACACAAGGGTGTTATGGTGCACCTGTCTGTCGGATTTGTACTTACCAGTAACACCCTTGCTCTGCATTTTCTCAGCTGACTCACCCAATAAGGGTACCAATGAAATCAGTTAGGCTAACTCAGCATGATTCACCATAGTTCTGATGGACACATGCTGGCTTCACGTGATCACTCATTACCTCCTAAACTGAAATACCTGGGAGGAACAAACTCCTGCATATAAAGGTTCTAGCATTTACACTTCCCAACTTTTGAGAACAGGGAATTTTATTTGTCTCCAGTCATATTTCTTTCCCCATTAGATCCCAAAGACTGAGAATGGCAGTTCACAGATGAAAACTGTAAGTTCGTTCTCATCCTTAAAAAGCGCCTTGCCTCGGCCGCAATCGCTGGAGTAACTCAAAACGGCAGCAATTCCAGCTCCACAGTGTTCCATCCTTTGCGATTTGAAAACAAATTCCCTGCAAACAGGGTGGGCAGATGCTCCAAGTACCTCAAAGTATCTAACAACCCTGGTTAGAATTTTGTTTCTTAAAAAGTTATCTTCTCCGAATATTAAACTTGATGCTGTTGGTGGAAATTCTGAAAAGTATATTTTTATTCATGTCTGGAATCACAAAGACAGCCAAAATACAGAAAGAAAAAAAAATACAATTAAATTGACACAAGAGAGCACCACTCTCTCAGTCATCAGAGGCGAGAAGAGTTCTCTTGGGGAAACGGCAGGTGTGGAATTAGGCACCTTACATGATGGGAGGTGGTTCTGATTAATATTTCCCAAAAAGGCCCATAGAAACACTGTCCACAGAGAGACATTCTCAGGCTACGTGTAGAAAGATTTGGTTGAAAGTCTAATCACACGGCTAGATGTGAAGAACTTGGGGACTGTTTCGCGAGCTTTTAAAACTAATTATTTTTTAATTGACAAATAAAATTGTATATGTTGATGGTCTACAACATGATGTTTTGATATATGTATATACTGTGAAATGATAATCAAACAGTTAACATATCCACCACCTCACAAACTTATTCTTCTATGGGGAGAACATGTAAAATCTGTTTTAGTCGCGTTCCGGTCAGCAACACATCATCGTCAGCTCCCGTCACAGAGCTGCATAAAGGATCTCTGGACCCCTCAAACTTAACAGCAACGCATCCATCCCGTCTACACAGAGATGACACTACCAGGATCCTGGCTGCGGGAGTGCGCACACTCCGAGTTGCTGGGCTGCTGTTGATCATGGACTTGTTTTTGGGAGACACCCTGTCTCATGCCGTCCTGCTTTGCACAGCTATCCGGAGCTGGGGGAGGACTGAAGTTACAGTAATCTGGCTGGTGGGCGTGAAAATTCAACCAGCTCTAGACTCCATGCAGGGCGGGCTGCACAGTGTTCAGGCCCTGGTCAAAATAAGAACATGGGCCTCCCTTTTCTCAAACTTTTCAGAATTTCAAAACAGCAAGAGCAGAGATTACCCCAAGTACAGGTCCCTGGGTGATGGCACAGTGCACACCCACATAAAGTCACCCTGGCTCAACAGTGCCCTGACCTTACCAATGAGGCAACTCCTCAGCTCTGTCCAACTCAGTGAGACATTTAACAATCACCAGAAAGTATACAAGAGTAATATGAAAAAGGGTCCATCGTTTAAAAACATGTCAGCAGCTAGCTCAGTTGAACGTACGGGTCAGCTAAACCACAGGCACATGGCGAATTCACTGGTGAATTGCACCCTGTTTCTTGTACCCACTGTCAGCCTGTACAGAGCCGTGCTGGGCTGGCACTTGCACACACTTGGCTGCACACCCTGGGGCTGGGGATACATTGGCACCGAGCTGCACACCACTTTCACAAACCCCCAACAGCACCATCCAGGCGGTTTGTGACCCTGATGCAGTTCAGGCTTCAGCTGAGCTGCCAGGATGAGGGACAGGCCACCGCTCCCACCACAAGCGGGGGTGTCCACCTTCTCCTGGCCCCTTCCTCAGGAGACGCCTTTCTTTCCTTCAACAGGCATTTATCAATGTGCCCCCGTGGGGAATGGACACTCCCAAGGAGCTTGCTCCACCACAGGAAAGCACAATAAGAAATTCAAATTCCAAGTCGAAGACCACCTGCCACTCCCCGGGAACGTGCAGCGTGTTTTGAAAACAAGCAGCGAGGCTTAGGGCACCTGGCTGCACGGGGCGGGGCGGACGTCAGGAGAGTCTCAGGCAGGAGCACACACCTCCCTGAGCCTTAACTCCTGGAACGTCCCAGGCAGGGCTCGCTGTCCTGCCCTGAGCCCACGCGCCCCGTCCCACCTGCCCGAGGCCCTCCCCCCACCTTTCTCCCATTGCTGACTCGCCAAATGCCTTTCCCCCCCAAACCCTGCTGGAGTCTGCACCATCTTCCTGCCTCCCCGACTTCTCACGACCCTTTCCATATTGACTGCTAAGTTCACTGTCATAGAATTTAACCATCGTGTGATGAAATGACACAGAAGACTCTCAGCACAGTACCTAGGCCGTGTGACACCGACCAATGTCACCTCCCTTCCTGTGTACCTGCCTTCCCACGAGGCTGGACTCCTTCGGAGCTGTGTGTTTCATCATTGTACCCACGACGGTTAATGAATATTCACAAAATGATGAGCTGAATGGTTGGTCACGTCCACCACACTGTTCCAGAGAAACGCCCGGCTGTGGCTCATTAGTAGCGTGACCGCCTGACACAGGACACAGCTGCTCCGCCGCCTTCAGATGGAGGCATCGTCATTAGCCAATTAGTTCAGAAGGGCGGACATCTCACCTTCCTCCATTCTGCTAATCATGTAACGTTACCAAGCTACGCTGGATGTGGGAAAACTTGCAATTTAACTCTACCTCTTTTCTAGGAATCTATGTTGGTCAGAGACAATAGAGCATTCCAGACTCTACCAGAACTTTCCACCAAACCAGTAAAAAAAAAAAAAAAAAAAAGAAAATCTAAGAGGTGTTAGGAAATTACAAAATCAGGGATGAGGCCTCGCCTGTGAGATGGAGATACTGCTACCACATCAGGGGTTATCGGGAGGATTATTCCTAGAACCTTGCTTGGTACGTACTCTTAAATGTGGCTGTCACCACCACCATGACCACGGCCACCACCCACGCCTTTGTCCCGGCTCTGGTTTCCCTTTTGTCAAAGTCACCACCTTCTCGCCAACCACCTTCCTTCCGTCCTGTAGTTTCACTCTTCCCATCTCATCAGAATCACTTGGAAAACTTATAAAAACAAAAACTAAACCAACGAATGTGACTCAGCTGGTCCAAGGTGGGGCCCAGGCAGGTCGTTTTAAAATGCTCGCAGGCGATTCTCACGCAGGCGAGGGCGAGAGCACAGGTGACACTCTGCTGCCGAGACCTGAGCGAGGGCAGCGAGGGGCAGCCCACGCCAGCCGCTTCGACCCTTCACACACCAGGGGTGCCTCCCAGTACCCCGAGTACTCAGGCTGCCAAACCCTCCCTCGGTCGGCTCCAGTCTAGCTCACTGTTACTTCCTGTGGTTGACCTCCCCATTCCTTCCCTTTTAGTCACGGTCAGGAACTAACCGGGGAATAGATGCTCCAAGACACTGCACTTCTGTGCTTTGAAGCCAGCTCAGAGCACAGCTCCCTGGGAAGGAGGCTACCGCAGGGGCGGCCGCCAGCCCACCTGGACTGTCACCCACAGCCATCTCCTTCCTCCTGTGTGAGTGCAGGAACAAAGTATTTTGAATGAAAGAATTGTCTGGAAAGCTAAAATTTGTAACTTAAATTACCAAATGATAAAGGAAACAAAACTTGGTTTTGATGGTGACCTTTCCAAGTGTCATTCGGACTTTCCTGCCTTAGTAAGCAGAGCCGGATGGACAATTCAGGACCCTCCTCCTGCTGGAATCTGTGACCACCAGTCTTTTCATTGACTGTTCTTTCTCCTCCTTCCTTGCTATAGATCACTGCTTTCCCACTATTTACTGGGGAAGTAGACAACCAAGCTTAAGTCAGTAATTTTAGCATTTAGCTGCATACACAGGTTCAGGGTAAAATCAAGCCTAAAAAAGTACATAGGCATTTAACAATAATTTTGCTCACTTCATACTTCAGATTTGGGGCTACGTTCCACTTGGTTGAGTCTGTCCCCCCAGATGTGGAGGATACCAGCTCCTAAAGGGATGATATATTTTAGCATACTTAGCTTAACTGGAATCAGACGATGAACTTCTGTGGTCAGAGAGTCTCTTTTCCTACTTTCAGCAGGCCCCGCCCCATAATGCCCATCCCTCTGCCCTGCAGCACATGCATACTCTAAAATGAATTTCATTGGAATAGAAAGTCACACTTATGTGCCGATCTCACAGCACCTAAATAATCTGACAGCACTATTTCCATTTCCAGACGATTTCTGTGAAATGTTGGGTCAAGTGTCATCTCATATTCATGCTTAATAGCATGGTTTTAAAAAGAGCATACACACACACACACACACACACAAAACAAGCCCACCATCCTTCATTATTCTCCAGTATTTCAAATAAAACTTGGTTTGCTTGTCCCTGGGCAAAGAGCACAGCTCAGATTTTCTGTGCCAACGTCTTACCGTAAAGGGGAAAAAAGTGGTTCATTGGGGCAGTTGGATGCTGGGTTCTCCTCTTCCGTCTGTTACAAAAAGTTCCACCCACACTTCCCACTTCCCACAGCAGGTTTAGGTTCTGTTATTCGTCAGTCCCCCTGGGAGTGCGGGACCCTTGTAGGGATGGCTGCCTGTAGTGGGGCTTGTTAGGACTTGAACTGGCAAATTTCACATGCGTGTTTTGTTCAGATTGCAAAAGACAACCCCACGTCAGAGAAGCCTTTATGAGAACACGAGGGTAACTTTCCACGGAACAGTGGTGGGAGGCGTCGGGAGAAGACGGGCAGGAGAGCTAAGGCAGCAGCTCCTCGCCGAGGAGACCCCAGGGCACAGGGAGAGGAGGAGGGATCAGAGAGAGCAGAGCCAGCCCGGGGCAAACCCGAGAAGGGATCATTCCTAAGGAGGTAGGAGAAGGCCGAGGGACAAACAGAGACCCCAGCAACCCTCCATCAATGGTACCACCAGGAGAAGAGAGACGGGGAAGGAAAAATAGCAAAAGCAGGCACGATCTTGGGGAGACTTGCGCATGCCCCCCACCCCCAACACTTGGATTCACCACGTGGGGACGGACGGTGGGAGGGCAGGACCTCGAAGCCACCCTTCCCCTTAGAGTTACTTACAGATCATGCAGCTCTTTCTTCTCAAAAACTTCTACAGAAACACTCCCTTCAGCAGGGGAGGCTCTGACCGTGAGGGGTCTATAGCTTATCCTAGAGTTGTCCAAATACCCTAATGCTCCGAGATGTTGTCTACAATGTCACATAAACTTTGTATGTTATGTCACAGCATAACCCCGTTTGTTTTAATTTTTGAAAAGGTCTCTTCCCTTGGATCTTTCAGCAAAATGGATGCTGGAGCGAGGCGGTTGCATTCATTCTGTACTCTGGAGGCCCCGGCACACCACAAAACAGCCCCAGGGTGAGGTGACTGGCTAAGAAGTTGGCATCGACCCTAGACTTCCCGCTGCCCAGGCCAGGAAACAATGGCCACACGCGCTGGGGCAGAGGATGTGCCAGGCCAGCTCCCAGAGCCAGAACACACACGAGAGGGAGCGAGCCCTGGGTCCCGGCGAATCGAGGGCCCACAGAAGGCAAGGAGGTGGCCTGGGCTGTGTCCCAGCCCTGTTCCTCTGCAGGCCACACTGCCACTCCCAGTCCCCAAAGGCCCCCAGGCTACATTGCTGCTCAGGGAGAGCCGCTAGGGAAGGAGGGGCCGTGTCTCCAGGTTCTCACTAAAGGACTCTCCTGCCTGCTGAGGCCACATCGACTCCTCCTCCCGCTGGGACACATGGGGACGCTGTGTCACAAGGCAGAACCAATATCAGGAAAAGGCAGCTCAAGGCCTGCTCTGCAGCCCCAGGACACAGCTGGACCCCATTATACAAAGCACGGGTTTGAGGAAGGCGGTATTCTCTGGGGAGCAGAGCCAGGCACCTGCCGAAGGCCAGGCTGTCTTAAAGACAAACAATGGTTCAGCCCTTTGTGAAGACGGAGGTCAGTCCTAACACAGCAAAAGTTGGAATGACTATGAATAATTAAAAGAATCAAGCATGCTTTAAGAAATCTCTATGGTCCTCTCTCCTCACCTCCTCTCCAACTTTAACCCTATCGCAACTCCAGAGATGGAGGCCAAATTAGGATTTCCGGAAACTTGTTAAATTTCCACATGATTCAAGGGGAGTCAAGATGGGAAATTTCTGCACATATTAAAACAATGGGAAGTCTTTTCACCCTAAGAGAAAATTCAGAGAGATTTCAGGAAAAGCAAGAATATACATCACAAGTGTATGTGATTGCCCAACAATTCTGTACAGAGCAAAGCCACGGTGTGCGCTCAGGTATTCCTGGCTCTGTGACTTTGGGAAAGTTAGTTAACCTCTCTGTGCTTCAGGTTCAAATCAGATTAGAGAAAATAATTCACAACCCTCAGGGCTGGAGCAAGACTGAATGAGATGTGCTACACAGAGCCCGCAACTGGTAGGAAGTGCTGCATAAAGGATGCTGAGTATTAAAGTGCATAAATGACCACATTACTAAGCAGAATATGGTTAAGTGCCCATTTGGGAAGAATATCACAGAAAAATAGTTTTTTCCTGTATTCACTATCCCAGAGTGCCAGAGAGGCCTTCTGTAAAGCCAGTTGCCAAATTCTGCTGGATTCTCAGAGCTGCACCTCCCCGCCCAGGCCTGGCGAGGACCCTCAGCTGTCACCTCCTGGGGCCAGCCTGGCCGGCTCACTCTGCCAAGTCCTGCCCCCGCCTCTCACCATCCGCTAGGCCTCGCATCTCCAGCCTCCAGTAAGAGCGAGCACACAGGCACCAGTGCTCGGCCTCCCAGACCTAAAGCAGGGTCATTCCCCGCCAGAAACATTTCCAAAGCCCCAGCCTGGGCAAGGCCAGGCAGGGTCCCCTTGCCGTGCCCCGCAGCGCTCTGCTCCACACAGACGATCCAGTTAGGTTTCTGTCTCGCCCTCCAGGCAGCAGGCCCCGCAAGGCCATGGCTGTGTCTGGTTCATCTTTGTACACCCAGCACCAGGCGAATGGTTGGCAGAACACAAGGGTTCAGTAAAAATGCTACGGGAGGATTCTGGATTTGTGTGGGAAGTTGGAATAACAGACTCCCCCACACCCATCAATCTTTGAAGTCCTGGAAGGGACAACGTGGTTATGGAACCGTGAGGGCCCCCCAGGGCTGGATTTGGAACCCAAGGGCCCCCCAGGGCTGGATATGGAACCCCGAGGGCCCCCCAGGGCTGGATTTGGAACCCCGAGGGCCCACCAGGGCTGGATATGGAAACCCGAGGGCCCCCCAGGGCTGGATATGGAACCTGAGGGCCCCCCAGAGCTGGATATGGAACCTGAGGGCCTCCCAGGGCTGGGTATGGAACCCGGAGGGCCCCCCAGGGCTGGATTTGGAACCTGAGGGCCCCCCAGGGCTGGATATGGAACCCCGAGGGCCCCCCAGGGCTGGATTTGGAACCTGAGGGCCTCCCAGGGCTGGATATGGAACCCCGAGGGCCCCCCAGGGCTGGATTTGGAACCGGAGGGCCCCCCAGGACTGGATATGGAACCCGAGGGCCCCCCCAGGGCTGGATATGGAACCCCAAGGGCCCTCAGGGCTGGATTTGGAACCCCAAGGGCCCTCAGGGCTGGATATGGAACCCTGAGGGCCCCAGGGACTGAATTTGGAAGGCTGAGGACCTGCAGGGCTGGGGAGCGGAGGCCTTACCTGAAGAGAGCAGGGCGCTGGTTTGGGGAAATTGGGGAAGGCGACCCCTCCAGCGAGTGAGAAACGCCAGGGACGCCATGGAGGGAGGGGAGGGAAAGGCCTGAGTATCAACAGCTGGGCGGGGGTGGGGGGGCTCTAGGAGGCAAATTTAAAGCTCCTGAGGCCTGGGCGGGACGCATTCACTCATTGTGAAGGTGGAGGAAATGGGGAATTAAATCAGCAGGTGAGAGTGAGGACTATAAAGCAAGCAACTCTCTCAACTCCTCCCTTACCTGTGTTCACCTGTTCGCCGCAGGGAGGCGGTTCCCCCGAGATCAGGCCAGCGGCTCAGCGGGCACATGTGGGCGTGGGAGGGGCCATCAGAACAGCTGAGTCCGGTGTGGGACTTCCCTAGACCAGTGATTCTCAACTCCAGGTGATTTTGTCCTTCCGGGGCATAGCTGGCAACTTCTGGAACAGTCACAACTCGGGGTGGGGGGACTCCTACTGGCATGTAATGGGCAAGGCCAGGAATGCTGCTAAACATCCGTACTGCACAGGGCAGCCCCCACGAAAAAGAAGTACATGGCCCAAAATGTCAACAATGACATAGGAGATTGAGAAACTTTGCCCTAAAGGAATGTCACCTTGGGAGGACCTGGCTGGGAGGCCAGCAGATTAGGCAAACCTGATTGCCCGACTTCTGTGTATCTCCAAGACACAGCACACACTCAATGCCAGGCACTCTGCACTGTGCTACAAATGATGCAATTAAAACCCATGACATCAGTGAGCACCCAGTGCATTTAAAACCATAAAGGAATCATTGTCATGTGATGCAATCCTGCATCTGGAAAGAGTGACTGTGAGGTGGAATGGGTGGAAGGAGAACGTTGGGAAAGCAGAGCCAAGGGGCACGGATGTGGGCGCCCGGGGGTGCCGAGCCAGCTGGCTCCACGCTAGCTCCACGCATGGCTGGCAAAAGAGGCGCCTCATCCCTCCTTCCGTTCTGGCCTCCCCACAGCCGGAAAGAAGGGAAAGAGGAGGAAAGAGCTGTAGGACTTACACCTGGGATCGCGGCCATTTTCGAGGATGCAATCAATTGTGTGCTGATAGCTACAGCATCCTGGGAAGGAGAGGTGCTTGATAGGGGCAGAGATTTCTTTAAAATTTCATCCACCTCGGTTAACCTCTGCCCGCGGAGAACTGACAGCTCACGAGGAGCCCATGGAGATGGGCAAGAGACCAGATTTCACTCCTGGATCAATTCCCTTCTCCTCATTCGCATTTCAAAGTTTGTCTGAGATAAGCACTGGCAGTCTTTTTCAGAGAATGATCTGCCTTTAAATTCAGTGATGGATTTGTTGAAAGTCAACAAAAGAAACGAAAGCTTCTGACTCCTCCCACCCACAGCCTAGGAACTAAGAGCAGCGCCACAGGTACCCTTAAGAGCAAGATCCTCAGTGAGTTCCATCCCGTTGAGATCTGCATTAAACACTGCTGTTGAGAACAGCTCACATTTAATGTAACACATGCAGTGCGTCATCACGCACATATTTTAACCACATGGCCCTTTTCCTGCGCCCAACATCTCACATCTTTGGCTAAACCACAAGAAAAACAACACTCCCTGAAAACTATAGTAGCTTATCTTATAAGCACTGCTGTTAGTTTTTCTACAAGTTCTAAAATACTACTCTCTGATGTAGTACCTCTGCAGCTCTTAAAAACTAGGGTGAAAGGCATGCAAGGGGTAGGTCTATGTGGTAGAAGATTTGTTCATTATTTCAAAAATATTAGCTTGGCGCAGTGGTAGCAGCCTGTAGTCACAGCTACTCTGGGAGCTAGCCCAGGAGTTTGAGTCCAGCCTGGGCAACACAGTGAGACCCTGTCTCTAAATAAAAAATAAATTACTGCAGTGTCTGCTATGTACCAGGCTGTGCACCAGGCCATGGAGACAGACTAAGGAATACACCACAGCAAGAGATGAAGGGGTAGTAGCCCAGAGCCAGGCTTCTGGCAGGCAGTGGTCGGGTTCGCATCTCAGCTCTGCTACTTACTATGATCCTAGGTGAGTTGCTTAATCACAGTAATCTTTATCTGTAAAATGGAAAGTGATAAAATAATAGTTTTTACATGCTAGGTTTGCTATGACAATAAAATTAATTAATACATGTGATGTGTATGTACTGGCACAAGGGAGCTTCAGTAAAGGTGGGGCATTATCACGCTTATATATACTACAGACAGGCCAGTCACCTCAGGGTCTCCAATGGCCTCTGCACGTTTCTTCCAGACTGAGGAATCACATCCTGCAGGAATTTCTGTGTCTAGCGTCAAAATCCCATGAAGTTCAAAATGCACCTCTTCTCTTGCAGGATACTACGTAGAAATGACCATGAAATAGCTATTACGTCTAACCCAAGCAGAGGGGACAGATCTGTGCCAAGCGAGTTAGTGGGAACAACTTCATGCTGATCTCATCTAAGATTAAAATAAAAAAAAAAAGGATAACTTGCTAAACGTTTTCTCCCATTTTCTCCCAAGGTCAGCCAAGCAGAGGAGTGTGGTTTTCCAGATGAACTTTGTCTTGTTGCCCTTAAAATGTTTAGGCTGACGTGGGGAAAACCACTCTACTAGCATTGTGTTCCTTTCCAAGGTGCACTCTTGCTCTTTGGCAGACTGCCTACCTGTTTCACTTTTGTCTTTATTTTGCTCCTCCAATCTGGATTGCTCTACTTCTTCCTTTAACCCTAAGTCCTCCCTTTCAGTCACCATCCATTCATCAATTCACTCATATATGCACACACCCATCTGTCATCCATCCATCCATTTATTCAACAAATAGTATTGAGTACCATGTCTCAGGCACCATATATTATGGATATAGCAATAAATAGGGGGAAATTAAGTGGGGAAACAATTCTACTAGAGGAGCTTCATGACATTAGGAAACACAAAGAGAAAGTACTGCAACAAGGTCCTAACACTCTTTATGCTGGGTATTTAGATTCTCCGTGAGTTTCTGGTGAACTGCTATTCCTATACAAGAGGGTTGAAAGCTGTGAGGGATTGAAACCCACTTGCTTTTGTCAGAACAAGACACAGACTTGCAACGTGTCATGGGGAATAAGTTCTGAAGGACATGACGGTATTCAGTAACCCAATGGGCATATATTTGATGCAGTAGGAGGGGGTTCCTTTTTAAAATGCTATACTTTGAGCCCATCTGGGGGGAGCTATAGTCCCCTGGAAGTCTATAAGTAACTCTCTACGAGGTGACCCATGAGAGACGATCTCACTCAGCTTGTTCTTTCAGAAAGAGGACACGCAAGCCTTCTATCCTGCTTTATCTCCAGGGTCACAAACCCCACTTCTTCCCATTTACTTAATTAACAAGCGTTTACCATCCTTATGCTCAACCAACATGGAAGATACAAGAAAATTATGAGACAGACCACAGTCAACAGCTAACCACTTACTCCGCGCCTGCCCAGCACAGGCTACGTAGAAAACCGTTCAGTGAAATACGCACCCAATGTCACAGCCAATCAACACCTGGATCCAAAGTAATGTGCCCTGGTTAAAGGGGCTGCTTCCACGTTTCCCTGTTAGTTCCTGAGCTTGTTTAGGGCAGAACTGGTTTCCTATTATTGCTATATCCATAATATATAGTGCCTGACACATGGTATCAACATTACTTTTGAATAAATGAATAAATGGATGGATGGATGGATGACAGATGAATGTGTGCCTCTATGAATGAATGAATGGATGGTAACAAAAGGTAGGACTTACAGTCAAAGGAAAAAGTACAGCAAACCAGACTGAAGGAACAAAATAAAGACAAAAATGAAACAGGTAGGAAATCTTTGTGAAGCAAGAGTGTATCTTGGAAGAGGACAGGTTAGATAATGTTCAACAAAAATTGCTCCTATTTTAAGACATTTCCTCTTATTCAGTCATTAGGAAAAAAATGGAAATCAGCCAGTCACAGGATCTTCCTTGAAAACCCTTCAGATATTTGAAATCTGTAACTACTGAAACTGTATCTTGTTTTGCTCACAGTTGCATCCATACCCTGACACATAATAGATACACAAGAAGTATTTGTTGAAAGAACGATTTGCTTTAAACTTCCCCTTTTTCACACAGCCTTGGCAGTGATTGTAGACCTTCTCCAACCCATACGTGAAGCCAGATTTCAGAGCTCCAACACTTACGTACTAAACTGATTCACTGTCTTAGACAAAGACCAATGAATTAGTTACCCAGGCTCTGCTTGATGTTAGATGATTATTAAGCCAGGCTTGATCACATATGTTTCTCCAAATATTTAGATGTCAAAAACCATGCAGAAATGTGAATTGAGCTTCTTCCTATACCCATCAGATCTCCTTTTCAGAATAGAGCAGATCACACAAAGTGTATTATGTTTATCACACCCTCATCTGAGCACCCCACAATTCAAAGGCAATGGTAAGAATTATTAGGATGATATTGTGAGTGCGTTTGGGGTTCCCTCTCCCTCAATTTCTTACTTGTTTAAAGTTGGGTTTAAGTCCGGCCTTTAGTTTTTGAGCTTCAGCTAAAAAATTATTGGATGAGAAAGGATTCTACTTCCTATTCTTCTAACAGCCTTTCTTGTCCCGATTTGTAAGAAAATTCTGTCCTTTATATCTACTTCTTATTCTTTCAGCCAGTACAGAGTATACCTGCTCTATTCTACATTAAAGACTAACTTCTCCCTGCTTATAGTAAGAACCCTGAACCAAGATCCATTTCTTACCATCCATCTCTGTTATCTGGAACACCCTCACCTTCTCCCTTTCAATCATCTGCCTCCTCTCCTCCAAAACCTCAATGTCATCTTCAAGTCCTTCCTGCTAGTATTCGTCTCACATTAACTGCATCCCCCTTCCACACCCCCTTCACTTGCTCTCACCTCCTCCCCAGCTGTGTGCTCATCACACATTTTGCCACCTGTTTGGAGGACTTTAAAGTTGAGAGCACAGGCTACAACTGCTACCTTCTTCGCCAGCTTCACAGCACCCAGTTCAGAGCCTCACAGACAGTGAAATCCCAATACAATGATGATTGTCACTCTAGAAGTGACTTCCTTGGTATTACCTCTAGTCAGCCTCTTTCATGGGACCCTACAGTCACTCTACATTCATAGCACCAAATTCCTCCCCCAGGTCAAGGCTACTGACTGTTTTAACCTCTACTCAGGATCTGGATGTCAGAAAGTGGTTTTTGTTTGTTTGCTTCCTTCCTTCCTTCCTTTCTTTCTTTCTTTCTTCCAAAAGATGCTTGCTACTTTTCCTTTAAATTCCATTCCATTAGGGTTTTCGTTGTGAAATTCCTGGGTCTGGAAACTCAAGAGTACCCCTACCGCAGACGTTCTCTAACACACTGTCAGGCTGCTTTGGAAGGTCATGTGGTAAATCTACATCCTTGAGGACAATTTTCAGGCTGGAAAAACAGGAACTGAGCATGACTGCCTTCAGGACTCTTTGCAAACATCAAAACCTACAATGCAACCATTTCTCTATGTGTACTAACATGGGCTTTCCAGAATGTGTCACACTCTTTTTAGTAATACTTTCCTACGTTTTATGTCCTTTAAATTGTTCCCCTTACTCCATTTAGCTCTAGTTTTGTGCATGCTATTTAACCCCCATTTTCAGATAACTTTTGTATCTGAAATACTTAAGACGTCTTACATCATAGTAAGTTTTATAAGACATTGATGGTAGCGCATCTAGATGAGGAGCTCAGGGAACAAAACCTTGTGAAACCACTTCTTCTTCCTGCTTCTACAGGGCAGGGTTACTCCGAGGTTTCTAAGTAATGTTTTTGGCTTTAATAGCTGGAAGGTATCGTGAGGGCTGAATGACCTTCACAAACCTTAACCAAAATTACAGAAAATTTTAAGAATCGAGGATGGGATTACTACTGATCCATCTTATAAAGGCTAATTTGGTAATCTGGGATGCCCATGAAAAGAACAGTGTCCATCAACAAACATTTCTTTAGATGCACTGAATAAAAGCATCAGTTTAACTCGTACCCGCTAATAGGCCCATTGGGACTATATCTTTTGAAGAGATGTGTTATTTGATTCTAATTATATTCAACTTTGCTTATTCCTAGGTAGATAATCATTTCCTCTCATTTCATGCTTTTTTCTGAACATCAATTTTTTTCTCCCCATGGAGAACATTCAGAAGATTTAGTATTAATAGTTTTAACTTAAGACTTTTGATTTGCCCCCGTTCTGCCATCTTCACAGTTCCTCAAACACACACGCACTCTCTGCCTTCTCTCAAGATACTTCTTTTCCAGCTGAGGGTGGTTGACTAATAAGCACAGACGGGTTGATCCACAGTTTTGAAACAGACAAAGTCCATCAGCTCTCACCTTGGTGAGAGTGAATAGCTGGGAACTCCGTCTAAGGACAAGGCACAAAAAACGAAAATTGAGATTCCTACCGGGTAGTTAATTTGGTACTCATACTTGTTGAGCTTCGATATCACGCTAAGTTCAGACCGGAGCCAAGACCCATCTGATAAATACTGAGACTTCCAGGCAAAGCCAGGCACACAGTACCATTTTACCAATGTGAATTCTCATTCTCTAAAACTTTATTCCAAGGATCTCACCCCCCTAAAGCATTTTGCGTTACTTCCCCTCAGCCTGGTCACAGGGTCAGTATCACATCTTGGGAAGTGTTAGGTTTCCTAAAAAAAAGACCAGACACTGAAGTCTTACATAAACAACAAAGTATTCCTTCTTTAATTCCTAGGTATGATGGAGAAATGCCTAGGCCGAGCATTAGGTAAATAACGAGGTAATTACAAATGCCTGTTTCCTTGACAACTCCCCTCCCCCATCCCTCCCGCGACGGGGGAAAAACCAAAATGCCAGTGAGGAGGGGTAGCCGCGAAGCCGCGCCGGATTCTCGCAAGCCCGAGCAGCGACGAGCGCAGCAAGCCGCAAACCAGAAACGAAATACAGATAAATCCATTTCCATCGGGGCTGCATTTCGTGTAGCATTTCTGTGGTTGCCATAGAAACGTCAGAGACGGAAGAACATGTTGCATGACACAAAAGAGAGCAGCATGTAACAGACATCCTCCCCAGCTTCATCGATGGCAGGGAAGACGCCGTGGCGCGGGCGCGGTGGGCGCGTGGGGACGCTGGCCCGAGGAGAGCGGCTCGCAGTCAGCACCGGGGGCGCGGGCGCCGCGCACAAAGCCGCGGTGGTCGGCGGAGCAGCCGCGCCCGCCCCGCCGCGCCCTGCCCGCCCCGCCGCCCGCGGAGCCCGCGGAGCCCGCACGGCCGGCGGGCGGAGGAGAAGGGAGGCAGCGGCGCGAGGCGGCCGCGGCCGCACCCAGAGCGAAGGTGCCGGGCCCGCGCGAGCAGCACCTACCTCCTTCCTGGCAGCCCCGGGCACATGGACTGGGCGACCAGAACCTGAGACGGAGCCGCCGGGCGCAGATCGCCACTAGTTTATGGGGCTGTAAGTCAGCCAACAGCGGGGAGAAAAAGCGAGACTCCACCCATGGGGTGGACCCTTCGGGAAGGAAAAAAAAAAAGTGGTCCTCAGCTGACGTCTCTCCCCACTCATGTCACTTCCTTTTAAAGCTACAAGTTAGCAGTTACCGGCAGGGAAGGTCGCGCTGGTGTAATTCGAGTCACTCCCTTCCCCTTCCAATTAGCGCGAGGAGCGCTCCGGTTGGCTTCGCGTTCGCAATCTGGCTCGGCCTCTGCCGGAATCAAAAGCAAAGCCCGCCAAGCGGCCCTCCTTTCCCTCCCTTCTCCCAAACCCTGTTGCGTCCCCGAGCCGGCGGCCCCTCCGGCCTCAGCGCCCGCGGACCCCAGCCGGGTCCGGGCTGCGCGCTGGAAATTGCCCCCGATCGGCTCATCTTTAATTCGCAGGTACAGGATGGATTTTCGGGTGACATGCCCACGCTCCAAAGCGCCCTCACCTCTCCTCAGTCCTCTGTGCTGGAAGGAGGTTGCCTTCCCCTCCGAAGAGCCCAGCAGCAC
Organism: Lemur catta; assembly: GCF_020740605.2. Lineage (NCBI taxonomy): Eukaryota > Metazoa > Chordata > Mammalia > Primates > Lemuridae > Lemur > Lemur catta. The sequence continues at coordinate 141,414,385 of NC_059129.1, forward strand.
CTTCCACAAAATAAGCCTCAACGCCCAACCGATGGAGACGCCAGGCGCAAGGATGGAAGCAGCCTGGAGGCCGATCCGCGCGTTTTCTCCCTCCAAGCCCGGCGCCCAGGCTGCCTCCCGCTGCACGCGTGCACGCGCGCACTCAGGCGCACACGCACGTGCACTTGGCATCCACACGACGTGCATTGGAGAGGTCTGGGCAGAGCTTTACAATGAAAGAGTGGCCTCCTCACTACTTTAAAAGGGGGCAGGCTGTTGAAAGTCCAGAAATGCCAGGTCTCCAATATTCCTAGAAAGTTATTTCAATCTCAAAATGGTCAAGGTGTATGCCCTTCAAATGTTGACTGTTACAGCCATTGTCACAAATAATACGTGAGTGTTTACATGACTCCCGGGTTCATTCCGTTCTTCAGATGTTTACAATCTATAGGGGAAAATAAATGTGCTCACAAATAGCTAGAACACGTTGCACAATTACTAAGAGTGATGAAAGTGTCAAATACAGTGTGTAATGAAGCCTTGCTTGTGACGGGGAGGCATTCAGAATTCAGGAAACAGGGTTGGACTGGGTTTTTTTGGGTGGGTGGCATTTTGAGGGAACAGGAGAAGGGTAAAGCAAGGGTGGGGAAGAGAATAAAGCACATCTAAGGCAGAATAAAGGATCCGAACAGAGAGCCCACTTATGGCAACAGCTTGTTTTAATATCCACGTGAAAATAAATCTGACCAGACAGTACTGCTTATAAAGATATTTATGAAAAGTTTCTTGCAGCTAATGTAATTTTTAAGAGTTCTCTCATAACTGTTCTAATTCTGTTTTATAATCCATTTGTTTCTAGATTTGGTGGAAACTTTTCACCAAGGCTTTTCAAAGTATTTTTCAAATAGAGCTAGACTGTTCTTCATAGTTGAATGCTGAATAGGAATTTATTCCAAAATCTACAAATTGCACACATTTGTGCTATATTTATTACAAGTACAGTCAATTATTTCAACGGAAACAATAGAAAATTTAAAATGTTGACAATTGCAACTCATTCCAATCTCAATACTTTAATGTCTTTATTCCATTACTATGATTATAATTATGTTTATGCTTATTATTGCTAACACTTTGCCTGTCTAGACAATGTTGCCCACAGTCTCACTTATCTCAGAGATAGCTGAGAAATATGGGAGAAAAAAATTACTACTTCTAAAAATTTAGAGTAGAACTACAACATTCATGGGTTAAATCCTACACACTTTATTCAGCGTCCCCTTTAGAGTCTATCCTTATTTGATAAAGCCCTTATTTAGCAGTTTCTATCTTAACAAGATATTGTGAACGTTTCCAGATTGTAATCTAACAATTCAGCTGAATGCATAGTTATTGAGTGTCTGTGCTAGTTGCTGAAGACAGAAAACATCAGTAAGACCGTGGACATTGCCCCAAAGTGCTGAAAGTCTTAGAAGGGAACGAGACACGTCGGCCATGACGATACGAGTGGAGGTACTGGTGGACCTCCGTAAGCGGGTCAGAGGTAGCCCGAGAGTGGGAACAGGGAAGGGGGGGTATGTGTACATAGTAACTTAGCTCACAGCAAATTCTAAGAGGAGTGAACGTACATTCATCAGTGAGACAGTAAGAAATAAATACTGATAGTTGGAGAGAGAAGAAAAAAAATTCAAAAGTAGATAAAACTGATAACTCAAAAAGGATACATAAATGGCCAATAAACAAACAGAAAAAGATGCAACTTTACATAAAAATACAAGTACAATGGAAGACATGTCATTTTTTTGCCTAGTCACTTGTCAAACATTCCAAAAACTTTAATGCTACTGTAAAGAGGATGCAACAGGACGGGCTCTCTCCTCTCCTGCTGGTGATGGTAAATGGATACAATCGCTGACATTCAACTACACAAAAATTTTCCTGAGCCTTTAAAATGTTCATGCTCCTTAATCCAATAATTCAACTCAAAAAAATTTATACCAAGGAAATAAGCTGAGATAAATTCAAAGATTTAGGTCCATGTATATTCATCAGAGCCATTTATAATAGAAAAGAATGGGAACCATCTGAATTTCTGAAGTAGCAGGTTGGCTATGTAAATGATGTGATATTCATATGATGAAACACTGTACAAAAATTAAAAATCCTATTTTTGAAAGACATAGGGAGACTCACGATATCCTAACTGAAAAGAGAACTAAGCTATATATAAAATATGATCCCCTTGTTGTAATTATACAAATACATATTATATTGTGTATGGTGGGTTGAATAAGCGTCCTCCCAAAATTCATGTTCACCCAGAACCTCAGAATATGATGCTATTTGGAAGCAGGGTCTTTGCAGATCTAATTAGCTAAGACGAAGTCATGCTGGATTAGGGTGGGTCGCAGGTCCAATGTCCTCATAAGAAAAGCCACACAGAGAATAAGGCCATGTGACGAGGGAGGCAGAGATTGGAATGATGTGTCTACAAGCCACACGTTGCTGGCAACCACCAGAAGCCAGGAGAGATGCGTGGAACAGATTCTCCCAGAGCCACCAGCAGGAACCAGCCCTGCTGACACCTTAATTTCAGACTTCTGGACTGTAAGAAAATAAACTTCTGTTGTTTTAATTGTGGTAATTTGTTCTGGCATCCCTGGGAAACTAATATACTGTGTAAAAGGGTCATTAGACCGCTGACAATGATTATTTCTGGATAGTGACATTGATGATGATTTTTATTTTATTTATATTTTATGGCATTTTGAAGAACCTTCTGCAATGAACATGTATGACTTTTATAATAAGAAGAAGATTATGATTAAATAACAAATAACCCAGGGTTTTTAAAAGCATAGTGTTCAAGGGCAATTTAGGACAAAAGCAAATAATAATCAGGGATGATTATGACACGTTAAATCCCAAAGATTAAAGTATTTTCAGAGCCCTCTGTGAGGTAGAAATCTGTGTATTTCAGAAACTTTTTTTAAACCTAAGTTTTGGTACTTAAAATCATGGTATCATTTGTCTCAAATGTGAACTTACACACCATATATTTAACAGCTGTGCTACCTAGTTGAAATCATGCTACTAATGCTGACCATTCCCTTAACACTTGGTTATCTACACACTGACAGTACTTTTATTTGCCTAGTGTAGTGAATATTGACATAGATATTCCTATAAATCCATGTAGTATGAAATTTTTCTTAAGCTACAAAATATAAAGATATCATAAATTTGCAATTATGATTACTTTTTTGGATACTAAATTAGGAATGGTGGCTGCTTAGACGAGACAAAGAAAAAGTATAAATAATAAAGTTAATTTGATATTTAGAATGTATAATCTTATGTCTAATAGTTGTATATTTCAATAAACTCTAATTGAGTTTTTAAAATGTCATATATGTTTTTAATAACCAAAAAACTCTTAAGGTTGTTGTCTTATTATTGCAATAATTTCAAGTACTCTCGAATAGGTTTAACATTAACTGTCACTGAAGAAAGTGCAAAAGAACCAGACAAAATTTCCTCCTTCATCAACTATTATTATGACATAAGTCATTGCCAAAAGATGAATGTGTTTACAGAACCCTCTGTTGATCATCAGCTCTTGATGCATCTTAACTCTGACTTTGTCATAAGACTTGCTGTCTGTATTCACTGAGCTCTTCTCTCTTGCGGACATCCTCAGGTCAATTCGGCATGGCTGGGTTGACTGAAAAGTCATCCATTCCCCTCTTCTGAACCTGGCCATGAGCGACTTGAAATCACACAATGCAGGAGCGAATCTACCACAGTCAAAGGAAGTGAATTCAAATCAGTTAATGCCCAAGTGATTGGCAACAAATTGAAAAAGATAGCAGTGTCACAATGTGATTTGCAAAGAGAAGGTAATACAATATGAATACTGAAACTTAGCATTTATATTCTTCACAACCAAGTGAAAAGAAAGCATATAAGTTTGAGTGGTATTTAACTCAGGGAGATTTTCACTTCATTGCACTTTGCATATTGTGTGATTTTTTGAAAAAAAATTTTTGGTTTTTTTTTTCTTGAGACAGGGTCTTGTTCTGTCACCCAAGCTAGAGTGCAGTGGTATCATCCTAGCTCACTGCAACCTCAAACTCCTGGGCTCAAGTGAGCCTCCTGCCTCAGCCTCCCGAGTAGCTGGGACTTCAGGCACACACCACAACACCTGGCTAATTTTTCTATTTTTTTGTAGCGACAGGGTCTCGCTCTTGCTCAGGCTGGTCTCAAACTCCTGGCCTCAAGGTATCCTCCCGCCTCATCCTCCCAAAGTGCTGGGAACATAGGCGGGAGCCACCATGACAAGCATGTATTACTTTTATAAACAGAAAAGTAAAGCTGTATTTATTTTCTAAAATAAATACTTTCCATTCTCAACTGTTCACATAATGCTTTTCCTTATCTGGAAACCATTAATGCTTATAGCATGACGGCACCGTGCGGGTGATCTGTCTGGAGTGGGACCCTGCATCAGCAGCATCTCCAGCACCTGGGGGCTGGTGGCAAAGGCAGAATCTCGGGCCTGCCCCAGGCCCAGTGAGCAGGAAATTGCATTTAATCAACACCGCAGGAGAGTCACATGCACCTTAAAGCTTCAGAAGCACTTATTTTAGTCTAAATTCCTCATTTGAGGAGGACGCATCAGAGGCCAGGGAGGCTGTGTTTGCTTGTCAGAGGTTCTACAACAGACAGGGAGCAGAACTGAAGCAGGTTCAATGTTTATTGATTCTCACCTCAGAATCCGTTCCACTGTATTGTCTGAAAAAAAGATACTGGCACGAAAAGGGCAAAAAAAAAAAAAAAAAGTTTCTACTTAAAATCATGATCATTCTACAAAGTACTGTTATTAAAAGTCCATCTATACTCCATGCATTTTGAGTTTATATAGAGAGTTGATTTTACTAAAAAAAAGAAAAAAATTGGCAACCATCAGACAGAAGTTGGCAAAAGGCACAGGATATCTTTCCTCCGTGATCGCTCACGTTATCTTGATTTCAAGCCAAGCCACATCTAGTTCAACAAATCTTTGCTTCAAGATTGATTGGCAAGAAAGGCGGCAAAAGGTCCTGGCTGGCCTCCTGGTTTCTGCCTTTGCCCTCCTCTCGTCTGCTCCTCACCTCACACAGCGAGCTTTGCGAAATAAAAATGGAAACATGCTGCTCTCCTCTCTCCTTTCTGTCTTTAGGTGCCTGAGAGTCTCCCGTGTCCTCACAGTAAATTCTCCTAGTAAGCTGGCTTTGCTCCTTGCAAACAGTCCTAGTTAGTTACTTACGGTTTTGGAGGCTCACCTTCCTCATACACAAAACTCATGGGGGTGGCTGTGAGGTTTAAATGAGATATTATGTGTGAAGCACCTGAAATAGCATAGAACCTCAAAAAAAGATCATTCTTTTCTTCTCCCTCCATCCCACTCATTAAGGTACAGGTGACATTCAGATCTATACTTCCAGTTGGCATCTCTCTCCTAAACCCCAAATGATTTATCCATAACCTGATGATTGCCTTCATTTAGATATCCCAAAGGCATCACAAATTGAGCAAGCCCCAAAACAGACCTTTTGACCCCAACTTGGCCAATGCTCTGGGGTCCCATCTCCCAACTTCTTGGTTCCCTGTTTTGGTGAAACTGGTGACTTCGAAGTTGCCTTTGAATCTTCCCCATTCTGCTTGCTTCTCTTTCCCCTCAAATCATCTGTTAATTCTCTTCTCAAAGATTTATGCACAGTCCTCTCCTGTCACTGCCACCTCTGCTGAGTTAGTCTGGAACCCCATCGCTTTTCTCTTGGTTGACTACAAAAAAAACCCAACTCTACTTCAATTTTTTATTTCAGCATAAAACTCAAACACCCTAGGGTGACATGTAAGACTCTATGATCCGGCCTTCTCTCTCTCTCCTGTCTTGTCTCTGGCCTCTTTCTATACTGTCTTAGTCCATTTTCTGCTGCTATAGCAGACTACCACAGACTGGATAATTTATAAAGAACACAAGTTATTTGGCTCACTGTTGTGGAGGCCGAGAAGTCCAAGAGCACGGCGCTGCATCTGCGAGGGTCTTCTCGCAGCAGAAGGCATCATTACATTGCGCAGAAGCATGCACGAGAGACAGAGAGGCAGTGGGGGCTAAACTTATCCTTTTATCAGGATCCCCCTCCCACGGTAACTAACCCACTCCTGCAATAACAGCATTAATCCATGCATGAGGCCAGCACCCTCACGACCTAATCCCCTTTTAAAGGTCCTACCTCCCAATACCATTACCTTGGCAATTCAATTTCAGCGTGAGCTTTGGCAGGGGACATTCAAACCACAGCATATACTTTTCCAAGAGCCGCTCTTCCCTCACCCCTCATCAGCTTGCTGACTTCCCTCGCCTTAAAGTCTTGCTCATCATCTCCTTGAGGAAGCCCCCCCAGCCCAACTCCTTTAAAAGGTAGACTTGTCTTATATTTATCTGTATTAATGCATTTACCACAATGGAATTTATTGGTTGTTTTTATTTGCTTCTTCCCTACTAGCTGGTGAGGGCAGGATCTTTGTTTCCAAAGAACTGGCACAATAGAGTTCCATAAATGCCAACCGAATGAACAAACAGCACCACTCCTATCACCTCCTGCCAGGGCAGCGGGCACACTCAGTTTCTACTCCTGCAACACACACAGCTTTCTTTTCAGCCATCCTTTTCATCCTGGTTTTCATTTAGTATATGTACATTTCAGAAAAAGTTTGAACTCTCCTTAAAATCATCTCCTTCATTTTATTTTCCTTTATCACATTCTTGTCCAGTCTTTGCTCCTATGTGTGCATGTTTTATTTAGCTATGATTATAGTGGATATGGAAAATTTTCATCATATTTTTACCTAGCACATCCTAAGCAGATTTCCTTATCAGAATTGTCATAACTGCCTTCTTAAGGCTTTTTTAAAGATTTTATACACTTAGCATATAATAATTTTCATAATTGTCCTCCTGATGGACATTGGGTGCTGCCTACCTTCATCTACTGTGAATCATTCTTCAGTGTCACTTGCTTCTGCTTCATGAGCACTAAGCACTTTGTATCACATATTATTATTTTTTTCCATTTTATAAATGAGGAACCTGAAGCTTAGCTGTGTTGAGTCACTTCCTCAAGCTAGTAAATATCAGAGGCAGGGATGTCAAGTCAGGGGTGCCCAACTTGGAAGATTCTGCTCTCTGGCTCTGGAGTAGCCCACCGTCATAGGAAACACATTTTCTTCTCTGGGGTGATCTCCTAGAGAAAGTCCCAGGAGAAGGGGGCTCTGTGACGCACTCCACGCATTACTGCATAGACCAGCATGTTGCTACTCATCACTGCTTTGCCATCATTTTGTTATGCCTGAAATATGTTTTGCAAATTTTATAATTTTGATGAGCACCAATTTAAATTTTTGTATAGGACATGTGAAGTTCAAGATCTTTCAAACTGTTTGTTTTTATTTATCATATCATTTTTTTATTTGTGTGAGACCTATTCTTATTCATGACTATACCCACAGTCGATATTTATCACAGACAAATAAATGTTAATTTATCAATCTGTTCCTTCTATGACTTCTTTTTTTTAAGAAGGTATGCTTACATTTGCCATTTATTTGCATAATTTTAGGGGGTACAAGTGTCATTTTGTTGCATGGATAGATTGCATAGTGGTGAAGTCAGGGCTTTTAGGGTATCTATCACCTGAATAAGGTACACTGTGCCCATTAAGGAATTTCCCATCATCCAGCCGCCCACGCTCCTCCACCCTTCCCAGTCCCCACTGTGGATCACGCCACACTCTAAGTCCATAGTACACATCATTTAGCTCCCACTTAAAAGTAAAAACATGGTATTTGTCTTCCTTCTATGATTTCAACTGCTTCAATATGCAATTTATTTTCCGCGAGTTTTGCTACCATTCTCTCTGTAAGTTCTTATTTTGAGTTTTTTATGTGTATAGTGTAAAGTGTTTAAAATGATTACCAAATTTCCACCTTGCCATGCCATTTATTAAATAAATCTTGTTGTTTTGAGCACGGTGACACAGAAAGAATTGAGTTTTTAGAGAAAACAGACCTGCGCTGGGATCCCGGCCATGGAGATCAATCCCCCTGTAGTCCGGAGCAGCCTTTTCTTCTGCTACCCCTCCCTGAAGGGCTCAGGAATGTGGGACAGAGGAAGATGATGAAGACTGAAATCCTGCCCACTGCACACCCACAGGCAGCCCGGATCTGGAGGACTGCAGCCTTTCTCCAAGTTACAGCTGCAGGACTTAGGAGTGCCAGCCAGACATTGTCCCCAAGGATCCGGGTGGCCCAGGGCCATGGGGCAGATGTGAAGCAGCTGGCTGAGCAGCGACCTTTGCCAGAGAAAGGCAAGCAACTGACTATTGAGGTAAACAAAGCAAAGAGAAGCACAAATGCCTAAAGAAAGGGAGCACAGGTGAGGTGCTAGTCTCTCTGCCCCGCTAATTGGGCCATTCCGGACACTGCATTGATGCCTTTCCCGAGTTATGTCATGACTTGCCCAATCCTCCCCGCCGGCTGTGGCAGCAGCACCTGCACCTGTGCACCTGGCCCTAAGCGTGACACTGCTGCTTCTCCACTTGGTCGTCATCACAATGCTCCCACCTGGCCTCTCCATGGCAGAAGGGGCCTTTGGAATGTTTTCCCTAGTTGCTGTGCTTTGCCTCAGATTTTCCCAAATCCCACTAAGAAGGCGCCTTAGTCCACTGGTGTTGCTGTAAAGAAACACTTGGGTCTGGGTGCTCTACAAAGAAAGGTGGTCTCTTTGGCGCCCGGTTCTGCAGGCTGTACAAGAAGCATGGCACCAGCATCGCTTCTGATGGGACCTCAGGAAGCCTCTACTCCTGGTGGAAGGAGGAGAGGAGGGGGGAGAGAGAGAGAAAAGGGAGGTGCCAGACTCTTTTTAACAATTAGTTCTCATGGGAACTAACAGAGCCCCAACTCACTCACTACCGTGAGAGTGGCACTAAGCCCTTCATGAGGGACCCAGCCCCATGATCCAAACACCTCCCACCAGACCCCACCTCCAACACTGGGGGTCACATTTCAACATGAGACTTGGTGGGGCCAAACGAGCCACATCCAAGCCACAGCAGAAGGGCCGCACTATTGAACTGGGGAGTGTGGTGCCTTGGCTTTACCACATATTCAGTGCCCTATACCAGCGGTCCCCAGCCTTTTTGGCACCAGGGACCATTTTCATGGAAGGCAATTTTTCCACAGGTGGGGGGCTGGGGGGGCGGTTGGGATGATTCAAGGGCATTACATATATTGTGCTCTTTATTTCTATTACTATTACATTGTAATATATTATGAAATAATTACACAACTCACCATAGGTTGGGGACCCCTGCCCTACACTGCCTGCACCCTGGACATCTCTGCAGCCTGGGCACCGGCATTTTGCTCACTGGCAGGAGGGAGCACAGTAGTTCTTGGGACTTGGCTTAGTAACGTGTCCTCCCCACACTTAGCAGTCACAGAGCTCAGTCCTTGCCTTCACAGAGGGCCAGGTTTGCCTTCAGTGGGGACACACATTTTAAGAGCTGGTCTTTACATGCTCACACTCCTGGGCATGGCTTTTGTGAAGTGTTTGGCCTGCAGCTTTGTCACATATTTTTCATGAACTGGCGTAGGCTGGAGTGGGAGTAGGAAGGTCAGTGTGAGCCTCATTGAGAAAGTGAGATTTGAGCAAAGATTTGGGGAGGGGCAGGAGCTCTCCGCCTGGATGCACACCTGCACGGAGAATGTTCTGGAAGAAGGAGTGAGCAGCAGGCTCCTGGCATGGGCTGTGTGGCCGGACAGTGCTGGCCTGTGGGAGGAGGATGGCGGAGGATGCAGGAGGGAGTGTCTGGGGTTAGAGCAGCAAGGGTCAAGAGGCTGCAGGGAACTAGGTCACAGGGGCTTTGAGGGAAGGCGTGAGGACCTTGGGCTTTTATGCTGAGAAACTTGGGGACCCGCTGCAGGGTGGGGGCTCAAAAGTGACATGGCTGGACTGATGTTTTAAAAGACTCCTCTGGCAGGCATGTTGAGCAAAAACTCTGTGGGGCACAGGACAAAGCAGGGACAGGAGTGGGCTGTGGTGGCCATCATCCAGCCAGAGGTGCTTTGACAGCAGGTGGGACCAAAGGACTCCTGACAGATTGGATGTGGGTGTGAGGAGAAAGGGGTGGTCAAGGATGAGCACAGGGTTTTTGGCTGAGCAGACGGAGGGACCGAGTTACCTGTGGCAGAACGAGGATTGGGGGCAAAGATCAGCCTGTTTCTGACCTGCTGAGTTGACACATCCATTAATCACCCAGGTCGCCATGGGGTGGAGTCCTTGGGAGTCTGAGGTCCAGGAGAGGGAGATCTAGGTTACAGATAAACACCTTTGGAGGAGTCTGCACAGAGATGGCATTTAAAGACAGGAAACTGGATGAGATCATCTGGGGGTGGGCAGATGAAACCCAGCATGCCCGATTCAATCTGAACTCAGATAAATAACGAACGCTTTTTAGCCTAAGTATGTCTCATGCAATATTTACTTGTTACCCAAGTAAGTATTTGGGGCCATGCAATATCTGGGACATCCTTACACCATAAGACTGTTTGTTGTTTCAGCTGGGAGTTCAATACTTTTATTTCTCAATCTGGCAATGCTACCCGGGGAGGCAAGAGGTCTGAGGACCGAAACCTAGTAAGCAGGAAGAGGCTGTGCAGGAGCAAGTGAAAGAGCTGATTGACGGATGAGGCAGGAAGAAACCATCTGAGAGCGGGGTGCCCAGAATCGGGGGTGTGGAGCATTGCGGAGGAGGAAGGGATGCTCCAGTAAGCTTGGACGTGACCCAACCGTCCGACTGGGCGATGGCAAAGCCGCTGGCGATGCTGACAGGGCAGTTGTCCGCCGGTAGCTGAATGCGATCCTAGCGTTTTCTGCAAGAGGGGCCTGAAATGGCCTCAATTAGCTAATCCACACTGAATCTATGAACGCATTCAAGGTGACTTTCACCTTGGTGCTCCTGGGAGAATATCTGTATCTTGAAGGGGCACCTGGGGTTTTCAGAGCCCCCGCTATGGGCATCCCTCAGAAAAGGCCGGGCTGAGTGTGGACGTGGAACTGAAGTACGTAAATGGCAGCGTGCACTGGGAAAACAGGGAAGCTGACTGACGAGGAGAAGAACCAGAGGAATGACCTGGAACCCTGAGCCTCATTTCCGGGAACCTGGGAGAGGCAGGAGGTGAAGCCCAGCTGGAACCACCAGCATTAGGGAGCCAGGTGCAGCCGGAAGTGCCCCCGCCTCGGCTCACCACAGCCACTTTCCAACGCTCAAATACACTTTCCCGGACACAGTAAGCATTGGTGGTACCACTTGAATCCTTTACATCCTTTAAAATGTGGATGTTACCATGAAGTTCCTTAATTCAAGAAAAAGCAACATTTTTTGTTCACCTGAAAGCAGTGAGGTGCATGCACATCTCACCAGCACCCCTGAGAAGGACTTCTTGTTTCTTTTTTTCAGCCCAAATCATCGAAGCCTAAGGACTTATTTCTTGGAGTTAAAGAAAAGAATGAACAGAAACAACATTCAATGCATAGCTCGGCCTTAACCACACTGAAATATAAAACGGTGGTGAGTGTGGGAGGCGAGGTGATTTTCATAAAATGTAACGTCACCTTAGATTGAGACATTGTTACCTTGAGTACCAGTCAGGGCTAAGACTCAAAAGAACATTCTGCATCACAATTGATGGCACAGACCTCATCTTTGTCCCCCACCCAAATGATACCATGACTGCAAACCTCAGTCAGACTCTCACACGAGAAAGCGAGCGTGGGGTGCACATCTGTGCACAACTGCAGACGGGTAGTGGTTTCCACCTGCCTTTTTTAAAATAGTAATGTTTACTCTCACAACATTGAGACTAAGTATATAATCCATATCCTTAGATTGAAACTCACTTTGTTTTCATAAGTTATCTCCCTGAAAACTCAATGACATGGCTTTGAAAAACAATTCACATAGATCTCCATAAGCCGATTATCACGTGACTACGAAAGTTCTTCCTGTATTACACATTTAATCAGAAAGGGGTGTCTGGTTCACCATGCTGCTGGTTCTTTTAAAAATCAGAAATGATTTCATTGCATTAGAATAAATTATACATAGTTATAATTTTTTGTGAAAACTTACTTATTCTGGTACGGAAGCTAATGTGTCTAATCTATTCTTTCCAACATCTAGTGATTTTTGAGTAAGTGTTATTTCCTTTTTATTACCTTCCCAGTAGTGGTGAGGTCATATTCCACACAGCCTCCAACTAAAACTTGCATTTCTATGAAAGCAAAGGTCACCAGAGAGCAGAAGCACCAGTGTCCCTGGAGGGCTTGTCACATTGCAGAGTTCTGGGACACCCCCCCAGCGCCTCTCCTTCAGGAGGTCTGGGGGGGCCTGAGAACTCACCTTTCTCCCTTCCCAGGTGATGCACTTGAAGGAAGATGACATTGGAGCCTATCTGTAAAAAAAGCTCCCCACACAGAACCATGCAGGTGCCCCAAGAAGCGGCTGACCCCAACTCCTGCTTTACAGACGAGAAAACCGGGATGCAGATGAGTAAATGTTAGAGTCGTCCAGAGTCTGCGCCCCGCCTCCCACAATGCCAGAGAGGCTCGCGGTCGTTCCCCTCGACTGATATTTCCCTCGTATCTATTCCAGACAGAGAGGGAACTGTCTCTCTCTCTAATCTAAGTCAAAAAGGAGGCTATTTTTAGATATGTTTAAATTATGCACGTTGTTCTTCCTTTTGATCATAGGGAGAAAGAAGCTTGAATGGGGCTAGAAGAATGAAATAGCCTTTGTAAACCATCACGAACTTTCACATTTCTAGTCATATTTCTTTGAACTTGAACCTCAGCATTGCTTCTACATTTGTACTAGGTGGGCCGCTGTCCTTCAGGGAGTTCCTCCCTGCAGGCCTCCGCAGAGGGACCCTGAGGAAATCCCAGCTGGCCTCATACACGACTGCTTGTGTTCTGGCCCACATGTCCCTGTCCCTCGACCGGAGCAAGTGACTCACTCTTCGTCACCGAGGAATGCATTTGGCTGTTTCCTGAGCCCTCACAGGACAGCAAGGGGAGGCTACAAGCCTACCTGATCCCTTCTGCCTGGCTCCCACATGCCCACACCCCGCAAGGCACCCCTACTCCAAACACCCAGGTCCTGGTGGTTAGGGGAGCCTGGGAGTCCCCAAGGAGTGGAGCTCTCATTTCCTCTATGCCTGGATGTCCATCTGTCGGGGGGTTCTGCTGCCTTCAGCCAGGGCTTGGCACAGGTGGCTGATGCACCTGGCAGCGAGCCCCTCTGCCACACTCTCCACCCTGTCTGCAGAGAAAAAACAGGCTCTGACACCATAATGCGTTCTCTAAACTCTATTATGGCATAAACTCTGAGCTATGGACATTCTATGTCTCTTTCTCTTAAGCTATTGTTCTTGTTTGTTTGGAAAGTCACCGGCTAAGCCAGCATGATGCACAACAGCCAAATGGTAGACACAACCCAAATGTCCATCACGAGATGATGAATGGATAAGCAAAACGTGGCACATCCGCACAGGGGAATGTTGTTATACTTGGACATACAAAGGAAAGGAGTACCGATGCATGCTACCAAATAGATGACTCAGGGAAACGTCATGCTAAGTGACACATCAGCCAGACACAGAAGGACAAATGTTGTACGATTCCACTTACATGAGGTCCTAGAATAGGCAGGCTCACAGGGACAATATGCTAGAGGTTACCAGGGCTGGCAGGAGGGGGGGTAGGGAGTTACTGTTTAATTGTGTATTAGTTTGTTACAGCTGTCATAACAAAGCACCAAGAACTGAGTGGCTTAAGCAATGGAAATTTATTTTCTCACCATTCTAGGGGCTAGAAGGCTGAGATCAAGGTGTTGGCAGGGCTGATTTCTTCTGAGGACTTCTTGGTGTGCAGATGGCTGTATTCTTGGAGTTAGGACTCCAACATATTGAATCTTGGGGTGGACACAATTCAGCCCATAACAAATGGGTACAGAGTTTCTGTTTGCGATAATGAAAAAGTTCTGGGAAGGAATAACAGTGATGGCTGTACAGCATTATGAATGTACTTAACACCACGAAATCGTACACTTAGAAAAGTTAAAATGGTGAATTTTATGTTGTTTTACCAAAATTTAAAAAAAAAGAAAAAAAGTCAAAAGCTTCCTGGGCCAGAGGAAAGTCCAAGGCTGAAGGAGACCTAAGGCTGCCCTGGTATCTCTGTTTACTGTGGCCACGCTGCAAAAGAGCTGCCTGTGTCCACGCGTAAAGCCCACGCACTCGTGGGTGGAGGGGCTGCTGGCTGTGGGAGGTGGCACGGAGGTGGCCCTCCTTCAAGTTCAGGAGCAGCAGGTGCAGAGGGGTGGAGCTGAGGGTCCCCCCCGAAGCTGCAACAGAGAAGCCAACCCTGCTGTGCCCAGGCCGGGCCTCAGGCCACCGGATTCCAGCCTGTTCTGTCACCAGCACATTTCACAACCTCGACTTCGGGCCAGTCCCTTCCCTCAGAGGTTTAGTTTTCTCACCACAGAATGAAGGCATTGGCCCAGATTATTTTTTTACAATTTCTTGTAACTCCACCATTCCGTAAGTCTCCCTAAAACTACAGGCCTCCAACAAACGTTTGTGGAATGACTGGACAAAAACGTAAGTGTCTGTTCCCTTGAGAGAAATGTGACGGGGGTGGGGCGGTGGGCTCTCTTAGGGCAGGGAGGAGCCGGGTAGATCTGGGCGTTGGCCACCTGCCCAGGAGGTCTGGGTGCCACCTTACTACAGAAATCACAGGGCAAAACAAGCCCTGCCGGTGCACCCAACCATTCACACAGAGAGAATTATTACTTTCCTTTAAGTGAGAACGTCCAGCTGAGGATGCAAAGGTAAAGGAGTGACAGAGCCAGGTGACACAGCAGAGCTGAGTCAGGACAGGCCCTCGGGTGGCGCTGGGTGGCGGAATCTGTGGGGGCGGGAGAGGGACCCTCCCCCTTGTCTGGATTCCGCCTGTTCTGCAGCTGTGGCTGGCGCAGGCTGGGCTGTCCTCACTACCTGGGGGGCTTTGTGCTGAAAGGCAGCAGCAGCCAACATGTCTTTAGCCAAGAGAAAAGGGACAGAGATACAATCATCAAATCCCTTCCTTTCAATTTTGAAATAATTACAATTTTAAAATAATTTTAAGACAGACAGATTGTTGGTATTTGGAAACCACCGAGTTCTTCAGAAAGAAGCTGCCGCCGGCATTGTAAACACCCAACTTTTGTTTTCTTAGATAATCCTATTTCTGAAAGAAAACCGGAATTAGATATGGAGTGTCAACTTTACGTGCTATTCTAAACGCTATGCCATACATGCTCTTTCAGCCTGCGGAGCTCTCTGGCCTTGACGCTGGCAGCTCGCAGTCTCCCCGTGCGGAGAAGGCCCTCGAGGACCCCCGGCGTGGCAGGTCAGCTGGTGCCCGTTGAGCGCCACGTGGCAAGAAGCTCGGCTGCCACCAACCTTCCCAGTCTCTGAACCTCGAGTCTTTAACAACAAAATGGCTTTCAGATTCTAATACCCCTGAAACATTTACACAAAAGAGTACAGACTTGCCTGTTTTCTTAACTAGAATGTTCAGAGTGTAATTTAACCTTTCTCTTGTTGACTCACTATGAATCATCACTGTGAATCAAAACCATAGAACTGTAGTACAAAAGGAACCTAAGCGACCAGCTAGCTCTGATTCTTGCCTCCTAGATGCACGCACGGTGGTGATGGGAGTTCGGGGGGAAGGGGGGGCACCCTGCTGGTTTGGAGGGAGCTGGTCTAGAACCTGCGTCTCGATTCTTGGTCCAGGCTGGGAACGCCGCCCGCTAGGCATGACCGCCCATGCCTCAGAGGCCAGTGGCCCCTTGGCACAATGGGCTCAGTCTCCTAGTGCTTTTTGTACTTCATGGTTTTGGATCCTGCTGTCTCTACCCCTGCAGCTCTGTGCCGTCTGCTTCCAATTGTAACCCTGCTCCCCGCAGCTGGGACTTCCCCCTGCTGTGAATCTCCAGGCACGGGGCTCGCGGGGCCCTACTCCTGTGAACCCCGTCCACATGCAGGCAGCTGCCCCTGGTCTCCCGGCCTGGACGCTTCCTTTCCTCTGAGCACCACCCTCCCCTGCACTCACTGTTGCAGTCCCGGGACTGGCCAGCGAGGGTGTGGCTTAAATGACAGAGGACAGATGCAGACGTTCTCACAGTTCTAGAGGCTGGAGGCCCAAGAGCAAGGTGTCAGCAGCTTGGTTTCTCCTTGGCCTCTAGATGGCTGTCTTCTTCCTGTGTCTTCACATGGTCCCTCCGTGCCTGTCTGTGCCCGAATCTCCTCTTTTTAGGGTCACACTGTCATGTTGGATTAAGGAGCATCCTAACAGCTTTATTTTAACTTAATTATAATAGCCCACTGCAGCCCCAAACTCCTGGGCTCAAGCGATCCTCCTGCCTCAGCCTCCCGAGTACTGGGACCACAGGTGCACGCCACCACACCCAGCTAATTTTTCTATTTTTAGTAGAGACGAGGTCTCACTTTTGCTCAGGGTGGTCTCCAACTCCTGACCTCAAGCGATCCTCCCGCCTCAGCCTCCCAGAGTGCTAGGATTACAGGCCTGAGCCACCTACCGGCCCCTTTCACTTTTAAGTGGACTATGAATCACTCTGGGGAAACAGTTGCAATGATTTCAGGATTTTGTAAAATTCCTACAGTCGAGATCCCTGAATCATTGTTCCAGACCTACTTCTAAGATGGTGACCAGAATGAGGGATGATTGATGGATTTATTCTGTCAGGATCTGTCCCCACACCACTGCCACACACGCCGCGAGGACACCACACACCTGAGCCCTGGAGGGGAGGAACACGCAGACCAGCCAGCTGCGTCCCGGCCAGTGTAGGGTACACGGGACGCCGGAGTGACGAAGGGTCTTCCTGGGGCCGGCAGTTATCACCAGTGGCTCAAACCCCTTTCTAGTCCTGTGCCCTTCCCATTTAGTGACAATGGGCTAAGAAAAGGTTGCAGAAAATACACTGGACACCTGGGTGCTAGGGAGTCATTAAAAATCACCTGAGCAAGAGAAACGTTCTGTGTCTGAGGAGGACAGAAAGTTCTCCGCAGGCCCAGGGGACTCAGAACTTGGCATCTGGTGCCAATTCATCTAAATTCACCAATTTTTGCTAGTTTGCAATATTTGCTGTCTCTTTAAATAGACACACATTATACATATGGTGGTGGTCCCATAAGATCATAATGGAGCTGAACAATTCCTCTCGTCTAGTGACATCGGCGTCATCCCAAGGTCGTCATGCTACACATCTGCTGCTGTAAACAAACCCACTGCGCTGCCAGTGGGACAAGAGTGGAGCGTCACAATTATGTACAGCGTACAACACTTGGCAACGATAATAAACGATCACGTTACTGGTTTATGTATTTACTACACTATACTTTTTAACCTTATTTTAGAGTGCACTCCTTCTACGTATAAAAAAATGTAATGTAAAATGGCCTCAGGCAGGTCCTTCAGGAGGTATCCAGAGAAGCCACTGTGATCCCAGGAGGTGGCAGCTCCATGCGGGTCACTTCACTGCCCCTGGAGACCCTCCAGTGGGACGAGAGGTGGAAGATGTGATATTGATGATCCTGACCCCGTGCAGGCCAGGCTAATGTGCGTGTTTATGTCTTAGTTTTTAACAAAAAGTTTAAAAGTAAAAAAAAAAAAAAAATAGAAAAGTGTATAAAATAAGAAAAAATATTTTTGTACAGCTGTACAATGTGTGTTTTAAGCTGTTAATTACAAAAGAGTCAAAAAGTTAAAAAAAATTTAAAAGTTTATAAAATAAAGTTGCAGTAAGCTAAGGTTAGTTTGTTATTGAAGGAAGAAAAATCTTTTAAAATAAATGTAGCGCAGCCTAGGTGTACAGTGTTTGTGACGTCCGCAGCGGTGCACAGTGACGCCTCGGCCTTCACACTCCCTCACCGCTCACCGACCCGCCCAGAGCTACTTCCAGTCCGCGAGCTCCATTCATGGCAAGTGCCCTACATCGGTGCACCATTTTTTATCTTTTATACTGTATTTTTGCTATACTTTTTGTTATGCTTAGGTATATTTAGGTACAGAAGTACTGACAATTGTGTGACAGTTGCCTACAGTATTCAGTACAGCCGTGTGCTGTACAGTTTTGTAGCCTAGGAGCAATAGGCTGTACCATACAGCCTAGGTGTGTCATAGGCTACACCATCACACACACCGGTGAGTTTGTGTAGGCACAGTCTGTGAGGTTCACACAACGACAGAATCACCCAACAACGCACTTCTCAGAATGTATCCTCGTTAAATGATGCATGACAGTATGTGTACAGTATATAATACACATTATATATACACATGAACTTTTTGTCAAACTATTTGATAGTTGTAAAACATCATGACACTTTGCCCCTAAATATATCTCTCTCAAAAACAATGGCATTCTCCTACACAATTATAATCTTCAGGAATTTAACACTGCTTCAATATTAGGATCTGATACAATGTCTATATAGCTCTTTTTTTCAGGGATGATGTAATTTCCAACTTTAAATCTGCTCTTACCCCTCCTGGTTTCACCAGCTCAACTCGGGTTCTAGCACAAGATGACACACATAGAAGTCCCCAAATCAATGTCAGTTGAATGAATGAAAATATCCTTTTTGAAGTGTTCAGATCTGAAAAGTCACATGACTCGATGTGGTAATTAAACAACCTTCACTCTCTTCTCATTGGTCTAGATAGAAACCTTACACCAGACAGGATATGTGTTTTGCAGCTGTGGCTTTTTGTCATTAGCCCAGTGACAATTAAGTTCCCAGTGGCTAGGGAAAGAGGCGCTTGGCAAACCTGTGCAAAAGTGAAACATATTGCAATTCCTGGTGATGATGTTTCATAGATCTTAAAAGCACCAGTCCACCACACTGCATTAAAGTACTGAGGCCGCAAACCTGCTATTATAAAAATACAGCAGGGACAGAGGTGGCACTGCATGGTAGGACTCCACACTCAACAGCAAAGGAGGGCACGGATTCTGCTGAGGCCGCATTCATCGGATCCGCAGTGTTCAGATACAAAGGGGCTTTTGTAGAACCCAACAGCGTGATCTTTGGCACAGGGCACACCATCTAACGAAGGCAGACTTTCCCCCCTCCTCTGTGTAAGGACAATTTTCCTGTCATATTTGACACCAATTAGTTCCAGCAGAGCCTCCTACTTAAGTAAGACCCCGTGTGCAAAGTGCGCGGCTGTGCACCCAGCCCGGGCCCCCGTCCTGCTTGGCCCTCTCGCCCCGCTGACTACAGCAGTGTGTCTTAGGGACAGGAGTAGCACACTGAAAAAGTTAGACGTAGGAGAAATATATTTGACAATCATGACTACTTAGAACTTAGAAGAAACAGCTGAATTGCAGTCTCCTTCCCCCTTCTGACAGTTTACTGTTTTCAGTATTCCCATGCACCCTTTCAAGACTGTGTATCCCGAGTTCTAGCGTAAATATATCAACAGTGAGTTATTATTAAATAAGCTCTGTGGGCTAATCAAAGCAATTATCCTAAAGTGTCTATTAAGCAATATTATTTCCTTGACCAATTATTTAGTTCTAATTGCACCACAGGTTTGAAATGTAGCACTGCACTTTAGAAACTCCAAGTTCTGAAGAATTTACTGTTTTCCACTCTGGCCTCCTTTTCTCCTAACCAATTTGTTTGACAAACTGAAATTTGACTCTTCAGGATAGAGGGTGAGCTTTTGAATCCTTCCGCAGCTCTCAACACGACATCCCTCCCCGCCTGTGTCCTTTGAGTCCTATCTGGCACTCCCGTAGGACACATCCTGATGAAAGCCTCATTGTTGCACATCTGGGGATCTGGGGGCATGCGCAGCTGATGGGTCCAGTCTCCGGGGCTAGCAACAATGTGGTCCCTAGCAGCCTGACAACTGCCCACTGTCCAGTCACTTTCTGTTCCTGGAAAACACATCCCAGAGTACCTTTGATACGAAGTTATCACTTCTCATTAAGTTAGGGGGAAGCAGTCTGGCAGCTCTGGGCAGGTGTGCCATAGCTATCAAAGCTGTTTTGCAAACTGTAGCCTGTCTGCACTGTGTGTTTCCTTCATTCCCATGAATATTCTGGACATCTTTTCTTAATCTAAATTCACAGTGTTTCCTCCTGCAATATGGTTCTTCAACTCTCACCCCAAATGGGAGAGCGGGGGCAAGAGGAGCATTAAAAAAAAACCAAAGTAGTTCTATCTTATTATACAAGTGAATGATTTCCTACAGGATAAAATGAAAGACATTGATTACAAGAATAGTAGTATCCATTGCTTAGGTAGCAGGGTTACTGTTAAAACTGTGGAATTTAAGGACATGTTTTTGTTATTTTATAAAGCACCTTAACTCTATCCTTTATCTTTTAAACTTATCCATCAATTTCTTAAAGGAAGTGACAAGACATTAGTTAGAACAATCACAACCTTTGATAAATAAAATGGCAATCAGTAAAACTGCCAGCTGTTTGGATGAAAAGAGTATTTTATTATTCCCACCGTGAAAGGAAAATATTGAGATTAGATAAGAATCAGGGAAGTGAAATTGGCAAAATCAGCTCATGTCTTGATGAAACATTGTCTTCGACCACATTTTACTTAGTCACCAAAGTCTTCCAATGATGCCACATGTTTGCTTTAGTGCAGCCCTGGGAAGTGAGAATGTTTGATTCTGATATACTTTTTATAATTTGAATTAAAGCCAATTGACTTAACTTGCTTAGTTGGGTGAGTAAATAATCCCTGTAGGATAAATTATTCTCCAACTGGTAGTGACACGTGCGTTTTGAGGCAAAGGCTGCAGATGAAAAAAATCTCTGCTTTGACAATCCCTGTCCCTAAACAAAGTTCTGTACAGACACATGGTGAAGAACCCAGACGCCAGACTGCAAGCAAGTGGGGTTAAGCCCCTTCCTACCTGGGCAACCTTGAATAGGTTCACGTCTTCAAGGATCTGTTTCCTCCTGTGTCAGATTAAGCCACTGTCTCCGAGGACTGAAAGAGAAAAGCAGAGTGAGATCATGTGTGTCACATTCTTAGTACAGGGTCTGGCGTGTAAGTACTTAATAAGTGACTGCGATTACTATTATTATTGATGCTATTTTAAACAAGAGATGTACTCATAAAGGTATGTTTAGATTTCTATGTAAAAAAAGTATTTATATACACACGAGAGAGTCTTAATGTCTCTTTCCTCAAATTGAAGCAAAGATGTTTGTTTCCCTGTCCAATTATTTATGCCTAGTTTGAGAATCCATGCCTTTTATTCTATTCCTGGCTGCCTAAATTAGAATGAGCCTCAAAGATAGAAGAATAAGATTTAAGATGTATAGGTATTTATTTTTATGCCCAGGAAAAAAAATCTATGTTATTTACCCATGCATTCATTCAAGACACATTTATTTAACACCTACTAGGTGACAAGTATGAAAATATTATTAATAAGATAAATTTTCTCTCATAAAGATAGCCTATATTTCTTATCAGTAGATTTTCTTTTAATGTTTGTTTGCATCTTGCAAATTTCCATGTTACCCTCTGGCTTAAACAACCTTCTACCTGGTACCTGAAAACAAAGTCTATATCGCTACCCTAATTTTATGCCAAGTCAAAATTATAGAATACCCAATGTTTGTAGCATTCTTAAAAGGTTTTTACAGGAACAGATTTTATGCTAGCACTCATTCTATTTGTGAGCAATCATCTTTTTTAAAGTGGAAAATTCTAGAATGTTTCACTTTGAGCCTTGGATTCTGTGGATTTCTGTATCTCATCTATTGTCCTTGGATCTGGGCTTCTGTGCTCCTCGGGCTACAGGCTGCAGGATGCTCGCCCCTGCATGCTCAGCACCTGCAAAGCACCTGGGGAAGCATGAGCCAAGTGAAGTGGGATTAAGAAAATAAAGAAGAAAAGTGGAAAGGGAACAAAGATTGGTAACAAGTGGAGAAAGAAAAGGGGAACAAGAATTTTACCTATGCATTTGGCTGTTATATTAGAGGGAATATAAAAAATAGCTTATCTGGAAGACATTTCGGCTTTTCACAATTCGAGAAGTCAGAAGGAACAGTAGAGACAAGCTCAACAGCGACGTGGGCACAGGTGTGCCTTGTGCGAAGCCCATGTCCCTCTTCTGACCAGGCAGATGGTGACCTTGTATCCCAGAAACAAGGCATCATCGCTTACACCTTGTTAAGCTCCCAGGGCACAGGATATCGCAAAAAGTGATGTATCGATAACACGACCCTTGAAAATTTCTTAGCGAAGGATAGCCCTTTGGGGAGGTGACATGATACTTTTCAATAATAAATCCATTATGATTAATTTTTCTTTCAGGGCTTGTAACAAATCAGTTTCTTAGGCTGAGCACCAGCCAAAGTAGGTCATGTGTGTTTTTAGGGCCGTGTTGTATGAAATGATAAAATACAATCACACTCATGGAGGCAGGAAAAAGGGCAGCTAACGGACGGGCAGATCCGAAGCTCCCACCTCAAGCGCCACTGGGGGCCCACGTGCACCTCCTCAGCGTGGGGCAGGTGGAATTGCCTGCGCTGGGTGTTTTGTCACTGTTTGCCCTTCTCATGTTTCCTAGCCAAGTGCAGATAGTTGATTTTTTTGTCAGTTAAAAGCACAAATGGTAAAACTCCACTGCACTAATCATCACCTGATCACCAACCAAAAGAGTCTAATAAGCACATTCTGGCTTATGGCCAAGGAAAACCCATTGCTTACTCTGGCAAATTGAGGTTTTGTTTCGACATCCAAAATGGAATGGAAGACACCTAGTTAAGAAAGGGGTACCGACAATAGGAAATGAAATTCTATAGGCATCTGCCAAGTATGTATAACAAGAATCACATTTAAAATATATGTATTTTTAGAGACAAGGTCTCACTTTGTCACCCAGCTAGAGTACAGTGGTGCAATCATAACTCACTGCAACCTCGAACTCCTAGGCTCAAGCGATCCTCCTGCCTCAGCCTCCCGAGTAGCTGGGACTACAGGTGCACCACCATGCCGGCTAATTTTTTAAAAAAAATTTTGTAGAGATGGGGGTCTTCCTGTGTTGCCCAGGCTGGTGTCAAACTCGTGGCCTCCTGCCTCGGCCTCCCAAAGTTCTGGGATTATAGGCGTGAGCCATAGCGCTCAGCCAAGAAGCACTTTTAAATACTAGACACTACAATCCACTTGGTATTGTGAAAATAACATAGGATAGAAGGCCATGTGGATGAATTTTGCACTTGAGACATCATCTTGTACCCAGGTAAGTGATTTGACATATAGAAAAACTGAAATATCTGACAGTGCATTTTTAATCATACAAATAATTCATACAGTCTTTTTCTAATTTGCAGAAAATCTTAATAACAATTAGAAACTTCTTAGCTGGGAACTGAGAACTTTGTTGGGAAGAAGCAGAAATGCGGGTTTGGTTATTTTGCTTCTGGGAGCTTGAGCTTTTATTTTAAGTGACTTCAGGCACTCTTGGCAGGTGAGGGCAGGAGTCCTGGCACACTCCAGTACAGTCCGTATTTATCCACAAAGTACAGATTCGACTGAATTGCCTTAATTGTATGTTTTACCTCTGCTCTGAGGCCAGTTCTCCCCTGGCTAAAAGGGCCGCTTATAATTCACTACCAGAATAACCTGGGCTGTCTCCAAATGTGGCCACACCCGCACCTCTCCCCCCAGGACTCACACAGCTGTTACCAGATGACTTCAGCCAGACAGGAAACAGTCTGCAGCCATGAAATTTAGGTCAAAAACCAGCCTGGTGTAGACATATGGGAAAGTGAAAGGAAGATTTGAAATAATATTATCTAAACACAAATGTTGTAGAAATAAGGTAGGGTGTAGGGCCAGGACATTTGGCAATATCTGGGGACATTTTTGGTTGCCACAACTGGGGGTGGCGATGGGGGTGCTATTGGCATCTAGTGGGTAGAAGGCAGAGATGCTGCTGCCCATCCAACCATGGACAGGGCAGCGCCCCCCGCCCCCTGCCACAAGGAAGAATCATCCAGCCCAAATGTCAACAGCACTGACATTTCTCTCCTGTGTTAGAGAAAGCAAAGGAGTTCGCGTGGATTTTTAAACATAATAGATTTGTGAGTTTGCAGGGAGCTCTAAAGAGCTATTCCTGCCTGAGTAGCTCACGTTCTGCAGAGCTCATGCCATTCGCACCTGAATCTGGGGTGCAGGTAAGAAGGATTACACCGCCTGAGCACCATGGAGGGCAGCCCCTGAGAGCGTTGCAGAAGTCTGTAGTGTTGGTGGCTGGATGGGTGGAGCCCTCCTCGCTGCCGGCTCAGGCAGAATCACCCCACAGCCCCTGTCCTTTGAATACACCCATTTTGGGGGGCAAAGGGAGCAGGACTAAGACACAAGCTCTCATATTTGTGACCTTGGGACTCCAGAGTGTCCAGCGCAGGGTGTGCCATGAATTCTGCCTGTGTCAAGACCATAGAACATACTTCTTTTCACAACATCCTTGGATATTTACAAAACCTAGTTGCATTTTCATAACATAATGAGGAATATGTGGTAGTTATTTTTGTTCCCATTTTACAGGTGAACAAACTGAGGCACAAAGGGGTTGAATTATCTGCCCAAATTAAGACTGGCAAAATCAGTCATTACTCCTGCTGCTACTAACACCAACAATTTATTTAGCACTTACCATGGGCAGATATTATGCTAAATACTTTGCAGGTATGGTTTCATTTTATCCTTCTGTGTTTCCTAGGAGACAGACACCACCATCATCCTTATTGGCTTCAGTACTGGGTTTCCAACGAGGAACAGAGGGGTTCCATGCCCCCCAGGGCTCACACCTGGTCAGTGGCGAACCTGGGGTATAGACCACACTCCCTGAGACTTACCAGTCCTGCCTCCCTGGAATGCAAACGCAAAAGCCTTAGACTTGTAACTAGGAGACCTTGATTAAACGTGTGGAAGAGCTTCTAAATTTAAATGTGATTGAACACCTATGTCATGGAAACTGTATAATCTCCATTCATATTTTGTCAAAACATATTTTCCCATTCATTTGTACAAAATATAGTATAGATACATAGCAGCCGGGTAAGAGCGCTGACTCCCACTCTTTCATTCCCTCACCCACTTAGGAAGCCTTTGGTGCCTCCTGTGCACCAGGCCCCACTGTCACAGGGGCTGGGGCTGGGGTGCCAGTCGAGAGTGTTCTCTCACCGTGCGTGGCTGCAGCAGGTCACGGTCTGGCATGGTGGGGGCAGAGCTGCATCAAAAGCTGGCCTGCGGCGCGGGTCGGCAGAGAGGTCGGAAGAAGCGAGCCTGGTTGGGGCATGGGAGGGCGGGCTCGAGGCTGAGGGCTTCGGGGAGGGCATTCTGGGAGATCCAGACAGCCCGCGTGGGGGCTGCAGGCCCACGCACCCGGAGCCTGCGCACGTGGGGAGAATTGAAAGGAGAGGTGGGGCCCGCAAGGAGCTGCAGGTGGATCTTCTAGAGCCCTGATGCTCGTGGAGGAATTTGGCTCGTTTGCATAAAGGATGGAGCACTGCCTCGGCCTCCCTAGCGGTCTAGCTTTAGCCAGCAATGTCTGTCCTAGTGACTCAGGGGCCATCTTTGTCACCACATCCATTTGGTCACCAAGGTCTGACATTTGTTTTTTCCAAGTGGCTTCCACATAGGAAGGCCTGGGCAAGGAGCAGCTCTGCCCCAACCCACATCTCTGCTCTCTGGGTTCCTCAGAATTCCTCCCTCTGCCATCCTTCCCTCCCAGCGGCCCCAGCACCTGCAGCGTCCCTGGCCGGCAGGTGTGGCCCCCGGGACTGTCTCTGCTCCGCTGTGCCCTGGCCTGGGCAGCAAGACCGGTTTATTCAAAAGAAGAACTGGTTTTCCTGGAGGGGCAACAGTGAGCAGAAACAGAGGACAGGTGTCCAGTCCTCTTGTCTGAGGCTGGTCCTCCGTGCGCCAATCATGTCTTCTCTTTTCTAGCACATTCAGTTGCTCCCCTGCATTTTCAAAGTCCGGCTCCTGCCCTGTAGTCATAAATGTGCTCAAGGCTTAAAACAAACACTTCTCCTCCACCCTTTCTCTCTCCCTTTTCACCACGTCCCCCCAAAGATCAAGGTCATATTGGCTCTACTTCCCCACCTTCCATTCACTGCTTTTGGATAACAGCTTTATTCAGATACAATCCACATATCATGCAGTTCACCCATTAAAGTGTACAATTCAATGGCTTTTAGTATTTTCACAGAGTTGCACATCTCTCAGCATTTCCATAACCCCCCAAAGAAACCCTATGCCCATTAGCATCTCTCCCAGTCTCTGTCCCTCGCAAGCCCTAGGCAACCACTAATCTACTTTCTGTCCATTTTGGACATTTCATATAAATGGAATCATACGTACAACACGTGGTCCTTTGTGTCTGGCTTCCCTCACTTAGTGCAATGTTTTCGGGGTTCATCCTTGTTGTAACCTGTATCAGTACTTCACTCCTTGTTACGGCCAGGTGATCTTCCATTCTATGGACACACTGCATTCTGTTTACCTGTTCCCCAGCTAAGGGACATTTGGATTGTTTCCACCTTTTGGCCATTCTGCATAAAGCTGCTAGGACCATTCATGTGCAAGTTTTTGCCTGGATATATATTTTTATTTCTCGGGGGTAGGATCACCTTACCCTGAGGCATGTGGCTGAAGAGGGAAGGAGTGTACGACTGAACAAAATCAAGGTCTGCCAGGAAGAAGAGAGCGAACAGATACTGGGTGAATAACCAACATGGTCACTGTAATGTTTCTTATTTAAATGAGGATTAATTTTTTTTTTTTTTTTTTTTGAGACAGAGTCTCGTTCTGTTGCCCGGCTAGAGTGAGTGCTGTGGCATCAGCCTAGCTCACAGCAACCTCAAACTCCTGAGCTTAAGGGATCCTACTGCCTCAGCCTCCCGAGTAGCTGAGATTACAGGCATGTGCCACCATGCCCAGCTAATTTTTTCTGTATATATTTTTAGTTGGCCAGATAATTTCTTTCTTTTAGTAGAGACAGGGTCTCGCTCTTGCTCAGGCTGGTCTCGAACTCCTGAGCTCAAACAATCCACCCGCCTCGGCCTCCCAGAGTGGTAGGATTACAGGCGTGAGCCACCGCACCCAGCCAAAATGAGGATTAAATTTAATGAGAATGCTTGTATGTTTCACCAATGAGTCCTTTTCTTTACTAAGCTTAGAAAGCATCCTTCAATTTCTAGTTTTTAAGTGCTTGTTGTTCAATAAGGATGGATGTTTAATTTTACCAAATGTCACTTTGCCATCAAATGAGATTATCTTATAAATTTGGCTATGTTGTGAAACACCAAATAGACTTTATATTCTTAAATTAATGGGATTGCTTGGTTGTAGTGGAGAGTTCTCTTAATACGCCGTTGAAACTGGTTTTACAGTTCTTTATTTAAAAAGGTCACATCTAAGTTATCATACATGTGTAGGGATTCAGTTCTCTGAACCATTTGCAAGTAATTTAGTGCATGCATATGTTAAGTAGTACAAGCAACAGATAACAACTAGTGAGTGTTGATACAGAGAGGTGGCAAGGCGTTCAGGAAACGAAGTTCAGCAGCTGGAAGAAGTTTCGTGGCTTGAAAGTCTGTATAGAATTGTGCAATCACAGAGGGCCCCAAGACCCCCTCCGGTACCATCACTGGGTCTTCACAGCCACCATCCGTGCCACCGTCTGGTGTGTGAGGCCATGGTGATGGGTGATGCTCTACTCACTGATCAGACCTATTTGGACACATTCAAGCCAACAGACAGACGTTCAGTTCTGACAGAACACCTTCGACAGCCCCAAAGAGTTAATTTCTCTACTTTTGGGCACTACCCATGTAGTGATCTTAGTGTGGACGTAATCTCTACACGAACCCTAATCAGACCCCCCCCAACACACATTCACAAATGAGGCTTGTCTATAGATTTCTGTTGGCTTTCTTTAAATAATGACTTTTGGTTTTGTCTACGGAAATTATGCATCATTGTTACAAAAGAAATCAAGGACAGTGAAGGACAGAGAAGAAAAGAAAAATCACCCCAAATATTACCACTGTGCAAAAATCCAGCATGACTTTTGGGGAGCAGCATCAGTGTTCGCCAAGCCCACAGATGGAGGAGCCATGGATGGTGCGTACAAGCACAAATAAGTGTGGTTTCATTTTGTAAAAAGGGAATCGTACCATTATATGCTCTCTTGTCATGTTAATATTAATTTTTGTTTCATAGGAAGTTAACAGAAGAAAAAGAAAATAAAGTGAAATGGAATGGACTACTAGACTTCTGTAAATATTTCTTCAGAAGATATATTAGTCCCCAAAAGTTGCTGCTAATGTTAAGTAATTACAATAACCACTAAGAAGTTAAGACTCTATATTCTTTTAGCCACATTTTTCAATTTTAGACAATCTGGATTGACTCTGCTCTATAAACAAGGCTTGAGAAGCACTCTTATGCATCTTCTAACCTCCCATCCCCAACCTCCTAATATTTTTTCCTATGTACTATAAACACAATTCCTCCAGGGTACGCTTATTTGCCTTTTAATTCCTTATCTGAGTTGCTCCAGTGAGAATTCACACTCACCACCTGGCCTTTAGCTGTGGTCCTGTCCTTATTACCAAAATCAGATGTTCACTATGATCAGATCACTAGTTAGGAAGGAGAGTATCTATTCTAAGGGAGTGTATAATAATTACAAACAGGTTAACATAACTTAAATTCTCTTTAGTCATTTCTTTGCAATGTTAAGCCATCATCTAAAGCGATTATTTTGAAGAGCCTATCTATTAAAAATGATTTATTGATAACACAAAGAGCTACATAAAACATATTTCTGGGACTTTGCTCCTAAGATTCAAGTGTTTACTGAAGCTAAACAATTGGAGGTTGTACAGCAAGTCAGATCCCACCACGTGCAAGTAGAGCCACCTCTGTCTGCCCTGCCACCCCACGCCCCGAGAGTGCACTTGGCTCCGGCCCTGCTCCTGTGTTCTCCAGCCTGGCTGGCGGCAGGAGCCCGAGACGCACCCCGGAGTTCCCTCTTCTTGTTCATCACATCCAGCTGATCACCAAACCCACAGATTTTAAAAAATGTATTAAAAGTTTGTATTTCAGAATAATTTCAGAGTTACAAAAAAGTTGCAAAGATGCAGAGAGCATTCTGTATGCCCTTTACCCAGGGGAAACTTCCCCTAGGTAAAGGGCACATAGAATGCTTTCACATCTTACATAATCGCGGTACAGTTATCCAAACAAGGAAATGAACACTGGTACAGTACCATTAACTGAACTACAGACTTTAGATTTCATCAGTTTTTCCACTAACTTCCTCTTTCTGTTCCAGGATCCACTTAGGCATTGATTTCAAGGCCTAAATAGATATTGATTCCTTGCTCTCTGTAGTCACTGTTGTTACCTTAGTTAGCTCTGGCCCTAAGCTCCTCTCACCTCACCTCTATTGAAAGCTTTTAAAATTATCTTTCTCCCGCCTCGTTCCCCTTTTGGAT
The DNA here is from genome assembly GCF_020740605.2 of Lemur catta. NCBI lineage: Eukaryota > Metazoa > Chordata > Mammalia > Primates > Lemuridae > Lemur > Lemur catta. The sequence continues at coordinate 141,444,099 of NC_059129.1, forward strand.
TCCCAAAGAATGATCTTTCTAAAATGTAGTTTTGTGTCCCTCCTCAAACCCCTTGGTGGTTTCCCATCACCCACAAGGTAAAATTGAAACTTCCCGGCATACTCAGATTTGGATCTGTTCCATTTTGGCTTCTCCCACCTCATCTGCCTGGATTTCTCCCAGACCCGGACCCCCACGGGCAGCACTGACTGGCTTCCTCCTGCGGGCTCCGGCACACGGCTCTCACACATTTCTCATCAACCCATATCTACAGGTTCCCCACGTCAAACCCTGATCTAGTGCAGTCTCTATGAGGCATTTATCAATCTGCTTTGTAATGATGTGACTGTCTCACACGCTTGCTTGTGGGAATCTTGAGCACACAAACTTTTTCTTTATTTTTGTTGTCCTGACACCCAATATATTCAGTGCTCGATAATTATTTGCTGAATAGATAACATAAGTTAGAAAAAAAAAGAGTGTTTTCCCTCTTCATGGGACTCCATATTGGAATCTGTAACAGGTTTTGCAGTTACTGTGATACGGCTGGCAAACTATGGCCACTGGGCTCCTTCTGGACCACGGCCTGTTTGCCTGTTGCCAGTGCTCTGGGGGGACATAGCCACACACATTCACCAGTGTGTCATCTATGGCTGCTTTTGCTCCACGGAGGCAGAGTTGAGTGGTTTCGACAGACTTATGGCCTGCAAAACCTACACGATTTACTGTTTGGCCCTTCGCAGAAAAGTTTGCCGGACTCTGGGATGGAATATGGTCTTCATCAACCTGCTTGAGCGCTAGGCTTCTCTGATTTCATAACTATTCTACTAGAGCATTTCAGACCAGCACGTGTAGGGTGAAGGCAGGGTGAGTCGCCCAGAAAGAATTCTCAACACAAAGATTAGGACATGAAGAAGTTAAAAGCTTGTTTTACTTTCTCTGAGAGAGAGAGAGTGAGACAGAGAGAGAGAGGGAAAGGGCACGGCTCAAAGAAGGAAGAAGGGAAGTGCCTGCTGGTGAGCAGAAGGGGCTCATTGTTTTTATGGGGACAAAGAGAGAGAAAAAGAAATAGTGATCACCGTCAGCTATAACCGAAGCTGCTGTTTGTCACTGCGTATAATTTTTCTCCTTTTCTTTTTCTTCTGGACACTGTCTTATCAGCAGTCTGGCTGAACTGGCCCAGCAGACGTATGGGGAAGGATGTACACTTTCTTTCTGTCTGCTCAGCTCTTTTCAAATGCTGCGAAAACATCTCCACAGGAGGTTAGTTGACCTTAAAAGATGGGCAATTAATCTCAAAAACAGTGGGTTAAGGTTAAGGTCCCCTGCGGTCAATCTTGGAGATGGCGAGTTAGATAGTTATTTTTCTCTATGAGATAGTTCACTAGCAAAGCCATCCTTTTAGCACGGCTCCCTCGCGGGGTCATGGCCATCTCTACAACTGTCATTTCCACAGCACTTCTTTTCCTCATCAGTGTCACAATCACAATCGGGGCAGAAAGAAATAAACACGGGCAAGCAACTCACGTGGGCATTTTGCTGTACCAGGAAGTAGGTCCTTGTTCACCTGCTCTTTCACAAGGACCGTGATGAACTGTTACGCAAACGGGACAATGAGGAGGGGCAGGGTCCTAAGACTGGACGATGCTGTTGGTGGTCGGTCACTAACCATTACCAACCGCTAGGGACTGTTCCAGGTGTTTCCTGATGTTTGGTGAATCACAGTAGAAATGAGCTACTTTCAGACTGACTTACCTACAATGACGTTGCCGTCATTTCATGTGCCCCTGAATTCCGTCTTGCGCCTCGTTCCCAGCACTCAGAGCTCTTGGTCACAAACACCCGAAACTGAAAAATGGTTCTATATTTTATGGTTTTGTGATTGTTTAAATTATCCCACACAAGGGCTTATCTATTAAATAACTTCAGAGGAAAAACAAATTGTGTCCTATTCTTCAGAGAAGAGGCAGGTAGTATTTGCTAAATAAACCAGGAGACACACTGTAACTAAAATTGTCTGGGCTACTAAAGCAAAATGAATGAAAACACCTAGTGACTGAAAAACTTCACCCACAACAGTAAGCAGGAAAGGAAGAAAATGAAAATAAATAATAGTCACTTTTCAATTACACCCAAATTGAGAGGAATGATGGCAGTTTTTCTAAACAATAGCTTCTGCAGTGGCATCAGCACACATGGCCCTACCTGCCAGGGCTTTGCTTCTCTCTGTAACCCCACAGCTTCCGGTGATTTTGCGCAGGTTTGAGGGGGTGGGCAGTGAGGGAGGAGGGATGACCCCTGGCTGATGAGTGTTGGAGGCTGGTCTCTCCTCATCCATGAGTGCCACAGCCATAGCAACAAACTGCCCCGTGGAGCCAGCATGCTAGTGGGGAAGGCCAGCAAAGCCTGATGGATAAGTGAGACGTATGATGTGTTTAGATCCGGGTGAGTGCTGTGGGTGGGGGAGAGAGGTCGGGACGGGTTGCCTGGGTAGGACCCGCCAGGAGCTCACTGCAGAGGAAGAGACGGGAGAAAATGGCGACTCAGCCATGGTAACTGAACAGGACACTCATGAAATCTAAACGCCTTTGTGAAAAGTGGTCCTGAAAATAAAGCCAGGCGCTAATGGAGAGAAGTATTTCAGAACTGAGGGATGCTCAGATGCCATGGATGGGTCCCTTGGGAGTGTCAAGGGCTTGCTGGGGTTCCAGTAGATCCTGTTTTGAGTGGGGCAACTCCTCTGGGAGTTATCAGTGCCGGAGATGTCAGCCTCTTGATTAGTTTGGCCTGAGGGAGGATCGGGGTGAATTTCACTGAGACAGGTTGTGGAAGAATGAGCAGGAGCTTGTCAGGTTTCCAGCCCTGGCCAAGGCTGCTGCGGCTGCAGGAGGGCCGGACAGCGTGGACCACGGTGTGGGGCCTGGCTACTCACCAGCTTACCCCGCCCGCTTTGCTCCATGCTATCTTGGCTTCAGAACTGAAAGTCCCTGGTGCCAGCAACCCTCTTAGTCAGGGGCAAGCGGAAAGGCCGGTCACCCTACTGCAGGCTGAGCAGGAGCTGGTGAGAAACTTAGAATTGTTGAGTTCATGCCAGGGCTAGAAGCAGAATCTCATTTTCCCAGAAATTCAATTCAAATGATTTTCTCCCATCCCATCTTTTCCAAACTTATGTGGCAAAATTCCTCTGAAAGAAGCAGGAGAATATCTTTATTATGCTTCATTATCATCTTAGTGGAGTGCAGGTAATTACAATAAAGAACAGAAGTATTGATTGGCATATCTTTAATACTTAGCTGCATGCAAGATGGGCACCTTAAACTGTCATGAGAGACCAAACGCTTTTATTTTCATGATAAAGTGATATTTTCACACTGCCAAGAGACAAGTAAAAATTCTCATATAATTTTATCACCATGGAAAGCTGCATTTTAATGTGTGTCTTATCTTAGTCTGTTTAGGGTGCTATAACAAAAGACCATAAACTGGGGCACTTATAAACAATGAAAACACATTTCTCACAGTTCTGGGGCTGGGAAGTCCAAGGCCAAAGTGCTAAAAGATTCCACGTCAGGTGAGGGCCCCACTTCCTGGTGCACTGACTGCAGTGTGCTCCTTGTGTCCTCACATGGTAGAAGGAGCAGGGCAGCTCTTTGGGACCTCTTTATAATATATGGCACTAACCCCATTCCTGCAGACTCCAGCCCCATGACCCAATCACCTCCCAAAGCCCCAGTCTCCTAATGCTATCACCTTGGTGGGGAGGATCTCAACATATGAATTTTGGGGGACACAAACATTCAGAACATAGCAGAACTTCAATCACTTTTTCTTAGAAGTTTTTTTTAACATATTATAATTGTAATTATAGTGTACAGAGAAATTTGGCAAACTCCTTTTCACTTTGCATTATATTGTAAACATTTGTACGTGTTGCACAATGGTTTCCATACCCAGACTTTTAAATGACTACATCAGAAATGTACTTTTGAATGAGATCTAAAAAATTTAAAATACTTACTAAATTAATTAACATATAGGAGCCATAATGAAGCCCTGAAAAATTGTCATTTTAGAAATCTGTTGACATGTTAAGATGCTCATCGTATATTTTTAAGTAGAAATAGTAAGATGCAAAATTATTTCTAGGTGATAATTTTTATTTTTTCTTTTTTGCCTTTTTTACTTTCTATAATGAGCATGTAATAATGTGATAATAATTTTGTAATAAAAAGAAAAACATAAGGAAAATTGTATAGGGAAAAGGACCAAGTGGAGATTTGATGCTAAATAATATCTCTCAAAAAGGCCGTCAAAGTCATTCTTTAAAACTAAGAATCCAAGAATCATGGGTAAAACAAACTGAAGGATGGAGACACAAGAGAACTTCACTCCACATGTGCCGTGGGAGTTTTCAGGAATACCTGGGGTGTCGCTGAGGTGGCCTGAGGCACTGAGGGGTGGAGCAGGGTTTCAGGGCAGACTCCTTGGACCAACTCTCTTGGGACGCTTTGAGATAAGGTTATGCTGATCTGAGAGCAAGAGCTTCCAGCCTGTGCCAGACTTGCTTTTGCAATGGGAATTGAGTCACCCGGCCAGGTGATACCAGTCAGTAACACCATGCAGCTAAGTCACTCAGCTCTGAGTGTAGGCTCAAAAACCAAGCATTTCACTATAGTTTGATTTTCCATGTAGATTTGCTCAGAATTCAAAAATGCAATTCCACTGTTATGGAGCCGAGCCAGACACGGTGCCCTGTGTTCAGTGCTGAGTACATAGCTTTCTTCTCCTTATCCGTCCATAAGAGGACAGAGATGGTAAGTGTTTAAAGTACTGCACATTCAATGCTATGATTTGGGAAGTAAATGCACACCAGGAGCGTTAATGATTTAACCAAGAATTGATTAAACCTACAGGTCGGTCAGTCACAGGGAGAGGAGAGGATTGTAAAGAAATAATTCCAGGTAGATGCAAAAGCATTCATGAGGATCAGGAGTATAACAGAGGGAATGGCCTGAAAAAATGGCAAAAATACTTTCTGTCTCTTTAAAACAGGCTCCACTCCTTTTTGAGAATGAAAACCTGTATCCCTGCCTCACGCCAGTGGTCAGGAGGGGCAGGGTAATGCCTTTTGTTCTGTGTGCTACAGGAAAGGGCTTAGCCACCTGACCTGGTGGAGGAGGGAGGTCCTGGGTGGAGGTCAGGGGATTGTCTTCAGGGAGACAGGCTGATGAGAACCATCAACTGTAGTTGAACAACAATTGCCTGAAGCTGAGAACCCTCCCTTTAAAAGCTCCGTATTTTTGGTTATTTTTAAGACAATAGCATTTTTCATAGAGTAGTCTCCATTCTCCTTTGCCAGCAAAGTAATAAACTTCTCTTTCCTTCTTCTCGAACCACTTGTTCTCCTTCTGATGTGGCCTTGAGGACAAATCTGGAGCTTTTGGTAACAGGAGGAAAGCTTCTCATTGTAAATATAAATTGTAAATTAACATTTTATCTTTATACCTTATTCTCTTAGAAGTTTGGTTAGCGTAAGTCAGTCTTGGGTCCAGTCACATCTTGATACGGTGACAAAACTGACTTTTTTTAGCCTATGCAGCTGAGGATGAGATCAGGGAACCTGGTGGGTCCCTCAAGCCAGTGCCACTCATCTGTGTGGTCAAGCCAGTCTCTCCAGATAATAATTCCTGGTTTCTTTTTGCATGGTTATTCACACTGCAGCAACAGGGCTTCAGTATTTGGTATCGGGCAGCTTATTCACAGTTGGTTAAAGATAAGCTCAATGTTATTTTGAAATAGGATTTCCTTCCCAAACTGAACATCAGTATTCTCCATGCTATCAGAAGCGGGCAGGTGATGGCACGCATACACCCAAACAGCGATCTTCGGCTTTCTCCCATAGTCTGCTGTTGCTTTTCGCATAACCATTTCACATTTGTGCTCATTCATCTCCACTCACAATGTTAACTTTTTAATTTAAACCCTGGACATCATCTGCATATGTGGCACACACAGCTAGCAACTTAGTTTCTAGAAAACTTCTGGGACTGTCCAGAAGATAATCTAACACATGTAACTCCAACACAAGTCCTGCCTCTAACATGAAATCACTAAATCTACTAATGTACACGCAGACATTCCTGGCACTTGCAAACACTCTATGTTGGTTTTATGTTGTTCATTACTTTGTTCTGTGGTCCCCACTGACTTGTTCCTTTGTTAACATTAGTGAAGGATGACGGAGTGCTTCCTATGTGCTGGGCAGAGTTCTAAGTGCTTTACGTGAATTCACTCCATCCTCACAACAACCCTAGGAGGTGATGCTGTTACTGTCCCCAAAGTTGACACACAGGTGAGTGGTGGAGTCGGGACTCCCACGCTGGCGCCCAGAGCTCACCCACTTTCTCTGCAGCCCCTGCTTGGCCAACACCAGGGACGTCATTCCCACAACCTCTGTGTCTCCTCAGAGCATTTTCCGTGGCCTTTGGCTGTGAGGGGACCCTCCGTGCGTGCTGCTTGCTAATACGTGGACAGCAGCTATCCAGGAATGTTCCATTCCAGATCACTCAAACATAGGCTCATCGTGACACGAACAACGCGTGACCGTGAAAACAGTTCTTATAAGTGCAGCGTCAACACGCTGCAGCAAGGGCAATGCAAAGTCACTGAAATTTTCTAAAATGACACAAGAGAGAGAGCCTTTATGAAAAGAATTTCCTAACCCAAACTTCCCTTTTAGAAAAATTTACTAGTAAGGCAAGAAAGTAGCTGTTAGATTTTTGAATGAGAGTTGGCTTTTTGGGGCCCTTTCAAATTTTGATAGCACTTAAGGAACTACTCTAATTTTAAAAAGAGAAACAGCTAAGGTTAGCCCAGAGCAACGATAAAAATGGCCATTTCGCTGTCAGGCAACTGTCTCAGGCCACTAGTGTGGCCCACGGAGGAGCAGCCTTTGTTTCTCTCCCTCATCTTCCTCGTTGATACTGAAAATATCTTCAAAGACAGACTCAAAAGCTCTTTTGATGTCTTTATTGACAATTTGTGTACAACCTTAGACATAATAGTCAGATATTTCTTAACACATGTCAGAGGAAAATAAAGATTCTTCTACAAAGGCTTTACTTTTATTCTTTTGATGTATTCATATTTTGTTACACCGTTCACGCTCAAACAAGAGTTTGTGATTCATGCTCATGCAGAGTGGCTGTTTTTCTTTAACTTATTTTAAGAATCACTGTTCTGAGAAAAAGAAAGAAAAAGAAAGCAAGAAAGAAAGAAAGGAAGGAAGAAAGAAAGACCGAGCACCCCCAAGAAAGAAAAAGAGACCACGCTGGACAGCTAAACAGCTCCCAAAACTCACGGGAGCAAAACTCTTTCAGGCATTGCAAACCCAGCACACCGTGCACATTTGGAAGAGGCAATAATGAAAACATCATTAAAAATAAGCTACGGATGATAAACAGTGCTGCATGCTCCACAGGACAGTGGGAGCCAGGTGACTGTCACATTGGGTCAGTGTAAGGAGACGCAATTGACTGGGATTGTTGGTGACGCAGTGTCAGGCCCTGATTGGGGTCCAGACTGAGTGTGGATGGGAGCCGTTGGGATTGGTGGGCTCACACTCGGTGACCTTCCTTTTCCTCACACTACACAGACATCCCATCGTTTCCATGGGCTCTTTGGGCCCCTGGACACAGGTCTGGCAGTCGGGGCTGTGCTGAGCAGGTGCACCACCCCACGGAGCCTGGGGGGCTGTGGGCGCTGCTGTGGCTGCCCCGGGGCCGTGCCTCTGAGGGAAAGGACTGTCCCCGGTGGCTGGAAGAAATGGACCGTCTGAAGCAGTTAGGTGAAGACGAACAGATGTCTTTGGGATGTGACTTGGAAAATTTCTGAGTCCATCCCCTCTCTTCCTGCCAGCAAGGACTTCAGGCGCTACATCTGAAAAGAGAAGCCCGGCTACCGATTTCATCATTTTCGGAGACTCTACACCCAAACGGGACTCCATGTGCTGGGGTGACTCATCATGCCCTCAGTCACGCTCACGATCTCCCTGAGACGTCCACAGCTCACAAGGACAGAAGACAGCGGCTGTACCTTCTCCACTATCTGCACACGGTGCGGGGCGGGGGGAAATGTGGCTTGCCACATCTAGTGTTAATCTTTTTGATGAGTCGTGAATATCTCAGAAAAACAGTGGAAAATCTGATCACTCAAATTCAGTCCATGTTAACATGAGGAATATTCCAGTTGCTTTACTGTTTGAAGAAAAGTACTCTCCTGGGAGGAGCCCAGGAGGCCCTGCCAGGCTCTTGGGCCATGCAGGCCGCGGGCCCAGGGCAGGTGCGCAGAGGCAGCGCCGCCCGCTCACGGAGGGAGTCAGGCATGTTTGTATTCTGACAGTCTTGAAAACGCTCCTCTTTCAAGCTTCTGATTTAATAATGTGCACTTTCCTTAAGATGGAATATCGTTATGAAACCTTTTCTACATACGGCTCCTTTAGAGGCCCTTTATCCATTAAATTTATAGTGGAGTCAAATGCGCTAGCTGCAAAATGAATACTTAAAATCAAATTATAGATTTTGTAATATTTTAAGAAAAACAATCTCTTCTTAAAGTTGCAAATAATTAAATGGAATGAAAGTGCATTAAGTTTTGATTTTTTCCCTGTAATTCAAACACTCAACATTCAAAGTAACTTTCACAATTTCTCACTTAGTTGACAAACTGATTTATGCATAGTTGATATTTCACCAATGTAATTTATAAAGATAGAATTCTTGAGGATAAACAAATATTTTTGACTATTGCCTGGGGCTCTTTGGGAACAGATGCTCTCTGAAAATTTAAATAAGAACAGTGTTCTTAAAGCCATGAATATGGTTTTGAGAACGCACTGCAGAATCTTACAGAGAAGCCCCTGAACAGTTCCCTGAAACTATTTCCCACCTTGCTGATGGTTTCTTCACAGTATTTACTGAAGGTAAAACGCAGGAAATTAAACCTGAGAAATCTCTCTCCATGTTACTGACCCAGCCCGACCTGAATTCCCGTGAGAATTACGGTGCACACCGGGCACAGGCATGGGGCCTTGATCTGTTCTCTGCTGTTGGCTCCTGAGGCCTGATAATACCTCTTGCTGGTGTCACAGCTGGCTCTGCTGTTTGTCATGGACACAGTGAAAAGGATACAGGAGCTTGTTAATTTGCTTTTGTGATTTTGGAAAGGGAGTTTGAAGTGTGTGTGTATGTGCGTATTTGGAAAGGAAGTAGCAAATGAAGGTAGGACGCTGTGCGTGTTTCCGTCTGGGGTGGTGCGGCTGGCGTTCAGCTACACGTCGAACCAGTGGTCCCCCATGCAGGTGCGGTTCCACTCGCAGCCGCAGTTCCAGCACCACTCGAGCCGGCACTGGGGCTGAGGACACTTCATGTGCATGCATCCTCCTGCGGGGACAAAGGACACAGGTGCACACGTCTGGAAAACACGAATTCCCACACCAACACACTGTTCTAGAAGTCACTTTCTAAATGAATAATCACGAGCAATACAAAGGCAGAGACAATCTGATCTGCAGAAAAAGACCAGAAAGCACAGTAAGGCAGCTCTCACGTTAGGACAGTCATTAAAAAAAAAAAGGACAAAATTGAGGCATGCCACCTTCATCCAGAACAAAATTTATTTATTTATTTATTCATTCATTCATTTATTTATTTAGAGATAAGGCCTTGCTCTGTCACCCAGGCTGGAGTGCAGTGATGTCATGGTAGTTCACTGCAGCCTCCAGCTCCAGGGCTTGAGTGATCCTCCTGCCTCAGCCTCCCGAGTAGGTGGGACTGTAGACATGAGCCACTGAGCCAAACTTACTTATAAATATGAGTTTATTGTCCTGAAATGGGATTTAGAGACAAATGCTTCATGTTTCACAGAGAGGGGTCAATTCCCCATTTATTAATACATATATTAATATAATTTAATAATATAACCTAATAATTTAACATAATATATGATACTTTAAATATATTATGATTTTTTATCATTTCTATATTGCTATTTGGCTTGGCAAAACTCATAAAAAAGGAATTGGGAGAGCATAGTACTTTCAATAGGGAATATGACCCTTGATGCTATCCAAAATTTTATTTATGATGAGAAGGGTAGAAGGATAGAAAGGAATAATGCTAGGTGCTCTACATATATTATATCATTTACTCTTCAGAAACACCTTGAGATCACAGCATTACTCCGTTGTAGAATTTCCTCAAGGTGAAGCACTTTTAAACAGTGAAGGCTGAGATTCAGCCAGGATCTCTGTGATTCCAATGTTCTTCCTTTCACAGAGCAGGGTCTCTGCAGCACGAGATGAAAAGCCCCTTGTTTGGGGGCTTATTTTGGAATTATTCACCTTCCCCTATGGGCTGAATATGGTCCCTGTTTGCCTCCGGGGCTAGATGCCAGGTGTGCCGGGAAGAGAAGAGGAAGTTACTCGTGTGAAGCATTGTGCAAAGAATGGTCTCCGACCAAATTTCTAAGGTAATCCAGGCACGAGCAGTTTCTTTGCTTGAATCTTGTGCGGCACCGAATGGGCTCCATTGTTCAATTTTACCATTTATTTTGCTAATTTGTTTTTTCTTACCAAATTTTCCAAGTAATTGTCTCGGTACTGTCTCCCTTTTATTATTAGAAGCCTGGCATGAGAACTTCCACTAATTTAAAATACTTATGGATATGTAGCTATAGGTATTTGATTTAGAGTAATTTATATACATGTAAAATCCCCCCATTTTTGTTTTTACTTCTTTTTGGTTTGTTTTAAAGATCATAAAAAATTACAGATGTGCAGAAAGTAACGGAGAAAACTTACAACACTTTTATCTTAATACTTTCCATTTAGGATTGTGTCCTTTTCAACACATATGTAACGGGTGTATATGTTGTAAATAATACGACAAAATAGTGTGATACTATAAAATCACTTAAGTTTCTCTAAATATCATGCAGAATTATTGAGCAATAAATTAAAACTCAATGAACTTTTAAAGTAATTCTAAAGGAAAGGGTGAGAATGTTTTCGTATCGTGACGTCATGATATATGTGTGCATTGGTTTTCACCTGGGTTCCTGGTTCATAACTCCCTTAGCCCTTAATATAGTCTGTTGTTATAATGTTGGGGCGCTTTAGGCCTCAGAAAACAGAATCTCTCTCTCTCTCTGACCTTCCCCTGCCCTCCTTTCACCAGCCTAAGGCAGGACTCTAACCTTCCCCTGCTCTTCTGCTGTGGGTCATAAGACCCCCATTCTAGAGGGTCCTTCCCACCCCGCAGGCAGGGAAGAGGAATCTGCACAGACAGGCCCTGCGGGTCCCCACTCTGTCCACTGGTGTCAGGTCGCACCCCTTCCATGCAGGCGCATTTCCACATGGCTGTCCGTGCTTTGGTCATGCCTGTCCATGGCTGTCCGTGCTTCGGTCATGCCTGTCCCATGAAGGCTCCCTAACAGGCCCAAGAGGACAGGGCTTGGGCAGCTTCCAGTTGGCCGGACACATGCAGGGGCCTGGAGGGCGGTGTGTCTGGAGAGAGCAGGGAAGCTCATTGTCCCTCCCCGAGACCTCGCCCTGTGCATCTCCTTCATCTGTATCCTCTGTAAGATCCTTTCTAATAAACTGGTAAACGCTTTTCCCCGAGTTCTGTGAGCTGCTCTGGCAAATTAATCGAATCCAGAGAGGGGATCGTGGGAGCCCCAGCCCAAAGCCAGTTGGGCAGAAGTCCTGAAGGCCTGGACTTGCCAGCTGCTGTCTGGGAAGGACGAGGAGGCAGCCTGGGGACCGAGCCCTCAGTCTGTAGGATCTGATGCTCTCCAGGTAGACGGTGTCAGAACTGAATTGGGGACACCAGGTGGTGTCCGCCGCAGAACTGACTGCTTCCTTGGTGTGTGGGGAGAGACCTCCACACAGTTGGTCACAGAAGTTGTCTGTGTGAACTGTTGCTGAGTGAGAGACTAGAAAAAGCATGTTGAGTATTGTTTTTTTCTACACTTAGACCCATTATACCAAAATTCTAACGGATCTGGGATGCTGGCATTGTAAGTCATATTTTATTATGGAAACTAGCATCACAGTGGCATGGTAGAATGAGAAGAAAGGAAGTAGGAAGAGAAGGTATAAATATAAAGTTATTAACATTCTTTCCTGGTGCTTAATAGGCACGAGGCTATTGCTAGATCCCCTAACGTGAGGAACAGCTAGGACCATAACTCTAAAAACTTTGCCAGTTTAGAGGTAAATGCAAGCAAGAAGCTGATGGAAATGTCCCACGAATTTGTGGATACTGACATGAAGGGAATGTGGCTTCCCTTAGACTGGATTCTGTCCTCAGACTGACACTCAACCCATGAAACAGAGAAGCAGAAAGGAACGCATCCAGGCCCACTGACCCACATCTTATCTTCCAAACTGGCACAACCCAAGCCTGGGCTAACCAGGAGGCCCGTGCGGTGTGGCTCCTACAGACCTCTGGGCCAATCTCCCACCCTCCCTGCCTTCGGGGCCTGCCGGGAGGGGCATCCATGGAGCTCCCTCGCCCTCCCGTGGTCGTGGGCAGAGACTTGCCTGTTTTTATTGATTCTTTGTCTCTGGTTATACATCATCCATGTTTATTATAAAAAAGCATAAAAAGAAAATGAAGTCACCCTTGATCCCATTATGCCTAGAACTACCCACTGTGGCACACAGCTACTGTTTCCAGTCTTATTTTCATTCTTTCTATTTTTCCCCATATGTACAAATTTATGCTTCAACAACTGACATCACGTGCTGCTTGTTTGTGGAATTCCGACTTCCCAGTGAGGACGGATCGCAGGCCACCCCTGCTTTCACCACGTCTTCGCTGACACGAAACACGCACACCCCTGGCTGGTGAGAGCTTGCATGTCCACCACGTGACCTCCTTTAATCCTCATGTCAACCTGCGAGGAAGCGCTGCTGCCAACCTGTTCCACGAAGGGGAAACTGGTGCTCAGAAGGCCACACAGCAGGTGGCAGGGCCCAGGTTTGAGCGCAGGCGGGGGAAGTGCAGAGTCTGTGCTCTCAGCCCCCACAATGCTGCAACGCGGGCTGCTCGGGGCTTTGCCGTGTCTGCGTCAGTATAAACCAGTCTCTCTCATACTGTGATCATTGGACAGTTAGATGATTTTGAGTTTTCCCTAATATAAATAATGCTGCAATTAGCACCTTTTTTCCCTAAAATGTGTGTGTGTGTGTCTGTGTGTGGGGGGGGGGGTTGGTGGGTGTATGAGCATATTGTATATTTCACATTACTTATTTAGGGTAGATTCCCAGAAGTAGAATTATTGGGTCAAATAATATAAAAACCTTAAAGTCTTTATATATATTGCCAAAGTAGTTTCCAGAAAAGTTATGCTAACTTATGATGCCCTCACCAACTTTGAGGATTATCATTAAAAACAATACAAGCAAAAAATTAAAAACCTTTGACTATAAAATGTGTTGGGGAGGATCCCTTCCTTCTCCATGTTGTGGAATAACTCCTGCAGGATATGCACCTGTTCCTCTTTGCAGGTCTGGTAGAATTCAGGTGTGAAACCATCTGGTCAGGGAATTTTTTTTTTAGGAAGGTTTTTTATTACTGCTTCAATTTTGGGCTGATATCCACAGACCAATATCCCTTATGAATACAGATGCAAAAATTCTCAATAACATCCTAGCAAACTGAATTCAGCTGCTCATCAAAAAAATAATCCATCACTACCAAGTGGGCTTCATTCCAGAGATGCAAGGATGGTTCAACATACACAAGTCTATAAATGTGATTCACCACATAAATAGAAGTAAAAATAAAGACCATATGATCCTCTCAATAGACACAGAAAAAGTATTTGACAAAATTCAACACCCTTTTATGATAATAAGAACACTTCACAAAATAGGCTTACCTCAAAATGATAAAGCCATATATGACAAACCTACAGCGACATCATACTGAATGGGGAAAAACTGAAAGCATTCCTGCTTAGAACTGGAGCCAGACAAGGTTGCCCTCTATCACCACCTTTATTCAACATCGTACAGGAAGTCCCAGCCAGAACAATCAGATAAGAGAAGGAAATCAAGGGCATCCAAATGAGGGCAGAAGAGGTCAAACTATCACTCTTTGCTGACAATATGATCTTACATCCAGAAAACCCCAAAGATTTGCCAAGAGACTACTGGAATTGATAAATAAGTTTAGTCTCAGGTTACAAAATCAATGTACACAAATCAGTAGCATTCCTATACACCAACAACAGTCAAACTGAGAACCAAATCAAAGACTCAATACCTTTCACAATAGCAACAAAGAAAATAAAATACCTAACAGTATATTTAACTAAGGAGGTGAAAGACCTCTATAGGAAGAACTATGGAACACTGTGAAAGGAAATAGCAGAGGATGTAAACAGATGGAAAACCATATCATGCTCATGGATTGGCAGAATCAATACTGTTAAAATGTCTATATTACCCAAAGTGATCTACAGATTCAATGCAATCTCTCTTAAAATACCAACATCATTTTTCACAGATCTAGAAAAAATAATTCTGTGCTTCATATGGAACCAGAGAAGAACCTGTATAACAAAAGCAATCCTAGGCAAAAAGAACAAAATGGGACGTATCAATTTACCAGACTTCAAGCTATACTACAAGGCTATAGTAACCAAAACAGCATGGGACTGGCATAAGAACAGAGATATAGACCAATGGAACAGAACCAAGAACCCAGATATAAAACCATCTTCATACAGCCATCTCTTCTTTGACAAAGCAGACAAAAACGTACACTGGAGAAAAGAATCCTTGTTCAATAAATGGTGCTGGGAAAATTGGATAGCCACATGTGGAAGACTAAAACAGGATCCACACCTCTCACCACTCACAAAAATCAACACACAATGGATAACAGACTTAAACCTGAGGCATGAAACCACAAGAATTATAGAAGAAAATGTTGGAAAAATTCTTATAAGACATTGGCTTAGGCAAAGAATTTATGAAGAATACCCCAAAGGCAATCATAGCATCAACAAAAATAAATAAATAAATGGGACCTGATCAAATTAAAAAGCTTCTGCACAGCCAAAGCAACTATCACTAGAGCAAATAGACAACCTACAGAATAGGAGAAAATATTTGCATGCTACACATCCAATAAAGGGCTGATAACTAGAATCTATACAGAACTCAGGAAAATCAGCAAGGAAAAAATCAAACAACCCCATTAAAAAGTGGGCAAAGGACATGAACAGAAACTTTTCAAAAGAATACAGACTAATGTCCAACAAACATATGATAAAATGCTCAATGTCTCTATTCATTAGGGAAATGCAAATCAAAACCACAATGAGATATCACTTAACTCCAGTGAGAATGGCTTTCATCAAAAAGTCCCCAAACAATAAATGTTGGCGTGGATGCAGAGAGATAGGAACACTCATATACTGCTGGTGGGACTGCAAACTAGTGCAACCTCTGTGGAAAGTAATATGGAGATACCTTAGAGAGCTACAAGTAGAACTACCATTTGATCCAGCAATCCCATTACTGGGCATCTACTCAAAGGAAAAAAAGACATCCTATAAAAAAGACATCTGCACTCAAATGTTAATAGCAGCACAATTCACAATTGCAAAGATGTGGAAACAACCCAAGTGCCCATCAATACATGAATGGATTAATAAAATGTGGTATATGTATACCATGGAGTTCTACTCAGCCACAAGAAACAATGGTGATCTAGCACATCTTGTACTATCCTGGATAGAGTTGGAGCCCATTCTTCTAAGTGAAGTATCACAAGAATTTAACAACAAACACCACATGGACTCACCATCAAATTGGTACTAACTGAGAAACACTAATGGGCCCACATAGAAGTAACATTCATAGGGTATCGGGCAGGTAGGAGCGGGGTGGAGGGGATGGGTAAGAACAAAACAAGAACCTTTGATTATAGCAAATGGTCTCTTACTATGTGATCTGTGCTGGCCCTGTGCACCAGTCACCATCACACACCTCCCCTGCGAGGGCCGCTCCATCTTCCTTCCCTTTCACTCGCCAGTTTGACCTGCACAGTCAGCAAGTGGTGGTCAAGGCTGGAAAGGCCTTTTCTTTTGACCCCACTGATGCCCCCTGCTCTTCACGGCTGCGTGCCGACACTGCACGTTCTAGGAGCATCGCAGCAGCAAAGGGGTGATAATGATGCACTGGGCACATCCTTTTTCTTCCCCAGGAGACCACTGATTCAGAGCTGGAGACTTGGATGAAGCTGAGCCCGTGCCCACCGCTCTGGGGAGTGTCAGCGCCCTCTTATTTGTATCCCTGATGACTTTCCAAAGGACACAACTGAAAAGACTTGCATGCTGCTCATGGCCTGGCCAGGCTTCACTCCACAGCGAGCCCCTCCTGGTAGCCGGCAGCCAGGTGTGGTGGGTGCTCAGTGGGGAGAAGCCGGGGAGGCCGCACCTGGCAGTTCGTTCCACGGTTCATCTGCGGTAACGCTGCTGACTGTGCGACACACGTGTGCAATGTTTCACGCGCAGAAAGAGCTCTGCCTGCACTGGCTGTGATGGCTTTACAAAGGGTGGCACATCCAGGATGGATGGCAGGCAGGTCCCCCATTGGTCACTGTGAGGAATCAGGGCCGGGCCACAGGCATACCTTAAATGTGGACACATAGACTAGAGCTTAACTTGCAGCCATGCTGCAGAGCTGGGGAGACGGCAGATGACGTGGTCATCTGGTGGTGCAGCCGCCAGGGCACAGGAAGGTCACGGGAGGAAGGAAAAACCACAGCCACCACCAATCAGCCACTTATGCTCAACCACCTCCAATATCTTGATCTGAGTTTCTGTGTTTATTTTCTTCTCGTCCACGTAAATGTTGTCTGCCTGACACAGCCATGGAACTCGCTAAATATGTTCGTGTAACATGAAAAATAATAACAAAGGGTGTCGTGTATCAAGCGCTTACCCTACCCACCAGGCACGTACAGATGTCACCTTGTTTAATCTCAGAATCCCCCACTGCTACCACTACGCACCCCACACTCTCCCAGGAGAGCCCCTGACGCCCTTGTGCTCTACACAGCCCAGACTCACCATTTTTTTCAACTGGGACGTGGCAGCGAGGACAGGGCTTGGTGGTTTTCTTGATAGTTTCCTTGGAGGCCTCTTCCCAGCGAGCTTGCTCTGCGGCTCTTTCATCAACTCTGTAGGCCTGGGCAATGCAGACAAAAGGAGTTTAAATTCAGATCTTTATTACTGGGATTAAGTTTAGGTTCCTTGAAACACTGGTACAGGAAATTCTTAAAGACGGAAGTGCCTTTGGGAAAGAAGCCCAAATATCAGCCCCCTTGACAAGTGCCGGACAGCCACTGCACAGCTGGGAGCACAGGGCTCCTAGCATGTGGCACACGCTCACCAGCCAGGAAAGGACAGCTCAGTTTATAGCATGAAGTTTTCTATTCGTGGTTTTGCATAATTGTAATAAGTAACATCTATCAGGGGCTTCGAATGCAGGTAAGATGATCCATGCTTATATGCACTTCTCATTAGACACATCCTCAGGTGTGGAGTGAGATTTTTTTATTTCGCACTGAGGACTAGACAAGTGAAACAATGGCCCAAAGCTGGTAGGTAAGAGGGTTGGTGTGACTGCAGAATCTTTGCTTTTAAACTGTCCTCTACGTCTTATGTTCCCTTCTTGCACTGGAAGATGGGGAACTCCAAATGTCATCACAGAAGGGACAGGAGCAGGAACAAGGAAACACAGTTGATGTGACAGAAGGGACGCTACAGAGTCTTTGCACTCAGCCGTGAGCACTCCTGCCCAAGCCCTGGGGCTTCTGGCCCGGCGGGGCGGCGCAGGCACTCCTGGAGGCTTTAGTACACGCTGCCAAATTAAAAGCATTTTCAGCGGGTGGATAAAATGCTTCTTCTAACAAAGGACACTACGCTCAGCCCAAGACAAATATTCAGAGCTCAACTTCAAGAAACCTCATGTCTATCGATAGCACATTATTGGAGAGTAATTACACACTGGAAAGTTGCAAATTTATATTACTATGCTTCATTCTTTCAGGAAAGAAAGAAAAAAATGATGGCAAAGGAAGAGAAATAATTGTGTCTCAAAACACCAGTTTTCTCTCACTTCTTTTCTGACCCCAGAGCACCCAGAGCAGAGCGAGTGAGACCCGCAGAGGCACCTGCTCCCGCACAGGGCTGTGCACCTACCGTCTGCAGCGGCAGGGCCATCACGCCAGCGCACGGCAAACTCGCTGCCTGGGAGGGCTAAGCGAGGCTCCCAGTGTAACCACCGCACACCAGTGGGGTGCAGGTACCGGATCGGCCAGTTAGCTCGCACAGTGGAGGCAGCTAAGAGGGTTTGAACCTTGGGATGAAAGCGGGAAAAGGAAGAAGCCAGAGCAGCAGTTCCTAATGTTTTCACCTGCAAGGACATGCTTCCCTCTCATCTCCTTTGCAGACTCTGCAGAGAGCTGAATGTTATGTCCTTCCTCAGATTCTGATGCTGAAATCCTCCCCCCAATGTGATAGTATCAGGATGTGGGGCCTTTGGGAGGTGACTAGGCCATGAGGCACTAGTGTCCTCATCAAAGTGACCCCAGAGCACTCTCTGGCCCCATCCTTATGTGAGGACACGATGAGAAGTCAGCAGTCTATGACCCAGACGAGGGCCCTCGCTGGAACCAGCCCTGCTGGCACCCTGATCTCAGACCCTCAGTCTCCAGAACTGCCGGAAATAAATGTTGGTTGTTTATAAAGCCTCAGTCTCTGGAACCTGGTTATAGCAGCCCCAACTGACTAAGACAGACTCCACATTTTGTTTATGAAACACAACACGTTCTCCTTATTTTAAATGAATGCTGTTCTATGGAAGGGCTGTATATACAAAGCAGCCCCCAAATGCCAAAGAGACCCCGGAAGGAGGCAGACAAATCCAGTTTGTCGGTACAGGGCGATTCATGAGAGGAACTTACAGACAGAAGCACGGTCCTGGGCAGTCGCAGGACAGGCAGATGTCCAGACTCAGGGCTTCTATCATATGTTGGGGTAAAAGTCTACATGCTCTGGAACGAATGAGCAGGCGGCTGAGACAATGCTGTGAGTACCACAGCCTAGGAGGACAGGTGACACTTACAGTGGGTAAGTGTTCCTGTATGAAGAGTCATACATCAGCTGGACATTTGGGGGCATTCCCAGGCTTGGGGTTAGTCAGAAATCACATGGTAGATTAGCATATAAAATAGTCACTTTTGTCCCCACAGATGCACAGTTTCTTCAGTATTGCAAATACTGAAACCTTTATCACTGACTCTAGGGGCCAGAGAGGATCTGGAGCCTTAGGCCGACACTGCCGGGGCTGGGCATGGGTTAGTGCACACCGTGGGCAGCAGTGTGGGCTTGACAGGGACTTCAGCACCACTCCACAGAGCGCCTGAAGCAGCCAAGGTGCTCACCGGAGCTTATATGGGACAAGCACACTAAGGACACACCCTCGTGGAGATGCCCACATTTAAAGGCCACAGACAAGAGGAGAAAATACACCAAACCTTAGAAAAAACAAATGGTGACAGTGTAGAATGCTTTTTAGTACCGAACCAGAGGAGTTTCTTTTAGGCGGGTAGGACGGCCAGCTCTCTCTCGGGGAGGGGGTGGGGGCAGGGGTTCACTCCCACCTGCACCTGTTGAGGGCAGGGTGGTTTGCGGCCTTGAAGAGTTAGGGGTCGGCTTGTAGAATACTGGTAAGATGTGACTTTTTTGTCTGGTAGAGAATATGTGCCCACAGGTTATGGTTTTATTTCCCCACAGGATATGAACCAGCCCTGCATATGACTTAGAAATCACATTTCAGCATTCCTTTCCCACGAACTACCCGGCATCCTGTCCCTCAAACGCCCATGGAACCAGCTCTCTTGTCCTTTTGCTGGTTTTCCCGTTAATTCGATGACTAAGATGTCAGAGCAGGCCAACACGTGTGTAGCAATCATGCTGTGACAGATGCAGGATGTCAGAGCAGGCCAACACGTGTGTAGCAATCATGCTGTGACAGATGCAGGATGTCAGCACAGGCTAACGTGTGTAGCAATCATGCTGTGACAGCTGCGGGTGTCGGAAGGAGTGGCGGCTGGCTGGTCTGGGACCCAGGTGCCTGAGAGGGGACGGTTTGAAGAGACAGTGACAATGTTCTGTCACATTAGGAAGGGTGCTCTGTGGCAGAGGCTTTACCTTGATCATGCAGTTTAGCAATTGCAGCATCCCTGAAAGGCAGGTCTTGCGAGCCACCGTTTTGGCTGGAGAAATCAGGGCCCCTGGAAACGGAACGCTTTGCCCAGCTGAGATCACACGGCCTGTGAGCGGCGCATTCAGGATCTAAGCCCCGAGCTGACCGAGTTGCGCCCCGCGCTCCTGCAACTGCAGTGTGTTTCTTTCATTATACTGCACCAGGCTCCAAAGAGGACGAAGGGGCTGAAAGCTAAGACGATGCCATGGAGAACTGGAGGTCCCTGGTGACTTCCAAGAGAGTAGTTTTTATTTTTTCTAAAACATTTTATATATATTTTTAGAGATGGGGTCTCACTCTGTCCCCCAGGCTGGAGTGCAGTGGGGCTGTCATAGCTGTCTGCACCCTTGAACTCCTGGGCTCAAGCAATCCTCTTGCCTCAGCCTCCCCACCAGCTGGGATTACAGGTGTACCACCACGCCTGGCTGGAGAGAGCAGTTTTAAAACAATTTTTGGCAAAAGGGTAATGGGAGAATCTGCCCCCCCGTCCCCCACCCCCAGCCCAGAGGCCACCTCTCCTGCATCCTTCGACACCATCAGGCGACTCCACTCCTGGCCGCGCCTGCTCTCCTGCCACCTGACCTGCCGAATCTGTTCTCAGGAAGGACACGAGGAGGCTCTGACTGCAGAGCCAACACCTTTTCCCTGTCATCATCAGCACCAGCTGTCCGGCTGCCCCTGACACTTGCAGGCTACCTTCCTCCGTGGCAGCACAGTCACCCAGAAGGCCCTCAGGAGTCCCCTGCCCCCTCCCTGGCATGGCAGTTATTCTTGTCACTTCCTACTGTCACCGGGTGGATCCACAGGGAGGAAAGGGCGTCATGGCGTAGTCACTGCTGCTGGCCTGGCTGACCTCGGGGATCAGGAGGAACAGCTCTAGAACTGCCAGTGGCGACTATTTCAGACCTTTGACAGCCACTTCCTGGGGGGACTGTCTACCGAGATGAGCACATCTTTGCTTTGCATCCTTCAGGAATGTCTTAATGCTGATGTTCACATCCTTCCGGAATGATCTCAAGCAGTGGCCAGGTGCCCACTGGTTCAGGATCACCCAAGGGCTGGAATCCTTAAGAATGCCCCAGGGCCTGTGAGGTGCAGCAGGCTGGGAGCCCCTCACCCCCTGGATGGCAAATCCCACCTTGGGCCGGAAGAAGAAATTGGTTAGTTGGATAAACACACCCTCCGTTAGGGCCTTAGTCACCGAGCTATGGCTTGTGGTGCCGGGAGGGGAAGGTTTGTGTGACTCAGCATTGTCGCCCTGCCACAGACTGCAGTGTGCTCACAGAGCCCAGCGCGACAATCAGGTTAATGTTACGGAACTCCGTCCTGCTTACTGCTCACCTCTCACAGGAAGGAACAGCGTGTGTGTGTGTGTGTGCGTGTGTGTGTGTGTGTGTGTGCGCACATGCGAGATGGGGGTGCAGGTGGAATAGGACAAGTTTCTCTTCTTACGTATTTCATGGCTGAAAACAGCAACTGCCTGTACTATATATATATGTGTGTGTACACACACACACACACACACACACAGAGTCAAAATTGCCTCAGCAAGCCAAGTATGGCCTGATAGCCAATCTGTGGCTTAAGAAGGAATAATTGTTTTTACTGAATATGGTGATGATTTTAAGTGAACGATTAGAGGTGCCTGTACTCTGAGGAGTGGCTAAGAGCAGGGCTTTGCAGCTACCAGGCCTGGGTTTAAATCTTGCTGCATATACCCTAAACTCCCCCTCGTCTGTCACAGTGTGATAAATATAGCACACACCTCGCAAGGGTTGTTGTGAGTCAATGAATCAAAGAGCTTAGTGCAGAGCCTGGTGACCCTGAACGCAGACTGTGCTTTCTCTTGTCACAGTCACTGCTCTTTTGCTGTAACCATCATCATCATCTACGGTGTACAGAGCTGGGAATATGAGATGGTGGGAGTTTGTATAAACAGCAAAGGCTGCCGAAGGCCTGGATTGGCCTTAACTCTCCTTTAAAAATACAGGTAAACTAAAGTGTCCTCCGAGCAGTTTCATAACAAAAGCCACTCTGGTGCCTGGGAGACACGTTAACATATAGGTAAGCTGGAACAACTCGAGCTTTAGGAAACATCTGTGACACTTGTTTAGCCAATAATCAGACAGGCATATTCTAATCCTAAAAGTCAATTTAAATCTATGTTCCAAAAAGCATCATCAGAATGCCATTAATCACTGAAAACACAGTTGGCTTAATTCAAACATGAATATTTTCAGATGAATGGCAGCTTTTAAATTTCACCTTTCTTATCAAAATTGAATGCTCAGTTCACACCCTGTTGTCACACAATCACTGGAACCTTCCACCTCTGCGGCGAGCATCCTTCCCAACCTGAAGTCAGGGCTGAACGGTGGGGCCTGTGAGCAGCCCGCCCCCTGCTGGTGAGCATGAAAACTGCATCACCTTTCAGGGACCTTGAGCTAATCCGCAGTGTTCCTGCTTGGCAAAAGGCATTTACAAAACTCACTTTGTCGTTTTCATGTGGGGGTGAGGGGAAACTTGCCCTTTCCCCCCGAAAGTCCACTGAAAGATCAACTAACAATTAAGGCAGATTAATAAGAGGTTTATTTACCATGCGCATGGGGAGAAGCACAGAGTTGATTCCCCGATATCCCAATGGAATCCAGATATTTTTACACATACCTTTTAGAGGGGCGGGGGGAAGATGAGGAGTGCAGGTAATTCTGTTTAGGGGCAAGGGAGGATGAATGGATGGGGGAAGCAGATGGATTTGTAAATGATTCTCTTAGCAAATTAAATTAACCTGAGAGACAGGTATTATATGTAAACGATTTGGGCCAGATCTGGTTGCATTCTTGATTCTCCTTCCTGCAATATATTCAGATCACAGGGAGAGGAAGGGAAGTCAGTTGCCCCCTTTGATCTTATGCAGATAGAGGGAAAGCCCCCTCCAATACATTTTTGATCTTGAAGGGCCTATAATTCAAAATACTCTTTATACAAAGTAGTCTTATTTTGGGGTGAAATTTCCTGAGCCCCTTCCCTCATAACATTGTTTTATTATTATCCCTTTTGGGGAAATATATATATATATACACACACACACACACACACACACACACACACACACACATACACACACACACTTATTTTACTGTATCATTTTTTGAGAAAGAAATCATCAAAGTGCTAGGACTTTTAATGGGGTGTCAGGCCAAGGGCTCAGTGGACTGCACAAGGCTACACTCTCTCCACCGAGCCCCAGACGTCCGAGCCATGCTTTAGAATGCAATTTAGAAGAGTATTTTGGATGATGGTCATAACAGTGGTGATTTCTGCTGTTAGTGGAAGGTGTACCAAGTGCCACAGATTAGATCTTACACAGTCCTGCCCCCTGGGGCCTTAAATGCTCCATAAAGGGGAAGTGAAGTAAATAATGTCTATCAACCTATTTTGAGATTGATGGGAGAAATGCAACAACATAAATATTAAGTAACAAGATTATTAATAGGTACCCTTTATGGGGAATTTTTTAAGTGCTTTGTGTTCAACTATTGTCCTAAGTTGACAAATGGGGAAAATCTATACTCGAGCAAAAAAGATGAGCTACTTTGTATTTTTGATAACGGAGATCTCTAGTTCACAGCCTGCTGAGGTCAGCAATGCCTAAAATTATGAACATAGCAGGATTTTGAATGTGGAAACATCACTGATAGGATGCAAGAGTGAGTTACAGTGGAGAACAAGCTTGTGCTTTGTTAAAGTGTAGCTACTCTGGTACAAAGCAGACTATTATTTTGCTAGATTGAATACAGAAATTTCTTCATTCATGAGGCCTTTGCTGGGTGACTAAGATGTGCCAGGCACTGTCCTAGACACTAGAGATACACTAGCAAACAAAAGAGATGACAAACAAACGAACAATGCCTGCCTTGTGGTGCTTCCGTGCTCCCAGAAGGTGGCTCTTAAACTGGCATCACCTGGAGGCTTGTTAAAATTTACACTGCTGTAGATCCTCCCCACATCGGTTTCTGAATCAGTAGGTCTGGGGTGGGGCCCAAGAATCTGTGATTTAAGAAGTTCCCACTGGCCTTGGACCCTTTGAGAACCACTGCTAGCAAAGTGTCTGCATATGCTGCAGTCAGCAAAGGCAGAGGGATTTTAGGGGGAAGAGGGGAGGGGGGTTCTAGCAAAAGTTGTGTCCAGTGTGTCTGGTCTCCCAGCCTGACGTGGTCCCTGGGGGTGCGGATGGATGGGAAAGAACTGCCTGGGTGCGCTCCCACTGTGACATATCGGGCTCTGAGCCAGGCATCGTGCATGTGTTATCTCATTCAGTCCTGCCGACTTTACAGTATCCCATCACAGATGAGAGAATGTGGCTTTGAGAGAGCATGAAAATTCACTTAATGATTATGATTAGCACAGCGGAGCATCAGCCAGGGTTCTTCAGAGAAACACAATCAATAGGGTATACGTATCTTCACATATATACAATATATGGATTTATTCTAAGGAATAGGCTCATGGGATGGTGAGGATGGACAAGTCCAAAATCTGTGGCCAGGGGAGGTGGACACTCAGGCAGGGTTCCTACGTCGTGGTTTTTAGGCAGAATCCTTCACCTTAGGGAAACCTTGGTCTTTGCTCTTCAGAACTTCAGCGGACTGGGTGAGGCCCAGCCCCACTCTGAGAGGCCGTCTCTCCTTTACTTCAGTCACGTTAATCACAGCTGCAAAGTGTCTTCACAGTGACACCCGGACGAGTGTCTGATCTGGGCAACGTGGCCTAGCCACACTGACACACAGAATTAACCATCACAGCCAGTCACGGGGGACACCCGTTTTCAAGGCCATTCACATCTTGGGACTTCACATCCCTCTGCCTTGCTTGGGTTCCTCACAGCATGAGGCTGGGAACAGCCGGTTCTTGCTGAAGGAAAGTAAATGCAAGCCCAGAGAGCAACCACTGCTTTGTCAGTGTCACACTCTGCGCTTGCTCTGACAACTGCTCATGCGACAGGAAGTCACCGAAGAGGGTAGAGGAGCCATTCTCCCCCTGGCGACCATTCCATCAGCAAGCCCTCCTGTGGAGCGACAATATTGTGTCCACCCCACCCCGACCTCCGTTTTTAACCTATCAACGAACGACGGATTGATGGGAGCCAGGATTCACCTTAGTTTTTCAAATCTGAGCACCTCTCAGAAATGCTGCTCCTGGTGACACAGCTCTGCGATCCCTTCTGCCCTTTTGTTGGCGGCACTGCTGCCTGGAGGTGGCTGGGGAGCCTTGGAAAGCGGTGTTCGTTCTTTTTTTCCCGGGTCATTTCATTTTTGTTTCTTGCAAAACACGGTATCTCCCTTAGGAGCTGGCGCCATCTGGTGCACGAGAGGGGCTCTGCCGCCGGGGCGGGCAGAGCAGGGCCAGGGCCTGTTTTCCCACGGTGGAGAACGAACAAGTCCCGCGGTGTGTGTGCGACGTGTGGTGTGCAGTGGGCGGAGTGTCTGGTATGTATGTGTGTGATGCGTGTGTGATGTATGTGGTGTGTGTTACACGTGTGTGTGTATGGTGTGGATGTGCACGGTGTGTGTGATGTGTGTTATGTGTGTGCTGTGTGTGGTATGTGTGTGATGTATATGCCTGTGTGGTGTGTATGTGTGGTAAGTTTCTACAAAAATATTTTCCACATTACAGAGTTGTTCAAACAGCTTGTTTTTGAAGTCGAGTCTACAGGGTATAGACTTGAAAATTCAAGTGAGGAATTTACATTTAGACTCTTTTTAGCAGTTCTACCAGGATCCGAAAACTCCTCTGGAATCCTGAGGCCCCAAGTCGGGCTACTGAGGATGGGGACTCTGGGCGGGTGTGGGTGGAGGGCTGCACTGGGGGCAGGCCCTGGCAGGCTGTGGCCCCCAGTGGGGACGCCAGGCTGGGAGCGACCCCTGAGGTGCAAGGCACCTGCAGAGGGAGGAAGCCCCGCGCAAGAGGCTGATGCCAGCGAGGCTGGCAGCAGGTGCTCAGCACTGGCTCTCCTGCGTGGCAGTCCCAGGAGAGAAGAGGATTCCTGAAGTACCTGCGTCTGTGTGGTAAGGATCTGCCTGCGTGGGTACGCGTGACGGGTCAGTGTGTGCGTGTGTGCATGCGTGCCTTAGTGTGTCTTTCAGTCTTATCTTTCATTTCCTCTCTCTATAGTGCCTGACATCGAGCGTTCAGCTTTAAAGAACCCAAACCCGAGTTTCACCACGTGTGTACCTTGCAATTTATATGCTGCTCCACACACACTCTCATTGCGTTATCCACACTGAGCCCCATGGGCCAGGTGAGGAAAAAGGCAGTAAGCATTTGAGTGAAGTTCCTGGAAGGAGGAGATCCAACTGTTCCTTTGACTATCAGCCCACGGCCATTTCTGCTCTGCAGAGCAAACCTGGGCGCAGAGGCTCAGCGCTGCGGACGCGCCGTGCAGGGGCTGGGCTGTCCTCACCAGCGCGCCCGAGATCAACGCACTCACCTTAACGCAGACCTGTCGCAGCCACCTGTCCTGTCTGCACAGCCACTTAGACCGTGTGCCCAGAGTCAAGGATTCAAGAGGAGTGGCATCAATGAAGCTGTTTTACCTCAACCAACAAGCCATTCAGGAAATACACTGGGCATCTAGATCCCAGCAATAGTGAATTCACCTGTCTCCCAACTCCAGGACGTCATGCGTGTCACAGCAGTGAACGGCTCTTACACAATACTGCCTTGGCCCAAAGACACCCACCTCACAGCAAAGGATGTGTGACGGGGCACATGACCACGGGGTACTCTGGTCCTACCACATACTGCACCACCCAAAAGCTGTTGCCCTGGTAAGAGGGATGGACCTGCCTTACAAGATGCAGCCCGAGCTCCGCTGTGAGACGGGGCTGCCCTCTAAGACAAGGTTCACACTCTGAATGCACAACCCCCACCTTGTGTTGCAAGCAGAATGCCATGGTCCAGGAAGCAAGGGGTGGGAGTAGGGTTGTCCCCTCTTATCATCACCCAGTGGCCCTCTTGGCAGTTTCTGCTCCCCACCTGTCAACATGGCCTTGCACCAGGCCCTGGTGTCATTGGGAGAACACTTCTACCAGAGTTCCAGTAGCTTCAAACTACAGTGGCCATGTGGTCACTTCATGTTCCATTTGCCAAGGGACCAGCAGGCAAGGAAGGGATAACTGGGTGACAGGAGGAGGTGGGGCCGCAGTCATGCAGTGGAGTATATAAATGGGAAGAAGACATTTGCCGCCCGGGAGACCCACTGTGGCATCTCTTGGTACTCCCTTTAATGCCTCACACTGCGCTGAATTCCAGCCTTCTCAACATGAATTCTAGGGCCCTTTATTTGTGGGCCTCTGCCTCCCTCTCCAGCTGGGTCTGTTGTCACTCTACTGTCACTTTAAGCCACCATCAAGGAGCTTCCTCCACTTCGCTGAACACGCCATTCTCTGTCATGTCCATAACTCCGCACTCTGTTTGCCTGGAACACCTTGGAGCCCCCTCCCTGCCTGGATAGTTCATCCTTTTAGGTCTCCAATCGCACTTCTTTCAACGAACAGCTCCTTGAACCTCCGAGAAGACTGGTTGGACATGATTTTCATGCTTCCGTAGCATCCTGAACTTCCTCTCTTGTGCTTCTTCATGTACAATATTTTAATTATTGGTTAAATTGTTTTTCTACTTCACTAGATTATAAACCTCGTGAGATCAGAGGCCAGGTCTATCTTTAATGTTGTGTCCAAAACACAGAGCACTGTGCATGGCACATAATAGGTGCTTTATAAATGTTTACTGAATATCCTTCTTTTTCCTTCTTTCCACTGGTTATAAGAAATTAAAGCTTAGCTAAAATGACGGTCAAAGGCACATAATGTAGGAAGTGTAACACAAAGGGTACAGCCAAAATTCTCCCTATAGATGAGTTTAAAATTAAAAAAATTAATTCTCAACATTTAGAAATATATTTAACATAAACATACGGTTTCAAGCTACTGGAAGGACTCAGCGCCAGTGGCCATGGTTCTGCTCAGTGAACGTTGGCGGGAGGCCTGCAGGCTGCAGTTGGCCACGACTGCGCTCCAGGGCTTTTGTTTGATGCATTTTTGTTGTTCTGTTCGTTTTAATAGGAAAGGCAGAGGAAAAGTGATATAAATCTTTCCACCCTTATCAAAATATTGGGAGGTCCATGAGTTTAATCATGCCTGTTTTACTCATTTAAGAGTCTGGTCACTGTTACCGTCCTCTTTGGCCATCCTTGGTATGGTAGAGCCAGTAGTAACCCACTCGTCTCCCTCTCTCAAAAGGCAGAGTGACCGGTAAGAACAGTGGAAATGCCACGTTGCTGCTTCACTGGGACTGGAGTGCCATCGGCTCTGGCTGGTGCAGCTCCCAAAGACCTGGGTGAAACGACAATCTGGTGCCTGTCGGCTGTGAGCCACTCTCCCTCCTGCACCTTGCCGATAAGCAAAATCTGTCACAAAAAGTTGAGATGAGGCTCAAAATAAGATGTTGTCTGTGAAAATGCTTTGTAAGCAAGTACCATCCAAGTATACGTTATTATTTTTATACCAGGCAAAATGGTGGCTTTATTTTTCTAATTTTTAGGAGGCAGAGGGAATTGAGGTTAACTGTGGGAATCTTACTTTCTCTAATGATTCAAAAGATTACTGAGACAAAAGCCAGCCCCAAAGCTACAGCCTGCTCTAGAGAGTGTTTTCCCAGCTTCATGGTGAGGAGGGAGGTGTACGGGTTGAAGGAGGAAGTTGTCATTTATTTCACAAACTTTTAATGAGTGTCTAATATGTGCCAGGATTGGGGGCTATAAAGATTCAACAGGTACAAACATTGCACTAATGAAGCCCAGACTTTTAGTGAAGAGATAGGGGAACAATATTTCAGTGTGATGAATGTATAACAGAAGCATGTGCAGTTGTCTGAAAGTTTAGAGGAACGAGTCGGGTGGGCAGATGGCTTTAATGGAGGTGACACATAATCTAGGTCTTGAAGGGTGAGTAGGAGCTTGTAGGCACGGATGGGCATGTTCCCCTTAAACACTGTAGATATGTTAATTAGAGAGAGCAGACACTATTCCCAAACACTTAAATCTGTTACAGAAACTGAAATTGACTTCCCTGTGGCTTTATAAGCACCATTACAAATCTGGAAGTCTCAGCTGGGTACGGTAGCTCACACCTGTAATCCCAGCACTTTGGGAGGCTGAAGTGGAAGGATCACTTGAAGCCAGGAGCTCAAGACCAGCCTGAGCAATATAGCAAGAGCCTGTCTCTAAAAAAAAAAAAAAAATTAGCCAGACATGGTGGTGGCATGTGCCTGTAGTCCCAGCTACTCTGGAGGCTGAGGCAGGAGGATTGCTTGAGCCTCGGAGTTTGAGGATGCAGTGAGCTGTGGTTGCACTACTGCACTCCAGGCTGGGCAACAGTGTGAGAGTCTGTCTCAAAACACACACACACACATGCAAACCCTGCAAGTCTCAGTCTGCCTTCGTGTTGCATAGGGAGAGTAACATCAACTACTCAGGACCACTGGGAAAAATGAATCAATTTATGTGGTTTGCAAGAGCAAGTGTTTTGTTTTTAGAAAACCCTGGGGGATGATGTGGCAGGAACCGGAACTTAGGAGGAGAATGAATAGGCCAGAACACAGGACAGTGAATGGGGTCAGACTTTCATTGGCCTGTGACAAATCGATCTTCCATCACCGCTTCCCCAAACTCCCAGCAGTTTCAATTTAAAACTTGTTCAATATTCTAATACCAATTTTGGAGTTTGCTTTTTTTTTTAAAAAAAAAAATTATTGTATTAATTAAAAACTGCATTAAGTTTTGGGTCAAGTGGCCTAACTGCTAGGAAAAGCTGATTGGGACCCAAGGGAAATGGGCCTGTCAGGCTGGAGAGTGTAGTATCAAAGAGCAGAAACCAATCTGCTCTGAAAGGAAGAACAGTGAACAGTAGTCACAACAGCTACCAGCAAAACATCTTGCAAGTGCATTGAATTGAAAGGAAACTGTGAAGATGGCTAATGAGAGTATTTTGTTCATATTAGCAAAATTCAGACATGAGGATGCATCTAAAGCCTCAGTTCCAAGGGAGCTACAATTAGATTTTATGGTTCGATGTGGACAGTGTCATCCTTTCAAAGATTTCAGGTCAGTGAAATTGCAGAGGTCATCCTCCCGGATCACTGCCCTTTGAGAGGAATGTAGGAAACAGAAAATAAGCTGGCTCTGTTAGAATAAAAACCCTTCATTCTGTTACCAGATGGAATTGGGTCTTGCAATTTGATGAAATAGCATGTTTGGTTCATCCGTTTCCATCTCCAAGAGTAGCTGTGGTTGAAATAAGGAAGCTTGAAGCTTGATAAATTAGCCCATAGAGAATGTGCTGGCCATTCAGCATTCTTTCCCCGCCTCTGCCCTGCATGGGGAAGGCCGGCTGCCCTGGGCTGTGTCCCCAGGCTCCCAGGGCTGCCTTCGGCTGGGAGTGGCTGATGGGAGCCAGAGACGAGAGGTGGGAGAGAGAGGTCGGGATGTCCAGCGCTTCCTTCCTGCTGGGCAGTGCTGGCCTCCCGTGCGCACACGCCTGTCCCGAGGCCCCTCCACGCTCCAGCTTGGGGAGTCAGGCAACCCATTTCCTCCTCCTGGCCCTGCAGGCCGGATGGTCACACTCCCTAGATGCTAGACTCGAGGTACCCTCCACCTTGTGTGTGGTTCTTGTGACCCCACCCCATCTCCGTGGGTCACCCCTTCTGTTAAAATCTCTTCACGTGCCCATTGGAGTTGGTCTCTTTCCTGTGGATGCTGATTGAATCAGAGACTTAGGAAAAAATGGCAGCCAAGAACCCAAGTACTTGCCTTCTGTTCTGGGGCAACGGTGACCGCCAGACATTTTTTTCCGATTTGGTTGGTGGGTTTGCTTTGTTGTCTCATCAGAGGACCAGGCGGCGGGGCCTGTGCTCGGGAGCCAGAGCAGGAGCCTCACTGCGAGGAGATGTAGCCGCAGCTGCTGTTCCCGGAGTTCCCTCCCGGATACCCCCAGCCTGGACTAACCCACAGGTCCCCAGGTCCCCTACCAGACAGGCTGTTTGAAGTAACCAAAATGCCACAAAAGCAGGGACTCATCTTGCTTTCTCCTGAGTGCCTAGAACAATGCCTAAAATGCCATAGGTGTTTGATACACATTTGTTGAATGGGTGGAATAACGTCTCTTCTTCGTAGCTGCAACCAACACGCAGCCACCTCTATTAAATGTCCACAGACCAGACACTGCCCTGGGCCTGGAGACGCAGGGAGGGAGAGAACAGGCTGTTGAGGGGTCCTGGCCTCTGCTGCAACTGTCCTCTCCACAGACTCTGACCCCCCTCCGTGACTTTCTGGGGAAGCGTTATATGAAGTTATGTGTTTGCTACACTTCGGTTTAGCATGTTACTGTCATTAGGACATGTATTTTCCTGTAAATCTCCTCCAGGTTTCCCCCTGGAGCCTCTGGAGGGAAATATCCTTATCCACGCGTTTTTCCAGAGGGTCTAGCAGGCTGCCCCGCCCATACAGATGCTCAGTTTAATGTGTGCTAATTGATATTGTTTGCAGACACAGTTCCCTTGATAGTGGTCATCTATGCTTAAAGTCAAGGCTAAATTTCTTTTTCCTATTTTTCTGAGTTGAGTAAGGTTTCAATGACTTTTTTTTTATTATTTGTGCTACCTCACTGTTCAGCACCAAGGCCGCGAGGTTCCCTTGAGTGCAGAATGAATGGGAGGGTCAGGGACCTGCATGCACAGCTGTAGGTTAAGTGACGCTCTTCTCCCCCTACTGTAGGTCTCGAGTATTGCCACGTGGAAGCCTTTGTCCCCGTCTGTCCTGAGAGCTCCTGGCTGCAAATTGCTAGGCTGTCCCCCTTTCCCAGAGCCTCGGGCTTACCCTCCCCTGCAACAGTGATCCTGAAGTAGGGGGTCACAGGGCCAGTATTGCTCCTGCTGTCAGCACCCAGTGAGCTCGTGTTTGAATGTCCCTGAGCTAAAATACAATCAGCAGAAAAAGCATTTGCTGCCTCTGCTGTAGAAATGGCAGCTCCGTCCTAAATCTCCAATATGC
This sequence comes from Lemur catta, assembly GCF_020740605.2. Lineage (NCBI taxonomy): Eukaryota > Metazoa > Chordata > Mammalia > Primates > Lemuridae > Lemur > Lemur catta. The sequence goes on from NC_059129.1 coordinate 141,476,537, forward strand.
TCATGGCCCACAATGTAGGAGCGGATGAGAAGAGCTAAATTCACCAATTATATTCATTATTCAGTTATGCTGATAATTGGATAAACACATCTGCAGAATACCATATAGGGTTATAATTCTGTATGCTCTGAGTTTAGAGCAGTCAGATCTTTAAAATTCTCTACTGTAAAATTAAAATTTTCTTGGATTTCCATGTCTATTTATTTACTAGGTTCCTATGAATAAAATGACTGAAAGATTTAACAGCATAGATTTGGTGTTGAAACTCTTGTTAACATCTATATCAAGAGAAAAATAATGAGAAAATTCATCAACGGTGTTGAAGTTTTTACTTCTTTCCCTTAAGGTTTAGTTGATCATAATTAATAAATAAAAGAAAACGTATTTGCATTTCCCTAAGCCTGAGATCGCACCCCAGAGGGGAAGGCTCAGTAAACATGTTCTTTACTTAATCAGGACTGAAATACAATTTAGCATAGTGCATGATATTGCTAAAACACAATGGTATCTTTGCATAATATAATGCTTCTACACATGTCATTCATGGGGATAGTTTTCACCAAAGATTCTAAACAAACGCATTAAAAAAAATAAAAGTAGAATTAGTATGGCTTTCTCCCATTGAGAGGTTGTTGAATTGTTTTATCTCCCTCTAAAGCCTCCTCTGACCATGCTGCTGTGCCTTACCCCTAATTCCATATTCGCCGGGGGATACGAGATCATGGAAGCTTTGGCACACCTCACATGGCCACTGGGAAGCCCATGCTCCCCCCTGAGGCAGGGAGTCCTGGGAGAAGCCAGAGCCCCATTCCCATGGCCGTAAGCGACCAGTCTGCTGTTTGCTTTCTCAGAGTGTAACCCTCAGTGACCTCCTGGAAGCAGGCCGGCCCCCCGCAGGTGTTCTGAGCCCTGCTTTGAGGAACGAGTGGGCATTGTGTACCTGAGCAACCGTTCCCGAGGCTGCAAACAGGGCGCTGCACTCCCCGTCGTGGTCCGCTTCTTTACACTCCCGGCAAAAGACAAGCTGCAAAAGAACACGCATCTGTTAATTAGGGACATTAGACTGCATTCAGCCGTAACGTGTTTCTCCTTCTCCAGACTCATTATATTCATTCCTCTGACCTGCGTGAGGGTTTCCATGTCAAATTACTTTTTGCAAAGAGAAATCAAGTTATATTTTAATGAGACTGTTCACTCTTTAAAGAATGTTCCAAGCACTGCAGCAGGGTTACAAAGATGAATGATGAGTCGCATTTCCTTTCTTCCAGGTGTTTCCAGCCTTGCAGAAGAGACAGTAATGCAAATAAATACCTGGAGCCAAGTATTATTGGTGCTGGAAAACGAGGAAAACAACTTCAAGAATTTTACATTATATATTTGTTTACATATATGAAAGATTTGTATGTCCATGTCAATGGACTTGCTTTTGTATTGAAAGTCTATTTTTTTTGAAAGCCCATGATAGCAAGAAGAAATGGGCTGCTATGGACTGAATCCTGTCTCTCCCTTTCTCCCACCCCCAGCCCAATGCATACGTTGAAGCCCTGACACCCGGTACCTCAGAATGTGACTGTGTTCAGAGGTAGGGCCTTTAAAGTAGTAAGGTAAACTGAGGCTGTTAAGGTAGGCCTTATCCAGTCTGACTGGCGTCCATAATAGAAGAGATTAGGACACAGAAACAGACTGAGGGAGGACCAGGTGAGGATACGGCGAGGAGGTGGCCATCTGCAACCCAGGAGAGAGGCCCCAGGAGAAACCGAACCTGCCCACGTCTTGATCTTGGACCTCCAGCCTCCAGAATAGTGAGAAAATGAACCTCTGCTGTTTAAGCTGCCCAGCCTGTGGTCCTTTGCCGCGGCCGCCCCAGGAGGTAATGCATGGGCTGCAGCGGGTCGTCTCACTGGGTGGTGGCTCCTTTCCACATTCACATGCCATGGAAACAAAGACACCCAAGGGGTCACCTGTCCTCTACCTTTCATCTTACAATGAAAAAAGCTGGGAAAGTGAATGTCAGCTAGGGTCGTTCAAGGCTGTCTGTCTGGAATCACTGGAACCTTCCAGAAAGTACTTTACATTTTTCCATCATCACCAGCTGTGCTCTGGAGGTTGCTGTAGTGGCTCAGGGTGTGGGTCCACGTTAGGACACACTGGATTGGAGTCATCGTCCCATAACCTGCCACCTGAAACACCTCGTGGGAGCCACTTTGGTTTCTGTGCCTTGGTTTCCCCCTCTGAGAAACCGGGATAACAATGATAACTGTGTCGTACGACATTCTGAGAGGCAGGCAGGGTAATATATACAAAGTGGCTACAACCGTGCCTGGCATACGGTAAAGTGTTCCTAACTCTAAGGAGATGAAGCCAGTCAGAGACAACTTTTTCCCTACTTCATTTCGCAGCTGAGGAAAGAGTTTCTTTGCTAGAAAACTGGTTCCCTTACTAGTCAGGGGGCAACAACTCCCAGAGCAGAAACTGTATCAGAGAAAGGGTTTCAGCAGAGAAGAGGGGGCCGCCTGTTGAGTATGGCATGTGGGTGATGCTGGTGGTACGTGCACAGACGCACACTGGTAGGATGCTCTTCCCTCTGAGGGGTGGGCTTTATGTCTCCCCTGCTGAAATCCAGACGTGTCGACTACCTGACCATTAGAATGTAGTGGCAATGACGGTGTGCCACTCTCTGGGCCCAGGCCTTAAGAAACTGGTGGCTTCCACTTCCTGTTGGGATCCTCGCTCTTAAAGCCTGGCCGCCATGTGCTGAGGAAGCCCAACGGCCCACGGAGAGGCCCACAAGGGGAGGAGCTGAGGCCGCAGCCTCAACAACAACCCCGGCTGTGCCTTTACTGTACAGCCAGCACCAACCTGCCAGGTACGTGGCTGGCCATATTACAAATGGACTGTTGCTGCTCTAAATCACTACGTTTTGAGGTGGTTTTTACACAGCAATAAATAACTGATACAGGAATGACATTGAGTCTAGAAGACTCAAAAGCTTTCCAGAGGCCAAGTTCTCAAGCTAATATCCTATAGCAGAAGCCAGGAATGTAGCCCAGTTTCACGTAAGACAAGACTGATTTGAACTGAAAAACAAAAATAAACAGGATGTAAAACCAACCCTATCCCAAAATATATCCCCATTCCTTCTGGCCTCGAAAAGATCAGCCTCCCCAACACCATTTTTCCTTCATGTTGCGTTGTCTTCACCATGAGAACAGACTTCTCCCCTTCCCTATGTCTAACTTCTTGTTCTAATAAACTCATCTGAAAAATATTTTAATCTCAGGACACAGGAAACAAAAAGGAAAGCATTTTATAAGGAAATGGCCTTTTCTACAGAGAAGCCACAATTGATCTTCGAGCCGTCACTTTCAGCATATTGTATTCTTATTTCTTCTCACAGTAAAGAGCATGAACTCAAATTTTGTGGGACAGAAACTTCATTTAGAGGTTCGGGTTGGTGGGAGAGGGCGTGTGTGGCAGGCTGTCCTTACACAAATCACTGACGGCACCAGGTTTTAGTTTCTGACATTTTATTCTCTGGACTGAAAGCTCAATCCAGTGAATAGTGAGGCTGGTCCTAGGGTTTCCTCCTAAGATATTTTCATTTTTAAATTTATCTGCTAATCTTTGGGATTGCCTCAGACCCCTCACTCTGCGCTTACATGCTCTGTTGGAAAACTGTGAACATGAGGCCCCATCACGGAGAACTGGCTATAGGATCTCACCTACTGCTTTGCAGGGAAGCAAGTCTGATCTCTAGGCGTGAAGGGGAAAACCATTCACATCTTATTAGCTAGTGGATGAGATATAAAATCAGTTCCATGGTAGAGGAACACCCTGGAGGTTGATCAGTTTGTCAGAATAAATAGGCCTTTCCTGACACAAAGACATTAAATTTCCTTTCACACCAGTACTACAAAGAAATAACGGAAAGGGAGAGCACATAAAAACCAAAGACTCACTCCTTCAGTACGGCACAAGGCAAGCAGACGGTGCAGGAGTAGCTGCTGCCGATCTAACATCAACGCACTTGTTCATTTGCTTCTATTCAGAGAGTGTAATTTAAATTTAGATATATCATGCAGTAGGTCCTCCCCGGTTAAATAACATGAATGTGCCACGTACAAAATGGGAAAATATGTAGAAGGCCCGATTTGATCTTGAAAATGTTTGGGTTTTTAATTACATTATCCGGAACTCAAGACTCAGGTGCTTGTACAAAAGCTCAGGCCTTCAGTCCCCATGCTGTGCAGCAAGGTGCCCTGGGTTGCTGCAACAAACTCATGGGGTGCGTTGGGATTTTGAAATTTTGAGGAAAACACAGTGATACTCAACATCTGTTAGTCACATGTGTATATGATTTACTAACTCAGGTAGTTAACCCAGTGTTAAGGTGGATGTGCTACCTTCCTTTCTGTGACATCATATCTTTGCAAACCTGGGTTTTTGGAGGTTACTGTGATATAAAGTAAGCGTGATGTATACATCTGTTTGGAACAAAGATATGATTATTTGAGAATGAAATGAAAATTTTTTTTTTCAATTTATGTGAACAAATTTTTCAGATGCCTATGAAGTTGTGAAGATATTAATTCTTATTGTGCCATTTGTTTAATAACCAGAACTGTTAGGCATTTCTTTTGGCCTAGAAATGCCACGAAAAACTTACCGAGCTGATAAGGGTATGGTGAACAAAGGAAGTTTGGAGAACTCTGGCTTAGGCAGGTCCAAAACTCCTTGAGAGAAAGTCTCAGGGCAGTTTGCAAGCACTCCCCTTGGCACAGCCATTTCTGGAGGGCGAGCTCTGGGAAGAAGACTAAGCCAGCTCCCAGTTTTCACGTTCCCTTTGCTGACTTGCGTGTCTCCTACCTGCGGCCCGTGGGTCTTTCTTTAACCGACAATGTAGAAGGCTGGAATTGACCCTGGGATTTGCTGTTAACTAATCATGGCCTCACATTTGCTGAGGCTCCTTTAAGATGCGTACGTCTCCAAACCTTGAATAAACATTATCTGAATGGAAGTTAGTATACCAGGAAATGTATAGTATATGTCTATATAGTATTAATATCTCTTTCCTGGGTCACCTTCTCTTGGGATAGATCTGACAAATGCTACCCATTTCCATAATTTTTTTAAAAGCATTTTTCAGTGTTTTGAAAAAAATTATAAAAGTAATACATACGTACTTTCTTTGTTCTCTAACCTCTATTCCCTTACTAGATTTGATTAGAAAGCAGTCAAATACATGGACTGTATTATCTTAGCTGCTGTGATGACAGTTTTATGTGTCACCCTGGCTAGACTACAGTCCCCGGTTACTCAAACACTAGTTTAGGTGTTGTTGCGAAGGTATTTCGAAGATGTGATTAAGATCTGTAATCAGCTGACTGTAAGTAAGGGAGAGTATCCCAGCTAACCTGAGGGAGCCTGATGCCATCGGTTGAACAGCCTTAAGAGCAGAGCTTCCCTGGGGAGGAAGAGATTTCACCTGTGGATGGCAGCGTCCAGCTGAGCCGAGAGCTCCAGCCAGTCCTTCCTGATGGTCGGCCCCGTGGATTCAGGAGGTGCCTAGCCTGCCCCACAACCACACACACCCACACACCCACACACACACCCACACCCACACCCACACCCACACACACACACCCACACACACACACACACACACACACACACACATTCTGCTGGTCTTGCCTCTCTGGTGAAGTCATGGCTGATGCACCTTCCATAGAAAAAATTTAACTAGGCCCATTTATTTATTGTCTTTTGTAAAAGGACTAATGTATAAAACTACTATTTGTACATTCTCCTCCAGTACATTTTCACGCCTGAAAGCTTGGTGCCAAACTTCTCACTTAACTGTAGTAATCAGCTCATCCTAAATGCCTAAGATGAGGCATAAAATTTTTAAAAATCTACTTAATAAAGGCTAAATTTAGTAAGTCAATTTCTTTTTCTATTAATGGATAACCAAACTATTCTTAACATTGAAGTCTTACATTTTGCCTTACAACAAATACGTGTTGGGTATTTACTTTTAAGATGAGTAAACTCTTGGACCTTCGCAATGAAAGAATTACATACTGTAATTCATGAACTCATGTAATAGATATTTATATTTTTAAAAATCAGATATAGCTTAGTGTTTAAAAGCAAAGCCTTTTAAGTCAGAGAGATCTGGAGTCAGAGGCCCTTGTCAATCGTTTATTATCTGTGTGATCCTAGCATCTCTTTGCTTTAGTGTTTTTGTATCTGCAAAGAAGGAATAATAAGATAAGGGATATTAAACACAGCTTTTGGCACATGGTAAACACAATAAATAGTATTCCCATAGGGTTACAGATGCTTTATAAGCCATACGATTCTATAGAAAAGTAAGGTGATAGTGAGCATTGCCCAGTATACTGATAATAATGACTGGTATTGAAAGTCTCTGGTGAAACTGGGACATTCTCAGAAATGCCAAGCTTGTAAACTCCCACATTTACGAGAATGCTGTGTAGAAAGGGATGCTGGCCTCTCTTTGCTGGTCAGAGACACGCGGAGGTCAGTCACTGTTGGGCCCCTGAGTCAATCTGACTAGCACGGAGCTATGGGAAGGGCCCATCACGTTAATCATTCTATATCATGTCAGTGGAGTAGTCACTTGATTGATGTTTGAGTTTGATTTCCCCTGTGCCCATGATGGACACATTCAAAAGGAGATATATGCATATTTTCTCTATGGTAGCATGAAAAGGAACCAAATGAACAGCTTCCAAAGCAATCAGAATATTCCAGTGGATCAATGAAGTTTAGAGCCAGTCGGTATCTACAAGTAATGACCCTTAAAATAAGATTTTGATCCTTAAAGTTGAATGATCTTGCTATGAAAGCCAAAATTTCTTTGTGCCTGTTTTTTGTCATGCCTGCATCTATTATAAAAGTGTTCTATTATGTGCCGTTCATTTTTCTCCTGCAGCGCTGAAGTTCTGTGTTAAAAGAATGGGAGAGAATCAAATACCATCTCAGGACCCCTTACTGTACTCAAGGGGAACATCAGAAGCCTGAATCGCACACTTGTACTTTGGGAATAGATGAAATATTTTTCTTTTTGGTGTCTAACTTCCCAGAAGATGGCAGCAGAGATACACAAGAGCTGCTTCCGTGTGTGGAAAAACAGTATCGGAAGAGCGAGGCACCCCGTGGGGTGACCGACCAGCAGCTGAAATACGCGAAACTGGTTCTGACAAGACAGGGCCACAGGACGGAAGTGGTGTTAGATTATAATGCACTAAAACACAATTTTGAAAAGAAGAAAGTGAGGTTATTTCCTTTCAAGTACACAACATCTTAAAATCACAGAATCTCATGGTGGGAAGCAATCTTAAACTGTGCCAACCTCTCAATGCAAACAGAACAAGACAATCTTTTACGTGTAGTCTCCAAAGGGCTAAAAATAAATAATTTTAAGGAGGCTGGATACAGCTCAGCAGCCAACATGCTTTGTATTCTTCAAATTCTACACCAGTCATCAAGGATGGCTACACAATGCCACCTTCTCTACCACAGGATGCCGTGACCTCGGCCACCCTGCATCCCTCAAGTTATTTTTGTTTTGGATTGGCTACCTTGAAAGGCCCTTACTTTCCTTGGTTTAATTTCCATTCATGGGATTTCTTAAAAGAACTCTGAACGTTCCCTTCCCCTACACTCTCATTCCTCTCTCCAAGGACACACATGTGCCCATTTAGGCTTCCAGCTGTGCAGACTCTGGCTCGACACACTCACTGTGAGCATGATGTCCTGGAAACTTTGCTACCATCCATCTCGGCACAGGGATCTCAGAGCAGGAGCTCACACAACGTACGACCAGATCCACTCGGCTTCTGTGCAGCGGAGCCGACCCCGGGACCAGATAAATGCTCTGAACAATGAAGCGGCTCTCCTGGACAGGGCGTGCTGGGAGCTGAACTGCCCAATCTATAACTATGGACACAGACATTTAAATTTATTTCCTACTTCAAAATAGTTATGGTTTTTTGTAAAACTCAGGAATATTTATGGGCTATTTATTTGTCCTTTTCTTTAACACTTTATTGAGATATAATTCACATAGTCACAGGTTTTAAAAAATATTTTTTTGAAATGGATAATACATGCATATAGCACAAATTCAAAAAGTGTAAATGATACTCAGTGAAAAATGACTCCTTTCCTCTAGGTCAGCTAAAAGCCTCCCAGAGACAATCACTGTCGCCTGGTTGTGTGGGAAATATTTTAGGTATTTCCCAAGCATATATATGTATGGTATTTTAAAAAATAAAAATGGCATATGAAATATCATATAATGAATTGTGCTCTGCACTTTGGTTTTCCATTAGCCATGTCTTGCAGACTGCTCTGTATGAGTAATACTGAGCTGCCTCATGCTTCCAGCTGCACCATATTCCAGTTGATAGATGTGCCTTAATTCTTTTAACCAGTCCCCTATGATGAGCGTGTAGGTCCTTTCGCTATTTTGCCATTATAAACAAAGCTGCAGGGAATGGCCTGCCCATAGGTCATTTCACACAAGTGAAAGAAAATCTGTAGGATAAATTTCTAGGAATAAATAACCAGGTCAAAGGGTACACAGACTTTACATTTTGATTGCTCTTGCAAAGCTGCTCAGTCACACACTCAGCAGCAAGGTGTGCGAAGGCAGCTTCCCTTCACCCCTGCAAGACGGGGTGGTCTCAGTGACCACCTTTGTCAAGCTGCAGTAAAAGAATCTCAAATAAATCCAAGCACTTTTGCTCAGACCTTCTTTATACATGTTGTATCACCACAGAGACATGTTCCTGGCAACAGAAATAACTCTGCGCACACTTGAGTCTTGTCCACGAAGCTGAGCCAGGGGCAGGAGTGGCCTGGAGTCAGGCCCACCTCATCTTGCCCCTGCTCCTTGTCCAGGGAACTGTCCATCCCCTTGTTCCTGCTGGTCTGAATTTGACCTGCTTGCCAGGAAAGGACTTTTAGTGAATTTAAGCTCAGTGGCTTTAAACACTGACAGCCAAACGTTGGAAGTCCAGGTTAGAGAGAAGCAACAGGACCCAGGACAACTGCAGGTTCCATTACCTGTGGCTATGTCCTGGGCCTTAACTTTGCAGAACCGGCTCTCAGCTTCACGTGCCAGGTATTCTTGCCGCAGCAGCCCAATGGAGGACATGGGAGCCGCAGCCCCAGCAATCTATGGCAGTAACTCCCTGTCCGAAGTCCTCCACTTCCTTACGTACTCTTTGCTGTAACCATTTTAGAGAAGAGCCCTGCGGCGATGGATCCTGTTTTCCAAATCCCCAAGTTCTCAAATTCACGTCATGACTTCTCTGGTTTCCAAAGGCTAAAGTAGGATGTGGTAGTAAGCCGGAACTCTCACAAGTATTGGATGATAATAGTCACACCATCAACGTTCCTTGAAACAAACTTCTTGGTGGGCAAATTTCTGTGTCTGAGAATTCCCTTTGACATCTTGCAAGGTCTGGCCGATTTTGCTTTAAGATCGACATTTCTCAGACCTTATGGAGCAGTTGGCTCCTTCCAGAAATGGAGCACTGGTCACAGAGTATCAAATTCAACACCACTTTCAAATATTGCCATTCATTAGCGGACCCATTCAAATATTGCCATTAATTAGTGAACATGTTTGAATATGGCCATTCATTAGCAAAATGCACAGCATATGTCTTCTATAATTTTTAACTGGTCTCTAATCCTTGTGACCTTATCATTTACAATCTGTAGCAAGGCACTAGACTCTGTAAAAATGATTACACTATGCCAGTAAAAATGTGAAATCCAAGCCATATGGCAATTTGAGCCCAATTTGTCCCATGTGCCTGTGGGCATCCTTATGCTCTCTAGCACAGCAGGGGAGACTAAATGCTTCCTCGGAACACCTGGGCCTGCCCTGGGCAAGTTGGAGCAGGGCCAGCTTTGGAAAGGGGACCAGCCATGTTGGGGGTGCCCTGCTAACACATCTTAGAGACTCTTGTCTTTGGAAGTTTTGCAGTTTGTCAATGATAGATCAATCAATCAAAATTCTATATTAAACCTTTACCATATGCAGAGCAGTCTCATAGAGGTGCCTTGGGGGTGTACCTGCTCTGGCCTGGCTCCCCCGGCCGCACCCAAAACGATCAGCGTATTTTCCTCTCAAGCAGTATCTCTTTCTTATTCATACCTCTATTAAAATATTTATCCCTCTATATAAAACTTTCACCCATCTCGTCTTCCAAATGGGTAGGATTGGTATCTTATTCATCTTTGTCTCCCCAAGATCTGGGTGTCTGGAACACAGTAAGTGATCCATGTCTGTCTGTGGCATGCCTGGTGCCCAAGTCAAGGGGCTTACAGCTTGGGTGGAGAGGCAACCTTGCAAAGAACAGCAGAGCTGCAGAACAACCGTGCACTGCACGATACACCATGTGAGCACGTGCCGCATTGGGCAGTTCAGGATGCAGGCCTGCAGAGACTCCAGGCAGGCCGAGGTCAGTGGGAAACAGCACGTGGAGACGACATTTGCCCCTTCACACCACAGTCCTAGCCTGAAGCCTGATCTATGGCCTGTCTGCTAACAACTCCAAATCTGTCCCTGTCCCGGAGCTCTCCTAAGCTGTATGTTGCCAGTTGCATGTTTACATTTGGATACTGTTGCAGTCACTTCAAATTCAAGTCACTTCAAATCCCATGTGATTACTGTGGAGTTGCTGGGGCCTAAAGGAGTAATTGTCACATAGACGGGAATCGACAAACCTTTGCAGAGTGAATGAGCAGGGGTAGCTGGAAAAGTCTACGCTTTCGAGAAGCAAGAGGATAGTGCAGTGTTGGGGCAGCCAAGGGCTGAGAATGGAGAGCTCAGCCCCGAGAGCACGAGGAGGAAGGACTAAAACACCGGGTTGGGGGGAGTACTTTAGTGACCTTCGAGCCCACAGTTTTGGTCCCATGACATGAGCATTATTAGCCAGACTCAGAGGCTAAGGTCACAGGCATGATGGGGTGGAGAAGGATTCACAACAGAGGGCTCTGAACTGGCTTGGAGATAGCAAAAGAGAAGGAAAAGAGAAAGAATGAAGATGCTAGCAAGAGGTGGGGCAGGTGTGGGAGGAAAGTCCCAGGGAACGGCAAGGCCGGGCAGATACAAACACTCAAAGGATTATGGCTTTGAAAGGAGGAGGGCCAGGTTTTGAGGCCAAAATCCTGGGCAGTCACGTGCTGGTAAGAAGGTTGTCTGAAGGAGTTGACACCTGTGTCCCGGAGCCTCCGAACACAGTGTGATACCAGCTGTGGCTCCTCTGGAGTCCCGGGGAAGAGGGAGTTACAGACTGAGAAGGACACTGGAACAGTCGTTGTCAACTGGGGCATCCGTGAGACAGGAATTGAAGCAAAGCCCACCCATGCTGAGAACCAAATTCATGCAACAGCACACGCTCTAGTCAGTTCCCTGCACCTGAAAGGGGGTCCCCAGACCAGCAGCACCAGCGTCACCTGGGAGCTTGTTAGAAAAGCAGAACCTCAGGTCACACTCCAGAAGTACTGGGTCAGAACCTGTCATTTTAACATGATCCCTGGGTGACTTGTGTGCACAGTACCGTCCGGAAACCCGGTTCTACTCATCCATTCAACCCAGAGTTACCGAGTGCTCTCCGTGCGCCAGGCACACTGGGGTCTACGCACACGTGGGACATACTAATTCCAGTCACACAGGAGTCACAGTTCACCCCTTCTCATCCCCTCTCCCCATGGAGAGCATGCTGCGTGCCAATGGTAACGTGCCCGCCGTCGACTGCACCCTGGCTGTGTGACAGATGCAAGGCTCAGTGGGGGCACCGAGCAGGAGGAAGAGGAGGGTGAACTGGGACCGACTGAGCCGGCTGGAAATGATAGGCCCCCCAAAGGGTACTAACCAAGTGTAGGCATGGTGCTGGCACGGGGGGACATTTTGGGGAGAAAGGGTGGCACTTCTAACTCTAGACCACTGAGGGATGCTGAGGAGGGCAGAAGAGGTGCCCCCAGGTAGCTGGGGTGTGGGGCTGGGGCTAGAGGGTGGGTCCCGGCTTCATGGGAGGCTGTGGGGTGGCCAGGCCTCAGGGCCGCAGTGTGGAGGCTTGTCTAGGGAGCAGCTGAGCCAGCTGCCCCAGGGATTTGGGAAACCCCAAGCACCTGCTGCGTGGCTAGAGAGTCGGGCCAAGGGCAGCAGGAGAGAATACTCACTTAGAAAATCAACTTTGGATCCTGAGAATGCGGTGCTAATAACACCCGCCTGGAATACTCTGCTCATGAAATTCTACAACACTTGTGTCTTTCTAATTTTGAAACCTTCAGTAGGAAGGGAAACAGTCTAGAAGACTGCTGTCCAGCTGAAACAGCAGTAATTTTAAATGTTCTAGTAGCTATTTGAAAAGAGGAAAAAGAAACAGACGAAATTAACTGTAATACTTTACTTAACTAAAGATATTCTAAATAGGATCATTTGAACATGTAATCGATATAAGAATTGTTAATGAGTTATTTTATGTTTTTTTTTTTTTTTTTGAACTACGCTTTCGAAATCTGGTGTGTTTTTATACTTTGAACACATTTCAGTTGGGAATAGCTATATCTGAGGGGTCAGGAGGCTCACGTGGCTACCACGCTCCACAGCTCAGGTCTAGAAGAACCCCAGGCTGAGGACCCAGCTGCAGCACCACGGAACAAAAACAAGCAGGACACCTTCCCTATTCCATAAGGAAGCTGGATGAGGTGGGGACATAGGGAAGATAAGAAAATTAAAAGTGTTTTAATGCAAAGAAATCCAGAGTTGTTTTTCTTTTCTAATAAAGGATGCTCTGTTTATTTTTAGCTTTTGGAAGACTCATACGAGTTTCACTTTGCACTGTGATGACGAAAAGCACTTCAGGGTACAGAAAATCAGTCAGATTAAAGAAAATGAGGTGTAACTGTCCTACAGTGAGAGCATATGAATTTTCCTGCCTGAGTTATTTGTTTAAAGAAAGCCAGAAAGGAAGAGCTGTCCCCAGTTATCGCTAACTTTCACCCTGTCTCTGGGTGTCTGATACACTTGTTTGCTCGCTTTGTCAAATCTTGTACAAGGGCAGATAGCACCCAGGCATTACTCAGGGGGTAGGCTGTTGGTCTGAGCGTGCTCCAAACAAACATCTGTTTCTGACGGCTGCAGCACCAGCCTGAACTATAGAACACATAAAGTCATAGAAATCCACAATTTAGGTCCCATTAGTTTTGGTGTAGCATTATTGCAGTCTCTTAATTAGCCAACCAAGAGGATTGGGCTAAAGACGTTTGCTTTTGAGTACAAAGTATCCAGCTGGAGGGCTTGGTCTGGCATGATTTTACTTGTGATAGTTCAGACCAATCATGGCAAATGAGGTATCAAAGTCCAGTAATACTTTAGCACCAAAGAATTAATTTTGTAAGTGAGAGTCCTGATTTGGATTTCACCCTTGAAGTTAAGCAGATACTAATGACAGAAGCGGAAATAAATCCCAAAACTTTTCAAACACTTTCCAGGTGGGTGTCTCTACATGACATTCTCGGGCAGCGGGATTTGGGTTTCTGAGGGTTCTCCTGGACCTCAGGTGTCTCTGCCCCAGAACCTCTGCCCTACATGATTATTCATGAAAATTCCAGCTCAAAGGAGGAGAGAAGAGATGAGAGAATCAGGGGCCTGAGATGTTTGCTTGGGCACCAATCTCCATGGAGCTAAGCCAGATAATGCTTGTGTTTGTGCTCCTAAGGCCTCTTCAAGGTTCACAGCTTGGAGCATTTCCCACGTTATCCTCCCCAGATATGCATCTCTGCCCTGATTAGCGGACACTGGTGACAGCCAGGAACACTTGGAGAGCTGATTGTCATCGCTGGCCCCTGACAGCCTGGGCCCATCAGGCTGGGCTCCCAGGCTCTCTGCTGCCTGTTAGGATGAGACAGTGCAGGCCTGGGGGCAGGCGAAGCCCAAAGCCCTCAGTTACCTGAAAGTGTTATCTCCCAGCAACACCCATGCCTTGCGGTGTCTTACTGAATGATAAAACAAAACTCTCCCTGCCTAAGTTTTTTTTTTCCTCTCTCTCAATTTTATTGCTTTGCTAAGGACACAGAAAGCGAACTAATTAAGTGAGAGCTGAGAGCTAAAAAGCTAGCACCTCGATAGAGATCACGCAAGGAAATGCCACAGTCATGGCCGCCTCTTTACCCAAAGCTTTTTGGTCCATCATTCGAGAGATGTTCACAAAGCTGTAGGGGAGCAAAAAATGGCTTCCGCTCACCCTACAGATTAAATTGACATATAAACAGATTAACAGGAGAAAAAACATATTTAATTACATATGTATGCAGGAGTCCACAAAATATGAGACTCCAAGAAGGGTCAGCTGATTAAAGCTCATATAGTGTGCTGAGCTGGAGCCGTAGCGCCCTGAGAGAGCGTCTGCATTTATCATCTGTAGGGTGGAACAGCTTCCCCTTTCTTTTGTTATTCTCAGTAATGTTGGGACCTAATAAAATTCCGTGTTTTAAAAAGTTGTCCAATGACTTGGGTTATGGTGAGCATGTTTTCTTATCCATCATCCCTGATAGACTCAAGTTCCTTGTGCTCTTACCCACATGTTCTGAGAGCTGCTATGCCCAGCACTCGGCCCTGTGCAGGGGCTTCATAGAGGTTTACTCACGGAAGGAGGGAAACAAGGACACAGACACATAAACAGACAATGACATGACAGCTTGTAGGTGGGATGACAGAGGCTGGAGGGGTCACAGAGCAGGGAATGGTTTGCTCTCCCCAGGTAGTCTGGCCAAATTCCACCCCCCACACCTCCCACTTAAAGGGTAAAGAAAATCATTCAAGATGAGAACAAGGCAGTCCTCCAGCCTGAGCCAGTATTATCAGTGTCCATGAGCTTGCTTACAGCTTGAACATAGTTTCTTGTCTCAATGACCCCAAAGCCATCAGCAAATTTTAGTTAATTAGGATTCAAAATTAAGATAACAAAAATGTATCAGGATTTCCCTCTGTTTACGTCACCTGTAATAATATATTTCTCTGACTCTTCTCTGACTCTGTGTTCATAAAGGCTTTTCTGTAGGAAAATGTGTCATGGTGTACATGCACAATGAGATGAGTCACAATGAAATATTCTTAATCGGAAGGCCCTAAGGATTGAAATGCTTATTTAAATAAGTCACTGAATGGCGAGGATGGCCACACCTTCCCTTTTATTGCCTTAGAGAACCTGACATCCTCTTTCAAGTCAGTAGAAACATACTTCTAAAAAACTGAAGAGTGCAAAGCTGTAAATCCGGTATTGGGATGGAGTTCCAGCAGAAAAGTATAATCTCCTTTGGAGTCATAAAAAAAATGGAACTAATTCTTCTCCTACTGGGATGGTCTGACATAGGTTTATTATTTTATATTTTCATTGAAGGCAAGAAGATTGACTAAAGGACAGAATTATTTCCCACCATCTCCTCCAGCTCTATAACTCTTTAATCTGAATACTGACTTATGTCCCCAAATATTTCACAGACCTTTACTTTATTACAGACCGAGAACAAACTGCAATAGGTGAAACAGGCTTTATCACACAATGACAAGACTTACAATAGGATTTAGGGGGGGAAGTCATTAATTGTCATTTGTCATCAGATACACATGCACCTCTTTTTCATGATTGCTGTTCATTTGTAGCAGATGCAGTTGCCACCAACCTCCTTGACTTAGAAGTGGGCCTGCCATAATCAGCATGTTTGGCTGGCTCCCAGGGGACTGGAAGGGGACTGAGCGGCCATGAGTACTCACGGCCAGGCAGGCTTGTGTTCTGAGTCTTACACTCTGGGAAATTTTTTTGGACGTGGCAGTGGGATCTGGAGGTGGTTTAACAGCAAATCTATACCTGTTCCTACCAATGTGGCAGTTCAAATAGTGAATTAAAAAAAAAAAAGTGAAAATTTGCTCCCATTAATTCTGAAAAGTATGCTTTGCTGAAAAGGAATGCCAAGTTGTTTTCAAGAATCTAAAATAAATATGTAAAATAAAATAAAATAAATATGTATCTGATACAGGTTCAGCATTGGGATTAAAACCGCCTCCTCAGCGCACTGGGAATAAGCCTGGTAACTAGGGAAGGTAGTGAACAGTGTGTGGACGAGACCCACCCTCACTGCCTTCTGGTTTTGGTTCTTCCCAATATACTTGCAATTTGAGTTAAGTCTTGGTTTACAAGTAAATCTTCCCACTTAGTATCTTATTTTCTCATTGTTTTAACATCATAAAGTTCAATGTGATGCTCTCTGAAAGGACACTGGAGCCACCATTGGCACATTTTAGCTATTTTTTCTCAAATCAACCAAAAATGTAAGTTCTTGTGGAGTAAGATGTCAGCTCAGCATATGGAAACCTTGTTAATGCTTCAGTCACTGTGATTTGATAGGAACTTCCTATTCTGTTCTTTTGAACTGTGTCCTAACTTACGCTGTATAGTATCAGTAACAACAGGATTTTGAGTGCAATGCCTAACCTATCACAACAAAGTGGCTTCTTAATCAGATTAGCCCAAAGGAAATGCACTTTAGGTTAATGGCAATACAGTGACTTTCAATAAAAGTTTTTTTTTTCCCCCAGTAATTTCCATTCTAGGCAGGCAAAAGGGATTCTTCTCTCTCCATGTTCAATGATTAGCAAGCAGTTCAAGTGTAAGTACAACTTGTTCCTGTCAGTCTGTGCTCCACACCGAGTCACGCTCAACAATGTTGCCACAATCTGGAATGTGCAAATCTGTTAGCATTTTTCAATGGATTTGACAAAGCATTTGACAATGAATTATTTCAACACCACCCTGTCATCACCAAAGAACTTGGAAATGCAGATACAACTAAAGAAGAATGTATTAGCACTGCTATTACTTGTAAGGACAAAGGTTCTTTAATGACTTTGAAATGGTGTGCCCATCAGCCAACAGTTTAGTTTCGTTTGAGGTTTTTAATGAAATGGAACTTCAGAGGAATTTAACTAAGATTTAATTTTAATATAAGATCACTACATTATATTTACATAAAAGTTTTCATAATGAGTATGCTATATTTGGCATTAACATTTCTTTGTATTTTTATAAATATGGTTTCACAATCTTTGACACCTAATGGAGAGTCATAATCTATATGGAAAACAAAAAAAGTCATAGTAAAATTACTACAATTGCTAAGAAATATGCTAAGGTAATGAATTATTAGCGAGTCATAAATATAAAAATGTACTGACTTGATAAATAAGAAATAATACTTTTCTCATTTGGCAAAAGTTAGAAGGGAGGAGTCTGGTGAGGTGGGCAAGCCACACTCTGCTTTTGGAAGGGTCTGTCCACTGGTACAATTGTTTTCTGGGAGGCAATTTAATAGGGCTGGTATGCCTTACTTCTAAGATGGCATTAATTATAAAAAGCACCTTCAGTTTAATAACTGCTTGACAAAAGAAAGAAAAAACTCTACCATCGTAAACATCCACGTCAATTGAAAACATGTTACTGATTTCAGAAATGTTAAAATATATTTAAAAAGTGCTTCTTAGACCTGAGAAAATGTGTTGTATGCAAAGCCTTGAAAACATGCATATACTCTGATCCTCAAACTTCTTCCTCTAGGAATTTTTTTCTAGAGAAAAATCAGGAAGGTAGTAAAAATTAGGTCAGAGGCCAATTATTGCCATTCTGGCACATCCTGATGAATGGTCACCATTGAACATGTGTGGCCTTAGAGAAATGCAAAGATGTTTGCGTACACTATTTAGGGTGAAAAAACTGGTAACAAAAAAGCACATGAGCACAAACTCATTTCTGTTAGAAATGTGAGTGTGTGTGTGTGTGTGTGTGTGTATGTGTGTGTATGTGTACATGTAAAAAGTATCCACAAAGCTCTACAGCAAAGAGTCAAAAATCCCACATCCAGCTACAATCATTTCTCTTCAATTTTCTGACATTGTCTAATGCAGGGGTGGGAAACCTGTGGCCTTCAGGCCATGTGGCCTTCCAGGTCCTTAAATGTGACCTTTTGACAGAACCCCAATTTTACAGAACACATCTTTTTATTTTTATTCATACATTTTTTGTTCATCTTTTATATTTTTATTTTTAAAATGAACATATTTAAAATACCAAAGAATAAGTTTCAACAAAATAATCCTCCCAGATTGACCAGCACAATTATTAGTAAGACATAAGGGCTAAAGTGACAACTGCTGTGCTTGTGATCTAGCTCTAAGTTCCCCTGCTTGACTGGTGCTACTACTGCACGAGGCTGGTTGGTGAGAGTTTCAGGGGGTCGAGTGCACCAGTCTGTTATCAGCTTTTGACAGTGCCGCACTGTGTTTCTGCTGGAAATGGAATTTGTGAATAGTTGCACAGCTTGACAGTATTTTTTAATTCTGCCTGCTTAACAGTCCATCATGTCAAAGAAGACCAAGAGAACGCTGAGGGAACAAAACAGATTTTTTAATAAGGATTGGGAATTGCAATATTGACTTGTTTCTGCTAAAGATAAGATAATTTGCTCGCTTTGTGATACTGCAATATCAACATTAAAGAAATTGCATGCTCATCAGCATTATAACACTCATAAGGACCACACATATTTTAAATTAGAGAAGTGCAAAAAGTTGTATTGCAGAAATTAAAACATGAAAAGCAAAAGAAAAGACATTTCTTTCAAGAAGCAATAAGACCTGGAAATAATGCCACTGAAGCAACTTACAAAGAAACATATACATGGTAAATAAGGGAAGCCATTCAGTGATGTAGAAACTGTGAGAGATGCTCAGACACTGACAACATTTGAAAGTACAAACAACTGCCTCTTTTCAAGGAGAATTATAACTGATTGGCAGCATGAATTAGCCTTCAACTTAACAGAACAACTTCATGCAATACTTCAAAAGGAAAATAAATATTATTCAATCCCTTTGGGTGAATCAGCTGATACCACTTACTCGGTGCAGGTTTTATACTTCATTTTGGTCATAACAGAAGATTTTCTTTGCCATGAAGAGTTTTTGCTTTGGGAACTCTGACAAACAGAACATGGGGAATAGATACCTTCAACAACTTTCAAGATAAATGTTGTGAAGTTGGATTGAATTTGGTAAATTTAGTGAGTGAATGTACAGACGGTGCACAATCCATGACAGGAAAACATGAAGTGCTTATTACATGATACAAAAGTATTAACAGATCCAGATGCTCTCATTTCTTTTCATTGTATCTTTTTTTTTTTGAGACAGAGTCTCACTTTGTTGATCAGGCTAGAGTGAGTGCCGTGGCGTCAGGGTAGCTCACAGCAACCTCAAACCCCTGGGCTTAAGCGATCCTACTGCCTCAGCCTCCCGAGTAGCTGGACTACAGGCATGCGCCACCATGCCCTGCTAATTTTTCCTATATATATATTCTTTTAGTTGTCCAGATAATTTCTTTCTTTTTTTTTTTTTTTTTTAATAGAGACGGGGTCTCGCTCAGGCTGGTCTCAAACTCCTGACTCGAGCGATTCACCCATCTCAGCCTCCCAGAGGGCTAGGATTACAGGCGTGAGCCACCATGCCGGGCCTTGATTGTATCTTGTATCAGCAAAATCTCTGTGCTCAAAGCTACTATTTTACGTTACACTTTGCAACAAATTATAAGTATTGTTAACTATATTTGTGCAAATACACAAATAGGCTAAAGTTGAACAATGAGATAATCAGTGTGGATTTGCTATATCATTCCAAAGTGTGTTGGCTATCACAGGGACAAATGTTAGCCAAAGTTTTATCTCTGTGAGAACAGATAATTAAATTTTATGAAGAACAGAATCAGCAGTGCGAATTATTGAAAGAACATTTCTATAGGAATGCAGCATTTTTGTGTGATAGCACGTCAAATCAAAACGACTTGAATATTTCTTTGCAAGGTAAAACTAAGTCTATATATGATATGTGGCAAAAATCCAAGCATTTTGAAAAAAGCTATATTTTTTCAAAACAGTCCTTCACAAGGAAATTTTGGATGAATATTTTCCCCAGTTAGTAAAGGTCATTGATGAGCACGATAATATATGTGAATCATTTGAAGAATACGCAGCTGTTACAGACCTACTAATTGGAGAATACAATGAAAGGTTCACTGACTTTGAGAATCATGACATCTCACTCAAGTTAGCATTTCAGCCTCACCTAGCTGTCATCACCAAGGCACCTAAAGAACTACAGATGGAATTGATTGCGCTCTCAGTAGATGACATTTTAAAGTTGTTTGATGCTAAGAAAGATCCAACTGAAATATGGAAAAATGCAGTAGAATACCCATGCCTTCAGCAATATGCCCAAAAAATGCTTTCTTGCTTTTCAACCAATTATTGCTGTGAATCTACAATCTCCTACCTAACCCAAATCAAGACACCCATAAGGTCACAAATGATTGATACCCATCTAGAGGATTAACTGAAACTGCGGACCTCCATGCAGCAACCAAATATTCAAATTCTTTCTAACAAAAGGTACATACAACGAAGTCATTAAAAGGTTAGTTAACTTTAAAATTAACAGTTTTCATTTTTTAAAATGATTCAGTACATAGTAGTTAGCTTTTTATAAAATAATGCACATTTTTAAATATATCTAATTGAAGTTTCTTGAATATGGCCTTATTTGATTACAGCTACATAAATGTGGCCTTTCAACATGAAAATGTTCCCCACTCCTGGTCTAATGACTATGTATTGCTTTTGTAATAATAAACACTTTCTCAGTTTTCATTTGACAATGGTGTTTTGGATGGGTCCATAGGCTGGGTTCAGAGGACCAATATGCCTGAGGGCTGATGAGAATATATCTTTGGCTGGAGGGGTCACTGATGCCCATAATGGAATAGATACATACTGGGTGCAGGAAGAAAATAGAGCCCTGGAATGCTGTTGGCTGGAATGTTTGCAGTACATTTTTTGTACCCATACACTGTTACTGGGAGTTATTCATGGATGTTAAAAAAGAATCCATAGGTATCATTCACAATGATAACTCTTCCCACTACTTTATTAAAATATTAGGGAATGGCTAATAAAATTTTATCCAAAATGAGGTGGACTTTGCCCATTTATAATAAATACTATCCCCCAAAATGGTTCATAAGCATGTTGCAAGTCTTACAGATGCTGTATTGAGAAAGTCATGTTTTTGAACACTGTGGTTACGTGGTTGAAAATATTGTTCAGTACTACATGTATTTTGGACAGAAAATCTCTGAGACTATTAGACCCTGACATGCCTTCTAACGTGCCAGGTTATAATGGCCATATGGCTTCCCAAGTAGAATCTTCAAGAATAAATTACCAAATGGCACACAGAAATGAAGTGTGCTGACACTAATCAATAAAGCAAAGTGGGGAAGGACCCAGTCTTTTGGGCTGACTCCTCTCTAAAGACATAAACGAATAGCTTCCGTACTGAAAGCACTTCTCAGTTGAAAGGAAAGTTGTGTGCTTGCAGGATATTTTTAGATTGCCAGAATGTTCAATGGAATCACATAAGGCTGTCACTATAAAAATGAAAGCAAGCCCTAACCTTGGTATGATGTTTTGCAATAAACAACAATCTACAGAATAAGAATTTAAAGCCCTATTTGAGGTCACGTGCTGCAAACCCACTTCTCTTTCGCAGTCTGAGCCGCGTCATACCACAGCCTTCAGCACCAGCCTGGAGAAACCCATGCTCTCAATGGCGTCTGCCTTTTGTTCATTACCGGGGTTCTTGCAGTTGCCTCAGATCAATAGAACTGCTATGTATCCATATAAATCTGAGTACCAGATCCATTCTCATAAAGTTTACCCTGTCTTGCTTTTCAGCTGAGAAGCAGAATTGAAAAATATTTCAGGGAATATCTGAAACAGGGAGATTAAATTCTGTCTCATGTGGGTCATGAATAAAAGTGCTAAGCTGGGCACCAGTGACCTTTCTGGTACCTGTGTCAGGACGGACAGGATCACAGGTGCAGGCTCTGGGCACGCCGTGGACCTGCTGGGCCAGCAGCTTGGCGCTTCCAGTGCCTGCTGCCCTTGAAGAGGCGGATGGAGAAGACTGGAGGCACCTGGGGCAGGTGTGGGCAGAGGATCTGAGAGTGAGTGTGAGTGTGTCTCAGCTGGTGGCCCTTGTACCACAGGAGGCGGCCCACTGTGTCCTCCTTGCTGTATCTGGGAGCGCAGTGGCTGCTGCTGCCCAAACCCTGCTCTGACCCCCTGGGCCCAGCTCTTTTCAGTCTTACAACCCCCTGGCTATGAGTAGCTGCACTTGCTTGGCTTTTCAGTAAGACTGGGCTCCCTTGGACCAACCACAGTGGGCTGCCCATTTGAGCTTTCCAGCCTGCACAGCAAGTTCACAGCCTCCCAAGGCCATGTTCCAGGCTGACGGTCCAAGGAGCCCCGGGTCCCAGCTGCCCAGATGCTCAGCAAGAGGGGAAGAGCGAGCTGTTTCCTCCACTCTGGCTCTCATCCGCCATACGGCTGCTATGAGGAAGCAGATGGGGCCGAAGTACCGCTGCATGGGAGGGTGGGGAGGAGGACCGGGTAGGGAACTGTGAGGGACAGGCAATGCAGCATCTATTGGCCTCCTGGTGTGGGCAGTGAAAGGGTGTGTAAAGGGTCTAGATGGCAGTAGCATCAAGCATGAACAAAACATCTCACCCTGGGAATGATTTGAGATTCCTTAAAACAAAGCAAAGCAACTTATCACCTGCACGTAAGAATAGCAGGCCCACACGATGGTCTCACGATGCTTACAAATTCCGGTGTAAGCAGGTTTCATCCGGAAAGGTTTCCCTCATGTGGAAAGGCAGCAGTGCACACATACCACCCCCCCTTAACTGATTTTATGTTGCAGATCAATAAGTTAATACTGTAAGCGATAATATAAACCATCGCAGCTTTTCCAGGATGCTTGTAAGCTCTGGTTTCACCGTGAGGTGAGATTTATTACCTGTGTTTTGTTGATGAGACCCTAGAGACCCTCGGTCAGAGTCTGGATACCATGGCGACAGGCCTGCCTGAAGAGACAAACATGGCAGCCGCCTGTAGACTCATTCATTCATTCACTCACTCATTCAGTCAGCACATGTTTATTAAGGATCAACTACATACCTGTCCCTGTGACCTGTGCTGGAGATGGAACAGTGTCCAAGACGGGCCCTGTGTCTGCTCCCACCTAGCTCCCTGACTACTGGATAGAATCTCTCAGGATGGAGCTCCATTCTGGCAGTGAATTAGGCTCCTTTGGCAATGACATTCCCCTTTGCAAACACCTGCACACACCAGGAGGCCAGGTATGAGAGTCTGAGGGGAGGAGGGCTGCATTTTGTGTGTAAGGCCCATGGTACCCTTCCGCTTTATTTGCAGAAACCCACAGGGTCTCTTGGACAGTGGCCTCCAGGGTATGGTCTGGAGGGTCCATCCCATTCCCCATCCCACTGCCAGGGCCCTGCCTTCCTCCCCTACCCTCTCCACTTGAGTCTCCTTCCATTAGAAGAAAGGCAATTTAAAATTCATGTACATGTATTACAGAAAACGGAATGAAAGTTTTAGCAATCCATCAGCAGATCAACACAGGATAATGGAATAAATTGCAGAAGTCCTAGGGATGTGGCCAGGTGGTGAGGATGGGGGACAGGGCCAGGAAGCAGCAGGCAAGGCAGGAGAGAGAGCTGGATGCCCACGGTAGAACAGGACATGCTGGGGCCCAGGGCCACCCCAGTCCTGGCCAGCCACCAAGGGACCAGGGACTTTCTGTTCACAGCTTTCCCTATCAGGCAAGCTGAGGAAGGAGACATGTGGTCATTCCTGGGGACAAGGATAATGCCAGACAAATGAGATGTCGAATCTCCCCTGCTCTGAGGAAGTTAATTCAAAAATGCAATTTTTAATTAAAAGGAAAACCTGCCCGAGAGGAGAGGGGAACACTGACAGCACGAAGTCAGGCAGGGAGGGCCCCCTGCCCCCCGGCTCCTTTCCCTTTCCCGCTGCCTGAGGAGGGGAGGGCAGGAGCTGGGAGGAGAGGACCCAGAGGGCAGCCGGGCAGGGAGCTCAACTCCCCACACACTGTGTCCTGGGACAGGCAGAGGCCCAGTGAGGGCGGTGCTGGTGTCATTTCAATCCGGACTTCCCTCTTTCTTTGCTGCAAATGGCTCTCTGGAGCACAAACTGTCAAATTTGCTTCTAAAGGCCGTGGAAACGGGTGGAGACCCCACACTACGTTCCGGATCTCCATGCTCAGTTAGTGAAAGGGCTTCTCTGCCGAGTCCTCCCTGCAGACGTGGGAGCTGCAGCCTGGGCCCCCTTCTCCCCCAGGCGGGGACAGCCCAGCCAGAGGGGCTCGGCTCCCGCCCATCAGAGGGAGCGCTGGTCTCTGTCATCTCGGGCCCTGGTTTTATTCCCAGATTCCCTTTAGAGCCACTGAGGCCTGTGCAAGTGAGTCCCCGTCCTTGGCAGCCAGCTGCGGCTTCTGTTCCATGTCCCAAAATGCAAAAATGCCACCCCGAACTGTTGTCCAACCTCTTCTTCCGAGCAAATAACCGAGTGTTAAATTCTTATTTAGAGGACTCTCTATATAATTTGATTATTAAAGTCTGGCCTTTTGGCTGAGACTGTTTTAGAAAATAGAAAAAGTCAGGTAACTTGGGCCTCAATCCGTCTGTTCCACGGTGTTCTCCTCAATACTGCGCAGCTGGCGCACAGGGTGTGGGTGTGATTTTAACCGGGGAAGGTAATCTTTCCCTGATGAGGCTCAAGGCTCCACAGGCATGAAAGGCAAAGTACCCTCCTCCACCCGAGGACGGTCTCCGCGGAGCAGGGCGGCAGCCGAGCGGCGGGAGAGTCTTTAGTTGCCAAAG
Organism: Lemur catta; assembly: GCF_020740605.2. Lineage (NCBI taxonomy): Eukaryota > Metazoa > Chordata > Mammalia > Primates > Lemuridae > Lemur > Lemur catta. The sequence goes on from NC_059129.1 coordinate 141,501,454, forward strand.
ACTATATTACGCATGGGCTGTAAATTAATGGGTTTCTGTTTTAAATACTAACTCTCTTATCATTCACAGAAAATTAAACTCACTTTGGAGAGGAGCTAGGCATGTAAGGAATTTACTTTCAGCTGGCAGCTGCTCTGAGGGAAGGACATGGAGCCTGTCATTCTACTAAGTGATGGGAGCTACTGTCACCGCGTCACCTGTTCTTCATGCCACAACTTTGCTGTGAGCGTGTCATAAACACCACTCGATGCCAAGGAGAAGCTCTGCAGCCCCACTGCAGGGCAGCGCACAGAGAGACTTGGGAAGAACATGGCTAAGTCAACAAAACAACGCCTGGAAGGGACCCCAAAACAGCAGTGATCGCAAAAGCGAGACCTGCTCAGCACCAGTGAGAAGCCAGCGACGCCTCACGGTGGCCACTCCCGTGGGCAGGCCGCCTCATCGCTGGTCTTAAACCCACTTTATAAACGTGAAGCACTGAGATTCAGGGATTACAAACCTTTTCAAGATCCATAGCTACTCCTGGAGCTCTGAAAGCGATACCCTAAAACGGAGGCCTCACAAGCAGCCTCAGAGGCAAAGGGTTTTCTCTGACCTTGTCCTGCCCTCCTGTTTCTGGCCCCTCATTCTCCCTGAGCCTCGCCATGGAAACTAGAATCCCTCTTCTCTAAGGCAGGTCACAGAAACCAGAACCCCTTTCCCCAAAGTCAGCCATAAAACCTAAAAATATTGCTCTAACTTTCCCCCTGCCTTTCTGCGTAAAAACTGGCCATAAAGAAATGATCTGACCTACCTTGTTTGTAGGTCATAAGACCCCCATTCCAGACAGGGTCCCACCCCATACTCAGAAGGGGGCCCGGAAGGACCTGGACAGACAGGCCCTGCTGGGATCCCCCCTCAGTCTGCCGGCATTAGCGCCCACCCTTCTGTCCAGTCATATTGCTACACGGCTGTCTATACTTTGCTGAACCTAAGCACAAAGATGGACAGTTCCCCTGTATCTTTGGATCTTTCTGAAGGCTCCCGAGTTATATAAAACTATGGTCAAACAAATTTGCATGCCTTCTGTCTTATTAATCTGCCTTTTACCAGTTGATTTTCTGTGAACTTTCAGAGGGCAAACGGGAAGTTTTCCCTTGGCCCTTACATTAGTAAATGATTTAGCTTAGACTCAAATCCAGGTTTGAAAGCCTCCATAATAATGAACAATAATGATCCTACTAACATTAGTTGAGCAATTACTAAGTAGTAAGCACTGTGCTGAAGCCTTTATATGAATTAACTTAGTTGATCCTCAGACAATCCTATGGCACTATGATTCTCTTCATCCATAGACCAAGAAACTCAAAACCTTGGAGGTATTCTAACTCTTCTCTCACACCTCCCATTCAATCCTCAGGAGATGCTGTTCCTCTCGGGTCTAAGCCACGGTCATTTCTTGCCCCAGTTGCTGCAAGAATCCCATGTCCTCTAGAGTCTGCCCAGCCCAGCCCCTGGACTAGAGCAGGATTTTCAAATGCTGTCACTTGTGCCCACACCCTCATGGCTGCCTGTTTCCCTGGGAGCGAGAGCCAGGCATCCTCACCTGCTGCTGCCTTTCTGCCCTCACTGCCTCTACGGCCACCTTACTCTTCTGGCTGTACTGGAACATGCCAAGGGCTTTTGTCCAGCTGCTTCTCCCTTGGAACACCCTGGAATCCTGCAGGTACCCACCCAGCTACCTCACTCTGCCCTGCTCGTCTCTGCTCAAATAGCACCTTCTTGTTGAAGCTCGCTCTTATCTGCCCTCCCATCCTCCTGCAGGCGCTGCGGTTCTCCCCTTAACACACTGACTCAGGTCTTTCCCACGGTGACTGCCCTGCTCTGACACAAGGCTCGGAAAATGACTCTATTAGGACATTTTACTGGGACATGGCCACGCCCTTTCGTTTGTGTGCTGTCTGTGGCCCTTTCTCATGACAACCCATGGCCGTCAAAGTCTAAAATATCCACTGCCTGGCGCTTTACAGAAAAGTTGCCAGCCCCTACTCTAACATACTGGACAATCCCGTTATTGATCGGGCTTAGTTTTCTTGGCCTCTCCCCTGGTAGAATGCACACAGGGGAGGGCAGCGATCTTGGTTTCCTTTGGGCGCCGATGTGCTCCCAGGCCTAGAACAGCACCTGGCATGTAGCTGGCACTGGCACATTTGCTGAATAAACGTGTGAATAAGGCACAGAGTTGCTAAACAACTCACCAGAGTTGCACTAGTGATGGGCCTATCAGCTCCTGGTGTCCAAATTCAAACCCAGGCAGATGGAAGAGGCCATCATAGAAATAGAGTATCAATAGTACCCCTCCCTCCCTACCCCACCCACTACTGCCTGCTGCTTCCCAAGAGACAGCTGTCTATATTAGCTCACAGCTGTCAGATAGGAAGAAAGGCTCTGTCTATCAGCTCTCAATCTTATTAACGGAGGCAAGAAAGAATGACCCGTGTTTCTGACTATAAGACAAATCGCTTCCAGGCAAGTCCTGGAGACTTTGAGCTCCTCTCAGTCTCTGACTGGCTAAAGTCAAGGCTTCGTGTGGTCTGGCTGGGGGTGTGGACCGATTTTTCATGTCATATCTACCCCGATGGGTCTACCCTGTCACCACAACCGTCACTCATCTCTCCTGCCCAGCAGCCTTGCTTTTTGGCAGACTGCCACCTAGACGTCCAGCAGGAGCTGAAAGTGCAGGACTGAAGCTTTGCAGAGAGGTTGGAATGTGAGATCTGGCATTGGAAACCGTCTCTGTAGGAGAGTGGCTACAGCTTTGGGACGAGGTACCAAGGAAGAGAAAAGCGGAAGAGTGATAAAAGAACTCTGGGGGAGGCGGGCCGGGAAGGCACGTGGTGTGGGGTGATGCCCACTCAAGTCCACCTCTTGGCTCTCCAGACCCTGTCCAGAGCCAGACCTTGCCTTTGGGTCCAAAGTTGCCGATGGCAACAGGTTTCTGATGGCCTGTAAAAGTCATCTAATGACTTCATGATCACATATCATTGATTTAATCTCTGACTTAAAGTGTATAAATTTACCTTCCCCCCAACGCTGAGAATGGGATTTATGTCTTAAGAGAAAAGGAGCTCACATTTGTTACTCACCAGGCCCTGGGCTTTGATTACATGTCTGTTGTTTCCCGTAATTATCACAACAATCCTGCAAGTCACACATTTTTACAAATGAGGGAACTCAGGTTAAATAACTTTCACAACATGCTGGGGATTTGGGCCCCAGTTAGTCATCCCTCCTGGCCCCCTGGGTTTTAACCTCTAGACCCGGTGAACCAACTTGGACAAAAATACCTGCTTTTGGAAATCAACAATGTCCAGTAATCAATAATTCCCCAAGTACAGGGCCGTAGGCAAAGCTGGGCTGGGAGAATGTAGACAGACCTACTTTCTACTCCAAACCTGGCCCCTGGGCCTGCTTCGGACCGAGGCGCTGGCTGGCCCACCCCCTGGGACCTGCAGGGTGGCCTCGCCTGCTCCCTCCTGACCGGAACCCAGGGCCGGCGAGTCCGGCGGCACCAGCATCGGGCTCACATGTCGTCAGCCAAGTCGCTATCGTGTCTAGACTTGCTTATTTTTCACTCAAACTTTCAGGACGGGCTGCTTGCTAAGCTGATAATACCATCTTGAAAAGGTGTTGCTGCATATCAATAAAAAGTATTTAAATAACAAAGTTACAGAATGGGGAAATTTACTATGGAAATATTAATATGTAATGAGTTAGACAAATAGTGTATTTGGAGCAGTCTTTACCAATCTGTTTAATCAACGTAGAGAAGAAAAACAGGTGATTCAAGCCAAACATTTTTACTTGGCACTTGAATTATATCACCTGGAGCAGCTCTGACAAACCTATTTTTATGGGGGAAAAACATCTCAACAATTTTAGAGGGGAAAAGAGCAATCTTCATTCCAGAAAGTGAATTTTCCTATATCCATGTATATGCCTCTATAGGGTTTGAGTTTTCTTTTTAACTCCATTCTTGGCTCTTTGCTCCCTGAAATCAAACATTCGACATTATTTTTGGGATTATACGCAGCAAAGTGAGAGTAGTGGCTTCTCTTAGTAAATAAGTAAGATCATCCTCGACCTGTAGGTGTCACTGTTCATTTATCATAAACCATGCCCAAAAGCCAAGGCAATTACCTCGGCTAAAATAACAAGCATGTTTTCTGGAAATAAAATAACCAGTAAGTACTGGGAAAAGATTATTTTCTTTCACAGGTGCCTCCAAATCAAAGCTGAAGTGTGAACAACAATCCACTCTTTCTATGGCCTCCCACATAGTATCTGCTTCTAGAACTTTAGCACCGTTGTAAGAATTCCTTCTAAACCATGTTTGTACCTCAGATCTAACTGGCTGACCCTATAAACATTTGGTGCTTGATTTTGCTTATAAAGTGCACTGGCATTTTCAGACAAAGGCAGTGGAGTTTTCTAGTGTTTGAGCATAAACTGGGAAACAATGTGTGCTGTTGCCTACACAGAAACATAATCACATATTATGATTATGGATACTTAGAAATGACCCGTTAAAGCAAGACGCTGAAAATATGTTGAATGCAAACACTTCATTTACATCAAAGACATGGAATTATACATTCACACAGTGACATGGAATGTATATGGTTATCATTCACTAAATAATATCTATGTAACGAAAACAATGGCATTCCTTTATCGAGGGAATGCACTGGACAGAGTTACATGTTTTGTGTACATTGTCTCACTTGGTTCCCCTCTTAAATGCTCATTTTGCAAATGAGGAAACAAAAGCTTAAAGAGGACCATGAGATCCCCAGGCCACACTGGGAGAAAGTGACTGACTAGGACTCCACCAGAGGATTTTGACCCCAGACTTGAGGTCCTAATTATGACGCAGGTGGCCTTTCCTCTGACTTTTGTAAGGAAAACATTTGATTCTGTCTGTATTGAATCAAATTCAGCTCCTCCACTTGTGAGTCGTGGTGGCTGAGCAGCTCCCTCACCGTCTCTGAGTTTCAATTTACTCCACTGTAAAATGGGGAAATCGGTACCTACTTGTGGGATCGCTGTATCGAGCAGAAATAATGTATTTAAGAACGTGTCTAGCACAGTGTCTGGCACACGAAAGACACTTGTGTGTGAACTTGATACATTTCAAGGGCCTGATTTTTGAAATAAATTAAAAATAATGAGTATGCAGTAAAACATGCTTCTCCCAAATGTGTCATGAGAGGTCTGGAGTTAGTCTTCAGCAGTTTTCAAAGGTGGAAGGGTTGGTGGAGCCTCAGTTTATATGTTTAAAGTGACAATATACAAACCACAGAGGCCAGCTGTTGATACCAACTATAGCCCATGGGCTTTTGGACAGAATGAACAGTTTTCTTTATTTTAAAAATTAATGTCCTGAATTTACGAACAAGGAAACCAAAGCTCAGCGAGATTAAATTACAGTCCAAGCTAACACAGTTGAAGAGAGAATTTGAGCCTAGATTTGCTGGGCTGCTGGACTTTATGTTCTTTCCATTCGCCATACTAAGTAATGTGCTGCAATATTTGTGATTTTCCTCAACTGTACAGTGTGCTTCTCTGAAATTCCTGTTCCTTGCTAACTTTAATTTTGTACCTGAACCATTAAAGACAGAGGGGACAAAAGGACAGTGACTGGGGAGGCAATAAAGTAGAGAACGGAAGCGTCCCCCTTTTCCTTATGCCTTTGGGTGGTAACACAAGGAAATCCAGTGGAGCTCACCTGGGTGAGCCTCTGCCCTCCAGACAGCTCCAGGGTTCCCATACCCACAGCCAGGAGGAGTCAAGACATTACCCACTGCTGCTTTGAATCAATAAGTTGAGCACTGAAGAATTCATTTAACCATGCTGAATTCCCAACATATTAAATTCTCAGGCTAATTTCTATAGTAAAATTAGTCCTTTCTAAACAATTAACAAGTAGAAGTAGAATTTCTATCCAAAAGTTGTAGAAAGGTGGTCAGAAGGGAGTTGAGAATTGGCATTTGTGCCTGGAGTTTAACTACTTTCTGGGTCATAACCAATGCCCGCAGCCCAGGCAGGAATTGCATTCAATCTTCATTAAGACTTAAGCAGGATCAGCATGAGGGTGGTTAGAGAGTGTGTTCTAACTTCTGTAGATGACATCCCTTTTCCTATGCCCGCAGAACCATTGATAAAGGAACTTAGGAGACCCTGAGCTAGACCAGAAGGAAATAGTTACCTCCTGAACCTGTTTCCTATCCTGGTTGTTACATCTTGTTCTAAAGAGACCACATCAGACATTCAGGAGAGATTAAGGATTGCATAAAGGTGACATTACGTGCGGAGTCCACACAGAACAAATCACATGAGTTAAACATTGTAAAATATAATGAGTTAAATTTTTGAAATACATTCTTGAAATTATAGATTATCTGGTTTCTTCTGGATTCAGTATAGTCAGAAATTTAATACCAGTGGTGTTGAAGAGATTCTTGTTATATTTTAAGGCAAAATAGTGGATATGATAATGGAAGAGGCTTAGAATTTAGTAAATTTTAGAAGTAAAGAATTTTGGTAGAAGAAAACAACTTAAATTCTTTTGGACGTCTATATAGAGTTTCTGTTAATAAGTTATCACTACAGAAACATAATCCAGAAAATGAAAATATTTTTCAGGTTTTACTCCAAGAAATCATTTGAGCTATAATAACTGGTATGGGATCCCCATAAAAGATATTAACCAATGATTCCAACTTACTTCTCCAGTTGAAAGCAAAACAACAACAACAATAACCCAAAATAATCAATCAAGACAACAAAAATAAAACCTTAAGGAAAGTAACTCTATGCCTCTCTGCTCTTTCTTTCACTAATGCCTGTATTCTTGTACCAACACTGTCTCTTTAAGCTCCATTTTCTCGTTTATTATTCCCCTTTTCTTTATACTGAAAGAATTAAGAAAAAGGAAGAAATTTTAAAATAGAAAAAGAGGTAAAAAGGGAAAGAAAGAAAGAAAGAAAGGAAGAAAGAAAGAGAGAAGAAGGAAAAAATGCACCAGAGGCAAATGACATATTTTTAAAGCTACTTCTTCTTCTAGGCTGGCAATTTCCAAATGAGAAATCATGCCCTGGCCTTGCATCTAGACCGCAATAAATAAACAGGATGATGCCAATGATGGAGACGCCAACAGCAGCCCTTTCTAGTGTAGCAGACATCAATTGCCACATCGCTCACAGCATGCAGGCCAAAGTAGGAGACAAGCTGGGCGTGCATTCAGACATTTTATTTGTGGCTTTTAGAAAGCATTTATATTTCCTATAAATCCATTCACATCTCAGTATCGTATTAAGTGAGAAATGCACTGACAACGGGAAGGCCTTGAAACATCAAGAGGTGTAGGTAGCACTCTCAGAACGAACTTGACATCTGCACTGGGTCTAGGGAAATCAGCATCTTTAATGCATGGCATCCTTGCATAGGTTTGGTTTGATGTCCTCATCTGAGAAAATGTGGCCCCCAAATGAACAGCGGAGCAATAGAGCTAATTTTCCTCATCTAGTAGCTGAAGGGTTAGCATGCTCTCTCTTTCTTTCTCATGTGCACAGAGGTGTCTGCATGCAAATGGATAACAGCTGATAGATGTGGTGTGACTCTCAGCTTACATGTAAATAATACGGAGGTGAGTACTGTGATCCAGTTACACCTTGTAACCATCTGAATCTTATTTATGAAAACTTGTGTGCTTACCCATGCATGAAGAACACTCATTTGAATGGGGGATAGTCTGTGTTTGTCAAGCTCTGGAATGGGGACGACAAAGTGCATCTTAAAATTCCTTGATTTGGGGCCAATGACAAGCAAAACCTTTACAGATTCAGACTACTTGTCAGTCCCGAGCTGGGATTCATAAAATTTGCTGGTCTCAGTTCAAAGCTGCCTCTTTCGAGAAGCCTTCTTGGAGCACTCTAGCTAAAGCGGGTCTCTTCCCCTCCCCACTCCCCATCAGTCTCTCCTCTGTGTCCTGTGTGTTCCCTGCAGGCCTGCATCCTTCTGTCATCTGTCTCCACCATTTGTAAGAAGGAGGGGACTCTGTCTGGGCTTGATGGTTGCAGACGAGTGGATTAGAAAAGCTCCCAGTGTATATAGGCAGTGCTGAATAGATACCAGTTAAATGAATACAATTTTATTATTAGTTTTCTTTTTTTAGTCTACAGACAAAGTAAGCACACCCAGAGATGGTCAGTGAGAAAGTAGCGGGCTAGCGTTCAGATTGGAGTGCAGCATGTAGTGTTAAAAGATAAATGGAGACATATTAAAATATTCAAGAGTTTATCTGAGCAAACAACCATCCATGAACCGGGTAGCTCTGGACTGCAACAGGTCCATGGCAGCATGGAGCGGCACGCGGGGAAGGCTTTTATGGGGTGAACTCGGAAGTAAGGCAAATAATTCATTCCGGTGTTAAGTCTCAAGCTGTTTCAGACTGGCCTAGAACACCACTGAGTTGAGCTTCCATTTGCTGAGTAGGAACTGGGGGCCAGGGACAGCTCAGAGTGGTGGTCTCCCACGTGATTATTTTAACAGGAGGAACTAGGAGGACAGCTCTCACTGTCCTTAAGAGTGTAACGATAGCATCATGGCCACATCCTGTAATAAAAGGGGGAGTGGAGAATTTGGAAAGCATTTAGACAAAACCACTGGGAATAACAGAAGTGTTTAAAGACCTAAAGTATCTAGGACTGATATTGCTAACTCTGAAGTAGCTGGCAGGGCTTTCAGCACGTGACAGCAAAATGAAGCTGCTTTACATCCTGATTCTGAAGAGGGAGTTGCCAAGATGTGTAAAGAACTTTCTTGTTAAAAGTGCTCGGAGAAGTTGGACTGTGTTATTGGGGAAGATAATACGAGTTATTTTGTTCAGAAATACTTAATGAAAATAATCATAGGCTTTCATTAAGTAAATGATGCCTAGAGGCATCTTCTATTTCCATGAATCTTTGTGGAGTAACCAACATTTACTGAACACCTATTTACCGAGGTAGGCATGATATTTTCTCTCTCTCTCTCTCTCTCTCTCTCTCTCTCTCTCTCTCTCTCTCTCTCTCTCTCACACACACACACACACACACATTTACTTTAACACAGGAGGGAACTGCATCTCGGAGAGGTTAACACAACTACTTTTACCCACCAGCAACTAGCAGAGCTCAAACTCACTCGCAGGTTTGATTACCGAGCCCGGACTCCTCCCACCGAATCCCATTAGTGAGAGAGCGGAGGGTGGAGAGTACACTGTGGTTCTCTGCTCTATGGCTTTGCCTTACAACACATCAAAGATGTGGCCTCTGAAAGTTATTGCTGCATCCATTAAAATCCTGATAAGAAAGGTTACGGTACTCGTTAGTCCCGCCTGCCAGCAATCCTTTATGCAGAGTCTCCGAAGCCTGACTTCAGAGGCATTACCAGAGACGGTGTGGGTCTGTGGTTCAATCTATGTCAAAGGCTGCTCTCAAAATGTCTCAGTTGTCCTTGTCTTTTGAGATCAGAACCCACACATTTTCAGTTTTGGTGCACCAGATCAAGGACCAGTCCCCACGGCTACTCCCCTGCCAGCCACGACAAAAGTGCATCATCACTCACTAGCAAGGTGCCTTCCGATGGGAGTCACAGCTGCAACTGCCTTTGGGGCAAACTGTTCACAGAGAATTATGAGGAGGTGATTTGCCCAAATACGCATGATTCCGTGCTTTGTGCCATGGAGTAGGGTGTACAATATAGATCATTAACCCCCCACATTCACCTGGGGCCCTGGAAGTCGGGGTCTTCTTCAACACCCCGTGCTGGGCCCACAGGGTTCCTGTGAAGTACAGGTGGTCTGTCCCCCCATCCTTCTGGGGACTGATACCCGGTGTCAATTCCAAAAGTGAGGAGCAGTGACAGCAGAGTGTCCCCAAGTTAGATGTTAAGGAGGAGTTGATAATGAGGAGTGACAGCTGCTCAAGCAGTCAGTGGAGTGTCTGAGACAAAGTTGTAGGAGAATAAAAATAACATGAGGTGGCGGGAAATTAAAAGCAAGACAAAAAAAAAAAAAAAAGAAAAAGAAAAACAGAGAAGGTGGGGAAAGGAGATTAGTAAAAAGAAGGAGAGAAAATGAAATGTCCTGCTGCCCCCAAGTATCTGAGACGAGGTGCTGGAGTACCTCTGTCATTGTTGGTGTCTCTTATCATTGGGCCTGGTGATTTTTGTGCATTTTCTTGTTCCATCCTCATAGCAACCCTAAATGGTAGGTACCACCACCATCCACACTTTTCAGATGAGGAAACTGAGGTACCCAGAAGTTGAATAATTTACTCAAGGCTACCAGCTTGTAAAAGAAACAGCTGGAATTAGAACTCAAGTAGGACTGACCCAAGGGTTTTGTTTTATTTTTAATTTTTCCCAGTTGCTAAAAATTCACTAAATTTATGAGAGAATTTAATAAGTCTATTAAGAAATAGGGTTGCAATTATTACATGCAATTATTACATGAAATATGACATGAAAGAGAAACACAATCACAAGAGACTTTGAGAGATGAATACAGGATATATATTTCGTAAGGATAAAGTTGTTTAGCTTCCACTATTTTCTACATTTAGGGCTTTGCTGAGATTGGAGGTATTCAAATAAATAAAGTCTTCCATAATAGCTACATTTCACAAGTGTCATAGAAAAGTAAACTATCAGGCTTTCAATGAATCCTACTTTTCACTTGCAATTTGCAGATGTGCATACGCTGTGGTTCAGTGATTTGTGTTGGCTCCTCTGACACATCAAGCAGATCAGTTATGTCTAGGCCTGATTTCAGACTAAATTAACTCTTGTCAATACGCCCGTAAGCAGAGGTTTCCACTATTGGAGAGAAGTGCTTGGATTGGCGATGGGCTCAGAGGGTCCCAGCAGAGGCAACGCTTCTGTCATTGCAGGAGGGGTCTCCGTGGAGCTCAGTGTTTGGACACAGTCTACACCTGCAAGTGGTGCTCTCCTGCCTGCACAACCTGGCACTGGCACCGTGGGGACCCTTCCTCACAGCCACACACCCCATCCCAGCACAACATATGGGGTCCTTCCTTCTACTCACACTCGGAATGAAATGCATTAATAATTGGCTTAAGAGAACACAGCCCTTTATCAAAGGACTCCAGTGTTCCCCCTTCCATAGAACGCTGCCTCCATGGTGCCTGGTGTGGAGGAAGGTGAAAGACGTGTCACATTCCTGCTGTGACAGGCAGAGACGGACAGAGGGAGCGGGCCAGGCCGCTGGGGTCAGGGGAGCGGACAGAAGCCTGTGATCTGCGAGGTTCTGCAGGCTTCAAGGGCCGTGCTAGTGTCACAGGGAGCCAGGTGGCTGCTCTTTCTGTCTTCTCATCTGGATGGCATCCCACATGCCCACGCACGCTCAGGGCAGCAGTGTAAATGTCACGGAGCCTTCTTGTGTCCTAAGTGTGTGGCACTGTGGCTGCCTTTGACGGTTTGGAGGATTTGCTGTGTTCTTTGAGTGTGTTTCCACTTGTCTGAAGGGCATTTCTTCAACCTTGCTAAAGAATCAGCAATTCACACATATAATAAAGCTCACAATGAAAAGCACATTCACATTTTTTTCTCTTTTATTTTTCTGTCTGAATATCTCTACCTTTGGAAATCTTCATCTTCTTGTATATGTGTGTGCACACACATATTTAAAACCATGTTTTTTCAGGCAGATAACCATGTCAGTCCACGTGGCTCCTGCCAGTGCTGCCAAGCAGGCCCTTAGCATGTACCGACCCAGCCATGGCCAGGGTCCCTGGCTCGTCCCGCCTTCTTCCTAATGGCCACACAGACATTTCCACCCCAAGGCTGGGAAGGGTGGCGGACCTGCTCAGGTCACCTGGTTCAAGAAGGGGGAAAATTGTGCTCATGCCCGAGAGGTTGCTTAAGATGTGCTTGAAGCAATACTTAGACAGGACACCCATGGACGGCACCTTTGCTGACCTTCCTCATGCCTTGGGCTATTCACCCTTCCTTTACAGAGAATGCTCCAATCCCAGTATCACACTGCATGAGATGTGAGACAAAACATCCATATTCTTGCTCATTTACTAATTTATTCTTTATAAATTCACCCAACGCATATTCATGAAGTGCCTGATAGGTGCTGGGCCAGTGTGGGAGACAATGGTAACCAAGACAGAAGGTTCCTGCCCTCAGGGAGCTTTTAGCAGGATGTGGGCAGGTTAACTTTACAGCAAGACAGTGCCCCGGGTGCTACTGCTGTGTGAGTGGGGAAAACAGGCCCCCGGGGAGCGCACGGGATGAGGGAGGGACAAGTAGCACAAGCACGGAGGTCGGGGCTGTTTCCCCAGAGCCGAGAGTTCCAGCGTGCCGGCCTCTGTGTGGAGGAGCATTTGAGGGAGGCAGGACTGTCATTAGGTCTCTCCAATAGGAGCTACTGGACAGTGCAGGTGGACATCGTGAGTGGATGAGAGGTGGGGGACACTGGATGGAGCCATGAAAAAATATTCTGAGATGAAAAATGGGAAGGACTTAGATGTGCAGGTGGAGGGCCAGGGGGGCTTGGCAAGGGCCACTTGGGTCCGGGTGTGGGCAACAAGCTGATTGGTGGAGCAAGAGGAATCTGGAAGGATGGTCTGAGGGCACGTGGGAGGAAGGGGAGTTTTAGACTCGTTCCGTGGGCCTTTCCTTCAGTAATTCAGAACATTCTAAGTGAAGATGGGTATTTGGATACCTGGAAATGTTCAGGCTCAGCAGAAAAGTGCATTTTATTTCTTGTCAAGAACTGTAAAGTGTCTGAGATTTTGCTCTCCTTGCAAGCTAACATATTTGTCTGCTAGTTTTATGGAGGCTGGCAGAAGACCAGAGACTCCCGGGTCAGAGACAAAGGGCCATGTATTACTTACAGCAATATCTTTCTCCTTGTGCTGGTTTCTCACATCCTGGTTCTCACAAGGGGATTTGAAATGGGCCAGACGGCACCTGCACGTGCAGTGGGTTGCGTTGCAGGAGAGGAACCCTGATCTCAGTGAGTCTGAGTGTTTTTTAATGAGCAGTGAGCAGGCCTGCCCTTGTCTCCAGAGGGAGACATTGTCTGTTACAAGCGAATTTACCCTTTGCTCTGGAGGGATCTAGTATCTCTGCCTTCCAACGCTGTTCACTGCACGAATACCCTTGAAAAGCTATTCAGGAACAAAGGCAGTCAGTATCTCTCCTGCCCTCCTGTGTGCAAATGGAAAAGACCCTTGGGGAATTCTCTCCCCACTCTTCTCCCCTGGGCATTCCTTCCTTCCTGCCTGTGTATTCTAGCTTCCTTTGAAGTAAGATGGCAGGCCAGAAGGATGGTAAGAGTTTTGCTTCTGTTCTCTGAGTTGCTGTTCATGGATGCTTGGAAGGGGGCTGAGAGTAGGGAGAACAAAGGTGGCCTCAGCTGTCCACAGAAGAGCCTGAGGAGTCTTCTCTCAGCAACTATCTGTCAGGCATAATTTTGGTTCTACCTATTCCTGCTACAAGTCTGGATTCTGCCAAGCTCTCCCCTACAAATGACCATGAAATATTCAGAGATCATCAGAGGTTGTGATTAAGTGATAATCTTACAAACAGTATTGGGCCTTAGTTTTGATAATCTGAAAAATATAGAGGACCAATTGCAAAAAAATTTTTGGGACATAGTGAAAAAAATTATAGTAAAGCATTCCTGAACCCATATGACACAATATATTATATAATAAAAAAGACAGGGCAAAAATCTAACTTATGTCTGCCTTTTTCTCAGAATACTTCTGCAAAATGCTTCTGAGACTGGCATTAGTAATTCAGATGAAGCAGTTGAGGTTCAGGGTTCCTCTGTGATTTTTCTATGGGCCTCCTGAGTTAGCAACTAATTGGGAATCAGAGCCCAAACTCTGGAAGTATTGAGTTTCTTTGCCAGAGAGCTCTTAGCTTCAACGTCATCCATCACCACCCTGCAATCCAGACAGCATGCTGAAAAGAGATGAGCCCTGGAGGGGGTTCTGACTCTGGCTGCCATATCATTGAGCCCCAGGCCTCTGGTTCCTCATCTCCTAAATCAGAGATTTCTAGTGTCCCTTCCAGCTGTGACTCTGAATCATGAGGTGCAGTTGGGCAAACTATAACAATTACGTCAACTGATACTGAGTAGTTTTGGACAGGTGCTTGAGGTGCCCACCCCTGGGTCTTTCACGGGCACCTGTATGAGCCTCACCAGGTCAAAAGCAGCATCACCTGCGGGGAGGGTTCCTTAGGTGAATAATATCCAAACCCAGTCCTGGGATTCTTGGGGCACGGTGAGAAGACTTCCCAAGAGTATCCAAGTGGAGATTAGCTAAGGGACTCCGTTCCCAGAGCCTCCATTTCCATGTGTACCCGATCTTGGCATCAAGCTGGCTTTCTGTTACCACTCCCCTTTCAAAAAATTATCCTTTTTCTACTTTACAAAAGCAAGACTCACCCTTCCCTCACCACAATCTCACTACTGGGGAGAAAAAAAAATCTCTGGGACCACCAAACAAAGGGCAATTCTAAAATCTATTTTGGGGGAAGCTTCCTTTAGTGAATAATCATGCAATAAACACTCACCTTAGGGACCTGTGGTGTCTCCCTGTCTTAGAGATATTACAGTCAAATGTGAGGCTGGGTGACAGATATGAGGAATTTTGTCCCTTATGTGGATGTTCTGCAATCAGATATATTGTGGGAATGTGTCTGTTGTTTGCTGCTGTAACAGACTACCACAGGTAAATAGAAGCTTATTTGGCTCATGGTTCTGGAGTCTGGGAAGTCCAAGAGCATGGTGCTGCATCTGGGGAGGGTTTCCCATTGTAAAAGGGTGGAAGGCAGAAGGGTAAGAGAGTGTGAGCAAGAGAGAGCTTGTTTTTATAACAAAGGCACTCCCATGGCAATGACATTAATCCATCCATGAGGGTGGAGCCCCCATGACCTTATCACATCTTAAAGGCCCATCTCTTAACATTGTACATTGGGTACTACATTTCAGCGTGAGTTTTGGAGGGGGCATTCAAGCCACAGCAGAATATATGAGTAATACTTGATCAATTTTAGTTTAATGGCTTAATCCCTTCTCTTTCCTGCCTATTGTCAGTAAATGCACTGCTCCTGGGGGCCAGTCTGGTGAGAGCCAACACAGAGAGAATGGCTAAGAAATACTGAACGCTGACATTCTTTTTCCCCATGCATTTAATGTAAGCAATTGTGATTAGCTAGTCTTGATACTTATGTCTAGAGTATGTCATTACCTGGAAGGAAAGAAACCTTGAATAGTTGAAACAGCTCACTCTTTTAAATATAACTTAAATATTTCCAGGGACTACCAAATTTTTACATTTAATACTGAATCAAATCAGCAGATAAAAATTTTATGTGGTTCCTTTTAGAGTTTGTGTGCATTATTTAACAAGGTAGTTAAAACCTGTTTTATTAAATCACATCATGAAATTTTTATTCCAACTGCATCAATACTCACTGTATTTCATATTATAAAGTGTTTAATATTTTCTACCTCTTATTAATAAAAGAATTAAAATTGTATGCTGGCTGCTGAGTTAGAATATTTTATATCTATACACACATACATTTATGCTTTTTACTTTAAATATGTAGAAAAAGTTTGATCACGAATAAAGTTATTTCTAGATTATTACACATGACTCTTAACTAATTATTCACAGATGCCAAACACCAGAGTGCATTCAACACATGCACATACACACCTGTCAAAGGATTTCAGGCCATCCCACCCTTGCTTCACAGACAACTATAATTTCAGCAACATATAATATTCCTTTGTTCTAAATTAAGCACAAGAACAGATTTATTCTTGTTTTCTAAACCTTGTGAAATGGTTAAATAAATATTAGATTCTATGTCATTTTGATCCTGACTAATTTTTATGACCCATCTTGCAAGGGGAATACCTATTTCTATTTTTTGGTGATAAAATATTCCTTGAAACGTACGTTAGCATATTTATTTACATTAAAAAGTAAATTCACAATAAATTGCTTTTTTCACTCTGCTAAAAAAAAAAAAAAAAGTAAATTCACCTGGCCTGATTTTGTTTATTAGTTTGATGATCAAGATTGAGTTTGTTAAATATTCCACTTTTTCCATAAGCTGAATGACTCAGCAGCTTCCATTTGGTAAGGCACATGATATTAATAAAAGTATATTGTCAAGAGATATTTTACTGGCAAAGGTATATTGAAAATACCAACATTTAAATTTCTCAGCCCTTTTGGAATATATTAAATTAGGCAAAATCTTTCTATATTTATAAAATAAAAGTATAATTAATAGTTATTTGTTAGTCTTTCATCAAACCTTTTTGGTATACTTCTGAGAAATTGAAAAAGTAAATTACCATGCTTGTAATTCCATACCAAAGAGTAAAAAATCCTTTTGTTTCCAATTCTTTTTTGCTGAAAAGTTTGAAAAATAAAAATAGTTTTTGATGGTAGACCACTATGTGATTTTTGGCATATAAATGCAAGTGAATTTAAAAAAGTGGAATGATATTGGTAGAAGAAGATTTCTCCCATTATGATCTACTTACCTACATGAACAAAATTCTTTGTGCTTACATTAATAAAAATTAAAAATAGAAGAAGAATTCATATTGAGCACTGTCTCACTCTAGCAGCAGGTAACATTCATTTACAGCATCTCATTCACTTGTGCATTCCCATTACTGTTTTACTTATTGTTTAATGAGTATTCATCAATATTTATAATGTATTTTTGTTGTTTCGGTGAATCATGTGCTACTAATAATGCAACTGGGAAAAATATTAACACTTAGAACCTCATGTCTCCTAAGAAATTAAAAAATTTGTACGTGCTTTTGTTACAGAGATACATACTAGATCACCAGTAAAGGATTTTCAAACCAGTAAAAGATTTTCAAACATAAAAACCTATTATGTTAGGAATTGAGGAAAGTGGAATGGACTGTTAGGAGTATAAGGTATGATATAATAAATTTCCCATTATATTTGTAAAGTGAATGATGAGGATGCCACATTTCTGTGGTGTTAGATTCTATTTCTGTCATTTAAAAGAGTGCTATATCATTTATTGTTTATGAATTTAATTCAGTATTTATAATATTCCAAAAGTTTCACTTTTTGCAACTACTTAAACCTAGGAAAAAATTTGAAAACTAGGAAACCTAGGAAAAACTTTAAAACTTGTGAGGAGGTACACAGTTTTCAAATTTTCGTATGGGGGGTGTGTATAAGGAAAATAATTTGAAGACCACTACTTCCTACCAGTCCATTATAAGCATTCTATTCATTTGCTATTTTGCTCAAGAGATTTTGCAAGTCTGCTATTCCAGTTCAACACTGCCATAAGTCACAGGTAGAAAGATGACTCCCGTGTTCACTTAAATGTTTCTGTGTACTCTTTCCCTCTGCCACTATCCCAGGCTAAGGTGAGGGAGACTGGCCGCTGCCTGCTGTGTGTTGCTGAAGTCCTCTGATTTTCTGCTTCTCACACAGTCTCTCTCTTCTTGTCAGAACCACCCAAGCTGCTTAGGACAACATCCTCTCTGAGACTGGGGTGTGCTCTAACTCATGTAGACACGCAAGTGTAATGTAGACTGTTGTAGAATCAACACACAGTAGGGCCTTTATTTTAGCACTTGTGTAACTGGTGGGAAAGTCATTTTATCTTCCAGAGTGTTAATATTCCCACCTGTAAAATGAGGATTTACAAAGCACCTTTTGCCTGTCTCTTCAGGATGATAGCTGAAATAGGGAAAGAGAGCTCTTTCAAAGTCTAAAGCATTTTTTTTTTTAATTTCAGAATATTATGGGGGTACAAGTATTTTGGCTCCATGGATTGCTTTTCTACTGCTCGAGTCAAAGCTGTAAGTGCGCCCATCACTCCCACAGTGTACGCTGCACCCCTTAGGTATGATTTCACCCATCCCCTACAGCAATTTTAAACATGAAAATCTTCAAGCTCCTCTTAAGTTGGGTGGTGTGCTGAAGTACATTCAGTAGCATTTCTTTCTGTAATAGATGCATCTTTAAAAATAAAACAAACAAAAAAAGGTCACGAGTCTAGCAAGGAAAAACACCCAGGGTAACGTGGCATGCGTGTTTCTTGGAGTGGAGAGGGTAGGGTTAATGAGATATTGGGAAGAAGCCCAACTTCTTGGTTGAAATTTGCTCACAGCCTTTGCCTGGCATGTTCTCTCGCTCTCTTGAGCTCGTGACAAATAAATATAACCTTTGGCCAATTGCATTTTTGTTCCACTGGTAACTAGGTTAATGTGAACAGACAGGTCTGGTGAGACAGCATGAGAAGAAATAATATAAGTAGTTTTGTGCAGCTGGATATAATACAGGTAAACTGGGTAGAATATAAAGGTTTGCCAGAACAGAGAGAGATTATTTCACTATAAAAGATTTTGCAAGATAATATTTTACAAGCAAACTTTTTGATATGCATTATAAGTGGTCACCTTCGCACTGCCCTACAAAACTCCTAGAATAGGTGTACATTATTTTTATCAAACCGTGCTTTTTACAGATCCAATAATCTCAATAGCCCTCAGTGTCATTACTGAGTACTCTGAAGAGGTTTATAAGTTTGGTGGCCGTGCTTATCAAAACAACAAGTATGGTCTTATGTTACCGCTACGGTAGGCCCCCTTATCTCCGGGGGATACATTCCTAGACCCCCGGTGGATGCCTGAAACCCCAGATAGACAATACTATATACACTGTGTTTTTTCCTACACAGACACGCCTATAATGAAGTTTACTTTATAAATTAGACCCAGTAAGAGATCAACAATAATAAAATAGAACAATTACAGCAATATATAGCACTGTAATAAAAGTCATGTGAATGTGGTCTCTTTCTCTCTCTGTCTCTCAAAATCCCTATGGTACTGTCCTCGCCCTTCTCCCTGTGACCTGCCGATCTGCTAGCCCAGCCGGCTGCTAAGTGACCACCAGCAGGCGGCGTCCGCGGCGTGGACGTGCTGTATGAAGAAAGGGTTCACATCTCAGGCAGGACAGGCCGGGCAGCGTGAAATTTTAACATGCTCCTCAGAATGGCACATACTTTAAAACTTATGAATTGTTTATTTCTTGTATTTTTCATTTAATATTTTTGGATTTGGTTGACCACAGGTAACTGAAACTGTGGATGAGGGGGACTCACCTGGGCAGTGCGCTGGCTGAGTGGACAGTCACACCTGGGCGGGACTGTCCCTCTGTCTGGGAATGAGGCTCCCTTTGATTTTTTATATGGATAAGGTCAAATAACGTGACCTCACCTGAGCTGGGATAGGCTATATGTAAAAAATAAACATCATGATTCTGATATCATATATTAATGTATTTCTGAAATAAATATGAAAATAAATAATGCCTTCTGTAAAGTATTAACATTAGTATATCTACTGACCTCACCCAAGTTGGGCTAAGCTGTGTGTAGAAAATAAGCATAAGGTATCGGAAAGCATATTTTGGAAGCTGCCATTAGATGAATATTAAATAGTACCTTTTCCAAGTAGGAACACTAGTACATCCACCAACTGCAGGTTGCTGGAGACTTCTTGACTGGCAAACATTTATTTATCCTTGCCTTGGATTTGATACAGTTATTCCATGAGCCCAAGTCTGCCCTCATACATCTAAATACAGAACTTGTCTGAAGTTGCACTAAGTCAGGGAGATGATACGTAGGGCAGAGATGCCACCTTCCATGAGTTAGGATGCAGCAAAGTTAATATAATCTGCACATCATTTTCAAAATCCACCTAGGGAGATGTTCTGTCCCAGAAGATTTGTTATCAAATGGAACAGGCAATGTTTCTGTTTTCTTACAAACTTGCTTACATGGAGAATTACATTAAATTTTATATACAGCATGTAGGGCAGAAGACACACTTTATACATGTAGGTTTTCTTACTTTCATCCAGATAGGAAGGGGAAATGGTAAACATAGGGGAAATAGGAAACTTAGATGCAGGGTTCATGTGGAAACTGAGAGAGAAAAGAAAAGGGAAAAATAGATGACAGATGTTTTTAAAGAATTATTAAATTGTAAAGTGCGTGCTACATAATTATTAGATATCTGGATGGCTGTCACGCATGTAGCTATTTTGACCAGTGCTGCTTATAAACCGTCTTAGAAAAATAAACAATATACATTTCATTATACTGACTAATATACATTTTATAGAATGCAAGGCAATAGACACAGCCATCTTGTTTATTTGAAGACACACAAGCACATGAGAGACTTAAAAAGATCGGGGTTGTAGGTGCTCAGCACTATAGCTAAATTCTTAAACAGAAACTGTTGTGTCAGTAATTGCAGAGTTAGCCTATGGCAGTTGATGCTACAGACTGTTTTTTTTTTAAGTCATATTTCTTTTAGAAACAGAAGGAAGGTCAATCTCACTTTCTAAAAGAGAAAGAAAGGTGACTCTTGTCATAGTAACATAATGTAGCGGGTCCCCAGGTGTGATCTGGAGGACAAGGCAGACAAGGTGTAGAACAATGCCTCGTTATGCCTGCCCGGGCTTGCGGCAGATGCCAATCTCCCCGCAACTGGCCTCCCTCCAAACACAAGGAGGAAATAAAGAGGGCAGAGCCGGGAGAGAGGCTGCGACACTTGCCTGATGGGGAGCCTTTCTAGTAGGCACAGAGCAATCAGGAAAGTGCTTTGGAATCACAAAATTAAAAACAAGTGTCAGCTGTGGGAGATGTAGAAATGCAAATAAGTACAAATGCAAATAGGACGAATAAATGAAAGCGTGCAATCACCCAAAGCTCTGTTTACAACCCGGAGGCAACTCTGTCTATAATTATCTGGGTGCCATTAACTGCGTGGGAGCAGCTATCAAGGGGCACATAAAAGATACCACCTGAAGATGAACGTCTTCCCTTTCCGATGATAAAGCCAGATCTCTAGGAGCATTAAATCTGTGCTGAACTAAACCAGTTTGTACAAAAGGGCTAGAAGGTGTACCTTTGGCGAAATGAAAAAATCTGGATTTTCATTATTTACCACACATCTTAACATAATTCTTACCACTGATTAAGAAAATAGATGATAGGAGATTTGGCTTCAGTAAACATGGACTGAAACCTACCACCATCATTTAGTTTAATTATTGAAGTAACCTCACGGGGCAAGTGTTACAAGCTCTGGCAGACTTGGTCAAGGACACACAAGTCGAGTTGAGATTTGAGCATCAGGATTTTGGCCCTGGGTTTTTAATCCTTCCGTTGCACCAGAAGTTCTCGACTGAGGGCAATTTTGCTCCTCAGGAGACATCTGACAATGTCTGGAGGCATTTTTCATTGTCACATGAGGAGGTACCACTGGTCTAGCAGGTAGAGGCCAGAGATGCTGCTAAGCATCCTACCACGTACAGAGCAGCCTCCACAACAGAGAATCACCCCACCCAGAATGTCACCAATGCCTGCCACGCAGGTTGAGAAATCTCGCATTATTCCATCGTTGCCATCATGTAGAAGACACCTCAAGAGAACAGAGTCGTTCAGGAAAGAGGCAGCCTCAGACACACAGGGTCCTCCCCGGGGGTCTGGGAGTTGCTGGGAATGAATAAGAAAATCCTAGTCCTGCCTCACAGACTGGGAGGTGGTGAGGCACTAAAAATTCATAGCATATCTGTTGCAAACACATTCAGAGATTGTGTGGATCTAAATTGCCCTTTCAAAACCCGAGAGGTATTTGCAACGCCACCTGAAGCTCTTGACAGCTCCCTAACTTCATTCCATACTGAAGGTGGAAACTTAGAGTGGCCCCGGGTTTCCGGGGGTTCTTTATTTGTCTTCCAGAATATTAAAGACCAGCATCTCACCAGAATACAAATAAGAGGCTAATGTGATGAGAGGCTGAACTGATGGTGTCCCTAGAAAATTTCAGACTAAAATGTCAGTTGAAAGGCAAAGAGAGAGATGGGAGCGCTTTTGAAAAATCTCATCGGTAAAGAGATAGAGGATTTTCCTGACAAAAATGTTCTGAACTAAAAGCATCTCAGAGGGATTTGGAATTTAAACCAGCTCAACAGCATCAGGGGTCTGGGGGGGTTAGTCAAACAAAGTCAGAAAGGGCCTGTCTGCAGCAAAAAATCGACAGAGCAGCACAGCAAAACTGTGTCCCAGCTGCGGAGGAGCCAGGAAGAACAGCCGGGCTCCTGGGACATCACCACTGATGGGTGCACAAGGAGCAGCAAGTCTCAGTCAGTTGGGGACTCTAGCTGGAAGCCCTGTACGATAGCCCTGTACGATATTTACTGATTTTATTCATTGGCGAGGTACAGAAAGAGTCCAGGGTCCCAGGAGCTCCAACTCCCGCCCCCCAGTTCTGTGAGCTGCCCCCGAGGGAGTGGGGTCTGCTGGGGCCCGGGAAGGCCGGTGGCAGACAGCAGCCCTGTGCCTCCGTCCCCTCCTTCCTGCCTGTTGCTCCGACTCTCTGGGAACAGGGTCTCGTGGCTGGGAAACATGCTTCCACGGGGAAGGATGTCTTAGGGAAGTGGGTGGAAGGCCCCCTGCCCCTGCCAGTCTGCTGGGCAGACGGCCTGGGGGAGTCCAGGGAGGCCAAGGCCCACGAGATTCTATGGAAACCGCCCAGGACAGAAACAACGTTCAGTGACACGATGCAGATGCACTAATCAGTCTTATTTTCTTCTCTACTTTAATAAACATACGAGTGCCATGCTAGCTCTGAATTATTTAAAATTGCAGCAGTCAGAAGAAAGACCTCAAAGTCTGTCAGAAAGATTTTTTAATCATCTTTAAGTAAACTTCCATTTCTCTGAAACTGAAGGAGAATTATTTCTCCACTTCAAAAGTCAGTACAGATTCATTGAAGGGCCTTTCCATCTCCTACGATAAGCAAAAACATGAAATGCTTAGTGCAAAAAATACACCATGAAATGAGTTTAAAATCCTTACTCTTGAAGGCTAGATTTAAGACATTATTACTTACTGTCCATAAAAAGGTTTACTTTAGTGATAATAACAAATGAGCTTTCTTCCAAACCATTCCTTAATATGATTTAAAAATCCTGGGCTTAATCTTTCTGATAATTCTCGCAGCCACTTCTCCCCTAGCGGATGAATACGATAGACTTGCTGTCCCCTCGAAAGGGAAGAGGGGCTGGCTGCACTGCTCATAGCTAAGACGGTGGCTGGGGCAGGGGTGACCGTCGCTGGCGCGGGCTGGCGGGCTGGGGTCCCAGCTGAAGGCAGCCTGGAACGGGGCGGCCCCACGAACACCCACTGATGCTTCTTGATGAAGCTGCCGAAATGCAACAGTGCACACGAACCGCGTAAGCAGAGCATCTGCGAGGGTGGAACGGGGAGGTTCTCGCCCCTTTAATTACGGACATAATAACTAAACCTAAAGTGATTCTCTGTTATCACTTTAACATAAACCCCCTCTCATTTGCTGCCAGTGGCCACCCCGCTAACTAGGCCAGTTATTGTTCTCTCCAGTTTAGAGAAGAGGAAACTGGGGCTCAGAGAGGTTAACGACCTGCTCGAGGTTAAGAAAAATGAGCACAAATGTCCTCTGATGCTCACGGCCTTGCACCTCGTCAACGCACCTCGCCGCGTGCCAGGGGTGGGCTGGGCCCACAGGGACTAAATCAGAGCCGCAGAGTTCAGCGGTACCAAGACGCACTGCAGGGACAGGAAGCCCCTGAGAGGTGCTCATGAAACGGCCACTGGAAGACAAAGTTCACTATCGCGCACACTTGGTAATGTCCCAGTGAAGGAAACCTATCAGTAGTTTTACAAATCTCAGCACATAAATGGCTAATCATAAACTGACAACCCAGAGTGGTGGGTAAACACGGTTATTTACATGAACAACTAGTTTTTTAAAATGGTTGTTACCAAAAAAAAGAAATCCTCTGCAACCATTAGTTCAGCCATTAGTTCAGCCATTAGTTTACCCTTGGTGAAAACAAATGTGTTCCAGCTACTAATATTACTCCCGTATCAACTGATACTCTGGGAGGCGGAGCCAAGGGGTGGGGAGGGGGGAAGAGGGAGCAAGCTAAGCATTCTGCCTTCCAGACGCCTCTCTAAGCATCTCTAGCTCAAGTAATAACCGAGCTGCCTAATTGTAGTCATTAAGGATCCTGTGACTCTAAATGACAAAGGTAGAGATGCTGGCATCAGCAGCCTGTTAGCATTTAATTTACATGAAATTCGATTCAATGTATATGAACTAACTACAAGGCACCTTGCTAGGCTTCAGGCACACAAAGAGGAAAAGTGGGGGAGGCTGGGCAGGTGGGGGCTCCAGAGACCCCTCCTCCAAGCCCCATGCCAAGGCGAGGTTCAGGGGTTGGCCATCACAGAGCTTCCTAAGGAAACTGTCATGCCCGGAAGGGGCTTCTCAATTCCTGCAAACTTGTCCTCACTATTTAAGAAATGGTTAAGATTCTCCTCCATGAAGACACATTTTCTGAGGAACAAGAACAGGCCTTGTAACAGGTTTAGCCAAAGCAACCAAATCACCTTCCTCTAGGAACGTGTATGTCTGTGCTAAACCCTCAAGGTCATCAGATCTCCTGGATTTGCTAACATTTCCATTTCCGTGCTTTGTCTTTCCATTGAGACTAAACTAGTGCTCCCATGGCTTGCTGTGCTCTGAGAGTCCCTGTAGCAGTGGCTGGAGGTAGATACAGTGCAGGCATTCAATCAACAAATATTAGTTGATGTGCTGAGGTGGTGCTCTGACGGGCTGCACTCCTCCCAAGAGGCTAATGCACTGTGCGCAGCCCGTCTGCGGGTCACGGGGGCTTCCGTGCAACAGCGAGCTCCGGACAGCACCGTGCGACGGTGGAGACACTTGTTCAGGTGATGAATGAAATGGCACTCTTGACAAACTGTATGGGCAGAATCTTTACATGTAATTTATTTTGCATTTCAATTACTTTAGAAAAAGGCTTCCTGTGGTTTCTGCCAGAGGTATTTTTAAATTACCAGTTTAATGGATTTAGTCTTGTTTTGCTAAGGTAAGTAATAGTTATATATTTAAAAAAAATCCAGTACCTCTCTAGTCTGCATTTTCATTTATTCTTAGCATGGTCTTTTCTAATTAGGGTGTTTGGCACAATGTCTATTTTTTAATTTCTAGGTAACCCCTTGCCCACATTTTACTCTGGATTCCAAGAGCACCTATACTGGGCTTCAGGGAACAGACTCCAGGGCTGGCACATTTGCCTAAAACCCATACTTCTTGAAATGGACGTGCTCAGCCTCACCAAGGCCCCGGTGCACATCTCCACCTGCACGAGTGCACACCAGTCAGATGAGGGAGGGGAGATGGAGCTAAACTTTACCATGACCATTTCGAGGCTGCATGACCTATGAAGGTGAGTATAGCAAAACATAAGCCATGTGTCAGCCTGCTGGTACGCAGAACTGCCCTTGGGAAGGAGGGCCACTTGGGCTTGAATGAAGTTGCTGTGGACTCATGAGGGACTCAGCTGCACACCTGGCTGCCAGTTCAAGCAGGGCGGATTGAATGGGGAGCTGAGATCTTAGGGCCACCTTCCCCTTTCTCCTACCAAAGGACACCTTTGGGTGGGAATAAGGGAAGATCTTTGTTTCTCCAAGTTCACAGTAAGACTCCTGCAACCCTTTTTCTAGACTTCAAGACATCTAAAAGCTTGCTGTCTGCCATGCCGTTGGCTGACGGCAGATCAGGAAAGCCAGGCCATCTGTACTAGCTACCTGTACGGTGGCAGAATTGCAACAGGAGCTCAGAAAAGAGCAGCCCAAAATGAAGGCTTCAGAAGAAAAGTTTTCCTCTGACATTATTGTTATGGAAACCTCAGCACTTGCCTGGAGGCCACATCAGAAGAATGATAACAACTGCTTTGAGGGGAAGGAAAGAAAGTTTATTGCTTGCCAGCAAAGGAGGAAAATGGCAGACTCTATCATCTCAAAATCCAAATTTTCCTGTCTGTAAGAAGAAATACAGAGCTTTGAAAGGGAGGGCCTCAGTTCTAGGCTATTGTGTTAATGATTCTAATCATCCCATCGCTGCCCATCTCTGCCAAAGACAAAGCCTGTGACCTTCGCCCACCTGGGAGGCTGGTGGCAGGGCCTGGGATGGCTGAGCTACCTCCTGTAACAAAAAACAAAAGGCATTCCCCTGCCCCTCCCAACCACCTGCCCGAGGCAGGGATGAAGGCCAGGCCACAGTTCCCAAAAAGAGTCAGGGAAGTTTTAAAGAGACAAAATATTTTTGCCATTTTTTTTCCCAGGCCATTCCCTCTGTTCCATATTCCCCACTCTCAATTTTACACTTCCAGATCCATGGGAGAAGAGGCAACCACTCTTGTTACATTATCCTGTCCTCCTGCCCCTCAGTCCTATTCTTCTCTGAGGCTAGCGATGGAAACTAGGGTCTCTCTTCCCCAAGGCAGATCATAAAAGTCAGAGCCCTTTCTCCCAAAAGCCAGCCACAACACCTAAAATTATTCTGTGTAAAAACTGGCCATAAAGAAATGATCTGACCTGACTTGTTTGACTGTAGGTCATAAGACCCTCATTCCAGAAAGGGCCCAGACCCACACTCAGAAGGAAGAAATGCTGCTGAGAGAGACCAAGAAGAATCTAGACACACAGGCCTTGCCGGGCTTCCCCACTCAGTCTATTAACATCAGATCATACCCTTTTTGTCCAATCTTATTTCTCCATGGCTGTCCATATTTTGTTGAACCTAAGCGTAACAATGGAGAATTTCCCGTACATCTTTGGATCTTCATTGTGAAGGACCCTGTGTATATATGCATGTTAAATAAAATTTGTATGTCTTTTCTCCTATTAATCAATCTGCCTCATGTCAGTGATTTTTCAGTGAACCTTTAGGGGTCCAAGGGCCTTGGTCTCAGCACACGTGTGAGGCCAACTGATCCCGGCCAGAACCGCGGGCTTGTGGGGCAAGTATATGGTTCTCCCTCTGGGTGTGGGGTAAGGCCCCACTGAGAGCCTCTGCACTCAGCCACCAGCAAGGAATGCAAGGCCTTTCCCCTCCCCTGGGGGAGAGTTCAGAGGCCTGAGTTCTGGAAGTCTCCTCCTGTGGGGCAGGCGAGGTGGGAGGGGACGAGGACAGGACCATTCTTGCGGGCCTTGGTGGGGCAGGTTGGCGGAGTTCAGTATCCAGCATGACTTGGAGGAACTGGCAGTCACCAGCAGAGCTGCAGCGACCCATGGGGCCAGGCTTGGGACTGACCCAGCTGCAGGATGGGGAGAGGCTCCCGAAATGCAGACTCTGGTGCCCTGGAGCTTGACTTGACTCGGATTTGACTTTGTTTAGAAGCATAAGAGGAAGGGGATGTTTGTGGTACCTGAGTGTCAGGGAAGGAATTCATAGCCGTTCCTACAGCAATCTATTTTTAACCTTGTTAACCTGAACTATACTTTAAAATTTAAACTAAATGGAGCCTCTTTTCTACCTGTGATTTATTAGGCTTCTGCTTTCTATCAAATTAAAGCTCTGCACAAATGAAACAATTTATCCTTATCTAATTTATACCCACCTCCTACACTGGCAACACGGAGCCAAGAGTGGGGGGTGCGTGTGGGTGGCAGCAACCGCAGCAGGGGCGCTTTGTAGATCTCTTTACATGCCCATTTCATTTCACCCCTCAGTCCATTTTCCCGCCATATGTACACAAAAGGACAATGGCCACCGCCCCCATCTAAATATCCCAAAATTCAGTTAGAAACCACTCTGCACCGCAGGACACGGGAGCAGCCACTAACTGTCCTTCCCCGGCGCAAGTGGGCTTTTTCCTCTGTATGGCTAGATAGGATTTCTTTTTTTCTAGTGGTGAGTAGGTGATTTCTTGAGGATCTTTAAGGAAAGAACTGGATAGAAGGAAAATATCCCTTTATAATCCCATTTTCCTTCTCACCCCACACTGAGCTGTTACTATAGCAACAACCTACTTGCTACCAGGACAGTTAAGTCCCCTTGTGAAGTTAACCGAAAGCTACTTTTTCACTCAGAGAAGGGTCTTGCTGTTCATTGGCCAGTTTTTCCCTGGGTGTCTAAATTCTTCAGTTCCTTATGACATGCTTAATCTCGGGTTTCCTGTGGCTAAACCCCAAAATTCACTTCTAAACTCCTAACAGTACAATTCCCCAGACCTTTTCAGAACTGAACTCAGTAGGAAGGAATTTACATTTTATCCTAGTTATGAATAACTTGTCTTCTATCATTGGTTTAAGTTTAGAAAAGGTCCCCTGTAAGGAAAAAAACAATTGGGGAAAATCTCCCTTACTCTTCTGCCATCCTTTCTTTCCTTCCTCTCATGTGTCTTTTAAAATATGCATATATGTATACAAAAAGAAAATAAAATTTCAGAACCTTCAAGACTTATGATGCCAAGGGTTTGAAAAGTTAAGCCCTGGAAACTGAGTCATGTAGTCTGGCTGCTCTTGTTCTGTGCATGACTGTGGCTTTCGGACCTTTGTGTTGAGATGTGACACTTCGACAAAGGACCTGGAGACAGAGACCCTGGCGACTGTCACCTCTTTAAAACAGAATGTTAAGGAACCCCCTTAGAAGGGAGTCAATACCGCGGATCAGTTCTCATATCTGCATAGTAGCCATTGTGTGGACAATGTTGTACTTCTTCTTTTCAGCACCTCTGTTTTGCCTGTATAAATGATCTTATCTGCCGACATAAATGATCTTCACTTTTCCCTACACCAGGAGCACTGATAATATTCTTTGGTGTCCATGTGTCCCTGGTCAGTTGCCCTCACAGTGTGAGCTTGAATAAATCCTTTTACTGAATTCTGAGACTTCTGATTTTGGATTCACATATGTATATATACACACACATGTGTTTGTATATATGTACATATGTACTGATATTTTCTAATACACACAAAATACAGAGACTAACATAATAAGCGTTCATGCACTCACCTCTCAGACTTAACAAGGACTGACTTTGGGG
Source organism: Lemur catta (assembly GCF_020740605.2). Lineage (NCBI taxonomy): Eukaryota > Metazoa > Chordata > Mammalia > Primates > Lemuridae > Lemur > Lemur catta. Next base: position 141,530,526 of record NC_059129.1, read on the forward strand.
GACATTTTGGCTTCATATTTGTAAAAAGTAAAAGGTTAATAGAGATATACAGATCTCCTCCTTCTGTTATTCCAGTTTCTTCCCTCTCTCTTTTCTTTCCTCTCTTTCTCTGTCCTTCCCTCTCTGCCTCTCTGGAGGTGGCATCTATTTTGAGGTTCCTATCTATCTACTCCATCCGGGTCTTTGTCTTTGCACTGTGGCTACACATTTATGTACGAGACTTTTTTTTTCCTGCTTTCTACTAATTTGTAGGGTTGGGAGAGGCTGGAAATGTGAGAAGCTAAGAGCCCCGGGAGCATTAGCTGTTCCTCTCTCTTTTCATATATTTTTTGGGCAATTCTTCTAAGCTGGAGTCCATGTTAACTTTTCCAAATGAGTGGTATTATTATTTTAAAATAAAAGCATTCAGGCAGAAGATGATTGTGGGACCCCTGCAACACAGGAATCCCAGTGTTTTCTCCCTAAGGTCACATTAAAAAGGTAGTGGGTCTGAGATGTCATCTGCTCAAAATAAAGTGATAAGGGGTCAATATCAAGAAGACAGTTGTCACCGGGGGTGAACGGCTTACTCACAGGCATTATGAATGAGACCATCGAGGCTCAGGGAAGAACATTATCTTGGATAAATGGTTTGTGGTTATCGAGCTGGACCAACCTGACAGAGAAGAAGCTCTATGTACTATTATTACAATTACTTGATTTATACTTGCAATTTATAATTTGTATGCTTGGTCAATTCTGCCAATAACAAAAAGTAATGCCCTAGTTTCAAAATCTGATATTTGGATTTTGTCTGATGATTTAGTGTGTCCTCTAAGCAAAACAACTGCCAAACTGGGTCACTTGCCTGCAATGACAAAACACAAGTACCCAGGGAGAGACAAACAAACAAACCTGTGTTTGTTTGTTTGAAACTCTCAAAGAACGTTTCAGGGTTTACAAAAAAAATAAAAGGAAAAAGATTTTTCCATCTGTCCTTAGATACTTTTCTACCACTGTGCATCAGGGGCCCCAGGGAAAGCGGATTTGACTGAAAGGAGGTAACTCAGAGAAAACTCAGGGCTGGGTATGTGACATGTCTGCGAGTATTCGGCAAAGACTCTTCTCATGTTCACATTTTGTAGAAATCTAAGTCAAAGCAACAATAAAATAAGCTGACCAACAAGTACATGCAACCAAGAAAACTGTCTGGGAGCTGCTGAGAAGTGGTGTCTAGATGTCAAAGAAGAAATCAGAACCAACAGTTGAGATCTATCCCACTAGAGGTGGCCGGTGAGGGACTGAGGCAGACAGCGGAGCAATGATTGGACTCCTATCACCACTGGTGCTTTATAGGTTATAAAGACATTTGTGGCTATTATTTCATCCTCGCTGGACAGGTGCAGGGAACCGAGGGGGAAGAGGAGGAATGAAGATGCGTGGGGAATGGAGCATCTGGTTCCTCCACTAGACGCACTCCCCCCGCCACCCCTGGAGATGCTGCCTGTTACAGAGCCAAGGGTTCCCACCTCCCCACCGACCCACCACTCATCCTCCTACAGCGGCCTCATAGCTTTGATTATCGAGAGGTAAGACACAGGTGGTCCAGCTGTGTGCACGGCATTGTTTACTCCCAACCCCGAAAACACACATTCTATTTGCTCTTCCAAGAAATGAAAATAAACAAACTGTTTTACTCCCTGGCTTACGAAGGTCTTGCTGTGTTCCTTCATGCATTTCAGAGTCCCTCCTATAGTTAGAGAGAGAAGCGAAGAAGGGAAGATGTACGGCCAAAAGACGGCTCACCCTGCATGAACCACAGGCCGTGTGGGCTGCAAAGATGCCAAGCGTTAGAGGTCATCCAGTCCAGCCTCCGACTCACGCAGGGCCCCGCTGTGGCGTCCTGCAGAGATGTCTTCCTGGGCCTCCCTCACTCGACCAGAAGCTCACTGAGAAGCCGCACGTCACACATCCCATGTTGTGAGGCTCCATCTGCTGTGAGAACTCCTTCCCTGCCAGCTGCCTCTGACACACCATGCATGGTCTCTCATGCACCCCACGAAATGATACGGAATAATCTGCACTGATATTTCCAAAGCCCGACTATTTTCTTGTCTCCTCCATAGTTTCTGGCATATCCATGCACCACCTGTGCTATTATTTTCTTAATATTTTCTTTAATTACAATTATTCCAAAAAAATCATACCCCTAAGGTAAGTAGGAAACACCCTATCATATCACTTGCCACAAATAGAAGGTAACTGCAAAAATGAATGATATAGTATGAAAATAAAACCCTGTTGCTTGTGGAAGAGCCCAAGGTCTGCTTCCCTTTTGTTAAAGAGGCAGGTGAGCAAGTAGTAAAGATGCCATGAGGATGGAAGGAGAACTGGGAAGGCGCTAACTTCGGTACCATGTGTTTCCATGTTATTTCTCTTGGGTCCTGGCTCCGCAGAAAACCGTCTTGCGCACCTCCCAAGGACAGTCTCCCAGTGCAGCAGATGAACTAGTAGGGTGATCCCTTTTATCCTACCATCGCCTCTTGTCCAGACAAAATAGCCTCAGCTCCCCAGCGCTGTCTGTGAGAAGTCCTCTCTCGACAGGTCTGAGCGTCACCTTCTGTCAGCTCCCTCTCGATTATGGGTCCCAAGTCTTGCATATAAAGTTCCAGCTGTGGCCTGATTAGCACAGACAGAACACAGAGGACCCTTCCCTGTGCCTGTCACTACGCTTCTATCAACAGACTCAAGACATGGCTCCCCCACCCCAGGGAACCAGCTGCCCACAGCCTCTGCTCCAAGGGGCCCTACTTGGTCCCAAAGCTGAGGGACCATTCATCCTTAAATGGCCAGAGTGATCTGTCTCTGGAATATGAGCAAGAAAAGCCCAAGAGAATGTGGCAGTTAACAACGGTCTTGTACAATGTATATAAATATTGGAAGGGCCACGATGGGTCATTTGCAAGCTCAGGTGGGCAGGGAGCTGCAGACATAGGGACACCAGGTGGCCCGTGAGCAAGATTTAGAGAATCAGGGGACTGCTTTGGTCTTGGCAGATCTCTTGGCCAGTCCACACGGCGTCCTCAAAATAATTCTCTTAATTGTGTGGAAAATTGATGCTACTTTCAAACATTTTAAACTGTATCTATAAATATAACATATTCTTAGACACTTCTAATGTCTGATTTAAAAATTAAATTTTTTTCTGAGGACTTAATTCTTATGAATAAATCAAAACAATAAATATAGTGAATCTTCAGTTCTCCTCAAGGGTTCAATATGGCTTATTAGAATTCAATTTACTATCCCTAGTCTTAATCAATTACTCAATTCAGTGTTTCAACCTAAGTCACAAGGCTGATCTGTTTTCTTAATTAACCACATTCCTTTAAATATTAAAAGTTCATAAAATTCCAAAGATAAAGTCCTTAATGCAAAATATTGGTTCTTTTTAATATTCTTTTAAACATTTCTCTACTTAGTTCTAAATTTTTCCAAGGATGAAAGATGATTAGCTACTAAGGAAACTATTGTCTCACCCCACACAACTATTTTAGGTTATGCTTCTATGTTATTTTGGGGATTGCCTTCTCAACCTTCTGGAGATTGCATTATAAGCAAAGTGTTTAGCTGAGGTGCTGACTGGATTCTTCATGGTGACCCCTGTGGCACTCACTGAACCGTATTATAGTTGCCATGGTGATGATTCCATAACTCAAAGGAGAGGGCCTGGAACCCTTGACTCTAGATCTAAGTTTTATAGATATAATCCCTCGCCCAAATCACTTGACTGAATGTCACATTATCATGCTCTTAAAATGTAAATGTATTTCCATCCTAACATCACTCTGGACTCAATAAAATATTGTATTCTGTGATAGTTTATATGGGACCACACATATTTTTCAGATATTAAAAGGTATCTAAGTAAAACTTTTTATTGCCATAAAATAGTTGCACATATTTTTGCAGTACATGTGATATTGTGATGCCTGCACACAGTGTGTAGTGATCAAAGCAGGGTAACTGAAATTTCTAACACCTCAAACATTTATCTTTTCTTTGTATTGTGAACATTACAATTCTTCACTTCTACCTCTAATTAAATTTTTGATATATCTCATGGCTTTGTCTGATAACTCAGTCACAAATTCTAAGGTTATTCAATTCATGTAAGCCATTTGATGGAAGTTAAAAAAAAAAAAAGAATATTCAATCCCTTATGGGCAATGAGGGCTTGAGCTTTGAACCAGCGAGCAGTCCTGGTTAGGAGGCGGGAGGCCCACCGCCTGGGCTTGGAGTCTTGGCTCTCTCACTTATTCTTACTCTTAACCTTATGCTACAGAAACTCTCACAGCTGTGTGCGTGTGCACGTGTGTGTTATTAAATACTTCAAATGCTTCTATGCCTCTTCCTGGCCTCAGTTAAAGCTGAACAGATAGACAGTTTTAAGTATCAACTTGGCTAGTCTATACAGTACCTGGTTATTTAACCAAACACCGCTCTAGGTGCTGCTGTGAAGGTCCTGCAGTTAGATTATCCTTGATAATCTTGGTGGGCCTCAACCAACCAGCTGAAAGGCTTTCACTGAGGTTTCCCAGAAGTTCTGTCTCAAGGCCACAACATCAGCTCCTGCTCACTTCCCAGCCTTCTGGCCTGCCCTGTAGAAGTCACACTTGCCAGCCCCACGCTCTCGTGAGCCAGTTCCTTGAACCCTGAATAATATGCGATGACTTCCCCTCCCTTCCTCCCTTCTTCTCTCCTTCCTACTTTCCCTCTTCTCTCCCTCCCTCCCTTCCTTCCTTCCTTTCTTCCTTTCTTTCCTTTCCTTCCTTCTTTTCTTCTTTCTTCCCCCCAAACCCAAAAGAGCAAACTTCATGATTATCCTTTCTGGGAACACTAGTAGTTACTACACACAGTATTAGCACTGAAAATCAGTATCATATCAATTGGTAGTTGAATTATCCTTCAGAGAGGAAGATTAGTATCTTATTTTCTATTTAGTGAAATGAGTAACTAGAAGAGAATTACTCTTCTTTGCTACAATGTATAACAGAAGTGTTTACTGGGCGTCTGCAGTGCAAATTCTGATGTCAGCAAATACATACATTAAGAAACTGGTTTGTTAAGCACAGACCACACATGGCTTCCTTTGTTTCTTTGCAAGGACGTGGAAGGAGACCTAAAATTTCATCTAAGTGTTGCTAATGGTTTCATAGTGTTTTGGTGTCGTCCCCACGGATCACAGAAAGGCATCGTGGGCTCTGTAGACTACAGGCTGCACTGGGACTGACGGCAGCCAGGCTGCTGCTTTTGAGCTCGCCTTCCACGTTCCCCTGGGTCCTGCAGAAGACAGGAAGGAGCCAAGGCTCATGTTCTTGGTTCCTCTGTAATTCTCCATACTCTGCAGTTCTTGGAGACATGCACTGGCTGGTGTTAGGATGGCTTTGAGAAACTCTTCACTGTCTAAGAAATCCTTTCCAATGCCTTCATTAACAGGCAGGACTAGTAGCAGGTCATTTGTGGCCTTGAGTTCACTGTCCAGAGTTCTAAGCTTGGTCTATGTTTTTTATATGCTCCCTAACTGAACAATAATGGTAGCTGCAGAAGTTTCCTAACTGGATTTTTGATCTTAGTAGCTGAAGTATGCCTAGGTTTATTTTAGCGGAATTTTGCAGCAGCATTGCAATTATACTGAAGTTTGCGATGTGTAGGTCAGAAAGCACCAAAACCAGCATGCAAAATCCAAAGCCAACAGTGCAGCTATTGAAACCCTATTAGCTCAATGACTTTCTGGAGGCCGCTTGCACTTCACTTGGATTTCTGAGTGGCTTTCTCCAGTCCACAACTTCATTTAGGTCCCTGCTTAAATGTCATCTCTCTAGTGAGACCATCTAGCCTGTCTAAAATAACATCATGCTTCCCCTTCCTCAAGTGCCTCAATTTCTCTGTATTTTCTTCCCCAGCTATATTTCTCTTCATAACTCTCATTCCTAGAGACATTATATTATATGCAGATTTGTTGTTTTCTGTCTCTGTCATTAGAACATAGACTTCTTGAGACCACAGGCTTAGTTAGTTCGGTTTAATCTGACGTGCTGTGTTCTAAGCACCTAGCACAGTGCCCAGGCTGTAGTAGACACGCAATAAGTATTTGCTGCATGAACGACTTTCTGTTTACATCAGCCCACTAAATGCTACCTAGTGAGTAGAAAGATTTCAAATGAAAACATCCTAATCATTCATTTTTTATAGAGGTCCATCAAGTGTAGGCACTGTTCTAGTTGAGTAAGTCACACCCAGTCTCTGGTCTCATGGAAGTTATAGAAATGTTAGGTGAACAGAAATAAATAAATATACATATAATTTAACTCATATCAACATATTACAGAGAAATAAACATTGATAAATTTTCTAGCTTGCCATGTACGCTTATAGTTTCTTCTTCTTTCTTTCTTTTTTTTTTTTTTTTTCTGAGACAGAGTCTTGCTCTGTCACCAAGGGGAGAGGGCGGTGGCGTCATCATAGCTCACTGCAACTTCAACTTCCTTGGCTCAAGTGATCCTCCTGCCTCAGCCTCTTGAGTAGCTGGGACTATAGGCTAGTGCCACGATGCCTGGAGAATTTTTTCTGTTTTTGGTAGAGATGGGGTCTTGCTCCTGTTCAGGCTGGTCTTGAACTCCTGACCTCATGCAATCCTCCCACCTCGGTCTCCCGGAGTGCTAGGATTACAGGCGTGAGCCACACTGCACATGGCCAGTTTCTTCCATTTTAAAATTCATATTTTTAAAAAATGTTTTTCTAAGGAAAATGTTGGCCTCTAGGGGAAGCAAAAAGCTTCTCCATTCTCTCATGTCACCAGCTTGCACGCTGCCCAAGAATAAATAGGATCAAGGATAAGACATTACACTGCCCTAAAAGATAGGCTGCTTTTGGGGGCTGAGAACTCTGACCTGGGCCTGCTATCTTTGAGCAAAGACTGAAAGGGTCCAGGGAACATGCACACAGCCCCTTCCTCTTCCTTTTCCACCCAGGTGGCCAGCGAGCTCAGGGGCTTCCTCAGGAGAAGAGCGGTCCCATTGCTCAGAAAATCTTTTCTCCCAGGCAAACCTTGAAGTATTGTGGGGGCTGCAGGAGACCTGGAGTGGCATTTAGACATAAAAGCCAGACCCTTGTCCCCTCAGAGCCTTTGCCTCCCCTATGGCCCTACAGGAGGGCTGTGCTCCATGGGCTGGGCATGGAAGGGCGGTGAGAAAGCCAGGCCCAACAGTCCAACATGGTCACTTAGCAAATACCCACTGGGGTCTTCGCTATGCAAGGCTGCCTTTCAGATCTCGGCCCGCTTGGTTCTCAGGATTTCGGGAGTTCTCCACTCAGTCCACCAGGTTTACTAGGGTTCTCCCATGGGGCTCTGCAATAAAGCCAGAGCTGATGATAAAGCACTCCATTATTTTTCTTCACAGGTGTCTCCATTACGTACTTTGCAGGGAAGAGGGGCAGCTGGGCCAAAGCAAGAACCAACTATTCCAGACTCCTCTACCTACACAATAAATATATTGACACAAACTCCAAAGGCATCCCCACTGAATATAGAACTCTAATAATTACTACCAAAAATGTCAAAGGAATCAACAGATAGTAATTTAATAGAAACCATCTCTTTTAATTGCCTTATAATGACCCAACTGTATTCTTAAAGGGTACATGGATGTCATTCAAATAATTCAAAATTCATGTTTGTATTTACATATAGTGCCTAGAAGAGTGCTAAGACAAGATTGCTGAATGTATGGATAGACAGGCGGATGTATGGATGAATTAATGAGTGCTCTGTGATGTGAGGGCTGAAGATGTCACAGAAAATTCCTAAAAGGGCAGACAGCAAAATCAGGGAACATGGAAATCTACTATTAGGTACAAATTGTCTCTAGAGGAGAGATTGGTTCTGAAAATAGAGAGGTTAGAAATCACCCACTTTGTGTGTGTGATAAGAAGGCCAACACTTGTAGACAACCACAGACAAAAGTTTACAAAAAATGTGCTCTTCTGTTGTTCTTCCTTTGTAGCTATTCATATTTGGAGAGAGGGTACTAATAATCAAAAGACCTGGAAAAATTGTCATTTGGTATTGCAAGGGCTGTGGGCTATTGCGTGACACAAGCTGAGCTAGCAGATTGAACATGATCACCTTCTGAATGACTTTGGCAGCTCAAAACTCTGGAGAGAGAAATGGAATCCCACTGTCGGTTACAGGAACACTTAGAAGAAGAAAAGGAGAAACACAGCTTTTTGTACATTCAGATTCCCATTGCTAGAAAAAAAAACCGGTGTCCCCATTTAAGAAAGGGTTTGGGTTTGACAGAACATAAATAAATCTCAGAGCAGCTGCTTATCCATCTAAAGGTCTGGTGTCTCCTCTGCCACTTAGGGAGTTTAGAAACGCGTTGCCATTCTTTAATCACGATCATTATTGGAGAATATGATTGAAATTTTAATTATTAAGTAGAAGGCATTGTAAAGCACTTTCATCCGGTGTCTGGGGTGCTTGGTGGGATCGGTCATTGGCGCAGCTGATGTGAACCTGGAAGCCGCTGCCACAGCGCTCGGCCCGCCGCGGTGCAGCCAGCGGTCCGTCTGCCTCCTACGGCTGAGAATGTCTGCACGCTGTTTGCTGCAGAGCCAGTGTTTGGACCAAATGCTCAGTAATGTGAAAACATCAATTACTTCCTTCCTATATTTAAATGAAGTATGATTACCCTTGATTTAATAGCAAAGGAGCATTTCCAAGGCACAAAAATATTTCAACCATTAAGCACAAAGGTTACGCTTAAAATGTATGTTTGTTTTCTTCCTCTTCTACAGTGCAGTGGGCACTAAATTTATTAGCTTTGCGCTCACTGTGACAGTATCTCCGCGTCTGCTAAATTCTGTACCGTCTGTCGTGCATTAGGCTGTGGGTAGGCAAGCTTGTCGAAGGAGAAATACTCGCTTTGCAGGAAATTTCTAAATTTTTAGGAAAGTGAGGAGCATGTGGCCACCATGACTTACTAGTGCCTTGGTCTAAACCTTATCATCACCAGAAGCCATTTCAGTGGGGTTTTTTTTTTCTTTTTAAGATAAATATCATTATTTGGATAGTGTCAAGTCCCTTCATCTTATCTGGAGGGAGGACAGGAATGAAAACCATGACAACATCAGGAGGGATTTAAGGCAACGCTGAGCTTCCTAGAGCTGCCAGCACCTCCTGCTCAGACAGGGTCTCCTGCCACAGGGCCCTGGCAGTGGCCTGGTGGCCAAGGCTACTTTCAGATGTGACATGCCTGCTCCAGCCCTTGGGGACCACTGTATTTCAGATATGATTTGTACCCAGGTTAATCACACTGGAAACCTGATCACACTCGACAGTAGGTGTGTTTGTGGAATGCTCTTCCTGCCACTCTGCAACCTACAGGAAACGCTGTATTCTCTCTTAATAATGAGAACATTCTCAGAAGTGTACTTGAGGGGACTATTCCAGAATATGGTGTAAATCAAGCGATCTACTTGGTTCTAGTTTTCTTTTGAGAAAGTTCAAGCTGTGCACTTGCAGCATGAATCAGGGATATGTTTAAGAATGGAGTCAACATTTCTCAGTAGTGGAGTTCAGGGATGCAGTGGGGAGGAGGATGGTTCCTGAATCCCTGGATCTGTTCACAGAAAGCCTGGAACTTCCATCCTGCAGGGCACCAGGGCCTTCCTCATGCCCCGGCTTCTTAGAGATGCACCCCCGCTGTCTGCCCTGCAACTCCCTCACAAGAAAGATTTTTTCCTGATTTTCTCTCCTCTACTTAGAGGTTTCCCCTACATGTAGATTTCTTCAGGGTACTTTTTCTTCAGGGTTCAGATGTCTAGTTTTATCTTTGTCTCCTTCATAATTCAAAGGCTTTCAATGACTTGCCCCCTAATGGGAGATTTCAGGCCCAGAAATGGGTCAGCAGACACTATTATATTAAAATAGGTTTCCTGGTGCCACTTACATTATTCTATTTAGATAGAACAATGCTTGTTGGCTTTTTGTGCAGGATGTATTTATTCACCATATAATATATCCCTCTTTCCTTCAATTCAACCACCAATCCACTCGATCATTCAATTTTTATTGTGTATCCATAGGATATAGCCAGGCATGATGTAGGAATAGTAGAAACAAATATGAATAGTAACTGATCTTACCCTCAAGAAATTCAGATTTGTAGATAATAAAACCAAAGTTTATCATTCAACTGTGACCTGTGCTGTTTTATAATGTTACAGTGGTTGCAATGAAAGAATTATCCACCTGGGGTGAGGAGGGGTTGGTGGGCCACTGCATGGTTACAGAGGAGAGTGCCTTTGACTGAGAGCTTAAAGAGTGGACTAGACATTGTGTGGGAATAACAGGTAGAGGAGGCACAATACTCCCTCTGGCTGGTCTCAGGCCCAAAGAGACATTTAGATTCTTTTTTTTTTTGAAACAGAGTCTCACTGTGTTGCCGGGGCTAGAGTGCCGTGGCGTCAGCCTAGCTCATAGCAGCTGAAAACTCCTGGGCTCAAGCAATCCTTCTGCCTCAGCCTCCTGAGTAACTGGGACTATAGGCATGCGCCACCATGCCCAGCTAGTTTTTTTCCATATATTTTAGTTGTACAGCTAATTTCTTTCTATTTTTAGCAGAGACAGGGTCTCGCTCTTGCTCAGGCTGGTCTCGAACTCCTGAGCTCAAATGATTCTCCCGCCTCAGCCTCCCAGAGTGCTAGGATTGTAGGCGTGAGCCACCGTGCCCGGCCATACATTTTAGGCTATAATAGGCCACACTTGGCAATGCAGTTACTTAGAAGGACACAGGACAGGAAACATAGCATAGCAGCAGGGAGGGTCAGAGAACATTTCTTTGAACTCCCGTGGCCACTCAGGTTTGGTGAACGAGGTCACGCTGGTGAGGGAGGGAGCCATGCTGGGGTAGAAACCCTGGGTCCCAGATTGCAGGTAGAAGTTCCGTGGGCACACACACCTTCAAGCTATGGAAGGCATAACTTCCACCTCCACTTTTCCCTCCTCTAGGGAAGACCACAGCCATGGCTCTCCCCTCGGGTATTTATAGTTCATTCACAGCCCTACCTGTCAATATTCAGAATATCAACCAGGATGCATTCTTATCGTAAATAATTACTGCCTATTAACTCAACAAACATTCCGCCTGCATCAGGTTTGCAGGAAATAGAACTGAGGGTCACGTTTGTCTTCACAGAAGAAGACTATTGCTAACAGTGGCTCAGAGGAAGGAGCAGTATGTGCAGAGGTCTGGAAGTCTGAAAAGACCACAGTGAGTTCCGAACCAGAAATGATGCAATGTGAGTTAAGTACCAGGTGTTGCTGGAGATGAGAGGGATGGTGGAACAAGAGGAGAGGTGGAAAATGAGGCCAGAGGGGTAAAGAGTCCAGAAAACAAACTAGATTATATTCATATTATGGAGCTGACATTTATTTATTTATTTATAATTCAAAATATTAAGGGGTACAAATGTTTTTGTTACATGGATACCTTTTATAATGCTTAAGTCCAGAGCTGAGATATTTTAGCCATTAGGGACCAACTGCATGGGGTGTGCCATGAGCATGTTTGCATAACACTGGTGTTAAGGAGAGATTCCCAGGGGAATGCATGAAGGCAGCAGGAGAGGAGGCTGTTACAGCAGTTGAGGCGAAGGATACGGGACCCTGACTTAGAAGGAGAGAGGAGGGTGGATGTAAGAATCCTTTACCTGTTGGAATCAGTCAGTGACTGGCCAGCCATGGGGGGGTCAGTGTCTGGAGTGTGTCCATGGGTGGCCACGGGTGCCCCTCACTGCCAAGATGCCAAGATAGAGGTCAGAGCAGACAGGGCAGGTTTGCATGTGGGTGACAGAAGAGATGGACCAATGAGTTCAAATCTTGACATCCTGCGTTTGAAGTGATTATGAAAATTTCCAGCGGAGACATCCAGTAGGCCATGTGAAGTATGATCCCAAGAGAGTGGTGTAGCTAGAGAGACAGGCTTGGGTCCATCAACCATAGAACTGCAGAACTGCAGAAATGAACGAGATGGCCTGAAGGAGGACTGTGAGGAGACTGAAGGACCAAGGACAGTCCCCTTGAAAATACTGGCAGTTAAAGGGTAGGCAGAAGATGAGCTTGTGATGTACACTGCAAAGTATGGGGCTGGAAAGGCGGATGGGAAGGACGTCCAAGAAGAAAGCAGAGGTGGGAGCAGTCAACAGAACCAAATGTGGTCGGCGGCAATGGGCGAGGCACTCACCACGGTAGGGACCCATGATTTGTGTGATTTGTGTGATATATGTGATTTGTTTCATCCTTTGCATCTTTGCATGATATTAGCATTTATAGACTGTCTCCCAGTATGATCAAAGTCTAGTCCATCTAGAGAAATCAGACTGAAAGCGGGCCTGAAATCATGTATTTAAAACTTTATCTAGACAACATCCTTTTAATCCTAATCACAATGTCTAGAGAAGACCTGAATTTCTAGCTGTCTCTGTTTTATAAGCTGGCATTTTTCTGTCAAAATACCACAGGGGAAGTTATTTTAGGATCTTATTTGGTATTCAGTTAATATTGTAGCAATGCTCTTCCATTACCTAGAAGCTAATGACTATCTAAATTAGTTATATGGCCCAAAGCAAAGATGAGGTGGTTAGTATGTTTGACCAGTCATTAAAGTGTGTCTTTCTGGAAAAATATTCTCTCCGGTGAAATGACCCCATGATGTTCCATCAGCAGTATAGGTAGCCCTTATTAAAAGGTCTACCGTGACTGTCTCCCTAGGGTAATCATATAAAAAAGTATCAAAATTTAATATGCCATTAACAGAGGTTGACTTGATGAAAAATACGCTGAATTAGTTGAGAATTACTGCTGAAACATTTTGCAGATGGAAAATATTACTCTGATTCTTTAGAGAATGGTACTAATAAAAAATGCATAGAATATGTTTTGCATCCCAAAGGTGGCATACTTTAGGTAATCAATGATTTTAGTTCAAAACTGGCTTGATAGCTTTTGTACAGAAAGACCATGCCCCAAGGCCAATAATATTTTCTATTTCTTCAGGATTTTTTTGCTCAGTTTGTTTGTTGGGCAGAGTACTTATTATAAATAAGGCACCATACTGGGCTATGGGGGCTACAAAGATGGCGGCAGTCCTGTGTAAAGTAGATGACAATATTCTATGATAGAAATACCGGCAAAGGCAGAGGATAAATAGTTATGTAAATACTATAGGGAGAAAAAACTACCTAATAAGAATTACTGGTAACTGAACACTAAAGCGTTCTAAGGTCAGTGTGAGCACATCCAGCTGGAACACTCGGTGAGATATTATTGGAGAGGGTGGCATGGTGGCCCGCAGAGCTCCTGAGGCATCGAGCTTCACTACAGCTCCTGGAAGGTGACTGCCAGCTCAGTGCCACCTTCAGCCGATGCGTTGCCTAACCCCTCCTCCCCTTCTTACTAAGGATGCCAAAATTTTCCCAGCTTTCAGAACTGCTATTGCTTGCTTTACCTGGCTTACTCTTCTAATCTGCTGTAGAATCATATTTTCTAGATGTCTCATCATTATTCACTCTACGTTTCCTTCTGAGTCCCAGAAGATATCAAAAGTCCTAAATTGAACATTTGATCCTGCCTTTCCTTGATCCTGGACAGGACATGTTTGGGACCTGGCAGCACTTTCTAAGGGCACCAGATACCAAAGGTGGAGGGATCTTTGTTTGGATCAACCCATATTATACCTACTAGATGCTTTCTTTGACCATTTTGATGTCCAGATACGAAATATTTAATTTCTTGGTCCCTACAGACTGAAACTTTATAGTTAGAGGCCAAATATTTGATTCAGCATGCATCAGAAATTCAATGTAATATAAGCCTGAAAGACTTTGCTGAAACTCAGCCCCAGCTAAAGCAACATCAGAACCTCATACATAAAAACACAGATCCAGTGTCTTATGTGGCCACCTTAGAGGGATAATCCTAACCTAGTGATCACTTTCGCCAATATTTCCATCTAAATTTTGGAAGCACCCAAATCCAAGTCCTGTAACTATCCACAATATTATAGCATTCAGTCACATTTAAGATGCTGCATTCCATGGAGCCAGGAAGGTGAAAGTCAATAAATAGAGACCTTTTAGGGTACACTATTGAGCCAGGAATTGGATTGGGAAAACTGATGGTGTAGGCCAATTCCAATGGAAGCCCCATTTCATTCTTGGAATCCTTGAATCTCAAGAGATTTTTTTAAAAATAAAACTTCATTGATGTATAATTTACATAAAATTTTAACTGTAGACTTTGATGAGTTTTTACAAGTGTATACACCAATATAAGCATCACTAGAATGAGGATATACTCTATAACATTTCCATCACCCAAAAAAGGTTTCTCATGCCGTTTTGCAAATCAACACCACTCTGTGCCCAACCCAGCCTAAGGAAATCACTGAACTGCTTTCTGTAACTATAGATCTGCCTTACCTATTGTGAAATTTTAAATCACACTGGATGCATTCTTTTGTGTCTGCCTTCTTTTTCTTAGTATAAAATTTTTAAAATTCATTATTGTTATATGAATCAGTAGTTCATTTTAAATCATTGATTAATAATCTATTATTTGAATATACTACAATTTGTTTATCAATTCACCTCTTGATGAACATTTGAATTCTTTTTTTTTTTTTTGAGACAGAGTGTCACTTTGTTGCCCTGGCTAGAGTGAGTGCCGTGGCGTCAGCCTAGCTCACAGCAACCTCAAACTCCTGGGCTTAAGCGATCCTACTGCCTCAGCCTCCCGAGTAGCTGGGACTACAGGCATGCGCCACCGTGCCCGGCTAATTTTTTCTATATATATTTTAGTTGGCCAGCTAATTTGTTTCTATTTTTAGTAGAGACGGGGTCTCACTCTTGCTCAGGCTGGTCTTGAACTCCTGACCTCAAGCGATCCGCCCGCCTCGGCCTCCCAGAGTGCTAGGATTACAGGCGTGAGCCACAACGCCCGGCCCATTTGAATTCTTTATAGCATGGGGCTATTATGAACAAAGGTGCTATGAACAGTCCAGTACAGGTCTTTGTGTGGACAACGTTCCTGTACAAGTCTTTGTGTGGATGATATTCCTGTCTAAGCTCCTCTTGGTAAATATTAAAACAGTAAATATTCAAAAGAGGACATGCTGAGCTTCCTGGCAAGTGAGTATTTACCTATATGATAAACTGCCAAGTTGTTCCAAAGTGGTTGTCATTTTACATTCCCATCAGTAATGGATGAGAGCTCCAGTTGCTCCACAACCTCATCAACATTTGATACTGTCAGTGTCAGTGTTTTTAATTTTAGCCACTTCAGTGAGTGTATATGTGGTATATCGTTGTGGTTTTAATTTTTGTTTCCTTGATAGTTACTGATGTTGAGCATCTTTTCATGTGCTTTGTTTGTGCATCTATTTTTTCCCGATTTTCATTAATAAAATGTCAGATAAAACTGTCAGGCGACATATACAAGTTCCTCCCCTTTGGCTTTCTTACGTATCATCTGCTAGCTTCACTTGCTACCCTTTGCTTAACTAGTTTGACCCACAAAATATCACTGCAGAGGCTTAAGTTCTTCAAGGAGGTGACGACTGCTTCTGCAGAGCTCAGGACCTTGCTGTCAACAAAAACTGTGTGCTGCGGGCCTTGCCGGTTAAGCTGTAGAGGTAACACATTGTGATCTCTTAGAAATCCCTTCAAATCACTGATGCTAGCACCTTGGAGTGTGTAAAAAGTGCAGCAACAGAGCCAGCAGTTGAGGAGGTCAGTCCTCCTCCCCATCACGAAGACTGGCTTGAATGGCAACTGCCTCAGGCTGTGGCGCCTCAGGCTCTGCCTACGCTTGTGGGAGTGTGTGCTTGTTGTGGCAGCTCACCTTGGAGGGTGACAAGTTTGCTGGCTTGCTTTGCTTGGTAATGATGGCTTTTTAACACTGGGCTTTTTTTTAATCATCTTGCAACTGATCTACATTTTTATACAATCTGATGCTCCTCCTTCCTGCCTCCAGATATGGGCTTCACTTGGTAGCCTTTCGACCTGAAGAACTTACTTCAGTATTTCTTGCAGTGCAAGTCTGCCAGAGATGGACTCTCTCAGCTTTTGTCTGTCTGACAATGTTACTGTTTTTGGCTTTTATTTTGAGGAATTTTATTATATAATTTTTTCTTTCAGTACTTTAAAGCTATCAATCCATTGTTTTCTGGCATCTATTATTTTTGGTAGGGAAGTCAGCCGTCATCCTTATCATTGCTCACTCTACGTTTTCCTCTGGCAGCTTTTATCTCCTTATCTTTGGTTTTCAGCATTTTGACTACAACTTATCTTGTATAGTCTTCTTTGTATCATTCCTGCTGAAGATTCACTGTGCTTTGTGGGTTTTTGGTTTGATGTCTTTCATAGATTTTGGAAAAATTTCCACTATTATCTTTTCAAATATTTCTTCTGGCTCATTCTTTCTTTCTTTTCCTTCTTGGATTCCAATTACACATATGTTGAAGTGTTTGATGTTTTTCCACAAGCTTGAATACTCTATTCTAGGTTTATTACTTTTTTTTTACTTTTTGTTTCCCTTTTTCCAGCTTTATAGAGGTATAATTGACAAATAACAATCTTATATATTCAAGGCACACGGCATGCAGATTTGGTATCTGTATACACTGTGTAATGATTGCCACAATCAAAATAACCAACATATCATCACACACATAGTTGCTGGGGTGTGCAGTGTGTGTGTGTGGGGGGGTGAGGACACTCACAATCTACTCTCAGCAAATTCCAAGTGAACAATATAACGCTATTAACTATAGGCACCATGCTGTGCATTAGGTCTCCATGTGTTCGTGTTTGAGTAGTCGCTACTGACCTCTCTGCGAGATCACTGATAGTTCCCTCTGCTGTTCAGTCTTCTGTCGACCCATTGAATGATTTAGTCAATTCTGATAACATATTCTATTCTAGGAAAGTCTTGTTACTTTTAGTAATTTTGCTCATTTTGGTTTCTTTTTGCTCTCAGCTCTTTGATGGGTTAAAAAATGCCTGAAAATATGTAGACTGTTTGGCTTATGATTTTTGTTATGGTAGGAATCTAAAAAAATACTTCTATGTTTCCTTCTTCAGTTTACTAGCTCCTATGTTTGCACTCATCCACTCTGATCTGTTTAGGCAGAAGCTTTAAAAATTCTGCTTACTCAACTCACTCAGACACTACAGACAGTAGGATTTGAGGTTTGCATATTAAAATATAAGCAGTGCTTCTCTGAGATTCGCCATCCTTTCTGGTGAGGACAGCTCTCAAAGCAAGATGAGGGCATAACCTTAAGGAAATATACAGCCACGTTGCCAGAGCAAACACACAGACACACAAACACACCCACGGACAGGCTTTCTGACAAGTGACTGATTTATTCTAATACTGTCAGACACAGCACAAAAAGTCAGAGGAATCTCAGGGTCCTCCCAGCAAGGCTGTGGTTCTCAGTCTTGGTAGAGCTTTTTTCTCTCTATGACGCTCAAGCAAAGTTACTCAATGCTGGATTTTTATTATTGTGTTTCTGGTGGCAGAAATAAACCTTTATTTTTAGACTAAAGGGATGAAATCTGGTCAAGAGACATAGATCTGAAGTTCCCGTCTAGATTAGAGTCCTCATATACGAGCCGACCTTCTCTCTGCGAAATGCTCTCCATCCCAGTGTGTGTTTGTCACTGATTTCATTTTTCTTCTCATTGGTGCCTCTGGATGAAGAAGCCTCTCTCATTACTGCTCATCAGTGTCCTGCTGATGAGGGAACCGTGTGTGCTGATGAATAGTCGTCTTTTGCAACATACTGGGAAGGTGGCGTTTTGAGACAGACTTCCTCCATCTATGCCCTCCTGTCTTAACCATAATTCATTTATTCACTCCTCAATATATATATTATTGAGGATGCACTAAGTGCCTGGCACTGTGCTGGGAATTTGATGCAGACACATAATATGGACACAGTTCCAGACACATGGGGCAAATAAATTAACTTTTGATAGGTTCAGTTCAACATACATCTACCAAGTTCTCCTATGTCCTGGGCATATAATAGTATAGCAATTAGACAGGCATCTCTCCTTAATCCTTAACCTTACAGTCCAATGGGCATGACCCAAACATAATTGCAGTGCATGCTTTAATGTTCTACAGTAGAGAAACATGCAGATTGCTACGGGAGTGCCGGTCTAGAAGTGCTCAACCTAAAGTGGGGACATGGGGAAGGCTGTCTAGAGACACTGAGTTTTGAAGGATGTGTAGAAGCCAGCCGGTGGTGACAGAGACTGCGGTGCCCACCCAATATCGTGCTCCTCTTCTTCCTCATTATCAGAACACCAACTCTGTCCCCAGCAAAGACGACTTTTCCCAGCCTTACCTGCATTAGGACTTGCCAATGAGCTCTGAGAAAAGGGTTTTTCTGGGGATTCCAGGAAGCTCAGAAAGAAGGGTCATGGGTCCACGGTAACCATGGAGGCCCCATACTGGTCCTCAGCATCATACTTCCAGCCTTCTTTCATGTGACGAGGGGTACACTTCTATTCCTCCTTACTCCCTGCCCTCCACTTTTTTTTTTAACAGCCAAACTTAATCATAAACCTAAAACTAAAGTACTAGGTGAGGTGTATATGGGAGGAAGCAGAGGGTGGCAGGTCTGGTGAGGCAGTCCCTGAGGAGATTTCTGGAGGCAAGGCACAGAGCCATGACAAGAGTGGTGGGCACACAGCGCTTTGGTGTCCTTGCGTGTAGCAGGGAACCGCAGCATGCTGGGAGCAGGGCTGGAGTGGTGGGCAGCAGGGCCCCCTGCACGCCACCCTAAGGAACCTCAGGGCTTTATTCTGCAAGTGGTGGAGGTGATGTCAAGATCACATTTTTCATCACAGAAAATCAATCTGGGAGCAGTAGACAGAAAGGAATTAGGAGAGGCTTGGTGTTCATACAGTAGACCGCCACACACGATAGAAAGTGCAAACTTATTCAAATACATGCAACAAAGTGGTTGAATATCTCAGGTGTTATGGTGAGTGAAAGAAGCCAGACAAAAAATAATATTTACTACAAGATACTATTTAGAAGTTCAAAACCAGACAAAACTAAATGCTGGTGATAGAAGTCAAAACAGTGGTTACTTCTGACTGGGAAGGCACATGAAGGAGCCTTCTGGGATACTGTCAATGCTTACTTATTATCTATAATAAGCTTCAGTTATAGCTATGCTCTTGTGAGAGGGGGTGGGTAGAAGAGAAGGACATTATCAGTCAACAAGCATCTTAGTTTAACTCTCCCATTCTGCACACTTGAAAGCATTCTATTAGTATGTCAGTGTGCCTGTGCCCCACCAGTAACACCTGCAGGAAGTCATGGGACGACGACTACTCAAATGAGCACAAGACCTGCAGAGGAAACATCTTTAATCTATCCTCCCCCACAAAAAAGAGGGGTGGGGGATTAGATTTTCAGGCTGGAAAGTTAAAAAAAAAATTTCTTGCTATACTTTGGTCAACAAAGGGCAACTGAGATAGAGTACATTCTGAATGAGAACCCGGGGACATAGAGTGAGTCTCAGGGGGTTGGACAAAATGACACTAAATGGTCTCCATGGGGTAGAGGCTGACGTTTACAGAAACCAGCAAGAATTGGCTCCAAAGTTGGAGTCCAGATGTGCTTATTTAAGTAGCTCAGTCATAGCGTCATGTGCTCCATGTTGTCCTTGTTGGCTATGATTACCTGTGGCTACCACCAGAGAAGTCTAGACCAGAACAAAAAGACTGAGTGCTTATACAGCCTTGAACTGTCAACCATAATAAACATAATCAGAATGTTTTTTAAATAGCAAGGGGGTAACTCAGCCTGACTATATTATGTTTGTATTTGTTGTAGCCAGACTGGAGTCCTTTGTCTTTTTTTTTGTTGCGTAAATAATGATATTGTATTAAAAATATCTGAACAATAAAAATATACAACTACTAAACAGCACATGGCAAACTGGTGTAAGTATCTAGAATATTTCATGGAAGACAGAGTTTAAAATCCTTAATACAAAAAGAGTGCTAGCAATCAATACATAATATACAAATACCCCAATAGAGAAATAGGTTAAGAACATGAGCAGATAATTCACAAGAAGGAAACCAGCCAATAAAATATGGAAAAGCATGCTCAACCCCAGTAGTAATCAAAGTATAATAAATAGAAACATGTTACCAGTTTTAAATTTTCAAATTTGCATGCTTTCAAAAATGGTAACACCCAGTTTTGGGTGGGGTGTAATTAAGACTCTTCTGGAGGGAAATTTTACAGTATGTCATAGGAGCCTTAAAATCCTTGTGCTTTTTGACTGGATAGTTTTTCCTCTAGGAATATATTCTTAGAACATCTGAAAAGATCCACTGAAGGATTAATATACAAGAATATTCATTGAGGCCTTATTTATAATATTGAAATATTCAAAACAAACTAAATGTCTGACACAAGGATTGGATAAAATATTGTACAATGATTAAAACCATGTTTAATAATATTTCATGACCTATTTAAATTATTAAGATATTTATTAAATGGACAATGTAAGTTATATATTTAGAAAATGTATAACTTAGAATATTTAGAAAATGCTCTGTTTTAAATAACAAATATCTACTATTTTTATAGAAAAAAGACTGAAAGATGTTACTAGTGAATATCTTTTTTTTTAATTGATTCTTTAGTTGAGTATTTTGTCTTAGTTTAATTTTTACCTCATTCCCCATTCATTGACATGTTCTTATCAATATGTTTAGGAACTTAAAATTAAAAACACATTTATTCTTAACTGAAATCTGCCCCAATGTCATCTGTGATTTTTAGAATATTCATCTTTAGGGAAGGACCAGATTCAAGGAAGGTGTCACCACAGTCTAAGTTACCATCTGCCTTCCTCCCATGCACGGCCTATCACTGTGCTGTTTGTGACGAATGCAGCCAACAAGAGGGCCCAGCCTCTGAGTACTTAGGTATGTTCCTCTCAAGAACAGGAAACTCATGCCCAGTGTTTATCCATTTGTTTAAGATTGCCCGAGTAGTTAGTTGAAGGCCCTTGCACTTACTGCCAACCTAGACATCAGTCTGGCGTAGCTCTGTCCTTCCCACAAGACATACCAAATACTAACTTTGTAACTGACAGAGCTGACCACAATTAAGGCGGCTTCCTGTGACTTCAAGACCTAGCAGTACACAAATGCAAGCTCCTTATGGGCCAAGTAAAATTTCTTGATATATTTCATTAATGACTTTCCACCAAAATGCTGCCAAATAGTCAAATTTGGCATATTGTGGTACACAGTATAATGCCACCCCCTCATGTCTGTGCCCTATAACCTGGAATCTATGAATGTGGTACCTTATACGGCAAAAAGGTCCTTGTAGAAGCAAGTTAAGGATCTTGAGATTGGAAGACTACCCTGGATCACCCAGGCGAGCCCAATGAGAGAGGGAGAGAGAGAGAGGGAGGGAGAGAGAGAGGAAGGTTGAGAGGAAGACAGGTTGAGATTTGAACATTACAGTGTTGATTTTGAAGATGGAGGAAGGGACTCAAAGCTGAGTAATCCAGGCAGCCTCTAGAAGCCAGAGAAGTGAGAAAAGTGGATTCTCCCCTAGAGCCCCCAGAAGAAAATGCAGCCCTGTGACACCTTGATTAACTGTAAGATAATAGATCTGTGCTGTTTTCAACCACTAGATTTATGACAATTTGTTATAGCAGCTACAGGAAACGAATACACATACTATCAAACTATGAGAGGTAGAGAAAGACAACCTGCCTTTTCTCATAGATGTTATAGTATAGCATTGACATGACTGGTAATAATAATAACGATGATTATTGTTCTATTTGAGAATTAGCTTACTGTGTACTGGGCATTGCTGTGTTGAGCATCTAACATATGCGATTTCCTTCAGTTCACCAAACAACCCTGTGAAGCAGGTACTGTTTAAAAAATATCCATTTAATAGAAGAGAAAAGTGAGCCACAGAGAGGTTAATCTGCTCAAAATCACATAGGTAGGAAGTAAACTCTGGCTAAGGTCTAAACTCAGGCAGTCTGAAACTCTTAACCCACACTAAAAGAATGGTTTATGGTTTATGGTCTACGCCACCTAATTTTGTGTTTGATATATTTTAGCTCTATCTGTACTTTTAATCTCATAGAATCATTGGGGTATTATTTAATGTGGTCACACCTCTAAATCTTCATTCCCCTCTTCCATAGCTCCATCTGTGACCATCTCTGCTGGAGCTGGGAGTGGTGGGAGGATCACTCTGCCCACTCAGAAAGTCTTCCTCTATGTGAACACTCAAAGGTAATTCTCAGTAGAATGCCCTGAGGCAGGGCCCTCTGGGCTCCCTGAGAATCACTCCCACTCCCAACCTTCCATCCATTCGAGAAGTGCCACAGGTTTTAGAGAGTTCTGCTCTGGCCCTCCTCTGCCTCTTCATGGGGCAAAGAGTTTATGGAACTAAAAAGCTGTGTAGCACACACTCTCCCTCAGATTGTGCTCCAGTTGCCCAGAGCCCCAGAGTTCCTGCCCAGATGGCCCTGGGCCTGATCCAGGCTCTTGAAGACAGTGTCTCCCATCCGTCTTCCTCAGGGTCGACTGCACCAGTTGTGTGCTCACCCCAAGCCTGAGGGCTGGCCAAGGAGCTGCTGTATGTAGGGGATGTGGATGGATCTGGGGTTTGCAGGCTGAATGTCTGCCTATGTATATGCAAGGAACCTTCTAGAACCCTCTAGGCAGGGGAAAGCTAGATGAGAGAAGGTATCTGGGTTAGGGGAGGGGGCAACTCTCCCAGTTCCACTGAGCTCTGGTGAAGAATTCTGAGGGGTTGGAGAATTCTAAATTAGGGTTTGGCCTACCAGGTCCTTACAAAGGTATACTCCTCAAGGTTAGTACACATTTTATCTAACAGTTTGCTAGTGTGCTTTAGAATTTTTAAACTTTGAGATGTGGACCGTGTGAATCTATATTTGTCCTCTTGCCTCAGGTCCTTCAAATGCTAGGACTTGACTTACTTACTCCTCTAATTAGAGGGAGAGACAGAGAAAGGCCAGGTGATAAACAGAGTGAAAGACATAGAAAAATGTCCTTCACAAAAGCCTGGAAAGAAATATAGGCAAACATTAGCAGAGTTTACAATTTCTGAGTTTGGGGGTGATAAGGATTTTGTTTTCTTTTACTCATAGATACAGACATAAGCAGTTTTAAATTCAGAAAATATTTGCTTATGAATTCAAACCTACAAACATTCAGTAAGTGCTTAGCATAATGTCAACATTAGAATAGACATTGTAAGGATGCAAGACCAAACCAAACCAAACTAAAACAACAAATCCTCAATACCTGGGTTATTAACAACTTGAAAATAGATCTTGACAGAATGATGAACTAATTGTTATATGATTTTGAATTGGAAGGAATACTGGAAACAGAATCAGGATTCAAAAACATCCCCCAACAGTCTGAAATCATGGGCAAACCTAACAAGATCATCAGAGCAAACTTTTACAGAACGGTTTAAATCCCAGTACTAGGATACATGTAATAGCTATGTTGGCTGTGGGAACTACTGCTTAACAACAACATTTGTAATAAAGAGAATTAATTGTATAATTAATGTGATTACACATATTAAATTAATCTTAGGTAGCATTAATGGAAAAATAGAGCATAAAATGAAGGAATGGACAGTCTTCTTTTGTTATGTGGTGACAGGACCTCACTTGGATTCTTTTTAATTTTAATATCAACCTTGGGAGACATTAAAAAATACTGAAGCCATAAAGAATTTCCCTCTCATATGAGAACTTTTTGAAAAACCTCATCTAGTATTTTTAGCACATTAAGAAGAAAAGACAAATGTCTATTTGGACCAGGATGTTTGGTAGAGTTGGCAGTACTCTTTGGATATTAACAGATTCCATGACGAAGTCCTTCACAGTAGGACTAAGGCTCTGAGTGCTCCAGGACAATAAAGGGAGGTTGATTTTAGCTAGACATAAAGAAAAACATTGTGAAAATAAGAATTGTTTAAAAATGGAATGGATGCTTTCAGAAGCAAGTAACCCTTAACTGCAGGAGGGGTTGAGGTTTAAGGAACCCATCAATGGCATCTGTCATCTCCTTGTGGTACATACATACAGTGGAATATTATTCAGCCTTAAAAAAGGAGATTCTGCCATTTGCAATAACATGGATGAAACTGGAGGACATCATTCTAAGTCAAATAAGCCAGATACAGAAAGAGAAATACTGCATGATCTCACTTATTTGTGGAACTTTAAAAAAATATAGAAATAGAGAATAAAATGGTGGTTCCCAGGGACTGGGGGAAGTGGGAGAGAAAATGGGGAGATGTAGGTCAAAGGGCACAAAGTTGTAGACAGTTAGAATGAATATGTCTGGAGATCTAGTGTACAGTAAGACGACTACAGCTTGATATTGTATTGTATAACAAAAATTTGCTACAAGAGTAGACTTTAGGTGATTTTACCACATACACACAAAAAAGAGTAACCATGAGAGATGAGGGATATGTTAATTTGCTTGACTATAGTAACTATTCTGCTGTGTGTAAATATATCAAAACATCATGTTGTATACCCTAGATATATACAATAGAAAAATAAATAAGAAGAGATGGAACTGGAAAACATTCTTTTAAGTGAAGTACCATAAGAATGGAAAAACAAACACCGCATGTACTCGCTAGTAAACTGGAACTAATTGATCAACACTCATGTGCACGTATGATAGTAAAACTCAGGGGAAGCCAAGGAGGTGGGGGGGGAGGAGGAGGGGACAGGTAAATTCACACCTAACAGGTACCATGCACAATATCTTGGTGATGGGCACACTTATAACTTTGACTCAAATGGCACAAAAGCAATTCATGTAACCAAAACGTTTGTACACCCATAATACTCTGAAATAAAAATAAATAAAATATTGATGGGTTATGATTTTAAAAAATAAAATAAAAAGCTAAAGAGGTGGTAGGAAAAAAATAAAAGAAAGGAGGGGGAAGTGGGGTGGCATGTTTACATATGATACAGCTTAGCTGGAGGGCATTCCTTGTGTGTGTGGACTAGTGGGTTTTCTAACACTGAATTTTAGAATCGTGAAAATCTATCCACCTAAGCTTAGGCAGAGCCAGACTTCCTGGCAAAACAGAGCAGAATACGAGGTCTCTGCAGAGCATCTGCTCCCAATAAAAGCTGGGAGTGGAGCATGACCAGTTTACTCTTTCCAAAATTACCAGTAAGTCATTCCACCCCCCTTGTGGTAGAATGGATTTGGACTCTGGCTCTGCCATTTACTTGTGCCATGAAGCTTGGGCACTTGCATGAGGAATAAATTAGCCACTCCATGGAAGTGCCCAGCACAGTGTCTGAGACATGGTAAACCCCTAATGACCCTTAGCTCATTGGCTACCCAATTGTTATTCTTTATCTCGTCCTTCCTACACCAATCACACATTGAGTCTGTTATTTCTTACAGGATTGGGGCTGTTAACCGGAGTCCATGGAGTTTGTGAATTTGAATGGGAATAATTATATACTTAATTTCACTAACCTCTACCTTAAATTTGGCATTTTCTTCAATTATAAATATAGGCATCACTATCAGTAGCATTAGTAGTATTTATGACTTTGTCATAAATAAGAATCACAGATATTTTCATGTCAGTTTTATAGTTGCTGCAGATAATTTGAAATAACATTTGAAACAACATTAATCACTATTGCTTCAATTGTGTACAGTAGATTGCATGCGATTGCTGTTGTCCTGTCTCTTGTACGATGTTGCTGCAAACTGTGGAAAATGCAGGCGTCATCTCTTCCCACACTGGAGACCCAGACACTCACGTTGCTTCCCCCATTCCCATCTACAGTGGTGTTTTGATCATTATGAGGAAGGGAGGAATGAAAGACTCTTGCACAGTTTAACGTTCTCATCAAACTAAGCGAAAACCTTCTTTGCACTGACGTTTTTAAAATACTAAAGTTTAACTTTATCTTGCCTACATTTTAAATGTACAGTATTGACTTGTTATTTAATGCATTGATAAGGAAGCACATATTAAAAGTCACAAATTTATTTTTATTACTTTGATAACTGCATTTTCTTTTGAGTCTTACATATTTTATGTATTTTAAAAATATTGTTCAAGATAGTAAAATTTTCATCAAACTGCCAGAAGGATCCATGGTGCAAAATGGCTAAGAACTCTTTACTAGGAGCATGAAAATTTATATCAAGATAATAATGAGATTCTAAAGAAAAGTTGCTGCTTCTGACAAGTCTGTGGAAAATCAGAATTTAAAGAATTTAGCCATATTTAATAATTTTCCTCCCAAGGTCTTGTTTGTGGGATTGCTATTTACAACTGTAATTGGGATACGTTTTAAAAGAAAATACAGCTCAAATATAGAACTCAAACACTTAAAATGCTTTTCCCTGAGAAAATCCAAATGTTGTGTTTTCAATACATGCTCAAAAAAATTTTAAAGCTTAAGATGTTATTGAGAGTTCCCCACTGTTGATAATGGTGATTAAAAAGGCCATTAAAAATGGATCCCAGGAAAAGAACAGTTGTCAGGAAGCCAGGGCAGCTGGGAGGCAGAAGACCCACTGATTTGTTTCTTTGACACGTGCAGTTTAGTCACACAGTGATCAATTTCTGAGAACACTGGAGAAGTGCTGGAATTAGTGTGGAATTTCTACACTCTTCGGTTCTAACTGGGACATTCCATAATTACAATGAAATGAGACCATGCTTCCCTGTCTCTCATCATCTGTAAAGAAGTTATCTAGCATGAAAAGGAAGGGAATGGAAATCAAGAGCTGGCTTATAGGAATTGCTAACAGAGTAACTGGTGGGCGAGCTGAGGTGAAATGGCTTTGATACAAACCAACACATGCAGTTCTAATTAGGTAGTAAGACAGGCAAGGAAGTGAGCATTATGTCTGCTAATTAACTTGGATGGTGTTGGATAGCGAGGTACCCCGAGGAAAAGCCAACAGCATTTAACTCACCAGTGTGGTTAATTATTAGAGAACATTGTTCCTGTGTAATTTCCTACCCAGCATTTTGAAAAGATACTTTGCTTTAAGAGTGTTAAAAACATTAGATGATAGTTTTTGCTGGCTACCAGCAGCTTGTGTTGGTGATGGAAAAAAAATAGTTGGGAATTTCATTTGGTATAAGGTTAATTGAATAAAGGTTATAAATGGCCTTCCTTAATTCAGTTACAGCAGAGTAGAACAACATTATGTTAACTTTATTTGGGGCACAATCATTGGAAATGTGAAAGGATAAAACTGTTTTGGTGTTTTTAGATAGAAGACCTTTTAGAGATAATTTTTATTTTTCTGTGTGACAAGTGGGAAAATATCAAAATTAGGAACGTTAAGATGTGTTATTAGAATGCATAAGCATGTCTAACATAACCATCCGGGTAACGGCTGCAAACACACTGAAGAACGTTCAGGCAAGCCCTTCCTCGCTGCCCAGGGTAATCGGGGAGGGAAGGTAAGCTGCCTGCTTGGATGGGATGGAGAGGCAGGAGATGCTAGCCAGTCTCCAAAGCAAGAAAGAAGGATATGAAAAGTGGTCTTAAATTGACAGATTTGTATAAAGTATAAATAAATAGTCGCTTATACCTGAGCTGTATCACAGTGAACTGATTTAACAAGGATAAGTCACAATGTGTTCCATCTTAGCTATTCTGAGGGCAGTAAAATGACAGTATCCACAGACAGATTAAGGAGGTCTTTTTCACCATTTGGAGCATGGCTGACTTACCCATAAGTAGAATGACCATATGATTATTGTTTGACTGAACAATTTTGACCGTGAAAGGGAACATATTAACAGGTACTCCAGAACGACAGGTATACACTGGCTTGCCTTGGACAAATACAGTGCTGTGATTCTCACGACTTCTCACTCTATAGCTCCATAATTACATGTTGCTTATTCATATATATTATGCCTCTCCTTATAGTATGCTTTCCATTAGAATGTGAAATTAACCTATGGTTGTTATACAATCATATTATTGTACTTATTAATAAAATAACACAAGTAGATAGGACATACAAAAAAATAAATAATTACTATTTACCATCATTATAGTTACACATGTAATAATTAATTTATAAAATACTTTCCAAAGGATTATTTAACTCTCAAAATAGCTAAGTGGTCTCTCCAAAAAATTCTGAATTTTTTCTCAAATAAGCAAATAAATAAGCTTCATGTAGGTATACTAATGCAATGATATAGCTATAGTCATTATATATACTATATATTTAGAATATTCTTTAATAATCAGCAACAAGATTTTACTTCTATTAATATATTCTAAGAAAATAACCAGATAATTTTAGAAAAAGCATTCTATAAGAGGTCAAAAGTATTCTTATATTTTTTCACAATGTTGCTTATAATAGGAAAAATGTTTAAATCTCATCTATAGGCAGGTAGTTCATTAAACAAATTATGGTATATTCATAAAATGAACACTATAGGATACTGAAAACAATTTATACATAGAATGCGACAATTTGGGTAAAAAAGAAAAAAATGTGTATTTGCTTAAAGATGTGCGGACTGTTTCTGGAATAATAACAACTGCTAAGTGGTCACCTCTGGAACGTGAGGACAGGGATGATACATTTTTACATACGCCTTGTGAGTGCATGTCTGGTGATTACTTCTCACAATGATGACATTTTAAAAATATTATTATAACTATATTTGGTAATACATACCCAGAATATAACATTTATTAAAACACTATGTACACGTTCATACATATAATAATACTAATATCAAAAAATATTTTGAGTGTGGGCAGGTATCCCAAAATGCCTACAAAGCTAATAAAGTCATGGGATTACTACTGATTTTTAGCCTTTTATGTTAACTCTGTACATTTCATCTTGCTCGAATGTGTTATAATAATACGTTTACATTGTACAATCAGAACCCAAGCCGCAATGCCGTTTCAGTTTTGAAGAAGTGTAATGAAGGAATCAGCAATGCTGGTTTAAGTGTCTCAGTTGGGCCAGAAAGGATTTAATCCTGATGCTGCAACATTAACTTTCTCAGCATATGCTCTGTCCCCGGGGAATATGACAGTCAAGGGAATCTTGAACTTGTTGGAAAACAAGAAAATTAAGGACTTCTTCTAAAAGTTAAATTATTTTACTTTTGGGCAACTTGGTTTGGCTTTGTTTTAAGAGAACTTTGAAACCTTAAAATGCAGCCTTCTGGAGGGCTGGTCACACACGGTGGGGGGCCGCTAGGGCACTTCACATTTGTGACACTGTCAGGGCTGTTCTCCAAGTCCCTGAGCCCTCTGCTTTCCAGGGATGGGGAGGAATGCACTTTACATTCCCTTTGAAGTTGCACCAGGTCATGTGATCTTGTGAGCACAAGTGACAAGTGTCACTCCTGAGTGACAGCTCTAAGGGTGTGCACAATTCTTTGTTCCCTTCCCTTTGGTGTGGAGATTATGGAGCCTGGGTCAGAGCGAGCCTCCTCAGCCCACACCTGCCATGAGCAGAGCATCCTTCTACTGAGCACCAGCCACGTAGCACAAGCAAGGAACAAACTTTCGTTGTGTCAGGCCCCTGAGATTTTGGAGTGCTTACTGTATCACTGCAGCGTTTCCTAGCTTATCCTGAACCCATAAGTTGTGGAGCCTAGTGAAAAACGAAAACATAGAGCTCCTTCTTCAAAAACTATTTAGCATTTGAAGATGGTTACAGCAGAGCGTCAAACTCCGCTGGGCCTTGGGAGAGCAGGCCCCTGTGTGACTAAACAACAGGCCACGTGCCCAGAAAACTGGCCTGATTTTCTCATTTCACCATCACGGCAATTCTGGAAAATGGGTCTTAATTCTTTTATTTCACAGATGAGAAAATTGAGAGCCTAAACAGCTTGCTTAAAATTACAGAGTCAGAAGCCAGGATTTGATTATATTGGTGTTATTAACATTGCTATCATGGGTCTTGTGTAAATTCAGGGTTCTGGGCATCAGGGCACAAGGAGTCAGGGGCACCATTACGGGAAGCAAACAGGACTTAGGAAATACCAGATCCTGTGTGGAAAATCACCTAACCGGAACCCTCGATAGAAGGTAAGAAAAGAGTTAAAGTCTAACCCATTACATGCTAGGTGGATGTTTTCTGTTGCCTGAAAGGATAATTAGTAATTTCAGTCCTTATCTGAAATACCTGCCTTAGCACATGTCGAAGAGTATCAATAAAGAAAAGCATGCGCTGCTTTTAATTTCATTGGTATAACTAATTAGCATTAGAGAAACCATTTTCATAAGCAATGTGCTAACAGCCGATGGGCAACTGGAAACAAAAGCTGATGGTGCAGCTTTCTCCATGGTAACCAGACATGGGAAAGAGCGATTTGGGACTACGAGAGGGGAGTCCTGGGGGAGGGAGCTAGACGTTTGCTTGGAGCAGCAGCGTGGGGGGCGTGAGCTCGTCCCTCCAACTTTATACATCCCAAGGAACGCTGGAGTATTCCAGTCAGTTAAAAACAGCACATGCTACCACTGAAACAGGTTGTGAATATTCCTCAAAGGCCACCCAAACGTACAAAAGCTATTGTTAAAAAAGCTAATCCGATTAAAATCACAAGGTTTTCCTTTGAGAATTGCTATCACCCCGCCCACCCAACATTTCCCTCCCTCTTTAGCCCTCACAGGGTGCAGAAGGCTTCAGGATAGGTAAGGAAAAGAGCCTTTGGCTCAAAAAGAGGATAGGTAGTGAACTTGGCAATAAAAAAAGGCAGCTGTCATTTAATCATAGGTTTTGAGATGAAATCTTATCATTCTATTTGAGCTCTTTATTATTGTCCTATGGGTTACGCCGCAGAACACATCCACGTTAGTGAGTCAGCACACATCCTGTGTCCTTTCCCTCTCTTTTCATAAAAGCTCAGTTTGGGTAATTTTTCAAAGAAAAAAGGAAGGAAGAGAAGAAAAAGAAAAAAAAAGAATCCAATTTGTTAGTTACTTTAGAAAATTAGTATGAAACTGGCAAATATACTCATTTTGGGGGGCAAGTGCAACAATATTGTAATATACCAGTGATGGATTCAGCAATCTCTTAAAATGAAAAAGGTAGGTGATTTTCAAAGAAATACCTCACCACAATTAAGACTGTTAACAAATTATCGGCTTTTGACAATTGTGTATTCAAATATAGAACATAAAAACAAGAAGAATTTAACACATTACTCAACTAGATTTCACAAGAAATGATAAATTTAAGGTTTTATGGCTCAAATATGCATGTTTTAAGAACTGTTGTGGCATACACTTGCTTACTGCTTCCTAAGTATTTGCTGACCATTTGAAGAATATTTGTCAGTATGCTAGAATACCGTGGCAGGCTGTGTCTGGGTCAAAATAATCTTCCTGAAGGAGCTTACATAAAGAGTTGACCTTGTCCCTAACTCTTAGGTCAGGAAGATGATTGTTACCAATATGAATGTGAGTAGATGTATGAAATGATATGAATAAGTATTTTAAGGGAGAAAGATAGCCATCATGAATTAGCTAGTTTGAGAACTGGCTTTTAAATATCTACTTTCTCTATATCATTTTGAATATTTTAGGGGAAAATGGGATACAGTACAATTGCACATTGGATGGTCAGGGAAGCGTGAAGAATGCTTTCTGTGTTACTGTTAATTCCCTGCAAGTGAGTCTGACTTTCGGAGCATTCGACTTTGAGGTCTTGGCTCTCCTTGACCAACAGGCCAGCACGTGGCTAATGACCTCAATTCTGGCATTGTTTCTGGGTCTTCTTTTTTTTTTGCACAAAGGTTAATTGAATTTTTACAAGGGTTTCCTAGAGGACTTCCACAACTTTTTGGTATTAAAACAAAAGGCCATCTTATAATAGACTTATAATATGACTTTCCTAAGCACTTTAAGTATTTTGGCTCAGATTTTTAGTAACTGTATGGCGTATTTAACATTTTACAGCTTTTGAGAATTTCCATAGACATTCTCAGCATCTTCACTGAATTTAATCAGGAAGTCTGGCAATTCAAAATCCTTTGTTCTCCCTCAGCTTCTTTTTAAGTTTGAAAGTGAACTTGATTTTGTGAGGGTGTGCTAGAGACAAAATTCGTGGGACTTCCCAGCAATTTTTCACTATGAGTTAAGCAGATAAATGGTATTTCTGATTTGCGACTACTAACAATTAGGTTCTCTCCCCACAAAAAAGCAAACTTGCATTTGTTAGTGAGACTAACCCAGAAATGGTGAGAGTTACATAAATTAGAGATAACTATTTTCATAGCTGCATATTAATGGACTGAATTGCCTTTGTATTTAAGATCAACTCCAAAGCATTTGTTAATAGTTATACAAATGTTTCCCAGCTCCATTTTGGTTCCCCACTCCCACCTCCCAGTCCATGATAAAGACTGTGGTTGAATGATTTGTCAAGCCTAAGTGCTAATTAGCCCTAGGGTGCTTGTCTTAGCATCTTGTCAGGCTTCATCTATAAGGTTAGAGAACGGGTAATAGCCAATAGAATATGGACTTGCATTAATTTTCAGCATATAAACTCATGGAACACCCACAGAATTCACTAAACTTTAATAAGCTACAATTCTATCATTATCTCAAACATCACATCCCTGAAGGTGACATACACATTAATGTTCTGCCCACTCCCAACATAAAGCACACTGGTAGTTCAAATAATCTATTACTCTTTGTGAGCTCTTTTATTTACCTCTTAGGGCACGGGAGTGGAATATTAAAATCAGCACAGGATTTTAGCATAAAGAAAACTGCTTTTAGCACACAGCCATTTTCTGAATGCCCATAATTGGCTTTCAAACCATTGTCCTTTTGGAATGCTGAGAAATACAGCAAACCTCTAGATGGGTCACGAAATCTGAAGAAAGCCTTTGTTGTTGTTGTTATTTGTGTCATTATTATCTTTACTAACAATAACTAAAATGCACTGGGCATATTATGGGTCAGGGAGCGTCCCAAATGCTTAGTAAGCATTGATCAGTCTAATTCTTACAACACTCCTGGCCCTGTGAGATGGGTAATGGGATTTGCTCTTTCTACAGATGAGAAAGCTGAGGTGCGGGAAGCTTGGGTGACTTCCCCCAAGCAAGCTGCTCTACAGAGTCAGAACTACACTCTGGGGGCCTGACTCAGGGGTTCTCAACTTCAGTATTATTGACACTTGGGGCCAGACCACTGTTTGTTGGGGGGCCCGTCCTGTGCACTGGGGGATGATCAGCAGCACCCCTGCTTCTGCCCACTCGATGCCAGTAGCATCCCCCACTTATGACCACCCAAACTGTCTCCAGACATTGCCACATGTCCCCTGGGGGACGGAATCGCTGCAGTTGAGAACCATTACTCTGATTCAAAGATCTCTGCTCTAGACCACCGGGCTCTGCTGCAGCCCACCTTCCCCGGATTTGACTGGTTCCTTTTTCCACTTCCACGAGGCAAAAATCAGGTGGTACCAGCACAAGTGGAAATGGAACCAGTCAAACCAGCTCATGCGACAACTTTGACAGACCCAGCATATTTGTCACATATTAGCTTTCAGAATAAATTTGCATAGGCTAGAATGACATTTTCAATAAATCAACATTCAGGCTATAACAAATCTATTAAAATTTGGGGGAATTTATTATGTACCAAGCCAGTCATTCAAATGACTACATGCCTTAGGTCTTTTCATGAAATAAATTGGATTGAATTCTGCGAGTAGTAGGCAGACAGTACCTTTTATTTCCTGGTTATACCAGCGTGTGGTGGGTGATAAAAGACTGTGTAGGTATCTCCATCAAGTAATTCTTGTAATTTCCCCACTGACTCTCTTTAAAATAAAACCTGTGTCCTGTTTCCCTGTTTCCCTCTTCCGAATTCAGGCTTGCTCTTGTGTGTGTTCTGTAAAGGGCAATGTCAACACCCAGGCTGGGCTGGTTTTCTAGTACAATGGTTGTAAATAGTAACGAGTGGAGTTATGAGTAAAACTATTTTATTATCTTAAGCAAATCATATTTATTTAAAATCCATAAGCTATCTTGCATTCCTCTAAATCCACCCTAATTTATACAGGGTAGGGTCAAAGTGTAGAGACTATGAGGCTATCTCTAAAATTTAGATGTATATAGTAGGTATCAGAGGAGTTTCTACTTGTAATGAATTAGTTAGAAATCAATAATTAATTTTTGGCAGATTTACTTGAGAGAATGAAGCAAATTCAAATAGAGGGAGAGGTATCCTGAGAAAAAGAGAATATTCTGGACTGAATTGGAATAATCTGGAGACTTAGAACAATAATATTGTCTTCAAGGTGACTAGAAATAGCTTTGTATTGAAATTTCATGGAATTTTAAAAAACTTCTGAAGTATGGAAAAATCAGGTTAAAGATAAGAAACACTGACTAATCTATTGAGAATTTTAAACTTAGAAGCTTATTTACTTTATTTTTTTTAATTCTTTTTTTTTTTTTTTTGAGACAGAGTGTTGCTTTGTTGCCCGGGCTAGAGTGAGTGCCGTGGCGTCAGCCTAGCTCACAGCAACCTCAAACTCCTGGGCTCAAGCGATCCTACTGCCTCAGCCTCCCAAGTAGCTGGGACTACAGGCATGTGCCACCATGCCCGGCTAATTTTTTTTTCTATATATATTTTTTTAGTTGGCCAGATAATTTCTTTCTATTTTTAGTAGAGACAGAGTCTCGCTCTTGCTCAGGCTGGTCTCGAACTCCTGACCTTGAGAGATCCACCCGCCTCGGCCTCCCAGAGTGCTAGGATTACAGGTGTGAGCCACTGCGCCTGGCCCAGAAGCTTATTTACTTTAAACTGTCTGATTCTATTAGGCTTTAGACTACGATTTTATGGAATATGAGAGTTAAAAGGTACCTTAAAGACTGTCTAGATGGGCCGGGCGCGGTGGCTCACGCCTGTAATCCTAACACTCTGGGAGGCCGAGGCGGGTGGATCTCTCAAGGGTCAGGAGTTCGAGACCAGCCTGAGCAAGAGCGAGACCCTGTCTCTACTAAAAATAGAAAGAAATTATCTGGCCAACTAAAAAAATATATATAGAAAAAAAAATTAGCCGGGCATGGTGGCACATGCCTGTAGTCCCAGCTACCTGGGAGGCTGAGGCAGTAGGATTGCTTGCTTGAGCCCAGGAGTTTGAGGTTGCTGTGAGCTAGGCTGACGCCACGGCACTCACTCTAGCCCAGGCAACACATTGAGACTCTGTCTCAAAAAAAAAAAAAAAAAAAAAAATGATTGTCTAGATGTTTACTTTTTAGTAAAGAAAATATGCCCAAAAACTCAATTTTTAAGAACAGATAAACTATTTTTTTAAAAATAATCTGAGCTTATTTTTCATGCACACAAAGTTTTGAAATTTAGTGTTGTAGAAGACAGATGTAATAATATGTTTTTTTAGTTCTCCTTTTTTTTTTTTTGGTTGCCTAGATCAAGCAAATACTGATATACCTAAATGAGTAATGGCAGTTATAATTTTTAAAAAAGATAGCTCATTTTCCAATTTCAAAATGCTCTTTATTAAACAGAAACTTTAGTCTAAGTCTGCACTAAATAATGGATTTTTAATTTCTATCATGAGTATGCATATGCTGCTTTTGTTGCAGTTTATAAATAGTTTACAATACATTTGAAAATGGATTTTGAAATTAGACTTCATCGATAGAACATAAGCATTTTAGGAGCTCATTTCTGATAAGCACAACCTTAATACGACTTTTCACAGGAGCAACAAGTTTGCAGAGGCACAGAGTAGATAAGCCGTTGGTCCAGGGTCACACATTGGCAGGGCAAGGATCAGAACTCAGGTCTTCTGCCTTCTAAACTTGTGGTCTTTTTGGTTCCACTGACTCTATTATTAAATTACTTAATTTATCAGAGCAAAAAGCAAAACCTTGGGGATGCTATTAGCAATTTACTATTTCTAGTTCTTTTGGGAATCTGTTAATTGCCCTTTCATAAACGGTGCTCATTATGATTAAGACTTTGATTAAATATGAAAGTCTAGAATTTATATAATACTACAGACATATTTAATATGAATTTAAAGCACCAGAGGAGAATGAAATGTGCATTCAAATCTTCCAGCACTACAACAGACACTTCCAATCAATCAAGGATTTTTCAAGAATCTTCTTTGTGCTAGTAGGACCTGATTTTTCCCCTCAGGAAGCTCACAGTTTCATTAAGGACAGCTCATATTTGTAACAGTAAACATCATCAGTGCATGAGTGAGAATTCCGAAGAGGTGTAGCTCAGCTTCATGGGGGTCAGGGGCTCTTGGTACAGCAAAGTGAGAGGAGAAGAGAAGGGCATTCCGGGTGGGAGGCAGCAACAGTGAGGATGGCTAACATGCGTGGACCATTGACCCTGCTGAGCACTGTGCTAAGGGCTGGACCTGGATAACGTTTAATTCATGCAGCAATTCTCAGTTAAGCTCAACCCTTTTTACAGAAGCAGGCACTGAGACACAGAGCCACGAAGTGGCTTGTTTGGTTACCTAACGCTGAGTAAAGGGGCTGATTTCAGACCTCATGCCCCGTCTGCTCTACCACACCACCCCTTTGCGTGTTTGTGTGAGCCCAGGAAGAGAAGATGGGTTTGTGGGATAGCAAAGGAAGTTTCCAGAACTAAGAAGTGTATTGGGAAGGGAATAAGATGGGTTTAGAAAGGTGAGTTCAGGTTGGAAGGCCAGGAAAAGGAGTTTAGACTATATTCTAAGGTTTCAATCATTTCTAGATCATCTTACTCAAGTTTTGATGCTCATGTAGGTAAAATAGAATCTGTTTTAGCCTTGCAAAATAACTACAAAGAGAAATTAGTTGAATAACATTAAGTATCACCTATTGATAGGATAATATGTGTAATTTACTTATGAGGTAAGGATTATGCCGCCTTTCCCATTCCTTCAAAAAAAATCACATATTGAGGGCTCGCCATGCAGAGGCATCGTGCTTATTCCTGTTGGCAGCCCCTGCATCTAGCATGACGGATGCCTGGAAATGTTCCCAGGAAATGTTCACTGAATGAATGAATGACATTTCCTGCCCCGTTCCTTGCCTCCCTTTCTTCCCACGTCCTCTTAACTTCCTTCCTCTCCTCCTTCTTCCTTCCTTCCCTTAAGCGAATATTTACTGATGAGATCTCTGCTCCCGTGAAATGGGGTAGAGAGAGAGAGGAGACAGAAAATAAACAAGGCAATTAAATAAGTAGTATAATTCCAGTTAGTGATAAATGTTATGAAGAAAATAGGGCCAGATTATGGGAGAGATGGTGCTGTGGTTGGGGGTAGGTGTGGTCCAAGAAGCAGAGGGCTGAACGGAGAGGAGGCAGCCAGATAGAAATCTGGAGGAAGACCCTCCAGGGAGAGAGAGCAAGGCCCTCAGAAGAGGACAAGTCTGGTTCATTTAAAGAACACCAGGAAGGGCCAGTGGGGCTGGAGCATCATCTATAGGGATGAGGACAGAAGGCCAGATCACATAGCTTTGTAGAGTATGAAGACAACTCTGGATTTTATTCTAAGTCGTGGGAGCTGCTGGAGTTGTTAGCATAGATTATAAATAGAATTTAAGTAATGTTCACAGAGGAGTAGAAAAGAGAACAGAGACCAGGAAGGAATTTGCAAAATCCCAGGGAGTAAGAGGCTAGGGGGCCATGAAAGGAAAGCACTCGTTGGCTAGGAGGAAGATGCTCGGCCATCCTGAATGGGGAAGAGGAGCTGAGGTGGAGGGAAATGGAATATAGACGTTTGGAATTGAAAAGTCACAAGTCACCACTGGCTGATCATTTTAGTCATTGTAAAGACATTTCTCAGGTAGGAGGAGCCTAGAAGAAAAAAAAATGGAAGAAAAGGGGGCTAAAGGTCTTCAGAATTCTCATAATATTATTCAAAAAGGATCTCCAAATCAAAGCCAGTTTGGGCACACTCATTTTCTAACACATAATTTATTGTCTGTCTTCCCTAACTCCTTCCCATCCTTCCTTCCTTCCTTCCTTCCTTTTCTGAGTGGAACTTATGTTATTTACACTTTTTGTATTTTAGTTTCCTTGTCAGTGAAGTGACTACATTCATATTGGAAAAAAAATCAGGGTAGGATAATCATAAAAAATACAAATTTCTATATTTTAAAATGAGCTATATAATTTGGTGTAGTATACTTGGAAAAATGATTTTTAACTTCCTAGAGATCAAATCCATGAATTATTGATGCAGGGATTCCTAGATTGTCATTATTATGAGATTTCTGCTATAGTTCGTTCTTGAATTGCCAAGACTTGATTATTTAGGGCGAAGGACGACATTGTTTTCCAGGGAAAGGAAAACTTGTAAAAACCAAGCCATTACATGGAGGCGTTCCTCCAGGCTCCGCAGGAACTCCCCAGTTCTTGGCTTGATGTGGATTATGCTGATGCCAAGTTCTGGATTCATTTGAGTTCCAATGGCTTTTGCCATACTGCTTCCAATTACCTTCGGCTGGGTATCCAACTCCCTCAGTAACGCCTAGGTTCTGCTCACCCATCTGTTACTGCAGAGGCATGAAGCCCCAGAAAGAAGGTAGCTGTTAGAAAATTCCAACTTAATGTACCAGCAAGAGGACCTAGACCAGCAATTACAACAGTGCCATAAACATTTACCTCCTCTGGGAAAGTTGAAGAAGAAAAGAGCTGGCAGAAATAAGGCCAGGGAGCATCCCTAGGCACGAAGACTTCTGTGGAGAGCCGTCTTGGGAGTGCTACCTCCTGGCACAAAAGAGTCACGAGGAAGTGGTCTGCCCCTCTGTTCGTCTGTGTAGATCTCTTCACTTTCCATAGACAACATTGCCTGTGTTCAGACCTCGTTTATGAGAGTTGGACAGTTTCAATTATATAGCTGATTACTTTTAAATCTTTTGAGATGATCTGGTTCTCTTAGAAAGCTCTGTATGCACACTTGAGCGGGTGGCTGAACTGACGGAGCAGAGCGATGCCCAGAGGATCATATACATGTATTTCCCCAAGGTGTTCCAGATGGCTCCGGGAACTGAACAGAGAATGTGAGAGGGTGGCAGTGGGCTGTGTTTAGGCTGCCTCCAATAACCTGGTTAAACATCATGGTTTGAATTGTTTCTATTAGTCTATGGGAGAGGGATTCTAATAGTGTGGTCTTGGAGCTTGAGTCTTGGAGAAACAACTTACTAAGTTTGTGACGTGGGCAAATCCTTCAGTCTCCCTGGCCTTGCAGTGCTTGGACGTTAGGCAAAGACATGCACTTGACAGCTGGACATGGGGAAGTTTAAATCCCAGCCTTTTCATGTGGTCGTGGAACTTTGTTAAGCAGGTTACTTAATTTCTTTAACCACCTTTTTTACTTCTTTTTTTTCTTTTTTTGAGACAGAGTCTCACTCTGTTGCCCGGGCTAGAGTGCCATGGCATCAGCCCAGCTCACAGCAACCTCAAACTCCTGGGCTCGAGCAATCCTTCAGCAAGGAGACCTATCTGAAATGTCTGGATCACATTATAAGAGGATTTAAGATCTAGAAGGGGAAGATCATGTCCTACTCTTATTTCCATCTCCTGCAAAGTGTCTGGCACATGTAATAATTACAGTAGACAACAGTTATTGAACATTCACTTGTCTTAAGAAATATTTTAAGCTCATCAAAACTACTCAATAATGCTGGCACTATCATTATCCCATTTGACTCATGAGGATACTGGCACAGAGAGAGGTTTAAGTAGTTTGCCCAACATCACATGTCTAGTGAGTGCCAGAGCTGGGATTTGAACTCAGGAAGTCTGGTTCCAGAGCCCATGTTCTTTATCATTATTCTATATTGCCTCGCCTAAAAGAAGGCACTCAGTAGGTATTTATCCAACTGAGGAACTGATGGACAGATGAACAAATATAATCGAAGGACTAAAGAGAGACCTAGGACAGAGTAACCTGAATGCGTGATAGAGAATGAGAAGGGGACAGATTACACAGAGAGAGGAGGTGAGGAAAGCATTGATGAGGGACACTGATGACAACTTTGTCACAACTCTTCTTTGAGTTGATTCTGCATAGAACATCTCGGGGTGAGGTAGAATGATTCACGTTTGCACAAAGAAACCAAAGCTTCTCTTGGGTTCCTCCTCTTCCTTTGCAGAGGAGATGTTTTCTGTCAGAATGACTAGTTAGAAGCTAACAGTGAAGTCCCTCAATTAGCATTCCTTCAAAATGCCATCTGTAAGTGACTAAAGAAGTGACAGCCTGAAGGCAGAACACAGGGCTAACTCGGCAAAGACAAGACAGGAGCCCGTGGAGGCAGAGCCACTCAATCAACTGTTTTCAGCATGTTAAAGGGTCCACCCACAAAGCTAAACAAATGCTTCCCCCTACCATGCAGATAGAGACTGAAAAATGATTTTTGACAGTACGTATGATTTACTGGGTGCTTGCAGATGCAGCCTATACTTAGTTTTGTACCAGATTTAATAGAACGTTTCAAACTTTCATAACCATTTGGCAGCTTGCAAAAAATAAAAAACAAAAAATAAAGCAAAAAATCCATCCAGGTTATAGAGAAGATGCATCACAGAGTGCTGTTGAAATGAAAGTACTGTATCGAGACTTCGTGATATCTTGTCAACTCTTCTCCCAAGTCTGTCCAATACTTGCTATCTAGGTGGGTCAGGGTCAAAATATTTGATTACTTCAAAGCCTTAGCAATAAAGTTCTCCGTCATCATGTTACCAGGCATCCACATCAGCTCAGAAGTGTGACTGGTCCTTTCCATGTGGAACTGAACCTTAGGGAAAGGTCTGAGACCTTATGTTACTTACGTACCCTGCAGTCAAGAAACTATTCCTATGAAGTTAAATGATCAATAAATGTTTTTCCCCCTCAAAGCTATCTAAGTACTCGAAATCTGTTTGTACAGGGAGGGACTGGATTGAACTGAATTTCCAGCTTTTTCATCCATTGGCTCCTTTGTTCAGTAACTAAACTGAACATTGCTATGTGCTGACACTGTGTTAGAGCTTTACATGCATTAGTCAATTTAATCAATATAAAATTGCTCTGAAATAAGCACTAATTCCCATCTTATGGGCATGGCAATGGGCTGGAGAGGTTTCGGGAGCAGGTGCAAGGTAGCTGAGATGTATCTAAAGAACATTCTGCTTCAGGTGAACTTGTAAGATCCAAGCCTTCAGCTGATTGTCACGGCCCCGTAGGACTCGTCCCCAGCCTCTGCCAATCTCCCTGACTCTCCCCCTTGCTCCACTTTGAACTCTATCATTTTACATCTGTCTCGCCCACTGTGCTGTTAAGATTCTAGACTAGTGCTCTACATTAGAAGTAAAATGTAAGCCACATATGTAATTTAATATTTCTTTTTAGTATCCACATTAGGAAGGCAAAAAGAAGGTGAAAGTAATTTTGATAATATATTTTATTTACTCCAATATATCAAAAAACTCATTTCAGCATATAACCAACATAAAAATTATTAATGAGATACTTTATATTCTACTTTTTTGCTAGTAAGACTTTGGACTATGACTTGTATTTTATGTTACAACACATCTCCATGTGGACTAGCCACGTTTTAGGTGTTCAATGGCCAACTGTGGCTAGTGGCTGCCATGCTGCATGGTGCAGTCTCAGGGGAAGGAATCTTCAGCTGCCATGAGGTCAGATAGCATGTTATGGCTCCTAGCTGTCCTCTGGAGATCTGCTCTTCCCTTCTTCTACAGGATTAGACGTCTTAATTGGGCTTGTGGCTGCCGGGCTACAGACTACATTTCCCAGCATCCCCTGCAGCTCGGTGTACCCTGTGACCAGATCTGGTCACTAGGCTACAAGACAAAAGGGAAGCATGCAATTTCTGGTTGTGCCCGTAAGCAGAAGAGGATGCCCACCCCTTCTGTCTCTTTCTTCCTGCAGGCTGAAATGCAGACGTGGTGGCGAGCCATCTCTAGCCGTGGGAAAGAGGACACACGAGGGTTGGTGGAGCCACAGAACTGAGGTTCTGGGAGTCTTAGGAGCACTCTTGTGAACTGTCTCCTGAGAGAGAGAAAAAGTTCCTGCTTTGTTTGCCCATTGATTTTTATTTTTGATAAGTACAGTCATCTGCCTTTACTTTCATCATTCCTAGAACCTGACTCCCTGCCCTCTGGGTGGGGCTATACCCAACTCTTCCTTCAGGTCTCTGCTGGAGCTTCACTTCAGCAGGTGACCTTTTCTAACTCTCTGAAGACTAGGGTGCATCCCTCTTCATGTGCTCCATGACACCCTGAGCCTCCCCTTCCTCAGCATTCACGTGTGGGATCGTTAATGTCAGCATTCCCATCGAGACTGCCAGTACCATGGCGGCAGGGGCCGTGACGGCCTTCTCACCACGGAGCACAGTGCTTGGCACATAGAAGTGCCAAGTATTTGTTGAAAATAAATGTAATTAAGGGGCTTAACGTGTAACTGCAATGCTCTTGCTCTTTAGGTCTGATGGGAACATCAACTGTCATTAGATTTTCCTGGGCCACGTTAGGGGCCATCAGAAAGGCATTGCACAGAGGGGCAGGTTGACCCCACAGACTCAGCTGCCCAAGTGTTAGAGCTTGACTTATGTCCCTTACAAAGACATGTTGAGGTCCTAATTCCCAGAACCTCACAATGCAACCTTATTTAGAAATAGTGTCATTGTAGAAATAGTTAGCTAAGGTCATACTGGAGCAGGGTGGGCTCTAGTCCAAATATGGCTGTTGTCCTTTTAAGAAGAGGAGTGAGGTACAGGGAGGAGACGGCCACGTGACAGCAGGGGCAGAGATTGGAGTGAGGCAGCTACAAGCCAGGGACTGCTGGCAGACCCCAGGAGCCAGAAGAGGCAAGGAAGGCCTTTTCCTTAAAGGCTTTAGAGGACACATGACCTTGCAGGAACCCCGATTTCAGATTTCTAGCCGTTACAACTGCGAGACAATGCATTTGTTGTTTTAAGCCACCCAGCTTATGGCAGCCCTAGGAAACTAAGCCATCTAGGCAGACGCCCCCCTAGCAGACCAGCTGGCAGGTCTTTTCCCCTGGGCACAACTCCTCAGCCTGTTGCCAAGGCCAGCCCACCTGAGGGATGAGGTGGTCTTGCTGGCTAGTGGCCGGCAGGATGGGCGTTGCCAGTTCTGTCACTTCCAACATGGATCTTTAAGATAGGTAAAGTAACAAGGAAACTTTGCCAAGGAGTTAGGACAACTTCCCAGTGAAAGGCGAGTGGAGGACAGGGTACCCCCACTGCAGGAAGCAGGAGGGACATAATCATTCAGCTCTCACACAAATTTCTCCTTCAAAACAGACCCTCTGGCAAAGGGCATCCTCTCAAGGAAAAAAATTCTTGCTCCTCAGTCTTGAACTGAGAATAAATTAAGGGAGATAATAGACATATATCACTCGTTTTTGAAACTCTATATTCTCATTGAAAAGAATCAAGGCTACAATTCTCAAGTCTGTCTGTTTCTGCAGTGGTTATAGATCTTACATACGTGTGTGTGTGTGTGTGCGCGCATGTATATATATATGCATTTCCTCCTCATAGATTGAATCCTTTGCACCACAAACAGCTGCTGCTGTTGTCACTTCTTTCTCTTTCAGTTTAGAAGGCTAACTCAATTATCCTGTTCTGTTTGACAGAATTCATATCAAATGCAAATGATGTGACACCAGGATTCTGCTTTCCCATTGCCAAGGTGGGAGGGAAACAGCAGCAGTGATAAGCAACTGTAATTGCTCCAACCTCTGCCAAGGTTAACTCTCCCAAGGTGTCTCAAACATAAATGCTTTTTCCTGATGTTTTCCAATTATTTTCACTTAAAAGAAATACTTTAATACACTGAGTTCAAATTGCATGATGGTAATTATGCTTCTGAATCTGATTAAGTGGCAGGGCAGAGGAAACCTTTGATTCCATGAGGGGATATTTGTGGTTCAATTCATAGGCCTAATTTTCCTTAGTGGGAGGATTCATGTTATAAGCCTTGAGATGGCCTTTTTTCATTAGTTATTTGTAAGGCTCTTATTAGACTAGTTAAATTCACATATGGGAAAAATGATGTTATTGTTAATCAATTTCTAATCTACATCTATTCATGACTTAGCTGATAGAAACCTATGCTCACCAAGGGGA
This sequence comes from Lemur catta, assembly GCF_020740605.2. Lineage (NCBI taxonomy): Eukaryota > Metazoa > Chordata > Mammalia > Primates > Lemuridae > Lemur > Lemur catta. The sequence goes on from NC_059129.1 coordinate 141,574,861, forward strand.
TGGGATTTTTATTCAGACTGCGAATCATTATCATGTTACACATTGTGTTAATAAATAGAACATTTGACTTTTTAAAATTAGTACCTGTATTTACCATATTTGTTATATCACTCCTTTCCTCAAAAATCCCATTATAATTCCCCATTTCCTAGTAGACAAAAACAAAATCTTTGGCTTGGAGTTCAAGCCTTCCCCATATCAGTGGTATTTTCAGTTCTCTTGTCCCTGAGGTTCACAGACCCTCTGAAATTAGACATAGCCCAGTGATGTGTTTGGCCGATGAAATGTGAGTGGAACTGATGTATGTAACTTGAGGCCAAAGCCTCTAACTCCTGGAGTTCAGCTTTCCATCCCTCCCTGGCTCCTACTTCAGTGACTGTGACATGCAGGATGCTCTGGCCTCCAGCAGCTGACCCCTGATTGCAAATGAGGTGGAGTAGTGCTCCCTGCCAACCCTAATGGGCATGTCTCATAAGTGAGGAACAAATCTTTGTTGTTTCAAACCACTAATATTTTGGGGCTGTTTGTTACTGCAACAGACTTTAGTCTATACTGACTAATACAGCAAGGATTTTCTTTTGAAATTTTTGTAGCCAATTTCTACTTTTGAAGTGAAATCTGCCATGGAACACCTTTGAGTAGCCTCAGCCACAGCTCCGTCCCGAGGCTGTCCTTAAGAAAGACGTAACACCAGGCATGTTTCCAGGGTGGGGCTGCCGTGGAACGATGCTGTCAGTGACATGAGAGAGCAACTCTGCATGTTTCAGTTATCAGCCATGTGAGACAGGAATACCTCGATTATGGAGTCATCTGGGCATCAAAACTTCTCTTCTACAAGTTGTGTGAAGAACTGCTTTTCTCAGATCACAGGAAACAACTCTGAAGTGTGGGATAATGATCGTCATTGTTGTCAATAACGTCTGGTTAGTGCCATGCACTGCTCAGGAGTTGCTCGTATGTCTATTATTGAATCCTCACCCTGAGAGAGAGGTGCTGCTACTAACCCTATTTTACAGTTGAGGACTCTGAGACATAAAGAGATTAAGTAACTGTCAAGTCAATAACAATATTTCCTCTAAGCTCATGAACAACTTCAGACTGTGCAGAAAACCAACAACCACTAAAGGACAGTCTCTGTAAGCAAACACCATTGATGGTCAAGGAGCACTTCTAGCCAACCTTAAGAAGTAAGCGCAGCTGTTCAGAGTCCTAAGCTGCTGGCTTTCCCACCCCTCTTGCTTCTAAACAACATCCCCTGACTCTATGACTCTATTCCATATCTACAAACATGGGCTAACTTGAGCTGTTATTTGTGTGCATTATATTGTAAGGACGAGAGTAGCAAGATTACCCTTCAGGAAGAGGACAGTAATGCATAGGGAAGAGGGAAATTGGGGATTTGGAAGTAGCACCCCTAACGGTGCTTGTGCATATATAGAAAGGTAATAGGAGGTAGTGTACACCAACTGGGACTAATGAGGATGGAGAAGTGTCATCGAGGGGCTGAGGTGGCCCTGAGCTGTGCCTGGTGGGGAACAGGCAGGAAGGGCAGGTGTGTAATAGTTATAAGTATATGTTCCGGAGCAGAAGGACCCAGAATCAAAACCTGACCCCACCACTTAGTAGGCTCATGACACTGGGGATGTCACTTAATTGCTTTAATTATCTTGATTTTAATTTTAGGAGATGAACAGTGCTTACTTCGTGATTTTGTGGTGAGGACTGCAGTAGATATATATCAAATTGCAAGCATTGTGTCTGACACAGAAACTTCTCAATAAATTAAAAATATTATTAATTCATGGATGCTGAAGGAACTATTCCAGTGCCTCTTAGGGTGTTTCTTCCCATCCAAGGCAAACAGCAGATCTGTATTGTAAATACAAATTGATCTCCCCTGTAGAGAAAGGAACCAGATCTGTAGCCAAGGATGATATTTGCAACACTAGACTGGGGGGGGAGGGGAGGGGCTCCTGCTGTCCCACACGGTCTTAACGAACCTATGAGTGCCATCCTGAGGATTCTTGTCTTTTTGAAAAAGTTATAGGAGAGTCTCTTATACGGTAGAAAACACTCATGAACTTTAGTCTTTGCTAGACACTGGGTTTTTTAGAGAGATTATCCAGTTCATTCTTTCAGCAAACATATGGGGTAAATACCGCTGCACTAGGCTTTTTTACATGTTTTAACTCATTTAATGGCTGCAAGGGCCCCAGGAGATAGAGACTTTTAATTACTCCCATTTAACAGGAGTTTATGGAGGTGGGCGGGCTGGCCTGGAGCCAGGGGGCTGCTGGTGGTGGGGTGGTCTGGCTGGGGCCTAGGCAGGCCCTGGGCCTCTGGGGCCCTGCTTTGAGAGCCAGGGCACTTCAATGAAGGTCACAATCAGAAGCAGTCCAGCCTGCAGTTGCTGTCAAAAAAGAGGTTGTAAACATCATTCACTGCACCCCAGGGTGGCCACGACACAAAAGCAAGTGTGAGAATTCTTTTAGAATCCACTATGAGGAAAAGCTTGCTTCCCCAAGGAGCCGCTAAGCTTCTGTTCTGATAATGGTAATTATGTCAGGGTCAGGGTCCCTTTCTGCCTTGATTATCGAGGAGCCCTAGGCCTGAGCACAGCATCACGGGGTCAGGCTAATTCTTCTGCTTTATCCAGGATCTGCAGTTTCAAGGTTGACTTACGGTTTCTTGTTATTTCATCATGTCTATTCTTGTGGCATGAGGAAAGGTATTAATACATTTTCAAAGCCGTACCAATGACATGGGTGTGGAAATAGGAGATGTGATTCTGCATATTCAGAGGTCCAAAAGCTATAAGACGTTCCATAAATTAGAGACTTGAAAAAAAGATCCCACAGGGTCTCAAAGGCTGGAAGAATGGGCCAAAACTAACTGTAGGAAATGTGATGAGGGTGACATAAAGTCACGAACACAGAGTCATCTGCGGGTCAGAGCTGGGAAAGTCTGGCTTTCTGAGGAAGATCCCAGGGGATGGCCGTGGGGACCAGTCGGGGACTTGCCCTCACGACAGACCAGGCCAGCCACACCTTTCTCCCAGTGCCCAGAGTCACAGCAGGGATCCAGGTGGGAGTGGGTCAGAGACCCTAGACATGCAGGGGGGATAGGAAAAGGGAGGAGAACCCTTCATTCACCCCACATGCAGTGACTGTAGTTGTGGACATCAGCAATCTAGCAGGAGCAGACCAAATATCATGGAACTTTCATTTATGTTAACTGCAAACTCAACAGAAGCTAAAAGTTAGTTCCCTGATTAATGAGTTCATCAACAAATGCTTGCTGAACGGCGGCTCTGTGCCAAACACTGTGCGTCAATCAGTGGCTCTAAAGAGGGTCCTAGACGCGTGAGACAAGCGCAGAGGCAAGGACCACGCAGGCTGGAGGGGCCCAGGGACTGTAGGGGAGGCCCCAACAAACCTTGTCGGGAGGCTCTCTGCCATACAGTCAGTGTTAAATAACATGAACTGTGCAAGAGCAACAACAGTTTATTATAAATTTAATTTCTTTTGGATAAGTGTAATATGGCTGCCCCTAAAGCTAGCACAGTTGTAGGCTGCGTCAATGGTCCGGGGTAGAGGGAGTCAGTTTGGGCAGCCATACGTTAAGAGATGTTAACAAACTGTCCCATGTTCCAGCAGGAAACCCACCAGGAGCCAGAAGCAGCATCCCAGGAAGCCAGAGGAAGGGGATGATGCCTGCAGAGAAGAGGCACAGACAGGTCTGCTCAGCTAAATCCGAGGGGCATGGAGGCAATTTTTGGCCTAACGTAAGAAGAAAACTTTTGTTTTTTTAAATCCCTCCCTTGAAGTCACAGGTCTTCCTAAACAATCTTCCTAAATGACCAGAACCTCTGGCCACTTAGCTGGAGGCGGCCCACAAAGGCAGGTGTGTGGAACCGACCCCAGGAATGGGTGGGAGCTTTGATGACTCCTCTTTAAGTCCCTTTGCAACCTAAGGTTCTGTGGGACTAAGAAGGACTGTTTAGGTGTGAATGACCTTGTCAGGGGATCTTTTCAGCTTGGCATTTGAAAGAGGGTTCATCTGTATGGAATGGAATGACCCATCTCCTATCAAATGAATTTAAGGCACGGGCCCTCAGTTTTGGCACGGGAGGTGGGTAGACTGTTAGATCATACTGTGTGCAAATCTGCCCCCACAGTACCTGACTTCATCCTTCAAGGTGGCTGGGGGTAGGCACCGCCAGTTTCCACCTGCCCTCCCTTCTGCTAAGGAGCATTCATTCCACTGGCCAGGCAGGGTCCCGCTGCTGCTGGCCCAGCACCCAGCTGGGTCTGCTCTCACACCCTCCCCACACCCTCCTTCCTCTGTCGCCTGTGTTCATAGCTTTACTCTTCTCTATGCTCCTGATGGTTCCAGGTACAGATGTTTTCTGGCCATTTAAGCCCATTTTAGGTGGTATTTCATATTTTTACCCCTCCATTTCATTACTCACCACAACCTCCTTACAACACTCAGTAAACTATTAAATATTTTAATAACAGGTTTTCATGTCTGGCTTGAATCACTCCTCGACCTCCCAAGTAAGCCCTTGACTCATTTTTTTTCATCTTTGTATGTTTGGTGCAAAACACAGGTCCAGTTTTATAATAGGTGCTGAACACACAATAGTAGATGAAATGAGTGACCTGCCTTCTCTGACACATGGGAATGCTTTCTATATTCTTATTTTTGGTGGTGAAGTTTCTGATAAGACGTATCCATGGAAACACTTCACTAATAGAAGTATTGTACATGCCAGGCATAAAAGCTGCAGCATTTTTTAAGTGCCGCAGCAGACTAATAACTGTTAGTTTGCAATCACAGACTACAAAAGAAATGATTGCATGAATATCTGAGTTTGCAGGTGTTAATTCCATAGCAAAAAATGTGTGTGTCCTTGTGGTTTAGTTTCTGATGGCTAGGAGCTGATGTGTACTTGCTTTTGAATTCACTAAAATCAGATTTGAGAACTTCTGTAAGTCTGTAGACTCAAAGGAATAGAAAATGCCCCCGAAGGTCAGGCAGCACAAACCTCTGCCTTCAGGCAGAACAAGATATAAAACTCCTGTCGACTGTCTACCTTTTAAAAACCTGTCTCAAGGAGAACAGTTCTGGGCTCTTTCTACCTCAGAAATGCTTCTCATGAGGGACAACCCTTACGGTCCCATTATACACGATAAAAAATTCTCCCCTGCTATATTGTGAGACCATTTCCATTTGCTCCGTCCTCAGCAGAGCAAGAGAACATTGGTCAGCTCCATCCATATAATGTCCCTTAATACCCTGAGAAAATCTACCCTGGGCTCTCTTTTCCTCAGACTTAATAAGCCCAATTCCTCAAGCCTATCCTCACAGATCAATTTGGCAACCCTTTAAACATTTTAATTATTTTTGTCACTCTCAGTTGAATCATTTCCAATTTATCTACATCCTACATAGATTTTTTTTTTTGGCCCCAGATTAAACACCAGGGTAATGCAGAACTGACCAGAGCTAAGAATAGAACCATTTCACAGTTCTTGTGCATTATAATTCCATGACAACATCACAGAAACATTTTGACATTTTTTTGGTGAGAATAATACCAAAGTGCTTGCACGGTGACTGTAGCTGGGTGACTCTATCTTCCAGATCTTTCTCAGCAGTGCTTAAGAATTTAGTCCCAATATTAGCTGTTTATTCATCCTTACAGGAAGAAAATGATCTATTATGAGATCAAGAGGATTGGCAGACCCTCAGAAAGAAAGGTAACCAACTCCAGGGTTTTAGGAGCCAGACAGGAAACCTACTGGGGGCAGGAGGGGCAGGTGGGGATGGTGAATTGGAGAGTGACTGTGCTATCTATCAGAAGGGCTACCACTTCATCTTTAGCTGATTTTGTTTTTCACATGAGAATGCCCATCTAGTGTTCCAAGAACTTCCCCCCTTTTTTTTTGTAAAGAAAAGCTACAAATCTATATTTTAAAGTTAAATATCCCAATTGAAAATGGCAATTAGTTAAAAAATTTTAATCCATTGTGTAGCCCAATCCTGTGTGGGCCAATAAAAAGGCGCATTTGCAAGCTAGGTTTTGCCCGTGGCTTCTATATTCAAGCTTTTGCCAAGATACTAACCCTCTACCTTCCTTATTATTTCTCTAATACACTTCTGAAGACATATGCATCACTGAAAGACGTATTCTTTACACATAAACACTGTTATTAAATTGTGTTTTAAAAGAAGATTTTAAGGGACAGGAACTTAAACTCTTCACTCTCTAGTGATGGAATTCCAGATGCAGTGGCTACTAAAATGATACCAATCTATGGAGATGAACCTTCTTTATGCTTTGTAACAACTCAGCCATCACAGGCTGTTGACACGCTATGGAGTCTGCTGTGTCTGAGATCTCCACTCCAAGTTGCTGTTTCAAGTTAACCTGAGACCAATGCAACAAAGGCAAAGCGATTGAAGAAATGTACCCATTTGTCCTTAGTATTCTAATTTTCAAACCCAGCAGGTTCAATTTACTTACAAAGGTTGGTTGAAGATAAGAGTTCTGAGTGCAGAAAGGCAATTTAAACAAAATGCTTTACCCTAATTGCACAGCACAGCTATTTGCATAAGTAACCAGTCTGGGTAGTCAGAGACCCAAGAGAGTCAGTGCTATCAGAACAGAAGTTATATTTTTGAAAACTTTAAAAAAAGAATAGCAAGTCAAGATGTTTAATGTTTTATCTTTCTAAAAGCAAATGGTAGAAGGTGTAGTCCTATGTCATTTGAATCAGATGTGTTGGAGAGAGATTCCTTTCCAGGGGAAGTGAGTTGAAAGTGCACCTTCTCCTTCTTGTAGTCATTTTTGTAGGAGAGAGTGAATGTGGAGAAAGGAAAGAGTTTTTGTTACATCAGACAAGCCGGTCCAGACATGATTTTCCTTTGTCAATATGGAAAAATGCTATTTTTAAAGAGGCCCCTGATCTTTTGTTTGCTGTGGAAAATGAAGTAATCTCTTAGGGTAATGGACTCAAACTATAACAAAGGACAGTTTATTTCAAAATTTGATAAGACATTTCTAACATACCGGTAAACAGTGACATTGTTTACTAGGAAGGAAAAGAAATGTTCTTTGTAAAGATTTTTAAAAATAGACAAAACAATCACCTGAAGAGATTGGCCTGAATCACTGCCCTGCAGGAGCAGTGTGATTTGTCAGATTAGAAGTATGATGGAAGTTTGAAAAATAAAGGAAAATAAACACAATCTAAACTCCTTCTACATATATATAGTTCAGATGATTTAAACTCTGTGATGGAATAATGCTTGGTATTTATTAATTTTCCCTTCCCCTTCCAGTAGAATCTAAGCCTCACAAAGCTCAGGACTAGGATGTCAACTGGAAACGAGTCCCTTTATTTCCAGACCCCTGGGTAGCTGGCAATGAGGATAAAGAAAACAAACATTATGAAGGATGAGCAAACTAAAAATGCATCTTTATAGACTCTGCAGCCACATCTGATGCGTTATTTCTGTGAAGGGTTTTAGTCCATGACGACTGACTGGGCATGTCAGCAATTAAGGTCATACTGTCACCACCTATTCAAGAACACCAAGCCCTCATGACACAAGCAAGCAACAGCACTGACCTGCCCAAGTGACCAGACAATGCTTTAAAGGAGTATCACTGAATTGCAGCATTCCCAGGCCAGGGGTCAAGATGAAAAAGAACAGCCCGGACAGCAAGTTGCCCGGTTACTGTAGAACGAAAGTGGCAGATGGGTTGATCTTAGGAAAAAAAAAAAATCTGCCAACTGGTGCAGAAAACATTAGTCTGGGAGAAGAATATCTCACTTTAGAGGAGACAGCTCCCGCAGTTCCATTCATTACCAGCCCCAGGAAGGCTGGCCTTGCTGCGAGGGCTCAGCCGCGGCGCGGGCCTACATTTCCCCCAACACAGACACACACGTGCACACACCTACATCTTTGTCACTGCACGCAGACACTCCTGCCAAGGGGCAAAGTGACAAAAATAATACAGTAGCTTGATGGGAATAAGAAAATCAGTGTACCTAATCTATTCCAGGTAAGTCTGAAAATAGAGATCCACAAAAGACAATATTACAAAAACAGTAATAGGAGCAGTTTACTCATTTTTATTAGCAAAAAATGCTCTGACTAAAAGCCTCTGAATGCTGCAAACATGATAAAAGAGCACATTCCGAGCCTGGAGAAACAGCTTGAAACAGCTCTAAGGAAATGACCAGTCACAGAAATCAACCTCCAGGAATGTCAAACGGAAGTGGGAATGTCCTTGGCCCAGAAGGGAGGCACTGATGGGAAGCAGACCCTGTTCCAAATTATTAATAATAGTGAGACAATATAATAAAAATGATTGTGATGACACGTATTGCTGTGAAAATGTAAGCAAATGCACACTGTACTGGACAGACCACCAGAAGGGACGAATGGTTGGTACGGACGACACACTGATGTGCTAACGACTGCCCGTTTCTCATGGTCATCGCTAGGCTTCCTTTCTGGTCACCACGCTGAGCACATCTGCTTGGACTGTGATTCCTGGTGAAATGGTCTATAAGGTTTGTTGTTAATGCTGCACCCGAAACAACCATACAGCCAGGCTGAAGTTCTTGCATTTTTTAATGTTGTGAGATGATTGTTGTATGAATACATGAGTAGGAAACGATGATGCGTGATTGCACAGCGCAACACGCAGAAGCAAGCTGATCTGACTTGCAGTAGTCTTGGTCTCTCTGGTGCACAGAGAAGGCGCTGGAAGTTAGCACGATTACTTTCAGTTAAACTAAGGTGGTGAAGATTCCCCCTTTCTCTTTGAATATTTCTAGGCTTTAACAACAGTATCCTTGCTAATAATATTCTGTAATGTTGGATATGGTTTCATCAACACTGCTAGGCATGAGAATGTGGGAGTGTTACACATCAACCTGGCCTCCTCTTGCCTGTGAGGGAAAAGCCCACCTGGCCTGGGTATAACCACTCCCTGCCATGATTTCAATATCTCTGGTCAGGACCAGGACAAATTCCACTCACCAAGAAGGCAGAGGTTTTGACTTTCCTCTTTGGAGACTCATGAAGATGAATAAGCTGGTTTGTAGAAATAATAATCTGGCTGCCTCTTAAGCTATTACACTCTCAAACTATGATGGGATAATTCTCACTAAGGTTAAGATACACATTTTTTTTTTTGTAAGAGCCCTTTTTGCACTAAAAAAAAAACTGTTTGCAAGATATATTTTCTAAGGTCAATGTAGGCAAGGAGGTAAACAAATCTAGCCACTAGGAAGCTAAACTTGGAATTCTACCGGGATGCGGATTTCCTACCTAGTCATGCTGCCCATGTCTTGTTGCTGCTGTGGTTTTTAATGTAAGCACAACTTTCCCCCCAGACCCCACATGGCGAAGGCTGTGAAAACACTGTTCTACGGTAAGCATGAGAGGTGGGCTTAGCGCCCACATCCCTCACCAGAAGCTGGACTGTCTTGGGCAGATTATTCAACTTTTCTGGCCTTTTGTTTCTTCCTCTACAAAATGGTGACAAAAATAATGCCTGTCTAAGAGAGCTGTAGAGAGGACTTATTGAGACAACGTAAGTGCTAGCATTTTGTGAATCATTAAGGACTAGGAAAAGTTGTTATGTAGTGATTAGAATTTCCATACTTACTATCCAAAGAAAAAGGTTCCAATTCCTGCCCACATATCCTCTCTCTGGCTCCAGGTCCAGTCCTGAGGCTGCCTGAGCTTCTTCAAGGCTGCAGACCCTGTTCCCCTATGAGTTTCTTTTTTTGTTTTGAGACAGAGTCTCACTTTGTTGCCCGGGCTAGAGTGAGTGCCGCAGCGTCAGCCTAGCTCACAGCAACCTCAAACTCCAGGGCTTAAGTGATCCTCCTGCCTCAGCCTCCCGAGTAGCTGGGACTACAGGCATGTGTCACCATGCCCAGCTAATTTTTTCTATATATATTTTTAGTTGTCCAGATAATTTTTATTTCTAATTTTTGGTAGAGATGGGGTCTCGCTCAGGCTGGTCTCAAACTCCTGACCTCGAGCGATCCACCCGCCTCGGCCTCCCAGAGGGCTAGGATTACAGGCGTGAGCCACCGCGCCTGGCCCCCCTATGAGTTTCTGAGCGGCTTCCTGCTTCCTGCTCCTCCATAGTGTCTGCGTGGGAGTCCACAGGCTTCACTGATTGCTTTGGCCACTTGTGGTTATTCTGGTGCAATCTACGGCAGCTTTTTTTTTTTTTTTTTTTTTAACCTCTGGAAGGAGGGCCCCAGAAGCTATGATCATTTCAAAAGCAGAGATTTGTTTCTTTGTAATCCGGTTCATTTCCGGGCATAATTAGAATCTCAGGAACTGTGAATAAATGATTGATTGAAAGAATGAATGAATGAGAGAATAAATAAATGGATCAATGAAAAAGGATTAGAAAGAGTAAAATAAAAAGAGATTCCTTTCTGAGATTTCTGCAAACGAGGTATTTATTCAGCTGTGCAAAGACTCTGGTCAGGTTGCACATTTGGGTGCTGGGTGTGGCCGTAATCTTGAGAAACACACATGGCCTGGGGTGCCTGACAGGGTCAGACCATACAAGGCTGGAACTGGACAGTTTGTGAGGGGCCAAGCTTTCTTTTGGAGAGTGAGAGGGTTTATGGGGACAAGAGGTAAAGAGGAAAATGTTTGAAAACAGAATCATACCAGGCCTGACTATATTGGGGATGAACTTGAGCAGATAGTACTGCAAGAGACAAGGATGAGGAAGAGTGGGAGAAGTTTGAGGACTTGCATTGTGACAGGCTGGCTCAGTAGGGAGGCGATGGGTGAGGAGGGAACCAGACAGGGTGGGTGGCCAGCCTCCCTGATGCTTAGAGGCTGACATCTGGGACCCCATTTTGAAGAGATTAGGTCCAGGGGGAGGGGACCCAGCTACTAGGGACCAGAAGAAAACTTTGTTACTGTGAGAACTGGGAAACTAGGAGGGCCCTGGTTACAGGAGAACTGGGAATAGGCCAGGAACGCACTCACAAGGGGGCTAGAACGCCCACAGTGGGCGAGCTCCTTAGTGCTGCCCTCACAGCGGCTGCCACCGGGCTCCTCGGGTTCCCAGGCCCCAGAGGTCAAGGGTGTCCCATGGTCTCAGGCAGGACTAAACTTTGATGTGGGAGCTGAGAGGCCCAACTACCAGTTAAAGATGGACCAGGGGAAACATCGTCACAAGATGTGTAGAAACAATTCCATACATGTCTTAATTCCTTGCGGCGTCTGCCAGGCTGTTCTCTAAACTGTGCTAGTATAGTGTAAATTGACCATTGCTATGCCTCGTTTTTATTGTTTTTCCTTCCTCCACCTGCGTTTACTGAATATCTACTGTATGCATGCTACCTAGGAGAGAAATCGTCCAACTGTCTGTTTTCTTCCCCTGTGTTATAAGAAATTCATAACAGCAACAGACCATTTAAAATAAAAGGAGCAAAAATGACATATCACCATATTAACCTGATAATTTTTTAAATTCTGGATTTCCTGTGGGTTTTTATCCATGTGCATACATTTTTATATAGTTATACTCACAATGTGATTTTATGGAGCTTATTCTTATATGACTACGTTGCCTTTAGAGATAATTCTTATTTTTCAGGCATTTAGTTGTGGGATGCTTAGCCCATGAAAAACTGGATCTCAACATTTAAAGGGAACCATTTGAAATGAGGAGAAAATTGTATTATTTCATTTGTGTTTCATTTGAAGCACTAATAACAAAACCAAATTCTCTCTAGCACTGTTTTAAGTATTGAATAAATAAAGATGAAATTACAACCATACACTGCCATTTTCAGTGCTTCTAGACTTTTCTATATGCTCATCAACTATTAATACTTATAAACCAGAATGGTACCTACTTTCTAAGTGGTTAGCTTTGACCTTGAAAGGTCACGAGGTACTTCTAATGGGATTTTAGCCAATGGAAATCCACCACTGTTTAAGCGCAATCACCTGGTATAGCTAGAATACTTAAGGAAAAGAAAATAAGAAGCTAATAGCTTTTCACACAGGCACTGAAAAAAATTAATAACTTGATAATTTCTGGCAAAGGAGATAATTTTTTCCCTCTAAGACTGCGAAGTTCAACATGATGTGATTCATCTCAATTACCTGCAAGTACTGCATATAATTATTAAAAATAACCATCAAGCCAGCTTTTAGGAAGCTTCATGTGGTACAGCTAATGCAATCCCAACTCATATTACTTTACTCCATATGACCTTAGAACATAAAGCCAGTTCACTACTAGTGTTTCCAAGGTGTTACTTTAAGAAGAAGAGTACAAGAACATGACTCTTGAATAAGCTGTAATTTTAATGGACATCTTTATTATAAAAATTGAATTGATGCTTTCAGTAAGTTGTTTCTCATTGTATGTATCATTCTAAAAGTTGCATTTAATCCACAGATTTAATAATCAATTTTTGTCTGATTAGCAAAAAAAATGTATTATTGAGCTCATAGCAACAGTGTTGGTTTCAATTTGTGTGATCGTGGAGTGAACAGACTTTGTAATGGTCTGTCTTGGGAAGGCTGGACACAGAACAAGTGATTCTACCGGCAACATGGAAGCAGAGTGACCGATGCCTTCTTTTATCTTGGGAGCACGTTTTCAATCACGAGTTTGTGACTGACAAGGGTGTCTGCGTGGCTGACGCAGAATTCAATATGATTGACATATCTTTTTAGGTCCATTCATGCTGACCAATCTTTATGGATCTGGGAGCGGAAAGGTGATCTAGAATCACCAAATTTGGTTATTCATCTGGTGAAACCACAGTGCATCGAAACCACTGAATCTTTTGGTTTCCTGGGATTCTGCTCTGGTAAGGACCCAGCCATGCAGATGTGGAATGAAATCAAGAGTTGAGGTGGTAGTTGCACAAAGCCACACATGTGATAAAATGGCATATGTTGTAACAAAGTCAATTTCCTAATTTTAACATTGTACGCTAGCTATGTAAGATGGAACCTCTGGGGGAAAGCAGGTGAATGGTACCTGGGACTTTTCTGTACTGTATTTACAACTTCCTGTGTATCTACGATTATTTCAAAATAAAAAGTAACACAAAAATGAAACCAAGAGGACCATTATTTCCTTTGGGAAACCTAAACTGGCAGACGTTGGTAGCACTGTGGCTTCAAGCTGGAGGGAGATGTGGCTTCTACAGGCCAGTGTGAGTATGATTTCTGGACACCTTAGGTTAAAGCCACTGGCTTGGGAGTGGGGAGGGGACACTCACTGTCTGCTTCACTGGCAGGTGGACAGTGACTCCGAGCTAAGGGGTGAGGGACGTGGCAACAGGAGAGCACACGAGTAGAACTGGCCCCTGCCTGCAGGTCTGCTGGCCCCAAAACACTCCCAGGACAGCTCAGCGCTGCTGCCCAGAGGAGCAGAGGACTTCACACAGCTGCCCACTGCCCACCTGGCAAATGAAGCACCCTGTGCGGGGAGAGCAGCAGAAGGGCCCAGAAACGGCCAGTGTGACCTCACATGCCGGACAGGGAGACAAAGTGTGGCCCGCTGTGGCGCCGGGTGCTGCCCCTGTCAGAGTGCCCTGGGTGAGAGGAGAACCCAAGTGACAAAATCCCAGACTCGCATCCAGTAAAGAGCACTGTTGGCTCACTGTCACCACCTCCTCCTCGCAACTACACAAGCCCAGCTTCAGCTGGGTCAGCCCCCTGGTGGCGCCAATCACAGCCCTCTGCTTCTGCCCACTGCTTGCTCTCATGCGTCCTCCTCCCCCTGGAGTCCAGACTCCTGGAGGGTGGGTGTTGCACTCTGTTACTCCTCTATGCATCCCACCCAGTGCAGCACCCCTGCAGGGCACCTGCACAGCACAGGCCCTCGGCTGAGTACACAGGAAGCTCTGTCAGAGAACAGCCCTCCACACTGGCCTACGGAGAGGGAGGCTGAGTGCAAGAGAGTCTCCCTTATCCACACAGACGCCTGAGCTCACACACTGTGTCCAGAGGCGAGTCAATGATACACTCTTTCTCTGGAGACTTCACGCAGAGAAACAAACACTGATGGTGCAATCTGCTCTAGAATACAGGGACAAGCCCGCCTGCCAAGCTTTTGCTTTGGGAGAATGGGCAGAGGGAGGCTGCACTGTTAGTGAAAAAAGTGGAATATTCAAAACCAAGTAGAGAGGGGCTTTGCCTCTCTGAGCTCAGGGGGGAGGAATGAAAGAGAAGAGGGGGTCATGGGGGATTATGGGGGGCACACTTGCACGGTGGTTTCAAGGTTCACTCCTCAATCCAGCCCACTTAAAATGCCTCCCGCCAGCCTGCTTGTAGGGCCATCTCCCTCTTCATCCAACAGAAAGTGCTTAATACTATTGGGATTTTTCTGAGTGAGGAGAGACAGGAGTCTCCATTAAAATGCAGACCTGTGACTGACACTCAGAAGGGAAGGCGCTGAGCTCACCCTCCAGGCTCCTCCTATTGGTCTAGGAATGCCGATGGCAGCACCTCTCCCTCTAGGTATGCAAAGCTCAGGATGAAGGGATGTGATGAAGGACTGGGGTGAATTCAGCACAATCAGATATCCGTGGGCCGACCCCCAAGCACACCCCCTGAGGGCTGTAGATCGGGAAGAGCTAGCTGTGATGAGGGACATCTGAGGGTGCCATGAAAGGGAAGAGATGAAAAAAACCAAAAAGACATATGAGCTTATCTTTTATATGCTCTTTTATAATTTTATGTAAAGTTAGTCCTCATGGTATACTTGAAAAATTTCCACTTATGTTTAGGGTAAGGTAATTTTTAAAATTTAGCCATCATCTTCATTGACTATCCCATTCTTATAATATCTTGGAAAATCCAGAGAAAAGAGAGTGGTGGTCCTCAACACCTTTCTTAGTCTCAGCCTCCTGCCCCACCCAGGACCAGAACAAAAACACGTCGTCCATCAACTTGAAACTACCTTGAAGAGAGCAGGGTTTGGTAACAATTACAGGGGATTTAGTAAAGAGAAAAATCACCTAAATGGATTTAATTTTCTTTCTAAAGAGGAGTGTCAGGCAATGTCAAAAAAGAGGAAGTGGATGTGAATGGGGGTTGGAAGGCCACACTTAGGGGCCTTCAGTGGTAGATTTTTTTTTAGCTCTTCTTCACTGTCTTTGCTCTCTTGGCTTCTCTATACGCTCAAATCTAAAAAAAGAAGTAATCCTTTATTCTGGAATATTCTATGAGGAGGGAAAAAATCTGGCCATATTCAAAGGTTAGTAGATAATAGCTAAATATCAACAGGGAATATTATGGCTAAAGTTTCCATTAAGTTTTAGTCCTGGGTCCTCTTTAATTGGTGACTTGTGTAACATCTTTGAAAGTGTGCTCATCATGAATTCACAGACGGCTCTTCAAAATACCGTGGTTGCTGTGAAAGAGAACTCCAGTGCTTCTTAGAAAGGTGACTTACCAGAAAGCGGGTCTTCCAAAGCAAAACGCAGTGAGGACGTTTTACATAAAGATGAAGGAAACTGCTGATAGTTGTTCTTGTGTCACAGATGTCTACGTCGTATCTGATATAGCATCAGTGCCCATAAAAACTTATTGAAATCAACTGCAAGGCTCAATTACACACACACAAAAAGATTATTGGGCATTATTACTACGAACTCATGGTCACTGGTCTCTTTTCCTATATGTGCAATTTCTTGTTAAATCTTGGACTGACATTGTCTTCTGCAAGATCTTAAAGTTAGAAGAGCGCTCCAAGGATTGATGATTTCTAGACAGCATCAGAGTTGGAGGTGAGTTCTAGACTGGGTTAATGAAGTAGGGGGCTTCCCGTTCTGGACAAAATGAAGAACGAGAGTGATAAACAATGACCATAAAGAGCAACTTACTACCCATTTGCCTAAAAATATTCATTTTGCATTATGCAAGAACATATTTTCCATTTCAAAGAATTTGTTATTGATCCATCTTTGCAGGCCTGACAATTTACTAAAAGCAAGAGGAAACTAGGATAGAAATCCCTTTGTACTAAAGCCCCATAAAAATCATGCAGGAATTCCACTGCATGGAAGAGTGCACTGAAGGTGTGGTGGTTGCCCTGGGCAAGCTTGCTTTCTTCCTGGGTATTAAACATGCCATTTTAATTAATGTTTAAACAAAACCCTGAGTAAACTCTGCCCTCAAAGAAATGAGACATTACCTCACTGTGCACTTAGTACAAGTATCACAGCTGTATTTTAAAATACCCTGAATTTTCCCATGATGTTAAGATAGCAGCACTTTATTACACACGTGACTAATGTGACAAGCTCTGATGGCCAGGGAGGGGTCAGTTGGTCTCCAGCCACATCCCATTTTGGAGTTTGTTTTCATCTTTGGATTATCAGGCTTGTCAGTTCCATTACTGGGGCCATAACGACCCTTTTGGTGTAAGCCTGGGTAAGCACTTCTGGCTCATTAGACAACTTCAAGACAAGCCTCCATTGCACATGGTGAACATGAACTTGAAGCCCAATCATTGCTGTTGACATTCAGGTTGAGAATGAGTCACCAGGCACGCACTCCTTCAGAACAGATGTACAAATTGAGACTCTTGAATTTGATGAGCTTCATTCAAGAGGAAGCTTTGCTGGGGCTGGGTAGGGTGGCAGGAGGGATGTGGAGGGCAAGTGTTGATGTGGTGTGTGCACATAATGTTCTCCTTGGAGAGGGATTTTTTTAAAAAGCCGAGGTGGTTTTAAATGTGATATTTAACTGAATGCTGCCAAATTGTGCTTCCTCCCCAGGGCATTAAAAAAGCCATTAATAAAGTGTTTGTTGTCGTCAGGATGTCTGTTCCAAAGCTCAGGCTGTGTGAAGGGCTGACTCCCCACAAGACGGAGATGACAAGCGAGGGAGGTAGAGGACAGGGCTGAAGACGGATATGTGCTGCCTTGGCGACAAGTGGTGAGGACAAGTGAGGCAATGGATCAGTAGAATTTTCCATTAAATCAAGAAAAACACAACTTGCCCCTAACATCACCTCTGATAGTTTCTTAGACCAGCTGCTTCCCTGACACCCTACTGAGGAACAAATTGCTTTCCTAGCAGGACATTTGGACACTCCTGCATTAATAGATATGGATCCCAGCATGCCAAGCCAAGCGAGAAGGCAATTTAATATGAGCAACACTGTCATCTCAATTTAGGACAACAGCTAGGATGCCCCACAGGGCATTGCAGCAGCTTCAAGAAGTACACGGCATAAGACATTCTCACTGTCTTAAGGCTATAGAAAGCTGGTGTTTCCAGTAAACAGTCAGACCAAGGATAACAGAAGATGTAATGCAAAGATGACAGCAGCATGGTCCTCCCTGTTAACATCAGTTTCAATTCATGTGGCTTTCACTTCTGTAGAGAACTGAGACTAAGTTTAGAGTATCTCCTTTTTGCCTCAATCCCATCACACAGACACAAAGAGCCCAATGATATCTAATAAATAAAGGAATAGGTAACACCAGATGGCAGATGTTGTATACTGAGGAAATATCAAAGTAAAAGAGCAAAAGGGATAACTTCATGTCTGAATTCTCAAACTTACTTACCTACCTTTGATGCTCTGCAAGATGAAAACAAATAGAAGCTCTTTTCATTTGCATCTCATAACATTAGGATGTGTGCAAAATTTTTTTTTGCTTTTTTTATCTCTAAATTCATTATGATAATACTTTCATTTTCTCAATAATAAGGACATGGCTGAATCCAATGTATATATTATGCTAAGATAATTTTTTTGCTAATATTTTTGACAAGAATTCTCATAACAAATTTATAGCTTCTACTACTTTCTAAAATGTTCTAAAATGTTCTACTTTCAAAATCTGGAGACAAAAAAATTTTTATGCATTTTCTTAGCAATATTCACTGATAGATCAGTTTGTTTTAAGTCAGTACAGTTTCTTACTAATCATATTGAGAGGGATTCATATATAAATTGAGAAGAAAATATATTCACCTATGACAAAAATAAATATGTATTTCATTCTAGACAGAATATCTCTAGATGGAGATGGAAAAAGATGACACAGTAGATTCACACTTGAGTTTGCTCCCAGACAACGGTGATTCACATCAATTGCAATGCTTTCCACGGTGTCATTTTGTATTAGACACAAAATCACAAAATAACTCAATTGGTCATTACCACGAACATTTCACCATAGAGCTAGCTAGCTATATGACAACTCAAAAGGTCATTATTATTATATTGTAAAAGTTCCTATTGCTAACACTTATTGTATGGGGAAAAAATTCCCCAGTTTCATGTGTGTTTGAGGACATGACATTGTTTTAAAAATTAATTTCACAGAGATTAAGCATTTATCTTAAATAGGTTCTCCTCCCCTTTTCCTCCTCTTCTTGTTGCTATTTATCTTCTTTGCAAAACCTTTGAATACATATAGAAGCAAACCCCTCCCCAAAGTACCATTTGAGGAAACCCACCAGCTATGGATAGCACCTGTGACCAGGGAGGGGCTTCAGCACCGGGAGACTGGGAGGGGACATTTCCCATATCACTTGGGAAGTTGGGGAAAAAATTGAACACAGTTCAGTCCATGGATTCTTAAAAAATGATTCCTATCCAGGATGTTTTCATTATTTTCTTATTAATTATCTTAACATAAAAACCCTTTACTTATTATCATTATTATCTACTAGTGAAAAGGCAAGAAAATAATAACAGTTTTCCATGCAGAGGTAGCTCTATGACAGCACCTCCAAAAGTCTGTTGGGATTACCTGGTAGACTTTGGACTCCCTGAGGGTGTCTAGCCTTGTGTTTCCAGCACCCACCAAAGTATCTGGCACGTAATAGAGACTCCATTCACATTGGGCAGAAAGGTTCTAAATAAGTGTTCCCAAATAAGAAAAAATTGTTTTGTGTACTTCATAGGAAGATGTTTCAAAAATACCTTCAGACACAACAATAGTTAAAACTAAAACTAGGTTAAACTGAAGGTTTAAAATTCCAGAGGGATTATGATAATCAGAGATGAATTTCCCTAAACAACTGTAATCATCTGTTGACGTAGGCTGTTATGCTCAGCAAAGACTGAACAAAGAATGGTCAGCTCTGCGCAGATGAAGAAATACTTTTTCAAAGGAAAAATTGGGACAGTAAAATCAGACAATGTATTGAGAGAGTCTGCACCCAGAAATCCTACCCTCTTACTCACTTGTCTCTGAGAATTCCAGCCACTAAAGCAAAACAAGAAAAAATGGCAAATTACATTTACATTATTCATCAGCTAAAACCATTCTTTCAGTAATCCTTGAGTCTATACTGGGTGCTTGGCTCTGGGGGGGGGCGGTCCTGGAAGAAAAGCCCACCATACACCAGATACTACCTGGGACTCTCTGCCAAGGACCAAGCTGGCGCATCCTTATTTTGTCTCCAAGGTTAGTGCGACCATGTGACCATAACCACACCCATCACTTAGAAGCACAGTTTGCTCTTGCTTTAAGGCTCGAGAGAAATTTCTACTCGGATTCTCCAAAGGTGACACAAATTCACACCAAGTTGATGCCTTCCTTTGAGGTAGAGAAATTGCAAAAATAGTCTCATTTCCCACCCCTTCTTTACAAATTCCTCCCATCAAGAAGCGGGATCTCGTTCCCCACTCTTTGAGAATGGGCTGGCCTTGGTCTCGCTTTGGCCAAAAGCATGGAGTGAAAGAGACAGTGAGCCTTCCGAGCCCAGGCCACAAGGCTCGGGCTCTGTCTGCTCTGTCGGCCCCCGGCGTCCCACACTTCTGCTCTGTCGGCCCCCGGCGTCCACCACGAGGGCAAGGCTGGCCAGGCCAGTGGGAGGATGAGGAAACACAGGGAGCCCACAGGGTCTTTGACAATTGCATCTTGCTTACTTTGCAAAATACCTAGGCTAGAATAAAATTTCTTGAATGCAGACAAACTAAAATATTAAGTAACCGTTTCCTACTGCCTTCCTTTTTTTTCCCCCATTCTGTTCTGTTAATACCTTTTTCTTTATCTGCTGTGACCATTAGAAGTTCTGCTAACATCCTTAAATAAAATGTAAACGCAACAGTAATTGCCACTAGGGGGAATCCCTCTGATGTGATTTTACAGTATTCAATACCCATTCATTCGTTCATAAACATTTATTAAGCACTGGAGGGGGAGAAGGAAGACTTCCTCTTTACTCTCTGATGGTTCAATAATGGAGTTTGTGAAATAAACTGACAGTAGACAAATTAACAGGAGAAAAGACATGCAAATTTGTTATGTGCAACAGGCGTCCCTCAAAAAGTGTGAGACTCACAGAAGGGCCAGATGATGGAAGTCTATGGAGTATCCCTGAGCTGCACAAAGGAACAGGGCCTTGGGGCTTCTGCGGGGGAGGGGTGTCGGTGACACAAGCTATGAAAAGGTGGTGATCAGAGGCTGTCTTGTTACACAGATTAAAAGCCTCTCAGATGATAAGAGTTGTCTCAGAGCAGCCTATCAGGAGAACAGGTGACAGCCTGTGACAATCTGTCTGGGCAAGGTGTTGCCCTATGGTCTCCTCTCCCAGGATAAGATCTTTCCTGCTTGATGAGTTCCTTTGACAATTGTTTTCTTCTATAAATGTACATTTCTTTTATAAAAGGATAGGTTTTCAGAGCTACTCCTGTGTCTGCAGTTTCTCAGAATAACCAGCTTGAAATACGCCAAAGAGGTGTACCCTGGGCTGTTGCAGTCTGGTCTTCTACTATTTTGGGGTGGTGTGTCCTGAACCCCAACAGCATCAAGTATGATCTTAGAGCCAGGACCTCTGTGTGCATTTGTGCAATTTATGCATTGCACAAATGATTCCACCTATAGAGCCACAGGGGCTTGGAAATAGGGCATTCCTCTCCCTGGCCTTGTCACCTGGTTGGGGCTGTGCCCACAGGGAAGAGCGTGCCTTTCAATACACAGAGAGATGTCGCCTGCTGAAGGTGGGAGGCTAAGATGACAAACGCACAGGGTGCCTGGGTCTTCTTCCCTTGAGCTCCCTTTTACTGCTATGATGAGAGGATGATAATTTTCTCTTTCCTTTACACTCTGACATTCCTAGTTAGGCCAAACTATGGTTAATCAGAACATTCCCTGCCTCTTCAATCTGCTTTATGATGCTGGTATTGACAGAAAAGAAGCCAAACTCTGTAAAATAATTTTAAAGAGATTCATTCTGAGCCAAATTTGAGGACCATGACCTGGAGCCATGTCCAAGAAGCCCTGAGCAAGGAGACTCGCTGCAGTTGGGTTACAGTTTGATTTGTGTACATTTCAGGGAGACGGGTTACAGCTAAAGTCATAAATCAATACATAGAAGGCATACATTGGTTTGGTCCAAAAAGGTGGGACATCCTGAAGTGGGGGGGGGCATTACAGGTTATAGGTGGGTTTAAAGATTCTTTACTTGTAATTGGTTGCAGACAGAAAGCTTTGTCTAAAGGCTTGGAATGTTTTAAGATAAGGAGGTCTGTTAATCAGAGACACGCCACTAGACATGCATTTTTTGTGTAAATTGAGCACCTGCAGATTCATCTTGCATAGTCTTAGGCCTGTGAATGAGTTACAAAGGCTATCTAAGCAGGGAGGGGGGCATGATGAGGCAAATCTGACCTCCCTCCTCCTGGCAGGCAATTTAGTTTTAGACTATCCCCTTGGCCAAGAGGGGGTCCATTCAGTCAGCCAATGGGGGGGTGGTGCTTAAGATTTTATTTTAGTTTACACTGGCATCCATAGGGCCACAGTCTCTTTCCCAATGGTGCCCCTGGACTGGCCGGCTGAGAAGCTGTTGGGGAGATGGATGGGCCTTCGCAGATGCCATTTCTCCACGTCGGCTCAGGTTACCCGAGGACCATGAGCAGTACTGCCCCTTTTAACATAATACTGTTATGAACATTTCTGTTTTCTCATTTAGTCTGCAGAGATTTAGAATAACTTGAATAAATTCTTCTAATCAGAGACCGCGTTTTAGAAATCTTTTTATCTTGCAAAGTACTTTGCACATACTAAAAGCTGAACATATTTGTGGGATGGAAGAAATCACACAGATATATGCAGAGTGCTACTGTTAAAGTCATCCTTGGGGAGAAGGTTTTTCATTTATGACTTTACTTAACAAAGTAATTTTGAGACAGGATTTTGTTCTACTTGGTATTTTCTAGTTTTCCCTTTTTGTTTATTAACAAATACTAGTAAACTTCCTAGATACGAGTATCTCCCGATGTGTAAAAGAAAGAGTTTTTTGGAGCTGCAGTGCAGGTACAGCTATGGGAATGAAACAGGCCTGGCATCCCCTCCAGGAACCACTGTTGCCTCCTCACCCCATTCCATCAAGCAAAGTTGGATTCCTTAACCGTTTGGAAGCAGTGAGTGGTCTGGAAGCCCTCGACACTGTCCACTAGCAGACCAGTGATGATGGGAAATAAGGTGGGGTTCCCCAGAGCTCCCCCAGAGGAGGGATCCTCGAGATCAGAGCAGGGGAGCAAGGTCTCTCTAAATCGAGTCTCCAAGTGGATTTTGGGGTATGTGCAAATAGGGTCCCATTGTGTAACACACGCTGACCACAGGGAATACCAGTGCATGTGAAGTCTGAAAATTTCCAAGAATGCTACATGAGAAGTTGTTGGGATTTAGACTTCTGCAAGCAAGGTTTGAGGTTAGACATTGAGTAACTTCTTGTCAGTAAAAGTAATTAAACTCTGCCTTGGGAGATTGTATAATTATCTCCCAAGGAGAGGTGACTATTTGCCATGAATGATTAGGTGAAGTCTGACATGAATGTGGGAGGCTGAACAAGGCTTCTTGGAAATTAAGCCAAAACTAAACAAAGAAGCCAGACAAATAAGGCCTTCCTTAAAAACCTCATACCACGTCCAAGGGCCAAAAAGTAAAGTTTGCTTGCCTCATGGTTCTACCTGAGAAGGCGGGAACCCTGCTTCGCTCTATTTGAATTATTATTTCTATGGTTCATAAGAACAGTCCTGTTTGAATATCTTAATTTAGGAATCTGCTATTTAAAACAGCTGTTGTGTGTCCCCATGATACTCACACCACAACCGCAGATTCCACGTTGAGTTCCTCTCCACAGTTCCTGTTCACACTAAATTTAGGGTATTTAAGGCAATCTTGCCCTGCAACACCCGATTGGAGGAGTGATGACCAAAGGCAGGGACTTTAGGGAAGGTGAGAAGACAAGGATGGGGATGCTGGCCCATGGCTGTGTCCCTCCAGCTGCCTGACCTGGGGCCATGGTGAGCACCAAGCTCACAAGTCACCCGCTTGCCTGTCTGCTCTGGTACCAACAATGCCAGCGTGCAAGAAAGCTCGGAGGCGCAGAGATAGAAGAGACCTCATTTGCAGTGGAGAAAACTAAGGCACAGGAAAGGTTAAGCATCTTACTTACGACCTCACAGCACTGGGACAGAGGGGTGGCCGGCTTCTCTTTAACTTCATACTGTTTAAGTTTCAAGTAATAAAATACCTAATCCTCCATACTTGAACTATTGATAAATATGATGTACTCACAGAATGAAGGCAGCTCAGCTTAAGAGAGGTTGCCTTGGAAGAGGCTGGCCTACGTGGAAGTTGTCTGCTGCAAAATGAGGCACAAAAACCATTTTCTAAATCAAAAATCATTTATATATTTTATTGGTGCAGCTGATTTTATCTCTAGCTGGAAATCTCTGCATGGGTTAAATATTCTTTAATATATTTGTCAAATTTGGGAAGTGAAGATTTAATTGCTTACATTTTGATGATGAAGATAAATATCATTTGATAAAAATTAATGTCCATCCTTGTGGGACCAGTTCCTTTCACATGGTGCGTAAACAAAATAATACAGGAACATTAACCCACTTTTTAGAGCAGTGAAACTTATTGAGCATGTTATAAAAAACAACAGAGCGGCAAAAGCATTTTATGTAAGAAGCATTTTTAAAAAACTTTATTCATTTCACACCACTGTGATATTTGAGCCAACATTTTTATTGGGTTTTGACCCTGTGCATGTATTTCTTGCCACTGAAAGCACTTCTCAAACTCTTCCTCAAACTGTTCCTGGACAGTGGAGGAAAGAGAAGGAAAGCTACACTCTGGAGGGTCTGGAGGTCATGGCCCAAAAGAAGCATGGCACGTTTAATATAAAAGTATCATTCTCCATCCAGACCTGTCCCAAAGCCCAGGGAAATGCACTTTCTTTATCCTGTGACTTTGCATATTATCTTCCATGTCAGGTACCCTGGGTCTGAAAATCATACACTTAGAAGAAATTGCCCTTTCCATTTTCTTAACCCACCTGGGAGATGGCAGGAATTGGAGTGGCCCCATTCTACCTATGCAAAGACCTGTAAGTCTTACTGCTTTCAAGAGAAAGACTGTTACACTGTTCTTCAGAGAACAGACCAATGACTTTTCTAATGATAATCTCCAATCTTTACTTGGATCCTAATACATCAAATTTCAATTTCATATTTTCAACTACTTGCAAGATAATTTGTCCCTTCAAATAGAACAGCAGTCCCCAACCTTTCTGGCACCAGGGATCAGTTTCATGGAAGACAATTTTGAATTTTTCCAGTGGGGTGGGGGGAAGGGGCAGGAGGCAGAGCTCAGGCGGTGACGTGAGCTATGGGGAGCAGCTGTAAATACAGATGAAGCTTTGCTCTCCTGCTGTACACTCCCCCCAACCCCCCAGTTGCTAAGTTGTGGGGAAGATGACTTTTCCCACAGTGTAGGGGGGTGCCGTGCGGTGGGAGGTAGGCAGGGGCAGGAGTGGCGGGACCAGGCTCATCAACCAGGTTGTAAGCTCCGCAAGTTCCAGCATTTGCCCCAGCCTTAGAAATCATCATGCAAAGGCCCCTATTCCCCACGACGTTGGGAGAAACCAACTGTGTGAGTTAAAAGTGTCCCAGGGCAGGCGGCCCTATAAGAACTCTGGAAAGGAAGGAACCTGGGCAGAATTAAAAATAGGTTCAAAAGGAGAGGATTTTGCTTTTGTCTGTCTCTGGGGGGAGGTGGTTGTGCGTGGATGTGGGCACACATACACTCCGCAGGTGAGTGGGGGATGATGGGGGCACTGCAGGTGTGTGCCTCTTCCTTGGACTTGGGTCCATCTTGAGGCTGCCCTTGAAGTTGCTCACCTGTTGCCCTACACAGCACTGCCCCCTGCAGAAGCTGAGGCCTGAGATCAACGCCCTGGTGAGGCACTGGACCCTGCTGGCTCACTCTGGCCATTCTGCCCCCCTGGAGTGGAGGGGCCAGGGAGCTGTCAGCTCGATGTCCCCAGGAGCAGCAGCCAGGAGTCTCGGGGGACCCTAGGCCATGGCACAAATGTCACACAGTGAAGTCACCCAAGGGCACTGATCCCAGGCCAGGGCGCACCTGCTTGCAGAGAAAGCCAGGCGCCAGTGGGCAAGGCTGCCCTCAGTCCCCCTGTGGAGCAGGAAGGAAACTGTGCAAAGGGCAGAGGAGGCTCAGGAGAGTGTGTGAATGGGAAAAATCTTGGAAGCAGGGAGTCCAAGGCCAAGGCGAGCTTTGGTTGCAGGGTTTGGCCAAGGCCAGGAAGTGGGGAGAATTCACACGGACGTGAAGACAGGAGCATTTACTGCAACCTGTCTGCTCCATCTGACCCTGGGCGAGGGAGAGAAAGGGCAGCAGCCGGTCCAGTCATAGTGGGAACTGCGCAAGTAGGGAGGAGGCCGGGAAACAGAAAGGGCAGAGAGAGGGACATCATGGCTCTCGCCTGGTTCCATGGGGGAAGGTGGTTGCAGCAGTTGGAGGGAGACAACCCGACACTCCCACTCCCTACCTGCCCCTGTCTGCACCAGACCACCTCACCCCTGCAAGGAGACAGGGTGCCCTGAAGAAAATCATGTCATTCTGACCAGCTGGGAAATCCATAAGCCTGAATATCAAACCCGTGGGTAGATAACGCGGGTCTGTTACCCAGGCTTGAGAAATGAAGGCGTTCTGGGATGAGAAGGATAATGCTATGAAGAACAGCTTTGAGAAATGTTTTGGAACTTTTACAATTGATCTTAATTTTAGGGATAAGTAGAAAAAGTCTTTGCAAACAATCAGAGATACAGAAACCACAAGGAAATTAAATAGATGCCAAAAGTTTTTAGCAAAGGGGCTTTTGGTATAAAATTTGAAAAGCTTCACCTTTATACCCTTCCCTGAAACACCAAAAAAAAAAAAAACCACAAAAAACAAACAAAAAAAAACGGTTCCAATTTAATATTTTCACTGTGATTAGCTCTATTTAAAAAAATATAAGTGCAAAATGCTTCTGCTTGCAGGGGAATTCGACCTTGAGACTCTGGGATTTGTGCAAACATCTAGGGAACTAATTGGGTTACAATTAGAATTCACAAGAGTCAGGATTCACTTAAGTGAAAAAATAACTTTTTCATTGGTAAAATGGTAAGAGATTTATTTCTGGATCTAGTTTGTGAAACAGGTGTGTGCTCGTGCGTGTGGTGCACGTGTGTGGTATGTGTGCATGGGGTGCGTGTCTGAGCACGGAACCCGCTCCCTGCCCGAGGGAAGGCTGACACCACAGCTACGCCAGGTCCAGGATGGGCCGTGAGTCCCAATACACTAATGTTAAATGGTGTAGAGACATTTAAAATATCTAGGGTTGTTATAAATTAGTTTGTGGTTTTCACTTGCTTTTGTATTTTTGAAATAAATTAGTTTAGGCAAAAACACCCTTGCTAAATAGAAAGTAAGGGAGTTAGAGGAGGGAGCTGCTCACGTGGTAATGCCTGACAGCTCCGTGTCAGAAGTCCTCTCGTGTCTTCACCTTAGCATGCTCACGGAGGGCTTGGACCTGGATGCTGAGATATCTGAGTGCAGAAGGGTGGCTGTCATCGTACACCCCTTGCCACCTGCCACCATTTCTCAAATTTTGTTCAAAAGACTTTGACAAATACCATCTGGAAATCTTTTCACTTTGGGGGGGGGGATTTTCAACATGAAACCCTCTTATATAATTATGTGTGTGTTGTATACCATGGTAGATGCTGAGGGAACAAAAAGGAATAGTTAATATTTAGGACTTTTAAACATTAAGCATATATTTTTAGATTAAAAAATAAAAGGTAGTAAATCATGCAGCATAATAAAGATAGGTAAGGAAATATTACATACTGTACATTGTATTATTATACATTATCTGTTAAACATTTTACAGAAAGTGGTTGTGAATTCAATTTCTAAATAATCTCTAAAATAAAAGAATGATCTAAATCTTCCACTTCCCTGAAGTATTAGTCTTAAATGAAAATAATACTGGAACACTAAATTCTTAAAATAATTATTGAAAAAGTAGTATGAGGAAAAAAATAGTGATTTCTGTTTTGTAAGGTTGTTAGGAGGGTTATATATTAATACAAGATAATATTGCTCAAAATGGTCTCTGTGACTTCAGTGACTGCCCTTTCTATCCATTTTCCTCCACACTCACACTAAATTACTCTTTCCCAGAGATCTGGCCACAGTTCTCCCCTGGAAGCCCTTGCTGGCCTGGTCCTCAAGGTCAGTAGGACAAAGTCCAGAATCCTTAGTGAGCACACAGGACCCCCTTCCTCGACCTGAGCCCTGAGCTCCTCCCAGCACCTGCTCCGTGCTCCCTGGTCTTGTTTTCTGCATCACCCCCACCGGGTCCCCCACCTGCACCTTAACACTCGTGCAGAATCTTCCGCTTGAAATATTTCAGTCTCCACTTCTAGGCAAAGTTTCTCCATCCTTCCATGCTCTCAATGAAGCTCCCCACTCTCAATCATTCAAAACATTTCCCTCTCTCATTGTATCACTGTGGGTGCTGGATTCCCTGGTAGATGCTGAGGACCCGAAATGAATAGGATGCAGCTTCTGCACACCCCACCAGGCCCCCACAGATGAAAGCGGGGGTAAGCGGTATGCACACAAGCAACGTGACAAGTGTGAAAACGAGGTATGTTAAGGTGATATGGGAACTGAGTATGAAGGCCCTGTGGGACATTACTTGGCACGACTGCATGTTGCCATGTAGACACGCTGTTCCACATAGCTGTGCCTTGCCCTCTGCTTGCCAGATCACGTATTTCTCAAGCACAGTGGCTATGTCTACCTTTGTGTGATCATACTGTCCACTACAAGGCCACATATGGACTGGATAGTCAATTATTGTGTATAGAATAAATAAACAATCTCCCCTTACAAGTATTACTTATTTATTTTAAGTATAAGAAAGGATATATTGAATTTTTCTCTCTAGTGAATGTTTCTTATTAGAATAGCTTAGTTGCTGAAAACAGCATGATTCCTAGTGATTGTGATGGAAGAATAAGAGCTAAAACTCCTACGACTTCTGTTAGAAATGTAAATCAGAAGCTGATATTACTCCAAGTGCTACGTGAAATACCATATTCAATTTGTAGCTCCAAAAGCTTTAATCTGTGGTATGTGTGGTTCTACATGGTTTAGCAGTGCATTGGTACGTAAAATGAGAACAAAAAGATCAGGAGGTGAAAACGTCATTCCAACTAGAGAATTTTCTAGAATTGTACCGCTGCTTTCAGTTTATAGCAATATTGAATGCTAACTTATTTATCTGTACAAATGTACAAATTCAGAAGGTTATCATGGCAACGCCTTTCAATGTAAGGGGCGAATACAATTTTCTGGGTATTATTGAGAGTTGGAGGTCCAATTTTTTATGCCTGGGAATATAGAAAGTGAAAAGCATATGTTGCTTAAAAAAAAAAAAAATCACGAAGAAAATACTCAGTCCTGTCAGAAATAAAACAGAAGTAGCAGCCTTCCCAGAAGATTTATTTTCCCTGCATGAAAATATAAAAACCTGAGACTATAGAGAAGTGGATGGCAATTGAGTGAGGACGAAAGGAGAGAGAAGAGATACTGGGTGTGGCAGGGACTGACATTTGTTCCCCACCATCCATTTGCCTTTTCCTTCATAGGAACAGTTTTTAGCTGTTCACACAGCACCCAGAGCAGAGATATTTCCCACTGCCTTTGGGGCTAGCCACATGGCCACGTAACTCATTTTTCTCTGATGGAGTATGAGGACAGTGTCGTGTGCCACTTCTGGATCTGACCTTAAAGAGAACGGGAATGTCCTCTTCTCTTGCCCCCTTGTTCCTGGTTGAAATGCAGACACAATGCTGAGCCAGCTTGTACCATGTAGGTGAGGACAACTAAAGACTTTGCGGGGCAGAGCATCTGAGTTCAAGACTTTTATGAGAAAGAGAAATAAACTTCCGTCTACTTGAGCCACTGCTGTTTTGACTCTTGGCCACACACCATGGAACTAATGTCTGAATAATATAATGGTGTATACTGCAATCCATTTAGCCAGAGATGAACAAAAAGAAATGTTTTATTGCTGGTTATAGTTATAGTAGACACAAAAAATATTATAGGATATAATCTGAAGGTGATTTTGTCTGCTACTAAGAAGTTCTTATCAAGTTTTTTTTTTTTTTTTTTGGTGGTGGTTGTTATATGCCCAAAGTCCTTAGTGAATGCATTCCTTTGGACAAGATTAAGAAAAATAAATGTCTGTGTACCTATTAAGAGATTCTGGCTGGAGAAACAGTTCAACTGGCTTAAACAGAAAGGAAATATATTATAATCCATAACAGGCAGTTCAGCAAGAGAGTGCCTTTACAGCTGATTAACTCAGCAGTGCAATCAAGT
This sequence comes from Lemur catta, assembly GCF_020740605.2. Taxonomy (NCBI): domain Eukaryota; kingdom Metazoa; phylum Chordata; class Mammalia; order Primates; family Lemuridae; genus Lemur; species Lemur catta. The sequence goes on from NC_059129.1 coordinate 141,604,632, forward strand.
CCAGAAAGACCCGTATCTTTCCAAACTTGATTGTTAGCAAGGGTCAGAGGGTTAGCTGACCTGAGACTGAGGTCATCTCCCAAAGAGGTACATACTTGAAAAAAATCAGTGTTGCCTTAGCAAGAAAAAGGGGGAGATGGATGTCAGGAGGGAAACCAACATTGCTGACTACAACCTGTCTCCCGATGCACAGGCACATTCTAACAGTGACCTGAGAGACACTCACCCCTGCAAGGCCAGGGGCCGAGTGCTGGGAGTCCTACTCTATCAGCAGGCAGTCCTGTTTGCGCAAGAAAGGTAAGAGGAGGTTTCATGCTGGTTATTTCTTAACTTTCTGGGATGATCTGCCAAATTCTGATCATATATCAATGATGTTTAAAGTGATGCTCAGAATATTAAAAGCATACCCAGTAAAATGTTTTATCTAAATCATGTTCATACTATGGATGTTTAGTTCTTTTCTGAGGTCTTACAAAAACAATCTTTGTTTTCTTTAGAGCAACAAACTAAAAATATACACAGTGAGAATGCCTCTAAACACCAATTTCAAGCCCTTTTTAAAATCTCTCTTACATTCACAATGTGAAGCAGTTTCCATTATAGGAAGTTCTGGGTCAATAGATTTAGTGTAACAAAGATCTTATCTCTTTAATCCTGTCTTTCTACTTCAACTTTTCTTATTGATTAAGCAGCGTCTGCACTTTACAATGATATAATGCTGCTTATACAGAAGCCCAGCCGTGTCTTCACATAACAGAAGCTTACTTTGATTTAGATTTCTTTCTTTCCAAACAGCAGCTATCTTCTGAATATAGCTTTGCTATCTACTTCCTGTTTACTTGTAAAACCATTTAAGTGAATGGTCTAAACAAGGCTGATTAATAACTGGGGGGTTTCTCTTCTAGGAGGCATCCATCCCAACCTTCACATTTTTTTGAAACTCCAGCAAGTAAAATTCCATCTTATTTCTACAAAAGACTAACTTATAAGTTGATTGGAATCAGTATCTCTTATTATTTCGTCCAGATGATCAGGCAGTGTGAATATGCAACCTTGCATACTTAAAGAACACTTCAAGTTCTTAGAAAAACACAATACAAAACCTTGCACCTGGTAACTTGGTAAGAGTTCTTTAGGGATGGGTGACCTTCTGCAACAGAGTGGGTCTGGCTGGTGGGGAGGGGACCACAGGAATGACTAATGCAGACTTCTCTGAATTACGGACTCGTTAGTTTAACGCTACTATCGTGAGAGGAGCTGGAAAATATCACTTGGCATCAAATTCCTAGACTGTCATTGAACTCTGGTCTGTAACCAACATGGTTTTGTGAAGAAGAATGTATGTCGGGAACAATATTATTTCTTTCTAAAAGAGAGTAACGGGTGGCATGGATTGGGAAAGAAACAGGCATTCTGGGCCTGCTTCTACAGAAAGGAGGAAGAAAACTGCTTTCTTTTCGGAAGTGCAGCAATACACTTGACAAACTGCTTCTTAGAGTGCATCAGCGAGAGTTCTCTCCCTCTGAAAGGATTCCTTTTTATTTTTATACTTCATCTGACCCTAGTTCAGGAATGGCCTTGTGGTCTAACATGATTTTTTTTTCTTCTCCTGGGAAGAAATCCCTAAATAAAATGGACATAAAAAAAATCTGTTTCTTAGTTTCTATCACAACATAAACCTTTAAATGGACAGGTGAGACAAAGGCCTGTGTGGTAGGCTCAGGTTGTTCTGCCAGGTGTCCCTCCTGAGGGCTTCCAAGTCTTAGGGGAGGTAGGACTCTAAATCAGGCCAGGCCAGATGAGATTTGCCTAGGGGTCCTTCAAATTTCCATTCTTAGATTTCATTCATTTTCAGTGCTGAAGAAGCAAAAGTGAGTCTTTGGGGACCTCAACTGGCAGAACCCTTGGGCTCAGTTAAATGCCAAGCAGGGAAGGACGAAAGCAGGCCGAATTTCTTGGGATCCTGGACACACAATTTCTGGATCTGTTATAGACCTGTGTAGACCACTGCCAATGGGAGCAGCTGGACTTTATCTGGGAAAAGCCCTGTTCCCCCCCAGGAGCTTACAGAGAACTGATCTAATAATTTATAGAGTTAGCCTTTCCCAAGGAATATTTGACAAGCATGAGAAATGCATGTTACTCTAATCCTGAGTGCTTATTCTGTTTGAGCCCCATCAAGCTCTGTCTACATTTCACTGGAAACAGGTATGACAGCAGTTAGTGAGGACTGGCTTTGGCGTTCGTGTTTGTGTTTGAGTGCAGAGTAAAGGTGTGCTGCTTCTTTGACATTCCACTAGGCTACTATGCTATGTTCTGGGCGCTGTGCTAGACAATCCTCACCCTTACTCTTAAGGGGTAAGCAAAAAACAAGTTTAGAATACATATATGTGTAAATTAGCACTGAGATATATTTTACCTTAATTCAGGAAGTACTTAAACTATTTAAAAACTACACACACGCAAAAAGTGAAATTCACTATTGGCACTGGCTGCTCAATGCATTTGGTGATATGTTTCATAGAACTTATTTTGAGAACATAAATTAAATTTCCCAACAGACTTCATTCCCATTAAAAAAAAAACCATGTTATTCAACTAAATCAGTATGACAGGAGAGCATGTTCTGTGCCAAGTACAAGCTGGAAAGAATGCCCAGCTGGACCACCTGCAGGCCCAGCTCCTGGGGACAGTGGCCAGGCTTTCCGGAGGTGGTGTTTGTGCCCTTGACCTCTGCCAGGGAAGCATGTTCACTTCTCCTGAGTCTAACCCCAGCGAAACACTAGGTCTGAAACAGTATAAAACTCTGTCTAATTGAATTACTGGTCACACTACTTTTATTTTTAACAAGTGACATTACTAAGTCCCTTATACCAGAAGTTTAATTAAGGAAAAAAAGGAGCACATGAACTCAGATAATCCCTTATGTTATAAAAAAGGAACAGTAATCGAGCTGTTTAGAGGATTCAAACACAACAGAAAGTTATAAACTGAAAAGTGAAAGCTTCCTTCCTCACATCCTCACCTCCTCTACTCAAAGGCAACAACTGTTAATACGGTTTCCTTGATTCTTTCCAGAAAAGATTTTATACATTTACGAGCATTGCTCTTTTGATCTTTTTCTGTGCTCTTCACTTAATTCTATGCATTAACAATTGCTCCATACCAGGTCACAGACTGATCTCAGTCTTTGTAACAGGGTATTGTATTCCATTGCAAAGATATGTCAAAAACATATTTACTGCAGTGTTATTGAAAATTTGATTGTTTCCAAATTTTTGTCTATTGCAAAATAGTTCTGGAAAGAGGAAGAGAGGGTCACCGTTCAGAATGCCAGACATGAGGAGATTCAAACCGGCCCCACCAGGCAGTTCCAGTGGGCTGGGCCCAAGCACATCACCTTCGCGCTGGTCGTTCTTTAAGCATAAGAAGAAAAACCAAAAATCTAAACGTCATGATTCCTTTGCTATTATCATAGTGTCCTATCCAGTTAACATTTTATGAGATTCACAGATATTGACAGTCACCCTGTGAAAATATTTTATTTACCATAATATAACTTATTCTATGAAATTTTAAAATCTCATACTTGCTTAATCAGGACCATTGCAAAATGAGTTATAACCACAATCATAAAATTCCATTCTATTTTCTCTAATTGATCTTCAACTCATAAAAATATATATCAATGGCAGTTTTAGAAATAAAAAGATTTTACTATAAAATGTACTGCAGTCTCAAAAACACACTTGACACGAATATGGCATACAATTTAAAAAATCATACTTTCATTAGTGCTCTACAAAAAGGAAAACACTGTGAGCCTAATGGTTCTGATTTTTAGATTTCACTAGCTTATTGTGACCAGCAGTATGTTACTCAGCACTACGTATTAAAAAAATAAAGCAAATGATCTGATTCCCAAGTTGTTTCTTGAAACACCTGTCTTACAAAATGTACCACACGCAAGGTAGTTATTGCTGTAGAGTTTAGGAAACACTGCCTGTGGTATTCCACTTGTTCAAGCAAAATGCATGTTTGCATATTGAAAGCTTTAAGTCTTACAGGAAAGAAACCAGTTTAATCTAGTTTAATTGGTACCTCCAGCACTTTGATCATGGATGTCTGCCCCACCTCTCTGCCCCCTCCACTCCAACCCTGCTCCTGGTAACATCCCTGGCAACCTGTGTTGGTTGCATGATCTTTGCTTTGGAAAACACTGCTCTATATTTTTATACTCCAGAAATTGATTTATTTCTAGAAAGATTTTTTTCCCCTTAATTACAACTGAAGAGGTCAAAGTGCTTGTGTGTAAGACATAGGAAACTTTGGTATGCAAATGCTACTTCTTGGATGGCTGTCCTAGTCTTTCTGCAGACCAGCCCTGTCCAACAGCATTCTCTGCAATGATGAAAATGGGAGATACGTGCATTGTCCAAAACAGTAGCTACTTGCTGCATGTGGCCACTGAGCACTCAGAATGTGGCTACCATGACTAAGTAAATAAATTTTTAATTTTATTTAATTTAAATTTAAATAGCCACACATGGCTAGAGGCTGCCATGTTGGACAGCACAGCCCTAGACAGAGGTCAGAGCAGGATCAAATTAAATGCATAGAAACAATGCTGTCTTCAGAAGTGTGTTTTCTGGACTGTTCTGAGCTCTCTGTAGCTTGCAAAGCTAAAGAAGGGTTTTCTAATCAATTTGTCACAACATTGATTTCCTAACACATTATTCAAAGAGATGGATCTTACAATTTTGAAAAAGTATAATTATTTTGCACTTCCCTTTATTTCAACAAAACCTGGCTAAAGACAAGCAGAACTGTCAGTGGTCAGTGTTGGATTAAAATTATATACAGTTGACCCTTGAAGAACACGGGTTTGAACTGCTTGTCTCCACTTACATGTGGATTTTCTTCAACTTCTGCCAGCCCTAAGACAGCAACACCAAACCCTCCTCTTTCTGCTCTTCCTCAGCCCACTCGACGTGAAGACAATGAGGATGAAGACCTTTATGATGATCCACTTCCACTTTAATGAATAGTAAATATATTTTCTCTTCCTTGTGATTTTCTTTTTTTTTAATTTCAATTTTAATTTAATTTTTATTTTCTTAATAGAAACCAGGTCTCACTCTTGCCCAGATTGGTCTCAAACTCCTGAGCTCAAGTGATCCTCCTGCCTCGGCCTCCCAAAGTGCTAGGATTACAGGTGTGAGACACCACGCTTGGCCCATGATTTTCTTAATAACATTTTCTTTTCTCAAGCTTACTATATATTGTAAGAGTATAGTATATAATACCCATAACATAAAAATATGTGTTAATCGACTGTTTATGGTATCAGTAAAGCTTCCAGTGAACAGTAAGCAATTAGTAGTGAAGTTTTGGGGAGCTGAAAGTTATACATGGATTTTCAATTGTGCAGGGGGTTGGCACCCCAGCCCCCACATTGTCAGGGATCAATTGTACTTTAAACCACAGAACACTCTCTAGGAACATTTGCCAATTGATAAATGCTCTCCAGAGGAATGAAATGTGGAACTTGTTTGTACATTTGCAAACAGCTTCTTTAATTAAAATAAATACTCTCCAAAGCTTTCTATCTTTGCACTTCAAGCTGTCTCCGAGGCAGAAAGTCTAGCGAGACTTATTTCCAATCTGTAAATGAGCCAATCTTAGAGTTTAAATTAGATTTTTGGACACATGTCAAATAAACATGGTATGCATATTTTTGACATTTCATAACATTAGCATTCTTTTTTAAATGGTTTTTGATGAAGAACATCTTGTATATCAAAAAGTAATGTGCTAAAAGATATGCGTCCATTTCTACATACCTGAGTCAAGCAAGGTATGGGGACAGCCTGGAGCTCAACCCGCAGGAACCCCCAATTAGTTGTCACAAGAAATACCTGTCATTTTTGGTGTTTCCTCGAAAACATCATGATGTAAACCATATACATTTGGAGCCTAGATTTTAATCTCTAGTATTTATTTATTTTATTTTATTTTTCTTTGAGACAGTCTTGCTCTGTTGCAGGTGCTAGAGTGCCGTGGCGTCAGCCTAGCTCACAGCAACCTCAAACTCCTGGGCTTATGCAATCCTTCTGCCTCAGCCTCCCAAGTAGCTGGGACTACAGGCATGTGCCACCATGCCCAGCTAATTTTTTCTAGATATATTTTTAGTTCTCCAGCTAATTTTCTTTCTATTTTTAGTAGAGATGGGGTCTTACTCTTGCTCAGGCTGGTCTCAAACTCCTGAGCTCAAACGATCCACCCACCTCGGCCTCCCAGAGTGCTAGGATTATAGGCGTGAGCCACTGTGCCCGGCCAATCTCTAGTATTTAAAAAAAAGAGAGAGGGAGAACCAAATATAGTTTATAAAATATTTCAGGATAATTTAATTAATTACATATTTTTATAAAAATAAAATAACCTAAAAGAATAGGAACAGTAACATTCTCTTTTTTCCTTTTATTATTAAATATTAATCATCAGTTTGTTTTCTATTTCTGTGCTCCACATATGGGAACAAAAGGGCTCCACATCTATTTGTTAATTCATACTTTTAATTCTCTCATTAGTCAGATCTCTGAGTAAAAAGCTAGCTTTCATCACCATTTGTCTTCACCAACTCCTCTCCTACATAGAGGCTGAAAATGAGGCTTACACTCTCATTTCATTAAAATCTTCAACACTATATTGATACTATTATTATTAGTTCAAAATCACCATTTTCAAAAAAATGTACACAAGTTTCTTTGCACAAATAGGTCATAACCCATATTTACTCAGGTCTAGATCCACGTTTGGTGGAGGCTTTACAAATTTAGTCTATGCGATTTTTGAAACTCTTTTTAAGGAAAACAATGCAAGAAGATGAACTTGGTTAAGAGGACTTGGGAGGGGGCGTACAGGTGTGGAGCCCAAGGCCAATGCCTCATTCGTTCCCGGATAAATCTGCTTCAGAGACACACATTGTGATATTCCTTAAAAGGGGGAGTGACTGTTAGATGCCTTAAGAAATTCAATCTTATTTCTTTAACTTACGGTCGGTAATATGATTTTAAAAGATCTCCTGTTTTCATTTCATGGTCATGCTTTAAGGTGCAGACCCGGGGAGGTGGGGGGGGAGGGGATGGAGGTATGACTACATGACGAGTGCCAGGCGCACTGTCTGGAGAATGAGAATGGACGCGCTTGGGACTCTGACTCGGGGGGATGGGCGGGACATGGACAATGTATATGACCTGAACTTATGTACCCCCATGATGAGCTGAAATAAAAAAAAAAAAAAAAAGAGTAACTGAGAAAAAAAAATAAATAAATGTGTAATTCTTTTTTGCAGTTGTTACTAAATTTTGTCTTTGGATTTCTAATTTTAAACAGAAGAAAACTCTTCATCCAACTTCAAGCATTATTTTAAGAAATTATCTCCATTATTTTAAGAAATCCTCTCCTAGACGTATAATATTTCAAGACAACATCAAATATGATAAAGAAGTTTTATTTACAGATAACTTACAAGGTTTGACTGCCATTGCTTTCTGCATTCCCAGGTCAGTGAGTATAATGTGCTCCATATTTTGTGGCTGTTTTCCAGTGTTAAACATGTCAACATTTTGCATCGTAGTCGTAAAAGTTTGTGAGATAGTTCTGATGAATAGCAAGACAGCCAGAAAAAAGAATACTGCATAACATGAATTCCTCAGGAAATCAATTAATATTTTTATGAGCAGTAGTGAAAATATGATCCAGGGTTAGCAGAGTGAGGTCAGACTGGTATTTGATCCCCAAATATATTCTTTGTTGAGTTCTAGCAATTGAAAAATATTCTGTGCTGAGTCAAAACTAAAATCTCAGTGCTCCCAAGAATAAGACGTTTATATACCATCATGTGCAAGACTCTTTACTTGGCCATGTGTGTAATCTTTGATAGGGAATATAAACTCTGTAAAGCTTGTAGTACTTTCAGGTTCCTAATCAACTTTTTGTGGATCTCCAAACATAGTATAATTTTGGTGTTCTGAATTATGTACTATGTGTGCTGTTAAAATACTGTGTATTGTACAAGTATAGAAAGGTGCTTAAATATTTTTTGAAGAGGTCTTTGTTGAGGCAAGGTAAGCAACTCTAATATGGGGGTAAATGGAGATTAAAACTGGAAAATAAAAATGATAGTTTATTCACATTACTCCTACATTGTTAAGATTAACTCACTCGTTTATTCTATTCTATTCATTCATTCATTGAATGAATGTTGAACTCCAAATACATGATTTACTGAGGAGAGGAGTATAAAGACTTAGGACAGGAAAAGAAAGACCTGAAACCAGAATGCTTCAACTTGAATCCTGGGAGGTGGTACTTTCAAATAATTCTTTGCAGTGGTAATAAATCGCTGTATCCATCACGTCTGTCAGGTCTTTCCTAGATGGACTGACATTATCATTTAAATGGAAATCCTTGCCTTCCTGTTAGCTAATAGACATTGCTCTTCAGCTGACAGATAAGCTAGAGATATGGTAAAGCAAAGTGTCAGGGAATCTGATTTTCCAGTGGACATTCCTACATGTATGAGCAAGAGGGTTATAAATACTAACTGTAGTACCTACTTTAAAGAAGCCCAAGTTAATCAAGACTTGGAAGTCTGTTTCTTGAGACAGAAACCATATCCAAGAGCAACCCGGGACGTATGGAGGGCTACCCAGGCACACAGTGGTGGGTGGAATGACGAGAAGATTAGAACCATCACAGCCTGCAGCCCAAGGCATAGCTGTCCAGCTCTGAATGTGTGTGGCAATGGGCATCTCACACAGTATCCTAAGATTTAATTTTTATATCCCATGAATGACAGAAAATTTGGTTTTCAACCTTTTTTCTGTAACAGCAAACATCTCTTGCACACCCACGCAGTAAGACTTGTGCTCTTTGTATCTGCAAATAGTTGAGGAAAAAATTAAGCACAGGTGGAGTCACAGGTGTCTTACAATAAACCTGCGACCCATACCCTGAGAACCACTGGCGTTGATGTCGAGGGCATCTTCCACATCCAAGACTCTGTAGTTCTTCAGTAGCTTTGCCACCAATGACTTTTCCTTGAACACTGTATAGGATGAGGCACTCAGTACTTCCTGGGGCAGCCCATTTTGTTCTTGGTTGTCCACAGTGTAGATCAAAGAGAGAGAAGAGATTCATCATCTTCTGGCTTCTGTGTATCGGGCCATGTTCTACCTCAGAAGTAACGTAATCTAACCACAATTTCTTTCACACAACAGCTTTCCCTTACCATCTTCAAGTCCAGAGAAGACTGGCAGCTTACAAAGATGTACAAACCACAGCAAAACAGCACACATTAGGAGAAAGGGAAGAGAAAGAAGGAAAAAAGTAAAGCCTGGAAATGAGCTTCCAAGGACATTGCTAATTGACCAACTGATAGTGTTTCTTCCTCTGAAAGTTGACTGCTAGAAAATCTAGAGCTACATTTTTACATTTCTACGTTAGCTCACTTCGTATTCACAACAACCTTACACATGATTACTTTTATATACCCTACCCTAAAATTGAGAAAAATTAAGGCCACACTAGTAGTTTGTGGAGCCAGGATTTGAACTTAAGACATCGAATCCAACCTCCTTTTAAATCATTATGGAATTCCTTTAGCACTTAAGGTGGGTTAACATCCTTTTGTGAAAGTTTGGGGTTTGAATAAAGGTCAATGATGAGGTCTACTGATCTCTGCTGAGCAGCCAAAGCAGTGGGAATTGACGTGCGCTTGCAAAAGAGCGTGAAGACCTGGTCAGAAGACAACAGGGAGGGAAAGGAAAGAGTACAGTGTATCCTTTAGAAAATCGTTTCTCTCAGAGCTCTTTTTCAGTTTCTGCAAATTGCAAACTGTGGTGGTTTAAAATATGCCCACAGATTCTCTGATGCTCTTTCAAGATAGAACCACATTCCCCGCCCTTCCCTTTAAGAGTGAGCTGGGCCTAGAACTCACTTCGAATGGGTAAAAGTGGGAGGGACAGTGCACAACTTCGGGGATCAGTCCTGCAAGGCACTGCGGCTTCCTCTTTGCTCTCTCTTTTGGGTCACTTGCTCCGGGGCAAGCTGGCTGCCACTGTGGGGACAAATGGCCCATGCAGAGGGGCATGCGAGGAAGGGCAGTAGCCAGGGAAGAACTGAGGTCTTTTTTGCCAACAGGCATGTGAAGGAGCCACTTTGTAAGTGAATCTTCCAGCCCTGGTTAAGCCTTCAGGTAACTGTGACCCAGCTTGATGTGACCTGCTATGGGACCCTGAGCCAGAACTGCCCAGCTATGCCACTCACACGTGATTCCTGACCCTCGGAAACTCCGTGAGATGATAAATGTTTATTATGTTAAATTGTTAAAATTTGGGTTTATTTGTTATGCAGCGATAGATAATGAATACACGAAACAACAAACACACCTCCCAAAACAACAAAACAGAACAAATCAAAATAAAACAAAAACTCATGACCTAGAATTGCCAAAGGACAAAGAAACATCCTGAACGTATCTATCCTCCTTTAGGTAAACTTTCCCCCCAAACTCTCTTAACCCAAAGATATCAAAGCATTTCAATTCACTTCTAAAGAAATTTCTCACAATTTGGAGCTTAAATGTGTGTGTTATTTAGTTACAATTTACTCATGTTAAAAAAAAGGGAAGGTAAAAGTATCCCAAACTTAAAATTACATGAAACCTTGTTAAAGCAAAGTGAACAACTGAATGCAGAATATGGGCTAAATAAATTCTCCACCTCATAACAAAAGCTAAAATCTTAAAATCCAGCTTTAGAGACTGGAATGACAGCCAACAATTAGCAGGCAGAAGCACACAATTTAGACATTAGTTAAAAACAATTACTCAAAGACTCGTTTTAAAAGAAAACATTTGCTAGCATTCTGACCCCGGAATTGGGCAGCCTGCTCAGGCTACACACGATTCCGGCAGATTACACAGTAAATAGTGACGACTAAGGCTGGAGAGTGTGGTTTGATTTCCATAATTTCTAAGGATAGCAAACATTACTTGAGTTTTCATTCCAACACAATCACGATTATTAATCCAGCGGCATTTCTTTCCATTTAGGCATCATGCTATCTCATTACTTTCCAACTTCTACCTGCTCTGCCCCTTCGCCCACCCCAGGGCTTTGCAAGCCCCACAGCAGGACAGATAGGAAGGCCGACTGAGAGGAACAGATGCCAACCTGTGTGTAGGTGATTTATGGCACCAGGCCGAAAACCGGGCCTGGGTAACATGCCTCTGCTATCCGCGCCCCTTCCTGCACAAAGCTGCTCATGAAGTTGCAATTTTAAAAGAAATGTTTCCCATCAAAATTCAATGGCCTTTTATAAGCACATACGCTTTCTTCCTTTTCCAGCCTGCATGAAATTTAATATCAGGATTATTATCCATTTGTCATTTTAACCTATAATCTAGTAAGCCTTTTTGTGTTTGAGTTATGCCTCCTTCCCCCCTCACTGCCAGCTTGCAGCCATAGATTCATTCCAGCAGCCGTCTAGGTCACATGGTTTGACCTCTCAGAACAAACACTTTCCATGTTTCTTATTCTGCTTCCCTAAGAGGCACCATCAGTTTTGCTCATCTCTATTTGAAATGATTTTTATGACATAATAACATTTCAAGTTTTCCATATTAATCTTCATTTTATTTCTTGAAATACTTAGGCAAACAATGTCACTAAGACATCACTGATGGGAAATTCTCTTTCTCCTTCACTCCTGTCTACTTAAAGGCAACTCAGAAGGGAGAATACATTTTTTTCTTTGAATTAGCTGAGCACTGGAAGAAAAGTTTAAAAGTCTGGCCTTCTGCCTCACAAGGTCTTAGAGTAAATACTTTGATAAGCAACCAAAGCAGAAAATCTTAATAATACTCTCTTCCATAGAATAAATATATACATTTTTTGGCACTGGGGCCCTATATAACAATTTAAAATCTATTTTCTTGTACATCAATTCAAACATGTCAGAGTCCAAAGGGAAAATGAAAATATAATCCTGGCACACTTGCAAAAGCAAACACATACACCAGCAAACACCACTCACGGGTGCAGGCAGTACTCACCCCACAGCCCAGGCCGCTGCCGCTTTCACAGGTGACTTTCCTCTGGCCTGGCGCAGGCAGCAGCCCCGCTCCGCAGCCGGCGCGGGGGCACAGCACGCCCCCCATCTGCAGCACGCACTCTTCGGCCCCGTACTGCTGGTAGCGGTTGTACTGCAAAGAGCAGAAAGCAACAGGAGCTTTGCAAAGTGATCATATATGTACTAAGATGCACCGTTTCAGCCAAAGGTTAATAGTCAGTGTGTGGGATTTCCTTGTTTAACCAATATCAGTGACAAATTCTGTGTGTGTGTGTGTGTGCCCGTGCGCGTGTGGAGGGGGATGACGGAGGAGGACCAGGTGTGCTTTAAGTAGAAAAAGTCTTCCAAATTTAAACTGGCAAGATGGATGCGTGAGGTGTTTATCCTTTGCCTTTTTGTTTTTAGAAAAGAGATTTTCCAAAGTTTGGTATTTTATGATACTGCTTCCACCAACTGTATTTGAACAATCTTATTTCATATAACATTTAAGGAACATATTTATATATTAAGTGATGGACACATAACATTATCAATCTTATAAAGCAATTTATTTTCATGCCTCTATTTGGGATTCTACAAGGTTTTGTAACCACTTTGGAAATAGGCTCCATATTCTTCCGGGGAAGATGAGGTTCCAATTTTGAAGTAGTGATTAGAGAATGCATTACGAGAAGTGCATTTACGGAAACATCTGAAGGAGATTAGAAGAGCCAGGCATGTGGCTCCCCAGGGGAACCAGAGTTCCAGACAGATACCATAAAGGTCCTGAGGCCCCTCTGTGCCCGGCTTGTCTGAGGTCCCGTGGGACAGAGGCAGAGTGAACAAGGGGCAAGTAGGAGGCCAGAGAACTCCTGGGCATCTGGAATGCGGGTCCCTGACGGCCGCTATGAGAATTCTGGCTGTTACTCTGAAAGATGCTGGAACTCCTGGAGAGCTCAGATGTCTTTCTAGTAATTTTGGTTATTTGAAGCTTGTTCTCTAGTTAAATTCCTCAGGAAGAGTTACTGGGAAAAATATTCACTGAGTTCTTGCATGTTGACAGTTTATTGAGGGTTTTTATTCTTAAATATGAGTTTGGCTGAATAGAAAATCATGGGCTCACATTTTTTCCCCCTATCTTAAATATCTTACTTCATATTCTTCTGTTATAAAGTTTTATGGACAAGCCTGCTGACAATCTGTTTCTTTTTTCCTTTATAAGTCAATTGATCTTTTTGCCTAAATGCCCAAAGGATTTTTTTTCTTTTCTTTAGAATCCAGGGGTTTTATTAGATATGTCTTGGTGCTGGTCATTTTTGGATCAATTTTCACAAGCATTCTTTCTGTGTCAGGAAAGTTGTATTGAATTTAACTTTTAGAATGTGCTTCATTCTCTTGCTTTGATGTTTTTCTTATGTAATTTCTAGTATACATATTTTAGATCTTTACCTAACTTCTCAATCCATCAACTTCTCTCAAGTCCCTTTTAAAATTTTACTTATTTTTGTTTTCTGGAAAACAAGATCTATGCATTTTCATTTCTATTGAGACAATATCTGTTGTATTTATTTACTTTTGTATAATTTCTTAATAACTTAGTTCACTTTGAAATAGTTATTTTAGTTTTCCTCTGACTTGTGCGCATTCTTTCACTGTCTGGAAAGACGTTTTTCTGCTACTCATTCTCTTTATCCTTTTAATACCTTTGTGTGGAATTTCGCCTTGCATCTTTCCTGTTAGGGTTTTACCTTGGTCTTTGTTCTGTTGCTCAGTTTTACATAAAATTAGTTCTGACATGTTAGAAAGAGGTAGGATTCAGAATAACTTTTTTTGGTGACATATCTTTATTAAAAGAGCCAAAATAATGTCTAATTCAAACAAGTCACCCCTGATTTTTTGTAACCGCAGAATGATTTTTGAATGGCCCTAGATTTTTCTCTTCTGGTGTTTTGGGCAGTGCTCAAAACTACGGGGCTCACTTTCTGTAATCCCCTAACTCTGCTGCCCCATTTTTAATCGGACTTTCACTTTGCTTCTTCCCTTTTCTGTTTTGAGCAATTTCTCCTCAGTGTGGGGCTGTGTCTTGAGAGGGAGCTTTGATTGATGAAATGCAGTGAGTTCATAGGACCTAAAGTGCTCCAGGCCCGTTAGACCTTATTACAGGCCTTTTGCTTTCATCTCACCCTCTGTCTGTTTTTGTACATGTCTTCCCTAAGTTTGGCATAAGATCTCAACAATAGTTGGTACACACTACATAACTGTAGAATAAATTAATGAAATTTAACTCCATTAAGTGCAATTAATTAAATAATTCTAATAAAATTATCAATGGCAATGGAAATTAATAACAGTGATTCAGGATGGTTTTAACTATGTAAACAATTATTTTAAATACGTTGCTCTTAAGTAACTGGCTATTTTCTCATTTGATAACAGGTCTCCACTCTATTTAATTTAGTTAAGCAATTTTACTGTTATGACAATAGCTTTTACCTAGGAAGAAGTTAACCTATTGACAAAGTCCAATAACACTTTACAAATTCTTGCTGACTGCATTCACGGTGGTCTCAAATACTGATGGAATATGCCAAACTATGTTTCTCTTTCCATTTGTTAGCTAAGACATTTATAGAAAATGACTTTATTGTGTTTATTCTATATATGATAAACTCCAGAGCATTTAAGCATATAATTCCTTTTCTAAAGGAAGACTAGTATTTTCACATATATACCTAGTAATTTCTGACACATAAGTTCCAGTGTTCTATGGCACTGTAGGATGACTATAGTTAACAATAGTATATTTTATAGTTTCAAATATAGGAGGATATTCAATGTTCCCAACACAGTGAAATAATGAAAGTCTGAGGTGATAGATATGCTAATATACCCAGATCTGATCACTATACATTATATGTATCATAACATCACTATATACTCCATAAATATGTACAATTTTGTGTCAATTAAATTTAAAAAGTGTAAGAAAAAGAAAATTTCAATCATAAAAAGTACACACAACACCTGAAATATACCTACTGAAAGCATTATTTTTTAAATTAACATTGTGAAATTTATAATAAAAACATTTGACCTGGAACCAATAATATGCTAGATTTGTAGAAGACTTAATATACTTAGGAAATAATTTGGACATGTAATTATTTATGTCATTAGCAAAGATCTTTATTTATCTGCCTTCAAGATATGACTCACATTTCTATAGATTCCTTTTAAACACTTACTGGCACAAAGTTGAGAGTGGACTAATGGAGAGCTGTAACAAATTATATCACCAAGTAGAACAGAATATTTATATTTATGTCAGTATGAAACATATGCAATAATGGTAAAGTAATTAATAAATGGACTCCAATTGGTGAAAAGGAACAAACATTCTTCCCTTGATATTACTTGTATTACTTCTGAGGGCTTTTTTACTTATCAATATTGAATAGCATTTTATAAGCAGAAGTAACCTGGAGGAATGTGATTACTTTGTAATGTGAGCTGGGTTTATACAGAATCCATTCCCAAGTGAACTCAAAAGCAGTAAATTACCTAAATATCACTCATGCATGGTTTGTCTTTGGAATGGACAGTGAGCATCTGTGTGTGTGTGTGTGTGTGTGTGTGTGTGTGTGCCTGTGTAGATATGCTATGTCCACCTATGCTAACAGTTTCAAGCTATCATTAAATCTGGTTTGTAAATTTCTAGATATGCTTTCATAAAGTGGATAATGCACAGATAACTAAAATAATTGAGTTGATTATACAATATTTGCAAAAATTTTTGACAGTAATTGTTAATATTAATAAAGCATATAACTCTGCACCTAAAGAGAACAATAAAAATATTTTTTTCCTATATTTCATCAGATTATAGCAAAAATACATTTTGTTAGTATGCCCTACCTTGGTAGAATCTTGACTCATTGCTATGCTTTATATTTTATTTATTTGGTGAGTAAATTATTCAGCTTTATATGTACACTCATGGATTCTCTTAAGAACAGGAAATATTTATTTTAAATCATAAAATTCATAGACGTTTCAATAAACTCATATTTTAAGAATCTAAATAACGAGTCACGAGAGAGTATAATGAAATAGGTGTCGTATTTTGTTGGTCTGTAGATAGTTAGAAGACTCGGGTTTAGGTAGAAAATTGCTCTATAATGAAGCGAAGGTCACAAATTCAAGCCCCAAGACGGACCAGTGAACGTCCTGGTTCTTGCTGGCTGCTGACTGCCTGGTAGGTATGTTAAAGGAACACGAGTGGTCACCTGAGGGGTCTGGCTGTGGAGGAACTGTGCCTCGATATCCCTGCCACCGAAGACCATTCAAAAGGCCTGTCCTCTGCAGGAGGGGATGGGCTGCTTCACCCTGATGTTTACTTGATATGCTTTCATAGGGAAAGAAAGCAAGAAAGAATCTAAATTTTAAAACTGCAGGAAAGGGGAAGTACAGGGATCCCAGGTAAAACGCAACTGGGAGAACTGGCAAATGTTCTGTCAAAGGATTCCATGCTTGCCAGCAATCCAGGAGCTGCACGGTCCGGTCCCTTTCGGATCCTCAGAGCAGGGGAGGAGGTTGGTTTCCTGCTGCTGTGGTGTTTTCCAGAGTGTCCTTTTGGGGGCACTCAGGTACAGCTCTCGGGCTCCTTTGCTTTCCCCCAGAAATTCTAGCTTCTATTAAATCTTAGCCAAAAGCATGTGGGGGACTTCGGGGAGAGGGGCGCCTCTCCCACTCCCTCCTGAGCAGAGAAGTCCTGATCAGAGCTGCTGATCACTGAATGACTGCTCTGTGTCAAGCATCTGTGCCAACACTTTGCCTCCTCAGCTAATTCTCCATCCACCCTGCGAAGCAACGGAGGAGGCCAGAGTCACAAAGACTCTTCAGTCTTTTGCTGAACTTCACATAGACAGGAAACCCGTAACCCCACAGTAGAACTCAGGCTGTGATTCTAAAACCCACCCTTTCCACAACACCACGCTGCCTCTTTTTTTCTTTTTTCCGTTTTATTAAAAAAAAAAAATTCAGCTCACTATTCCTCAGTCTTCCTTTAGGAACAAATGAAAAATAGTTTATTATAAAACTTCCTCTGGATTAAAAAATCTAAAATAACTTTATAGAGGAGAACCAACTTAAGATTAAATCATTTCTCCCTGCTATGCAGAGAATGCTGTATTTTCTAAATGTATTAGATTTTTTTTTTTAAAGCACTCCTTAAGTTGTCAGTAATCTTCATTTTCTTTTTCTTCATTTTCAGGTCTCTAGCCTGAGAGAGTTAGTGACAGTCTCAGAGGTAGTCCCCGCCACACTGCCGTTTTTATTCTCTGCTCTGTTGCTAATAATGTTCTTTTCATCCCTGGACATCTGTCAGCTACTGATGAAGTGAATTGGCTAGGGAAAGGGTTGGACCTTGTTCCCTGCCTAGAAAAAACAATGATTAAGATGGCTGAAGTCAAATGCAAGGAGGAAGCACATCAAACAATTAAACAATAAAACAAACAATTAAAAAATAATTGGAGCAACAGACTATATCCTGGATTGCAATGTCTGAAGTGTTTTTCTTTTTTAGATGTTTCGGATGACACGATGCCAAAAAGTATCTCAGCTCTTAGTGGTTGTGAAATCTTCTGGAAAAGAGGTCAAAACCAGTTGGCTTCCTTGTCCCTCTCCATGCTATGACACACAGAAGCACAGGCAGGGCAAGGCTGTGGGGCAGATGCCATGTAAGATGTTTTCCTCACAAGAGTTCCTACAGCCAGTGTGACCGCAGAGACTCTGGAGCCTTTGGAAACAGGACCTCTAATTCTCCGTGCTCCTGACAGGGCACACGGCAGAGAGCAAGGGTGTCTGGCACATATCATTCTACTCTTTCTGCTCGTCCCAGAGAAACAGCTCTGTGTGTCACTGTTAGTTTGTGAATCCAGGTGCCCCACCCTGCAGATAACTGGGATTTGCCTCTGATGTGCTGGGAAGGAGCGGTAGCCCTCCTCACCTCCTCTGTCTCCCCGGGCCTTCTCTGTTCTCTAACTCAGCATTTTCACGTCTTTTCCTGCTCACTCTCTAGAAGTTCTTCATTTGGTCCTGAAACAACCATGATGGTTTCTAGGTGATTCCGAGGCCAGCGTGAGGGGAAGAGACATGTCATTTGTGTGGAAGTTTCGTGGGTGGGGCAATAAAATGGGCTAGTCCCACTGAACATTTAATGGCCTGATTAGAACTGGGATGCCCCAAATAGTTTGTTTTAAATCATCTTTCCTCTCTCTTCTGCATCATCCATCTCCTGACTCCTCTACTGAGTCACTACCATTAGTACCTGGACATGCTATAATTTTCCCATTAAAAAGACAATTGTCTTGACCTTCCCCCAGTTCCCTCATTTCTTCACTTTCCTTTACAGCTAAGTCCCTCAAAAACAATGAAGAAGTCGTCGATTATCTGCAGTCTCCCACTCCTCTGCTCCCCTCTCATGTGAAGCTCTTCCAGCAGGCGTTCGCCCTCACCATCCACGAGACCTCCAGGCTGTGAAACCTAGTGCTTATTTTGTAGCCTCGTCCTACATGCTGAGCGTAGGACATGGTGATCACTCCTCCTCCTAGAAACGCTTTCCTCCCTTGGCTTCCAGTTCAGAACGCTTGCCTGGAGTTCTTCCTGCCTTATGCAGTCTGGTCCCTCTTTGTCCTGCTCAGCACCCCCATACCCCGCCCCAGTAACGCTGGCCTCTGACTACTCTGAACGGGCCAGACACGTGGTCACTTCAGGGCCTCTGTGCCTGCTTTGTCCTCTCTCTGGAGTCTCCTTTCCCAGATGTCACCATGATGCCTCCCTGGAGACCTTTCAGTCTTTGTTCATGCATGACCTGACGTTCACTGATCATCTTATATAAAATCTCACCTCTTTCCTCAGCATCCACTGTCATTCTTTTTGCTTTTATTTTTCTCCATAGCAACGATAACAATCTAGCATTATATATACTGAATGTGCTATGTGTATAAAAAAAGTTTTCCTCAACTGAAAATGAGCCTGATGGAGATTTCTTTTTCACCTCTCTATCCCTGTAACCTAGACGGTGTACAGCATATACGAGGTACTCAGTAAGTACCTGCTGAATGAAATGAAAAAAGGAAGGAAGGAGGGAAGGAAGGAAGGAAGGAAGGAAGGAATGAAGGAAGGAAGGAAGCAAACTTCAAGAAATCAAGATCAATATTGCATTATATTGCCATAACTAAGCAGGGTAATATTAATTTTGATTATAGCTTGATTAAATTTGTAGGAGTATGAAAAGTGGCCTGACTTTTATGCAAATCTAAGGAGATGATTACTGTTGGTTTCTTTCCCTACTAATTACATAGTGACTCTAAAGCAAATATGGAAACAATTTGCAAATATTGGTTCAAGTTAGAAGAGAAGGCTCCATTATCTGAGCAGAAATGTCAGGGTAACAATCAGCGATTCTTGCTCTCAGGAGTCTTTCAGGCTTTCACTGGGGAACGGCTGTGAGATACAGGTATGTTGGGGAGAGTCAGGTATCAACTTTTACCTGCAATGCAGGACAACCGATTTTGCCTTTCTGTGAATAAACATTTATGCCCACTATTCTGGAAACTCACAATATGAACAAATGAAGAAGGCATACTGTAACATGATAATTCAAGGATATGGAAATGATTCCAGTTTCTCATCTTTTCCTAGTTAACACCTTTCTGTTTTTAATCTCATATTGGAAATTGGCAGCTGCAATTTGCCATACACACGTCAAACAAAAACACACAGACCCAAGATGCACTGGCAAAACGGAGCCAACACATCTCCATTTGCATGTTGTCTGGTCCGAGTTGGCAAAGACAATCTTTGGTAGTGTAAGTTAGGTCAACAGCAAGTTGCCAGATACTTAGTGTAATTATTTTAAGATAATTTGCCATCTAGATTTAATATCCTAACCCAGAGTCTCTAATTCCATATGAGGCTTAAGAGATGTATTTTTAAGCAATCAAAAGCATATGTATGTGTACATGTATATATAATATTTAGTACCCTGAATTATTTACTGGTACATCTATTTAAAGTATATCATGCCTCACTGAGCACAACTTAGCATTTAAATAATCTACTTTAAATGGGCCATCCTTTGTATATAAGTCACATGTTCACGTCCATATAGAAAGTGTCTGCCATGAAGTATAGATGACATACAAGGTACAAAAATCTGGTGAAAAAAGCTTGCACATCCACCCACGGAGAGCAAATCAGGAGTGCCCGTGACTATCAATCCCTCAGGCATAATTCGTCTCTGCGTTTATTTGTTTGCTCATCTGCCACTATGCAGTACCTGCTCACTGCTCAAGTCCTGAGATGAAACACACTGGCAGATAGCAGATGTACCAATTAATAACCTGTCAGGTCTGATGGATAGAGGAAAAAAGTGTCCTCACACACATCTCCAGTGTGGTTTTCTTCCCCATTTCAGGGCACTGAGGGTCAGGAGACTCACTCAGCCTCCCAGGAGAGAGCCCAAACCGTCTCATTAGCGTCTACCTTTCATGACAGCCTGCCGCAGCCTTTGCGATGCTAACTCACCTGCTCTTCTCCCAGAATCCTGAAGTGATGGAGCTCTTTAATCAAGGAGTTGGGACAGCCAGCTGTTAGGAAGAAGAATTAATCACAAAAATGTCATTCTCATTCTGTATGGTAATATGTTCTTACGTACAGTTGTGACTATCAACCACCTATGTTGTCATTTGTATCTGAAAAACACATGTCTAACCAACCACCAAGAAGTCAAGATGCCCAAGGAGCTGTGGCCACTGCCTGGCCTCCAGCTGTCACTTCTCATGTGACTCTGGTCAGGCCTTTTCTCCTCTTGATTAGGATCTGGCCCTTGTGGGGCCTGAATATCACACCGGGTCTATCTTTAGAAACATGCCCAGCATGCCACTTGTCCCTAATGTAGTGCCAGGACTTTGTGAGGCCAGAGTGGGAGAGTTGTGACCACAGGCTCCCAGTTATTTATCATGTCCTGTTTCCTCACCCTCCAGCCCGCGTCCCGCTCATCCAGAGTTAAGAATGGCGACAGGGCAGCTGCGCGTCCTGCCTTCATAGGATTCAGCTGTAGCTTAGGACCTTGCTGGTTTTGCCAAGAGGCTTTGTCAAAACCCATACGGTCCTGCACTGGAGTTTGGAAAGGGTGTCTGTCGTACAGGGCCTGGAGACAGGGCGGTGGCAATCCTGGTGCCCACACTTTCCAGGGCTACTCAATCTGGGCCTCTTCAGGCCTTCACATTTTCTTTTTCCAGTAGTAAAACGAAATAAGTAAACCAATAAATTTTATATATAATTTATATAAATATTGGCCTAAATAAGTATATATTTATATATAATAAAAAATATAATAACAATTTATATATAAAATATATATAAATAGTTGACCCTTGAGCAACATGGGTTTGAATGCCATAGTCCACGTGTATATGAATTTTCTTCCACCTCTGCCACAAGACCAACCCCTCCTCTTCCTCTTCCTCCTTGGCCTACTCAGCATGAAGATGGGGATGAAGACCTTTAGGATGATCCACTTCCACTTAAAAAACAGTAAATATATTTTCTCTTTCTTATGATTTTCTTAACAATATTTTCTTTTGTCTAGCTTACTTTATTGTAAGAATACAGTGTATAATACATACAACATGCAAAATATGTGTTAATTAAGTGCTAATGTTATCAGTTTGATTTCCAGTCAACGGCAGGCTATTAGTTGTTAAGTTTCGGGAGAGTCAAAAGTTGTATGTGGATTTTCAACTGCACAGGGCACCCGTGCCTCCAATCCCCACATTGTTCAAGGGCCGACTGTGTGTGTGTGTGTGTGTGTGTAAATTTAGGACAGTGCATGCTTAATACTATTTAAAATGTGTTCCATCCCTGTCTTTTCAATATTATTCCACAGTATTAGATTGAAGTCATTTACAGTATTTACCCTGGAAATAAAATTGATATAAAAACCTGTTTCTTTGAGATAAAACCCACGGATTACATAATCTGCTGATGTTTCTATTAAGGAAATTAGATTGTATGCAGAACATATCAAAAAATTATGGAGCCATTTCTTTCATTGCTCAGCATTGCGAGGTAAGAATGGCCAGAAATACGAGAGGGTTTGTCTGGGGAAAGCTGGGCTGAGGCATGAAATGATGAAACGAGTTTTCACACAGGTGAAGGTACCGTCTTTTGCAAGAGAAATTAGATTTTTGCTCTGATCTAGAAGGTAGGATTTACACCAACAGAAAAATGAAATAAACTGTTTTATAAGCTAGTAACTGAGGGTTTTAAAACAGGTTTTAAATGAATACTCACGCAGGATATCTTAGAGAGGAATTTGACTGGGTGTGATAATTAATTTTAATGTGTCAACTTGATTGGCCTAAGGGATGCCCAGATAACTGGTGACATACTTCTAGGTCTATCCGTGAGGCTGTTTCTGGAAGCGATTAGCATTTGCATCAGCAGACGGAGTGAAGAAGCTCTGCGCTCACCCATGTGGGCAGGTGCCGTCCACGCTGTTCAGGGCACTGAGGACAAGAACAGAAAAGGCAGGAAAAGGCGAACTGTCTTTCTCTTCTGGAGCTCAGACAGCCCCCTTTCCTGCCCTCAGACATCGGATCTCCTGCTTCTCGGGTGTCCGACTCACACTGGACTATAACACTGGCTCCCTGGTTCTCCAGCTCACAGACGGCAGACTGTGGGACTTCTCAGCCTCCATGATCGTGTGAGGCAATTTCCCTAATAAATCTCCTCCTGTATGTATCCGTGTATATCTGGAGAACGCTGACTGATACCCTGGGTAGTTCCAATTCTGAAATTCTGCGGTCCTGTAAAATGCTGGAACGTAGTTTTAGTCTTTATTATGTAACATTTCGTACCTTGAGAAAATGGTTCATAAATGTTTACGGAGGTAGTACAAAAGTTTTTTAAAATAGGAACAGAATTTAACAAAAATATAAACAGGTGATGTCACCACCTGAAAAAATGTAGAAAATACATGAAAATCCTGAGGTATATATTTTGGTTGAAAACATAACGGATTAGCTGCCACGGGCACATCTGATACAGCAGGGGAAGGAAAGCGAGACCTCTGAAGTGAGAAAATACGCTTGAGCTGAGGGTTTCTGCAACTGGAGGCCACAGAGACCTGCAGGCTGAAGTTTTTTTGTGGAGAAGTTGTTCATTTTGGGGATGCTATTCTGATGATTAGCTAAACAATTAGTAAAAGTATATTCTGGATCATTGGATTGGCTGCAATTCAACCAAATGCTGCTATGCAAATTCAGCCTCATGTCAGTTCTTGGGCTTTAGATCTCTTTGGGAGCAAATCATTATATTTTAGTTTTCTGAAGTGAATGAGAAAGAATAGAAGTAGATCAATTACAAGGGATGCATTCCCAGCAAGTGGCCGTCCCACAGTCTGAGGGGAAGTGGCAGACGGAGGGGGAAGGCAGCCTGCAGGGTCACAGGCAGGCAGAGATGAGAAGAACCTGGGCCAATCCTGCAGGGCCCTGTTTGGAGCCCAAGCAAATTGTTTAGTGTCAGTAAAATGACAGAATCTGCCATATTAAATTCATAGAGCTAATCTGAATAATTTGGTTTTGTACCTTCAGTTATATTTAATTAATTAATTATATTTAATTACTGAAAGTTTTTATTTGGGCTTTCTAGTTGTATAGGCATAAAATGTTTACATCTTGTTAGGGACAGAAAAAAAAAGAGATAATGGAATGATAGGAGCAGAAAAACAAGAAGGAGGAAACAAAGAAAAATAATCAGAAGGAAATAATTACATAAAAATAACCAGGGAAAACAGTTATTTCAGTCTTAAAAACTGGGTAATTAGACCATGGAACAGTGACCACCAATCAGAAAATAGAAAAACACCATAAACGGTGACTTTCCCCATCACATGGACAGGAGAAAGGAATGTCTGGAACATAACCTTTAAGTTATGTCCATATCTGGAAAAACTGAGACCCCAAAACTTGTGACATATAGTCATAAGTAATTATAACTGACCTTTACATCAACATATGCTACTAGCATATAAAAGGAGGAATTTTAGAGTTAATTAGGGTCTTTTCCACTAACGGAGACAGACCCATTTACCGTTAGGAAATGTATTTCGCTTTGCACCCTTAAACTTTCCTTGTGATAAATTCTTCACACAGGTTTGCTGAGTGTCTGTCATCTCTCTCCATCGCATGGGCCAAGGCTTGAGATTCCTCCAAGACAGGAGCCCAAGAACTGGGGAAACACTTCAAAGTCCAGCCATGGAAAGGACCATGACAGTCTCACTTTATATCTAGACATATTTAAGAAACATTATTTTAAAAATAATTTTATTCAACCTCAGATATTTTAGAGAATTTTTTTTTAAAGTGTTCTCTTTTATCACTCAAATTTGAAAGAAATGACTTTGACTTATTTTAATTCTGGGTAAAATAAGAAACAAAATTTAAAACTAGGTTATCTTTAGAATTTGTATTCTTGCATTCTCCTAAGATATAAGCATAAGGATTGATGTCAATGATAGCTCAAATACAAACATCTTTAACAGAAGACTAGATAATTACCTGAAACACCTGGTGGGTGCAGTAAAATGTAATAAACAAGGATAGATATAGCATATAGCTGGAAGGGCAGAATTGTGAGGGGTGAAGATATTGAAGAGGATGGTGGAGGGGTGCCTGTAAACTATTCATCACAGGAACATCAATGTGGGAGATGGACAGATATAAACTTAGTGTGAAGATGGAGCTTAAAAATAGCAACAGTAGGAATGCAAGACAGGCACACAGAATACGTTAGTGTAGTGAGAAAGGAAAAAGTTAGTGGAGGGGGTGTAGGTGGCTGGGAGGAAAAAAATGGGCCTGGCAAACAAAGACTCTAATGCTAGTTCCAGGTCTGGAGTGGTAGAAACCATATGTGATCCTGTCAAGCCCTTGTAAGCATCACCTCCCTCCAAAGGGGTTCTGCCACATTCGCTTCTGGGGAATCCAAGTGGGCTCTTAGTGGTTCCATGTTACTGCATAAGTGCTCATACTACTTTTTTTCTTTTGGGGTTGATGGCTAAAACTGATATTAAACTCAATACTTGTCAGCTTTCAAGACTCAATCTTTCCTCATTTTGAAAAGTTAAAAAATGAATAAATAAACAAATGTCTCCAGAGCTCTGAACTCTAGTTTCTTTCTCTATAGTATCTCACAGGTTCCTGGCAGCAACTCTGAGATACATGGAAATGTTTGGAGATCTATTGGCACAACAATTAATATTTGTGTGTTCCTTATTCTCTTGTCACTTTTCTTAAGTACAGGGTCCTCCTTAAACTGGTTTTCTGTCCTTTCTAACATGAGAAATACTCTTTGTTTGAGAAAATAAGCAACAGAAATTTGGCAGTGTTTTCATCTATTAAATTGTTTGACCTTTCTCGTTGAGGGCACCCTCTTCTCTCACTGTCTTTGCCCTCCTTTCTTGTTCTGGACCCAAATTTTAAAACCTATTTTGTTGTCCTTGGTAATTTAAATTAGAGTTTCATTTCATTCTGAGTTATCCTGAAGACATGCTCACAGGTCTGTGCTCTTTTATTGTGTTTTCTCCCCGGCTATTAAATTTCCCCACTCATCCTTGTATGTGTGTTCTAAAAATCTGGGCTCATTGTAAATAAAAATAAATTGCCTGTTTGGTATTAAAAATGAATAAGGTAATTTATTAAAAAAGCATGTGAAGACATAATGGAATCTTATTTTTTAAAGGGTAACTTTGAAAGTGGGCCTTTTATTTCAATTAGTATCTGTAATCAACATTTAGTTTCATTCTGTTGCTATACCATAAAGATTATTTCATAATCTAATTGAGAACCTCCTCAATGAAACTGCATTACAAAGCTGTGGATCATTTCCATAAAGTCACTGATAGCTATTAAAAAAAAAAAAACAAAAAACAAAAAACAAAACCCCATAACAAAAAAAAATCTTTGAGGGATTAACTAAACCACAACTTTTTCAGAAAGCTTTTGCTGAATTTCCTCAACAACCACGCTGCAAAGTAGGGAAAACTCATTTGGAAAAATATATTCCATTGAGATGCACTAAAAACCACATGAGTCTTCAATCACTATTTTTTCTTTTAATTTCTTTGCAAATCATCATGGGGTAATTGTGATATCCTCTGGGTTCAATGGAGAACCGTGAGCACCCAGGCTTGGGATAAAAATTGAAATGGATTTCAGCTCTCTGATGTGCTACTGGCACTGGCCACATGACACAAATAATCTGTAATTTGCACATTGCTGCTGTTTGGTGTGAAATGCTTTGAGGATTAATTTCTCTCTTGGCTGTAGCTTAGAATCCTTAATGTAGGCTTGACAATTACAGTTGCCTTCTATTTTCCCCCGAAGTACAACTTAGCAAAGGAAACCGACTTATGATGAAATGGCACCAAAAATAAATGATGACTCAATGTGATCAAAGACAATGCAGCAAGACTGAACAACGACCTTTGAGCACAAGCCAATTGGTGTGGGCCACGTCTGTGGGCTGGGCCATGGTGGAGAGTGGATTTGAAGGGCTCCTTTCCACTCCAGGTAAGCCGGGTTGATTGGGGTCTCCGTGCATTTTGCTGAAGTAGCCATTTCTGAATTAGCCTGAGAGCCAGGCATTAATAGAATCCATGGAAAATTCACTAAGCTATCTTGACTGAGCAATTGCATTCAAAAATCAGTAGTAGGACTTTACATAATCAAATTCAAGGCATTATCACTTTGATAAAAATAAAACCAGGCTTATTTTAACAATTTCTCTGTGCAGATAGGTTTCTATTTATGTCTATAAAGGATTATTTATGCATTTCATTTCAATAGCCAACCACTTATAAAGAATCTTGAAGATATTCACCTTTCACCTAACAATTTACTTGTAGGTATATACCAGAGAGAAGCTCACACAGTTATACAAGGAGATATGTATAAGAATATTTACTGCAACATTTTTTTGTAATAATAGCAACAACAAAAGGAAACATTTGAAATGACCATCAATGGAAGAAGAGACAAAATAATTCAGCAAGTATCCCTGAGCATTCACTTTGTGCCAGGCATTGTTAGGGCACTTGGTTCACATCAGTGAAAAAAATGAAAACAGACAAAAATCCCTCACTGGAGCTTGCATTCTAAAGGGGAGAGAGACAATGAAAATAAATGAATAAATAGGTAAATTATGTAACATTTCAGAAGGTGATGAGCACCATACAGAAAAGAAAAAATAGAACAGTATAAGGAGGTTAAAAGCAAGGCTGGCTAATGCTAAATCAGGTGTTCAGAATGTTTCTTGTTGAGAAAATGACACTGAAGCAAAGACTTTTAGGAAGTGAGTTAATTTGAGTTACCTAGAATAAAATGTATCAAAACAGATAAATCTCAAAAACATAAAGTTGAGAAAAAAGTTGTAATTATTTATGCACAGTGCAATATCATTTAGAGAAAGTTTAGAGAATCTATTAAACAATATGGATATACACAAATGTACTAAAAATACACAATAATGCATGTAAGTGATAAACACCACTCAGGTGGATATCGAATTCAGGGAAGGAGAGAGTGGGACAGGACCATTGGGGTCGGGGGTGCTTCGAATCTGTCTTTAAAGTGTATCATAATAATTGTTAAAAATAAAAGCTAGTATTTCTACAACACTTACTGTGGAAAAAGCACTCTTCTTAGTGTTTTGCATATAATTCATTTAATCCTCACAGCAATTCTATGAGGTAGGTGCTATTATTATCCCCATTTTAAAGATAATGAAACAGAGGCAGAGAAACATTAAATGGGGTAATCAAAGCTAGGTAGTATGTACATGGGTATTTATTATGCTATTTTCTGTATCTAACTGGATTTTTATAACTTTATAAGAAAAAATTCTGCATGAAAGCTTTACATCAAAAGATAACCTTGGAAAAAAATGAATAAAACTCAATAACTTATAGACCTGAATTTATTTTTATCATGAACACATACAAGCATGAATGTAGTTTGAAAAAAGAATACCTTCTAATATAACCACTACACTAGTAGGCACAGCTCACCTAAGTAGGACACCATGAAAACTTGTAGATTTTGGAGCTTTCAGAATAAGCTGAAAGAATCCATGGAATATTATTTATTCAATGTCTCATTTGTAGATGAGGCCGTTAGTACCTGAGAAGCACATAAAGTCTCTTCTAGCAAGAGCTGAAAATAGGGTGTGTTAAGCAGAGATGTTAGTGATTTCATAATTTACATCAAAAGTCATGCAGATTGGATATTCCCCAGTTTCTTGTAGCTGCTATACTAATCCAAATGTCCCTGCTGGGTCAACCCCCAGTGGCTATGAGACAATCTGTCTTCCAATGAGTTATCTGAGAAGAATCAGTCACATCGATAATGAGACATAATGGGAAACTTTTCATTTCATAAGTAATAATAAATATTATTATTGGCAGCAGGTGAATTACAACCAAATATTCATTTATTCTTCATTGAACAACTTGTCAGTGCGTGTCTACTGTGCATAAGGCCAGGGGTTATACAGAAAACCGAAAGGAATCAGGCAGGGATTCTGCCTTCCTGGAGCTTGTAGAAGAAATAAGATGCACATCAACAAACCACCTAGATGTGAAAGAGCCAAGTGAGCAGAGAGCAACCAAGGGGCCTAGCCTAAAAAAAAACAAAAACAAAACAGGAGGAGGAGGAGGAGGAGGAATGGAATCAAAAGGCTGGAGCCCCAGTGTCAGGGAAACCAAGCCACCATTTGGCTGCAGATGAAAATTGAAAGCACCTGCAAACACATCACTGAACTATTGAGGCTGAGAACAGAGACCACAAAAACCTAATTATTTGTTCCAGAAAAATACTGCCCAGGAAGATAAGCTTGAAAAGCAATAAATAACTTCACTGTTTGCCTCAAGAAATTCCTGCAAATAATTTAACCAGACAGGTTGTTCTTCTGAGCAGCCATCTCTCTTAGCAGAGAAACAGACGCTGGGCAATAGCTCCCCCATCAGACAACAGTTTCCTTATCAAGCCTCCCTCAAGAGCCTTGTCCCATTGCGTCCACCAACCCCAAACTACTCTGTCCTAAATCTGCCAGATTCCAATCAGTGTCCCACTTCGAAAGATCTGCCATGACCTCTTGGGCCCAGATCCCTCCCTTTCTGGGACACGCCTGCAACTCTCCACATGGTGCTGTCACTCACTGCTGTAGAGCTAATCAGTGCTGTTCTGCAATGGATTCTCTGTGGTCATCTGGAAGATTTGACATGGAGTACATGAAGGATAAGGTAGAAAATGCAGTAACAAAAAACAAAAACAATATTTTTCTCATTTCTATGTTATGATGTCAAAACAATTTAAAAATTTTGAATTGTGTGTACATTCTTGGCACTTTGCCTCTACCTTTGAATCTCATGAAATTCTTCTTTGTTATTGACCTATATTTTGAATGGTTTTGATGATAAATTTCTAGAGGGTGGGTGTTTTCATCACTCAGCATCCCTCAGATTACAAATTTAATTTGGACGGTCCACACATGAATGACTGTGGGGGAGAGAGGTTCTCAGAGTGAAAAGTGATCCCAGTCCTCCGTTTCTTTCTCCTGCTGCTCTCAGAAGCTTGCTCTTGGTTGAAACCAGAGAAGGGAAAAGGAAGAAATAATGGAGATGCGATTTTGTGTTCCATTTAATGTGCTTTTCCATAGATTATGGCGGTTGGTTTATCTGAATGAACATGTCAATGTCTAGTGAAAGTGGGGAAAAGGGAGCCCGTGGGACTGTAATTCCCGAGTAGATCCGACCAAAAAGATGACCCACATTGAATGCATCCTACCAGATAAAGCTGGTTACGTAGGACTCGGTGGGTCAGCTGGCTGCCTAATGATCATAGTCAATGAGGTTTCTTTAGGATAAGAGAATTCTGAGTTCCAAACAATTTACAGACATGTAAGTTTATGGAACACCCCCACTTTATAAACTGGAAACTTCTGGTATTTATATTTGTACCCTACCCTCTGCCATAGAATGTGTTCTTTAAACTGGACTTCCTTGGGAAACAGTTAGGTACTACTACATTTGGGAAAATAAATCCTGTCCAAAACAATTGCTAAGTAGAAGTTACTGGACTTTAGGAATCAATACCATTCCTTAAATTGACATCATTCCTTCAAGATGAGGTGGAGAGGGGGTGAGGGGATAAAGTGGAATAGGGGAGGAGACAGAAGAGTTTATATTTCTATGGGTACTTAGTGATATTTACTGGTTTTGATTTTTTTGTATTTTAAATTTATTTCTGTAATTTCCCTTGTTACTTTAGGGCTATGCATTTTGTTTCTTTTATTCATCTTAGTGTGGGCATAATTGCTTTCATTACTGGAAGGCATATTTCAAATTCTTAAAAAAAAACAATAATTTTGCAAGCACTCTAAGTATTGCTGCTTAGAATCATCACTGTTTTTATAGAGCTCAGATATTTAGGGTTTGTATGCTGGTGTGAGATACACTGGAAGGAGATGAGATAAATAAAATAAAACCAGAAATCTAATTTAAAGGACAAATAACAGTTTCTATGATGTGTAAGGAAAAAAAAACATACAGCTTTGTCTGGTTTGCCCAGATCTTTGCATTTTCTCACATAAAAATTAATAATCATTCTTTATTTTAATTAACCAAAATGACTAAGCTGAGTAATTCTCATCTGCCAGAGAGTTATATCAATGAGTCCAAATTTGCTATTCACATTCTGAAGTGCAGTATTCACAAGCACTCAACCAGGTACCTTTGAAACCCCGGGTTCTTGAGGTCCTGAGAAGGGACTTAACAAGTTTCCTATCACCACACGAGCTGCTGGCGCAGACTGAGGTCCTTCAGCCACTCTGTGTTGCTCAGGGAACTGCACCAAGGACTTAGAATAAGCAACTAAAGAGAGTTCAAAGCCACCCTTTCGTCTTGTATACTTTCACAAGAAATTCGCTTATAGACTATTTGTTTTAAGCAAGCACTTATCAACTAGAAAATGAGAAGTAATAGATCCTGATACAGTGTTTCAAAGCTGCAGATTATCCTAGTAAAAACTTTCATACATCTGCATTGTCCTTTCAGAAGTTCCTCCACGTATGAAGGTTTACTTTAAGAACTTTCATAGGTATAAATAAAGCTATTAGTCTAGTGAAACAAAATCCAAAAAAACCTGTCAACTCTAGCCTCAGCCAAGAGGTCATTCTAGTACTTTCATGCTGTGATTGCTCTAAGTTCACATATTATTGATCTCCACCTGTATCTGCAGTGTTTGTATTTGGTTATTCAGTGACTATACAAATGTCAATTAACTATCATGTCCAAGAAGTAGGAAAGCATAAGGAGGTTTTTTTGGAAGTTTTGAGAGAAAAGAGTCTCCTGAAATATGGAATCTGAAACAGAGACAATATGTTAAAGTGGAAGATAGTAAGAAAATGCCAAACGTTGCCCCAGTCCGAGGCTGTGCCAGGCTGAGGGCTGTGCCCAACAGCAGGAAGCAGAGCCTGGTTGATGGACTGTGTGAGAAGTACCAAGCCTGTCCCATCAGCAATGAGCAGGACATAGGACATCAAAGTGAGAAATGAGAAAAAAGGGAATTGCTGTCTGAGAACCAGCACCAACCCCTGACGTAGATTCGGAAGGCTGAGATTCTGCTCAAGGACCTCAAGGAGAGGGATGAGAAAGTGCTCCTGCCACGCTGTCAGCGTGGAGGGCGTTGAAGCCATGTGAAGCTAGTGAGTGCCAACATATAAGATTCCTTTTTATGCTCCAGGTTTTATCACGGACTCAGTGGGCTTTCGTACAGATGAAGCCGGTCTGTTTTGGAAAACAGATCTCTGACAGCCAGTCTACCAGCAAGAGGGAAGACTTTGATGCAGCCATCCACATTCTGTGCAGTGGAAAGGCACATGAGGACTGCCAGTTTAGACACTCTTGGTTACTTTGGATGCATGAAAATAACAACTGACCAGAAAATACAATTCCTTCAACAAGAGGAACTTTTCTGTACATGCCTCATCTTATCATTGAGCTGACCATTAACCATGTTATTCATTAACAGTTATCTCTGCAAGATATAATGCAAAATAACTCATCCTCCATCTTTTTTATGATTCACTATTTTCCACACTGTAGTTTTTAAGTAGGAAAAGAAAACCAGGAGCATAATTATAGGAGAAAAAACGAACTGTTATCTGGATACACCTAAGGCAACTCAGATTCACGCTTTGAACCAGTATTTATTGCCATGTGTCGTTTTATGTATGGTGGATGCAGCAGTGAACAAAACAGAGAAGTCCCTGTTCTCGTGATGCTTATATTCCGTATAGGGGCAGACTGCAGACGAGCAAGGAGACAGCAGAATGTCAGAGGCTGGAAAGTGCACGCTGTGAAGAACATCAAGGCAGCAATGGTGAAAGGCAGAGAACTATTCCCTATTTTATAAGGGTGGTTAGGAAAAACCTCTCAAATGAGGTGTCACCTGAAGGAAGTGAGAGACGACAGGCTCCACTCCATGGCTCCATCAGAGAAGAGTGTTCTAGGCAGAGGGCCCAGCAAGAACAGGTGCCTGCAGAAGGGAGCGTGAGTTGGAAGATCACAGAGGAGGTTGGTGGGCGTGGGGCAGAGTGGGCAGGGGTAGCAGTGTGGCTGTATTCAAGGGGTTCTCCCAGCCCCACCCCACCATGCAGGGCCTTTAGAGCTATTAGTAAGAATTTAGGCTGCTATTATTAATAAGGTGGGAAGGTACTGGAGGGCTTCAAGCAGGAGAGTCACCTGATCCATTTTACTGTTTTAGCCAATGCAGTCTAATGCTGTGTTGAAGCAGTCTGTAGTGAGCCAGGGCGGGGGCAGGGAGCCAGTGACAAAGCTGTGACCACAGTCCAGGTGAGAGATGGTGGTTGCTCCAACTCAGGTGGTAACAGGGAGAAAATGAGAACTGGTCAGACTCTGGATATGTTTTGAAGACAGATCTGCGGGATTTGCTGACAGATTGCATGTGAGTGTGAGAGAAAGAGGATAGGCCCAGATGACTGCGAGGTCTAGGCCTGAACACTGCGAGGTCTAGGCTGGAAGTGTCGCTGGCTGGGATGGGGAAGGCAGTGGGGAGGGGTAGCAGGTGCTCAGTTTTGAATGTAGCACATTTAAGATGTATTATCCATCCAAGTGCACAGTGGACAATTGGATGTAGGAGTCTGGAGTTCGAGAGAGGTCCAAGATAGAGATATGCACACTGACGAGTTGTCAGAGACTAAATGAGGTCAGCCAGGGAGAGAGAGAAAGAGGAGGTCTGAGTTCTGAACCCTGAGTACCCCAGCATACACTGGCTGGCTGGGATAGAGTGTAACACAGCCATTAGAATACCATGTTGATGACTATTGAATTATTTGGACAGGTAGTTATGATATGCTGCTAAGTAAAGACATCAGGTTAAAAACTACTGTGCATATGATGATCTGTTTTAGTGAGATTGCTGTACGTGCACTGGAAGACCACATGACACGACATTGATGGTGATTTTCTCCTAGTGGCGGAACTATGCAAGATAATTCACTTTTATTCTTTTTGCTTATATGTATATTTTTTACCTGCTATTAGTGGTGTTGATATTTATAATAGATAAAGGAAAAAGAAATGACATTACATTAAAAAAGGGGTTGCTACTGAAAATTTTCAGGCTCTGCTTAAACAGAGGCATGTGCCATGTACCTTTCTTGTTATGTTTTAATTTGAGTTTATTTTGAATGGGCTTGTCCCAGGAGATGCCCGGCTTTCTGACGAGATACACTATCTCTGAGCTCCTGCAGTCCTTCCCCTAGCCTGTCAGGTCAGGCTGCTCCCTCTGACCCCCTGTGGCTTTGATAAGGGCCACACTGTGACCTACACAGCCCTCAGCAGCCATCGTGGGCACGCATGCTCTGGGCTCTGGATGGCTGCCATCAGTGGACTGTTCGCTCTTCCCTTCCCTGTGTGAAGCATGGAGGAGCCATTTATACTCTCCTAGGTCTCCCCCCCCCAACACACTATTATAATCATCACATAACTTCTGCACTCACAATACAGCAATTACATTCATCATTCCTCATTATCAGAACTCATCTCCATAGGGTAGTATGTATCTCCAAAAGTAATTGTTTTATAAATTATGACTATTATTTTGGTACTTGTTTTGCAACCAGACTCAGTACCTGGGGTTCAAGCCAAAGGTGGCCTGTGTGTTCCTATCTGCAAACCCTGCAACTCCCAGGCCTTTATTCCCATGTAGGGAACAGTTGTGGGGGCACCTTCTTTTCCACCTGGCCCAGGCCCACCCCCACCTGAGGAGCTGGCCATCCCTCCACCGATCACATCGATGCTGACAACCTGCTTAGCTAATGGAGGCTCCTCGTCCTAAGACAAGTGTCTTTTGGGTCATCATCTGGTTGATGTGACTGGTGAAGAGAACAAGGACAGATAAATCAGGCCCCAAATTAGATTTTTTTTCTATTGTTTGTTGGCTTGAACTTCCTGAATGTATTATTGATATCAGCCACATTAATTGGGCCGGGTGTGGTGGGCAATGCCTGCAATCCTAGCACTTTGGGAGGTTGAGGTGGGAGGATAACTTGAGCCCAGGAGTTTGAGTCCAGCCTGGGTAATATACCAAGACCCTGTCTTTACAAAAAAAAAAAAATAATAATAATAAATAGCTGGGCGTGGTGGTGTGCATCCACAGTCCCAGCTAATGTGAAGGCTGAGATGAGAGGATTTCTTGAGCTCAGCAGTTCGAGGCTGCAGTGAGCTATGATGATGCCACTGTACTCAAGCCTGGGAGACCTCATCTCTAAAAAAAAAAAACCAACAAAAATCCCATTAATCAAATGAGCTCCTAAGGTATTATAAAAACAGAACAAAAATCCACACTGGTCACCTTTAGAGGATGCCAGGAAAACAACTCATTATACTAAAAACTGGTAAATAAAGTGGTAAAAAAAAATCAAGCATTTAACCTGCCTAGGCTGCATGACTTGTAGCTCAGAGTATATAAATACTAATAGCTGATGGAAGAAATTACTTTTAATAAAAGTATTCCAGCTAATAAATTAAAAAGGAGTGGTAGAAGTGGTGGAATGTAAAACTGTATGAACTGAGATGAAATTAAAGATGCGGGCAATAATCATCAATGGCTACTGGCAAAGGACATTATGTGCCTCCTGACAGAAGTTCATAATACTACTTTGAAGATTCCTATAAAAATAAAATTCCTCCATCAGATCAAACCTTTGGCTAGAACTATTAATAATAATAATATAAAGGAGATACAAGGAATGAAGATTACCTTAGACCTGTGGATGTCAGCTGTGGTCCCTGAATCAGCAGCATGGGCATCAACTGGCACTTGTTAGAAATGCAAATTCTCAAGCCGCAGCCACACCCACCGAATCAGAAACTAAGGTGAGGCCCAGAGATCTGCCTTTTAACAAGCCCTCCGGATGGCATGAAATGCACCCTAAAGTTAAGAACCACCTCCTTATACAACCCTCACAGGGGTACAGCCAAATTCAAAATGTGGGTACCCCCCTAGGGCAAACTGACCTAGTTTCTTCAAGAAACGCATCACAAGAATTTAAAAAGAGAGAGAGACTTAAGAGACACACTAAGCATGTTACCAAATGCAATGTATAAACTTTCTTCAGCTCCTTATTTGAAAAAGAGAAAGACCCAAACTGTTAAAAATTGTGATACAATAAGCAAAATTTAAATAATGACTTGGTATTTGATATTATCAAGGAATTACAATTTATATTTTTAGTGTGATAAAGATATTGTGGTTATACATAGTAAATAAGTACTTATCATTTCATAGCTCTAAATCAGATCTCTGGGATTTACTTCAAAATAATCCAGTGAGTGAGGTATGGTGGAGGCAAGATTGGCCATTTGACTGATGAGCGTTGCAGCCGGTTGGTGCGTATGTGAAGGTTCATTGTACTATTCTCTTTGCTTTCTATGATGGAAAACTTCCATAATGAAGAGATTTTAAAAGAAGAATGAAGAAGGAAGATGCACATAATGTTCTTCGATGTGGGATTAGTCTGGCATCTTCCTCAAACCTTGCAGATCATTCCCTTTCTAGGTCTGCCTGGTGTGTGGAGGGCTGGGTGCTGAGGGCTCCCACACTTTGCAGGGGGACTTCCACGAGGAGGCTCCAGACCTCTGCAACCAGAACTCATACTTCAGTGTACTGAGTCTTCTGTGCTGATTCCCTTCTTTCCCTTCCTATAGCTATAGACCTACTGCAAACTCCATCTACCTCCATGTTTAAGTTGTTCTCAAGAACTCAAGGCTACAGGTAAATTTCAGGGGGGTGTGAAGTGAAAGATGGGAAGGGCCACATCAGAAACATCTATGGGACACACAGGCTTCTAGGACTCGGGGATTTGATGCTGCCCTCCTAGTGGGGAGGGGGTGAGGGGGCTTGCATGGTGGAGGGGAGGGCTGTGTGGACTGAAAAGCCCCCCACCCAAACTTACAAGGCTGGGGTGGGGATAGAGGAGGGGCCTAACAGTCATATGTGTTTATTTGCTCTTTTACCAATATTTACTGCTCAGAGAGATGAGGACACATGTCAATGCAACAGTCCCCTCACTGTTGGATGAAACAGCATCCTTTGCTCATGCATGTTTGAAAATATCCACTGTTTTGTCTATTTTATATTATAAACACCTCAAGATGGGGGGGTTGTTCTTGACTTAACTTGCTGCTTCCTAACTCACCTTGCCCAGGGCTCCACACACTACTGCAAGGGGGACCCCACCACATGGCAACCTCACTGTCATCTACTGGTTTTCACCAAAGAGCAAAGTGTTTTTTTTCTAAAAGGCACTCTGGCTCACAGAGAAAAAACGTTTTAGAAGAGCTGTTTTAAAAGGTAGACTTTCTAATGATGACCCAATTCTTTTGAAAATCCATCTTATTTTATGATAGCAGAAATATTCCTATGTTTCTGAGAGAAAACCAACTCTTGTTAAAACATTGAGATTACCATAAAACAATTTAGAACCTCCAAAGTTGAAAGCACTCCCTTGAGGAGCTGTATGTTACAACGTTGGGTAAAATGGAAATTGTCTAAACTGGAGAAGACTGTGTTTGCACATTATCATTTATTTTATAATAAGGATACATTAAACTGATGTAAGTGTCATGAATATAGGAGTCAAGTCCAGAGCTGCGGTCCTGTTTAGTGCAGGCTGGGAGCTGCAGTCACATCCATGCAGGTGACCACACACGGGCCTGACACTGGGGAACTGCAGAACCGCCTGTCGGCCAGTGACAGAATGCCAACCAACAGCTTTCCAGCTGGATGCCTCACTTCAAAACACATAAAAACTTCCATAAGATATGGAAAATCATAAACCAAAATAGACTCATGGTTTACTGGTTAATTCTGTGATGATAAACTAGATAGTGTTACAGAAAACCTGAAACAACTTATGTTTGACTTTCATCTCTTACTTTTTTTTGGTGATATGATATCACTCTGAGCACACAGGGCATAGGTTATGTATCGTTCCTTTATATCCTTTTTAAAATTTTCAGGACAATGCAAAAATATTTAGATAGATATATCACTAGGTAGCTGTTAGGACAAATGGTGTTATGCTTTATTGAAAAGAAGATGTTTAAGAAAAAACCCCATCTTAGGACAAGAAATTAAGAAGAAATTGGGTTAGATAATGGTATTATCTGGGTATAGCAACAAGTCATATGTATTTTTCTTAGAAGTGTTAGTGTCAGATTATCATTTCCAGATAATTTTTTTTCCTTACTTAGGGGAATTTCAGAAAACGTTTATTATTGATAATTCTCTACCTTTTTTTTTTTTTTTACAAAAAAGTATTTTCTAAAATTAATATAACACTTTTTTTCATGGCCATTGTAAATTATTAAAATATTCAAAAAAAGTAGAAATTAGCAATTCTACCACCCAGAGATAGTCTTCAATTTTTTTTGTGAATCATCTCTTAGATACCTCTCTCATTATATGCACACACACAAACACACATGAGTTTAATATTAGGTGTCATACTATGCATGGAATTCTGTAACCTGTTTTTCCCACCTAATAATATGAGTGGGCAAATGAAACAGACATGTATCATCATTTGCAATGGCTGCTTGCTGCCTTTCCATCCTAGGGCCGTATCCTTCACCCGCACCCTGGTGATCATACTGGTGTCAGTGAGTCACCTCTGAATGCGTATTTACAAACCATGCAGATGATCTAAATAGGACACATTCTCCAAAGTGCAACTCCCACTGGGTTAAAGTATTATTTCATTTAACATCTTGATGACTCTTCCTAAAACAGTCTTCAGAATTTGTTTGTAAGCTTACACCTCCAATCACAGTGAGGAGCATTTCTTTACCTCCCCAGAGTATTACAGACATTTCCCTCCTCCCTCCTCAGTTGTATGTGTATTCAACTCTTCTTCCTTCCTGAGATGAAGCTTTGCACTGCTCAACTCTGAGAGAAATGAGAACAGTTTTTGCATTTCACCTTAATCAGATTAAATTAGGACAGGTGGCAACCTTGCAGGCAACATAATTATGAAAAATGTCTGTGCTCAATACAGGCTGTCCTTCCAGTTTCCAATCAAATAGGACACCAGAGCCCAACCTTTCTACTTTTGGCTGGTGACTCACACAGCAGTCACCCACATACTTGCTCTGGATATAATGGTGCTGCAAAATTTGAAATTAAATATAGTCTAAAGAGCATGAAAATCTACTTTGTAAGATTAGCTAATTTAATATAATAATTGTTCTTCTATTACAATCTTTACATGCCAAATTGCGGGGGGCCTGGAGGGGGGAGCTACTCTATGGCCGGCCTGTTATTAGAGGAAAATCTTTTAACACATCCCCTTTACACTTGCCATCCAAAGGTACGAAGAAATAATGCTGAGGATTCCCTGGTTATACTGTGAGAGAGCAGCTGTCTTATCCAATAGGAAATGCGCAGTGAATATCTGTTTAAATAGATTTGAAATAAGCTGAAGCTGGACACAAAATTCCATTCTACATTAGAGGGCTTCTACACCCAGCTTCATTTAGGATATTGCTTCTCAGAAGATACCCCAAGCATCTATCTCAATAACAAATGTTATACTGAAAATGCACTCAGCAACAATTGTGGTATGAGTCTCTGTGCAGCAATTTTTCAGCACTTCAAAATTATACTATCGCACCATGGAAACAAATTAAGTAGCCCAAGCTTGGCTGCTGGGATGGCTTTATTAGCAATGCAGTGCTATTTCATAAAGAATGCATGGCTTCAGATGGGTCAATGAATGTCAACAATGGCTGCTCCATTTGTATGAAGCCCAATTTGTATCTGGAGAAGAACCAAATAGCACACTTCAGAATCCAGTTTCATTTCTTCCCAACATTTAAATTAAAAGAAAAAAAGCCTGGTTATTTAGTTTTTCTAATTTATCTGTAGCCTGTATTTCTTTCTAGGGGATCATTTGGGAGGAAGTCTCAGAGTGTGAGTTAAACACTAATTTTTTTTTCTGAAGCACACAAGCACCATGAAATGGTTACTGACAGCTCAGAGAAAACACAATCTATGTGATACACATTGTACAAGAAGGTTTCTTTGATATATTAGATTCATATATGTGAGCTTTGATTTTCTTGTATTTGTGAAAAATGGTACTATACTGGCTTAGTAGTATACTGGCTATAGGTTTTTGTGACTGATGATTGAATCTTGGTTCTGAAATGATTACAGCTTTGCCAGAATAACGCCAAATGAAGAATAATCAGTATTAGATGAGCTCTTAGGAAACAGAAGTCCTCTTTTGCATGTAGATATGTTGTACTAAAGAGAGAAATCAAACCCAAGACTCTATTCTGAAACCAAAATAGACTCTGCTCTGTTCACCTCTCAAATTTTGTATATATAACAATAAGATTCTAAAATTCATCCAAACCATGGCTAATTTTAAAAGGCTAATTTTTTAGAAGGCCCAGTATTCTACCAGGAATGGAAACTTTCCCTCAGCTTGCTGTCAATTAAATAGCTTTCAAATTGTAGCTCGAAGTCAGTAAGAATTTCTTGCTCCCAGAGTGGATATACGTCTACGACAGCATTTCAAGATGCAAAGGGATGGTGGCATTTCAGGCTCTGTTATGGAAGTTTGGACAGACATTTGGCCCTTCCCCAGCCATCCTGAAACACTAAGTAGGTGGTTCTCCCCACCCCTCTCCTTTGTTTTCTTCTAAATCTGGCTCTGACCAGAGAGGCCTGCGGTCTCAACGCAATGAAGTCTCCCAAGCCAGGCCCAACTGACATGTGACATCTCAGTGACGCCTCTGCGTATCTGGCTCTCGTATCCTCCTTTGTGTTTATCCATGTTTTTTAAATCACCTCCTCATTTTCTGTGAGGACAAATTTGTAAGGAAGGAGCCCTCTATTTGTTTCCTCAAACACTCAATTCTGTGCCTGATTTGCATCTTTGGTTTTGTCACAATATTGCCACAGCAAAGTCTAGGCCAGTGGGACTCAAGTTTTGATTGTCTTCTCTGGGTGCCACGTTTTTGCTCATCTTTACTCCAGCTGCCTTGGTGACTTGAGTGTAGAAACGTAATTAACCTGTGCTAACACCTTAAGCTCTATTTCGCAATGAGATTTTGTAAAAAAATAAATGAACAAATAAAAATTTTAGAAACCCAGGGCTGAAATCTCTCTCTTTCATTTTCTTCTTTGTGCTGCTATTTCCGTTGAAAAAAATTTCTCTTTTATGCATATATGAGTAGAATATCCTTGCATTCTTTCTGTTAAAATAGCATGGCTCCAGTATTCACTAGCTATGAGATTTTAGAGAAAGGAAGGTATCTTTCTCATTATGGTTTATAACAGAGAAAGAGAACTGCTAAATTAAATCTAAATTCATCTCAATAGTGCCTTATACAAAATGTCCCTGGAGAATTACTACAGTTTGCCTTTCCACAAAGTGCCTCATATGTTGCTGGCAGACTTATCCTGAATCTAGAGCAACAATTACCAATTATGAACAAATGGTCTCTATGGCTGCTGTGGTATATACTCCAGCAAACTACATATAATGATACTGCTCTCTCCTTTCAAAGGCTGTGATTTAAATTTATAGGTGGAGCCAATGGGTTAATTTTCACTGCCTTGTTTTCACTACCCTTACCACTATTCAAAGGCCTTAAAATAGCTCTGCTATCAGAACTCACTAATCCAAATTAGTTTATAAAAACACTCTCAGATTAACAAATCATTGATACTTGCACACCACAAAATTGGTTACCACTTAAAGGTTTTATTCTGACTAGATTTATAGCCCGCATAAATCCCGTTCTTGTGTAATTTAGATGGAAGGCAAGCCAGAGGTACCTCTGCTGTCTATTTGCAGCAGCATCGGCTAAAAAGGAGAGTGATTCTTTATTATTGATGTTTAGCAGCCTGTGTTTAAAAGCTGTGAAGAATCAATGAGAATACAATAGATCAATTCCTCAATTTCCAGTAAAATATGGTTTAGGAAATTTTAAGGGGGTATTATAAAGATGCTAGTATTTAAAAGTTAAGGCATCATTATATGTCTGTGTAATAGAGATCATTTCAGAAACAAAAATCAAGTTTTTTTTTTACTTTTCCAACTTTAAATTAAAAAAAGCTTGTTTTAAATAAAATTAATCTACTAAATACTTCAATGCTAACACCTGAGGTTAGGAATGGTAAGTTTGATCATTCTTATGTTAAAATGAATGCTATTCAAAGATCATTTTTGTTCCTGTTTTTCTGTAAATGTATTTTGAACACATGAAATCCATGGTACCCAATATATTCTGAGCATTGGATTCTAGCAACAGCATCCATTAAGCTCTTAAAATTTTTTTATTTCAGTCCTTGGGGAGAATTACTCATAAGGTTTCTAGAACATGTTTGAAATGGGGGTTTCTGATTCAAAATTCAAAGTAAAATTTTAGTGGTTGGGACTGATAGAGAAATATTCTATGAGCATTAATAAAACCATGTCAATAGAAAGTTAATAATTATTAGGATTACAAATTTATTTATCTAGAGGTATCAATAATAAGTGTTATTTTATTAACAACTCATCCTGTGGCTCATTTGATAAAAGGATATGAAGCAGTTTAGGGATATTTGTAATGAGCAAGGTGGTTTCCTGATGTTGCTCTTGCTTTTTCAATGAAGGGAAGGGCGGTGAAGGGAAAAGGGTAGCGATAAAAGTAAGAATGACCTGGGAGGGACTGGCCGTCAAGGACAGTGATCCTTGTGGGCTGCCAACTTGGTTCTGAGTTTCCCAGCATTCAGAACAAAGAGAAGGATACCATTGTCCCCATAAAATAAAACCAAAGCAGCTCTTGAGAGAAGGGCAGACTTACTTCTTTTGGAGCAAGCCTAGGATTGCCAGATTTAGCAAATAAAAGTACAGGACACTCAGTTAAATCTGAGTGTAGGAAAAGTAAGGAATACTTTTTTAAAGTGTAAGTCTGACCCAGATATTTTTGTTTATCTAAAATACAAATGTAACTGGGTGCCCTGTAGTTTATCTGGCAACCCTCCCAAGCCGTAAGTTAGACAGAATATTTGTACCAGCAGGTCATTTGTAGTACATAGTTTTATAACTTGGTTTCTTATGGAATGACTAGGATGAGTAGAAAGAGAAATAGTGTATTTCCTAGAAACTGAAGCTTCTACTATAATTTCAGCAGCATCAGGAGAGAGTGTACTGTGTGCCATCAAAATCCTGCCCCCTAAATATAGCAGCAGAGCCAAGCGGAAGCTCTGCAGGGCCCGGGAGAGGAGGGTGAGCGTGGACGCCCTGCCTGCACACGCTGGGTGGCTGTCCACGGCTGAGAAGCCTTTAACTCCTTTCGCTCACTCTACTCTAAGGATTTACTTGTAGAAATACAGATATCACTTCAGATAGATCTAATGTTCAGCCAACATTATAAATAAACTATTCCAGGAGATGAAGATTATCTGTACTGCAATAGTACAGGCTTGAAAGGAAATATGGATTTTTTTTTCCCTCTCGAAAAAATTTGATCTTCCTCTTCAGGTAGACAATTCATAGCCTCAGTTTTTAAGTCTTGACATGTAGGAAAGAGGAAGATACGTAAAAGGCACACACAAAACCATCTAATTTGTGTATGTAATTGCTGCAAATTTTGCTTCTTCCATATAACTGCCTGCAGATATTTCTGTCTGATTTTTCAGACACTGGTAAGCCATATCTTCTTTACCTGTGCTTATGTTTCCTGTTGAATCTCCTTTAAAATGCAGTGCTATGGAAGAGGCTTAAATCCCGAAAAGCAATTTAATTTTATTCAGGCTCCATTTTGTGTCTAATTAAATAAGTATCCTGATGTTATAACAGCTTCATAGTGGAGAAAGCTGGCAGCTGCCACTTCCACCAAGTGACCCAGGCTCGCACCCCCGGCGGTGGCCCGGCCACTCTGTGTGCCTGTGCAAGGGCACAGCTTTGTTCCCAGGACGCCTCCCCAAACCTGAGTCTAAACGTGAGGACATATCAGACAAACCCCGGGGACATTCTACAAAATAACTGGCCTGTACTCATCAATAGTGTCACTGTCATACAAAGCAAAGAAGGACTGAGGGACTAATCCAGATGAGAGGGGACTAGAGAGATGCAGCAACTGAATGCAACGTGTGAGCTGGGATTTTTTTTTTTTTTTCTGTTAGGTACATACTTAGGACAAATATGTGAAATTTAAATAAGGTCTGTATTGAGGATGGAATCAATGCTAATTTCTTGATTTTTGATAATTGCATTACGGTTATAATAGATTACCTTATATTGAGAAAACATACTCTGTGTTGGCAATTTACTCTCAAATGGTCCAGAAAAAAAATGTGTGTATGAATGTATGCATGTGGAGAGAGGGAGAAACAAACGCCATAAATGTGACCAGGGGGGTATCTAGTTGAAAGGTGTGTGGAGATTCTCTTAAGTGGTGCGGCTTTGCTCACCAGCCTGAAATTATGTCAAAATAAAAAGTTAAAAGAACAAGTATTTCCTTTGGTAAAACGTAACCCAGTATCATTAGGAGAGGAGCTTGCTTTGTTTTGAACTTTACCGGATCCAGTGGAAACGGATGATGTTCAGATGTAAGTGCCAGCTACAGCACATGAAGCCGTCTCCACCACCTCCCAGGAGTGGGACGCAGGATGGCTCCCGCAGCCTGGAGTTTTCTGAATATTTATTGGGTATGTCTTATCTTTTTTTTTTTTGCCTTTTACAGCTGAGAAGTTTGAGTTTCTATAACACCCACAGACAATTTGGACTATATCTAATCAAGTCAGTGCAGTATATAAGGCAATGTTTCAAATATCTAAAGGTAAGGCCAATTCTTTATTTTTTCATTGCTACTGAACCTAATTGAAGAGTCTTATGAATTGAGTCAAATGATGTGCTAAATCAACTGAATTCCCAATAACTCTGTACATTCTATTCCATATTATTTTTCTCTAACTATAAAAT
The DNA here is from genome assembly GCF_020740605.2 of Lemur catta. NCBI lineage: Eukaryota > Metazoa > Chordata > Mammalia > Primates > Lemuridae > Lemur > Lemur catta. The sequence continues at coordinate 141,649,383 of NC_059129.1, forward strand.
ATTCTAATGGAGAACAAGGAAAGAAATAATGTCATTTTTACCTGACTCTTCACAAGACAAAGTAATCCCATCTTTTCTAACAGGATGTTTAATAGGAAGTTTTTTTTAAAGGATCAAAGCCTTGCCTGTGCACTTGTCCCTCAATGTCTGGTTCTGTGACCCCCAGCCTTGGATACCACAATCTGAAGGTGTTCAAGTCCCTGCTATAAAATGGTGCAGTATTTGCATATGACCTATGCACATCCTTTCATATACTTTCAATCATCTCTAGACTATTTATTATACCTAATACAATGCAAATGCTATGTAAATAGTTGTCGTACTCTATTGTTTTTATTTGTATTATTTATTATTATATTATTATTTTATTTTTTTCCAAATATTTTCTCTCTGCAGTTTGTGGATTCCTTGGATGCAGAACCCACCATATAGAGGGCTGACTGTATGTTGAGGTAATGTCATGTGACCATTGTATGTAGGAGTATTTTGGATATGCAGAAAGTAATTTCTACCTTTAAGATTGAGAACCAAAATACTTTTTTAAAATATCTTCATTTTTATTGAAAACGCACCTGTCAATTTTGATTAATTTTAACATTTTCTTATGTCCATATATTGTGGAGCAGGGCCAATACTCATTTAATACCAGTTATTCATATATTCCTTCAACATATAAATATGAAGCAAATACCAAACGCCAGGAACTGCTTTAGATAGTAGGAATAGCAATGCTTAAGACAAAGTTTCTGTCCTCATGGAACTTACATTCTGCTAAGTGGTCAGAGATTCCTAAGTACACAAATTAAAGAAAAAAAAAAAGAAACCTTTCTGATAATGCTGAGCGCTATGGAGAAAGATAAAGCAGGGAAGGAATCGAGGGGAGAGGAGTCAGAATATCATCAAAGCCCTCAGTGAGGAAGTGCCTTGAGCAGGGCCACGGATGGCCGGGAGCGTGCACCGAGGAGAGATGCGAGCAGGTGGGCAGAGCGTCTGCCGAGCAGGTGCAGCCTGAGGCGGGAGCGGGTTTTCGGGAGGAGGTGAGTCGGCGTTGGCCAGCACCCAGATCACGAGTGGCTAAGGGGTGCAGGTTTAATTCAAAGAGTAGGGAGAAGGCATTGGAAGATTGTATACATCGTGATGATGAGATAGCCTTTATATTTTTTAAAAAAATTTTAGGTTGAATTAAGCTTAGATTGGCAGAAGAGCTGTAAAGCTACTACAGAGCATTCTTAGGGGTGCTTCACCCAGCTTCCCCTGACGTTAACACCCTACATGACCATGGTACATTTCCTGTAATCTTTTATGTTTAAAAAGGCATCAGTCCCCTTACTGAGTAGAAAATGATTACAAACTAATAGTAATGACCGATGTTTATCGAGTGTTTACTGTGTCCTAGGAGCTGTTCCAACTGCTTTACATGTATCAACTCATCAGTCCTCACAAAACCACTGTATGAGGGCAGTACTGTTTTCGTTATCCTCATTCCACAGGTGGGGTTACCAAGGCATGGAGAGGTGCGTCAACTTGCCCAGTGTCGTGCAGCTAATACGCAGGGAGGCTGGTTTTCAAGCTCATATTGTCCAGTTCCCAAGCCTGAACTCTGGAATAGACCAGGGGAGCAAAACTGGAAGCAGGGAGCCCAGTCAGGAGGCTACTAACGTAGCACAGTGGTCAGGCGAAAGACGACGGTACAGGGGCAGTGGGAGGGTGGGTAGGGGTGCAAGGATAACGGGACTGGCTGGCGGGCTGCACACCAGGGAGCAAGTGTAAGAGAAGGAGGCAAGGATGACTACTCTGGCCTCCTCCTGGCTGAACAGAGGTGACTTTCACTGAGAGGGAAGAGTGATGGGGAGGGCTTAGGGAGTTCTGCTTTGGGCACGTGAAACTGAAGACATCTGTGAAGCATCCGGTTGTAGTCACGTGAAGAAAGCATTTCGAGAGCTGAGAGCGACAAACCAGGTGAAGCTGCCGAGAGGTCAAATGAGTGGAGGTCATAGGATTGCCGGTTGGCATCATCCCAAATCTATTTATGAATCAATTTCAAACTCTTCAGGATGTGAAAAGCAACAAGAATTGGTTCATCAATCTTCCGTCCTCAGCCTGTCTCCTCCTCCCAGATTGCTGTCCCAGCTCTGTCTTATCAGGGGGGACAAGGAATGAGAGAGGGAGAGAAAGAGGGAGGGAAGAGGGTGGGGGCACGACGAGAGAAGACACTGAGGAAGTCAAAGGCAAAGAATGTGGTGGCTTTTCAGGAAGGGCTGCAGGCCGCCCCTTCCCCACGAACAGGTTCATCTCATTTCTGTCCAATATCGAGATGCCCACAAAAGACAACAATACTTCCTCTCAGATTTTTATTAGATTTAGTCAAATTGTGTGCATTGGAATTTATTATTATCTCATTACATGGGCCTCTCATATTTGATTTGTAGCATCACCAATTAAGTTGTTTGCAGTGTAACATTTACAAAGTTATGTTACATAGACATTTTTGCATGGAAGTTATGAAATTTCAAATCTATTGGATAACTTGAACAACTAGTAACATTTTAAAAAATATTTGGAAAGGTAAGTAGACGCACAAGAAAATTACAGATAATAAAGTTATAGTTAGTGAAGAAAAGAAAAAAAATGATAGGAAACAAGAAAATAAGGAAATAAATAGATTACAAAATTGCTAATTGCAGAGAAGAAAAACAGTCAAAACCAGATAGCCAGAAGTTGGAAGATACCTAAATTAACATGGATCGATAAAAGTTATTTACTACATGAGCACATTAAAGCAGAAAGGGCCAGGAAAGCTTGCACTTGAATGGAAAATATAATTGCATGAGGTGGGTATCCTTTATGCTATTCCAGAGGACAAACAATGCTGTGAGAACTCTAAATTTACAATATAATTGTTGACTCCATGTTGTAATTTTAACTATACAGTAGTGACAAAATAATTATATACTTTTTTCTCTTCTGTGTCAGATAAAATAGCACAAATTCTTGTACCCGCATATTACAGGAGCATCAAAGAACATGTTGTCAGTGTCCAAATACTGTAAAAACTTTAAAGAGAAGTTCATGGCAATTTCTCACATTTGACAAACCACCGACACAAAGATACTCCAAAGGAATGTCCAATGTAGGGCAAGATGTGTGAATTTTATACACACAGACAAGAAGCAGAGGAGCTGTGTTATTTGATCTCAAGAAAAATATAAAAGGAAAGGTTTCTGTTATACCCTGGGGTTTGATCTGGTTTTCTACTGTTGTGTAACAAACTACCCACCCCCATCTTTTATTCCATCACTCTCCGCGTCCACATGGCCAATCTATGCGGTTAGCTTGGACTTCCTCACAACGTGGTGGTCTCAGGGTATCTGGATTTCTAATATAACAGCCCAAGACGTTTTGCAAAGGCCAGGAAGCTGCCAGTCATCTGAAGAGCTAGGCCTGCCATAGTGTCCTTTCTACCGTACTTGATTAGTCAAAGCAGACACAGACCAGCCCGGGTTCACGAGGCAGGGAAATAGAATCCACTTCTTATCGGGAGGGGTGTCAATGCATTGTGGCCATCTTTAATATCTCACAGGATTCATCTCCTTTATGACAATTTACTCATTTATCATGCAAAAAGGAAGGAGGTGGTGCTTTAATTTATGAAAAGTAAAAAAAGAAAGAACATTCTTGAATGACTATTATAGGCTGCCTCTGACTAACTCCAGTGACAACTCCGAGTCCACATCAGGGGTTGCTTTTGAAACAGAAAGCCAAGGAACACCTGCGACTAATGCGTCTGGTGGAGTGGTCAGTGGCAGGGGACAGCTGAGAGGTAATGCAGGTCAGGAGACGTGCTGACATGGGGTCAGAGGAGACGGAGGCATCCTCTGTCCATGCAAGGAGACCTACGGCACAGAACTGCCTCTGCACAAGGCTTGCTACACCTCTCAGGATCAGCGGCCTATTTCTGCCCTTCAATACATCCTTGGCACAGTTCACCCTGGGCATGCGACATAACAGCCATTATTGTTGGTTACATTATCTAGAGAATGATCACCCCAAGTTGCTCTTTAGCCATAGAGAAAGCAGAAGAAGAGGAGAGAAAAAGACTACTATGGCTGGAAATAAAAAAAAAAAAAACAAACTTTTCTGTAAATATAAGTTACACTTAAAGAATTTACATCTGAAAGTCAGAGAATCACTTATCCAGAAGATTTTTATCTTAACTAGTACTTATTATATAGAAAGAAAAACAAGTGTTTAAATGTCATTCTGCTCTTCACAATGTGCACATTTCTCTCTCCTTCTGACTTTGCTTTTCATCTTTGGTTTGCTGGTTTTTTCTTCTTTATTCCTTAACTGATTTGTCTCCTTTTTCTCAGCCTCCTTTCACACCTGCCTTGCCTGGGCCTACCAGGCCCCCTGAGCCGCAGCCACAGGCCACCTCTAGGAACATTTAGCACAAAAGAGGCTGCTAACCAGACAGCATCCTTATGGTGGTGTAGGTGTATTTTCGTCTGGAAGTAGAAGTTGTACTAGACTATTTTCTTGTTCGTTTAAGAGCTAATACCCACTTATTGTAACAGTGTTCATGCTACTATGAAAATGTTGGCAGACACTGTTCTTTGCCTACACAGTAGTTATCTACCTCTTCCCTCCCTGCTAACAATTTGGTTCAGGACTTGGCTTCAGAGTTTTTCATCTCTTGGCAGCAGGGCCCTGTGACTCAGAGAATTTGTGACTAATCTTGGTTTGCCACAGGAATCCCACTCACCATTTACAGCAACTATTTTAGGAATGTTCCTAGGACCCAGCCTTGGCCAATGAATAGTCCCAGGAAGTCTGTTCAGGGCTCCCGGGAAGTATTTTATACTCCCCCAATACCTACAGAGAAATTCAAATGGACAAAAAGGCTTTTTGCCCCATCCTTTCCTTCCTGTTTGGATTCAGGGTGACGAGGTGCTGTCTTGAGCTGGGACAGCTGTGGGTGTGGGGTGACGAACATGCAGTGGAGGACGGAGCAGCCAGGACCTGCACAGAAGCACTGAGCTCCTCAACGGGGCCCTGGCCCTGAGGACCCCTGGACTTCTCAGAACTAAGCGATAAATGTCCTTATATTTTAAGCCTCAGTTGGTCAGTTGTCTGTTACTGTAGCTGAAGCCATTTCTTTTGGGAGAAGACCATGCTCCAGGAGCATTTTCATAGTTCACATTTCTGCCCAGCTAGGACTTCCTGAGAAAAGATTACTGCAACGTATGTTAAAGGATGATTGAATGGCAAATATGCCACGGGATTAGAGATCGTGAATTGTTCCTGAGACATGTAAAGGCTCATCTATCTCCTCTGGAGCCACTCGCTTACATTCTAAGGGTAATAAAACCCTGGAACCTTTCCCTCCTCTCTCTTCAGAGCAAATTCATCTACTTTCCTGGACAAAAGTCCCCCCACCTGCACCCCACCATCTCTCTCTCTCTCTCTGGAGGGGAGAGGAGAGTATGTGACAGTTCCTCTATATTAACTGAGTTTCAGAATTTCAGGCATCTTCTCCTGGGGTGCAACCTCTGCATGTGCAGGTACATCTGGCCCTCAGTGTGCTGCCCCACGGGGAGACTGGTGCGTGGGGAACTGGTGCTATTATGATGCTCTGTGGGCAAATAAAAGATCTGTTCTCTGATCCACAGCACACACACACACTTAGTATGTACATGACCTACCCCGAATTAGGGTAGTTCATATACCTACCTAAATGTATGTAAAATTCTGTGTGTGCATTTTTCTTAGCACAGAAGCTAGGAGGGTCCTATAGTTTTTGTTAGATTCTCAAAGGAGTCAGTAATCAAAACAAAGCAAAAAACCAAATTAAGAACCACTGTTCTGTAATTTACTAGAGTATAAATCTTTTGAGAAAAATAACGTGTTAATATCCGTAGGGCCTACCACAGTGTTTGACATATAGTAAATGCTCAATAAAAGTTTTGTAATTAAATGAACAGATAAATGAGCTGTGTTGTCCTCCATCCGTGCTCTATGCCTGGTGCTTTGAGTGAAGGAAACTAGTATGTGACATTTAATATAAACCCACAAGCCATAAAATCATAGAAACAGATGTATACAAAAGAATATTTATCAGCATTAAATTCTGGTAAGGTTCCATATTAAGCAACATATATCACTGTATGATAGAATAAAATATAGTTTTGTACATAAAAATTTTAAGTGTGAGAAAGGGAAAAGACCAGCAAACGGAGAGAAAAAGGAGAGATGACATCAGCTGTCTACTTAGCACATGGGCTGAGTCACATTAAACATTCATTTTGCATTTAAGCATTTTGAGTTTTAATTTGTCTTTTTAGCAATGAGAAGCTGGAGTCAAAACCCAAAACATACATATGCTTATGATTTCTACATTACATGAATTCTGTATAAAATATGATTATTTTTCTCTTAATTTGTTAGCTAATTTAGCTAATTCATTAGCTTCCATTCCTTAGAATATGTTCTTCTTCTTTCAAAGCATAAGGTACAGGATATTTTACAATATATGCTATGAAATTATGTATATCAAGTAGATTTATAAATTTTCTTTCTAATGCACTTTTTCCACATCTCCTTTTGCTTCAGCTGTTGGGTGACAAGGGATGTCACGGGTTGGACTGTATCCCCCAAAGAGATATGTTCAAGTCGTAACCCTGGGTACCTATGAATGTGACTTTACCTGGAAATAGGGTCTTTGCAAATGTAATCAGATTAAGATGGGGTCACTAGGATGGGCCCATATCCAATATAACTGGTGTCCTTATAAGAAGAGAAGAGACACAAAGACACATAGGGACAAAGCCATAACAGAGGCAGCTATGGCAGTGATACATCTACTAGCCAAGGAATGCCAAGGATTGCTGGCAACACCGGAAGCTAAGAGAACAGCTGGGAACACATCTTTCCCTAGAGCCTTCAGAGAGAGCACAGCCCTGTCAACACCTTGATTTCAGCCCTCTGTCTTCTAGAACTGTGAGACAATAAATTTCTGTTGTTTTAAGCCATCCAAGTTTGTGGTAAACGGTTTTCTGGCAGTCCTGGGTAACGAACACAATGGGTGAGAGTGGATATCTTCTTGTGACTAAGATTCTGCTAGTGCAATGCTGACTTCTGTTTGTCACTGTATGAAGCTGTTGACACCTCGATAAGAGAAGATGGATCAAAGGAGATCAAATTGCAGAATATAGAAGCAGCTGAGAAAACCATTATTTTAACATGGAACTGCCATTTAACTTGATCAAAGCACTTGTTTTGTAATTGATCCCAGGGAATATTGTTCAGGTAAAAATGAGCTTTCTCTATATTTCTATAATTCAAGAAAAAAAGATGGCTTTTCTTCATTGGAATTATAGTTGACATAAATTTGGGAGAGGGCATCTTGGACATGTCATTTAAAACAAAGAAGGCATTGGACTCTGCTTTATACCAGGCGAGCTTTCATTAAACTCAACCAGAGCCTGATCTTCAGCAATTTCCAGGCTCCTGTCGGCTTGTATTGTTCCAACTATTTGGTGGAGGTGGGAGAACAAAGTGCTCCCCTACTAGCTACCCAAGTTTCTATTTCTAATCTGTTCTTCAAAGCCATTCCTCAAACTCTCTCAAGGCATTTTCTTAAAATTCGGGCTTTATTTGTTCTTGGAACGAAAACAATAAATGTTGATGCGTGGGGAACGTAAAGGGATAGGGCAACACACGGAGTTTCAAACATTTCTGCTACTGTGTATCTGTAATGACAAAGGTGAGACCTGATGGTGCAATTTTTCCAAACATCCCACAGAAAACATAATTTTGTTTCAACAACTTCTTCAACATCTATATTATTAACATTTAATTAATTATACAATTTCACTTTAATGTACAGTGCCTTTTCTTGGAAAAGCTCTGGATATTGACTACGTAGAAGTTCCCCAGAATTTCTGTTTTGAATAGCCTAATTCTTATTCCTCACTCAGTATTCTTGCTGCTCCCTCTAACCCACCCCTTTTATTTCTCTTTTCCTTTTCCTCACACATTCTGATCAGGGGACTCTTCAAATCCCATCACCCTCTTCTGAACTGCTCTTCCTCTTCAGTCCTCATTTACCTGGGTGGACTTCTTCGACCTGCACCCTCCTGCTCCAAATCCAGGCTTGCCAGGGATCACACTGAGTCACAGATTCAGACGGTCATTTCTTCAACAAGTATTTGTTGACTGTTCTCTGGGCCAGGTAGTAGCTAATTTAGGTAAGAGATAATTTAGGCATACTCTCTACTCTCTAGGTGTGTCTTTATTGGTATGCCCAGACAGTACTAATTCATTAATATACTCCACATAATATATGCTCTAGATAACTATGGTTTTGTTGAACTGACATGCTCATGTTAACGTAGATTGATGCTACATCTCCAACACTAACCTCACTTGTACTCTTTACCTAAGACAAGGTATATTTCCTGTATATATTTGAGAAGGAAGAAAAGATTCTCACCTACTCTATGGGTCTTTCTGTACCACCTGCTTTAAAAAAAATGTTGGCCCAAGAAAGAAAACTTCTTTTACATGACCTCACTACTAAGCCAGTTTGGCCACAGAAGGCCTGAGATACCCCACAGAAGATTAATGAAGTCTGTCAACCAACTGAGTGGTAAATGGTTCCTGAAAGCATTACAGCCATGTCCCATCTGGAAGTAGATCTCTTTGAAGAACAATGTTTGGCGGGTAAAAATCGACACTGAACAAGTATTTACTGAGAGGTTAATGCATGCACAGAACAGTGTCAGTGTGGGGGTCAAAGTGATGAATGGAACATGCTTATTGAGCTTACATTCTAGAAGAGGAGGAGAAAGAGAATAAATAAGCAAATAAACAGAAAACTCCCAAACTACCATATAGTGATGAATATCACTATAAAGTCAAAATAATAAAGTGATGAGATACAATTCCAAAATTATAAAGACCATTCTAGCTTCTGTTTGAAGGCATATGACTCATTTTTGAAATTTTGTGGGGAAATCACTTGAATAAGACTTGAAACAATTTATACTAAGTAAACTTTATTTAGACAATATTCATAAATATTAGTTTTAATGAGGAGTACTAGAGACATTCCTATAAATGCGTGATTTATTTTTATTCCTTCCTCCAATGTATGCAAAGGCCATTCAGGTCCACTTGGAGTTGCCCTACCAGGCTGCTCATTGCTACCCTCTCATCCCACACTTCTATACAATCAAGCATATCCCTGGTATAAAGGAAAAAACTTGGATGGCACAGTAGATGTAATATTTTTCATGTTTATTGACAGAGAAATCTTTTGTTCTTTGAATACATATCAATATTTCTATTGGGTCCCTACTATTATATTATAAAATATAATTTGAGAAACATAGCTGAATTTTTATTAAACCTATCATCATTTGTGCTCAAATATACTCTGGAAATTCTAGCCAATGAAACAAAAAATGAAAAAGAAATAGTTATAAATATTGGAAATAAAGTGAGGACACTATTGTTTACAAATGGTTTTAAAAAACAAGGAAATTATCTGAAACATCAGCAAACTAGAAGAGAGGAGTAAAGGGGCTAGCTGTACACAAATTCAATGCAGAAAAATCAGAATTATAGACAAACAAAAACCAGACAGAAAATATGATGAAAAAATGAATTCATGGTAGCAATAAAAATACAAAATGCCTAGGAAAAACTTTAACAGGAAACATGAAGATCTTAAATTAAAACCAACAACTACAACAGCAGAAACAACACACAAAGATTTACTAACAAGAAAAAGATGACATATATGATAATATATCATATTCTTGAATTGAAATGAATTTTATAATGATTTTATTCTTCTAAAAATATTTCATATTTGTAATTTAATTCTTATCAAATGATGATAGTATTATTTTGGAAATCTGGCAAAATGAACTAAAAGTAAAAATTGATAAGGATTTGTCTGTGCAAAAGTTAAAATATTTCTTTATAAAAAAGAAAAAACATGGCAATCATATTAAAAGGCAAATCAAAAAATTTTTTGAATATTTGATAAACAGTGATTTTTCTTTCCTTAATATATAAAGAGTTTTCAGAAGTCAATGAAAAGGGAAGGCTACCCAATGAAGATGAAGATTAAGGACAAGAAGAAGTACAGATGTTCAATATTTACCCCCAATATGAAATTAAGATTCATAGTTCATATGAGTAATAACAATTCACACCAAACCGTTATAGTAAAGATAATCTTAAAGCATACACACACACAATTCACACTGTTAAGAAGACCACAGGGCTAGGGAAAAAGAAAAGATTTCAAAAGCGTCCATCCTACCTCATCAAAGAGAGACAGAGAATCTGCCCAGTTACATATCTCACCACTACTACAGCCTACAAACAACTATCAACTGAGAAAAACACCACCACACTAAGGATATCCATAAACAAGGCATCCATCCAGAACCTGGATTGCCATCAAAGTACCCACAACCAAAGCCAAAGCTTCTTACCCAACATATGCTACAAACACACCTGTACAAGTTGTGTGTGTGTATGGGGGAAGCCATCCAAACAAAAGAAAACTCACAAATAAGAAACAACAGCTGCTCCAGATGAGAAGGAATCGGCCAAAGAACTCTGGAAGTATGAAAAATAAGAACAAAAGTACAACCCAAAAGGGAGCACCAGCTCTCCAGCAATGGATACCAACCAAAATGAAAACACTGAAATGACAGATAAAGAATTCCAAATATGGATGGTGAGGAAACTCAATGAAATCCAAGAGAAAATAGAAAACCAACTCAAAGAAATCAGAAAAACTGCTCAGGAAATGAATGAAAAATTCACTAAATAGATCAACATAAAAAAAAAAATAAAGGAACTTCTCGAAATGAAAAATTCATTTAAGGAAATATAAACCACAGTGGAAAGTTTTAAGAATAGACTAGACCAGGCAGAAGAAAGAATCTCAGAGCTTGAAGACAACTCTTTCAAATTATCTCAGTCAAAAATAAAGAACAGAGAACTAAGAGGAATGAACAAAGCCTATAAGAAATATGGGATTATGTAAAACAGAGAAATATAAGAATCATAGGCATCCCTGAGGGTGAAGAAGAAAATACGCAAGGGCTAGCAAGCCTATTTGAGGAAATAATTGAGGAAAACTTCCCTGGTCTTGCTAGAGATTTAGACATCCAGGTATAAGAAGCTCAACAGACACCTGGGAGATTCATCACAAAGAGATAATTACCAAGACACAGTCATAAGACTGGCCAAAGTCAACATGAAGGAGGAACTCCTGTAAGCTGAAAATATCGAGTAACCTACAAAGGAAAACCATTAGGCTAACTGCAGACTTCTCAAATGAGACCTAACAAACCAGAAGGGATTGGGGCCCCTTCTTCAGTCTTCTTAAACAGAATAACTGCCAGCCTAGAATTTTGTATCCTGCAAAACTAAGTTTCATATATGAAGGAGAAATAAAGACTTTTCCAGACAAGCAAACACTGAGGGAATTTGTCAAGACCAGACCTGCCCTGCAGGAAACACTCAGAACTACATTATACATGGATCAGCACAATAGTCACTCACCAGAGTAAAACCACCCAAAAGTTAAAGCTCAGAGCTCATATTAAACAATAGTACAAGAGGTAAAACAAGGCAGTAACATACTACCCAACAGGATGAACAGAACTGCATCCCACATCTCAAGTCTATCAATCAATGTGAATGGTTTGAATTCCCGACTCAAGAGACATTGTCTGGTTAAATGGATAAAAAAATATAAGCCAAGTATCTTCTATCTCCAGGAAACACAACTAACCACAAGGACTTATACAGACTCAAGGTGAAGGGATGGAAAACAATATTCCATGCAAATGGAAACCAAAAGAAAGCAAGTGTAGCCATTCTCATATCAGATAAAATTAACTTTACATCAACAATGGTAAAGAAAGACAAAGGCGGTCATTATATAATGGTAAAGGAAGAAATTCAACAAGACAACATAACAACCCTAAATATTTATGCACCTAACACAGGAGCATTCAGATTCATAAAGCAAACCTTACAAGATCTAAGCACAGAGATAAAAAGCAATATTGTAATTGTCGGGGATTTTAACACCCCACTGATGGAACTGAACAGATCCTTCAAGTAGAAAATAAATAAAGAAACACTGAACTTACACAGGATGCTAGAACAAATGGGCCTAACAGACATCTACAGAACATTTTGCCCCAATACTACTCAATATACATTATTCTCATCAGCACATGAAACATTCTCCAAGATTGATCATATTTTAGGCCACAAAACATGGCTAAACAAATTTAAAAAAAAAATAGAAATTATACCATGTATCTTCTCAGACCACAGTGGAATAAAACTAGAAATCAACTCCAACAGAAACACTCAATTCTAACAAAGTCATGGAAATTATACAACCTGTTACTGAATAATTATTTAGTTAATAATGAAATTAAGATGGAAATTAAAAGACTCCTTGAACTGAATGACAAAGGGGACAAAACCTATTAAAATATATGTGATTCAACAAAAGCAATCCTAAGGGGAAAATTCATATCCTTAAATGACTACATCAAAAAGACAAAGAGATCACAAATTAATAATCTAACATCTCAAGGAATTAGAAAAGGAAAAACAAACCAAACCCAAATTCAGCAGAAGAAAAGAAATAACTAAGGTCAGAATAGAACTAAATGAAATTGAAGAAAATAATACAGAAGGTCAATGAAACAAAAAGTTGGTTCTTTGAAAAGATAAACAAAATCAATAGACCTCTTACTAGATTAACCAGGAATAGAAGAGAAAGGACCCAAATAAGCTCAATCAGAAATGAAAAAGCAGATATTACAACTGATACCATAGAATTACACAATATCATCTGTGAATATTATGATAAGCTCTATGCACATAAACTTGAAAATGTAGAGGAAATGGATAAATTTAAGGAAACACACAACCTCCCAAGACTCAGTCAGGAAGAAATAGAACTCCTGAACAGATAAATAACAAGCAAGGGTATTGAAGCAGCAATAAAAAATCTTCTAACAATAAAAAGCTCTGGACCAGATGGATTCATAGCCAAATTTTAGCAGACCTACAAAGAAGAGCTGGTACCCATTCTGCAGAAATTATTTCATATCATCAAGAAGGAGGGCATTCTCCCCAACTCATTCTACAAAGCAGTAGCACCTTGATACCAAAGCCAGGAAAGGACACAACAAAAAAAGATGACTACAGACCAATGCCCCTTATGAACAGAGATGCAAAAATCCTCAACAAAATACTAGTAAACCAAATTCAACAGCACACACAAAAAAATAATCCACCATGACCAAGTGGGCTTCATCCCAGGGATACAAGGATGGCTCAACATACATAAATCAATAAATGTGATTCACCACATAAACAGAAGCAAAAACAAAGATCATATTATTATCTCAATAGATGCAGAAAAAGCATGTGACAAAATACAGCGCCCTTTCATGATAAAAATCCTCAGCACATTGTCTGGGGAATGGACACACTTGAAGCTCTGACTCGGGGTGGGGGGCAAGGGAAATATACATAACTTAAACTTTTGTACCCCCATAATATGCTGAAATAAAAAAAATAAAAAAAAATTAAAAAAAGAAAGTTAAAAAAATCATCAACAAATTAGGCATAGAAGGAATATACCTCAATCCACAACCAGCATCATACTGAATGGGGAAAAGTTGATAGCATTCCCACTAAGAACTGTAACAACAATGCCACTGTCAACACTTCTATTCAACATAGTGCTGGAAGTCCTAGACAGAGCAATCAGGCAAGAGAAAGAAATTAAGGGTATCCAAATGAGGAAAGAGGAGTTCAACCTATCACTTTTTGCAGATGATATGATCTTATGTCTAGAAAACCCCAAAGATTCTACCAAGAGTCTCCTGGAATTGATAAATAAATTCAGAAAAGTCTCATGTTATAAAATCAATGTATACAAATCAGTAGCATTCCTACACACCAATAACACTCAAGCTGAGAGTCAAATCAAAGACTCAATACCATTCACAATTACTAAAAAGAAAATAGGCCAGGCGTGGTGGCTCACGCCTGTAATCCTAGCACTCTGGGAGGCCGAGGTGGGTGGATCGCTCAAGGTCAGGAGTTCGAGACCAGCCTGAGCGAGACCCCGTCTCTACTAAAAATAGAAATAAATTATCTGGACAACTAAAATATATATAGAAAAAATTAGCCGGGCATGGTGGCACATGCCTGTAGTCCCAGCTACTCAGGAGGCTGAGGCAGTAGGATCGCATAAGCCCAGGAGTTTGAGGTTGCTGTGAGCTAGGCTGATGCCATGGCATTCACTCTAGCCAGGGCAACAAAGCGACACTCTGTCTCAGAAAAAAAAAAAAAGAAAAAGAAAAGAAAATAGCTAGGAATATGCTTAACCCACAAGGTGAAAGATCTTTACAAAGATAATTACAGAACACTGAGGAAAGAAATCTCAGATGATAGAAACAAGAGGAAAAACATACCCTGCTCATGGATCGGTAGAATCAACATTGTTAAAATGTCCATACTACCCAAAGTGATTTATAGATTCAATGCAATCCCCATCATAATAACAACATCATATTTCACAGACCTAGAAAAAATAATTCTATGCTTTGTTTGGAACCAGAAAAGTGCCCAAATAACCAAAACAATCTTAAGCAAAAGGAACAAATTGGGAGGCATCACATTAACAGACTTCAAACAATATTACAAGTGTATAGTAACCAAAATAGCATGGTATTGGTACAAAAATAGAGACTTAGGCCAATGGAACAGAACAGAAAACCCAGATATATAACTATCCACATAAGGTCGAGTGATCTTTGACAAAGCAGACAACAACATACACTGACGAAAGGAATCCATATTCAATAAATGGTGCTGGGAAAATTGGATAGCCATACGCTAACCTCCTTGGTTAAGCATATTCCTAGAAGAATGAAACAGGATCCATATTTCCAACCACTCACAAAAATTAAATCAAGATAGATATAGGACTTAAATGTAAGGCATGAAACCATAAGAATTCTAGAAGAAAATGTTGGAAAATCTCTTCTACATGTTAGCCTAGGCAACGAATTCATTAAGAAGACCCCAATGGCAATCACAGCAATAAGAAAAATAAATAAATGAGTGGGACTTGATTAAATTAAAAAGCTTTTGCACAGCCAGGGAAACAATCAACAGAGCAAATAGACAATCTACAGAATGGGAGAAAATATTCACAAGCTATACAACCAATAAAGGAGTAATAACCACAATCTACAAAAAAGCCAAGAAAATCAGCAAGAAAAGGTCAAACAACCCCATTAAAAAGTAGGAAAAAGACATTAATAGAATATTTCCAAAAGAAGATAGATGAATGGCCAGTAAACATATGAGAAAATGCTCTACATCACTAATCATCAGGGAAATGCAAATTAACACCACAATGAGATATCACCTTACTAAATTTAGAATGGCTTTTATTAAAAAGTCCAAAAACAACAGATGCTGGTGTGGATGCAGAGAGAAAGGAATGCTTATACACTGTTGGTGGGACTGCAGATTAGTACAACCTCTATGGAAAATAGTGTGGAGATTCCTTAAAGAACTAAAAGTATACTTACCATTTGATCCAGCAATCCCACTACTGGGTATTTACCCAAAGGAAAAGAAGTCATTTAATCAAAAAGACACCTGCACATGAATGTTTACTGCAGCACAATTCACAATTGCAGAGATGTGGAATCAACCCAAATGCCCATCAATACATGAGAGGATTAACAAAATGTGGTGTATGTATACCAGGCAATATTACTCAGCTATAAAGAAAGATGACTTAATACCCTTTGAAACAATTTGGATGGAATTGGAGACTATTATCCTAAATGAAGTACCTAAAGAATGGAAAAACAAACACCATATGTATTCACTATTAAGTTGGAACTAACCGATATCGGAGCACACATGTGCATAGAAGGAAGTGAAACTCAGTGGAAATCAAGCAGGGGGGAGGGAGGAACAGGGGATGGGCAAAAACCTGCCTAATGGGTACAATGAGCACTTTCTGGTTGACGGGCACAATTCTAACCCTGACTCAAGCATTACAAAAATGATCCATGTAACCAAAAACATTTG
Source organism: Lemur catta (assembly GCF_020740605.2). Lineage (NCBI taxonomy): Eukaryota > Metazoa > Chordata > Mammalia > Primates > Lemuridae > Lemur > Lemur catta. The sequence continues at coordinate 141,665,562 of NC_059129.1, forward strand.
TATCCCCGTAATACTTTGAAATAAAGAAAAGGATATCCAGCATCTCAATCTCAACAGCCCATTGGAGAATGCCTTGTACTTTTTCTTAATTAAAAGCCTGTTTACTCTCTCATAAGGTAGAATTTTAAATTAGAACAAAACACACATACACACACACACATACACACTCACATATACAACAAATTAGCTAAGTCAGAGCCTATTATACCACATTAACCTTTTTTGTGTTAGGAGATGATAAAGGAAATATTTTAATTACAATAATCAATTGTATAATTATTATTAATTTCAAAATTTATTGATTGTCTATTACGTTCAAGCTACTGAACTCCTCACCAGAGGACAACAGTTAAAGAGTATATTAAAAGTTATAATTTAGAAAATGGCAATATACAGCCTTTAAAAAATTAAAGCATTTTCAAAAGTAAAAAAAAATGATCAAGTTCTCCTGATTAAGAAAACCACATTTCTTTCCATTTTTCTTTCCCTTTTCCCTTCCTCCCTCATCCTGTCTGTCTCCCCTCTCAGTGTACATTATTAAAATAGCTAAGTCATAATTTTTCGGGTCAAGGCAAAAATTAGAAAATAATTCAGAACCATTATTCCCAAATCCCCAGGGGTAAAAGAAAAAAAAAAACTAAATCAAACTCCTATTAAAAAATTAATTGCAGTTACCCTTGGGAACCATTCTTTCATTCATTCATAATTCAGCAGTGTATTTTTCTTAATGGGAACTCCTAAGTGCCAATTTACAACAAAATCTTCCTAAATTATATGAATCTTTTCTAAATCATCGTTAGTTAGACTATGTTTCAAATTACTTGATATCACATTTCTAAGAATTTACCATTTGATTTCATATTGACTATATTTATTTTTCTATTTATATCTTAGTCTGTTCAGGCTGTTTCAACCAAATACCTTGGTTGTTCTGGAGACTGGGAGGTCCAAAGGCCTATTTTATAAGGGCACTAATCCAAGCACATGGGCTCTGCCCTCATGATTTAATCAATTCCCCAAAGGCCCTGCCTCTTCATACTATTCTCTCAAATAGTTTGAGGAAAATTGGCATTAATTCTTTAAGTATTTGGTAGAATTCAGCAGTGAAGCCATCAGGTCCTGAGCTTTTCTTTGATGAGAGACATTTTACTACTGATTCATTTTCCTTACTCATTATTGGTATGGTCAGAGTTTCTGTTTCTTCAAAATTTAATCTTGGTAGCTTGTATGTATTCAACAATTTACCCATTTCTTCTATGTTATCAAATCTGTTGGCACAAACGTGGAGAAAGGGGAACATCTGGTGGTGGGGCATTTAACAATGTTTAATAGTATAAACACTATTGGTGGGAATGTAAATTAGTAAGTATGTATAGCTATTATGGAAAAAAGTATGAAGGTTACTCAAAAAAATAAAAAATAGAACTACCATATGACCCAGCAATCCGACTACTGGGTACATACGGATGAAATGAAATGGAGTTAGTACATTGAAGAGGTATCCACACTCCCATGTTTATTGCAGCACTATTTACAATAGCAAAGATATGGAATCAACCTACGTGCCCAACAATGGATGGATGGATTAAAAAAATGTGGTATATATACACAATGGAATACTATTCGGCCATAAAAGATAATGGCATTTTGTCATTTTCCACAACATGGATGAATCTGGAGGATATCATGTTAAGTAAAATAAGCCAGACACAGAAAGACAAATGCCACAGGATCTCACTCATATATAGAAGCTAAAAATAAAAGTTGATGTCATAGAAGCAGAGAGTAGAACAACTGGTTAGCAGAGACTGGGGGAGTGGAGGATGGGGAGAGAGGTTGGTCAATGGAGATAAAGTTACAATTAGGTAGGAGGAATAAGTGCTGGTGTTCTATTGCACAGGAGGGTGACTATGGCTAGCAGTAAGGTATTGGGTAATACAAAATACCTAGAAGAAAGGCTTTTGAATGTTCTCACCAGAAAGAAATGATAAATGTATGAAGTGATGGACACACTAACTATGCTGATTTGATCATGATAAAACACGTATGTATCAAAATGTCAAATACAATGGATTTTAAAGTTATTATTTAAAATACAATGTATTTGGCAAAACTAAAAACTTTGATTTTTTTAATGGAGTACATGTAAGGTTGTATTTAAATATCAAAAAAGCTAATCCAGTATGAAGAAGCAAAATAATTCACATCACTTTCCACCTCTCAGTGACTGACTAAATCTGTTATCTAAATCACCATATTTTGATCTAAGTGCTCTTGGGGAAAATTGATTGATCTATTTATCTATCATCCTCTATCTTCCAATGTAACTTTCTAAACATAATTAGAATTCACACTATTTCTAAGTATTATTTATACTGGATTTTTACATCAATTGCTCAAGCTATAGGAAAGACCTTCCACACAAATAATTTGCTAGAATAAAACTGGGTGCAAGGGAAATTCAATACAGGCTTATTTTCTGGTAGCCTTAGAATCTTTGATATGATGTATTGACAGTATAAAAGTGTTCATTGATTTGCACTTAACTTCTGTTTGTTGCTTAGGCTATTAGACATGTTATATTTCCTTAGAAAATGTTAACATTGAGTTGTCCCTTGTGGAATATTTTAGTGTGAGGGAGAAATGTCAAACTTAGAATTATGAAGAGATTTGTTCTCTGTGGATTTCTGGACTGTAAATAATCAGCCATCTCCAGCATCAAGTTATTGGTCAAAAGGTAAGGTTTCTCTCTTCACACTTGGAAATTTAGCATAACTTTAATTTCTTTCATTTAACACTTAGATCTATACTTCAGAGAATTTTAAGAATGTGTTGTTAACTTATTATGCCTACATTAATGCAGTTCTACAAATGAAGGCTTTTTAAGAGCAAGCTAAGAACTCTAGGGAATATAAACAAGATGTAACCCTTGCCCTCAAAGAACCCATAGCTTAGTTGAGGAGATCTATAAACAAATAAATATAACAAAAGGCAGAATGATGATGGTGCTAATAAAGACTTTTGTTTTTAGAAAGGTCTACACAGTTATCAAAGCCCTTTACACATATTACTTCCTTTGACCTGCACAAGGCACACTGGAGGTTGACCAGAAAGACTGATTCATCCCTAGTCTAGAAATGAGGAAAATGAGAATCACAGTATTAAGAGGCGGGTCCACATTCGTAAGTGTAGTGCCAACAGTGCTAAATGGCTGACTTTTCCACTGGCACCATACTGACTATCTACTTTTAAAATGAGTAAATGGGAAGCCATTAGACTGAGGTGGCCGTAAAACCCTGGGTTCCTGTGTCAGCAAACTGCAACCTAACTCAGCTCATTTTCTATTAATTGGCTAACGTAAAAGAAAATGGAGCTGAAACTCAGCTCATCACAGGTGGCCAACTGGGCATTGAATATATTGTCTTGAATTTCCTATCAGGATAGTTCAAATAAAGCAATTGCTTAAACTTTAGCCAATCAAAGAATTTCTTAGCTTTGCTTCCACATTCACCCTATAAGAGTTTTCCCCTCAACCACCTGTGGTGAAGCTCTAATGGCTTGCCAGTTGCAGTTGCCTGACTCATAAATTGCTGCTTGCTCAGATAAATTCTTTAAATTTTAATGTGCCTTGCTTTATCTTTTAACACTTTTATTTTATTCATTCTTTCCTATGTGTTCAGAAATTTTGTTGACATCTCTCATCTGACTTTTCTAACTCTTTGTTTTTGTGGATTTATATTCTTTTAATTCCTTTAGCATCATTTTGGTGGGGTTTGGGGAAGTAGCAGATGTAAACATATGAAACTTCTTCAGGAACTAATGTGGGACAAAATTATTCCCAGCTATAAGCTCTGGAATGCCTCACAGAGGAGACCAAATTTGATGTGGGCTTTTAAAAATGAGTAAGATGAGGGAGCCACTGAGCTGGAAGGGATAGACAAGAGGAGGCAGTGGAATGGACGAGGCTGTGGTCTGAATGTCTGTGTCCTTTATGGATGTTTGTGCACCTGAATTAGGGCATTTATGAAAAAGCCTGGGGAAACTTATTTGTGCCTTCCACCATGTGAGGACACAGTGAGAAGCCACCATCTGTGAGGAAGTGGGGCCCCACTAGACACTGAATCTGTCCGAACGTTGATCTTGGACTTCCCAGCTTCCAGGACTCTGAGAAATAAACTTTGGTTGCTTATAAGCTACCTAGTCTATGGCCTTTTGTTCTAGCACCTGAATGGATGAAGACAGGAGACTTTTAAACCCATACGATAAGCTACATTAATACTGTAGAGATCAATATCTTTCTTTTTTTCAGAGTTGACACTCAATAAGCGGTCAAATACTTGAAAGTATACAAAAGTTCTTTTAAATTAAAAAACTTTCAAAATACAGAGACAAGATCATTTTGTTAAAGACATAACTTTGAGACTTTCAGCCAGAGCAGGTATTCAAAGTGTGAATTATAAAGCTGCACTGGGGAGATGGCAATATTTACATAACAGAAAGGCTAAGTAATGTGGATGAAGGGCCGAACAAAATTTCATCTCCAATTTACTCTGCTAACAACTCCCTAGGTCAACATTTATCTTTGGGGCCAAACAGGTAGACAGAATTGAAGTCAAATGGAGTTTATTCAACTGGAGGAAGAACTTGCAGTACAGTTGCTCACACTCACACCAAAGATGTGGTCTTGCTTTATAGAGATCATAGAATGTGCTTCTGAATGCTGAGTGCTTAGGTTACTAATTTGACAAATGCACAAAAGACAATGTAAAGGGATTTGATACCTAGGAATATATTTATCTAAGGAGATGAAAGATCTCTACAGGGAGAACTACAAAACACTGAGGAAGGAAATTAAAGGGGACGTAAACAGATGGAAAACCATATCATGCTCATGGATCAGCAGAATCAACATTCTTAAAAATGTCCATACTACCTAAAGTAATCTATAGATTCAATGCAATCCCTATTAAAATACCAACATCATTTTTTGTAGATCTAGAAAAAATAATCTATGCTTCATATGGAACCAGAGAAGACCCCATATAGCCAAAGCAATCTTAAGCACAAATAATAAATTGAGAGGCATCAATTTACTAGACGTCAAGCTATGCTACAAGGCTATAGTAATCAAAACAGCATCATACTGGCACAAAAACAGAGACACAGACCAATGGATCAGAACAGAGAACCCAGATATAAAACTGCCCTCATATTGCCATCTGATCTTTTTTTTTTAGACAGAGTCTTGCTGTGTTGCCCGGGCTAGAGTGAGTGCCGTGGCATCAGCCTAGCTCACAGCAACCTCAAACTCCTGGGCTTAAGTGATCCTACTGCCTCAGCCTCCCCAGTAGCTGGGACTACAGGCATGCGCCACCATGCCCGGCTAATTTTTTCTATATATATATATTTTAGTTGGCCAGATAATTTCTCTATTTTTAGTAGAGACGGGGTCTCGCTCTTGCTCAGGCTGGTCTCGAACTCCTGACCTCGAGCAATCCACCCGCCTCGGCCTCCCAGAGTGCTAGGATTACAGGCGTGAGCCACCGCGCCCGGCTGCCATCTGATCTTTGACAAAGCAGACAAAAACATACACTGGGGAAAAGAATCCTTATTCAATAAATGGTGCTGGGAAAATTGGATAGCCACATGCAAAAGACTGAAACAGGCTCTGAACCTCTCACCTCTCACAAAAATTAACTCATTATGGATGACAGACTTCAACCTAAGGCATGAAACCATAAGAATTCTAGAAGAAAATGTTGTAAAAACTCTTACAGATATTGGTCTAGGCAAAGAATTTATGAAGAAGACCCCAAAAGCAATCACAGCAACAACAAAAATAAAGAAATGGGACCTGATCAAATTAAAAAGCTTCTGCACAGCCAAGGAAAGTATCATTAGAGCAAATAAACAGCCTATAGAATGGGAGAAAATATTTGCATGCTACACATCTGATAAAGGGCTGATAATTAGAATCTATAAAGAACTCAGGAAAATCAGCAAGAAAAAAATCAAACAACTCCATTAAAAAGTGGGCAAAGGACATCAACAGAAACTTTTCAAAAGAAGACAGACTAATGGCCACCAAACATATGAAAAAATGCTCAACATCTCTCATCATCGGAAAATGCAAATCAAAACCACAATGAGATATCACTTAACTTCAGTGAGAATGGCTTTTATCAAAAAGTCCCAAAACAACAATTGTTGGTGTGGATGCAGAGAGATGGGAACACTCTTACACTGCTGGTAGAACTCCAAACTAACACAATCTCTATGGAAATTAATATGGAGATACCTCAAAGAACTCAAAGTAGAACTACCATTTGATCCAGCAATCCCACTACTGGGTATTTACCCAAAGGAAAAAAAGACATTCTATAAAAAAGACATCTGTATTCAGATGTTCATAGTACAATTCACAATTGCAAAGATATGGAAACAACCCAAGTGCCCATCAGTACATGAGTGGATTAATAAAATGTGGCATGTGTATACCATGGAGTACTACTGAGCCACAAGAAACAATGGTGAACTAACACATCTTGTATTATCCTGGATGGAGCTGGAGCCCATTCTTCTAAGGGAAATATCACAAGAATGCAAAAAGAAGCACCACGTGTAGTTACCATTAAATAGGCACTAACTGATCAACACTGAATGTGTACATATGGAAGTAATATTCACAGGGTGTCGGGCAGGTGGGGGGCGGAAAGAGAGGATGAGTAAATTCACACCTGATGGGTGTGGTGCTTGGTGTCTGGGGGTTGGGCAGGCTTGTAGCTCTAATCTGGATGGTGCAAAGGCAATACATGTAACCAAAGCATTTGCACCCCCCTAATATTCTGAAATTTAAAAAAAGGGTATACAAACCTTAAAATAAAATAAAAAGAACTTACGGTTTTCCCTGCCCCACCACAACAAAAACCAAAACCCTGAGAAAAAACGGAAAGTGAAGGTTCTGTGAGAAGGACTGCCACACAGGTCTTGGGCATGGAGCTCCAGGGAGGGGTCTGCACCACACTCAGCCTGGGAAGCCACAGCAACCAGAGGGGTTGGACCACGCGGCAGAGCTTTCCTGCCATCGAAGGCCAGCCATTGTCACCGAGGACGAAAATCACACAAAGTGATGACGCTCTTCTAACAGCCTTAAAAAAAGCCAAATTGCTTTGAATAATTAAAAATAAGAGACTGTTCCTATATGTTTAAAAAGAAAAGTCATTGATATATTTCTCAAGGTAATCATCTGATTCACAAAATAAGCAAAATTTTAAAAAAGGAAAGAAAAAATTTTTTAATGAGGCAATAACTCACAGTGCAGAATTATTGTAAATTACTATTATTCCTATTAATAGATAATAGTAACTTTTGTTATGTGCCAAGCACTATGCCAAGTATTCAAACTGAGTTATTTCATTAAATAATGCCAACAGCCCTAAGGAAGAATTATTACTACTATCCCTATGTCACAAAGAGAGGAAACTTGCCTAGAGTCACACAGGCGCTGGCTTGTGGTGGGAGAATGGGTGCTAACTCTGGAGGCAGAGCTGTGAACTGAGATGCCCTTGCGCTGCTTCCTTACTTCCCTTTTGGATTTATCTTTTGTAAGATCCTTTCAAACCTCAGCACGGCCAAAATACATACCTCTAAAAACTATAGACACAATAGAAACAGCAAAACTTGATAAATACTGTTGGTTGATTGACTAATTTATGTATTTATTCAATAAATATATACATATATTTAAGAACACATATATGTTCTTAAATATATATACAGTAATATATAATTAGGGAAAAATATATATAATTTAAGAACCTCTATGTGCCAGGCACTGTGTGCAGTGCTGGGGATATAAAAGTGAACAAGACAGAAAACACACAAAACAACCAACAGTGTCATGTCGCTTGATAATGAGACCATAACAAACAAACAAAACAGGGAGGGTGAATGATGAAGGTGGTCACAGGGCCAGGGTGGTCCTGGGAAGGCGATGAGGATTTGGCCGGAACTAAGTCAGGACTGTCAGCTGAGCAAAGTGCCTGGGAGAGATGACAGCAGGTGGGGTGGAGCTGCGCCCTGGCACCCAAAGCAGATGAAAGGAGGTCCGTCCACACGGCCGGGGGCTGTGGCTTGGGGCGGGCATCACACAGCTGTCACCGAGGTAGAGAGGAATCACCCAGATCACACATGGGGTCTTCTAGACTAAGTGTGAATTTCATTCTAATCATAAAGTGCAGCCACTGGAGCATGTTGAGAGCAGGGATAGGACCTGAGTTTCAGTTTAAAACTACTGATACACTAGAACAGGAGCTTAAAGTCACGTTCTCATGTCTAAAACCACCCAAATACAGTTGCCACTGTGGTTTTTGTCTGGTTGTACAACTCAGTTAAGCCCAATGACTAATTGAGTACATAAAATTTATTAGTTAAGACTGTTAGTAAAGGTGTGATGGAAAGACGGTCGACATAACCAGGAGGCGTAGAAATAACGCAAGGCCGTGTGTGCTCGCGGGAGGCAAGTTCTGGCTTCACCCAGAACAGGTGGGGCTCAAACTCATTTCTCTCTCACACTACAGACATAATTCTTCTCACTGCACTGCGCTTTACTGAGCTTTGCAGATGCTGCATAGTTTTATAAGTTGAAGGTTTGTGGCAACTCTGCACCCAGCAAGTGTATCAGTGCCATGTTCCCGATAGCATGTGCTCATTTTGAGTCTGTGTCAGATTTTGCTAATTGTCAAAATATTTCAAAGTTTTTCATTTTTGTTACATCTGTTATGGTGACCTGTGATCAGTGATCTGTGATGTTACTATTGTAATTGTTTGGGGGCGCTATGAACAGTGCCCCCATAAAATAGCAAACTTAATTGACACGTTTGTGTTCTGACTGCTCCATTGACCAGCCATTCCCCTTCTCTCTCCCTCTCCTCTTTCTTCAAGTAAAAGGAAAAGTCACACGTCTCTCACTTTAAATCACAAGCTAGAAATGATTAATCTCAGTGAGGAAGATACGTCTAAAGCCGAGATAGGCTGAAAGCTAGGCCTCTTGTGCCAAACAGTTACCTAAGTTGTGAATGCAAAGGAAAAGTTCTTGAAGAAAATCCTAATTGCTACTCCAGTGGCCACATGAATGATAAGAAAGCAGAACAGCCTTATTGCTGATATGGAAACAGTTTTAGTGGTCTGGAAAGAGGATCAAACCAGCTCCAACATTCCCTTAAGCCAAGGCCTAATCCAGAACAAGGCCCTAAGTCTCTTCAGTTCTACGAAGGCTGAGAGAGGTGAGGAAGCTGCAGAAGAAAAATTTGAAGTGAGCAGAGATTTGTTCATGAGGTTTAAGAAAAGAACCGGTTTCTATAACATAAAAGTGAAAGGCGAAGCAGTAAGTGCTAATGTAGAAGCTGCAGCAAGTTATCCTGAAGATCACTGATGAAGGTGGCTACACTAAACAACAGATTGGCAATATAGGCAAAAGACTCCCATTGGAAGAACATGCCATCTATGACTTCCATAGCTAGAGGGGGGAAGCTTTGACTTCAAAGCTTCAAAGGACAGGCTGACTCTTTTGTTAGGGGCTAAAGCAGCTGGTGATTTTAAGTTGAAGCCAATGTCTGAAAATCCTAGAGACCTTAAGAATTAAGCTAAATCCACTCTGCGTGGGCTCCATGAATGGAACAAGAAACTCTGGATGACAGCACATCTGTTCATAGTGTGCCTTACTGAATATTTTAAGCCCACTGTTGAGACCTTCTGCTCAGGAAAAAAGATTCCTATCAAAATATTACTGCTCACTGATAATGCATGTGGTCACTCAAGAGCTCTGTACAAAGACATTAATATTTTCATGCCTGCTAATACAACATCCATTCTGCATCCCATGGATCAGGGAGTAATTTCAATTTTCAAGTCTTATTAATTAAGAAATAGGCCAGGCGCGGTGACTCATGCCTATAATCCTAGCACTTTGGGAGGCTAAGGTAGGAGGATCACTTGAGGCCAGGAGTTCAAGACTAGCCTGGGCAACATAGCAAGAGCCTGTTTCTACAAAAAATAAAAAATTACCTGGGCATGGTGATGTGCACCTGTAGTTCCAGCTACTTGGGAGGCTGAGGCAAGAGGATCGCTTGAGCCCAGGAGTTTGAGGTTGCAGTGAGCTATGATGATACCACTGCACTCCAGCATGAATAAGACCCTGTCTCCCAAAATATGTGTGTATATATACATAGTACAGCAATAGCTACCATAGATAGTGATTCCTCTGATGGATCTGCACAGTATAAATTAAAGACTTTCTGGAAAGGATTTACTAGTCCAGATGCCATCAAGAACATTCATGATTCATGGGAGGAAGCCAAAATATCAACATTAACAGGAGTTTGGAAGAAGTTGACTCCAACCGGAAGTAACTGCACATAGGTGGAAATAGCAAGAGAAAGAGAATTAGAAGTGGAGCCCGAAAATGGAACTGAATTTCTGCAATCTCATAATAAAACTTTAATGGATGAGTAGTTGCTTCTTATGGATGAGCAAAGGAAGTGATTTCTTGAGATGGAATCTACTCCTGGTGAAGATGCTGTGAACACTGTTGAAATGACAACAGAGGATTTAGAATGTTACATAAACTTAGTTGATAAAGTCACAGCTTTGAAACGGCTTTAGAGGATTGATTCCAATTTTGAAAGAAGTTTTACTGTTGGTAAAATGCTGTCAAACAGCATCGCATGGTACAGAGAAATCTCTGGTGAAAGGAAAAGTCAATCAATGCAGCAAACTTCACTGTTGTCTTATTTTAAGAAACTGCCACAGCCACCCCAGCCTGCAGCAACCACCACCCTGGGCAGTCAGCAGCCATGGACACGGAGGCAAGACCCCCCCACCAGCAAAAACATTATGACTTGGTTTTTCTGAGATATTCATTTTATTGTGGTGGTCTGGCACTGAACCTGCAACATCTCTGAGGTGTGCCTGTGTTGGTTTTTTATTGCTGTTGTAATAAATCACTGTAAAACCCAGCGTAAAGCACTATCCATTAGTTATCTCACACCTTCTATGGGTCAGACATCTGGGTACAGGGTAGCTCAGCTTCTTCTCTGGTCAGAGTCCTGAAGGCCAAGACCAATGTCCAGCATCCCTCTGTGGAGGCTCTGGAGAACAGGCCACTTTCAAGCTCTTTCATGTTGTCGGCAGATTTCAGTTCCCTAGAGCTGTAGGACTGAGGTACCTTCTCCCACTGGGTGTTGGCTTGGGTCATTCCAGCCTCTAGGGGTGCTGACATCCCCTGGCTTATGGCCCACGCCCAGCCAGCTGTGGCCAATCGAAGACGTCTCCTGCTTCCCCTCTGTCCCAGCATGGTCCTCTGCCTTCCTCTTCATCCATATCTCTCTGGCTCCATGGAGAGATGTCTCTCATGTAAGGTCTCCAGTGACAAGAGGAGGCCCACCTGGCTGATGCTGCGTACTCTCCCCCTATTCGGAGCTCTGTACCCTTTGTAGCAGTAGCTGCATTGGTGTTTGATTGAATACCCAGTGGACAGAATCTTGGCAGAACCTCTTTACAATTCTTCCCACCACACTCAATACTTTTACTGATGGAGACATTACTTTAGAAATTAAAAAAGTAATAAAACCAATTCACTGTGGGCTCTGTTATGTGACTCATCAAGAAACAAATTTGAAAGAAACAGAGTTCAAACAAGCTAGAAAAGGCTTTAAAACAGCTTTTAGCATGAAAATCCTTGCATTCATAGTCATACGCACAAATGTATGCCATCATAAAATATTTCTTTCCTTAAGACACGACTAAACTAAAAGGAAGATGGTAATGTCAACCTAGTGTTACACCACCAGATAGATTCCAATCTCAACTATGTTTAGACGGTACTTCTAAATATTCCTGGTATTTGAGATGTCTGAGACTTTTTTTTAGGTATTTAATACAGATGTTTAAATAACTGATATTATTTCACATGTGTGTATATAAACTAAGTTATTAAAAACACACACACCACATGTACAACATCAGAAAACAATATCGCAGGTACTAAAAGAGAGTGGGAATGTCTAGTTTTATAAAAACAAATCTACTTGGTGTTACTAGCAGGTGAAATTTTAATGCCTAGCAAAAATGCCATGACATGTACAGAAATTCAAACAAAATCTTCACTTAATATCGCTTTCCCTTGCCCGACCCTTAAGCAGTCCTGAGAGGCTGCGGCAGGCACTCTGTCTATGCGGGGGCGGGGGTGGGGGGCGGTTCAGCTCACCTTAGGGTATTTTTTCCTCCCAGCCCCCCGGGCAACAATGGAAACTTCGTATTTTTATTTTTGGGGAAGGAAGACAGAGAGAGAAATAACTGAGTGAAACCGTATATTTCTATGAGAAGCTAAAGTCTCCTCATTAGGTTCTCAGGAAGAACGAAGAAGCAAAAGTAAATGTTTCTTTTAATGAGATAATCAGCATAAGTAGAGAGGGGAGTCTTTGAACAGTTGGTTGCATTTTGGGTTATTTCGGGGCTTATGGCCCATTCTGCTGCTTTTCTGCTGTCCCCTAATCCTCCCCCTCCCCCACACACTTTAAAAGTAACCCCAAAGCCCATTATTAAGGTTAAATGAACAATTGGTAGTAATTTAGAGAGATTAAAAATATTTTTATTTCATTGAGTTTTAAATTCCTGGTTTAGGAGAATATCCAGGCAATAAATGATAATTTATTGTTAATAATTTCATACAAATTCTCCTAAAACCCAGCTCCAAATTTTAGTTAAAAGGAAACAGTAGAGTGAGTTTTCAGGATACCTGAATGACGACCAAATTACCAATGTGCCCAAGCGTACGAATATGGCAGCCAACACCTGCAAACAGAAGGCAGCCAAAGGGCGAGGCCGCCGCGTGGGATGGCCCAGGACCTCCCCTGGCCCCACGCCTCACTCTCCTCCAGTAAAGGGGCTCCCAGGATGCAGCCACGGCGGTGAGACAGAGCAGAGGTCTGCGGTGGGTTTCTAAGAAAGCTATTGCCTTCCTGACAGAGGGGCCAGGCCTGCGTGGAGGGTGAGCTGATGGCTGGAGCGGCCACAGCCTTGCTCTGTCTGCGAGGCAAAGGTGGGGAGAACGGCAGAGGCAGCAGCCCTGGTACAATATCATGGACCAATGCCAGGGATCGCTCACCCCTGGCCTTTTTGTTGTATGGGAAAGTCATCCTCTACTGTGTAGCATCTGCAGGTGGGTCTTCTGCCTCCACCAGCTCTCAGGGAAATGCACAGATCTAGTCAGGATGCCTCTGGCTGCTGCGTCTTTCTCTCGCTGCTTCTTTCTCCAGATCCCTCCTTGCTCCTCCCTCCGCTTTGATGTGCCCACTTTAACGCACTGCGGGTCTCTCTTGTGGCCTGTAGCTTGCCTGGATTCCCCTGTTGCTCGGCTCCCCCCACACATGGCTCTGTGGGCTTCTTTGATTTGGCAGCCTTTGCAGCTTGGTGTAAAAGGCACACCGGGAAAGCGACACAACGGGTTTGTCCGGCTCTCCCCTCAAGGGGAGGGGCTGGACTGATCCTGTCCCTTTCAAACTTTAAATTAATATCGGGACTCTTGAAGGGGAAATTAGTGCATGAAAAGAATGTCCCCAGTGATGTGCACACCCCCTTTTTCCGTGTGTTCTTTTCATACCCCAAAATATTTTTAGTTCTTCATCGGCAAATCAAGAAAATGCTGATGAGAATAAACTGTACTTGCGCCGTTATTAACAATCAATGTTTCCCCACACCTTTGAAATATGTTCGTTAAGCTTTTAGAATTACTATAAGAGCAGCATTTCTGTTTAAGGGGAAAGGAACTTGCACATTGTGTAGTTACTGCAGCGTTTTCAAGGAGGAAAGTAATTACAAACTTTAGCATAGTGAGTCTGTGGTATTTGTATTTTTTTCTTATTTCTTTTTAGCTATGTTTTCATCATAATCAACTGTGGAGGTTGAACAAACTACAGTGGGTTTGAGGCACAAACATGCTTTACATATGGGATGGCAAGGGGTGAAGGTTGGATTAAAATCTTAGCAAACTGGTACAAGAACTGTCAAGAGAAAGCTGTGGCTTTGGTCTTTTTGTTAATTTTCTAGACTCTTTAATCCATTAGCAAATGTTTCAACTTATTCACAAATGAATTGCAACAAAGGAAAAAGACTGTGAGAAAGTAAAATCCTTAAGGCTCCTCTAAATCCAACCAAACTGTGCTGGTAGCTCTAGCGTATGGTATACTACACGGGCATGTTACCTCTCCACTTCCACGGTTAAGCTTGGAATTATATATGAACATAAGAACTAATCTGTGTTCATGATAATTTGCTAAATTAATGTTACTTTGGTTTTACTACACATGTTCCAGCAAATTGCAACATATATTTTCTCCTATTGGTATATGAAGTATTTGGTAGGGAACATTATTTTATATCCTATGCTTGTTAATTCCCTAAGCACAGCTCCCATTTTTCAACTGCTGCTTTAAGAAAAGAAGTAACTTGGTTTGAGAATCCTTTCCCTCTCCTGACCCTGTCGCCCCAGGACGTGAACAACTTCAGTGAGAAATGCACAAGGGAAGTACTTTGTGCTTTGCCTGGAAAGCCACAGAAATCTTTGAATATAACTGACCCTCTTTCAGGGTAAAGAAGTAAGTCCAATATTTTTTTATTTTTGCTTGCCCATTTTTTTTCCAGCTCTTCTTTTTCTCTGTCATTTTCCCTTTCCAGCAAAAATACTAAAAAATTACACTGAAAGTTTATTTTCAGCTTTATGTCCAAACCCACCTTCAAACTATACATCAATACTAAACTAATTGTGCATAAAATTTAAATTCTATTGCACTGCCATATAAAAATGTAAAATGCTTCAGTGGTATAATGTCTAATGCTGAGCCCAATCCAATAAGGGATGCCCCAAGACAGCTCGTACAGATGCAATTATCTCTCGCTCTCAAACTGCTTTCTTTCACAACATTACTTTTATTATGCAAATGTATAAATCTAATTTTAATCCAAAAGACCATCTAGAAGATTAAAACTGTGCTCATGTCTTACTTTCACTAAGTGTAATTAAAGATATTAAAATTTTTTTTCATTAAAGAAACGATTTCAGCTGCCAACAAGAGCCCTTCATTATTCTCTGCCTATAGGTCAAGCAACCATGGTGGACATCATGGAGCTGCCACATTGACGTCACTATGGACTTCATTCTTGAGTGGTTCTGGTTAAGCAGAAGTGATAGCAAAACAAGACAAGGAGAGCAGCAGTTTTCAGCAGAGGGCAGCGGAAGTTTTTTACTTGGTAGAGAGAAAAAGTCCCAGCAGAGTGTGAAGTGGCTCTAAATCCCCTAGGTCTGAAAGGCTGGTTTGTTAATGACAGAAAGGCTGAAGATCTACAAGGTAACAAGGACACAGACTGCATGGCGTTTCAGGGACAGATGGTTACTAGCACGGGAATTTCTGGCAAGCCTGTAAAGCAAAACTTTACAAAAACTGTCTTCATTAAAAAAAAAAAAATAATAAATAACACATTCTGAATGCCCAGAGTAGCCAAGGGACTACAGGGAAACTAACTTGCTAAAGCTGATCTTTTCCCCCTTACTTTCTTCTATTTTATTGTTCTGTATTCAAGGTAATGGTAGTTCAATGAAAAGTTTTTCTTACTTTTTTTGGGAGGTCTATAGATGTTTGCTAGGTTATAAACTTTTCAGATTTTCAAATCTATGGGAACAATACCTATTTATACAATAGTAGCTAACATTTATAGAGTTTTTACCAGGTATCACCAGTTCAAGCTCTTTGTACAGACAATTTTATTTAGACCTCACAACAATCCTGAAGATTTACTATTTTCATTTTCTAAATGAGGAAACTGAGGCTGAGAGAAAAATCTACCCAGTCCCATTTAGTATGAGGCAGAAGTAGCCCTTGACCTGAATTGAGGTCTCTGAGGTATCAGGGTCTAGAGCTGCACTCTCCAAAATGGTAGCCACTAGCCACTAGCCACAGTGGCTATTTCAACGTGGCTTCGCAGAATGGAGATGGAAGTGTGAAATACACACTGGACTTTGAAGTCTTAGTGTGAAGACAGAATGTGAAGTACCTCAATAATTTTTATATTGAGTACATGTTGAAATTATATTTTGGATATGGTAGGTTACACAGATATATTATTAAAATTAATTTCACTTTAAATGTGGCTACTAGAAAGTTTAAAATTATATAATCAGTTGACATTATATTTCTGTTGGTCCTATTGGCTTTAGATCCTCAACTACCACACTGTATCATGCACTGTCCTTAGACACCTTTATCACTATTCCTAGGAAAATGAAGGATTATGAGAAATTCTGAATATATTGCTGTATATGAAACTTGGTAGTGCTTTTCACTGAACTGATGTGTTTGTGTGGGTGTCATATGGAATGGAGGAAGGACAGAATTCAGGGATAAAACTGAAGAAACCAATGCTATTTCTGCTTGTCATTGTGCACATAGGATAACAGGAATACTGCGTGAATTCCCACTTTGCACTGGCACCTCCCGGACAGGGTAACCGCTCAACTTTGAGGCTCTAACTTCAAAGTTCACATAGATTATTGGACAGGATAGTAACTAATGGATCCAATGCATGGACATTTGAACAACCTGAAGCCATGGAATGAGAGTTTTTGTTATAATTCATCTGTGCTGAGTAAAAAATGGAATGGGAGTATTTTGATTAAAAAACAGTCAACTCTTACTGTCTTTTAAAAAATCTTCAAGTCCTTCTTAGCAAGCCCTGGGCAGGCACAACATGTCTTCGAATACAGCAGAGGTTCCCCACCTTTTTTCCTTCCCAGCACATCTCCACCATCTCTTACAACAAAGATCCTCAACCGGGGGTGGTTGCCGTGGGGTAGAGGGTGGGCGGTGTGATTGAATGGCTGTCCGGGGTGTTCTGTTGAGCTGCCTCCTCTCCACCTTTACATTCAGGGCTGCGAGTCCTCACTGGAGTCTCTGCCTTCTGCTGACACTTGCCACGAATGCTCCTGGCAGCCCGGGTGAGGGTGCAGGGCAGAGACTCCAAGGAGTCAGGGCATTTGCTATCTCACGTCTGTATTAGTCAGGGTTCTCCAGAGAGACACAACAAATAGGATATCTATCGATACAGATATACACACAGGAGAGGGGATTTATTAGGGGGAAGGGGACATGCTCGAAGATGCTGGTACCACACTCATTCCTACTATGTCACAGGGTGGCAAATTCATACATGACACCCTAGAATAGAGAAAAACAGAGCCTCTTGGGTTCTTCAGCATCTGATCTAATCTTCCTCTTAAGCCACGCCCTACTCCCCTCCCCAGAGACGATGCTTCACCTTGTCCCTGCTGGCTCTCTCCTGGGGTAATCATCTCTTTCTGCCTCTCTAGGTCCCTGCTGTCCCCCTGGGCCCCATCTCCTCTCTCTTCCTTCCCAAGATGGTGACTGGGTCCTCACGCTGCGTGTGTGAGGGGGAGCAACTTGAAGACCTTGGGCTGCTCTCTGGGTCCTCCCCAGCTTCTGCAGTGGTGGTCTCCCATGCCCCTGTCACCGCTTGCTCTGCTGGCGGTGGCTGCGAACTTCTGCGAACAGGGAATGTTCTCTTTGCTTAGTGCAGTGCAGCCCCCTAGGGTCTGCCTACAAGCCCCATTCAGTTCCTGAACTTGCAGGTCTGACCCGTAGGCTCTGACGGTAGACTCAGTTGGCTCAGTAGCCAGCGCCCGCCCTGCCCTTTCTAGTGCCAGTTCCCCAGGCAGCGTCAGGAGTGACCTTCCTTGCCCCTCCCCAGGGCACACGGGAGGTCTGCATGCACGTGGGGCCAGGCAGGTTCTAGGGAGGCGAGCCCAGGCGCTCTCCTCCTGAACCCACGGTGCTGCTGACCTGCCTCTTGCGCGGCCCTACGGGGAGGTGCAGCCACAGGCCCCGGCATCTCATCTCCCCCCTCACCCTAGTGAGCCCCTCCTGTCATGGACTCAAGTCTTCCTGTGGGCTTCCTCCAGCTTCCCTCTCCATATCACAGTCCATTTGCAGCCTCAAAGAGAAGTTAGATTTCTCTTCTGCATCACGTCCTCCTCTGAGAGTACATGAACATTAGGCTTCTGGGAAAGTTGATTCATGAGGAAGAATGAGAAAGAATTAGATTAAAAAAAAAAGAAACCAGAAAACTAGACACTTTTCCTGTTTCTTCCAAAATGAATTTTCAGTGTGACTTATTCTGTTTAAAGCCCTGAATTCTCTGATGCTACTCATTGTCTTTGCATTAGCACAATTAAAAAAAAATGCACACCTAAACCAAGCCTGAGCAATTTAGAAACCACCTGTCGCTGTGGCTCGTCTCTGCTCCTTACCTGCTTTGGCAAGCACACCTGACTTGGCAACATCTCTCTTCTTCTCAACGTTTATATTTCTTTAGCTCTTTATTCCATCTGCTATGGCTATTTACAGTAGATATCATGGGCCCCACCTTGTTTCTAAAACACATGATATAACGTGTATAAAACTGTGAAAATACAATAAAGTGCAAAGCCCTAGGTAACACCTGAGAACCTGTGGCTGAGCCCGCTAAGGGTGTCTGCCCAGGCCCATAACCACAGCAGCCTGAGGTGTCCTGACACCGGGCTCCCATTACTTCCCTATCTAGGTCCTCCCTGGTTTGCTTTACACTATGACATCCTGGTGTTTCTTCCTCTCTTCAACCATATTTTCCCATCAAAATTATATATATATATATATATGTATGTATTATATATATATAACATGACATAAGTTTTTAAAATGAATACATTTATAATTTGTTATTATAAATAATAGATACAAAAAGGATTCCATTGTAATATTCTCTAGCAAACACAAAAATATGCATATATACACCTCCAATATTGCACTATGCAGAATATCTTTTAAATGTCATGAAGATTATTTCTAACTATAAATATAAAACAGTAAAGCAGTGACAGACAGCTTTTTAAAAGTTTAATGTTTTTGAAAAGATACTCAAATCAAACATTTGTCATTTTTCTGCAATTTCACAAAGCTCTTATGTAAAATGTTAGATTATTCTACTGCTTTTTAATCTGAACCATCTTCTTTTGTCATAGTTACTTTAGTGCATGTACGTATTCTTTAAGTTTGGGCTAGAGTCACCTATTATTTTCCTAATGACTTAATGAAATTGCACTATTTTTGCAGATCAACCAAAAATGGGTAAAAAGGAAAATATATATGGAGAAGAAAAACAGAAAACATGGCTTTGGCTAAGAAAGCTTCTTTCCTTGCACATGTATTTAATATGCAATACACATATGGTTATGATTAAAAGAAATAAGAAATCTGTATGTTTACATTGAACTGGCTAATTTAATGATTGTTTTGACTTATACTAAAGGGTCATCTAATACTTGTTAATAAACACAATTTAATTTTTTTATTTTTCTTTGACTTACAGGAAGAAATTCCTACTATGTAACTCCTCATTATGAAAGGTCTCATTATGCTCTCAAACCCTATAAAAATTATACTCTTCCCTTTTGGTGTCTTGTAATAAATAAAACTTAATATTATGACTTTAGGCAAATTTCTCTTTTGTTTTCAGCAGCTAACAGTTATAAAAAGAGACAGTGGCACATTAGTTACAGTAATTTAGTTTGGGGACACCAGCAGAAACACATAAAATCCATTAGTGATGCCAACGGCTGCATCCAATTCTAATAAAAAGGCTAAATACAATTTATACAATGAGTCTTAAAACTTTCCTGAAAACCAGAAAGAGGTGAGATGGTATTTTGAGTAACTAAAGCAACAATCTCTGTCTTACTTCGGCCAAGGTGTTAGTTTTCAAAATACTGTAACATAATGTATTAACATTAAAATACTTTCTCACTACCAAATGAATATAAACTGGGAAGATGCTCTCTCAGCTCATACTCGTGGTTCATTAAGCCTGGGTTCCTGCCTCTGGCAGTGTTTCATGCTTCAGAGGAAGGCAACAACAACAACAATTTATAAGGAAAATTAGAATAAATCTACAGTTCTTATGATCAATCATGCAATGTTAGCACTGGGAAGAACATTCGTTTATGCTTCCCATAGGAACTACATGCCTTTGACTTTGAGACCTGGGGAAATGTATTTTCATCCTATAGGAAACTCGAAGATTGCAGATGGATACACACATTCTACTTTCTAATATCATTTTTATCAAAACACTTTGGTCTGATAATTTATTAAAAAGCATTCCCTAAAGGAATGATGCTGTTCCTAAAAACCTTCTCATGAATTATTTTTTATCTGAAAAGTGCTTGAGAAGAAAGCTATGAAGATATGATGAGTTGGATTCTTACAGTGGACTTATCTTTTACTAACAATGAACATGGAATATTTGGAAAATAAGAAAATAGAAATAAATGAAAGAACACAAGTTGGTCCGCACTCCTCTTACTTAGAATACATCATTCCATGCAACATTCCCTACTTGGAACTCTTCTCCAGGAAAAGTTCTATGCCCTTTCCCAAGTAGATGATTTCTCAAGTATTTCTTCTGCATATAACACAACCCTGAGGGTTAAGCTCAGAGGAGCCATGTGCCAGGTAGCTAGAACCTCTTCTTCGGAAGGGAGAATGGCATCTGACACTTGTGCTGAGGTTTCAGTGTGGTCATGTGCACAAAATGCCAGCTCAGGGCTCAGCACAACAGTGTATTTTAAGAATGCCAGAACATTTCTGCTCAGGGGCCTCTTCCCAGGCCAGGCCTCCTTAGCCTTACAGATCCACCTCACTGAGTCAAACAAATTGCCTCACGGAGAGACTGGGGAATAGCGGCTGGAGGGCAAATGTCTGGCTGCCACCTTGTGAGACCCTATCCAAAGTCCAATATAAGGGATTGGTTTCAGTATAGCATAAAGTGAAATTAAAAGCAGATTAATAGTAGCAATTTAAATTTGTACCTCATCTAATCCACTGTCCTCATTCCTGGTAAGGAAACCGGGCCCTAGGGAGGCGAAATGAATTCTTCAGGAGTAAAGAACCTGCATATCCCTGGCATGGTTCTCATGTGCGCCCCACCCCGAACACCTGCCAGGACAGAACAGGGTCCTATCACTTACTATTCGGTGAATGAATAAAATGAGGGAACTGGCCTGGTGCAGTGGCCGCACGGCTGATCGAACTCTGGTTTCCTGTGCCTTTTCACTCTGTGCTGGACTTAACAAAGAAAGGATGGTTTATCACAACATGGGTAGACCAAGCTACCACCCACATGCAAGTTTGTAGGGGCTCTGACTACAGATGTTCATGTCTCTTTGATGGGACTTTAATGGGCACAAAGCCCTCATTCAACAACTGAAGAAAAATAAAGGGAACGTGATACACTTTCATTTCTACTGGGGGCTTATTTATTTTGGAATCCTAGGACGCAGGCTGTCGCCAGACTCAAAGAACACACAGAGCTTCTAGAGTACTCTGGCAAAACCAAAAAGACCAAAATCTGGTTGCACCCACTGATTTTTCCAGCTTTGCCATCACCACACTTTGCATTCTCTCAACACATCCCACTGAAGGAACCAGAACAGCAGAGAAAAGTGTAGGAGACAGAGGACCCCTTGCACCTTGTCAGTCATACTGAAAGGACCTAATCAAGTTTGTAATTTTTTGAGAAATTAATTCAGCAAAGTCTCATTTTTCTGAATCAAAGGGCAACCGAAATGTATGTATTATTCTCTGAAATACCTCTCCCTAGTTCACCAGGAAGAGAACCACATGATGCACGTGTCACTGTGTTATGTGACGAATGGCCTGGGATTTTACATGCTACTTAAAACTGGTTGAAAACATTTTTGACTATAAAAGAACAAGATGAGTATAGCTAGTGTCATCAAATACTTCCATAAACCCTGTCATCAGACAGTCAGTCATGAACACTGAGAAACCTCTGGAGACCTTTTCTTTTGGTGGAAGGTCCTAGGAAAGGCTGGCGGAAGCCACACCGGAAGCCGCACCTCACTGCGAGGAATCAGGGTGCTGCCTCATTCCTCCAGCTGTGGATACTTTTGATCCCCCATTTAGGGAGCAAATGGCCACAACTCTGGTCTGGACCCCGTTGGCACTGACATGAGCCTGCTTTACTGCTGTTTCCGTGTTGCCAGGGTGACTTGAATAGCTTTGAACATCTTTCAGCTACATTAACTTGTGCTCCATTCACTAATGATACAAAGCCAGAGGTTTTCAATTAAAAACTTCATTTAGGGATACATTTTGTTTCGTGGGTTTATGATGCCCTAAAATGCCTCTGGGAACTTACCCTTCCTTTGTTGGCTTGTAGGTATGTGCTTTGTGGACGGCTACAAAATCTGTGTTAGCTAAAACAAACTGATAATTAAAAAAGAAGGATTGTGCCAGGATCATGTAAATGAGAGCAATGTTGAACAATGGAAGTATACGATATTTCTAAATATTGATTTATTGCTTTCCTTTCTTTTCTTATTGTATAGAAAAACTAGATTAAAAACCAATGCATTCCTATGATGTTAGTCTAATAAAGAACAGTAATATTTGGCTGTTCATCTAATTTAGTTGGAGTAAATGTGGGTGTCTTACTACAAGCTGGAGCGTAAACATTATGGGCAGGCAGAGGAGTGAAGAAGGGGGAGAGAGAGCTGGGGAGACGTGGGGACCCTCAAGGCAACAGCACGTTCTTGGCACATGGCTCAGTCAGGGGCGACGGGAGAGGTCGGTGGAAGGAAGGTTAGGGAAGCACAGGCCCTTGGGCTTTGTTCAGGAAGCAATACAGAGTCCTTGAAGGTGTTTGATCAGAGATGGGACCTGATCAGAGTGGTGTTTCAGGAAAATGACGCCAGTAGCAGTGAGCAGGAGGGTTTGGGTCCAGGCGAAGCTCTAAGCTGGTGACATGCAATGGAGAGGCAGGGAGGAGGTGCTGAAATCACACAGGTGCAGTCAGGAGCGATTTCAGAAGGTCCCCACAGGGGCTGTCTGAGCCAGCCCTCCCCGTCAGCTGGCCTCTCCCAATCCATGTTGCACATTCCCACCAGTCACCTTCTAAAACATGTGCATATTTAACCTTTCTGCTTAAAACTTCCACTGCCTGACCCATGAAGTCCAAATTATCCAGTCCTTCGCACAAGCCCAGTCATTACCTGTCTCTGCCAGCCTTTCCAGCCTCCCCTTGGGCCCCTCCTGAGCCCGACCATGACCACTGTCTTTCTTGTTTCACCTTCCATGCCTGTGTTCAACCATCCTCCACACTCCTGCTCTCCCGGCCTCCCTCCCCACCCGCCTAGCCAAATGCCAGTTTAATCTTCAAGAAGATGCTGCAAATAAACTCTGTGTGCTGAAGAATCCAGTTAATTTGTGTTGAGTACACTTAAAACTTTGGGGCAATAGTGGTTACCCAGTGACCCACATTTCTGAGCTTTGCTAATGATGATAAAAGCTGTGTTGACAAACCCCTTCAAAGGCACTCTGCTTCCACTCAGTGACAATAGAGCAAGGTCCCCATCTCTAGCTTAAGGGTTTGTGAAATGCTTTCAGGTTTTTAGCAAAGTTCTCAGAGCTTTCTTTGGTGCACTCAGCAGAGAACTGTGTCAATGAGCTCACAGAAGGTTTCATTTTGTTTAGTCACCCAAGACATCATTATAACAAAAGCCTTTTCAATTTCCAATTTGATTGAATTTTACCCTGAAAAGGCATATATTTTTTCTGTATACTTGAGTGAGTCCCACTCTTCCTTGTGAAGCTAGAAGCGTAATTTGAAAGCAGAGCCTTTGGGGTCTGAAAAATTGAGATTTGAATGCCTGACAACACCCACCACTTACCCCAGGGCCTGCTGGACTCCCACCAATAACTTCCTTGTTTGAAAACGTGGCTAAGTCATGCCTCTCTGAGCCTCAGTTTCCTTTGCAGGCTTGTAGTAAGAATTACATTAAATGGTATTTGTGTGACACACATGTGTTCAGTAAATGGAAATTACTATTGACATAATTAATATTGTCATCATAACAAAATTTCAGAACTCAAATCAATTACATAAACCAAATTTACTTAATTATAGTGAGTTTCCAAAAGCAGAGAATATCTTAAATCTTCCCGTGCTTCTAAGAATTACATTGTTTTAAAATGTCCTTTAATGCAGTTTCAAAAGTACCAGTTAGTTGTCATTTACTAGAATAAAATTCACACATACATAGACTTTGGTTCTACTTTATCCGTCATTTTTAAATTATGGTGCTCACTGGAAGCTCTCAGCAGGCATCCAAAGCTTTCCATTGTCAAAAGAGTCTTGCATTTCATTGGAATAGGGTATATACATTGTGAACTTTATTATTTGTACCCTCATAAAATCACAAAATCTGAGAAGCAGCTGAGTCTCTGATTTCAACTCCTGCCAGCAGGCAGGCCCTCTGTGGCCAGTTTTGCAGTTGACCTAGGTTTCTGGACTTGAGAAACTCTACTTCCTTCTTTTGTCATCCAGCCTGGGGTTGGTAGAAGCTTTCTGTTCTCCCCGATCCTACCAATGCTGAAGATGTTGGCCACCCACCGCGTTCAGGGGCCTCTAGTAAGCACTTGGGAGGGGAAGCAGTGATGGATCAAAAATGACACATGGCTCCCTGTCAGCAAAGGGCTTATCCTTAAAAACAGATGACACGAGGACAGTCAACCACTCAGAAGAGAACCAAAAGACACAGCAAGTTTGAGTACCTAAACACAATAATTATTTTCTTCCAAAATGTTGGTGACAGATGAAATGGCATACAAAGACAATCCCGCAAGGACTGTCTGCATCCCCAAGGGTGTTTCAGGTAGCACTGCCCCAGAGAGGTGGCCCCACGTTTTCTAGGCAGGCTGTGGTGTAACTGCCACCCTCTTGGGACCCTGCTCCCAGCCTCACCCATGGAGGAGAAGCAGAGGGCAGGAGACAAGCAATGGTGCCAGTGAGGGTGAGAATGTCTGAGTGGGTCTGGTGCAGCAGATGAGATGTCTACCGTGTGCCCAGCGCTGGGCCAGTGCTGCCTTGAAACCTTCAAAATTGTGGGTTTCCACCAGTGGAATCTTTTCAAAGACTTAGCTTTCGGGTGTTATAAATGAAACAGATGTTTTATTGAGGATTTAACATCTGCAAAGCACTGGAGCACCAGTAAGTCACACAAGACCCTCAGCAGCTCGGTCAGACTGGCAGATAAGACAGGACAAGAATAGCTTTGCCAAGTGTCTCACAAAAAGTGCCAAGTGATAGGTGCAGCAAATCAATAGCACAAATATTACAGGCATTCAAAAGTAATGAATGCAAATAAAATAATCTAGAAAAATAATTTCTCACAGCATGAAGCCATCTGATTTATTAAGAAATGTACCCATCATACCAAGAGGATGTCTTTAGGCTACCAGGAATTGATTGAATGGTTTTCATTCAATGGGGACATGAAAACACTTTTTGAAATGTTGCTTTCCTATCCATAGTTAGAGGAATATCCTCTTCTTGCATTTCTATTCTGTTTTCTATATGCAGTTGCTAGGGGCTCGGGTGCACGCATGCACACACAGACGCACACACAGTAATTCCTCAGGGCTTCTTATCCACTGGAAATTTGCAAGAGCTAAAAAAGGAATAAAGTCCAGCTACAAAATCAAAACATATCCTGACATACATTCTCACCAATTTATCCCATTTAGGACTATAGAAAGTATCTGGGAAGAAAAACCAATTAAAAAGTGTAAGTAGTTAACTGTCTCTTGTTAGAATTCTATTTTCCCTTAGCAGTATATTAAAATGGTTTGTTCAAACTGATAGTTTCAACATTCAAAGAGCACTAATATAAACCAACCCAAGGCTGTACACCGATGTCAGAGAGAGGCTCCCGCTGCCAATTAAGAGAGATGTTCAGCGAACAGGTGACTCAGGGCCTAACAGGACAGAGAAGTCTTATTTATTTTTTCACATTCTCAGTTCAGTTTTAATGACAGTCATGGCATCACACATTTTGGTTCATTAGCATAGATGAGGCCTAAGGTTACAAAAGCTGTGGAAAGAATTGTCCTTAATTGTGTGGGTGGATCTTCTAGATGTACTCAACAAGAGACCCACGAATGGCCGACACAGCTCCTCCGAGCACCGTTTGATGACAGGCAGCCCAGAGCCCCAGCCTGACAAAACCTTCCCCTTCCGACATACATAACACATCTCTTCCTTAGGATGCCAGCCGCTGTGGCTGGCCTGGAAAACCCATCACCTTCAGTTGTGTTTCTTCTGGAAAGAGGCAAATGAAATACTTGTCTCTGAAAATCAGGATTTTTTTTCCCAGACTCCCTCTTTCTTATAAAAGGAGTGTCAGCAGACTCTCCCCACATTTCCAGAAGCAACCAACGTCCTTCCCACAGTAGAGGGGTCTCAGGAGGGAGGCCATGGATTCCTGGACTGGAGGGCCGTGCGCCGAGGGCTGTGGCAACTGGAGAGGCCACGCGCTCTGTCTAGCAAGCACCATCCCACCAGTGCCAAACTGTCTCTAGCAGCCCAGAGGCCATTCTGGGTCTTTCACCTAGCGCCACACATCATCGGTTCTTGTCATCACTGTGGGTAAAGCCGTCTACTGACAGCTGCTTGTGTGCCACCTGCCAATGTCTGGTGGCAGAGATGCCCATGTGTCCAAGACCTTGCCCGATGGGGAGCGGAGGGGTAGGCAGGAACAGGGGGCAGAGAACCCTTAGCAGGAGTTGCCTGGGGGAAGCAGCCCACTAGAAGGGTGTAACTGCCATGGGGGAGAGCAGGAACCCCTCTTTGGGTACGTGATGTGTCTGCCTCTCCTTCCGAGGCCCAATCATGTTGACTGGGAAAGAGATGCATTCTGGACACACCTGGATCTGGGTTGGAACCCTGCCCGGGTTGTGAGTGGACGTGTGTCCTTTGGCAGCGTGACTTTCCCTAGTTTCAGTTTCTTCATTTACAAACTAAGAAGCGATCCAGGAAGGATCCAGTCAGGCATGCAGGTAACACCCCCAGCAGAGAAGCGCACCTGTGCCCAGTCTATGCACGGCAGATGTCAGGGAACAGTACAGAGTCCCCCACACAGGTCTGCACCCGACTCAACCTTCCAGAACGGATGTGCGCGGCTCTGGCTCCTGGACCCCACACCTCTGCAGTTTCAACCAAACACTGCTGGTGTTTCTGGGAGAATGCAGAACCTAATGAGGATTCTGTAAGAGTGAAAGAGGTGAAATGCATGGCATGCATCTGTTTTTTGTTTATTTCTTTTTTGATCCTTGCCCTGTGCTCTGTGAAGTTTGCCTGCCTGCCTCTGCTTTATATGTGGAGTTAACAGGAGTGGCCAGCCAGGGGCCAAACCACATGTTAAACCCCACGATGAAGACGTGGCATGGTGGCCAGCCTCGTGCAGCAATCCACTTAGTAACAACAATGCCCCATTGTATTTCTGCTAACATGCACTGAATGTCAGCCACATTCCAGGCACTGGGCTATTTGTTTCCGTACATTATCATTTCATATTGAAACCACCCTTACTGTTCAAGCCCTAGGGTTAATGGATTTAGATAACATTTTTGAGATAGGATTGATATTCTTTAGTATTTGGAATTTGCTATCCAAAACAAAGGAAATATATATAGGTAAATTTGCTCAAACAACTTTTTTATTCTGGAATAATTATAGAATTACTGGAAAATAGTACAGATAGTTCTCATATACCCTTCTCCCAGCATCTTTTTTTTTTTTTTTTTTAATTTAAAGGGGGAGTGAGGAGGGAGGTTCAATTTCTTTCTTTTTTCTTTTTTTTTTGTTTGAGACAGAGTCTTATTCTGTCACCTGGGTAGAGTGCCATGGTGTCATCGTAACTCACTGCAGCCTCAAACTCCTGGGCTTAAGCAATCCTCCTGCCTCAGCCTCTCGAGTAATGCAGAGTATAGGAACATACCAAGACGACTGGATAATTTTTCTATTTTTAGTAGACATAGAATCTCACTCTTGCTCAGGCTGGTCTTGAACTCTTGAGCTCAAGTAATGCTCCTGCCTCAGCCTCCCAGAGTGCTAGGCTTACAGGCATGAGCCACCGTGCCCAGCCTCCCAGCATCTTCTAATGTTAGTATCTTATATAATATTTGTCAAAACTAAGAAATTAACATTAGTACAATTCTACTAACTAAGTTACATACTTTGTTTGGATCTCACCAGTTTTTTCACTATTGACCTATTCTGAAAAACCAAATAGTTTTTGATAATGTGTACTTCTCACTCTCTGAATTTATGAAAATGATTCAGGAAACAAATGGATCTGGAGCAGAGGATACTTACATAATTAACCTTATCTTACATATAAGGAACTGAACTAAAGCACAGAGAAGAAAAATTAATGGCCCTAAGTCATACAGCCAGTAATTGAGCTAAAATTCAAACAAAGGACACTGAGTTACCCTAGTACTCATGCTCTTAATCATAACAAATGCTACCTGTACATTGATTTGGAGGAAGAATTGGCAAACATTTTCTGAAAAGACTCAGATAGGAACCATTTTGGTCTTTGTATGGTATAAAGTCTTTATTGCAAGAACTCACCTCTGCAGTTGCAATATGAAAGTGGTCATGGATAATACATGAACACAGGTTTGTGGCTGTTTTCCAATCAACTTTACTTCCAAAAGCAAGAGTTGGCCGATTTGGCCTGTGGGGCATAGTTTTCTGACCCCTGATTTTTACTTTTAATCATCTATATTTCCCTAGTAAAACAAAACAAAACAAAACATAAGGCAGGATGTGGTGGCTCACACCTGTAATCCTAGCCTCTGGGAGGCCGAGGAGGGAGGATTGCTTGAGGCCAGGAGTTGGAGACCAGCCTGGGCAATAGTGAGACCCTATCTCTATAAAAAAATTAAAAAAATTAGTTGGGCATGGTGATGCATACCTGTAGTCCCAGGTACCCGAGAGGCTGAGGCAGGAGGATTGCTTGAGCCCAGGAACTTGAGGTTGCAGTGAGCTACGATGACATCACTGCTCTCTAGCCCAGGTAATGGCAACAGAGTGAAAAACTGTCTCAAAAAAAAAAAAAAAGAAAAAGAAAAAGAAAAAGAAATAATAATAGTGACAATCACCTTTACTTTGGTCCAGGAACTGTTCATGAGAAATGACTCCATTAAGCCGTACTTAGGTGGTGGGTATTGTAACGATCCAATCCTCCAGGAACTGGAGACACAGAATAATGAAGCCACTCCCCAGGCTGCACAGCCAGCAAGGAGCAGAGTCGGGACTGGGAACTAGGCAACTTGGCTCCTCACAGAACCAGGGAGGGCCCCTGCCCACTATGGGACACTGTTTCTTAACGACTGCTGTGGGTATGGCAGGGCTCTCAGCCTTCGCTGCACTTTAAAATCATCTTGGGAACATTTTCTAAAAAATGGATCCTTTTATGGGTTGAATTGTGTTCCCTCCAAATTCATATGTTGAAGTCCCAACCCCCAGTACCTCAGAATATTACTATATTTGAAGATAAAATCTTTAAAGAAGTAATTAAGGTAAAAGGAGTTCATACGGGGAGCCCTAATCCAGTATGACCATTGCTCTGACAGGAGGAAACTGTGATACAGTACAGACAGAAAGGAGACCAGGTGAGCACACAGCCAGAAAGCAGCCATTTACAAGCCAAGGAGAGAGGCCTCGGGAGAAACCAAACCTGCCAACACCTTGATCTTGGACATCTGGCCTCCAGAATTGTGAGAAAACACACTTCTGTTGCTTAAGCCACCTGGTCTGTGGTCCTTTGTCATGGCAGCCTGGCAAAACTAACAGGGATGCCAAGGCTCTCGCAAATCAATCAATTCAGAATTTCTGGGGTGGGACATGTGCATCTCTATTTTTTTAAAAAGCTCCCCAGGCGATTCTAAGAAACCAGAGAGGTTATTCATGCCATGCAGCACCGTAGACTAACGACTCGTGCCAAGCTGTCTGTGTGGCTCAGTGGGCTTCTCTGTGCCCTGTGCACCTCCTCCATGCTGCTCACTTTCTACTGATATGGCAGCATTTGCTTGACTCTGACATTAAGGAACGGGGCTTCCCTCTCAGGGCACCGCTGTGCTTTCCCACTTAAGTCTTCCTGGTGGGGTCTTAGCAACAAGACCAGTAATGATGTCCAGTACAGTAATAAGTAAACACGATAAAGATTTTCAAAACCAGGATCTGTGAATTTTTTCCAACAGTAGAACTCTGCCTTTACTTAGCAATTATAGTACAGATAATTGCCAAAGTCTTATCTATTCATCTTTTGCTTAATATTAATATCATGCCATTTGGGTGAAATTGCAACTTGATTCATTTGATCTCACTGTTTTACTCAATGTGAAATTAGAAAAATAGTTTCACTTTTGGTTTTTAGTCACCTTCAAACAATGAAAGTCAAAAATAAATACAGTTTGTTTGTAAAATGTGTGTTTCTAAATACTCAATAAGCTATTTAAAGCTTTGCAGATCATTAAGTATCTCCCTCCATAAAACTATGGTTCTCCAATAAAATTTACATTCCAGGCTTTGCTGTCCAAACAATATTGTATTTATTTTGTGCAATAAAAATTAAAACTGAGATATTTATTCCACAAAACTTAAGAGTATGAATTGCACTTTGGAACAAGTGTGTGCACATTAGTACATGCACGTACACACACTACATACACACACGTACCCAAAGGCGTTAAATTAGTTGGTTTTCTTTGTTTTCTGATGGCCAAACAAATTTCATTGCTGAACATATTGCAAATCCTCACAGTTTTAGTTTATCATAGTGTACTTTTATCTTCCTTCCCAAATGAGGATGTTGTACCTAAAAAGACAATGTTCCAAAGAGTCTACTTCAATCCATACTATACTCCCTTTAGTAACATTGAATCCTTAAGACATCTCTTAAAAGTCAGGTGCATTAAGCTAAGAGCATAATAGGGTTGGGATCTGTGGAAATTTATCAAACAAATTAACATTATTGACTTTTAAACAGACACTGGTAGAGAGTTGCGAAGAATATCACAAAGATTTTGTAAAAGCCACATTACACTGCAGAACAGAAGAAACTGCAGATATGAAATGTTCCTGGTGGAATAAAATAGCATGGCATAGTTAAAAGAGTCTGAGCTACTGCAAGGCCAGGAGCACCACTCTCCTCTAGTGCCAAATGAGTCTTCTAAAGAAAGGAAAGTGCTTTCTTGCCTCTTCGGAAGTAGCATTTGTTTCCTGAAACTGTTGTAATTTAATTACAGCACTCAGTGTCATGCCTGTGTGAGCCAATCTGGTGGACAGAATCATTTCACTTGATTTTTCTAATATGGGACTAAGATGCAGGTGGAGGGGGCAGCTGCTCACACAGCATGAGAACTGGGGGGCCCCGTCCAAAATGTCTCTTGTCAGATGAATTAAAATCATCATG
The DNA here is from genome assembly GCF_020740605.2 of Lemur catta. Taxonomy (NCBI): domain Eukaryota; kingdom Metazoa; phylum Chordata; class Mammalia; order Primates; family Lemuridae; genus Lemur; species Lemur catta. Next base: position 141,697,009 of record NC_059129.1, read on the forward strand.
AGCTAAAGCCGGATCCCGAAAATGTGTATATGTGTGCACGGGTCAGGGGGAGGGGGCTTTTACCACCTGGAGAATTAAGAGAAAACACAGAGATGCCCCACCCCCTAAAAGCCCTGCAAATTGCCGGGAATCCTGAGACTGTAAGTCATCCTTACGGGAACGGGTTATGTTCTGCAGTGAGTCAGAATGGAGGAACGGATGGCCGTGCCAAGGCAGCGTCGGCAGAGGCAGGTAAACGCAGCCCTGCCAGCCACTAACCGTGAGGTCTGGATGTGCTGAATACACAGAACACCAGACACACCTAGCAAGCTTCACGCAGTGGGCTCAAGCTGTGGTTTGCCTCTTCGAGGGCCTGGAGCAGGGCAGTGTGAAGGGTTCTCAGGGTGAGGGGAGCTTTCAATGGGAGAACAGTGCTTTGAGCCCGCCTGTATACAGTGGACTGGGACGAGCACTTTACCTGGAGTATTCTCCTTGATTTCCTACAACTATCCCCACCTTGCGGACAAGGAAGTGCAAAGTCAAGCACCTTGCTGCAGGGCACACAGCCAGTGAGCACTGGGGTGTTTCCCAAGCCTCACCAGTCAGAAATACCCAACTCTCGAGAGAGGGCACGAGGAGTCCGGGAGTGACGCAGATCATCCGGACACGAGGATGGAGGAGCCTGAGGCCGGCCTGCTGCCCCTCGTCTTCCCAGGAGGGAAGAGCTGTGTGATTTACCTGGAGATTAGCCATCTCGGGCCTAAGGAATTTACATTTTTTTCCATCACAGGTTGTCCTCTGCATTACTAGGCCTCAATCAGGTAATGAGAGCCCAGAAAAGTCAAACTAATTTACAAACATCAATATTTTTTAAAAAACACTTCTTCATAATTAAGAGAAAGGAAGAGAAGAGTTAAGGATCTGCTAAGTGGCCGGCCTTGTCCTAAAACCTTGTGTCTTCCTTATCTTTTGAGCAAGGCTGAGGTGCCTGAGTGCCATCCCCGTTCCGACCAACAAGAAGCTGAGGCTGGGACAGCAACGCCCAAGTTCTGCAGATGGTGGGGCTCATGCTCCCTCCTCAGGGCCACAGTTAGAAAGCAGACTCACGCGGGCTCTGGACGAGGCCTCGGAGAGCATCGCATCATTGGGGATACCAAACCCAAATCCTTAGTGGAGTAGAAAACAGAAAGAAGATTTCATTTCTGATTTCTAATCCAGAGCTCTTTTCCTTATGCTGGAGTAAATAAGGCGCAACAAACCAACCAACCAACCAACCAACCAACCAAACATCAACCAGGAAATTTAAAAACCAAAGAGAAATCATTTTGGAATTTAGTAGAATCACTTCTTTCCATAGCTGACTATAATCAAAGAGCAGGTAGACGCCTGTTCAGGTGAATACTGCTGGAACATCTGGGCCTATAAAACGAGCCTATTTACATGTGCTGACAGATGGTCCGCAGTGGAAACGCTCTGCTGCTCTGATTACCCAGATCCGCTTTGTCAGGTGCCTTCCCCGGCCCTGCTCACTCATGAGAGGCAACTCTATTACGAGGACAACGTGTGCAGGCATTTGTCAGCAACTTGCCATACAACTCTATCTGAGTGTAATCTAAGACATATGATTTTAAAGAATACCAGGTCCTACACGAGGCTGTCTTTGGTTTTATTTTGTTGCCTCTGTTCAGGGAGGAGGGGCCCGGCAGCTGGAAGGTCGATGGCTGCAGGGGCAGAGATGCGGTGAAAAGTGGGGAGCCCCAGAGTCCCAAATAGAGCAAGGGGAAGGGGAGACACCAGGCAGAATTGGTGGGTGATTAATCATCAAGGGTAACTCAAAACTGTCAGTAACACACTGTCCGGGGCCGTCCTGAAAGAGCTCTGTTTAAAAATAAAGTAAATGTGTCAATGCCTTTTTGAAGTTTCATCAGATTTGTGCAGAAGGAGAAAACCTCTGCCTTTGAGCTGGTAGGAGCCCACAAAGGGCTAAACGTGAAGACAGATGCCCCTTCGTCCTCACGTGCCCTCAGAGCCTGGTTGTCAGCCTGGCACCCCCACATCGCCCCTCAGTCCTCTCCTTCCTGGTGCCCCCTGAAATGTGCATCTTCTATCCCCTAGTTCTCCCAGCCACTATAGGCCAGACATTATGCTGGGGGCTAAAGAGCTGAAGACAGGCCATCCCGCGAGGAACTGCACCAGTTCCCGAGACTTGTCTCTGCTCATACAGGACAGGGGACAGGAGAGGTGGGCGAGGGGCGGGTGAGGCTCTCCTCGCCCAAGGTGGCTGTCCACCCCGCAGACATGCTGGTCCAGCCCTCTGTGAATACAACACCCTTGTCAGAACGTTGCTGCTGCTACTGCCGCTGGTGAATCCTCTTTGCAGGGGGCCGACATGGCTAAAAGGAATGGAGTGTGTTCCTCAATGAACACATGGAGGCATCCCTTGGATACAACGTTCCCCCCATATAAGCATCTGCAAGGAAAATGCCACTTGTCCCTGGTGTGGAATGCCCACGGGAATGATGGCACTACCACAGGGCGAGAGAACAAAGCCGAGGCTGGAGAGGAGGCTCCTTAGAAATGCAGGCACAAAAGCCTCCCGTCCACCCGGGATGTTTCTAAGGTTCAATTCACCGTGTGGAAGGGCAGTAGGAGTGATGATGGGACCCGTGTCAAGAACCGTAAACACATTTGAGATGAACTGCCTGAGTGCTCATGTCCATCCACATTGATTCTAGACGAAGTTTTGCAGAAAAATAATGCCTGTTACCAAAAGTGCCGCACCATCACATAAAACGCCACATCGGAATTTATCAGCCACTGCAACTGCATAAAGCATCTCTGAAGGGCTGATGGAGCACGACCTCATAAAAGGCTTGAAATGAAGCTTAAAGTAAACTTCTGTTGGTGGAAGAGGTAACATGCTTTTATAAAGCACTAAATCATGCTGAAATTAGAAGTGGGTCTGCTGAGAATCTTCAGCTTTTTCAAAGTTATTCATTCATGTACGAAATGCTTGTGAGGTTCCCTACACCTTGCTGACACCAGGCTTCTGCCCCGCCACGCGGATGGGCTCGGGGCCACTCAGAGAGCACATTAGCACCCAGGGATGGGGGGCTACATAACCGGAACCCATTTCATTACCATAAATACACGTCAAATGGCTGCAATACATTTTCTCTGATTAAACGGTCAAGGACAAAATCATGTAAGAACGATGATTTTTTTATTCCTGTGGCAAAAAAACGTAGGAAAAGAAAAAGTAATGAAAATATCTACACAATTTAATGTCTGTGGGCCCCCAACTTCTAGCCCAGAAAAGAAGGAAACACAAAGCCCGCCGAGCACCTCATTCTCCGGCGGCTGCGTCCCACTTGCCTTTCTTGTTTCTACAGACCTGCGCTGCTTTTCCTCCTGTCCATCCCCAGCCTTGTTGTCGACTGTAAACAGCTGCCTAAAAGCACCTCTTCAGAGGCCAGCACTGATCTTGGGATGAAACTAAAAACAGGACTCATTTCTCCTTTTCCCAATTGAACACAAAACCAATTTTAAGGGTATATGGAAAGGCAAGTCCCGAGAACTGGCCCCAGATCTGTTTAACATACTGTTTTTCATCTTCCCTTGTTTGAGAGTAAATTGCTTGTTGAACTAGAGGCAAAATCTCTGTGAGGTCCCAGCCTGGAGGTGGCCCAATCAGGGCGACTGACCCCAAGTACGGCTGGGGGTGGGCTCCGAATCCAAGGTTTCCCATCAAAATAGCAAGAGGTAAAGTTGGCTTTACATACACTCTTAGACTTTATTTCATGTCAGCTTTTACTTTTCTATCCCCTTACTGGGCCAAGGTATTTTCTTTCAGTCTGAGGGCAAAGAATTCCCCCAGGGCAGGGACAGTACATTAAGCCTGGCCATCTGCATGTGCATTCTTCTCTGATGTTTCTAGACAGCCACATCTGTCTAGGCAGGCACGATTTATCCCCATTTTACAAACAAGGCAGAGGCTCAGAGAGCGACTTGTCAGAAGTCACATGCCAGGAAGTCCTAGAGGTGGGACTTGAAATCTCTCGTCTCCAAGTTTAGAGCTCCTGTTAGCCTATGCTGTAGTCAAGCGACCCTCAAATCATAGAGGAGCAGGTGTATTCACATCTTGAAAAGTAACTCTTGAATGAAAAGAAATGACTACTTTGCTGTTTTGGGGATGATAATGACACCTGGTGTGTGTGTGTAAGTGTGTGTTTGTGTCAGTGCATGTGTGTGTGAGTGTGTGTGTGAGTGTATGTGTGTATGTGTGTATATGTATGTGTGTGGGGGTGCAGGTGTGTATGAGTGTGTGTATGTGTATGAATGTGTATGTGTGTATATGTGTGTGGGTATAGGTGTGTATAAGTGTGTATATGTGTGTGTTTGTGAGAGAGTGTGTGTGTGTGGGAGTGTGCGTATATGTGCATGTTTGCGTGGGCACAGCAGCATCCCCTTTTCTGGCTTTACCTTTCCCTGTGGAGAGTCACCAGGCAGCAGAAACACTCCTGGCCTCTCTCCTCCTCCTCGTCCCTCTTCCCCAGAAGAGGAGGAGGACGATGGATCTGCTGATGGCCTTGGGAGCAGGGACCGGCTTGCACCGCTTTGCCCTGTGCCTTCCTCTTCCTTGGCCCCATGGCCCCAGCTGTGGACTATACCTGATGGGGACAGGCCCCCATGGAGAGGGAGGCCTGTGGGACGAGGGTGGGCTTCGATACCAGCCGAGCCGAGCCTGGGTGTGCCTCTGCGCCACAGTCTCCATTATTAGCTTATTGGGTAATAATCGACTGTGTCTCAATTGGCTCAGAACTCAGGCAAGGAGGAGGGGTGCTGTCTTCTGGGTTCCCTCATACTCCAGCACAAAGCAGTGGATATTCCTGCATGATGTACGATGCCTACCACCCACCGAATTATGCCCTAGAGGGGACTGCCGACTGTGCGACTCTGGCAACTCATAAGGCTGATGCTAGTAAAATTCCTTCCCAGATGAACAGAGGCTACAGAGATATTTCATTCCAAACTGCTGGAAAGCCCCCAGGGGCTTTTAGTCCTTAGAGAAGCAGAGCTCTTTTAGCGTCCACTGGGGACCACAACTGACTGGTGCTTAGGCTAACCAGTACCTTAGACATTTTATTCTTCTTTTGCACTTTTCATTTATTTCCAACCACTTAATCCTTTTTCCATTAAAATTATGCAAAAGCCTCACTCTCTTCATTCATATAAAAATATATTTCATTCTCTTCCACCATTTTGCTGATTGCACTTTTACTCCTAAAAATCAGTGAGACTTGTTTCATATAATGGAAGAAGTCATTACGCATTTAAAAAACTTGCTTTTCATTAGCTTCTAAAATACACATAGATAAAGCAAAAATTCCAAAACTTTATGAAGCATTTTAATTTTACGTGGTCTTGAAGGCACACACTGGGGTAGTCTTAGAGCACACGCAGGCATTTGAGCAGCCGTTTCATGCTCAGCTGCGTTGCACAAACAGATGTGATTATTAGTGCCAGTTAGTCTAAACTGGTATGAAACGAGAGACAGAGATATGGAATATAAAAATGTTGGCCCATTTAACAGGTTACCACTCTAGCTTGAGAATAAAAAGGGAATATAACCCACTGGGATGCTCCCAGCAGTGGACAACATCATATTTTTGATCCACTTTGAGTTGACAGAATTGGCCACTGCCCTTACCATCAAGGCTTCTTTCAGGAAAGGAAAGACACCAAGTGAAGAGAAATTATTCAGGTTGGTGGCACAGAATGCGACAGCCCTGTCCTCCTCCAACCACCCTTAGAAATAGCTATGGCATTGCTGTATGCTACAATTTTCTCAGATTAGCATGGTCAACGAGAAATTTTTCTGAAGGATGAAAATAAAGTTTAAACGATGCCATGCTGAATAAATTAACTTTATAGGAAGTTCATAACCAGTAATCTTTCAAAAACCTTTGCTTGGTGAGAAGGTTAGAAAGTTGGCCTTCGGCCAGATTCTGCCTTTTCCAAGGAGCCATTCAAACTCTTTATCCAATATTTTGTATTATGTTCAGAATACGTTCACAGCCAAAGGCAGGAGGGAGTGTACCAAAGGGAGAGTGCCATGTGGTGCTTAGGAATCCCCGCCATATGCCATCCTGATGGGCGAGGCACCACCATTCCTTGTAAACTCCCTCACTACTGGTGTTGCCAGGCTGGCATCTGTACGTCCCAATGAACCAACCTCATTACCAAACATGCCCCAATAATGTTGAAGTTTCTGCTGGTATAAAGAGTTTACATACTTTTTTTTCCTTAAGTGTGTGGAACCAATCATCTATGCAAATAGCTTAATTATAAATGACTGAATGGCATAAAATAATAAGAATTTTTTTCTCTCACTACTCTGGTTTAGATTATCTTGTGTGATGAAATACATAAAATAAAAAAATTTCTTTGCAAGCTGATTTGAAAATCTACCTGGAAGTCATTTAGCTGTCTATTCCTTTGGCTTTAATATTTACCTCTGTCAAGGAATTAGTTTTTTCCATCAATGTAATCAATATGGAATACAAACTCATCAAAATAAAAAAATAGATTTAGAGATTTCATGATAAAAAGTATACTTTTAACTTGAGTTAATACAAATGTAAATTAGGTATAGATATCTGGATGTCTTGCTTATTGCATTTCTTTGGTACATGACAGAAAAATGATTGCACTGCTGGTTTATTTCCAGAATTAGTGTGATGTTTATGGAATGTAATAGAGAATTTCTGATGTGGGCAAGAACATATCACCTTTCATTCTGGAAATAAAAAGGAAGATGAAAGGAGTCTTAGTCAAGTTTCTAGTTCACCCACATTAGAAAAAGCCAAGTTCTAAGGTGTCAGGTATAAAAAAGAGCTCTAAGAAGGCAGCGGAAGGACTGGGAAGTTGGGAGAGGACTTTGGGGGAAAAGCCAAATTGCGAGGTTCTGGGGAGAAGAGAGGCAGAGCCAGAGGCAGGAGAAACTCCCCATTGTGATGTAAATTTGGTGGGTTAGTCAGAAAATCGGTGCATTTTATTTTTAAGACATATAAACATACATTTATATAGCAATGGATGATCAAAGCCTTTTATTTTCTTAAAATACAGGTCCACTTATTGGAGCGTCAAGTCATTCTTTTATAATCATTTTTATAGTCATTCCACATATAAATAATTCAACAATAGATTTCTAACACACATGCTTTATTATATCTTTGTAAATCACTCAACTTAGTTTATTGTAGAAATAACTCATTTTTGCATTGATGGCTCATTGGTTTACTTGATTTTCAATTAAGTTAAGAAACTCGATATTAATAAGCACAACTAGCAAAAATAGGTCTGGAAACAAATACAACTACCTGTTGCGAAAACCCTCAAATTGGAGGGAGCAGAGATGTTGAAGACCACTAGTCTCGACTTACAGGGGAACAGGACAGACGTACGGGTTTTGGCTGCTCAGCACCTCTCCGGGCAGTCCTTAGTCCATGTGATTCAGGTGGGGTTGCCTCATCTCCCAAGTCCAAGTGTGGGTACCTGACCTAGGCACCCCCAATCAGATCTCCATACCTCTGTGTGGCTGCTGTTGGCTTGCACATGCGACTCTGGCTAAGCCAGTGGAGTATTTGGCAGCAGCAGACACGGGGTGAGGGCGTGGTGAGAGGCAGGTGGAGAGAAGGCATCATTTGAGGACCTGGATCCAGTCCTGCCAATAACCAGGGATGCCCTAACAGACTTAGGTGCACAAATAACTCTCTTTTTTGTTAAAGCTAACTTTAGTTGGATTCTTTTACTCACAACTGAGAGGATCCTGACAAAAGCATCCAGATGGGAGGCAGAAGGAGGGGTAGGCCTAGAATCTGTCCTTGCATACTTATATGTTATTTACCCTTATAACCATCCCATGAAGTAAGTAAAATACGTTATATTTTATTATTGTGTCATTTTATTGATGAGAAAAAAATTTAAAGAGGTGAAGTAAATTGTCAAATTTAGATGATTAATAGCATACGAGTGACTAAAACCCAGGCATTCTGATTCCATACTTTCCATTACAATTGTGTAAAATATATAACGGATAAAGCTTTTAAATCTCAAGGAATAATCTTAGGACTAATTTCCTCAATAAATAGCCAAAAAGAGAGAATTAAAGAAACATACAAAGCAGTATTTTTGAGTATAGATGCTTACATTTACCTATAGACATAATTCAACTGGTCACACTTGACAAAGGTATGTCCAGGCAAGCTCAGTGAAGTCTCTTTGAATTATTGGTATAATTTAATCATTGGAATGAATGATAACATTACTGACTTTCTGCATGCCTGAAAATCGTTGTAGTTGTTATAGCAATAATTTCAAAACATTGAACTTAAAAGTTTATAAATTAAAAATTCTAATTAAAGTCTTGGGTAGTGTGTAATCCTATAGAGTGGTTGGATTAATTTTATTTTATTCCCATCCAACTATGTCACAGTTTTCACTCAATTTATTTCATATTGGATAAATGTTAATGTCCTAGCTGGATGTGTGTATGGAACTATTGCCTAATTAAAACTTCCCTCAATCCATCAATGAAATTACAATGAAGTGTCCATCACTTTGTGTTACATAGGCAGGGGGTTTAAGGTCAGAAGAATAACACTGTGCTCTCTTCAAAGTCATTATGCAGATGAAACCATGCCAATGTGTCCATTAAGAACAGGCCTGACAAGGGACATAAGTTACAAGGGTTCTAACTCAGCTGTGCTGGTGCTGGTGGGAGAGGAGGTGGGGTGGCAGTTACGGCAGTTACCCATACACTGTATGTATGGGTGGTGCTTTACGTAGCCTCCCAAGCCAAGGATACACCGACAAATGGCCCTTATTGGCTAAGCACAATCAGAACTTGGAAACTGGATGCTATAACCTCAAACAGGACTGGGAACTTGACTCTGGAATCTTCAGACTCCTTTAGTTCTGGTCCTCTAAAACTTAGTATACATTGGTAGTTCCATTGCTGCTCTAGAATCCTGGGCACTTTCCTGAAATTTATATTAAGTTTGTTTTGCCTTGGTAGTAAAGCAAGCACACTTATCGCTTTCAAATTTATTTCTGATAAAATATGTAATCATATTTTCTCTGAACTAAGACCAGTGACAATCAAGTGGAAATATGAGATATTGAACATCAATGTGTTTCTCCCTGACTGTAAGTGGGAAATTGTGTAAATTCCTTAACGTGGCACAGTGAAAACTGTGGCAACAGGCTGCAGGCTGGTATCCTTGACCTGCCCCCAACCAGCTGTGTAACCCAAGGTGAGTCACCTAAACTCCCTGGAACACATGCCCTTATCTGTCAGGATTTCCATTTAGAGCCTTTTAAATATTGTTTCCAACTATATATGCTAAACATTATGTAGAACATACAAAATAAGAGAAGGGTCTGACTGGGCAGGACCGCAATGGCAAAATCAGTTAACTTCTCATTAAGGGGCATGGTTCTCTGCTCTAACAGTGGCGCCCTAAATCTGGGCTGAGGCCTTTGATCAGCCATATTGCAGTGTGTGTGAAATCAATGAATATTCAAAAACAGAGCAAAGTGAGCAGAGATGACAAGAACAGCCAACACAACGACTCAGTCAATTAGATCCCGATGCCAGCGCAAACTGCCTGCATTTAAAAGTACAACAGGATATGGGCCCATATTTAGAGAATATAGTCCTTGTCAACATTTTTTAGTCAACATAAATAGTATGAGTTTCAGATTTGGGGTGTGCTGATATAAGCAGTCTCGAAATCTCATTGAGAGGAACATATTAGCCATCTAAATGAGGAAGTTTGCTAATGTTCTAAATCTTTCTATCCTGAAATATAATTTTATTTTATCTAGTTTCTCCAGTGTTAAGCACATCTTTTCACAGAAATGCTTTTAACATTAGGAAAAAAAATTATGTTTTAATTTTAATCCTTTTGGATCATTTATTTTTTTAAGAAATAAGAGTTAGCATGCAAAGAGCATAGTTAAACTGAGCAATAAAAACCTTGCTATTTTCATGCTTCTAAGAATTTTAATATGCAATGTGCTTTGCTGGAATAAAATCAATTGAATAAGTACTCCTTTTTCATCTTTTTGTTTACTTGAGCTCAGGATGGGTAGAAATGCTGAATTCTAAAGTCTCCAGGTTCTCTACCAGCAGGGGCTATTCAGGTGAGACAGACAATGCTTGCTTCTCCCATAGAAGACCTGGGATCCTCCAGATGCCCACATGGTCTTGTTTCAAGGACAGTGGCCAAAGGCAACTGTAGCTTTGCCTTATTTTTTAATTCACACAGATCACCAGAGGAACAAAAATGCATTTTCATATTGTCCAAATGTAATAAAAGCCTTGAAGTCAACAGCTCAGTAGGATGTAGACAAAGCTTTGATCCCTCAAGGAGGACTTGCTGAATATACATCATTTCTGCCCATTATCTCAGTATATACATGATCAACGGTGCTGGGGCAAGGGTCTGTGTCCACCAGAGTTTAATGACGCACCGGGGGCGAGAATGAACACTTAAGCTCATGTTTACAGGGGACAAGAATCGTCTGTAGACTTTCCCGTACTTGTCCATAGGGCCGGCCCTGTGGTTCTTAATTACCAGTGCAGATCATCACATAATTAGACAATGTTATTCTGTACTCTCTATTAAGAGGAGCCATAGTAAATCACCTCCGCCCCCAGTTTTCTGTTTTAACTGTGATATATAGCTCTTTCTCTGGATAGGGATGGCTTCTGTTTGCCTTTTTAATTCCCCACATGAAACCTATTATTTGCATTTCAAGCTTAGGTTCAGGTGTCTGTAGCAGATCAAAAGTGTAACTCTTTGTACTAAACTTCAGCATTCAAGCTCAGTCTAGAACACATTTCATAGAATCCCAGAATGTCCTGGAGCCAAAAACACAGCCACAGAACCAATACGAACTTGGAAAAGCATCCAGAGTACACAAAGCTATCAAGGGTATTGCCTCTTAGGAATAAAACAATTAATTCAGAAATTAAATTTTCTACTTTACTCTTTCTGTAAGACCTTAGCCACATACATGACTTTCTTCAGGGATTCTTAAAATTATACTAGCCATCTTTGAGTTTGCAAGTAGCTAAATATACCACCTATAATTATTAGTTTAATTATTATAAGACAGTTTCATCACAGAGCATTGCTAGATTTTCCAAATGTGCTGCAATCAGTTCTAACCTGAGAAAATGGTGCAAAGATACCAAGATGATTCTCGAAATTGGAGGAAAGTAAAAGAGACCCAGCCAACTCAGATCAGTGAATTTGCGTGACTGATCCGCACTCTCTCACAGTAAACAGCGTTCACAATGGCTCTGCTGTCCCCTTGCCTGGCTTAGGGGCTGGGTACACCTGTGCTACCTACCAGGTGTACCTCATCTCGTTATTGTCATAACACAACAGTTAAATTGCACATGAAAAAAGTAAGAACATTTCTCTGCCTAAAGAAGATTTAGAGTGATTTGTAGTGTTGATTACTTCTCTGTTTGCAATGTGAATATATATAAAAGGAGCATGTATCTGATTTTATCCACTGGCTTATACACATCTGGGACACATTTCTATAAGCTGCATATGTAAACTAAGTTCATAACTATTTAGAAACATAGTTCACGGATCTATATCATACTAGAAGAAAATGAGAGACTTTTTACCTTCTGAAGTAATGCTTTTTAAAGCTTTTGCCCAGAGAGAATGAGTTAAATGACTAAGATGCCGGATTCAAAAATGTGGCTAACTGCATTTTCCAAAGATGGCTGCCACAATGTTTCTCATTCTAATGTTCTCCCCACAGTGTCATGTTGACACTCCTCCACTGAGGGGTAGGGACAAAGTCCTCTCTCCTAGAACCTGGGCACAACTTTGTGACTGCCTCAACCAACAAGGAAGTGATACTTTGTGACTTTTAAGGGTAAAGTCATAAACATGTCATGTACTTCCACTTTGTTCCCTTGAGAGACTCTATGTTGAAACTCAGCCACCATGCTGTGAGGAAGCCCAAGCCACACGGAGGGGCCACTGCAGGTGTTCAGCCCAGAGCCTCAGAGAGACCCTGGCAGACAGCCATCATTCACCTTGACGATGCCTCCGTATCACAGCAGGTCCCAGAGGTCAAGTTATCCCAGCCTACAGGTCTCTCCAGATGAGAACCCATATACTGTGGAACAGAGGCAAGGCATCTCCTGTGTCCTGCTTGGATTCCGGACCCACAGAGCCCACGAGCATATGTTTTACCTGTTTATGTCACTAAGGTGTGGTATGGTTTATTTTTTACTAACTATTCCTTAGGAGTTTGTACAGAAAGAATTAAATAGCTCAGACACCAGGCCCTAAAGATAAGGTGCTTTGTTATGACAAGGAATTACCCTTTCAGACATTTATAATTTAAGGTACATTTATTTATTTAGTGCCTGAATGGCTTCACATGGTGTTTCTGTGGGCTTTACACACAGTTTTTCTCTGCCCGCTCCCCAGCCCTACAACCAATGCGTGTATAAACAAACTCATGTCACCAGAAATCGTGACATCTTCAAAAAGAGAGAGAGAGATGGAAAAAGAGAACTAGAGACAGAGAAAGAGGCAGAGAGAGACAAGGAGACTGATTCCTTTTGTGAATATCCATATCACTTTATTTAGCCTCTTTTGGTGCTTACCCTTTAATTTTGTAATATGGCCAATAAGGTAATAATACTTTGAAACATCTGCTATTATATAGTAGACCTAGGAGCTTGTGAAGTCCTTGTCCATGGGTGGCTGTGCATTTACTTACTGGCCCCCAGTATGGTATCCGGCCTTGAATGTAGACATTCTGCCTTGGAGAATGTTTACTAAATACACAACAAAGGGGGCAGGTATGTCCCATTTTCCTGGCTGCCTTCGTTCTCCAAACATTCTCAGACAAGCTCTTTCCAAGAATGGCTATGTGCCATTTCCAAGGGTGTGCTACATTTTGTGTTTGTTTTGCATTCTGAATGTATTATGTTATATCTTCATTATATTAAAATCTCCATCATGTTCCCTCATAATCTTCACTTTGTTACGTTTTCAAATGTATCAGTGCTTCATCTACTAGACTGCAGTTAAGACAAGCAATGGATTAAGTCTGCTTTATCACAGGGAAATCTAATGCTTATCTTTAAGAAGAGAGGTTTAGGCTTAATTAAGACATATACATCTAAGATTTATCACTGTAAGTAGATACTTAATGTCTGTGTTTGGAATGCACTAATTAGGTTCCAATTAGCAGGGTCAAAACAAGTAAATCAAAGGCACTTTATCCCCCTTTGATTTCTTTTTCTCTCCCACAACTGATTACCTGTGCTCTTCTTGGTCCCAGCAAATACCAAGCACTGATATGCCTTTGACTCTCTGAAATGGTTTCTTCGAGTGTGGCCAGGGCTACAGGTGTCAGAGTCTTCCGGCAGCTGTCAACCTATGTATACGCCTTGATAAAGTCCCTGAGAGTTGGGGCTCATTTTACCAAGATGGGCCAAGTAATTCCTATGTAAAATTTAGTTTGAGAAATAGTATTCCTCAGCCACTGAAGCATTTCTACTTTGATATCTTCAGGGTTTATCTGATAACCCACTTAGCAATTGCCTCTCTTCTCTCCAGTGGTGTGTGGAGCATTAAGAATATCTAACCTACAACTCTGCCCTGGAAGAGTTGACAGGTTAGCAAGGTCTTGGACAGGGAACAGACACAACATAGGGCAGCTTTTTCAGTTACTAAAACTCTGAGTTCTCCATAAGTTGGTTTGCCCTCTCAAAATTCATTTCTAAATTAAATGTTGCAAAAAGTTTGTTGTCAAAAGAGATTTTAGACATCTCCATATACTGTTTCTTGTATAAATCACACTCATATACCAAGAGCCCTGAGCTGTGACCCACAAATGTAAACCAAAGGTAATATGTCCCTCCATTATATAATAGGAATTTAATAAAACCCATATGACAGTCATCCGTGTTATACACAAGGGCATTCATCATCATGTATTTGCACATTTTGAGTTTGTTAAGTATAGGATTCATGATGCTCTGCAACTTTTTCCAACCAATTTACAAATCGTTTTCATCCTTCATTTTATTATCCTACCTAGAGTCGACTTGTTCTTTTGGCACAATCAATCTGACTGACTGTTAAGGTTTCATAGTGCAGCACTCTAATTTATGCAGACATCTGCCCAAAAGCATCTCAATCACTCATAGCATAAAACCAGGGCAGCTTTAGATTCATCAGGAAACGCTGTTTTTGTTATACATGTATATCTAAGCACCGGGTTATTTATATCAAAGAAAGTCAGAGTAGTGACAGACAGGACTAATGTATCAATGTCAGAAGAAAATGCAAGTCAAAGTATGGCAACAAAAATTAGCCTCAAAAGGTACCTGGAATGCTGTACTTTAAAGTCCTTATGGGTACAAGGGATATGACATAATCACTGAATTATCAATCACAGATGAAAGTCTACCAAGTGGAATATACTACCATATTTACATAAGAAAATATTTTTACCTTGGGTTCAGATATAGGAGTTTATGTTGCCTTAAGTATTTTTCTAGTGTTGTGATTATACTGTTAAACTACAGTCTAGGATTCTGAGATATTCTAGTGTGTAGTCATAAGGGATTACTGACATTTATACTAAGTTATTTTTATTAACATTCAAAACAAATAATATCAATATAGAAAGTAAGATATACCTTATTTATGTAGATATAAATAAATAAAACATTATATAAGGTTTTAATGTAGAATATGACATGGTACTCTCTTTAACTACTTACGTGACTTTTTAAATTACTTATTGCAAGTTGGAATATAACCAAAACAGCTATTAAAGGTTAAGAGGAGGTGACAAACCAGAAAATACTTGAAAGGAAGCTCTCAAAGGGCTCCAGTCAATCGAAAGTTATAAAAGTTAAAAATTAATATCAATTCAACATAGTTTTACGAACTACCAAAAAACACCGAAATGGCATTAAACTTAAGCATTGAATTTGTCTACAATTAAGCATAAATCCTGTACTACCATGCACACATCTTGCTTCATCAGAAATAAATGTTGACTTCTTATGATGATCGATCCCTCTGATTGTTCTGAAGTATGTGCTATATACGATGTGATGTCAATCAACAGTGCTGCGCCGGGCAGCGCTCACCAGGCCCCTGGCTGGGCACTGAGTGCTCCACCAGTGAAAACTGCCACCAGCAGTATTAGCCGCTCCACCCCACACATGGCAAAATACTCCCAGGAAACATCACCCAGGTTTATGCCATGAGTCTCATGCAGTCCCTCTAGGAGCTTCACTCCACTACCTGCAGTGTCCTCTCTAGTGTACAGGAACGACTGGCTCACACCCCCGCTGTCTGCCCTCCACCACGGAGCAGAGAAGCACGTCGGTAGGTACACCGTGAACACCTCTTTCAGTGATTCTGGTCTGATGTATCTATTGTGTATTGCATAAATATATTGTATATCTAAATATTTTCTTTTCTTAGGAGTGCATATTTCAGGGTAAGATTCAGAAGACTGGAAATGATACTTGACTGAGTATTCTTCAGTGTAACTGTGAAGACTCCTAAGAGGAAAACCCTACTTGCAAACTAGCCAGCGGACGTGCCGAGAACATCTCACCGGGCACTCTGGGGCCACACTGCCAGGCACGCAGCAGACCTCCGGTAAACATCTGTGATCTGATTGTCTCAAACATTTACATAATTGAACAAGACGTATTTTTAAAAATGACGGGAAAACAAAAATTGAGGTGTTTAAAAATTTAGCAAATTTTTACATCCAAAGAGTCATTTTTGCTAAACTTAATCACATTATTTTCCCTTTGCATTTGGCAGGTCCTACTTGCAAATGTGCGGCTCAGCCAGTTGATGCTCTACATATGTGGCTATTCTGAAAAATGTTAAATCATGTACCCCAAGCCCTTCGGTCACTATTTCCAGGGAAAAGGAGAACAAAGGGCACTTCCTGGAGGAGGCGCTGATGACACAGTTCAGTCTAGAAGAGTGGCCCTTCTGCACCAGGAGGACGGCAAGGAGAAAGAAGCCAAGGGCTTGGGCCCAGACAGTGTCCCTGCTTTCCTTCCTGGTCTGACGCTCTGGAACGTGGCAGTTTCTTGGAAAACTTCTAGCAGCTAAGTTTTAGGAAACCCCAGAGCAGTGGAAATTTTTTTATTGCCTCTTCCGTTGCAGACCAGGAGACATGAGGTGCACTTAGGAGAGCGTGTTCTGTGTGCGCATCCTATGTGGCGTGTAAGGACGACGAAGAGGCAGGGTGAGCCTGGTGGAGGGTCTTCTGCAGAGAAAGCCTCCCCCGCCGCCTGCGTCAGGGGGTGGAGGTTTCTCAGGGGTGAGGAGAAGGGCGGTGAAGGTGGTGGGGCACAGCCAGACAACCACACCCCTGGGAGGGACCTTATTCAGAAGAGATGGGGTGGACTGTCACTCTCAGGCGCAGCCTTACCTGGATCCTGGGCGACAGGGTGCTGTGACCCCTCCCAATGACCAGGGCATAGGAGCTCTGTGGCCCCAGAGCAGACAGGGTGAGAACAGCTGCAGCCAGAGCCATCCCCACCAAAAGGCACTGTCACAGAAGCAGGCCTGAGCCCACCCACCCTCCTGTGACCGCGAGGAAGGAGAGAAGAGGAAGGAGATCCCCTCTGCAGGAAGCCCACTCCATCTGGGGCTAAGCTCTGCCAAGCTGAGAGAGAAAAGGCTTAAATTGCGAACAATGTCCATGATAATGACAATACTCGATTGGACTGGATATCATCAAAGAGTCTAAGTTTTAAACCGGAAGTGACTGACAAATGATTACCCTGGGTTGGAGTGAGTTTAGCTCTCCTGCTGCTGAGAGAAATTGGCAGCTTGTCAAAGAAAAGTTATAGAAAATGAAGTCAGTTTGCACATGTTGACTGTTGACTTCCAGTTCAAACTCACCACACGCACACACACACACACACACACACATTACACACACACTCAATCGTATGCATAAATATTTCAGTCACACTTTTTGATTTACACATGTGGTATAAGTCAGAAAGCAACTGAGCATCTGCCTGGCTGCTTCCAGAATAAACTATGCTTGTTACAGCTTTCTGGTGTGGGAGATGAGGAGAGGTAGCCTGCTGCCTCCAAGAGCCGAGTGTGGCGGCTCAGATAATGTTGGAGCTTGTTTTTCCACTGCAGATATTTTCAGACTTCAGAATATTAAATTGTGGACAGATGGCATTTTGAAATAAAAAAGACCTGTTCTTCAAAATATTCTATTAATGAGGAAAATACTCAGGGGTGAGAATGAAGAACAGAAGTCAGCACAGGGGCCCCGGCCTCACCTTCCAGTTGCTTCTGGGATCCTCCCACCCGACTGCTCAGCCGTCTATCCGAGCCTCTCACAGTTCCTGTCTTGCCTGTCTTAGACCCCGATTACACATGTCCGGGACCAATGCCCTGACTATGGACATGCTGCGTTAGCTTTGGTTTTCTGCCCTGCCCAAGGATGCAGGGTCGGGACCTCTGGACAAATCTCTGTGAACTGGCCCTACAGGAAAGGAGCTCCCTCCGCAGAACCCACAGCCACTCTGAGTTGGGCCCCAGGAGGAGGCCCGCAGAGCACTTTCGGGGAACCTGGGATATCCAGGAACACACGTCCTTGTGCCTAAATCCAAGGAAGCATTTCAGTCCCTCACTTACCCTTTCAACTCTGATGACTCCAAGTCTCCACCTCTAGTCCAGACCTTCTCTGAAAACATTTGGTTACTGACTCACCGGGGTCCACTTGACAGCTCCACTGGACATCTCTCAAACACTACAAATTCAGTCCAAAATTGAGTTCATAATGGTTTGCTACTATTTTCATTCGGCCTCATCGTGGGGCAAGGGCACCGCTCTCCAATCGCCAACCCGACCCTGAGAATCACCTTCACTCTTCTTTCTCTCTTACCCCAGCATCTCAGTTTGCCCACATGACCTGGTGGCTCGGGAACTCCTGAGCCTCCACTTCCCACAGAGACTTTTGGGAAAGCCTTCCTGCTGGTTCGCCTCCTGTTAGACCCTCTTCCAGGCAGGAGGCATAATTATTTCTTTCAAGGCAAATATGATTCCGATGCTTTTTTATCTAGAATCTGCAGACGGCTTGCCATTGCCCCTGAATACAGCCCTGAGCCTCTGGAAGAGCACACAGGGCCCTGTGTGAGCGTCCCTCTCTGCTAGAGCCGCAGGCTCTAGCTTTGCATTATTAACTTTTTTAATCCCTCAAATACCTGTGTTACTTTGCTGAGGAGACCAAACTCCATTCCAACACATTCAACATCACAAAAACCAAATTCTTAACCAGCCGTCCGTTTGAGAACTGGGGACATACACTCTCTTTTCTGTTTCTTGACACAGCCTGACTTGACATTAAAAATAAATTGGTTTCCCATCTAGATAAACTTGAAATATGAATTAAAAATGGGTACACTGCTTGAAACCACTCAAGTTTTCAAAGGATGTCACACAAATTGCGGCCACATCATAGAGTTTTCTCATTTCCATTTACTCTGAATGATAAACTCCATCGACAAAAGGCAAGGAAGTTTACTATGGCATGTGTACACTGCATGGTATTTTTAAAGAAAAGCAATTTCTTTTGGAGGTCACTTTAATCAAAAGAATAATTGCATTATTCATGAGCCATGCTCTGTTAATTGGAAGCATTGGTCACTTCTTACATAAGATCTCATTACTTTCCAGTAAAGAGAACAGAGTTCCCCTTTGCTCGTCTTTCAACCACAATTACCACCTCTCAGTCCAGCGACTTACAACACAGCAGCAAAGTTAATCATTTAGAACCAGAAATCATCTTAGAAAAGTCAAGCAGTGGAAACATGTTTCTAACAACAACAGCAGCTGGAGAGTGTACTTTAGAGGAATTCATAAGCACCTCTGCAACAGGATTTGGATAAAGGTCATATTTCTAATTACTGTGAGTACATATTTTACAAATCACAGGCTGTCTTTATTGGTACATAAAATCATCAGAGGTGGAGCTCGGGCACCTGTGAAACAGGCCTCTGAGTAGTTCCTCCCACTTTACAAATATTTCATCCTTAAGAAGCAGAAGTTAAAGAAAACTTACCAGGAAGGTAATATGATGTTCTAAGATATTCATGAAATATTGTTTTGGGATCAAATGAAAGATGCAAATGTTAAGAGCAAGGAATGGTTATGAAAATGGGCTCTCTTTTCAATCCCTTATGTTGTCCAGGTCCTGCACATTAAAAACTCTATGTGTGAGAATTCATTCTTTTATCCATTAATTCCAACTCTCTAGAAGATTCTGAACCCATTTCAGAGGACACAGCGTAAGAGGCTGTGTACTAAAGGAGATGCAGCCATGAGTCCCTGGAACCCCTGGCTGTGTGGAGCACAGCAGCTGCCCTGTAGCCTGTGCTTAAACACACGTGTGGAATTCAACAGGCACGTGTCATGTTTTTTCAGTGTAACCCACATTGCTCTGGACTCAAGAAAAAAATTAAAGGATTCCTCAAAGAGGCACACATTGGACTCCTCTGTTGGAAATGGAATCATATATAATTAATTTTCAACGTTTATGATACAACATAAATGCTGTAAGTGCCCACATACATTTATATCTCACTGTCCTGGGATATTATGTGTCATTGACTTAGAGCCCACTGCGGGCACAGCGCTGTAAGCAGAACCAGCTCTCACATGCCTAACGGAACCCGGCGCTCAGTGCAGTGTGAATTTCCCAGGCGGTCACCATCAAGGAGAAATCAGCAGTTCTGGGGGAGTAGAGGGATGGAGTCATGGCTGAGACTGTCCTATTTGTCTACGTTGTCATGAGATGGAAGCATGGTGCTTTCTGGAAGGCCAGTTTAGTGCTGAGGCTACAGAAGAGTGGTGGGTGTGAGGATGGACAGGACAGGACTGACTCTTCCTGGGGAAGGCTAGTGGCAAGGGGAATGTGTCCCCAAGTGACTGGGAAGAAGCACGGCACAAACGCAGGTGGGATGGGACCCTGCAGGGTGTGGTCCTGGGCTTTCGAGCCAGAGGGGTGTGAGGTCACACCCCAGCTCCATCATTGCTGGCTGTGTGGCCTTGGAAGTTACGAATGGTTTCTCGAAGCCTCTGTGTCCTCCTCTAGAAAGAGGGTTGACCAAAGGGCTGGTCACTATTCAAATTTATTGGAGTTCTAAGGATGGAGGAGGGAACATTTGATAGTGAGTCTGGACGGTGTTCTGTTATCTAAATCCATTTAGTTACCGAGTTCACACAGCGATGCCTCACTAGGGAAGGACACCAGTAATAGTAACTCCCCTTAGAGCTGTTGCAACAATTAAATGAGACAATGGATGTGACTGGCAGGACCTGGGATGTAGGATGGTCTCAAAAAGTATTGTGACTGCTACGGCTGTGGCCACAGAACAAGAACTATCACTACTGCCATTGCTGCTATCACAGGTCTTATTATTTAATTAGAAGGATTGAGGGCATCACTCTGCTAGAATGAGGTGATTTGGTCTTGATTCAAGTAGCCACTGTCGCTGAGCTTCAGCAGGGGAACCACAGAATGACAGTTTTGCTTTGGAAGCCTGACACGCTGCAGTTCTCGGATGAACGAGATGGGTTGAAGTGCAAGACTTGGGAAAACAGAGGAGATTTCAGTAACTCAGGATTAGTAAGGGCCCGGGATGATTATGGTGGTTATGAAACTTGAAAGGACAGGGGCAATTCTAAAAAAAAAGAAAAAGAAAAAAGCTCAAAGGGAAAAACGAATGGAATAAAACCTAAAAGGTGGTTTCTGTGAAGATCAAAGACAAGTGACTGAAGATTTTCAAGGAGAAAATGGTGAGCTGGTGAGAAATATGAGCTCGGGCCATTCCTTGTGAAGGAGCTTGGCTGTGGAAAAAAGAAAACGGACATGCTAACACAGTCATCCCCAACCTTTTTGACACCAGGGACTGGTTTCGTGGAAAACAGTTTTTCCACTGATGGGGGGTTGGTTGGGGGGCGATGCCGCCTCGCTCCACGTCAGATCATCAGGCACTGGACTCTCACAAGGGGCACCACCTGGATCCCTCGCATGCAGTTTGCAGTGGGGGTTACACTCCCATGAGGCTCTAATGTCCCCGCTGTTCTGATCCAGGTGGGGCTCGGGCACTGATGGAGCTGTGGGGTGGCAGTGGGTGCAGGTGGGGCTTGGCTCACCTGTGGCCTGGGGGCTGGCTGGGGGTTGGGGACCACAGTGCTAAGAGCTCGAGGAGCCACACTTCCTCTGAGCTGCCCTCCTGTGTCCTGGACCAGTCCTTCCCTGCCGTTGGTGTGTCCTCTTCTCCCAGGCCTGACTGTGGTGTCGGGGGCCCCGGCCTTGGACCTTCCAGAGCTCACACACTCTTTCTGCCTCTCTACAGACCGACTGTTTGCTGAGGATGGCAGGTCCAGAAGTGGTTTGAACATCACGTTGGAGTATCAGCCTGGTCTCCCCTCATTTCTGGTTGGATGTTGAATCTCAGACTATTGCTTTTACCCCAAACTTGCTCCCCCCACAATGCCTCCCATCTCACTAAATGGATACCCCAATCTTCCAGTGACTCAGGTCACATTCCATGGTGTCATCTTTGCCAGGCTGTATCTAGCCCACCAATCTCTCACATGGCTGGAGGCTGGCAGCTCCTCACTGACCCCCACCGCCTCCTGCCACCACTGGTGGGAACCTTGTCATCTCCGATCCGGATACTGTGAGAGACTTTCCTGCAGTCATCTTCATTCCATCCACAGACTCCTCTCAACATAGTAGCACCTTACATCGGGTGTAACTTCCTGCTTAAAACTCCACAACGCCTTCTCATCTCATTTAAGATAAAAGTGGAGATGCTCACAAGGTCCGGCAAGGCGTCTGAAGCAAGTGCCCCACTACTTCTCCATACCTGCTGCAACTCTTCTCGCTCACTTGGCTCTGGCGGGTCAAATTCACTGCTGCTTGCTGGAACCACTCACAGAGCTGACTTCCACCTCCCTCAGGGCATTTGCACTTGCTGCTCACTCTGCCTGGAACCTCCCTCCCCAGACGTCTATGTGGCTGCCCTTCCCAGTTCCTTTGATCTACCCTCAAATATCTCCATGGCAGAGACCTTCCCTGACCACCTCACAGATGGCAGGAACACCCTTCCCCACTGCTACCTGCCCCCACCTCCGTAACCCACTTTTGTTTATTCTCACAGCAAGTACTGTTTCCTTTACTGTATATTTACTACTTTATTAGCTTCTTGTCCATTTCCACTACCAAAGTGCAGCTGCTGTGAGGGCAGAGACGTTGCACAGCCACATCTGCAACATCTGGAACAGCATCTGACAGAAGTATTGAATAAATGTGGTACAAGTAAATGATGTTTTTTAAAAAACAAGTGCTATATTTCTGTATGAAAGTATAATGAGAGACCTCCACAGAGGGAATGTTGAAAATGTTAATGCTGGCCAAAAAAAGAAATCCTTCAGCACACCAAAAGAGATGGAAGTAGTTAAATGCAAGTAGTAAAAGTTCTAGGAGAACCGTGCTGCTTTGCCATGAAATTTAACCTGAGAGAGCCTTTGTCCCCGAGGGTAGACTGCCACTTCCTCCACTGAGTAGTGGGAGAGCATTCCTTGGCCAACTCCAATTCATTCCAGTAGCTTCCACAGTGAGGATGGTAACCTTTGTTGTCTCCAGAAGTGGCAGTGGTGTTGTTTTCATTTGGTTATTTGCCTTGAAAGTATAGGGGCCCCTGGCAAGTGGCAGAGAGTAACACACAGGGGTGACAGTGCAGCTGCCACTAGACTTGGGGAGTTAAACCCTAGCTCCATGATAGACTTTGACTTTGGCTAAGCTCCTAATCACTTTGCGCCTTTGATTCCTCCTCTGTAAAATGGGAATATGAGGGTAAGTTCATATCCCCTATCTGACGTCCTAGGTTTCAGAAATTTTCAGATTTCAGGAGCATAATACAGAGTACATGCCGTATATTATGTAATACCTACAGCAAGGTCTAATCAAACACAGTAATATAGCTGCAGTGAAATATATGAATATTCATATCTAGTCGAATAAATTAAGGATATAAATAGCTTCACATTGGTTCATGTCAGGTTTTGCCATCAAGATTTCAGGTCAGGCAAGTCCTGTCTCCAAATGTATCAGTCAGAAATACTACACCTTATCTTACTGTTGGGTTAACACATTTAAAAACTTGCACTTTCCATGAAAATGAAAAGCATTTTATCTACAATTGTAAATAATAATATTCCATCATATTTAGCCTAAGTTAAACTCTTTCTCCCTCCATTCTTTCTCCCACTCTTTCTTGTGAGACTTTAAGCGCCCAAAGGCCAGCGCTGTGGCGAGAGGGGAGGCGGTGGGCCCTGAGCAGCAGTCCACTCAAAGGAGCTGGTTACTGCACGCGGAGGGGTGGCCTGGGTCGGGGAAGCCCTTCGGCAAAATCCGTCGGCACCCCGTGCCCAGAGCTGTTCCCCAGATCAATTCAACATAGAAGTATAGGCAGTGCCAAGGCAGCCTTCTCCATGGGAACCCTCCACTCCTATTTATGAATTCTAGCGCTGCGTCTGGTATTCCACCTGTTGGAAGGGAAGCTTCTCCAGGGCACGAGGAGTCAGGAGCTTGTGGAGGAGGTGAGGTGACCTGGGTCCCTTCACGCAGGGCTCTGCAAAGCAACCCCAGACACCCAGCTGGGGGGACCTACCAGGAACTCCAACAACACGTGCTTTTCAGAGAAAAACAGAGACAAGGCTCCTTCCCACACCTTACATTTCTCAGGAATTCCATCCCAGCGGGGTGGCTTCCTAGCCCTACACACTTAGGCTGTCCCATGAGCCTCTTTTATTCTGCTTCTTCACCACTAACACGGAGACTACACGAGAAAACCTATTTTGGGGCACTGTCAGACGAACCCTCTGTAGGGTCTTTGGTTTCTCCAACACTTACATGCAGCCCCCAGCCCCCTGGGAACAACAGAGTGTGCCCACCTACTGTGTATCGATTTTAGGTTCAATAGCGAAAAGATCTGTAAGGCACTGCAACAAATAAAAACTGCATGTAAAATTGGCAGATTTACTCTGAAATATCTGACTGTCCCAGAAATTATGTTTGCTTAAGATTTTTGAGATTTTATTACAGAAAAGGAAAAAAAAAAATTCTGCCCCTCGCTTTTCCTGAATGATGTAAAACTATCTGATCAGATGGATAGTACAAGGTCCGTAATTCCTGCCTGGAAGGAAGCAGCAAGAGGAGGCAGAACACTGCCCAACACACTTTGAAATGGTCCACGAGTTTTGCGGGCAGAGGCTCAGCTGCAGGTACCTGGCACCCCCTGTGTCATCAGTCCCCAGGGTGGTAGCAGACCATACAAGTAACAGAAGACTCACAACTGCCATGAGAGAGCAGGGCACATGGGTGGCGTTCCGGATTTACTCCGAGCTACATTTTATGGGAATAAAGGAGAAAATGAATGAGTCCCTGTGGCCAGTGTCTGTTTCATGTGTCCTGAAATGTCAACATAGCGACAACAGAACCTCAGAGAGATGGCAGCTCTGAAAGCCCAGTCCTCACAGGGCTGTTGGCAGGGCTGCCTGAGCTCTGTGCTTGAGCTTTAACAAGCCCAACTCAGTCTGCCACATAGAAAGCTCTCAGCAGGAGTTGGTCATACAAAATATCATCATCACCATGTCACAGTGCTGGACTCCACACCCATAGGGGATAAGTTTCACTGTTCTCTGCACAGCCACAGGCCCTTCACACTGTAGCCCCAGCCTTCTGCTCTGCTTTCCTGCTGGCCCCTTGCTGATACGCAGCTGCACTCTGGCCTCAGGGGCTTTGTCCATGTCCCCTTGCCAGGGTGTCCCCTGGAACATGTCTGCACCACCAGTCCTAACCCCTCCTCTCTCCTTCTCTCTCCTACAGGGCATTCCTCCTGTGATGCTTTCTCCATGCCTTCATGAAGAGTTTACTTTCTCCTCTGGACCACCAGAACTCTTTGTTAATACCATTGTTAGAGGGTTTATTAGGTGGTTTCATAATTATAGCCAACTCTAAGCACTTGAGGTCAAAAGCCTGGTCCCTGGTATACACTAGACCTGTGGTCTCCAATCCCTGGGCCTCGGACCACACCTGTCCAGGGCCTGCCAGGAACCAGGCCACACAGCAGGAGGCGAGTGGTGGGTGAGCAAGCCAAGCCCCACCTGCACCCCCAGCTGTGAAAAGTGTCCTCCACAAAACCATCCCTGGTGTCAAAAAGATTGGGGACAGCTGTACTAGACGACCACTAGCTATGTGTTGACTAAATAGATGATTAAATGAGTATTATATTTTAAATTTTATTTTAGATGGCAAAAAGACAATAGATTATGACACAAAAATTTTAACAGTGTGTTAAATTCAGGTTGTAAAATTACAGATAATTCTGTTATAGCAATAATTATAGAAAACCAAAGAGAGAATGAGGAAAAACTGGGAGGGTTTATTTAAGTAACATTTCGGACAATCAAATAATGTTAAGTATTAGTTTAGCCTTTCCTAATAAACGTTATGGGGACCTACTATTTCCTATGTTAATGTATGGATTAGTGTAATACAAGTTATTTATGGAATTCTCTAGAATTTGATGTATGTTTTAATTTATTCTGACCTAATTCATTAGCTTAAGTGGTTCATGCATTTCACAGCTATAAATCTTGCCCCGTCAGCTGAGAATAAATCTTTGGTATTACATGCTGACACTAAAATGTAACAATATGATTTTATCTTCCTATCAAGATTTTTATCACCAAAATAACTCCCTTTGTGTTAAAGAAATCAGGCTGTGGCAATGTGGAGGGAACTGGAGACCATTATCCTAAGTGAAGTATCCCAGGAGTGGAAAACCAAACACCATTATGTTCTTACTAATAAGCAGGAGCTAACAGATGGGTACACACAGGCACACAGCGATATCAGGACAGGGGGAGCCAAGGAGAGGGAAGGGCAGAGGTGGGGTGAGGGGTAAAACTTGCCCGTTGGGTAAAATGAACACTATTCTGGTGATGGGTACACCAGAAGTCCTGACTTCAGCATCATACAGGATATCTATGTAATAAAAACACTTGCATCCCCTTAGTAAAAAAAAAACAGACTTCTGTACAACTGGTATTTTGAATCTCATTGTCAAAAACTAGAGTCCCATGAAACTGGAGACAGCTCTCCTGAGGGTAAAAACACCACCACATGCTTTTAAATATTACACAAAATTGACTACTCATTAAAAATACAAACAATAATGAACAAAGCCCACCTATGAATATGAGAAAAACTGATCTATGGATCCTACACTTTAGTCATCCAATGTTTTCACACTAGGACATATTATAACGCTGATAATCATGATGACCAGAAAGAGGTAAGCTAACACGAATAAAGGGGTTGCTAAAATTAACCTCCCTTAATTCTTCTCTATGTACACAGTTAGGTTCTGACAAGTACAGTAGGTTTGGACCTGTTGTAACACAGACCGGAATGGTTTCTTTTATGAGAGTTTCTATTGTAAGGGAAACACATTATTCTCACGAATACCTGGCACACGGTAGATGGGTAATCAATATTAATTAATTAATTAACAATCCTGTGGCCTGGTAACCAGGGCTCAGTAGGCCTAAGCAGGAAGATTTTGATAGACATGTTGTGGTGACAGGGACTTCTAATAGGAGGTCAGCTGGCTGTCTCACCCACATTCTCTCGCCTCCTGCAACTCCAGGGGTCTCTGTGACTGAGGCGCTCCTCTCACAGTGCTACGGTCTGAAGGTCTGAGACCCTCCAAAATTCACGTTAAAACCTAATCTCCATTGTGGTGCTATTAAGACATGGGCCCCTGGGAGGTGATTAGGTCATGAGTGTGGCGCCCTCGTGGATGGGATCAATGCCCTTATAAAACGGGCCCCACAGAGTCACCTGCCCCTTCCACCAAGGGAGGATATAGTGCAAAGACACTGTCTATGAACCAGGAAGTGGGCCCTTGCCAGACACCAAATCTGCCGGCATCTTGATCTTGGAATTCTCAGCATCCAGAACTGTGGGCAATAAATATTTTGTTTATAAGATATGAGTTTATGGTTATTTTGTGACAGCAGCCTGAATGGTGGACTAGGACACACAGCTTCGTGGTAACCCTCCTGTCTACCACCCCTGTGATTCTGGGTCTGCTTCCCTCTCTCCAGCCACTGTGCACACAGGAGTCAGCCCCGGTCGGTGCCTCTCCTGCGGCCAGATCAATGCCAGGGCTTGGGGTGCCACTTTCTCCAATGACTCTTTCTTGGGTTTTACTATGAAACTTTTATTAATACTGGGGTTGTGTGCTTCCAATTTTCACTGTAATGGAAGCAAAATTCATTAAGGATTGTATTTCAAGGGTCAACCTGCCCAACATGTAAGTAACCTCCCTGTAAAAGTGGTTCTTCCGCTTCAACTGCTAGGGGTTCTCAGCTCCCAGGGGAAGTGAAGGGCCAGCCACGCTTTTACTTGCTGCAGCATCAGTAACAACAGCCGACTGTGGGATTAGCATTGGCTCTAACCACAGTTTGAGGAGCCTCCATGTATTGACTCATGTAATCCTGGCAACATCCCTTTGACACAGTACCATCATTAGTCCCATTTTGCCATTGAGGTAACTTAAGTCACAGAGCTGGCAGCAGCGCCAGGGTGCAAGCTCAGGCCCACCAGCCCGCAGTGCCCAGCTCTCCGGCCTGGGCATGCTGCCCCTGCACAGAGCAGCCCTGAGAAACAGGAAGCTCTTGGTTTCCAAGATTCTCTTGCTCTTGATCTGGCATCCAGTGTCACGTGAACATGGGCTAGAGGTGACCGAATCTCCAAGAGACACAGGAGATGTGGCTGAGGTATTTCATAATTTTGACCTTCCACCTTCTTTTTTATGTTTTAAAGCCCTGGGTTTGGGGAATCAAAGAACAAGAGGTCAGCTTCAAGGAAGTGACTTTCCAGATGCTCTGCTTGGTGTGCTCCCCAAGGTTTCCTGTGGCACATGCCCGTCCCCAAGTCACCTCCTCCACCTGCACCTCCCAGGTATGTTCAAGCCAATTCTTAAAGGAGACTGGGGAGAAGGAATAGGAGGGATTAGTTTTCTGGGGCTGCCATCAATGGGGTGACTAAACACAATAGTGCTTTATTCTCTTACAGCTCTGGAGGCCAGAGTCCAAAATCCAGGTTTTGGCAGAGCTGCTTCCTTCTGGTGGTTTTGAGGGTGAACTTGTTCCATGCCTCTCCCTCAGCCTCTGGTGGTCGCCAGCTACCCTTGGTGTTCCTTGGTTTGTAGGTGCGTCATTCCAATCTCTACCTCTGTCTGCAGGTGGCAGTGTCCTCTCCGTGTCTCTTCTAAAGACACTAGTCCGACTGAATTTTGCCCACCCTAATCCGGTATGACCTCATCTTAACTTGATTACACCTGCAAAGACTCAAGTCACACTCACAGGCATTGGGGGTTAGGACTTTAACATATCTTTCTGGGGGACACCATTCAACCCACAACAGGAAGTAAAGTGGTTTTCTTTGCTCTTTTCTTTGTTTTTGTTTTTTCCCTAAAGCACTCAAATATAGTGCCATTTGGCTCCTGATGACACTAATCTAAAATATAGAAGTATGCGAGGGCTTCTCTGCGTCTGGTTATAGATGGGGTAACCACGTCGGGGGAGGGCTCCTGTCTTGCTCAGAAACATAAGCAGCCTCTATATCCTGCCTGATTCCCAGTAGATCTCTAAGAATGAGCAGCAGTGTACTCCCCTTCTGCAGCATTCCTAGCAAGGCTGACATTACCAGTCTCAACTGTAACTGCCTCCCAAGAAGGTCACTTTAGGGGGAGCAGAGGCTATGCAGTTCCTCACCGCCAAACAAGATCAGCTCAGGCCCACACGCAGCTGCTGCAGTAGCATTTTTCAGAATACACATGTGTCCTGGCGTTTCCTCTTCCTGTTACCACCCATGCTGTGAGTCAGAGCATTCAACATTTTAATGCTTCATATATCCATAGATTAAGAGCAATTCTGTATGGATTTGACCTTTTCAATATTCCACAGTATGACTGGCCGGCTACCATAGTTCCTCCCCTATTTATAATTTTCATAATCTGGACGGGAGAAAGGAGCTGGGCACCAATAAAAATGAAGAACAGCAGAAAGAGCAAAGTCGTAAAGCAAGCACAGTCCTTCAGAGACTGTAGTAAAGGATTATAATTTTGATATATCAGTGTTTTTTTTTCTTTCCAGCACAGTCAATCATAAACTGAAAAGAGAAGAGATGGACTGTAACATTGACCAGAATAAACAACGCTGGAGTCGCCTTCAGTTAATGGGATTACCCAGTCCCTCAGTTGTCTTGGCCTCTGTTTGCTATCATCTTCAAAGGTTTTATTCTAGAATCATTTCTGTCTCAGTCAGACTTAGTACAAACTTTAATATAAAGTTCTGCTACTCCACAGTGGTAACCCAAGGTTTTGGAAACTGCGGTGAAATCTCATGAACTCCTAAAAAGTGCACTCTTGCTGGCTGTGGTCTACACAGTTCCT
Source organism: Lemur catta (assembly GCF_020740605.2). Lineage (NCBI taxonomy): Eukaryota > Metazoa > Chordata > Mammalia > Primates > Lemuridae > Lemur > Lemur catta. The sequence goes on from NC_059129.1 coordinate 141,726,656, forward strand.
TTGTTTACGCAGTGATGATTTGTTATACTCAGCTGAGTTCAACTTTCTCAGTGACCTCTTGAAGACAAATCAACCACACTGACTAATTATTCACCCTGCAGGGTATATGAATAACAATGGACAGCCCTAAAGTCTAGGCAGCACAGTCGGATTTCTGACAAAAGGAGATGCAGACAACATTCCTACGCCAAATGTATAAACTATATTGTAATTCTGACAGAAAAACCCCAAAACCCTTAACACCATTCATTAACCATATGACCATTTAAAAAATGCTAATGCCAGATAATAAACAACTCATATCCACGTAAATGTTTAACCAAAATTTCCATAACTATAAGTAATGTATAGATTTATTTCTTAGTGATTGGTTTTAACAAGCTTTTCACTTAACTATGCTATGGAATGCTAATATTAATCTTAAAGATATCATGGCACATTATGAACTTAAAATTTAAAATACTAAAATGAAATAAGCCTTTTCCCATAGTAATCTACAAGCAATTTATTTTCACAAGAACTCTTGAATTTCTGGCCTATTCCAGAATCATCCAAAATTAAAATTATTATAAACTATTTTCAATACATTTCCTACCCGCCAGGCATAAAATTACAATGTCAATGGGACAGTCATTACTTAAAAGGATCTAGATTATCACTGATTAGATCCTGTAAAACTATAAAACAATGGAACTGATGAACCACATACCTAAGTCAGTCACATGACTTTATTACTACTAACTCATTCGAAACGTGGTTGTAGAGTGCTGCCTGCTGGGCCCGGCCCTCTCCTGGGCATGGGGAGTACCAGAGTCAATAACACGCAGACTCGACTCTCACAGCACTTCCATCCAAGAAGGCAAGACAGAAAACCTGATGAAGACTGCAGGAAACAACCATGTAAACAAGTTAACTTAAATCCCTTGGTGATAACGGGTAAGGAATTCCTGGAGAGGGATGCTGGGGAACTCAGAGAAGACCACAGATGACAAAGTCATTTTTAAGCAGAGACCTAAATGAAATAAGGGCGTGAATCTTACGGAAGCTGGGAAAGCATTCCAGACACAAGGAACAGGAGCACCAGTACCCCGGGGAAAGCAGAGTTGAGGTTTGAGAGAATGGCTTGAGAGGACGCCAGTGACTCAGCAGGGCTCCGATCACATTGGCCTCGCACACATTTTAACTACTTTGGCTTACTCCGAGGGAGCTGAGACGCCACTGGAGTTTGGGCAAAGAAGGAACATTAATTGACTTAAATTTTAAAATGACCAAGGTGGCATCTGTTAGGAGACCAGACTGGAAGCAGAAGGAGCACAGAGACGGGGAGATGGGAGGTCAGCTGAGTTGCCATAATCCCAGCAAGAGTTGATGGTGGCCTGGACTAGGGGCTGTAGTCAGATTCTGGAAAGTATTCTGAAGGAACTGTCTGCAGGATTTGCTGATGGGTAGCACGTGTGCTATGAGAGGAAGAGAGAGGTCCAGGTGATTGGGAGGCGATGCTTTTGCCCATTTTTGGAGGTGATGGGGACTGAGGCAGCAGAAGGGTCGCACCTTCATGTTTGGAATCATGGAGTTGAGGTGCCTGTTAGGAGAGCATGGGGAAGTCAAGGAGGCAGCTTGAGGTTTAATTTTAGAGTTCAAGGGCAAAGTTGGAGGTAGAGGTATAAACTTTGAAATTATCAACATATGGTGAGTATTTAAGTCAATGAGGAGAGGTTGAGAATACCTAGGGTGGGAGTACCGATTGGTAGAAGGAAGGAAGGAAGGAGAAGGGGTCTAGGACTGAGCCCTGGAGAATCACCACCTTTATATTGAGTTCTTGGAGCTGAAGGGGAACTGCAATACCATATAATATCACAAAGTATCCTGAGTATGATCTGAAGAACTTAGCTGTCAACATGGTGGACTGGCTGTCAAAGGGTGGTTTTGCCATATTATAATTTGTTATTTTTTAATTATCTCAAATAAACCAATATAAATTGCTTTGTAAATTTTAAATTACTACACTTCAATGAATTATCATTATTACTACTATAGTCTCCATTAGGTTAACTACAGTTGGTGGCTATTCAAGAGTTTACTCACAAGAATGATCATATTACATTCATTCTAATATACACCTTTTTTTCCCACGTTTTAACATCCCTGAAATCACAGTGTATCATGCAATTGATGGCATTTTACAATTATAATTGGTGATTTTTTCCTTCTTAGAGACATACACAGAAAGATGCATTACATATAATTCATGACATCTTAGATTTGATTAAATATGTATTTTTGAAGTCAAGGCTACTTTCTGCTGCCCCAGTGGATGTAAAGGTAGAAGAGTTGGCCTTGTGCACAACTACCTCTAGGACCAGAGTCCCCCAGGATGACAACGAGTTTGGGGAAGGAAGGAGGCAGCCACAGGGAGCCACTGAGGGCAGGCCCTTTACAGCCATCGAATTTTGCCCAGGGTCTGCCACTAAGTAGCTTGGGGTGTCAAACACCTGCAGTGTATGAAGACGACGCAGTCTGAAACTTGCACAACGGCTTGCTCCGGCTTTATTCTCCAGACACTTTCCCCCTACGTTCAGACAGCCCTGAAGAATAGAAGCCATGTCTCAGTTATCTTTTAATCCCCAGAATTTAGCACAATGCCTGAATATAACTGGTGCTCAATAAATGTTTTATTTAAATTGAAACCCAGGCCCCTCAGTATGTGGACATAAAGACTTGTGGCCTACAACCTCAGAGGAAATGCACAACAGATTCCCTTCCTCAGCTGTGAGAGTTGAAGATTACCAACTGACTACGGTCGTAAAAGGTGTCCTGCCTGAGTGCCCGGTACTAGATCCTGGTGTGGTCTCCATGGAAACACAGAGAGGACCTTTTATATCCTTGCAAAGAAACAACAAAAGCACACTTTAAAATAATAAAAAAATGCAGCATTTATAGATAGGATAATAACCTATGTTATGAAACATGCAATTTAATAACTCTCCCTGATAAAAAAGCAAAGACAACCATGATGCTATAATTTACTTCTGGTGGTGCAGGTGTCTGAGTTCACGGGCAGTGGTGCTGAGCAGCAAGAATTAATCTTCTTCATCTCCTTGTCAACCCATTATATGCTCTCTTGCTGCTTACTATGCTATTTTGTCTTTCTTCTCATTATATTTTCCAACTCATACATCCTAACCTACTATTCTACTTACTTCTTCCTTTGCATTGCGACCTGTATTCTATATTCCTCACAAGAATGTCCTCAAGGAATTACAAAGGACTTTTGGGAAATAAAGACATAAAATATTTTACAGTTCTTGTGGAAGCCTTTTTGTGAAGACTGTGCTTTACGTGTAATAAAAACACCTAGGAGAGTAGCCATAAAAGTAAATTTGAAAATACATTTGAAATGTAAATAGTGTTTGCAGGGCTCCTGTGATGTTGCTTCAGGGCACAACAACATTTAGCATGAGCTCTGCTTAAGTCTTGAATTATCCTCTCCTCACAGCGTCTTGAATTATGTGACCTCTGAGAAACATTCTGAGTCCTAAATGGGTAGTACTCAGCAATGACTACAATTCCAGAACAATTCATGTCCTCCTTTGGACCACGGGATCTTCCAAGACTGCAGAGCCTGGGTGCACTCTGTTTGTCACTAGACACTGCAGGCTGTGAAGAACAGTTGCCGGCCTGGTTTTTTACCTGGTCACCAACAGAAGTGTAGTACAGTGGTATCAAATAATCTCTCTCTAAAGAGGAGTTTTCGGTTTTCTTTTATATCAGGGACCTCTACTACATTGATTTGCATAAGCTGGAGTTCAACAGATCAATGATTCACAGTTAAAAAAAACAACAACAAAAAAACAAAAACAAATAAACTCCCCTAGCAGTTCCTAAGAGCAGTCCTGTTTACAGGACCAGCTAAAATGCCTTAGAATGGTGGTCAGCACACTGGCCCCCAAGCTAAGAATGGTTTTTACTTTTTAAAATGGTTTAGAAAAAAAAATCAAAAGAATGCTGTTTCATGGTAAGTGAAAATAATGTGAAGTTCACATATTAGTGTCCATAAATAAAGTCTGATTGGAACCCAGCAGCCTCCCTTACTCATTTGTGCATCATCCAGGGCTGAGACAGCATGGTTGAGCAATTGTGACAAAGACCATTTGGCCCACAAAGCCCCAAATATTTACTACTTGGCTCTTTGCAGGACAAGTTTGCCAACCCTGCCTTAGGGTGCAGGCCTGGGCAAAGGCTGTTCTGTTTTGAGGACTCAGTAGTGATCTGGTTTCACTTAGGGTGTTGCCATGAGACTTGTGGACTGATCTTTGAGGGATCGGGGGAGACACAAGCAGGGAAGAACATTCCAGGAAAAAGCTGGCTGTGTCAGACTACAGGGATGAGAAAGAAAAGCTCCTTGCTGGTGTAATTAGTATTGTAAGTAGCTTTGTCTGCAATGATGCTAAAGTAATCTGCAGTCCTTTATCATGTGCAAGCACAGTGTACAAAACCACTCCACTCACTATAATTGCAAACAGCCCTTAATGAATATATATTTGCTTTGGTGCCTGTGCTCTATTTCACATCAATTCTTGTGATTTTGCAAGTCATAAAATGCCCCAGACTCCTTTCATTAAGGTATTTTCACCTGGATAAAAGATGCAAACATAGTAGAACAATTCAAAGTCATTTATCCAGGAAACAGGGGTGATACAAGGGGATTGTGTCTCTTCTGATCTGCGAAAGCAAGACTAATATAGAACAGATAAAGTAGTTCTCTACAACAATGTCTGAGCCTGGGAGAAATGTTTGGGGAGGAGAATGGACATGGAGGAAGTGGTATTCAGAAAGATGCAATTATTCACAAAATCGTTGTATACCTAAGAAGTCTCGCATGGTATGACCCGATATCACAAAGACCAGGCAAACAGAATCTGATGAGCTAGACCTGAGTGCCAGGTTCGCTCACTGTTGTCGCGTAGCCCAGGACAAACCACTGATGGCCTCCAAGCCTCAGTTTCCTTTTCTATAAAGTGAAGGTAGCAGATGGCACAAGCAAGAGTACTTTCCAAAATGCTAGATGGTAACTTCTATTACTGATACCACAGAGTACACTGAAAAAGTGTATTCAAACTTGAACATGGTGTTGATGATCCTACGGTTGAAATTTAAAAATTTCTCACTGGCAAGTATCAACCTCGGACACAAAGTGGAGAAAGTGAAATGTTATTACTAACTCTTGGGCTTTACTAATATTAGGGCACTTGACTTGATTAACAGTTTCTAAAAGAAAATGAAAACTTTTCATTTATTGCAACTCATAAATAACCACCAAACAAGAATAATATTTTATAGAGGTGAAACAAACTACTTAGGGGACCCAAATTTTTAATTGTAGTGAAGTGAATTGGGCAAAAGGTCTTTTAAGCAGTGCTACCAGGAATGTTGGCTCTTTATGTAAAAGTTAAGGATGCTGGTTTTAAGACTGTCTAGATACCTTGTCCTTATCATGAAACTCAAATTATTTGCTTTAAAAGGCAAAGTGGAAAAGCACTATTTTTAATAGCATTACATTTGTCTTTAAAAATCTCTTTAAGAGTCAGAAAAATAAAAGACATGTTCATTTAGGCTTAAAAGAATTTTTCTGGGATTTTATGATTCATAACAACGTAAATCATATTTTTCTTATTGACCCAGAGGCCCACAATAAAATTAGGAAATATAAATAATCCATTTTTCAACAGAATACATAGGCTAGCAGAGCAAAGTCCCAGGCTTTGGAGACAGATCCAGGTTCTGATTCTAGCTTCAGCACTATTAGCTGTGTGAAAGTTAGAAAATTCCTTAATTTCTCTGAGGCTTAATGTTTTCATCTATAAAATGGGTACAATTATAATAATAGTATTAACAAAGTGGTTTTAAGCATGAAATGAGATAATAAGTGTAAAGCCCTTAGCACAAAATCAGTAAGAGTAGTACAAGTTATTAGGAATGATAACATATCCTTGGTTATAGACATGGACTGGATATCTATTAGAGCATTTATCTAAGAAAAAATCCTTTTAAATTTCACTCTTATTTTGGTGCCTGCTTTTATTTTAAAAATATAAATTTTCAAGCTTGGCTAGAAATGCACACAGGAGATACACATCCACTTTGAGACACTCTTGCTTTTTGGCAACCTCCAGTAAGAGTTTCTACAGTGTGAATCAATGAGCTACTTGAAGGAAGGAAGGAAGGAAGGAAGGACACACACATACACACACATGTACATACATGTGCCCTTGTTCATGCCTCTAAACATAAATTTATTATGTACACCAGTATAGCCCCAGATGAGAGTGTCTGATGCCACAGTGGCACATAGCCAGTAGTTACCCTTCACCCAGTTTCTAGCTGGACAGAGACTTCAGGAACATCAGCAGGTGATGGGTTTGGGCCTGGTAGATGTGATTCTAAATTGCTACTGCAGCTTCAATGCCTACAGGACAGATACTATCGGGACATGGTGTTTTATCGTTTTGAAGCCAATATATTCCAGTGAGACTTGTCTCCTGGGGCTACTACAGACACCAGCAAGACTGGCCTGGAGGAAACCCCAGGAGGGCGCTCTGCAGAAGGGCTGGGTTGGGCTGAGCACGCCGAGGACAGCGGCCGTTCTGAGCCCCAAGCATCCCTCAGGAGGACTCCCACGCTTGGGACTGTTTCCAACTTGGGCTCTTTCTTGGCAAGCTGGAGTTTCAAGCCTTTTTTCAACACCAACCTAGAGAACTCCAGACAGTATAAATGCACCAGTATAAATGGAGAAACAAGTTTTAATAACAGGTGTCTTTAGTTTAGAATAATACCTTTTTCTTTCTAGAAACAGCATTTTCCCCCCAATGTTTTCAGTTCAGAATGAACTTAAGGTTGAAGTAGAATAATTCCAGCACAATTGGCCTTGTTGCCAGGGAAAGTTACTAGGAATACTTTGTGCTGTTCTAAATAACCTTTGATCAAGAGATGGAAGTGCACTGACAAATCATAAAGGATGTGAAAGAACCTTCCCCCTTTCTCCTTAATTAGAGCACTCAGTATTTGTGATGAATTAGGCTGACTCAGTAAACTACAGGAAATAAATCTGCTGAACAGTTCCATTTTCCAATTGCTAGCTGGGTTAACATGCTTTAATAAACAAATAAATATCTCCATATGGACTATTATCCAAAGCAATTGTAAATCCCGGGCAGCGTGTGGCAGCAACGTCCCCTGAATGGCCGAATTCCGCAGCTGTCCTACAGGGTCCATTTGAGTAGCTGCCTGAATGAGAGGTGCCCTTCACTGACGGACTAAGGTGACTCTTTGATTAATGCAGCGAGCCTGCTGCTGGATGCCATGGTGAGTATTAAAATGGCATGTGCTAATTTAAAATTTCAGCTGTCATTAGACTGGAGTGCAGAGGAGAGTCACCTTTGTAGAAGAGCATTTCCACCCCAGAGGGCAGAAGCCAGGCGGGCTCTGTTTGCCACTGCAGGTTTCTGGCAAACCCTGCCTGGGCTCGGAAAAACATTCTGAAATCATTGTTTTTCTTGCTCAAAACAAAACAAAACAAAACGGTACCAAGCAGCTTCCTTGTAGACGTGTATAAAATTAAAATGCAGACTTTAATAAAACTACAAAAAGTCACAAAGTAGAAACAGAACGAAATTAATTATTAATATTTGGAGTTTCTTCTCATGATTACTGGGAAATGCTATATAAGAGTAAATAAGTTCTGAGTCATCCAAATTTTTTTTACCTTTTTTCCAACTGCAACTCTTAGATTCAAAATAATTTTTTCTGTTCTGATTGTCTCTGAAAGTATTAAGAAATACTTTCATTTCAATGGTGGTAAGTGGAAATAAATTTAAAACGGCATCTGATTTCCTAACATGCTCATTTACATATTTATTTTAAAATTAGACATGCCATTATCCTCACTGTGGTTCAGTGCTAGGGAATTTTGCTTTCAGGTCCTGCCAGGCAGCTCGCCTGGTACTTTCCTTGACTGGGTACTCACTGGCCAAGTCTGCGTGAGGCCTGGCCCTTGGCCAAGGACACAGCTGCAGTTAGAACGTGCCTCCACCCTTTGGAGCTCCCAGTTCCAAGGGGGTAGCTGACGTGGGGCTGGCCAATGTACCAAGTCACCTTTCGTTCACCTAAAGTTCCTTTTCTCCATTCCAAAAGGGCAGCCGAGCCCTTTGCACCCTGCCTCAGAGGATGTTTATGCTGCAAGGTCAAGAGCAGAAGGTGCCTACTGGAGACCAGTGGCCACGCTCCTACTCTTTGCGAAAGCGCCAGGTCACGGATTATTCTGGGAGTCCTGGAGGGGACAGAGAAAGGGTGGGGGAGGGGAGACAAGTGCCTTTGAGGAGAAGAGAGGGGCCGGGATAAAGACAGTAGACTCCTAAAACGTTGGAAAGGACCAGGGGCCTGTATGCCCTGGGATCAGCGCCCTGGGACCCCCTGTGAAAGGCGATGACATCCACAAGGGAGGCTGTGCAGTGGGCCCCCCAATGGTGCTCCGCGTGTTGTGGGAACAGAATGCGTCACCTGGGAACATGCGGGCTTGGAAGACGGCAATATCCGGGGACTTTTCCGATTCCGCAGAAGCCTCCCAGGTGCTTGGGTGGTTCAGGGGAGGAAAAGAGAGCCCCGGAATGACTGCGATAGAATTTCCTGGTCAGCCTGGAGTCAGATTTTGATACTAAGAAACCAAAGAGGTTTGCATTTCTTGCACACTTAAGTCTGTGATTTAAAATCTGTGCTCATCAAAACGTGTAAGTTGTCATCGGAGGCGTCAGGATGACAACGCACAAGGCTACAGTGGGCAGACAGGGAAGAGTGTGACTGGAGTTCCGAAAAGGCTTCCCATGGAAACGCAGCAGTGGGCTGCGTCTTGAAGGCGCCTTGAGTAAAACAGTTGGGTGAAGAAAGAAGAGGGGTTCTTAGGTACTGGGTATGGGAGGACATTGGAGGCGACAGGAAGAGCTTTTATTGGTTTGGTTTCTAAGATTCTCATTCCGAAACACTTGGCACGGCAGGACAGAGCAGAGGGATGAGTTGTGTGTGTGTGTGTGGGGGGGTGCTGGTGGGAAATGAGGCGAGAGGAGCAGAATGTGGCCGTGGCATAAAGAACCATCGCTGCGTGACACAGGAAAGGATTAGCAGATGCTTGGATGGACCCAAGGCCTTCAGGAAGGTCCTTAACCGCTTTGAATCTCAGTCGCCTCCACGGCCCAGTGGAGAGCATACTGTCTCCCCAGCGAGGCTGCTGAGGCTCACTGCCATGACCACTGTAAGATGCAAAGTAGGGTATGCCTGGCACGTGGTGGGCATTCCTCACATTTTCCTTTTATCCTAAAAGCAACACAGAGCAGCAGTTTTGAGGGAGGAGCGTGGCATGACCTATTTGTCCTTCCCTTATTTGGCAGGGGCCCGGGCTGAGTGGAATCTGGCGTCCTGGTGGAGCAGGTTCTTCCCCGCCACCGGGAGGAAGACGGGGAGGAAGAAGGGTGGCTCCCAAGGAGCCGACTCAGCAAAAACCCTCTGCCGTGCAGAGCGGAGTCGGGCTTCTGAGAACAGCCCAGAGACTGCAACTCAGTCCCTCTTGCCCCCGTTTCCCAGACATGTGTCCGGCTCCTGGGAAGAGGGGACTGGGCTGTCAAGATGGGAAAAAGTGATTTCATCCTAATCCGTGAAACAAGTACCAAGTGCTACGCAACTCTGGGAACCCCCAACGGAGGATAAAATGAAGCGGAGAAACATTCCTTCTTTCTGTCGTTCCCTTCCCTGTCTCTTGGGCTTGGATCTCAAGTGGCTCCCGTGGCTGTGACATCCCCTGAGCCCGTGGTGCTTGGCAGCCTCTGAGCTCCTGAGTCAAACCCGCCGGGGGCACCTGCAGCTGCTGCAGCGCAGGGTGGGGCCAGGTGGGCTGAACCTATTCTTGGGCACGTGGAAAACAAACTCCCAAAATTCAAGAAGCGCAGCTGAGCTTTGAAGCTGTTGACTTGCTGCTGTGAACACGACCAGACTGACGGCCAGGGAAGACTGCGATACAGAAAGCACCGCAGCGGAGGTGCGGAAGGATCAGAGGGGCCAGACAGTGGCGGGGAAAGACCAGCCAGACGACAGCTGCCGTGAGTTAAGGGAGAGAACACAGGGTTCTGGAATAAAAAACGTGGCAAAGGGAATACAAACTCTCTATTTAAATTTTATATCACTTAATTACCTGCATAAAAACGAAAGAACAAAAGGGAGAAATTAGATTTTGATCTTGGGATGGGACCACCCGTATTCAAATGTAAAAATGCAAACACATTCTGAAGTATTCTAAAAAGCATATGATTCAAAATAATTAAAAATTTTCTCCTTCCTTTTAGAAATAAGATGTTGAATGCAAGATGTTGGATAGTTGTTGAAATTGGTCTAAGAGTGTTTAAAAATCATATCTGCTTGGAGAAAATATTTTTCAAAAAATATTCAGTAAAGAGAAAATGCACTTATTGGCTCTTATCAATCAATGACAAATAGTTTTTCTTTCTAATTGGCTAAGAAATTTGTTATATGATAGAAATAAAGAAGAATTAAATATATTCACAATGTTAGATCTAAAGCTTTGTATTTCTCATTCCAGTGACAATAAAATCTGTTACCACGTTATTAGAGGGAACAAATGTCCAATATTTGGAAAATGTATATAGTAATGGCCTGGAGTAGCCACCATTTTAAACATACATGTAGATTTCTATAACTTTAAAACATTTTTTTAAAATGAGATAATTTGGCAAATATGAATTTCAATGATAAAACCATAATTATTTCAATAAAGTTTATATTTTAGGTCATAGAAAATGCTTTTTTGAAAAATAGTAACCATCCTGTGCAGTACTTTACAGATTTCAAAGCATCATTAAACAACTGAGAAAGGAATTTCTTTTCAGGACAGAATGGCCATGCATCACTAATATTATATCTGCATCTAGTTGATTAGCAATTGAGTTAAAATTCCTTTATTAGAGATCAGAAGGCTTTGGAAATTGAAATCAATTTGTTCTCAAGACTACTGGTAACATAATCTCATTGTCTATTGGAAACAACTGAAAATTCTTGTTTTTTGTATCAGAACATGTACAATTTTGACATGTTTGCTAGCACTCTTGCTAGGCAAATTTTTTACTTCATCTGGTGGTAACACTCCATTAGGTTGCCCTCCTCTTTGTCTGGAATGATCTTCACATAGAGGATTGTGTACATTCCTGCCAGCCACAAACATCCCATGTATGTATGCCAGGTGACCTTAGTATGCTTGCAAGAAACTTGAGACCCATCACATGGTTACCTCAGTGTCAGAACCAACAAGATGCACACGTGACACGCATCCTTCCTGGTGAACAACTGAGAAAAGTAGTCATTACAATCTCAGTTTGAAAACTTGGCAGATATTGTTTTCTTATTGGTAATAACCCGCTGGCTAAGCCCTTTTAAGAAGTCTAACAGATCATGAATATGTTATCACCAGGGCTCAAATTTATACATATCATGGCCTCTAATATTGTTGCTTTCTTTCAATATAGAGCAAAAACCTAATGACTAAGTATCTACTAAAAAGACTGGGTAAATTGTTAACTGTACATGATTTTGTATAACTGGGTTTTACTACATGAAAATATTAATAGTGAATTTGAAAGCATAGGAGGTTGGTGATCAGCTTTGATGTTTCTGGGAGTTTAGATCATTAGCATTTAATTATCAACATCACCTTTTAGCTATAGATCTCTGTTTTTCATAAATGGCTGCCCAGAGCACTTTGCAGGATTTCGGTAATACTTTAACAGCTCTCCACGTAATGTCAATGGCTGGAGTCAAAGGTGTAGGTGGCATGAGACAGAACATCCGTCTTTTCTCATTCCTTTCCCCCCATTCTTCCCATGTGTCTACATCCTACTTACCTACATAGATCAAACTGTAAACCCTTTGGGTAAGAATTATGCATATACTATAATGCTTTTATAAATCTTCACACCTTGTTGACACTGAGTAAATATTAAAAAGCATAACTCATGGAAAAATGTTATTGAGTTTTCTTATGGGTCCAATCTACCCAGTGGCTTCCCATAACTTATGGAATAAATTTCAACCTCCTTAGATTAGTATCAACTGTCCCCAGAGCCTGTCGGCAAGATTTTCCAGTTTCTTTCAAACTACTTCCTATGAACACACAGGGCTCCAGATGAGTCAGAACTATATTCTCTGAGGGGACCCTGCAATGTCTGCCTTCCAGTCTTTGCAAGTTTTGTCCCTTTGACCTTGAATGCACTTAACCCTGACTCGCTGTGCAAAGCAGACCACAACATCTCCTGTATGAAATTTTCTCAGTTCCCCTGGTGGCCCCCTCTCCATGCCCCCAACTCTGCACAAATCATTACAGTAGCAGGAACCATGGATCTTGGAGTTATAGTTATTTGTTACTCATTTGATTTCCTCTAGGGCAAGGTAGATTGCCTGAAGACAGACAGTAGGAGCTCCTTATAGCTCCCTGCAAGCTGTGTACATGACAGAGAATGAAAAAAGGTTATAGTGAGTGGAATTGAGTCAGGAAATCATGTTTGGGTAGTAGAAATGGAATGGACACTACTATTGCTTAAGGAATAAGGCAGAAAAAATTAACAAAATAAGAGGTATCTTCATTAAATATATTAAGCATGTTTTCCTGTCTTTAGAGTCTAATGACATATAGTTATAACATCAGATCTCCTTTAATGTCTGTTCTTGCAAATGGAAATCTTGGCACAGCGGCAATACACTGTGCTTTAATTAATTTAACTTGAAGAATGTTAAAAGTAAAATTATAATAAAAAACTGTTTCATAATATACTTTCCTTAGGCTCCTCTCTATCTCTTGAGTTTCAGTTTTTTTCCCTTTGTATTCTGTATCTCCAATCTACACAAGATGAATTTTATTTCCTTCTCTCCTCAATCTTTTAAAAATTTTTCCTGCAATTCCCATTACTATAATTCAACTCTCTGCTCCCAAACTAGCCTTCCTGTCACTCCCAACTCCTCTCGTTCTTTGAGCTGCTCTGCTCATCTGTGAATTAGACTGGATCTTGAATGAAGGAGACACAAACCCAACTGGAAATGGTGAATAAACACCACCAGTGGACACTTAGTGAATGGCTGAATTTTTTTACTTCTCAGCTCTGGGACTGTCACAGGAAAGCTGGAAGAAGTGGCAGCATGGTGATTTTCTCCTCTCCCTGGGGATAGCATATAAAGGACCAGAGGGGGGTATACTGGAAGAATGGGTCTCAAAACACACGGAAGAGCCTGTATTCTCATGTTTGGATATTCCTAGGAATGGACCCCATCAAAAATACTTACTAAATAAACCCTGTAAGTTCATCAAGACTTTTAAATAAGAAGACTATAACATTTTTAAAACATAAATGTAGTTCATTTATGAAATTCAGATTTGCCGCCACCAAAAACATGCCTGTTCTGGCTTCTGTCTCTAGTACTTTTCTTTCAGCAAGTCTTTACAGAGTACCTGTCGTAGCCAGGTACTATCCTAGGTGGTACAAATACAATAGTAAACTAGGCAGACACACATACACTCAAGGAATTTACATTTATGTTGGGGAAACAGGTAATAGAGAAGAGAATGAACAGCCCACCATTTGCTGCTGCCAAGTATTCAGTTAAAGTCGGTGGGCTGACATGGGCTGTGGATCCTCCTCTCTGGCGTGCCATTTTCCAAAGCAAGGACGTTCTCATAGAGAGTGGCTGCCCTTGTGTGGTCCAAAGGTCGACAATATTCTTGACACTGACACAGAAGGAAACACAGAAGTTTCCACTTCTGTTTCCAAGAAAACAATTCAATATATGATTGCCAATTCATTCAGAGGTTAGTCTGTAGAGCTGGCTGACATCACCAAGGGAACCTGGAAGCTTATTGCCTTCCAACTTTATTTCTTTGAGTGCAAAGACTATGAAGATAATCTGTTCTCAGTCAAAGAAAAATTTAATATAGCACTCCCTGATTTCTTCTATTTAATTCATACTCTCCTGGCAATCCCTAAAGTGCATTCACTGTGTGTTCAAATTTTGCCTTGATGTTTGTTTGCATCACAGAGAGAATTAAATTGTTCACACACACAAAAAGTGAATTTAGATCCCTGTTCCCTCAAGGCTGGCCTAAAAGTTATTGTTTTTATATCACTTTTAATCAACTGCTTCTATAATATTCTATATGTCAACTTGCTCCACTGCTAGCAGTTTTATTTTCTAATGATTAACCTTAACACACACAATTTTGCCTTAGCTTAGCCATTTTAAGTTATATAATAATTCTGAAGGAAAAGGTCAAATTTACAAATTTCTGGACTGTTCAGCACTCCGTAGGGACTGTAAAAATCTTTCAAAATAAAATCTATTATTTTCTATGCCAAGAAACCCCTGGGTCATTGGGGACAGTGGACCAATCTCGCTCACCATGCCAGTACGCTGTGAGTGCTTTTGGTTAATGCGCTGGGCCGGTAACTTGCTAGATGTCCTCTTTAAACATAAATAGTTCTCATGTTCAGCTTAATCATTTATCAGAATTTTATTTTTACATGAAAGTAATTCTGACAAGGAATAAAAAAGCTAATTTAGAATTCAACAAATTAGAAGAATAAAATTTGCAGTTGGAGGTGGACTTTCCATGTTCTAATTTCCTCATACAACCAGGGTCTACAATATGGAATGGATCCTAAAAGATGGTGCCATTCTACGGAAACACCACTCTGCGCTGTGGTTTGTGTCTATCACTCTCTCTACTGGACTTACTCCTGCCCTGCCTTTTGTCCTCCCATTCAGTGAGAGCTGTCCTGGCAACAGCAGGCACTGCCTGTGTCTTCTTGCCCTCTGGTCGTTGAGGGTTCTGGTGTGTCCTAGAACGTGCAGGCTATCTGCAGTCGCACAGAAACTGAGTTTGAACTTGGACTTGACTTTAATGTCAACAGGCCCAGCTCCTTATGGGCACATCCCAGAGTCCTTCTAAGAGGAAAAACCCGAAAGATGCTTGAATTTCACGGACTTAGATTCTTACCTAACCTACTTCACTGTTAAACTGCCCGTGATGGTTAATATTATGTGTCAACCTGACTGGATCATGGGATGCCCAGATACCTGGTTACACATATTTCTGGGTGTGGCTGTGAGGGTGTTTCTGGAAGAGATCAGCATTTGAGTTGGGAGACTAAGTGAAGCAGATGGCCTCCCAGTGTGGGTGGGCCTCATCCAATCCACTGAGGGCCTGAATGGAACAAAAAGGCAGGGAATGTTGAACTCTGCCCGGTTGCTCGATCCGGGACCTTGGCCTTCTCCTGCCCTCGGCACTCCTGGTTCTCAGGCCTTCAGACTCCGACCGGAATCTGTGCAATGGGCTCTCTAGCTCTCAGGCCTTCAAACTACACCACAAGCTTTTCTAGGACTCCAGCTTGTAGATGGCAGATTGTGGGACTTTTAAGGCTCCACAATCACATGAGCCAATTCTTCATAACAAATCTCCATCCATCCATCCATCTTTCCTATTGGTTTTGTTGCCCTGGAGAGCCCTGACTAATGCACTGCCTTGGCTGTGGACGCTGAAAACCTCCACCTCCTCCACACAGTGTAGACCTCTCACTTCCTGAGCTTGGTGACTGCATAAAAGACTTCTTGGGTCTAATCTTTTCCTTCCAAACTTGGCCCTTCCGAGCAGCTCTCACCCAGGTTTGCCAGGCTTCGTGGCAGGGCCAGTTCTACTTGTACCACAGGATACTCCAACCCACTGTTCTCCTTTTTAAGACTTTTTCTGAAATTGGGGGCCAAGGAAGGCTGGAACTGAAAGCAACAACCACCAACATCTAGGAAGGAGAATTCCCGTAACATGGGCAGGGGCCTTTGTGCACCTGTATTTTTGAACCCTTTAGGCACAGATTGTCTAGAGCCCATATTTAAAACTGTCCCAGACTACACCAGCACAATTCACATGTGTCTACTATGTTTTAAGAAAACTTGAAAGGTGAAAACTTGAAACAGATATGAATGACTTATAGTGAATATTTAGTTTGCAAACTTTTACCGTTATTTCTTAAAAGAAGAAGTCTGGTACATTCAAATTATAAATCAATTATTAACTTTTGATTTAAAAGCCCACTTTTCAAAACACAAATACTATACAATATGAAATACACTGTTTACACTTCTAATTATTGGTGATAATTATGTTATATAAAGTCACTACAAACACTGAATTAAAAAAATACTGAACCATTGCTCCTAGGGGAAATACAGGGTCAGGATCCTATGAGCCTCTGGTGACATTTCATCCATGGATCAATACAGAACCTTGGTTTATGTTTGTAAGGACACTTTATTTAACACACATTGTTGATTCATTAACATTGAACTCACGGCCAATAGCACTGTAACTCATGCTTGAAACTTCTCTAACACTCGCATCTTCTCTGTAAGATGCATGACAGCCTTCTTATACTTAGGAACCCTAGCCATCAGCTCTATGTTGCGGGCCATTTTAAAAAGCAAAATCACCAAGAAAAAGAACAGAAATGCAAAATCATGGCACTAAATAGACCATGGAAAGAACATGCTTGTCTACAGTGTGAGAGCCGAGACAAGAAGGCAGAGTGTTGCTTCTTTCACCCTCAGCTGGGGAATGAGAGCGTTGGGGGACTCAGACACCTTTGCCATTCTGCATATATCCATGAATAACTGAGAAAGTGTCAAGAGCATTGATTTTGGGGTTACAAATGAGTTTTAGCTAGTAGTTGAATTACAAATACGGAATCTGTTATTATACTATAACAGCACTTTGAATACTGTATTTGTGAATTTGCCAACTGTTCAATTTATTTTTATTGTCTCTAATTTTTTATGTTTTGCCTCTCTCTCCATGTCAATAGATAGCACTCTATAAAGGAAACAGGAAATAAAGATGCAGGTAAAACTTGAATATCAGTGTGGGTTTGGGATGGCAAACACTGAAGCCGAATTTGCCTCTAATGTCCTCTGGATGCTCAAGTTGTGGGAGCACTACTTTAACACGGAAATGTTTGCTCTAAGGAAAATGATAACCAGAAGAATTTGAGTCTTAAAATTAAATACCAAGAAGAAAAAAAAACAGTAAAAACACAAAGCAATTTCCTTTCATACACTAAGTTTTTAGAAAAACCCTCCAAAAAGTAAAATGAAACCCCCAGGCTATAATCACCACTCAAATGGCTATTGCGCACATAATTACTCTTTGTTGCTAAATTAAGCACATGTTCCTCTCCTTAACTCCAAAACTCCAATGATTTCAAAGAGGAGCCAAAAGCAACAAGCAGACAGAAGTTTACAATATCTTTTGTGAGATCTGATACTCTGCTCATGAAGATCTTTCTGAGGGAAGTGGAAATACATTTTTAGAAATAAAATTTATCTTAATGGCTATACATACAATGAGAACAAGATGAGAAGCTGCTGTAAGAAAAGTGGATACATATCACCATACCGTGTATTTTAAAATGAAATTGGCCTTAGCAATCCTGGTAGTTTTCATCTTTATTTGAAAGGCAATATATTGCTGATTATAAAAATATTTCCCTGATCATAAAATTAGATGCTGTCTTTAGAATTTGAAAAACACATAAAGAAAGACATAAATATAAAAGAAGATTATTTAAAGAGCCTATAAAACATAGAAGGAAAACCTAGTCCTAATGAATTCCTAAAACCAATTATAACTCCATTTTATTTTATTTTATTTTATTTTTTTTTTTTTTTGAGACAGAGTGTCACTTTGTTGCCCGGGCTAGAGTGAGTGCCGTGGCATCAGCCTAGCTCACAGCAACCTCAGACT
This sequence comes from Lemur catta, assembly GCF_020740605.2. NCBI lineage: Eukaryota > Metazoa > Chordata > Mammalia > Primates > Lemuridae > Lemur > Lemur catta. The sequence goes on from NC_059129.1 coordinate 141,744,546, forward strand.
CCTGGGCTTAAGCGATCCTACTGCCTCAGCCTCCCGAGTAGCTGGGACTACAGGCATGAGCCACCATGCCCGGCTAATTTTTTTGTATATATATTTTTAGTTGGCCAGATAATTTCTTTCTATTTTTTTTTTTAGTAGAGACAGGGTCTCACTCTTGCTCAGGCTGGTCTCGAACTCCTGACCTCGAGCGATCCACCCGCCTCGGCCTCCCAGAGCTAGGATTACAGGCGTGAGCCACCGCGCCCGGCCATAACTCCATTTTAAATGTGTCCTTCCCAGAGCAATATCAACACAGACTTTTTTCCCCAAAAAGATAGATTTCTTGTTCTCTTCTTTTTTATCTTAAAAAAAAAAAAAGGCTTATTTTTCCCCTCTATTTCTTACAGGAGAATAGAAATTTTATCCTATTATGTTCCCTTCCTGGGGAAAAAATATGTAACTTTGTCACTCAGCCACGTGATAGTTTAACACAGGGTGACCAATTAATGAAACCTGGCAAGTTTGGGGCACTTTTTGTATTCAAGTTCTCAAGAAAGAGATACTCAAAGTTATCTGTCTCTGCTAAAAGATACACACAATTATGACAGCAGTAGGAGTTCTGGAGGCTATAGCTCTAGGGTTCGAAATGATCTTAAAATAAAGTGTTAGAAATCTTCCCATTTATTTCTAATATTGGAAAAGCCACATGTCTTTTAAAATTAATAACTACAATACCATGAACGACTTGAGCTTTCCCAAACTTAATCATCACTAAAACCACTTAGGATAGGTTTTCTACCCTAGACCTAATTTTTTGGAAATTCTAACATATAATTACTTCTTATAATTGGTGAACAACTATTAAATGATGTACGGCCAATTCTCAAAGTTTCAAATGGATAAATATTAGCCTAATGTGTTCAATCGATGCACAGAAACAGCTGTAAGCCCTTTCTCTGCAAGGGAAAATATTTACCATATATCACAGTTAGATTAGCCGCAGCATTAAGCAGCTGATGAAGAAGCCTAGAAATCCTCGGAAATGTCCTTGCGCTTCTGGGAAGGACACCCTCAAAAGACAGAAAGGAAAAAGAAAAAAAAAAAAAAAAACCTCTCAGTGATATTACCTTAAGCGTTCTAGAACACACAGTGCTTAGAATCAGACTGTCAGCATATTGCTCCTCGAGACACAGAAAGGCTCTGCGTTTAACAACAACAACTAATAAAGGTTACAGAGAATTTTTAATTTCCTTCATTTAGCAGATTACTCATTCCGTCCATAGTTTACAGTGCTGGATTAGATTGTTAATAGTAGTAATAGTAAGAAAAGCTTTTGACTATAGACTGTGATGTAACCAGAGTTGTGAACTGACAATAAAATCCTAAGCCCTCTGCTAACTGAATGGACTTCTCCGCCAGGGGGACCCCAGAAACACCTTCAAACTGAGTTCCCAGCCATGACGGGAGGGGAGAGAGAAAGCACAATTACTTGCATATGATTTTCCCTTCATAAATATTCATGACCCCTCCTACAGCTTGTTGAATACGTATATTTGACTACCCCGCTCAGTATAAAATGCTGTTCCCTTTTGTCTTTCCTTTGAAGCATGTGTGCCTGGGCTTCTGGCCCTCTGCTACCCAACCTGTTGGAATGGCCACCCAGAAGGTTGCTACCCTTTATGAGAAATAAAGCTCTCCTTTTTCCAAAGTATAAATCTCATTAATTAATATGTTTTTTAGTTAACAGAGTAGACCAACTGTATAATGAGTCTGACTTCAGAAAAATCAAAACAGCAAAATACTAATCAGATACATTTCACATAATTTTGCCCTTTTAAATTTTAAACTGTGGTACAATATATGACATAAATGCCCTCTGTTTTTTTTTTTAAAGCAATTAGGCATACAGTATGTAATTTATAACTATTATGAAATAACTTTTGTCTTTTCCATTTTGGTAAAAATCACTATGATTTTTTTTTTAATTTTAATTGTAGAAAAGGATATAATTTTTACCCTTTCCTTAAATAAGAAATAATTCCGGGCAGTCACATCATGTCCATTACATCACAATATTCAGTTTTGACTAAGAACTAGATGCACACGTAACTTTCCAATTCCCTTTATGGGCTCTCACATATCAATTCTTCTTAGAATCAGTAGTTACATTTCATACTTTTTAAGGTGCACTGTATGGGTGAGGAACTCCCTATTTGCCAATATGAGGATAAGAGTTATATATTTAAATGCAACGTAAGGAAGAATTCTTGGCCGAGTCACTCTGCGTATAAAACGGAATTGGCTGCTGTGTGAAGTAGGGGCTCCCAGTGCCTGGAGGTGCTGAACTGCGGTTCTTATGCTCACTGTGTGTCAGAATCGCTGGGGGAGGGTGCGCAAAACGCAGATGCCCAGGCCTCATCCCTATAACTCAGATGCAATTGGCCGTGGTGGGACCAGGCATCAGTGTTTTTCAAAAACCTCCCCAGGTGATTTCAATGTAGAGTGATGGCCTCTGACATCTCTGCCAGCCCAGGACTGTGGGATGGGACACTGTCCTGCCTGGGTGACTTCACCATACTTTTGTCAAGGGAGGATGGAACTGAAAAGTGTGGCACTGCCTCCACTGGTTAACAAGGAATCGTAAAGCTCAAAGGAAGGCCTATGGAGACAGAATAAACTGGAAACCAAGGAAACTTATTCCAACTACCTAAAATCAGAGAGGCTTTTCTAAAACAATGAATAAAGGACAGAGAATACAGTCCCCACATGGTTTTGATCTAATAAGGGCCAATCCAGGAGTAAATGGGGTATTTTTTTTCCTCCTACTACTTTCCTTGCTCTGTGTCTAGTAACCACTGTTTTAGGCATTCAATGTCTTCCCTAATCCAGACGTGTTCTCAGCAAAGGCCTGATATCAGTTATTTATACCATGGGAGCATCAGGTAAACTTACACCAGGAATGCAAGCAAAAAGGAATTTAAAGACCAATTAAGAAGGCAGGGACATCCCCATAGAGCAGGAGGTCTCTCCTTGTAAGGATGAGATCTCTCCATAGAAGTGGCTGCTGGAGAGAAAAATGAGTTCTGATAAGGTCAGAACTAAATGGAGATGAAATCCCAGAAGAGAAAGTTCGGAACGGTATAGTCAACCTTGAGGGTACTGGGAACTTACAGAGAAAAGAATGATTAAATGCTCTTCATTTCCATAAAAGATGAAATATGAAAAGAGTGAGCTTAAATCACAACGCGATCAATTTCAAGCAAATAGACGAGGAGAAACACCTTTCTGATTCCATGGTGGGCTGGGTGACAGACAGCAGCTGCAGAATTTCATTTAATGAAAGTGTTTAAAAACAGGATATCCACTCTCACATTTGCAGAGAACATCCAAAGCATTATATAAGTCTCTCCTCCTTCCCATCCATGAGGGAAGAGACGTGAAGCTACATGGCATAAGGCCTAGTCCAAGCCACGGCATGAAGGAGAAGATCTCTGTGAGGGAATCAGATGAGCATCTATGGATAAAAAGGATTTGGAAAGAATAAAGCTCTATACAATTTTGGGGTATTAACTTTTTTCCCCGAAGTTAAGAAATCTCCATTCTTCAGGGCCTTGATGCTGAATAAATGTCATTTCAGGGTCAACATCCTATTTTTATGGCTCAAAATATTTGTGTGGGATATTTAGAAGTTGATATGCTATGGAACTAAACTCTGTTGAATAAATAAAAGGCAAAACTCTGTTTAGTACCATGCAATTTACCTAAATGCCCAATACAATGTAAAAGTTGACAAGACCATTCATTTTCTTCTGTCAGGGTTTTAGTATTCCATATGTCCAGTTTAAGAACATATCTAAACCTAAGGGCATTTCTAACCAATTATGAAAATTTTCAAGGCTATTTGATTATAATGGATATTTCATGGTCAACCTAGAAGGTAATGTTAGCCTTTCTATTGATGTAACAGCTTGCACAGTATTGTGAATGTGTATGTATGTGTGAGTATATATATACATATATCCTAAATCAGTGCATTTCAAAGTATATGATTATACTTTCTTACAAAATTTTATTTGTTGTTAACATTACTTCAGAAGCATCACAGATATGAAAATGTGTGCTAAAATTAGCTAATTAATTCTATGCATGCAAATGCACTACTACTTTCTGATTTTATTGTGAAAAACCAATATTTGCATGCTCAGTCAGCCTCAGTACTAAGCATCCAATTTCCCAATTTGCTAATATTTTGTGGGTAGAACTGTGCATTTTGACTCAGTAACTAAATGGAATATGTAAACCTTACATTAATTCATTGCAATGGTGATTGCCTAGATCCCATGCACAGAGCCAATATTCACGTGCACGCACGTAGTTTCCCTGTCCTCAGTGGTAAACTGTCCCTGGCAGCACCTCAGGATCATTTAAAGCAGGCAAATGTTTAAGGGATCCTGCACTCTCTCTTTATGTGGCTCAGTATGAAACAGCCTGCTAGTTCCTCAGCACCGAAGTATGAGTGGATTATAATACAGGATGTGAAATGTAGAAACTATGGGCAGTTCTCCAAGTGGTATGCCACCTGACCTGTGTATTTAGGAATGAGAATGTTGTATGTTTTCTGACACTCAACTTCTGATGCAGTGGCATTTTAAGAGCTCATGTTTGCAATCTCCAACTTTTGGGAGAGAAGGAAAGCCAACAATAGCACAGAATACACATGTGATAATACTCACTGTTAATTCCAGGCTTCCTATGAAAAGCTCAAAAGATGGCTGTATTTCTTTCTCTATGCAACAGCTGTGCTCTAGCAGGCTGTTGCTTCAGTAAGAGTCTTCTTTACTCATAATCCCTCTGGAACATGGTCTCCCACAATAAAATATTCCAAATCTAAACTTGGCCTCTCATAAAGTCCAATAAATTCATTCTCTAGTCTCAACATCCTTTATCTCTGTTGTTGGCTGATTTCCTCCTCTGAACTGTCAGTATGTAAAACCGTACGCTTTACCTCCCCTGGACTCAATAGCAGAATTAGAATGTTTTCCTCTCTCTCTTCTCTAATCTTTTAAGACATAAGTAAGTTCAATGTCTGCTTCCAAACACATTCTCATCGACCATCATCTAGAAAAACTCAATTCACTATGACCTTTAAGTTGAAAATGCTCTTTAATTAAACATCAAAAGGGACAATTACTGAAAATCAATCCTTGGCATTTTCTAATTGTAGGACAATATTTTTTATGTCAGAGTCCATGTTTATGTAGACTATTTTGCACTTTAATTTTTCATTTTATTAGTTTTTTCCCAATTCTATAGTTTTATATAATAGATTCATTCCCCCTAACCACTACCCTTGTAAAATGTTCCAAGTGTTCTTCTTTATCTCTTGGACGAATATGCTATAATTCCATACCCAATACTTTAGTAAAGGCACATGCTTAAGTATAAAACATATTAACATAGGTCAAAATCCAACCAAAGCTTCTAATACGAGACTAATTAAATTGTGATTAAATTAATTGGATGAATTGATTAAAATAAGAATGCCCTAAGTTTCAAATATCTATTTAAAGATCTACATATTTAAAATGTCAACAACATGCAAAAAAATCACACTGAATACAAATATGTAGGTAGACTACGTGTATAGAGAAAGCTTTAATAGTATTAATATAATGGCTCTTAAGTATCAACAAATTTGATAAGTTACAATGGATAAAACAACATGAACACATGAAAATATTATATAACAAGCCAAAAAAGGGCAAATAATTCATCCACTAAAACAAATGTTTATTGAGGATAATGATTGCAGTCTACATTTGTCTAAGAGCACAGTTGTTAGAATGGAGCCTAATTTGGGGATAGGCAATATTTTTTATAAGCACTTACAGGCAGTATGTTAATCATTTCATTTAAGTGTCCCATTTAATTCTCACAGTAACCTGTGAAATTGGTGTGATAAGACCTATTTTGTTGAAAGAGTCCTGAAATTTTGGATAGGCTGAATAACTTGACAATGCCACAGAGCTAGGAAATGATAGAGCTTGGCAGGAACTAAACTTTCCCTGATGTCAAGAACTGTGACTTGTCACCTGAAGAAAGGTTAGGGACAAGCTTCTGGCAAAGAGTAAGTTCCAGCAACGAGCATTGAGACCGAAAAGGTAACGAGGAGGGGTCTGTGTGGCCCCAAAACCTGCGTTCTTCACTGTGTATCAAAATTGCCCTGAAAGAAATGTTCCCCCAAATCTACAATTGTCCTCATCAATACATTCTACACCCTTCATCCACGAATTTACCTTTAGTGTTACTTTTAAAAATGTTTTGTAATTCAAATCAGAACTAGCAGGAGAAGAAAGTGTTCAAATATGTCCAAAGGAACAGAAAGGTTAAGGAAGGGTAAGGAGAAAAGGCCTTTGAAAATTTCCAGTCTTGCTGATTTCTCTTTGGGATTGTTATAAAGCTCCCTGCATAAGCCTGACTCTTTCTAGCAGTTTACTTCTGCTGCTATCAATGCTATTATTAATTTCTACTAATTTAATTAAAATGATATACTCTTGGACTTCTGCTTCTGACCAAGAGGGAGTAATGGGAACCAGACTTACCCTCCCTCCTGAAAACAAAACAGACAAAAACAGAAAATACAAATGAAACAACAGTTTTCAAGATCAGGCAATGACCGTGGTCCTTGAAAGATGGAAAACAAACAAGGTGAGCCCTACCATTGCCTGAGCTTGCTACCTCCAGAGAGTTTAAGGCTGTAGCACAGGAAGGGGAACCCATGTGGAAGCCAGCCCACCCCTGTGTGGGGGAGATAAAGCCGGAGCTCGGGAGATCAGGGAAGCCAGAATTCGCAGGAGTCCAGAGAGGAGAAAGCTACACTGCGAGTCTTCCCCAGTGTCCTGATCCATCAGCACATGTATGAGACATGACCCAAAGAGAGAACCACCCGAAAGGATCAAAGGAATAGTGCCTGACACACTGGAGTGGGAGTGAGTGGGAATGGTGCCTATTTCTACCATCCACACTGGGATAGCTCTAGTGGTGGGGAATAACTGGTCCTAAACCATGTAGCTGCTCAGGATCACTGAACAAATCATAAAAACAGGCCAGGCGTGGTGGCTCACGCCTGTAATCCTAGCCCTCTGGGAGGCCGAGGCAGGTGGATCGCTCGAGGTCAGGAGTTCGAGACCAGCCTGAGCGAGACCCCGTCTCTACTAAAAATAGAGATAAATTATCTGGACAACTAAAAATATATATAGAAAAAATTAGCTGGGCATGATGGCGCATGCCTGTAGTCCCAGCTACTCGGGAGGCTGAGGCAGTAGGATCACTTAAGCCCAGGAGTCTGAGGTTGCTGTGAGCTAGGCTGACGCCACGGCACTCACTCTAGCCCGGGCAACAGGGCGAAACTCTGTCTCAAAAAAAAAAAAAAAAACAAGTCATGAAAAGACCAAACTGTTTCCAAAGAAATTAATGTCACTCTGGAAGAAAGCTCAAGAATATTTATAAAAATACAAAAATACCTAGCACTCAACATTAAAATTCACAATGTCTGGTATCCATCAAACATTACCAAGCATGTGAAGAAGCACATAAACACAACCCATGATAAACTGACCCAGAAATAATAAGTTAGGATTAAGCAGACAAGGACATTAAAACATTAGTATGAAAAACTCTAAAATACTTTAATAAATGGAGAGATACATCTTGTGCATGGGTCAGAAGACTCAGTACTGTACAGTGTCAATTTCTCCGAAATTTTCCTATAGATTCAGTGAGATCCCAATTAAATTCCCCACTGACTATTCTTTTTGGAGAAATTGATAAACTGATTCTAAAATTTATGTGGAGGTAGAAAGGACCCAGAATATGTAAGATATTTTTTTTTACAAAAGAACAGATCTTTTAGGATTTATCAGAAAGCTGCAATTACCAAAATAATGTGGTATTGGTGCAAGCACAGACGAAACACATCATTAGAAAAGGATAGAGAGTTCATAAATAGACTCTTACATATGTGGACTTTTTTTGACAAAGGCACAAAGGCAATTCAATTGAGAGAGAACAGTCTTTTCAACAAATGATGCCGGAATAATTCGATATTCATATGCAAATAAACTTTGATTCTTGCCAATTAGCACAAAATGGATAATAGACTTAAATGTAAAACTCTAAACTATAAAACTTCTAACAGAAAACAGAAAAGCATGATCCATAAAAGAGAAAATTGATAAATTGGACTTTGTAAAAATTAAAACATCTGCTTTTTAAAAGACACCATTAGAAGACTGAACACACAACCTACACCCTGAAAGAAAATATTTTCATATATCTGATAAAGCACTTGTAACCATAATATAGAAATCATTCTCAAAATTCAATAATAAAACAGTAGAATTAAAAAATGGTAAAAGATTTAAATGGAAGCTTCACCAAAGAAGGTATAGAATGGCAAATAAGCACCTGAAGAGAAGCTCAAATCATTAGTCATTAAGACAATGCAAATTAAAGCCACAGTGGGTACTGCCAATCACTGCCGATGGGAAGATTAAATAGTACAACCATTTGGGAAAACAGTTTGGCGGTTTCTTAAAAAGTTAAACAGACACTTACCAGATGATCCAGCTGTTCCATTCCTAAGTATTTACCCAAAAGAAATTAAAGTATATATCCACAGATAAAGTTGTACATGAATACTCATACCAATTTTATTTTTAAAAGCCCCAAATGTCCACCAACAGGCAAATGGGTAACAAACTGTGATACATCTCTAAGATAAAATAAATAAAAAGGAACGAACTATTCTACTGATACATGCTACAACATTAATAACCTTAATATAACCTCAATAACATGTATCTCAATATAATTATGCTGACAAAATAAGAGTACAGGCTGTTTTATTCCATTTATATGAAATTTTAAGAAATGCAAAATAATCTATATTGACAAAAAGCATATGGTTGCTTGTAAATGGGGAAGGCAGAGAAGTGTGCAGAAAGGGGTTGCCAAGAGGATTGAGGGAACTCCTCGGGGTGTCGGAGACGTTCACTCTCCTGTGATGGTGATTTGACAGGTGTACACGTATGTCAAAACTTATCATATTGCACACTTCCAACATTTGATTTTGCCTCCCCTCCATTATCTATAATTTTAAATTGGTTGGAAAGCTTTAGAAGGTTTTATTGGATACCATATTGCTGGGCCTGAGAGGCCTGCAGTCATGGGTATTGCTGAACTTCCTTGGCTGCTTCCTCTTCCTGTGCTTCCCACCTGTGCTGTTACAAGTTCTTCCATCATCGCGGGTAGCACAAAGTTAGACCTCACGTTCCCGCTGGTCTTTGCACATCTTTCCCACCTTCTTTTCTAGTTGCAGCCTGGTTCAGCCCTTGTGACCCCCCAGCTCTCCTAGGCTTCACTAACTCTTCTTAATTCCTTCAATGTGTCATACTTCACCTTGATTTTGGGTCTTCTTATTAGTTCTCTATTTTTGGAAAACTTTTCTTCTAACTTTTCTCCTGGCTAATTGCTACTCATTCTTTAGGCCGTAGCTGTATGTCATTTTCTTGGGAAAGTCCGAGTATTTCTCCCAGTAAAGTTTTCCTTATGTGGCCCTGACATATGACTCCTGAGCTTCCCCATCAGCATCTGCTCCACTCAATTGTATTTTCCTGCCCACTTGTTAGTATTCCTCTAGTGAATAAGGTCACCTCAGACTCAGACCTGATTGGGGACCTGATGGATATCAGGCAATGCGTTAGCTGTTAGAGGCTACAATTTCCCCATTTCCTGGGGAAAATTTAGGGATATGTTTCTTACTAAAACCAAACAAAACATTTGTTTACTGCCCATGAGCACAAGATAATAAATATAAAACATGCGACCAGCTCTTTTATTAAGCCTCCATTTGAACTGAAAGCAGCCTCTTACTGTGAGAGGACATTTTGGTCCTAAAAAATTCTTCCCTACAGTGTTTTAGGATAAGAAAACTTTGAAATTAAAGTTGCAATCTACTATGTAGTTTTCTCAAAACTGATATTAATATATTCTAGCCAAGCAAAGATAAAATGAAGATCCGGTCCAATTTAGGACCCCCAAAAGAAATTCCAATGAAGATAACACTCCAAATCCACTACTTTCTGGGTGATTGCAGTATTGTGGCCTCGTAGTCACTCTGGTTTTCTTTGAATTTTTTTGGAATAAGTAAAAAAAAAAAGTGAAATTAAAGTCACTGACTTTTTACACCTCAGCTGTGGATTGTTGGCAAGTATTTTATTTAAAGCATAACCTTTTATGTAAATTAAAGAAGATCCATAAGAAATGGACTTTTCCCCAGTTATAACATCCATAGTTTTTTTCTTTTTACTCTATTACAAAATTTTAAATCATTGAACCATAACCTCTTCAGTGCCATAATGAATTCCAGATAATTAGCCAAAAATTTAGGCATGTGTATTAACTAGTACTGATTAATGTTGTTTATCAGCACAAAAGATAAATCATGTCCAAGGTTAATAATTATGATACTATATGCTCGCTGCATATGTATTTCACAGAAATTTAGAAGTCAGCATTTCAAGACACATTTCAAGGACATATGTTTATTCTACTCTTCAAACATAGGGACAGAAATATCTTTATTTATAAATAGTATGTATCTCAAAGAATCTATGGGAACCTGAAATGGTGGGTGTTCAAAAACTCTGTGTGGTCGCCACTGGGAAGTCTACTTCTGATAAGCTGCACACACCTAGGGTCAGTCATGGAAGCAGTGCCTGATCAACGAGGTCACTGCTCTTTACTTTATTGTGATGTACTACAACAGTTAACTCAGAATAATACTGGATTCTTACTTCTCAGAATAATCTAGTCCCCTGTATTCATAATCTTTATCTTTTGGGGGACAGAATCTTGCTCTGTTGTCAGGGCTAGAGTGCAGTAGTGTCATCATATAGCTCACTGCAGCCTTAAACTTCTGCACTCAAGTTATCCCCCTGTCTCAGCCTCCTGAGTAGTTAGGACTACAGGCACACTCTGCCATGCCTGGCAAATTTTTCTATTTTTTGTAGAGACAGGGTCTTGCTATGTTGCTCAGGCTGGTCTCAAACTCCTGGCCTCACGAGATCCTCCCAAAGTGCTAGGATTACAGGCTAGCACCCAGGATTACAGGATCCACCACACCACCCAGCCTGTAATCTTCTTTAAAGAACATATATTTCATTTTTTCAGCTATTCATAGTACATTAAAAAAGAAATATAAATGCCTTGCTGCTAGACACACATGAAAATCAGATTCTGTAACAGTAAAAATGTCATAAAAAAGGAGAGAATAGAAAGACTATTGAAATTTGTAAAAAAAAAAAAAAAAAGATAAATTTTTAGAACTTCAAAAATAAATGCAAGGTGGAAGCAACAACTCAAATGTCAACTGATGGATCAATGAATAAACAAAACTATGGTATATACATGCAATGGAATATTGTTTATCCTTAAAAAGGGAAAGCAATTTTGACACGTGCTACACCATGGCTGAACCTTAAAGACATTATGCTAAGCCTAAGCCAGTCAGAAAGGGCAAACACTGTATGATTCCACTTAAATGAGGCACCTGGAGTGGTCAAATCCATAAAGGCAGAAAATAGAATGGTTGTGGCTAGGGGGGAAGGGGAGGGGTTTGAGGAATTAATGTTTAACGGGTCTTGAGTATCAGTTTGGGAAGTTGAATGTTCTGGAGATGATGGTGGTGGTGGTTGCCAGCAATGTAATATACTTAATGCTACCGAATTGTACTTAAAAAGATTAAAATGGTAAATTTTGTGCTATGTAAATTTAACCACAATAAAACAATAATTGCAAAATATAAATGTAAAATGTAAAAATTGTCAGACTTTTAGAAGAAAACACAGGAGAAACTCATCATGACCTGGAGTTAGGCAAAGAATTCTTAGACCTGCTACCAAAAGCATAAGCCATAAAGAAAAATTTGTAAATTGGATTTCATCATAATATGTAAATTTTACTCTGTGAAAGACATCATTAAGAGGATGAAAAGACCAACTACAGACTGGAAGAAAAAAATTGCAAATCTCACATCTAACAAAGGACTTATGTACAGAAAATAGGGAAACTCTGAAGATTCAATAGTAAGAAAACAAAAAAAAAAAAACCCTTATACATTTCACCAAAGGAGATTTATAAATGCCCAAGAAGCACATGGAAGATGATCAACATCAGTAGCCATTAGTGAAATGCAAATCAAAATAATGAGACACCACTGCATGACTGCTAGATGGATAAAATAAAGTCTCAATAATACCACGTGCTGGCAGAGACACAGAGCTCTAAAGATTCCACATGACTAGACTATACACAGAAAATTTAAAATAATATACAAAGTATTCAAGTTATTTCCCAACTACAGCTACACGATTTCCTCCCTTCCCTCTGCCAATCTTTGCTCAAATGTCAGCTTTTCAGGGAAATCTCCAAGGACCACTTTGTTTAATATCGTAGTATCTTGTCTGCCAGTAGTCTCCATCCCTTTCCTCGCCTCTACCCTCTCAGCATATGACACTTTCCAATCCTATCTACTTCTTTGTATGTTTATAGTCAGTCTCCAACTGCTGGAATGTAACCACATCTCAATGCATTAATCATTAGTTGGATGATATAATGGCTTTCATGGGGTCATTTGAGGGACATCCCTGAAGAAGCTCCTTGGATCCGTCATGGTATTATACTAGCATGACCCTTATGCAGTCTTTGCATTACGACACTGAAACTACTGAATTCAGATGTTTCTGTGAGGACCACTAAGCCTTCGCTAGTCTTCAGTTTCTGAATTCTGGTCCATCTCCTGGCCCAGAACATAGTCTTGCAGGAATGGACGCCAGCTGGATGGAACCTTCCAGTGGGAAGGATATTGACAGTCCCCATGGTACTCTTCCTGTCCTGCCAAGCTCAACAGTAGATGAAGCCTCTGTCTCACAAGTGTGGAAGCCTCCTTGGGCCCCAGGGGATGGACTCGAAATCCCCGGCTGCTCCCAGAGCCTGCAGCCTGGCCTGCTCCATCCCTGTGTCTCTGCTCCACCACTGCCGCCTTCTCTGGACTTTGGCCAGTGGACTAATTTGCATCCTGTGTCCTCTCTCGCCACCTCATCGTTGCTCATGCAGGACCCCATCCTTTTTCCAGGATGTGGTACTGGAGTCACCTCTTAGAGGGAGCTGCCACTGACTGGCCTCAGTGGGCCATGTGCCCACCAAGGTGCTCCCACAACACCCTGGGTTCACTCCTCTCAAGTTGAACTGACACACAGTTGAACTTTGATTAGCTGTTCCCTGCTTCTGGATGGCAGGAACAGTGCCTTGGTCATCTGCTCTAGGACTTGACTGGCACATAGGAAGGAATCAACACATGAGAGACAAGCAGCGGGAAGGAGCATTCTGATCTATGCTTGTAGTATACTGGGTGGGCATTCTATTCTATGCATTAAAGAAATGTACTCTATTCTTATGCATTAAAGAAATATTAAAACAGCCAGAAAGAAATTTTTAAAATGTTATTTCACAATAATTAGGAAACGCAAGAAAACTGTATTTTTCAAAAAGCAATACTGAAAAATTACAGAAGTTTTTCACTGTCAAAATCATCGTTGTCACATATGTCCCATAAACCTGTCAATTTTTCATGTCTCCTTGTTAGTCTCATACATGCGTCTAGTAGCTACAAAGCAATCATAGATAGTTTAGGTGTAAAAAATATTGACTTCAACATTATGGTTAATTTCCAGTGGGATATTGTACCATCTACTTAAAAAATAACCCTTGGAAAAATGGTAACTTGTCATCTACATATTTTAATGTTAGCAATAAAATAGAAGGTGGTTAAGCTTAATAAATCTGCATGGTCATAAGAGAAAGAGGGAGATTAATTGTGAGTGGGTCATTGCTGCTACAATCAATAGAGTATATCATAATCGTGCATTAAGGAAACGTCAGCATGATAAGGCGAAAGAACAATAGTCACTAAATAAGTGGTCTCTTGAGAGTTAATGAAAAATCTCTTTCTCCAATAGGAAAGAAATGCTTTTTAAAATTTATAATACCATATGGACACTCAGGCATATGGATGGCTTGTAAATGCTCTACATCAAAGTGTTATTTTTACTTTTTCAACATAACAAATACACTAAACAGGTGTTTTAAAATGTCACACTTTGAACAGCAGTAATTTAATTAGCATAAAAAATTCACTGTTCCTAGTAGTATCATTAGAATATTAGCAGAACAGAGATATTTTATATGTGCTATGCTTTGACTATATATTTATAGATAGTTTTAGATTTTAATGAATATTTTTCTCTCTCTCTTTTGAAATCAGACTCACAAATTCATTGATCTAATTATTGTGCAATGTGACAGTAGATCAGTCTTTTTTATCCTATACCTTTGTCATTGTCTCTGCTTTTGTTTTACCCGAACAAGGAACCTTCCTAATGGATTTAAACTTACAATGAATTAGAAAGGACCCTGCTGGTTATTTGCTTCAACATTTATAGATTAGAAATTCTCTTTTAAAAATAACATTCTCCTCTAAAAGCCTAAAGATAATTTAATTATTCAAAAACAAGAAAATGATTATCTAAATACATCTCACTTGTGGAATATTTTGCCTTTGTTCAATGATACAATATTTTTAAAGCATCTAGAACTATGCCTATCACCTGTAATAAAAAGTATCTGTTTCTACCTGTGAATGTGAGTCTTCCTAATAATATAGAAAAGTACTAATAATATTAATAGAATGTTTAGTGAAAGGACCAGAATATGAACTTGTACATAGGGCATATACAATGAGCTATGTTTTTAGAAGCTTGCAAATTTTTTTAAAAAAATTCTTAAAAATTATGTCTGGTGGCAGAACTTAGGGGACATTTGTTTTATAATTTCTACTCCAGTGTTTTTATAATTTTCTTTTATGGAATTATATAACTTTAAAATGAATTAAAATATCCAAAATATTACAAATAATACCACTTTTTGTCTTTTCATTTTATCTCTGCCCCAATTATTTTATGCTTTTCTTTAAGGCTGCTTAGGTTTGGTTAATTTAAAATAAAAAAAAGAAAAATAATAGAAAATGGGAGGATTCTGTGCTTACGAAGAGGTATTTCTGGACTTGGTGATACTGCACTCTAGAATATTATTCACTTAACTATTCTTTCAACAGGCACTTACTAAGTTTTCAAAATAATTAAACAACAATAATAGCTAGCATATAAACAGCTCTTCCTGTGTTTTAGATTTTATGCAATGGATTATCTCATTTAATCATTAGAATAATTTTGTGAGGAAAATATTAATTTCATTATAAAAGAGAAAAATAAGCCAAGAACAATGAAGTGACTTGTCCAAATTGCCCGTGAGTAGTAGACTTAGTCTCTGGAGCCCACGTGGCTGTAAATGATAGTGCCCTCCTAGAAGGGCCAAATGCAGCGCTGGAAGTTGGGAATTCCAGGTAAAGAAAACCCAGCCTCTGCCCTCAAGAAAGTGAATGGTCTAAGCAAGGCTTTCTGAGAGAATTTTCAGTCGTGATGGAAATACTGCACATCTGCGCTCTCCAACACGACAGCCATGGACCACATACGGCTATTGAGCACTTGAAATGTGAGTTTTAATTTTTATTTAATTTCAATTAATTTATAATTAAATCTAAATAGTTAAATGTAACTAGTGGCTAACTGTTGGACATCTCATTTTTAAAGGCTTAGGTGGATATAATGAAACATTTATAAAACACTGCAAGAGCTAATTATATGTTTTAAAAATATAATAGCAATCCAAATACTCTTGGAAAAGGTAATCTCTGCTACTATTGCAATGTATATACACTGTTTTCTGAGAATAATTAAAAGTTTCTCACTTAAACTGGAAATATGATTTTAACTATTTTAAATGAAAATAACTGGCATTCAAGTTGTCAGCAAATACTTTTATTTCTGCTTTAAAATGAATTTATCAGAAGCAATTAATTTTTAAATGGTTATACACAGGAACTCTTTTTTTATTTCACAAAAAAGGTGTATAGAAACATTCCTTGCTTCTCCCTGAGAACACTTACTTTGTAATGTACTAAGGTCTAAATGCTCCAAGTTGAAACTTTGATGCTAAATTAAGCTCGAAGAATAAAATTCTAACCTGTGTTCTAAGTGGACAAACACTGCATTTTGCAAGGGGAATGTGAGCCAATAAGGTATGCATTTAGTTTGATTAATATTAAATCATGAGACTCAATAATCTGAAAAAAGGGCAGACATTATAAAATCCTTAACTTGAGAAGCCAAATACTCCACCTGTTATTTCCTTTAATTTATTGTATTTTTTTTCTGTCTCCATTAAATCTCTAATCTTCCTCTAAAATAATCTCAGGGTTTCCATGTATTAAGCTTTAAGCCTAGTACAAGAATTCTGTATGTAAAACATCTAAGAAAAAGTTTAAGGATAATTAAAAACCACCCTAAACATATAAAAATTACCAAGATACCTTAAATCTCTTTGGAATAAAGCACAACATAAATAATTTTGTATAAAGGCAAATGTATTAGAAAAGTTATTCCTTCTAAGCAAAATTATTATTCTTACTAAGCAGTCAATACTTCATGGAGATTTGAATTAGCTTTCTGGCTGGACTCCTGATTAAATGGCTTCCATGATTAAGTGTAACCCAGCTCAGAATACTGGTGTTTGCATATATTTTACAACCAAAGATGACAAGCACTGGGATAATTAAAAAAAAAAAAAACCTGCAAAAAAGAAAGGAAGTAATTCCCCATGAAATTTTGCCAATTGTTCCATTACTTTATCCTTTAAAAAAAGAACCTATATAATCTTATGTCATCTTTAAAATAAAACAATGGCTATAGAGATGGTCTCTGACTTACTATGGTTCATGTTATGATGGCTCAGTGTTAGGATACGGTGATGTATCAAATTGCTCCTTGACTTGCAAAGAGGCTATATCCAGACAAACCCACTGTAAGTTGAAAATATCGTAAGTCAGAAACTTTCACTTTATGCTCTTTCCTGTTCATGATGGGTTTATTGGGCTATCACCCCATCTTTAAGTCAAGCAGCTTCTATATGTCTGTCATTGCTTCTTATTCTTGATATCCTCAGTTTCAAGGTAAAAATGTGGGTGTGGAGTGTTACGTGTGTGCGCGGCAGTTCACTGTTCTACAAAACTTTGAACATCACGAGAATGATTTGATCATTCAGTCTTCTGATAGTGCTCTAAGCATATTCCACTTCTATATAGCTCTTCTAGGCAAGTCTGCCAACAAGCCAAAGCCAGCTGCTAACCACAGGACTCCATCTGCATGACTCAGAGAAAGAAATAGGATGTTTCCTCGCTCCCCAAATCTTGAATGGTGACACGGTTACTGAAATCTACTCTTTCTTCCTCCCTCCCTTCCTCCCTCCCTCCGTCCCTTCCTTCCTCTCTCTCATACTTATTTCATCTAGTGGTAGACATGGAGAAAAAATATTTTTTATTCCCATTGAGCTAAAAGACAAACGAGATAAGATATTGAAAAACTTATCTTTTTGGACACTTCTAAAAAATAGGCACAGGGAAGGAAGTCCCTGGCATTTCTGAAATATGTCCATTCAGACTCTCAAAAAACCTTCCAATGACTAGGAGCTTGTGATTTCTGTAGAAGTCCAATACCATTTTTCAATAATACTAATTCTAAAATATGTTCTTATTTTGAATGTAAATCTCTTCCAGAAGCTCATCAATTTTGTTCAAGAGCACCCCCTTCCCAGAGGTTGGTGGGTGGAGCTGAAAGTTCCAACCCTCTAATTCTCTAAGCACTTGGTCTTTCTGGTGATTGGCCCCATCCTGAAGCTATCTACAGGCTGCACCCTGAGTAACTGCCTTTGCAGAAACTCAAAGGGTGCTCATTATGAAAAACAAAAGATACTCCTATCACTCGGGAAATTCTAGGGGTTTTAGATGCTCAATGTGAGAAACTAGTAGCAAAGACCAAACATATTTCATGTTACGCTACACCTTTTCTTCAGCCTGAACCTACACATTTCTTTCACTATTGCTTAGGACCTCACCCTCCATCACTCTCCTGCTCACACTCATTTGTTCACATTTATGTTGCTCTTAAAGAGAGCACTGGGTTTGCAATGCAATGATCCACAGTGGCTTGATCTGAGCAAAATATACTGAGATTTGATATTAGCAACAGGTAATGAACAACTGTGGCCAAGGTACATCACAGATACTGAAAAGAGAAGAAGAAAAAAATGAGCCCTATCCCTCACTGTATGACTCGGAAGTAAGGGAATGCTATGGACTGATTGTGTCTCCTCCAAAATTCAAGTGTTGCAAATGTGATAGCACTAAGAGGTGGGGCCTTTAAGAGGTGACTAGGCCACGAGGGCTCATCCCTTGAAAGTGGGATTAGGTCCTTATGAAAGAGGCTTTACTCAGCCTTAGGCTCTCTTGCCCCCCCACCTCCACCACTTGAGGACACAGAAATCAGGTGCCATCTTGGAAGCGGAGAGCAGCCCTCACCAGATTCCAAGGCCAGTGCCTTGATCATGGACTCCCTGGACTCTAGAACTGTAAGAAATACATTTTTGTTGTTTATAAATTATTCAGTTTGTGGTATTATGTTATAGCAGCACAAACAGACTAAGAGAGGGAGCGTCCATATCCTCTATCTTAAAAACCAAAAACCATGGCAATTTAAGACCCTAAACACAGAAACAGAAAAACAAAGACAACTTTCTCATTTACCTTCACACCTAAGGAGTAATTCTGAAATGGATACACACAGATAAGTGAATGCATCATGCAAGAATGAATATGGTGAGGTCTAGTTGTTATTTTCAGTGCAGAGCCAGTGAGAGATGTTCTGTTGGCTCTTGGCTATTCTCGCAAAGACACATACGAGTGTTTCTTTTCTTGAAAGTGGCATTTACAGGCTTGGTAAATCCCCACAGTTGGGTATACTTCCAAGTGCACACATGTCTTTCAAATACAGCATCTTTAGTAGTTAACATTATTCTTTCCAATTCCTCTCTAAAATCCTTTAATAACCAGAGACAATACCATCCCTAGCCTGTAAGGCAGCTGTAGGCTCTAATGCCAAAGATACAAGCAACTGCACCTCTGCTCAGTCCAGAGCCGAGGCCCTATAATGAACATGCACACAGTAGATCTTTTTAAGGTTTTGCCTTCTTGGAGGTAGAGTAGCTCTGGGACTTGTCATTCACTGATATTAAGAGGTTGCCAATGGTAACACAGAATCCAACGCAGCTGATAACAAAGCCAAAGATAATTTGAATCAGAGATCGCAGGACTGGAAGACTCAACAAAAGCCATCCCCTTGTCTTCCAGACCTTCAGGGCATGCTCTGAGGTATCTCTGCATACCTGAAATGTCAACAGTGCCTTTTCTTGGTGGTGGCATTATGTGTATTTCTTTATTCTCTTATTTTTGTTTGTCTGCATCTTATTTTTATTCAATGAATATGTATCTCTCTTTAATATGAATAATATAAATATTTTTCATTAAAAATTAGAAGAAATTTGGTTAATAATGAATGACGGTTTTATGTTCATTCAACGAAGTGTCCCCCGCACAGTTTTTACAGAATTAGAGTAAATTGGCTGGTTGGTTAAAAAGAAAAACTGACACTGTTTTTTCTTAAAAATGAGGTAACAAAAAGAAGTCACCACTGTTACGCAGGCCCTGGTTTGCATCCAGTTGAGTTTAGGTGTTGCTCAGTTATATCTCAGCTGACAGGCGACTGTGCATAGCCAGCTGTGGCTGAGTGTGTGCAGTGTTTCTGAGCTGATGCAGATCCCCAGCTGCTGAGGTAAATGGCGAAGTGTCTTGGTCCTCCCAAGCTACCCGAGAGTCTGCTAGGACCCCCTGCTCTCCCAAGCTACCCTACAGTCTGCCAGGACCCCCTCCCCTCCCAAGCTACCCTACAGTCTGCCAGGACCCCCCTGCTCTCCCAAGCTACCCTACAGTCTGCCAGGACCCCCCTCCCCTCCCAAGCTACCCTACAGTCCGCTAGGACCCCCCTGCTCAGCCACTTGTCAGAGCAGTGGTTCTCAAAAGTGAGAACTCCACATGAGCAACATTAGTATCATCTCTGAATTTGTTGGGAACACAAATCAGGAAGCTCCACCTAGACTGACTAAATCAGCTCTGGGTTGGGGCCCAGTGATCTGTCTTTAACAAGCTCTTCTGGAGAGTCTGATCTGGCTTAGAGACCCAGCTGCCACGCTGTGCTGGGGTCCACCTTACAGATTCCTCTCTGAGGAGCCCTGGGAGCACCACTGTGTCTCCAGTTCTTGGTCAAACACAAAATACTGAGGAGACTGAGTTAATCTGATGCTAATAGCAACCTTGCTTCTCATGCTCTGTTTATGTAATTGCTGCTGGAGTAATATTCCATTGCCAGATGTCAGTGCTGATAGAGAATTCAGAAACGGGGAAGAACTAGAGGCATTTTGTGGGCCTCTGCTGTTTCTCTTTATTTCCAACATGCCAGCGGTATGAAATATAGCTGGGCTGCACTGAAAGCAGCAGTGCTTTTTTTTTTTTCCCCTAATGTACAGAAATCCGTTTTCCCTGTGTGTGGGTGGCAATTTGCTGCTGGGAGCTTCAAAACCATGGCTGCACTATGAACAAAAATATGCTTTTAGCGGCTGAGGCCTGTTAACCCCTTTCTCCCAAACAAACAAATAAACTAAAATGCTATGTCTAAGTCCATCTGTCAACAGGCATTTACTGAGTACCTACTGAGTTTAAGGGATTTTATGTGCAAGATGTCTAGAGAGGGAAATAAAAAAATACGAAGTCCATGCACTTAAGGTATTTTCACTGTGGTTGAGCAGGAAAAGCTTGAGAACAATTATAAGGAAATTTATTGTACCAACAACGATAAAACAAAACACTGCTAAGTGAACCCTGGAAGGCAGCGGCAATGCAACAGGGGCAGCACGGGGGGTTAAGTGACCCCTGAGTTTGGGTGGCTACAAGGGGAGACTTTGACGACGGGCCTTGGCAGCAGGGCAGAGGCCTTTAGCGTAGACACAATAAGCAACAGGGAACCAGTCTGAGTTCTTGAGCAAGGAAAGCAAGTTCTTGAGCAAGATGAAAGCAGTATAACATAGTTAGAGAAGGATCACACCGAAGTGCGCCCTGGTGTCAGAGGGTGACACAGGCCTTTGTTCTAATTGCTGTGTGCAGAGCATGTAGTGCAGGCTTGGCTGGAAGAGTCCCAGCTCTCGTGGGCCTTACACGGAAGCACCATGGAAAGAAAATCACAGGATGTCTTGGTCTGTTTTGTGCTGCTGTAACAGAATACCTGCAACTGGGTAATTCATAAAGAACAGAGATGTGTTTCTCACAGTGCTGGAGGCTGTAAAGGTCAAGATCGGAACCGGCAGCTGGTGAGGGCCTTCTTGCTGCATCAGCCCATGTCAGAAGGTGGAAGGACAAGAGAACTGATGAGGGCATTAACCCACCTTCACCTCCACCTTCACCTCTTAAAGGCACCACCTCGCAACACTGGTGTGTTGGGGATTAAGTTTCCAACACATGAACTTTGGGGGACACATTCAACCCATAACACAGAATAGTTTTAGATAATGACAAGGGTTGTACAGACAATAGAACAACACGAGGGGAGAGTCAAAGGGTGCTGATTTAGGGTTCTGACATCACAGTCCAGTGGAAGGTCCTGGGGGCCAGTCTGCTGAGATCGTGGGGAGCAGGAACACGAGGAGGAAGAAACAGGTTGCTCGAGACTGTGGGGAGGTGGAGGGAATTGTCTTCCAGAATTCCTAATTCACAGATACTTTGATTCTTGTTCTATCTTCTTGTTGGCAAATCAGTATTTGTACTCATACCCATGATAACATCTCAAATTTGAATTATGCTTTGTAATAGCCATGCTAACCCTGTGCTGTAGACAGAGCAACTCTATACAAAGCTCTTTACACAAGATGTCCTCAGAGAGAAAGGGGGTGCCCTCAGTGTCACACCCGTGAGGAGTGGGGCCGTGGAACCTGCTGTGAGCTTCGGCCCAGGCCCCTTGCATCACACTGTACTTGTGGAGGTAGCGTCCTCCTTCCTTGCTGAGAGGGCCTACTTAGGTCCCCACTGTCACTGTGCAGCATAGGGAAGAGGACACAAGAGGGAGAACTGCTCAGCATTGTTTCCAGCAAAACGAACACATGGCAGAAGACAGGAAGAGACACATTAGCCAGAGTCTGCTACTATATGTCACTAATTATTAAAATTGAGCAGTTTTATAAATATTTTAAATTCATCAATCACTTGGGTTCCATTTTAGGCACTGGTAGATAGATATATTTTTTTAAATGGCCTTTTTTCACTCCCCTTGGTTGAACCAAAATAAGGCAACTTTCTTAAATAGGAAAATGGATTTGGAAACCAGGCCAAGTGTCGTCTACTGGGAAGAGTGGCTTCTTTATATACTCCAAGGAGTGCTCATCACAACCACCAAGAGGCACCACAGAACCAGGCGTCCATGTGGAAACTTCATCAAGACTGAGATAGGGATTCTAAACATCACTCACCCAATGATTACTATACAATTCAGTTTCCCCACTGAGACTGCAGAGGATATGGGTCCTACTTCTTTATATCCCACACCAGAGTATGCACTAGAAGGTGATCAATAAATATTCTTTGAATGCATGAATGGTGATGCCTTAAGAACAGAGGGATGAAAACTGGTCAATGAAAAGATAAATGAGTCTGTCTAACTGGAGGTGAGCAGGGATGCAGTGGAAAGAGGCACGGCCTTCCCAGGGCCATTCTCCTCATTCCCTAGGATGGGTGCCTTCAGGAGCACATCCCAGTGGAGTTGGGGCTGTCCCTTAGCAGGCATCCCCCCCAGTAAGGCCGAACCATACTGAAGGGACCTCGGATTGCCTCACCCATATCACACAGGTCATTAAACACATTAAATATGACTCTTCCTGGATGGTGATGGGCTTGACAGCCTTTTAAGTCTTCCTCTCTGCTCAGTGACTCCAGACATCTTCTATCCCTCAAAACAAGCCGGAGAATGATGGCTCCAGTGCATCTTCCAAGGCTCCTGATTAAAGGGCCAGCAAAGGGGCTTTGGCAGCGTCTTGCACTGTAAAGATAATCTTCTCCTGGAGCAGGCTAATTACATTTCAACCCCTTCACTCACAGCTAAGACTGTTATCAATAAGCCTGACACTTTTGCTGATTAAAAAGCCTTTCCTATTTGCTTGCTGTTTTAATTACTGAGGTTCAAAATGTTCATTAAAAAAATTAGAAAATAGAGATAAACATAAAGAAGAACGGGGAAAAACATTCATAATCTCCCTAACCAAGTGTACCCATTGTTAATATTCTTGAATCTCTCCTTCCAGAATTTTCCTTATTGTACTGACAGTTTTAATTAATTGGTGATAAAAAGTTTTTCTTGAGAGTTGAAGAAGAAAGCGGAGAGGGAAGAGAGGAGGGCAAAGGGAGGAGGGAGAGGGAGCCAGGTATAGAAGGCCGCCAGGGCATCTAGTCGGGGGCAGCAAACTTGCCCTGTGAAGGGCCAGCCACCCGACACTTCAGGCTCTGCGGTGCAGCAGTCTCTATAGCAACTACCCAACAATGCCACCGTGGCACGAAAGCCTTCCCGTCTGTGAGACTGCTTTCAAATATGTCAGTGGAGCGATCATGTTTGATTATAGACATCATGATACAATTTAGGTCATCTCTGCACATTTAAAAAATCAGAAATATAATGAATTGAATCTAATACTGATTATTTAGCCTGTATTTTTCGTTAGTGTGTTCCCTCTCATGCAATTCATTTGTTCCCCTGTCATGAAAGAGAAACTAGCAGCGGAGAGGCTGATGGGTCGTCTGTGCTGGGGCAGGACCGGGTGGGTGGGCTGCACACACTCGTACACTGTTCTAACCCACTTCCTCAGGTCCATGGCTTTGCTGTCTCCACTGTCTTTCTAGTTTAACTTCAGTTTTGCCTCCCAGCCCTGCACTAAGCTCCAGTTTTCCATGGTTCTGCTGCCTGGTCTTATTAGGATGATGGCGCAACCAACCAACAGAGAAAACCATCAGACTCCACTGGAACACTGAAAAAAATAATGAGGGCTGACGTATATTAATAATCGCAGGCCTGGAAAGCTGCCACATGCTAATGTATTAACAATACTAACAAAAGCAAAAAACACCAACAATTAAACAATTACAACTAGTAGCATAATTCCTTAAGAGGTAATCACCCACCAGGTAGACTGTGAAGGTCTTTATGTATATTATGTCACAGTGGTCCTGCCAGGTAGCTGCCGTCTCCTCATTTTACAGAGGAGGCTCACTCATAGCTGGTACCTGGCGAAATCTGAATTCACGCAGCCTGAATCCAGACTCGGTGCTGGTAACCCCCCTGTGCACCAGAGCTGTGGAGTCTGCCCTGGAAGTCACTTCTGGAGGTACCACAAACACGCCTGCCCCAGCCGTCAGAAGGGTGCTGGGAGCACAGGTTAGGAAGGCACAGGTGGGTACAAGGAAGCCACCCCCCTCCCCCCAACACACACAGGGTAGGTCTGTGATTCAGCTGAGAAGAGGGTCTCTATCTCACAGATAATGTGAAATTGTCTTAATCGGTAACACTGAAGGTATTTAACATACATGTTTAGATTTGTGGTTTCCTAAGTCAGGATGATTGATTAAGAAAAACATCTGTCATCAGTGAAAATGCCTTCTGCTTTCAAAATTGAAAATTCTACCCAAAGCTAGTATATTCTCATTGGCACTTCTAAAACTCTTTTCATTATTATTTTTCCTTTCAGTCCTGGATATGTCATAATTTCCCCTGCAAGTCAAGAAATCTTGACCTTGTCACAGTAAATATATTAGCAAATATCGTTCTCCGTTGTACTCCAAAAAAGTAAATGAAGAAAGAGGAAGTAAACCTTGTCACTTCAGAAGTACATATTTTTGTTCCTGTCCATAATGTAGCCTATTTTTAACCACAGTTTTTAGACTTGGGTTGGATTTTTTTTCTGGAAAAAATGCCTGAGATCCTGCTCCCAATGGCTGGTAATCACACTTCACATGAACGGAGCAAAGGTGTTAGATAATATTTGAGGGATCCAGGACCATACATCCCCCAAGCTGGGTACAGTTTCTCTTTTCTGAAATATAAATTGTTGTTGTTATTTTTAATTAAAGAAAAAAATCAAAGTAAAATGAGATTTTGATCCAGCCGGATATGTCTAAAATATATAAAAGTATAAAATGGAGATATCCCTTGACATATGACTGATTTTAAGAGTCCACTTCATTAGAATGTATAGGACAGAGAGCAAATTTAAGTATTTTTATATCAAAATTCACTTTTATCATAACTGTTAAGATAGCACAAACAGGGTTTCTCTGGCAGGTCAGCCTCACAGCACTGCCCATATCATTCACTGTGCCAACATCTGACCAACAGCCAAGTCTTTGAGCTAAAAGTGGAGATGGCAAATCTACATAGAGGACACAGAAACTCGAAGGCTAAGTAGTGATTATTTACTGCTTATTAAAATAAGAAAAAAGGGAAAAAATTAAAAAAGGATTCCAAAGCCAGTCAGGCATGTAGTTCCATAATACTAGAAAGTTTAAATGGATTTTACTCACATGAGTGTTGGGGCCCTAAGCTGCAGGCTCTGGTGCCCCCAAAGTGCCAGGAGTCTGCCTGAATGGCCTGTCTAGCCACACCACCTACCATAATCTGCTTCCCTGGATCATGGTGTCACCCCACTTAGTGAACAGGAAAAAAGAACACTTAAAACTCACTGCCCCAAAACATAATTCTTCCATTTGGGAAGTGGCAGCCTCCATGCGAGTCCCAGCTTTTACATATTAAGTAGAACTGCTTTGTCCTTGGCTCTCATCTATGGATGAAATAAGACGTTTTGGAAAAAGAGGATTAGAAAAAGACCTTAGAAATATTTGGTCTAGAAGCTATTTTTTTTCCTCCCACTCAGAATGACGGAGAGAGAATCTACTGAAAGCACCAATTACTCCTGTGTTTACAGCCTGGGAAACTTGCCCCTAATGCTCACCCTTTGGTGACACACTTAGGGCTCATCACCCTTCCTGAACCCCATCTAGTCCTGAGTTAAAACCCTTGGCGTCTGCCTCTGCTCCCAGTACACACACAAAACAAAACCAGAAAACCATATTGTGAGTATGTAGAAAATTTGGGAAAAAACGGGTAAGCACAGATACCCATAATGCCACCAGCACACAAACACTACTGTTAGTATTTTCATGTGCAAAAATTTTTACACAATTGGGTTAATAATGTATATATTGTTTTACAATATCATCGTAGTTAATATATCTCATATCATTAAATACTTACGTACAAGCAGGATATTCTTAGATTAATTTCCTAACAATCTATTTATTGGTCTAAATGTATAAACATTTTAAATGCTTTGCTATATCAGCAAATTTCTCCCCAAGAAAGTTGGTCCAATTTATACTCCTTTCGGTGTTGTTTGTGATTTCATGAATCTGTAATAAAATGGAAATTTGCATGCATTCAAAAATATTTTGTAATTAGATAAAATGGTGTTTAATTATTCATTTAATTTGGCATTAAGCTGTCTTTACTTCCTATTTAAGGAATTGTTTGGTCACGCATTTTTCTAGTTTTTCAGTTAAAAAATTCTCTGAGTTTTTCTCTTTGGGGTCATTGGGTTTTCTCTCCAAACTTTACACTTGGGGAGATTTCCTTCTGCTTTTATCCCTCAAACATCTCCCTCAGACCTTTGTCAACTTTCCCTTTTCTCCTAAAAACAGTCCTCATTTAGGAGTTTACAAGTGTATGTCTACATGATTAAAGTGACACACAACAGATCACTTTTAATTACAAATCCTTCTATCATTTTTTTAAATGCATGGCGGATGGTGACTATGTTTATGTTTTAACCCAAAGTCTCCATTCCTCTCCTATTCCCACTGCTACTTAGAACAAGGAGTTCAGTGTTGGAAGGCTCTATGCAGGCCCCTAACTGAATTACTGTCCAGAATTTGGAATTGTCCGTGTGTTCAGCAGCAAGGTACTGAGGACCCACTATGTTCCAGGCACGGTGCTGGCCCACAGGGTGGCAAACAACACTCACACACACACCCCCAGACACAAACAAACACACATACTGACACATACACACACTCCTCATCCCCCCAGCTGGCCACAGATATCAATTTGGTGTGATTCTTTGAGTCAATTTTCTATGCACTGAGTATATACAGCGCTGGCTTTTGTGTGTCATTGTTTTATACAGAAAGATGCCATGCTGTCTGTACTGTTCTCATATTTTTCAATCTATTTCTTTTTTTTGACTTACAGTAAAGTCTTAGAGATTCATTGAGGTCAGTATGTATGTCTTTTTTTTTTCTTTTATTTGCAGCCTAGTGACTTAAAGCATGAACTCACTATGGATGATTTCATTATTTTACTATTTTTGAACATTTTGGGCGTTTCCAGTCTTTTTACAATTATAAGTGCTGGAGTGAATATCCTTCTACATACCTCTTTTGAAAATGTTTGAGCATTTTCTTCAGTTACATAGTGAAAACTGCAGTTGTTGGAACATAGAGGTAACTAAATTCCATTTAAGAGATACTGTCGGCCGGGCGCGGTGGCTCACGCCTGTAATCCTAGCTCTGGGAGGCCGAGGCGGGTGGATCGCTCGAGGTCAGGAGTTCGAGACCAGCCTGAGCAAGAGTGAGACCCCGTCTCTACTAAAAATAGAAAGAAATTATCTGGCCAACTAAAAATATATATACAAAAAAATTAGCCGGGCGTGGTGGCGCATGCCTGTAGTCCCAGCTACTCGGGAGGCTGAGGCAGGAGGATCGCTTGAGCCCAGGAGTCTGAGGTTGCTGTGAGCTAGGCTGACGCCACGGCACTCACTCTAGCCCGGGCAACAAAGTGAGACTCTGTCTCAAAAAAAAAAAAAAAAAAAAAGAGATACTGTCAAATTGCCCTTCAAAGGAGGTATATCGATTTACATCACAGCCTGGGTGTATAAGCATATCTGATTCCCAGAACCTCGGGCAGCATTAGATTTTCTAACTTTTAAAATTTTTTGGTAATGTGATGGGTAAAAAAAGTCTCATATTGTTATTTCAACTTAGAATTTTTCTGATTACTTATGTGGTTTAGATGCTATATATGGGTTTACAGGTCATAGGTTTTTATTTTTCCCCGTGTAAACTTCTTATTCATATTCCATGCACTTTTTCTACTAGGTATTGTAAATCACAGGGGTATGGAACACCTGTGTTCTCATCCTACCTTCTGGGGAAGAGCTTTTGCATTCATTTTTTAGGTTGTAGTTTCTTGGTAGTCATGGATTTACTCGGCCAGGCCAGTTATTTGCATTTGTTTATTTTGTTATTCCTTTTTATTATCATTTCTATCTGTGGATTCAGTGTGGGAGGGGGAAGCTACAGCTCATGCTGGGTGTGCCATCTGGAATATATTGGCTTGCTAGGTGCTGCTGTTGGGGGCAAGGAAAATTGACCGATTGTCTATGGGCAGCCCCAGGTGCTGAAGTTCAAATTCAGGGATGGAAAGAAAGATCCAAAGACAGACACTTTCATGACTGTAGACATGATAAATGACCTACATGAAACTGAGTGTATGACTTTATAAGAGGCCTTCTGTCACCTTGGAAACTGAGTCACACGCTCTCCAAATAATTAAAAGGAGCCACAGATCCAGCCACGGCTTCCCCTTGCTCTGAAAGTCCACACAGGCTTCCGTTGCAGGTTCTCTTCTTACTCCTCTCCTCCTGTTCCCTGTGCTGCCCCTTCAGGCCGGCTCAGCAGAAGACCTGTTCTGCCCTCGTCGCCTCAACGGTGGGAAATAAATTAGTAACAGGCTCAGCCTGAAAGATGCCCATCTCCACTGCCCTCCTTCACCTTCAGCTCCTTAGACTGAGGGTGCATACTTTAGAGAATGCGGAAAGGCAGAAGTTAGTGCAAGATTTCTCCATTCAGCAACGCTGGGGGAAGTAGAGCTTCTTGCCTGGTGAGTCAGTGACATCCAGCTTTAAGGGTCCCCATCTGTTGCCCCTAAAAAGGTGTGCGCATGCAAATAGTCCCTATTTACCAAGTCCTAATAACGCTACTGCAGAGGGAACAGCTGTGGAACTAATTTTTCTCTTTCATGTTAAATGATTAAAATTGGTATTAAATATTACATTTGATCCAAGCTCATAGCAACTCTCTGCATTTGAAAGCATACACATGTACTACTACAGAAAGGCTGATATATGGATATACCAGAAGTAATAGATGTATTTCTGCACATATAAGAGTCCTATTGAAAATTGTTATAAGCATTCATACTTTCAGGAATTACCTATGTTCCAGGAATGGTGCCTCTGATGAGAGCGTGAATCAAAAGCCTGAAAAATTATAATTGGAGTGCTGCTGGTTACATTTCCAACTGCTACTCAAACTTCTTGCCCAGAGGCCCACTAATCTACTAATATCTAGTTACCTAATAGCATTTGGTTCCTGGATTCTGGGTCTATGATAATTTTAATAGTGCTTGAACTAAGATGCTAGATTTTGTTTTTCTTCCAAGGTTACCATGCAGGCTGCAGAAATATGAGTGCTCCCTTATAATTCTGAGACCAATTATGTAGGAGGAGGTCTGGTGATTACTAGAACATACCACTGGTTATCAAAATAATAATACTGGACTTTCACTGGGGATAAATGTTTAGAGGATTAAAAATTTTGATTCATGAAAATATTTCAACAATTTTAAAGACAGTGGGTAAGGTAACCTTAGACTCCTACACCAGATCCTAGATTGACTGAAGGAAGTAGACTCAGGACAAATAAAAATAAGAACTACGTTACTTGGTGCCTGACAAAGTGAGGCTTCAATTATCTTCAAAGATAGTATCAGCTAAATATTTAATTAGATTCCATCAGGGTCCACAGGTGACAGATGCAAAAACGATTTGCTAAAGGGACATCCAGGGCAGAGCCTGAATCTTTCGAAGTTCAAAGTTCGAAGACAACACCAGAGTCCATAAAACAGTGGCCACTTTGGCTGACGGCGTGGCTCACCCCACATGTTTTTGCAGGTTGTGGCAGTCACGACACCCATAAGGAAAACAGCCTGCTGGACTTTGGAGGTACCTAGAGTCCCTCTGAGCCTCAAGGTCTCACGGAGATCAGTTGACCTTAATTCTTAGTCTCCTCACCCATAAAATAAAGCAAATTCTTCATTTTCAGGGTTGAAGTGAGCATTAAATGAGATAATTTTGGCCAAGATCACAGCACTGTGCCTGGCATACAGTGTCACCTCCAGGGACAAGTCCCTCTGCTTCAATCCTCAGTCATTGCTCTTGAGTTTTTGATCTACCATATGCTGTCAGAGCAGAAGGTTAACTACAGCAGCTCTGAGTTTTCTCCTTTCAAATGAAATACATTCCACTTTTATTTCAGCACGTTCAATGACCATTATACTAGCAGAAGGCAGTGCAGTATGCAGCTGGAAATGAGGGCATTGACTTCACTTCACAAATCAGAGGGTGTAAAGTCAGTTTGAGGTTCTCGTCAATGTGCACCTTGTAAATCTGGGTCCCTGCTATGAAACACTCATTCCTGCAGAGAGGGATTGAAATAAAATTTAGTTCACTTCAGATAGTAGAAATGAAATTTATTCTATGTAAAAACAGCACCCCAGTGGATTCAAAGAGGTGTCATATCATTCAATGTGTTTCTGGAGACTGTTGCTGTTAAGAATTCTGAGGACCAAAGGGAGGCATGGGCAAACAAACAGAGAAGGTGTGTATAAGTACATTCATTCAGTTCTTGCCCATGAAAAAAACCCTGCCAAAGTAACTCATGTGAAAGCCTCTAATGTGTTATCTGGCACACAGCAGGTACTTAATAAGTGTGGGCTTTCCTGACTGATCCATGTGGTCATCTTGACCTTGAATCCAAGAATGTCCCTCTGAGAGCATCATTATATAAAGATAATAAATTCATCACGTACAAATAATCAATTTAGCTAAATGATTCTCCACTTAGTTGATGTACGTAAGTCACATTTCTGAAGTGAAAATATTGCACCAGAACTGAAAAACCATAGCATAGAAATTTAATGTGAGAGACAAAAATAAAGATAATAATAATGAAAAAAATAACACAGGTAAAAAAAAAAAAGATAGAGCTAGATGCCCTGTTTGTGGATAGCTGTCCGAATCACGAACCACAACTTATTTTCTGAAACTATGAAAACAAAATCAATGTTTATATTCTTTTCAATTTGGTGAAGCTCTTCTAGTTCTAGTTCTTCGTTTGGCTCTTCCAAAATAGTGCTGTCAGTCGACCCTGTCTGAAAGTGGCTTCTTTTGTCCAGTGCACTGACACCAAGTCAGATCCAGAGGGAATGGCCCTGTCTTCCTGATTCCTTTTCTCACCTGCCAGTTCCTGGAGGAGCCTGATCTCTGCATGGAGCCACAAAGAGAGGGAGACACCCATGGGAGACCAGAGGAGGCCATCAGCGCCATAAAGCCCCCGGAGCCACCAGCTAGTTGCAGTTTCTCTAGAATCGGAGTCTTATTTCCTTGTCCTGGACAAAGATAGGGGAGGGAACAATTGCACACCTCAGTTTTCCAAGCCCCGTGATGCAAATGCATTGGTTCCCGATGTTATCCTGAGGACTGCATTCCCCACGGAAGCACAGAAGAGGGAGCACTCGGTATGCACAGTGAGCTGGGGCCGCCACCTTTGTCCTCTCCCATAAGTCACAGCACAAGTCACGGACAAAGCCTTCCATAAATAACAGGGCCTGACGTACTCGCGAGAGGGGACTGCTTCTAGATAACAAGGATGTATTGGAAGCAGCCCCAAATGAAGAAACATGCAAACATTTAATTACTGATCAGTAACAGACGATCCAATTGATTGCAGAGAAAGTTTCCAGCATTGCTTACTTGGTTCTCTCAATTCATGGTCTTTCTAAAATGCTCTCTGTGATCAGCCTGTGTTGATGAATCCACTTCAAAGTGAGAGAGAGGTCAAAGTTCCTCTTTGACCTTCTGCGTCTGTCCTTAGCAATGTCACACAGCTGTCAGAACATGGGTCGTCGCATGGGCTTTTATTTCTAATAGACTTCATGACGTTGATAAAGGAAGCCAGTAATTTTCCATGAGATTGGCTGGCACTGTGCAAATTACACAGATGTTTTGCCTTTCTTTGTTTTAGTAAGATTTGGTATATTAATTGCTCTGAATTACTATCTACCTTTCTCTGAATAGCAAGATTTTTTTTTAATAAAATAAACTTCTGTACCTAAGAAAATGATGATCCTGAACATGTCATCTTATTAGAATAGATTTGAAAGATTATTAAATAAATTGAGAAGTGGGTATTCCCGAGAAAGATGTCCATCATCTGTTTTTGCTACACCGATGGGAATTTCCAAGAGTGAGAGGTTGTGTCTCATCATCATAGTATGGGGACTAGTGTCTTGACAGTATTTTGAACATGCTAAAAGATGCTGGAAAAATTTTTGGCAATTTGGAAACAGTATATCTACTTAAACTTCTCTCGTATCTCAGCAGGTGGAGCTAAGAGTATGAGTGTTTTTCCTATCAAAATATAAGAAAAAATGTTGTTCCATAGATACAGGAATTTTAATCACAGAAAATGAGTGATTCTCATTATTGGACCGATGATCATGACTCTCTCTGTAGCCAGCTAATCTTGCATCTCTATTTGGCTTTTTTCCTTCAAGAAGGTCCACTTGGCCTGGACTGCCCTCTCAAACCCCATATTAGGGATTCTTCCAGACCAGCACTGCACTAGTCCGGGTTGAGAGGAAGAGGGGCTTGTCACCTCCCCACCCGACTACAAGCAGAACATATTGCAGGAGAACCAGACTGCACATTTTCTATACAAATTTCTGGGGAAAATATTGTAAATATTGCTTTAAATAATCATACATGTAATAGATGTTCATAGTTAAAAAAAAGAAAAAACAGGAGAGACTCTTTTCAAGTGTCTATTTATTTATCTTCTCATGGAATATTCTTTTTGGGCTTTTGAACCCAGCAATGCCCTCAAGGGTGAGGGGTGAGGGGCAATTTTGCCCCCTGTGGTGATGATATGCAGGCCCTGGGCACTAGGTTAAACGACTTTATTAGTTTTCAGCTACACTATTCTTTACAGGATAAATAGGCCAAGCCAGGGAGAAGCCTAAGAGCAGGAAAATACTTTGTATAATAAAAGAATGCAGTAGTGTATACTTAACAAACCTCACACACATTGGCCTCTCCCCTGCAAGAAAAATAACCATGGAATTCTAGAGTTTGTCTGCATTATACCAACATAAAACCTAGATGTACTTCTGAAGCCTCTGAAATCTAACGCTCAAAAAAGATGAATGAGATAAACAGAAGGAATTAATTAACAAAGGACAATTATTCTTCCTTTGTCCAACTCCTCCCGTGAATTATAAATTACTTTGCTACAGTAATTCTCAAATTCGGCTTAAGCATCTGCGAATTTGCATCATTGCTCTTTAATGAAGCAGGCTTCATTATTCACAGTGACCTCCATACTTTCCTATGTGCTTAGAGACCTCACCACTGATAACAACACAAAGTAACACTAAAAGGAAACCAAGCTTTACATAAAACCTAAAGTCAAAAACAAGCGAAAAAAATCTGCTTTTTAAGAAATTCTTTGGATAAAATCTTTCTTAAAAACTAAAAATGACAGATTTTTTTCTGCACATGTGTTTAAAGTAATAATCAAATCAACTGTATTTTTAAGTGAAGCCATTACTACATTTGGGTTGGAAAATGTCTCCAGGTGGAAGAATAACCAATTTTAAAACGTCCTGCAATTTTACATTTGTAGGCTCTTTTACAGCATGAGACCGTTTCTCATTCCTTGTTTCACTTAATCCAGTTTAAATACTCAGTGCTTAGGCCAATATCTAGAAGAGTTTTTCCTATATTTTCCCCTAGAATTCCTATGGTTTCATGCCTTAGATTTAAGACTTTTATCCCTCTTGAATTAATTTTTGTGAGTGGGGAGAGGTGCGGGTCCTGTTTCATTCTTCTGCATTTGGCTATCCAATTTTCCCACCACCACTTACTGAATAGGGCTTTTTTTCCCCAGTGTGCACTGTTGTCTGCTTTGTTGAAGATCAGCTGGTTGTAGGCAGATGATTTTATATCTGAGTTCTCTGTTCTGTTCCATTGGTCTATGTCTCTATTTTTGTGCTAAAACCATGCTGTTTTGATTATTATAACATTGTAGTATAGTTTGAAGTCTGATAATGTGATGTCTCCAGATTTTTTCTTTTTGCTTAGGATCACTTTGGCTATTTGGGCTCTTTTCTGGTTCCAAACGAAGCATAGAATTATTCTTTGTAAATCTGTGAAGTATGACATTGGTAATTTGATGGGGATTGAACTGAATTTGTAGATCACTTTGGGTGGTATGGACATTTTAACAATGTTGATTCTACCTATCCATGAGAATGATAGGTTTTTTTCATTTGTATCTTCTACAATTTCTTTCCTCAAAGTTTCATAGTTCTCCTTGTAGAGATCTTTCACCTCTCTGGTTAAGTATATTCCTAGGTGTTTTATTTTCTTTTTAGTTGTTATGAATGGTATTGAGACTTTGACTCTCAACATGACTTATTGGTATATAGAAATGCTACTGATATATGTACATTTATTTTGTATCCTGAGACTTTGCTGAATTTATTTATCAATTCCAGGAGACTCTTGGTGGAATCTTTGGGGTTTTCTAGACAGAAGATCATATCATCAGCCAAGAGTGATAGTTTGACCTCCTCTTTTC
Organism: Lemur catta; assembly: GCF_020740605.2. NCBI lineage: Eukaryota > Metazoa > Chordata > Mammalia > Primates > Lemuridae > Lemur > Lemur catta. Next base: position 141,779,488 of record NC_059129.1, read on the forward strand.
CAATTTTGATACCGTTTATTTCTTTCTTTTGCCTCATTGCTCTGGCTAGGACTTCCAGAATTTATGACTAAGATGCCAGTGGCAATCACGGTAATAACAAAAATTAATAAATGAGATTTGATTAAACTAAAAAGCTTCTGCACAACTAAAGAAACAATCAACAGAGCAAACAGACAACCTACAGAATGGGAGAAAATATTCACCAGCTACACATCTGAGAAAGGGCTAATATCCAGAATTTACAAAGAACTCAAGCAAATCAGCAAGAAAAAAATAAACAACCCTATTAAAAAGTGGGCAAAAGACATGAACAGAAGCTTCTCAAAAGGAGAAAGAGAAATGGCCAATAAATATATGAAAATGTGTTCAATGCTATTAATTATCAGGGAAATGCAAATTAAAACCACAATGAGATATCCACTTTACCCCAGTTAGGTGGCTTTTATTAAAAAGTCTAAAAACAGTAGATGCTGGTGTGGACGCAGAGAGAAAGGAATGCTTACACATGATTGGTGGGACTGCAAACTAGTGCAACCTCTATGGAAAACAGTATGGAGATTCCTCAAAGAACTAAAAGTAGACCTACCATTTGATCCAGAAATCTCACTACTGGGTACCTACCCAAAGGAAAAGAAATCTTTCTATCAAAAAGATACCTGCACTCGAATATTTATTGCAGCACAATTCACAATTGCAATGTATAATCAACCCAAGTGCCCATCAATTCATGAGTGGATTAACAAAATGTGGTATATGTATACCATGGAGTACTACTCAGCCATAAAAAGATGAATTAATACCTTTTCAACAATGTGAATGGAACTAGAGATCATTCTCCTAAGTGAAGTATCTCAAGAATGGAAAAACAAACTCCACATGTACTCACTATTAAATTGTAACTAACCCATGAGCACAAAGGGAAGTAAAACTCAGTGGAAAGTAACCAGGGGAGGGGCAAAAACCTACCTAATGGGTACAGTGAACACTATCTGGGTGATGGGAACACCTATGGCTGGGACTCAAGCATTACAAAAGTGACCTATGTAACCCAAAACATTTATACCCCCTTAATATTTTGAAACAAAAAAAATAAAAAAATAAGATAAAATAAAAACCCAATGCTTTTTTAACCTGATTCATTGAGATGTCCAATTCAGATGTGATGTGTGTCAAAAGGAGCTCGCAATTAATAAGAAAGTACTAAAATTTTCAAATCAAAGAAATATGGTAGAATATGTTCAAGATAAAACTTGTGAAGACTTCACTCTGAGGCTGTTGCATTCTGATATGTTTTCTTATTGGGGAGATTAAAAGATGGAGGTGTATGTAAGGTGACAAGACTAATGCACCAACAGTGGACACACCCAAGGGGTTGCATCACATATGTGGAAAGAACCCATCTGGTGGCTCATGACAGAATAAATAGTGTGAACTATTGGGTAGGCCCACCACACGGTTGATATCTTTCCTGCCGTTTGGAAACCTAGGCGACTGTTTATAATAACTGTAGGCATTTCTAAACATAGCTTTTTTAAATTAGGCTAACATTTTATACCTGTAACATTAAATGAATTCACTTACTTTGAATATAACAGAAAGCATAAAAGATTTAAAAAGAAATGTATTTGTTTTCAGCATGTAATTCCTTGTATTGTGTACATTGGGTGTGTATTCTGAATGTTTATTTAATAAAAGATTTAACAGTTTTAGGAAATATAAAGAACATAGAAAACTCTGAGCTGAAGAAATGTGAATGGCAAGTTGTAGGGTGAATGGGATGGACTACAAATCAGAAATCAAAGCCTACAAAGATAAAGAGAGATTGCAGAAGACAGAGAAATGCAATTGAAAATGAAGCCCAACTAAACAAAAGTACTGAATGTGAATAAGAAGCTGAAATTAATATGGAAGACAAATTGTGAGAATAATTGCATTGTGAATATATATACATCAAAAGTATATGCATACAAATATTATATTAATAACTCTGATGGCTTGGTAGAAAGACATACATATTTTTGGGCACAGCCATTGTATTTAAAGATGTAAGGGTTTTATGGGGATATTTGTGTCTGGGGTTATTGGTATTGTCTGGACTGCCTGGTCTCCTCAATTAGCCAATATCTGGCCTCACTCTCACTTGCTAGCAGTGTGCAAATTTAGTTACCCTCATGAGAATTTTCTAGAGGACAAATGGTGATCTCTAATGTCATCCTCATATTCCCTCTTTCAAGCAATAGCACAGTGTTGAAGCCATACTGACTTCTCAGTAAAGGTTGCCCTTCTTTACTTTAGGAAATGTTGCTAATGGGAAAAAAATTAATTTTTATCAAATCAGTAGTAAAACACTTATTTAATATTAGTTACTAAATATATGAGGTTTTAGTATCAGAAAGATATTAAACAGTTACATTTCATCTCTCCTACCTATCTAGGGAAAATAAGTCCAAATTTAATCTAATTTAGGACAATATGAAATTTTAAGTCTTAAAATGAATAGAAAAGTCTATGGAATCTCTTTATATGGAAAAGTACAAAAATAGGCCAGAAGTAAAAGAACTGAGTAAGAAAATGTCATGAAATCCTTTGTAGGTTTACAATTCTATTATTGTTCAAATGGCTGTGGTTTGTAAATCCCGACTTACAGTCCTGCTCTACCAGTCCTGTTGTACAAACAATAAGCCCCAATTACAATCATCTTCAGACACAAAAGGCAACTGTATTTGCATTTCTTGGGAACATAAGCCAGAATCTCACAGGTGGTAAACTCTGGGAGTGATCACTAACCTATTCAGAAGATCAAACTCCCTCAGCTTCTGGCTGGTGCTTTGATCACATGACTTGATATGACTTAATTGCCCAGAATATAATACTGAAGGAAATTCAGTTTGCTTAGTTGAAACAAAGCTTGATCCCAAAGATAGACTATTTTTAGTCCTTGGCAAACTGTTGAACTTTTTTTCCAAAATAGTGACTTAAGATCAGTAGATCATTCAATATTCCTGCTTAGTACAGTTGAAATTCACCAGGAAAAAAAAATATTTATATATTTCAAAGTAAATGACACATAACAAATAAATGCTGTACCTTTAAGCTCAAGTTTGTCTTCAAAGAAGAAATTTCTTCTTTTCTCTTATAATAAATATAAAAATCTACCTTCCTTATATTAAAAATTCATTTATACTCACATACACATAAAGACAACACACAAATATATTATGAGGAAGGTTTATCTGAAGTTCACCTAGATGTGCCTTTCAATCCAGCCTCCTAGCCAGTGAACACACAGGCATCTAGACAGTTGCAAACCACGTTTGTTAATTTACACAGTACTGTACTTCAGTTTTTCTGCAAATTTTAAATCAACCGAAAATGAACTGAAGCATATAATACTAAAATTTTTTCTAGCCAATACAAAGTCCATGAGAAAACAAAAAAATCACATTTAATATCGTTACATTCTCACAATAATGTATTTACATAGTTTCAATAGCAAAAATGCTCTTTTTATCTGTTGACTTTTGGGAATAATGACCACACATTCCTGTATATTTGCTTAGCATAGTATTGCATTATTCCCCTAGTGTCTCTTTTACACATGGGTTATAAAAGAGCAATGAAATATCTCTCTTAGTGTTTAAAATTCACTGAAAATGTGCAATAACATGAAACCAATGACACAGGTTGAGCATCACAAGTCCAAAAATTTGAAATCTGAAATGCTATAAATCCATAGCTTTTTGAGCACTGATATCATGCTCAAAGGAAATGCTCGTTAGATGTTGGATTTTTGGATTTGGGATACTCAACTGTTAAACATATTTCAAAATCCAAAAAATTCTGAAATCTAGAACACTTCTGGTCCCAAGCATTTCTGGTAGTGTACATACTCACAGGAAATAAAGTATACTATGTAAGAAAGGAGGATGAGTCCAGTATGAGTCCTTTGACATCCACTGTAGTGCTACTTCAAAGCAAAATCTTATCAATCACTGAGAAACCATTACTGACCTGTGTTGGCACATTAAAAGGCCCTGGTTTAGGTTCCAATTACAGTTTCATCATTTTCTATCTTTACGATCTGGGCAAATTTAACCTGTGTTCTGATTCATCACCCATAAAAGGTGGCAACCAGCATCTACATCTAGGGTCAACCAATGCTTATAAAATGCCTGGCACACCCTAGCCAGTCAATGAATGTCATCTTTTTTTTCTTTCTCCTCCCTCTCTATTAATCCTTCAGGTTAGATAGAATTTGGACAGAGAAAAAATAAGTTCAACTTTTCTTTACAAAATGGTTGGCAAAAGGGTGGCTCTTGGTTTCTTTAAGACGCATTATAGGGTCATGGAACATTTCAAAATTTACTATATTGTGAAAATACTATAGATTGATATTGCAGGTACTCAATCATTATGCCAAAGTAGTAAAATTAATATTGATATTAGAGCAGCTGCAACATCAGTTGTAAAACAGGAAACCTAACTGCCACAACTGAAGAGGAGACTGAGACCAGAAAATGGAAATTGGAAATGAGCACCTTTCCCCAGGGGCTTTCCCACTCCAGTGCAGCCCAGGAAGAATGTTGTGGGAGCCCACATCATTTCATACGAGGGATGCTTCCTACTGCAGGCCTGTGTACTAAGCTGACATTTTGCTACCTATAATATCTTCATCCCAAAACACAATGATTCTATATGTTCATTCAAAACCAGTAAACATTTCTGTTAATGTATTCAGATTTGTATTGTGTGGAACCACTTGCTTAGGATTATTAAAGGCAGAATTCAAAGTCTTGTGATACCCAAGCCCCTTCCTGAGCAGAGCACCTAGCTACTCAGGCCTGGTCTACTGACTGGCAAAGACTGAGAAGTAATAAATGCATATTGATTTAAGTGGGTGGTAATTCGTTAAGCTGCAGCAAGAGAAAAGGAATGCAATGACTAATTTCCTTAAAAACTTAACTGAAAGTTCTTGGCATAGGTGAGTTCTTAGTGTTGAAGTTTAAAAACAGTTGCTTCTTTCACTTGATGTTTCACAAATTGCATCAAACTGAATATATCTCCCAAGCAAATAATACTGAGTGGGACCTGAGCTAAGAAGGTCTTTACAATAAACTACTGAATATTTTCATAGTTTTGCCAAGTTTCATGTGTCCCTTTCCCATGTACTGATATCACAAAGATGAACCCAACAGAAATAAATATGAATAATCTGAACATTGATTTTGACAATAATATTTTCCTTTTAATTAAACCCAAGCTTGCAAACAAACTTTTCTTGGAAAAAATATTTTCTTTTTACAATGCAAGGCAATTTTAGGAAATACAGATAAGCAAAAAAAGAAAAAAAAGCACAAATCATGCATAAATACACCCTCCAGTGTCGGCTACTGCTTTCCTGTTAGTGTGTTCCCTCCAGCTCTCTTTTCCCTTACACAGAAGTAGTTTCAAAAGTGGGATCACAAGAACCTATTGTGTATCCTTCTTTAATTCTTCCTTTTACTAAAAAATTTAGCTCAATAAACATTTCTCACCACATGCTACATTAATGTAATATAACACCTCCTTCCCTGCAGTCATGGGAATAAAACAAGTGTGTTTGTTTATTCATTCCTTCACTCATTCACTCATACATTCATGCGTCCCTTCACTATGCGCTGAGGTCTAAGTCTGCACGAGTAAGACAAAATCCTTCCTAGCAAAGAACTCACAGTCTAATTCCAAGACTGATGTTCACATGAATTAGCTTTCGAATAACACAGACTTCTGCTGAAATCTTGCCTCGCTTGCTTGTAGCTGTCTATAATCTTGGCAAATTATTTAACCCCTCTGCACTCCTTTATTTATCTGTAAACTGTAGACTACAATATCTGCAGTACTGTGCCCTTAGCAGAATACCCAGGCTAAGGATTACCTGTTAGTAAATATTAATAGAACCCAGGATCCAGAAGATATGGCTGCCTAAAGAATGTCATGTGAGATATACAACTTTCTGGGGGTACAAACTAGAGACGTTTTATATTTCAAATGACCCTGGCTATATGAGAAACTCAGAGACCTCATCTATTCTGGGTCAGAGGGGTAGGTCTAATTGTGAAGCAACGTCCTGGGGAACTATGCTTGTTGCCCCAAATCTTTCTCTGCCTTGTCTGAGGCTTCCAATTGCCTGTATCTTTGACATTGTTTCGTAAAGCTCAGTACTGAGTAGGATCTCTAGTTTGCGTCAGAGTTGACAGTCTGAGCAGCTGTAGCTCACGGAGTGCTGCTCTGGGAGGAAAGAGCACAGAGGAAGAGTTGGAGGGCATCAGTTGGCAGAAGGAACAGACCAGGAGCCGAAAGAGCGAGTGGTGTATTCAGGGAATGGGACTACATACGGCAATTGTGCAAGCGCGTGCAGGAAATGGGAGGGGAAGGCCAAAGTTCAAGTGCATAGGAAGTGGGGAGCCGATCATGAGGGCAGATGCCCCTGGCAGAGAGTTTGGACTTCACCAGGAAGGCAAGGGGAGTCCACAGAATGACTTTAATCAGGTGCTTGACCAGAACCCTTAATGGCCCTTAAGAGGGAATTAGGATGGAGTGATTAGGGCAGAGGAACTCAGGGGAAGGCTGAGATCTGGGTGAGGAACAAACAATACGGGAACAAATGAAGAGTAGAGGCTGGGGATAGGGGGACTGGGAAGATTTGAAAGACGTCTAGGAATATATAAGACTTTAAAGAAGCTTTAATAAGAGAAATAAAATATGGATAGAAATAAGTATAAAAAGAATTATAAGAATTTTAGATCACATTTTAAGCTTTATATTATGATAGTAAATGGTGCATCCGCTTGAAATATATTAACTCATTAAAACCTTACACTATCCCTTTGAGGTAAGCTCTGTTACTATCACTATTTTAAAAATGTACAAAATGAGGCCCCAGCAAGATTACACAGCTACAAAGTGGCAGGGCCTTGGGCTGTAAACCAAAAAAGCCCAGAACCCAAACTCTTAACCATTACAGTATCAGACTACTCAATAAACATGGTGGAAAACCACAGAAGCCACAAGAGAGATGGCACCAAAGCGGCACGCACTGTAAATAAAGGAGATGCATTACTATTTTTAGTGCCTTTCATTTACAACATTTTAAAAATTTCTATGAGTTATAAAAATTAAATAGGTATACTAGCTACCTATTCATATAATTTCATCAATCAGGAAGAGAGTCTGTATGAGTTGTTTAAACCCTCTCACCATCAAGATTCCCTTTCACTACTTTTCCAAACTACTATGTTTTAAAGATGTTTGCCAAATAAATAGTACTTAAATAATTTTCTGGGTTTTGTCCTTTATTGCTTTCTTTTCTTTACTTCTGTCTTTTTTTAATGTAAAGACACATGTAGCTATTAAGGAGAACTTCAGAGCAGCCTGAGTTAACTGGTGTTATCAAACGGAGCAGATATAATTTCTGCCCAAAGCAACTTGACATTTCAATTAAATTGTGCAGCCTTCTCAAAGGAAAAGCTACATTTTCCTTTGAGTGCTTTTGAAATATTAAAAATAGCACCTGGATACCTATGATTAACCTTATGGATCCTAGAATTGAAGCTATTCACATGCACTTTGCTCCTCTGAATGGAAAATGCTGTTGCTGACGGTGGACCCGTTGTGCATCACCTAGGTCCCTCCAAGTCCAGCCCTTCTAATTCCTGAGGCCACAGCCCCATTCACAGAGCTCATTACTGCACCATGCCTTGCTTCAGTGTCACTGGGACTGCAAGGCTTTTAGCCTTTTGGCTTCCTGCCTCAGTTTACCCTGGGCAATCTCTGATCACCTGGTCCAGACAGACATGCCTCTGGGCCGGCACTAGTTCCATGTAGGTGGCATGCCTCAGTCCCAGGTCCTTGAGCGATAATTCTGAATGGGCTGTTTGCAATATTGACGAACACATTTAGAAACTGGAAGTAGTAGTTGAATCAAGTTCAGGTTTTACAACTGTAACAAACGGCCGGCACGCAGGACAGTGTGGGGAGCAGTCAGTGGGCCTGAGCTTCACAGCCGGCCCAGTGCAGAGACTCCCGTCAAGACCTGTGACCTGTCGATCATTAAAGAATTTATCAGGGCAATAACTTTCGGCGAAATAGTAAAGAGGAAAGTCTATCAAAAAAGAGATGGTAGGCCTGTGTGATCCAAAAAAAAGAAAGGATAGATTCCGTTTTGCCAGGGAACAGGATAGCTTTCCAAATATGCACAGAATTATCTCACCATCTCAGCTGAATTGATGGTCTGAAGGCTTTAAAATACTCCTAAACCTAGTTTAGGAATAATTAGGTAAATTTATAAACAATGGATGATTACCTGTAAGCCCAGAATTAACCCAAACACATTTACTAGCATGTCCCTAGCCATAACTTTTCATTCTTAATTTATCCTCATTCTACTGGGTTCACGCTGACTCCAAACTTTTGACATTATCCTCGAGGTCATTCAGGCGACTCTGTCTATCTACTCTAAAAAGCTTAAAGGCATGTGTCAACTAATCAGACAATTTCTCCAGCAGCTTGTATTCATGCAGGGGTAATTCGATGGATTTATTCAGTGGTCATGACATCTCATTGTTTCTCGAAGAACCCGATTCAAAGCCCTCAGAAACGACGTCTGGGAATAGAAACTCTAACAGTAACAAGGCACTGAAGGTGAGTATCTCAGAGACAGGGTAAGAAAACTAAAGGGAGTTGACACAGAGGCTGAAGGTGGCTGCCTCACAGAGGACTCATAAGAATCCGAGGATCACAGTACAATGTGGCAAAACCTGCCTGGAGACAGCGCCTGTGTGCCCGACAGCCTCACGCCAGGGAGACGTCTGTTCTCCCACAGCGGCCCCCAGGCACCCATCATCTCTGCGGCAGCGTGGTCCCCACAGACCTGGGAGAAACTCGTGTTCCAACACAGCCGCCAGGGGCGAGGCCCCGGAGCAGACAGCACGGCGGGGGTCCACGCTGGTCTGGGCGCTCCTGCTGCTGAGCGCGTGGACAGATGCACCTCATCCCAAACACTCACACCATCCCAAATAACAAGAACTATCCTCAAAGCGTTTCCTATGTTCCGTATTCTCCTGTGTACCGAAAACCTTCGTGATGCTTCTGAAACAGTATTTTAGCCACTTTCATGCGTGCTCCTGACCCCCCTCCAGGGCCGTCACACGCCCAGGGTGGAAACTGGGAGCCGGCGCCTGCCGTGGGACCCTCTCCCAGACGCAAGGGAATGTCAAGCGCAGAGGGTCCACGGTTAACATCTTGCTCGTCCTTTTTGCTTTTCTGAGGAGAAAGCTGAAACTCCAAGAGATGAAGAAAGCTGGTCTTCACGGAGTCCCTGGAACCAGGCCAGGCACCTTGACAAGTGAGCTCACTGAATTCTCACGACCGCCCGGGGTACCGTCCATGGCATGTTTCACAGACGAGGAGACAAAGTCTGGGCCCGCACAGCTAATGAACACGGACGGAGGGCGCGCAGTCCTCACTTCTGACAGCCAGCCCGCCCTTCCGAAAGATCACAGAGCGTGTGAGAGAAGGCTCGGGGTTTGAGATCAGCCCTGCTTCTGCAGCTTTCTTGCTTTCTGTTATAGAATATTTAGAACAAGATTCTCTAAGGTACATTTGGAGCATGTAATGCTTTAATAAGCGCTAGTCCCTCGTTGCCTCCATAATAAACCTATTTTTAATAAGTTTCAACTTATTGGCTTAAATGGGTTTTTCCCCCACAGACTAGATTTGGTATAAATATTTTAGAGAGTGGAAAATATTGTGCCCACCCCCCTGCTGGGGTCTCCCAACCCCTCGTTATGCTACTGTATTGGTTCCCATCTCATCTTGTAACCATAACCACTGTCTAACCCAGCACGTAATTCACGCCCTTCCCCTCACCCCCACTCGCACCATCATGAGCCCCTCACAGGCCGAGAGTTTGGTCCACTTGCTCACAGAGGTGCTTCACCCTAGAACACTGCAGGGCATACCGTGAGCACGGATGAAGGTGTAACTCGGGTAAATTACAACACAGGGAAATTTGAGGAGAGGTGCATGTATATGTTAATAAGTATAAACAATCATATAGTTCTGAGTAGCATACATTCTGGGCAACCAAATAAATCATCGAGAAGTCTGGTAAATCCTGTTGCAGATTTGCTTCATAGTAAATGATTATATACTTACATGCATGTACTTTTTGTTGCTGCACCTTTGCAATAAACAAGTGATTACCAAACTGTGTTCCACAGAGCCCTGGGGTTTTGCTCTTGACCTCAGAGGCCTCTGAGCAGATAACGTGGGGGCCTGCGAAGCCCACTCTCATCTGGCACATGGTTCATCCAGTTTAGTGTACGTAGTTTTTGCTCCAGGGTTCACATTAAAGTATAGGGTTGTTTTATTTTCTTTTTAATTTGTATGTATGTACGTTTGTTTTTTGAAAACCACTCTAAATATTCATTCTATAACTAGCCTAATTTCATTTTGTTAATTATGTATAACATTTTTTTACAAGCTGGGTGCATTCCTCCTCAAATTGGGACACTCACAAAATGTATTTTGTATCTGAAACTGTCACATCTCCATGCCAAAGGTTTCAAATAGCCATACCTAGAGCACACGTGTGAACAGGGGGGTTCAAAATGCTCACCTTGGATTGACCCACACTGTGAGTCACCACAAAACTTCCAAAAACACTACAAGGGAGAGGCAAAATCACTTATACCACAGAGAAGCAAAAGGCTCCATTTCTATAATAAAAACTACTACTTATTAGCTGGGCATGGTGGCAGGCACCTGTAGTGCCAGTTACTCAGGAAGCTGAGGCAGAACGATCACTTGAGCCCAGGAGTTTGAGTGCAGCATGGATAACAGGGGAAGACCCCTTCTCTAAAAAAACCAAAAAAGCCCCCCAAACTACCACTTATTGACTATCTACTAAAGAAAATCTGTCATATTTGCAGAACTTGTTACTAATTCTCATTATACTCTAGAGAATATATTAATGAATTAGCAATAGCATCAACATTCCTAATAATCAGAGATGATGACCAGAAAGTTGATTAACATGGCCAAGGCCACAGAGCTGGAAATCCCCCAAGCAGCATTTAAGCCTGGCCTCTCCTCACCACACGTACTCTCCAGCTGCCAGAATGATGTGCGGGCAGGCATGGTCCACAAAGCCTGCTCAAAAGTGACTAAATGAAATTCAAGTGCGAGAAGGAACCTTCCACCAGAGCGCCTAGCTTAGGATTTAACAGCAGCCAAGCCAATGGCATTTGAAGTCATTCATTTAATTATAGTAATAGATAACAACAGCTGCTCACATTATCTACCAAGTGCTTAGCATTGCCAGACACTACTCTAAGCACTTAATTGTCTCAAATGGCTCTAGAAGGTCAACATTAGTATTATGTCCACTGGTAGATGAGGACATGGAGGTACGAAAGGTTAAGGAAGGTGCCTAATTTCACACGTCTATAAGTAGTGGAGCAGGATTTGAATGTAGGCAGTCTGACTCCAGAGCTCATATTTTTTAATATCAAGCTCTGATTTTAATACATATAGGACCATGAACTGATATTATGTATGATAAATAACTTATATAAGATTTGCTTCTTCCCTCAAAGGAATTGATGATCTAATCAGGGAGACACAGAACAATAAAATGGGGTATTACTATGTACATGTTTCCAGAGGAGACCCTCAGTGTGGACAGGCAAAGTCAGGCAGGTTTCACTGAGAGCTGGGACTTCCCGGAGCCCTGGGAGGATAAGCAGTTCTGAGCAAGGCTGAAAGCATTTCCTAGCATGGGAACCAGGAGTGGAGTCATGGAAAGGGCACCTATTTAGAGGATGCTGCCCTGACTGGGGGACAGGGACAGATGCAAGAAGAAAGGCTAGATATACACCATGCAGCCTGATGGCACGGGGCGAGAGTGACCTGGGTCTGAGGATGCATGTCCTCTCTCGCAGTTGGAACATGAATGCCTTTGGGACAGTTTGTGCAGCCTCCAGTTGACCCCTAAGGACACTTGAGTTTGCAGATCCATAATGTGGCACCTTGTGGATGAAGCAGGCCGACTTCGAGGACATAAGTTGTAGGTAATAGTGACCCGCAAGAACCCACAAGGTTCCTAAGTGTGCAAGGCGGTGGGGCAAGGACCACGGGAGGAGCCGGGAAGGCTGCCCCGCCATGGGGGCTCCAGTTGCCCTTCCAGGGGTGGGTGGGGTTTGCTTGTTCAGTCAGACTTCTGCTTGGCTGAAAAAAAAAAGTTCGGTATAGGTTATGGGATGCATTATTTTAATAAGTTTGCTTCCGTTAGAATTTTTATTTTCACAGGAGACAGAAGTGGCTGTGGCTTATAAAAAGGAGAAGAGATGCTTTCCAAGATAAGCACAGTAAGTAGCACCAGGGTGAAAATAATTTCATGATTTAAAAAAATGTTGGTTTTCTGAATAATGAAATAAAATGAGAGCAAGATGTCAATTTGTGATTGAGGAAATCACTGTATTTCTGTCTCAGCCCCCAACCGGCACAACACAGGGACTGACCACCTGCTTTGGAAGGGCACAAAGCCTGTGAGGAGAAGGTGGAGTGAAGTGTCTGTTATCTGGGCCCAAAGGAAATAGAAAAAAGTCTAAAAATCAACCATTATCAGTTTTTCTTACTGCACCAGTTAAGAAAACAAACAAGTAATGGCTCATATTATTTTGCAAGGGTCTCTGTCTATTATTATTTTGACATACTATTTTTTTTTTTTTTTTGAGACAGAGTGTCACTCTGTTGCCCGGGCTAGAGTGAGTGCCGTGGCGTCAGCCTAGCTCACAGCAACCTCAGACTCCTGGGCTTAAGCGATCCTCCTGCCTCAGCTTCCCGAGTAGCTGGGACTACAGGCATGCGCCACCATGCCCGGCTAATTTTTTCTATACATATTTTAGTTGGCCAGATAATTTCTTTCTATTTTTAATAGAGACGGGGGTCTCACTCTTGCTCAGGCTGGTCTCGAACTCCTGAGCTCAAACGATCCACCCACCCACCTCAGCCTCCCAGAGTGCTAGGATTACAGGCGTGAGCCACTGCGCCTGGCCTGACATACTATTTTTATGTGGTTTTAGATATAAATCCTATAATCTTCATTCTCAGAAAACCTAATGAGATGAAATACTTGAAAATTTAAGCCCATTTGAAATGCTTAGCTTTTATGGAAAAATAAACAAACAATGACTTTGGCATGCAGAAAAATTTGGTATTACTTCATTAATATTAAAAATAACTTAATTTTTTTGATTTTATAATATAAACAATATTTAACCAAATTGATGCCCATTTGGTGCCAGTGTGCTCTGGATAAAGAATAACACCCAAAGCATCTTCTCCTGAAAGTCGTGAAAATTGTTCATTCAAAGTTTTATGTTCTGATAAATTGACTAGTTAGCCTCGGTTTTAGATAAAGTAGTAGACTTACTTCCTCAACAACGTAATGAATTACCCTTCTTTTCCATAAATCATACCAGTAAAATTACAGAAAACAGAATGTGTGTATGATACATGGGCATAGAAATATGCTACAAATAAGGAAAGAGCCCAAGAGTAGGACTGATAATAAAAAAAGATGGGGGGAAAATGGGCATTGTTGTGAGCACCTAGGTTTAGGTCCAGGAGATCTAGGCCTGGGCAAATCTGGAGTGCAGTAAGCCGGGATGCAGCAAAGGAATGAACACCCTGTTTAAACGCCATCCCGTGGGAAAGGAGGATCTGCAGTACGATGGGCTTTCCAGGTAAGAGGGGAGATGCTGGAAGGGCAGATGGCACGAAGAGGGCTCCAGGTGGGATCGAGGCTGAGCAAATGTCTCATGTCTCTACACAGCCTGACTCAAAGAACAAGTGATCATTATTTTCTAGTCAATTAGACACAATGCGTGATTGTTGCAGCCTGGTGTGTATTCAATTAGGATTGTAATATGACGAGGCTGAGAGTAGAGCTTTTGCAGACTTTCCTGTGTCTGTGTCTAAGAGCCTTCTCCGGGGATCCATGGGGACACCTCCCTGTGGGGGCCTGGGGCCAGGCGGGGAGAGGGGGCCTCATCCTGCCAAAGGACAAGGCATTGTGGGGCTGAAATGTGAAGAGAAGATACATTCATTAGGAACTTCCTACGATCCAGCATGTCTCTGATGAAATCATGGACTGCTAGGCCACGTAATTTCCTAAAGTGGAACTGAGATTCAAACACAAGTCTATCTGTCACCTAAATCCAGGACCTGTGCGTTGTGCCACACTGCCTTCCGTGTGTGTCAGGATGAAGAGGTTTTGTAGGGGTTCTCCCAGAGGGAACTGCTAACTGACCATCTAAGAGTTCCAAGAGGCCCAGCTATGAGGGCCTTGGCTAAGAAGGCGAGTCCTTACTCTACAAGGAGGAGCTGATCGGCTGGGTCTAAGTCCAGAAGCCCCCAGCTGTTCTCCCCAAGCCCCAAACACACACATAGGAAAAAAGACAAGGAGAAAGAAGACAGGGATGTGACTAAGTGACGACTCTCACAAAGGTATTATCCATAAATACAATGGTACTTCTAAACCTCCAATTTTCTGTTGAAGTATCAGCTCATTATATTATTGTAGAAATGTTTTCCATTAATTTTCAAGCATTCAACAGACATTTACTGAGAGCTTTATATATATAAAGCACCGTCAGAACACACACATTTGTTGATGCAGTGGTATTTATTGAGCACGTACTATGTGCTGGACTCTGAAGATTCAAAATTTAAAAAACAAGACCCTATCCTATAACTGCCAGTTGCTTCGAATAGAGTTTTTAAAAATCATAGCAAGTGGAAATTGTCCTCAATTCCTCATTCCTCTCTTTTGAGATTTGTATAACAGGAATGATAAAAGTCATAACCACTTTAGATGTCTACCTTCTTGCCTAAAGAGAAACTAAAGAGAAATCATCCTGAATTCACATGAAGGAAATGTAATTGAAGGGATATGTTTCTTTTTTTCTCATCAGGATACTGGTTACAGAAAAGAAGTTGCAGAGAGAGAAAGAGGATGACATGAAGGCAACGTATTCACTCCAGAGTTGACTCACGAACTGTCGCAGGATATGAAGCTGCATGAAATTCTGTAGTGCAGCCAAATATTAATTGAAACAATTAACTGTAGAAAACACGTGGCCACGACAGTATTAACAGTGCATAATCCTTTCTAGTTAAGAGGTCCTTACCGGATTACTGCAGAAAAGCTCTGGAGTTCTAATTACCTGTGGAAGTCCCACAAGGTTACTGCAAAGCATGGTAATTAGACGGTTGTAATATAAGGTGTTAGCAGGGGATTGAGGATTTGCTCTAAGTACCATGGTGTTTTCATGGCTATTTACTGAGCAGAGTAGCAGAATTTAATGGAATTGGGTAGAATTCTCTGCTGACTATTGTGAGCATATAGTTAACAAATGTATCTTAATGTGAGCTCCACGGTTTTCGTGGAAGCATTGAACACTATGATCCTTAACTCACATAAGGAAAGAATATAACCTGAATGAGGTGGATTATGTGGATTTATTTTGGGGATTTATTGTTCTTGTCTTTATGAGGCATTTCATTCAGGTGTATTACACAGTTCTGAGACCTTGGCATCACCCAGCATTAGAGAGGAAATGGCCCAGTGCCACCCCCAACTCCAGCTCAGACTTCTGTGTGCTGGTTCTTTTACGACAGAATTGGGACATCACTGAATGTTTTTCTGAGCTTTGAGGAAGCTTCTACAACCCACGCATGCATGGAGAGAGAAATTTCATACATTTTAGTGATGGGCACAATACACTTATTCAAAAATGTTGATAAATATAAAAGATATATCCGCCGAGTGAAGGAGATGTCTTTCTTTTCTTTTTTCTTTTTGCCAATCCTGAATCACTCTCTTACGTTTCTTTGTGTATTGCAAATGTGTACACAAAAATGAAATTCTGACAATAAACTTTCCTATGCTCCCAGAGTAGAGCACATAAAAGTAATCTAAAGAAAATATTGGCATAACATTCCCATCTCTGCTGTGATTTTTGCTCAGAAAAGCAGCTGCTGCCTAAAGGGTTTGCTTTGCCGCCCACCGACAGGGGCCAATGGCGTTGATCCTGGAAGTGGCGGCTACAGCGGAAGTAACCCTGGTTCACGGGTTCACCCAACTTGGCCCAGGCAAGGGGAACTGGCTGGGCCACAGAGAGTCATTTTCTCTGCAGGATCCGCTATTGAGGCAAATGTGAGAAGCGGCTGTTGGGAGGACATGGGGCTGAGTATGGAGAGCCAGGTGCCACTGCTTCCCTGGGACCCTCCCCGTGTCAGCGCTTCCCTTACACTGCGGCTGGGGGAGCTGAGTCTCCTCTCAACATTTCAGCAGACCAAGAGGGGCCCGTTGCTCCGCTGAAGTACTTTTTAGTCAAAAGCTTGGAGTAAACATTCTCCGGGGCCTCTCCTGCCTGCCTGTGATGTATATCCTACAATGCAGCGCTCCCCAACATGTTTGGCACCAAGGATTGGTTTCACGGAAGACAAATTTCCCACGGACCCGGGGTGGGGTGTGGGGGGCAGGCAGAGCTCAGGCGGTGATGCGTGGCCGGGTTCCTCACAGACCATGGGCCGGTACCAGGCCGCAGCCGAGGGTTGGGGACCACAGCTACAATGCACGAAAAGGTTCCAACCAGAACAAAGGAAACAAATAGACCCCAGGAGGCAGCCTGGAGACACCGTCAGGGGCTGAGAGAGCTGAAGGGTTTGGCAGAACCGAGGGGAGGGTTTCCTTGCACTCGCTGAGCAAATGGCTCTTTGCAGTAGGTGTTCGGGACCAGGGAGCTGGCAGGTGGTTGAGCTCAAGGATGCGTTGGTGACCCCGTAAGGGTCTACCCTGCTGATGGTGACATCTACCATGACCAGTAAGGGTCTACCCTGCTGATGGTGACATCTACCATGACCTCACCCTGCCTCCAGGGGCTCAGCTTGTTTCTCTGCCAAGACTATAAAATCTGGGAAAGTGGAATTCATGCCACATCTGTCTTTGTAAACCACAGAGCAACAAGAAAAGTACTGTGTATGTATGTATGCATGTACACATGTATGTACATATGCATGCATGTATACATGTATGTACACATGTATATAATATAT
Organism: Lemur catta; assembly: GCF_020740605.2. Classification (NCBI taxonomy): domain Eukaryota; kingdom Metazoa; phylum Chordata; class Mammalia; order Primates; family Lemuridae; genus Lemur; species Lemur catta. Next base: position 141,796,651 of record NC_059129.1, read on the forward strand.
ACCTTATATATATAAATATATAATTATACATCATTTGTGTCTGTTCAGGTATACAGCATTTTAGTGTCTTTATGGAGGAAGGAAAGTAATTATTTGCAGAATGGATTTCTAAGTAGAAGAGGTAATTCCTGGTGCAATATATTTTAATGCATTAAAATTTTCATAAAATCTTCAACTCTAACAGTTTAAGTTTGATCAAGGGTCCTGGCTTTGAGGACTCTCCTTCATCTGTACCCCTTTCTCACCAAGAGGGGAAAAAGGAAAAATCCCTGTCTTGTAGCCCTCTGGCATGGTCCAAATCCCTCTGAGAGGCAGCAGCATCAGTGGAAAGAAGGGGAGAGGCTCTGAAATCCACAGGCTTCGGGTGATACCCAGGTGGCCTCCCCTGTGAGCAGCTGTTCCCTATCCACTGTGCATTCACCCTTTCTTCATCTTTCACTTACAAGAAGTGAAAATCAGGATTCTTTAAAAAACAAGAAAAAACAAACTCAACAGATTTTCTTTTTTAAAACCCCATCATTTCCACGTTTGTTTGAAATGCCAATTTTACATTCTTCTGTGTTTGCATTGCCATTGTAATGATGGCTAATTCCTTTCTATAAATATAGGAATGGCCCAGTTGAAGTAATAAAATTTGACTGGCATATCTTAAATTAATAGGGTATTAATAAAAATAGCACACGCAGAGATTATATAATTTTATTTTTTAGTACAAAATTGTTTTGTCTCCTAACTTGGAGGGCCCATAAGCCCGTTCTTTTTCCTTATTACACAGACATGTTGAGAGTTTTTATATCTTGGCAAAATATGGGCTGTAATTTAATTGACTTAGCAACACTACCAAGTAACACATTTATTCCTGAGGGAAATTTCTTTTCATGCTTTCTATTGGAACTTCTAATTGACTTCTATTTCTGAATAATTGTTGAAACTAATAATTTGGAAGGGCTGGAGATTTCAAATAGCTATAAATGAGGCATCATGGTATTTTTTTCTCTCTGCCAAATCCGTGAGTTAATATTGAGTCAATAGTGAGTTAAAAGTCAGTATTGAAAATTTGTCCTTTGAATGGATGTAATAGATGAATCAATAATTCTGGTATGGCCATCATAATGCAAGAAGATTAGGCTCTAGGTACACCAAATATATAATTATGTTACAGTTAGTCATTCAGAAGGAATGCAACTGTGTTTCACTAGTCAGAGAAACAGCAGTATGGAAAAGAATGAAAACATGTAAGAAAGTCAGATGGACTTTTCCTGGAAATTGCTGGTCTTTGGTTAGACACATTTGATTTAACATTAACTGTGGTTCTTTCTATATATCATATACATTATTTATCACTTCATTGGTGATGCACCATCAATATCACGAATAATAGATATTGGTGAAATGTGTAAAAAAAGTTCAACAGAACCAATTTACAAACAATGAAAATAGATGTAGTTTTAGAATAAATGTCATTTATACAGGTCTATTTTCTTGCCCAAATTTCATAATTCTCCTATCTTGGTCAACATCTGCAAGGACAAGATGCATAAATCTCTCCTTAGGTAAAGCTTCTTCTCTGTTTGGTTTCCTCCAAGTGGAAAGCCAGGAATGATGCTTCCTCCACATTTCCTATCAATCATAATTCTATTAGCCAGCTGAATAGCTTGGTACACTCAGTGCCTATCAAATATTAAAGCCTTCCCATTCTTGAAATTCAAATAATAGCTTGGTTTGTTATCTAGCACTAAATCTGTACTACATTACAAATTTATGATTACCTGTAAATTTCATGCTGATATTTAAGGTGTAAAATATGTTGATGCCTTTAAAAATGTGAGAGAACATAAAATTACACAATCATAAAATAAGTTAAGATTATGGCAGCATAAATACTAAAGTCCAAATTCTATCAGATATGTATTTGTATTAAATAATCCAACTGATACTTTTTGTGCTCCTGTCGTGTGGCTGAGGACACTGTGATAAGCACTGAGAACTCAACTGTGAGCAAGATGACACCGTCCCTGCCTTCTGGGAGATGACACCAGATAGACTCCCAAATGAGTGGGTATTACACACTATCACAAGATCTGTAAACGGAACAAACAGGAAGCTACGACCAGGCACCTGGCTTATGTGTACATGACATGGGACTTTGTGAAGCTGAGACTTGAGGTTGAGAGGGAGCCGTGCACACAGCCCGGAAAGAGAGGGGGCAGGGGGCAGGCAGGGGAAGAGGATGTGCAAAGGCCCTGCCCTGGAAGCCTGCTCAGTGTCTGGAGAACTAGAAAGAGGGCCAGTGCAACTGAAGCAGGGCAGGCACGGGAGAGAGAGGTATGAAAGAAATTCAGGTCTTTGTAGAGCATTAGAAATAATTTGTTTTTTTTTTTTTTCCCTAAGGAAACCATTTTGGGAACAGGGAAAAGATTGAATTTATACTTTAAAAACCCTACTCTAGCTTGTGTGTGGAAAACGGATTGTAGTACATCCAAGAGAGGAAGAGGAGAGACCATTAAGTAGACTTTTGCGGCAGTTGAGGATGAGGATGGTGGAGGCTCGGGGTGGGCTGGTGGCCCAGAGACAGAGGGAGCGAAAATAGATGGTTTGGAGTTGGGGGTGGTCTCCAGGTCCACCAGAAGGGAAGAGGCCAAGAAAGGTGCTCATCTTAACCTTTCTAGGCCTCAGTTTCCTCATTCACAAAATATCTAGGTGGGCAAAATAATCTCCGAGATTGGTACCACATCTAGAATTCCAGAAATCTATGTGAAACACACTGATTTCACATACAATTTCATTCATTTAAAAAAATCTCTCATTTCAGAAGACATCAAAATTCCTTCGAACTTTACAATCAGGATGGCAAGCATTTTCAAGTATGAGTTGAGGGCATGTCTGCATTTTTCCATCAGTGACTGATGTCTAGATTCCAAAACATACTCTTTGGCGTGCAGGACTATGAGAACACTTCCTAGGCCAGCCCTGGAGTGTGTTTGGTTGGAAAGGTTGGCCATTTACTATAAGGGTGCTTTTCTGGAAGCTTCAGAAAGCACTAAAAAGCCATTAAAAATGAGAGATGAATGGAATAACTGTGTCCCATTTTCAATTTAAAAACTAGGATTCTTTGTGCTTTCTCAATACTCCCTAAGATGGTTACCATTCCAATAAAGCTTAACAGCAATGTCGATTTTCAGCACCTATCAAAGTAGCATCCATTTCCTACTTCTTTTATATTCTCTATACAGTCTATGACACTAATATACATTATATTTCAATTACCTTTTTCTGTTTACTGACTCACATACATCTAACTTGATTGCTAGGTCCCTTGATGCTGTGTTTCCATTGCTGGTTTCCATGGTCTTATTTTTATCATAGGTGGTACATCCAATGGTCATAACATTCCAGACTGCACATCTGGCCTTTCAAGTGTGTTTTGGAGTTCCCTGGATTTAGAAACACGTACAGCTAAACATAAAACTAGGGTTAGTTTTCTAAAGTCTGACCAATTATAATAGTTGACACATTTGATAGTTCACTAAGGAAAAAGCAGCTTTGGATACAAGTGAAAAAAAAAGCTGTGTACTTACAGTGAACAAGGCCTACCAGCCTCAATGTGACTGATTGAACCACAGATCATGCTTGTCAATCAAATGGCCTTTTATCTTTCTTGTCTCTAAATATAACCTTTCACCACACAGCTCATTCTTTAAAAAAAAATTTCTGTGGTCACAATGTCAATTGCTAACTTTATTTTCTATTTACATCCCCCACTTATAAATACACTTTTCCTCAATTTAATTAGTTAGTGTCACTCACATTTTAATTGGGAACATTGTAAGACGGAGCTAAATTTGAAAAATGCCACAGTGTCAGACCAAGTCACATCAATCTTATAACTACACATCACAGCCAAAGGACAACTGAACAACACCCTCACAAATATTTTTATACTGGAATTGGACTTTTACATTTTTATTTGAATGCAAATTATATAATATAGGGAAAAAAACCTTTAAGGATGAGAAAGACCATTTTTTTCAAACCTCTCAATTTTAGTTCTAGTATCTTCAGTTCAGCATAATCAAAACTCAATGCAAAAGAATAGTGAGCTGAAGCATAAGAGCATAAATCATCAAATATTGCTGATGTTTCCTAGTATTTGTGGGTTTTCAGACAACACCTACACACATCTAAACTGTTACCAATGATGTAAATAAGTCAAGAGTTCAGTGATGCAGCAAAGATTTCAATACAACACAAATTCTTTGGCCACAAACAGTGAAGTGTTTTTCTTTGTGCCAGGCTTTTAATATGCAGAAATAACTGCAGAATGACAGACTCCCTTAAAATACAGGAAAAATCCTACCAAAGGAAATTTAATGGCTTAAATAGATGTTCTAGAGAATTATTCAAAATTAATGTTCTAGTCACAAGATATTTTAGCCATTTTTATTTAGAACAAGTAACATGGTGAACCACTATGTTGCAACAAAATATAGTAGGTATTTGACTCTAATAAATTATTTATTGTCATATTTTTTTGTATGTCTATTTCCAAATAAGACTGGACAGTCTTTGAAAGAAAAAACTGTCTCATTTTACTTTTGTGTTCCTATCACTAGCACAGTGTGCTGAGCTCATTCGATGGGTAGACTCTGGATGCATTGCGCATGCCTGCATTCATCCGTGTCGTGCCGTGGGACGTAACAGGAGACCCTGGCCCAGGGTTATAAACATTCACGTGACAGTCATAAGGCTTATCAGATTTACAAGTTAAAATCAGCAACATCTAACATAAAATAATATCAAGCTATATGGGGACCCAAGAGTAAAATAGTTTAGAAGGCGACTTTATAATAATACAGAATTTTACACTGGGAGGACCATCCACAACCGATTAGCCCAACCTCCTGACTTTATGAGTAAGGAAACCACTCTGGGATGGTAAAGGAACGGCCCAGCTTCCGCAGAGAGCTAACTTCAGCCCAAGGCTTGTATTACCTTAGGAATCCCGTCAAGTACATGCTTTTGAGGTGGCTTTTCCTGAGGCAGTCGGCTCTGGGCAGATTGGGACATCTAAAGAATGAACACAGACTGAAGGTTGTTTGCAAAGTGCTTACAATTTAATCTGACTTATAAGAACATTTACATCAGCTAATTAGGTAACGATCCTCAATGGAACGGGAGATGAGCAACTTGGAAGATGTGACGTTGGACCTCCGGAGGTTTGGGGGTGGAGGACACTGAAGTATCGGGGGTTACAGAGGCGACGTGGTCAGACAGTCCAGGTGCTGGGAAATAGTATTCTAGGGATGGGCACAGGTAGGAACAGAACTTCTACAGGAGAGGATAAGAGACAAAAATAGCACTCACAATGCAGGCTCCTGGGAGTTAATGAGAGAGGAATTCAGGTAGTCAAGGAAGAAAACTAGGATGACAGGATACTAGATTCAAAAGCAACCTGAAGTCACAGTCGGACTGACCAGAACATTGCTGTGGCGAAAAATGGAATCTTGATGAGTATAAAGATAGAGAACAAATGGACAGTGATGGGAGGTCCTGGGAATGAGGAATTATGAGCTTCCTGTAGAAATCAGGAATAGATGCTGATCATTGCAAGCTGGAGCAGAAAGCAAACAAAAAGGACAGCATCACTGGAAACATGGTTGAGAAAGAACCCAAAGGTTTAAGTGTGGGTCTTTCAATTCACAAGTTATTTTCAAGCTATTAATGAACAAATTAAGGACTATCTGATGCCATGCTGTGCAAGACAAATTTCTATGATGGTAGAAATATATTCTATATCTGTAATAATATGTTAGCCATTAAACATATTTAAATTGTTTCATTATCATGAGAAACTGAATTTTAATTTCATATAATTTTAATCCATGTAAATTTAGATTTAAATAACTACATATGACCAGTGGCTACATAATTATGTACATAATGCACTCAGTTTACTAGAGAGCCGTGAAATGAATGCCTAAGGAGAAGAAATAAAATTCTACAAATACATTCTATACTGCTATATTCATATTGTATATCTGCTATATTCTAGGCCACAATTTTTCTCAACTATACTGGCTCCAAGAAACTCTGTTGTTACTTTCAAATGGAATTTTTAATTTATCCATCCTTTCCTGAAACATTCTAGAAAGGATTTGAGACAAGTATATAAATATACACGAATGTAATAAAATGAAAGTAGATGAAATAACTGGAGAGAATATGAAATAGTAAGAGACTACTAAGGACAAAGAATAAAGACAGCATATGGAAATACATGCCATAAACTGTCACAGTTGCTTAAAATTATATTATATGAGCTTTGGAAGTTCTGATCTTCCTACTGGCCAAAACAGAGGAAACAACAGGATCTCTAATAGTTATGTTATCTACAGCACAGAAGGTGTATGTGTGATTCAGGAGAAATCAGTGTTTTTCCTAGTCTGGAGTTTGAATATCTCTGACTGAATCAAATGAATCATCTGACCAAGTCCTGTGACTCTCGTTACGCTTGTGAGCTATGGGTTGGCACGTTCCTCTCCGGAGCTGGAGAAGCAAAGGAAACTGGACTATAGTGAGGGTGGAAAGCAGCAGACAGAGAGGTGGAGCACATGCATGGAGAAAAAGAAGTGGTCTTTGGTTCCACAGGCCCCCTGAGGCCCACACTTGTCCCTGAGAAACATGGGACATCCTCATTCTTAATAATAAACCCCTCTTCTCTTCTTATATTAGCTTTAGTTGGTTCTGTTCCTGTGAACCAGATGAGTCTTAGTGCAGAGAGGAATGTCTTTCATGAGCTGACAGAGTAGACGCTGTGTTGGTGGGCAGTATTCCCAGGGACAGCTCTACAAGAAGGAACTGTGTCTTTGTCTCTGCATTTGTTCTCGCATTGCCCTTCGCTGTGAAATGAGCACGGCACTGAAGCAATGTCAGCAAGGGTCATCGACAGAATTTCACTTCACTAGCACTCTCACTGGCCCTTTCTCCCCCACAAGGTGAAAAGGGCAATATCACTTACATTAAATTGAATGAAAATTAATTTTCTGGTCTTTTTGGGATTCCGTGATATTATTCATGAGCATTTGCAAGTCACAACCCGAAGATCACCCTGTAACCACTACATAAAGCATTGTTTACCACAAATGAATCCTAATAATAACTTTTTTAAAGTGATGGAAATTTGTCTTTGTGTTTCACAGGTGTTTGGTTGTAATGCTCATCCATCCTGTGCTGAATCTAGAAACCTAAACATTACTTTCAATACCGCCCTCTTGTCTACCCTTCTTCCATATGAGGTCTACCGCAAGTCCCGTCGAATACACTCCCAGTAATTTGGGAAGAGCCCATTTCTTTCCAGCTCCAGCCACACCACCAGCACTGCTCTAGAGGGAAGCTGGCCTCATCTCCAGGCTGCAGAGACCTAAACACTCCTTCCTGGTCTTTCCCCTCCACTCCTGCCCCTTTGCAATCATTTTCCTTCCTCTGGCTCGAGTGGTATTTTAAAAATGCAGATCTGATCAAGCCACCTCTCCTGTTTTAAGCTTCCAGGGTCAGACTTCTCCCAGTGTTTAAAGAAAGACCAGTCTTTACTACACCCTCAAGGTACAGGCTGGATGGGCCCTGCCCACCATTCTGGCCTCCTGTCACTCTGATCCAGGCACTCAGGTCTCTCCATTCCTCCAACTTGCTTTGCTGCCTCCTGTCTCAAGCTTCTATCTCAGGATGTTCCTTTTGCCAGGACTGTTTTCTCTACTCTGCCCCACTGCCTCTATTTCTTCTACTTCTTATCTAAATTAGTATTATATAGCTGTATGGTTGTTGACGAATGTCCAAAACCCCCAGTGAATTGTAAACTCCTTGAGGGGAATAATCTTATATACTCTGCAAATCAGTTTCCCCCTTTGATGCAAACAGAGCCTGGAATGTAGCAGATCTGCTTTATGTGGTATTTTAAGGACAAACTTTATAAAATATTGAGTCCAATGCAAAGGTCTTTATTTTTACTTAGGTGATATAAATCATACCCTATCATTCAATAAGATGCCACAGTTCAACATATTTCCCAAAACTGTGACCAGAAATATCTTTTTGAATGAAAATTAAGGTCTCCTTTCAAGTTAAGAGAAAATTATCGTAAACTATTTGCGTAAGTTTTAAGAATTCAGTAATTAAATTATGCATTTCTATGTGAAATGAAAATAGAAAACTTATTAGGGTACTTTCCTCTAATATGAATAATATTTGCAACTTAGAAATCTATCTCCCTACAATGTAGTTGTGGTGTCAGAAGGAAAGTGCATTCTTAAAACAATAGCTAAATGCCTTCAATTCACAGTGCTTGGTATTAAATCCCTCAGGCATCACAATAGCTCTGTAGTCTTTTCTACAATAGTATGTCAAGCATTCTTACACACATTTTACTGGCATCAGAAAAGCAACTGCAAATGTTTTCTCTTATATTCAAAGTCCTTAAAAAAAAAAGACTCCATTGCTAAGCTCTGACAAATATGCCTCCCACTACCATACTGGGTTCCTTTGCAAATACAAAATTCACAATTATAAGCAATTTTGTAAAATGTACACTATCTTCCCTGAAGCCCAGAATACCTTGGAGTGGTTAAATATATAATTGGGTAATTTTCTGAAATGCTTATTATTTACTCGAGTCTCATTTGAGTCTCACTGGTAAATAGTGTATCCCTGATAAATGTTACTATCTCCCAAAAGCTTCCATAACCTTCAGTGCTCCCTTAACGTTCTTATAGACAAATCATATTACTTGGGGACGTGGACCATGAAACACATAAGCTACCTGTGCCAGTCCCCTCATTTCAATGACAAGCTGGGCTTCCTCTTCCCTGAACTGGGGTTTCCCAGATTATAGGCATAGTGGAAAATGAACAACAGGACTTTTAAACTTCCTTAGGATTTAGATTATGTCTTAGCTGGCTGCAAATCTCATTATCAGCTTTACAGCTGTTTTTCTACCTTGATTTATTTTTATTTTTGGATCAGAGGGAACAATGGTAAAATTGCAGCCTAGAGGTTTGCTTTGGAAAATAAAGTTTGAAGTTAGCTGTTGTTGATTTATACCCAGTGTGCTATTCTTAGTGTGAATGTACAGTTAAGCATATTTTATAGGTAATTACTCCTTGTACTGCTATGACGATAGCTACAGAAGCTATACACAGCCTAGAACAACACCCAATTCCTGAAACCGTACCTTCTAAAGTGCTATATTAGGTACATAAATTCTGATGATGGTGGTGGTATTTCATCCAAAAAGAGATATTAGGCAAATAAATTTTGATGGTGGTGGTATTTCATCTAACAAGAGATCTTACTCCCTCAGAAACCAACATCTTTTACTACTTGCTTTGTTATATATGAACAATAAAAACTCACCAAGATCACTGATTTCACTGAAATGAACAGAAAGTAAATAGTCTGTAACTGAAACGAGCATGTTCAAATTAAAATAGGGAGGAAGAAATCCAAAACAAAAATTGCTCTGAGTTGTTTTAGGATTTGGTGAAGTGCCCCAAATCCTTTTACTTCTAGCCTCTACTGCTTTAGGGCCTACTATTTTGTTTGATAACAGGGTATTCTAATAGTAATAAACTCAAGTTTCCCTTCTATGTCACTTATAGAAAGTAATTAAAATTTGGTCTTTCCTATCTTGAAATTGGGTTGTTTTAACTCACAATACAAAATGTGTAGTTCTTTTATTTTTCAAACAAACACAATATTAAGAAAACTCAATAGTTTTCAGCAAAATTTCCACTATGACTTGGAGACTACAGAACCCCCTATTGTGCCTGGTGTGACCTTGGTAAAGTACTGAAATAGGACCCTTAGTTATTGTAACAGAAATGACTTATGCATACTATTGCTGACCACACATTTTTTCAGTGTAAAATTATCCTTGCTATGCCTTATGGACAACCCCTTCCCATGGTTCCATGGATCACAGTTTGATAAACATGATCTAAAGACACTACAGAGAGGCTGAGATGCTAGTGTCTTTGACATATCCATTAGTAGGTCCTTTCTCTACTTACTGATTTGATTGTGCTTATTCACACTGAGTCTGATCAATTTCATAGAAATAGTACATAGTAACTCTTGATTTAGGGGCCAACAGCCAAGGATCACAGCATATTTGAGGTGGAAGAGGATTTGGACATGAAACAAGTGTCATGAAAAAGGTGGAGAAGGAAAACTAGCTCCAGAGACAGGCAGATCTATGTTTGATTTTAGCTTCTGAAAGCCTTAATTTCCTCACCTGAAAAATGAGATTATTAATATCAAACACAAAGAATCATGGTGAGCCTTAAATATGGTAATGTATGCAAAAGGTCTTCCCCAGTACCCAGTGCTAGTAAATAATTTCACCAAATTAACTAGGGTTAGTTAACGGTAGAGTCAGGACTAGTCTCTGATTGACAGTTCAGTCCTATTTATACAATAGTAGTCTAATCTGAAGAACAAATACAAGTTAACTAATGAATACATCTTGCTGCAGGTACCTACAAACAACCTCCAAGACAAACTCACCATTTTCCTTAGAAGGGCCAGAATGGCAGAAAAAACACACACTCTGAAACAAAGCCATAAGCATTAACCATGGTGTTTCTAATAAACATCTAAGGATATGCAGGAAATTTGCTTATAAAGTATAACACAGTGGAGAAGTAAACTTTGCTAGAAGTCACTCTTACTTTAGATTATTAAGATATTTGTAACTATGTTTCTTTAAAGGTTACTGTTCGGAATGATAGTTATGAAGTTGTCCTGGCTTGGGGAGGTGGGAGTGGAGAGAGGTAGTGGTCTTTTGGACTTTGCATTGGGAGAGGTGGAACCCTCACATCCAGGTGTGACTGGGCTGGGAGCCCCATCCGAGAACATACCCCTAGAGTGTCCATGTTTTCTCCATCTTTGGTGATAGCATTCCTGAAATTTACATGTTTTATTAAATTTTTAAAAATACCTAGTTTAGAAAAATTAATGGATGACTTCATTTTTCTATTTCATTCAATAGGTCTAGTCTAAGATTTTTTTCTGCAATATAAGACATGGGTTATGGGTTAAAAATCAGATATACAAGGGATTTCTGATACTTGACATGAATAAACACTAAGTCAGCTCCTAAGGGAAGTTTTGTTTTCCCTTTGAAGGTCCTTCAAAACTGGGCTGAGTTTTACCTGTTTGGGATGGTGCAAATGCATCTGAAGTGGATTAAAACTAAAAATATCATTGTGTCACATATAGTAGGAAAGTATTATTTTGTGAAAGCTTTTCTAATTACATACACGTGTACATTTTATATATTTACAGATCTCCATATAAAATGTATCTCTTTCTGTGGGCAACAGTCCAAAATTTTGGTCAAGAACCTCTATCAGTAAAAAACAAAAAAATTGAGTATGAATATCAATATTTATTTAATACAAGTATGACTGCTACTTTATGTACATTTAAATACATGCACAAAAACAATAAAAATTTGAAGGATGATATAAAAAGTAAATAAAAATAAGAGTTGGAAAATTTTCTTCCTGTACCACATTGAATCATAATATGGAGTTCACTTGTTTTAGTGCACCTCTCAATTCCATTAGAATGTGGTGATTCAAATTTCAGACTACATACTGTTCAATATTATACTTGATTACAGTCTAGAAGCACATTAAGTGAATTTTACTCATTACCTATTGATGCCTTATTTAAAATACAAAATTTTCGAGAAAGGACTTAAAAGTTACACTAACAACCCAGTTAAAGCAGCCTACCAATGCTATCAGTATAAGAAGAGAAATAATAAAGAACGGTAGCCTCGGTAATGCAACCATTTATATTCCTACATATTTATATATTCCTTCTTATACAAGACTAGTTTGGAAAATCTGATTACGTGAAATAAATCTCAATTAAGAATTTTACTAAGAACTCCCATCAATAACTTTCAGAGCATTTGTTTTTGCAAGCTTATATTTATACAACATTTTATACTTCTTTATAATGTTAACACTCAATTCAAGGGAATTCTTTCCATAACTTATCAATGTAGAAAATGTCAACAGAAAAATAAGATTTTTACATTTTAGCCATAAAACTTCAATTAAACCTAAGCTACAGCTTCAGGTTTCCCACTTGAGTTTTAAGTTTCTAGAATACATTCTGAAATTGGGGAGCTATTGCACCTATTGCATACAGGAACTGTGTCAGTCATTTTTACACACAATCTGATTTAATTATCTTTCAGTTCAGAATTATTTTCATTTTAAAAGGAGGAAATCATTCAGCTCAATCTCCAGTCGAACGAGTTTCTGATAGAATCAGCACTGTCTGACTAAAAAGTCCATCCTTTGCCCAAGGTTCCTGAACCCTGAATGTGCAGCCAAGTCCCCACTTGGAAGCTGAGCTACCCGTTCCCTAAAGGAAAACCTTTTTGACAGAGACTTCCAGGTGTCGGCTTGAATTCTTCTTTTCTCTGTTTCCTAGGCCTTTATCCTGGTTACATTACTCAGGCTCCCTTGCAGGTGTGGCCAAATGACTAAGGCCTAGCCTAAGGAACTTAAGGGTGTGTGCCATTTCTGGGCCAGGGTTTGTACGAAAGACACATGTCTCATTTATAATTTCCTTCCCCTCCACCAGCTGAATCCTGGATATGGGGAGTGGCCTTGACCATGAAGATATTGACAAGGCCCTGTGGGAATGCAGAAGCCAGAAGAAAACAACCACACACCCACCTGAAATGCCCACCCCAGTAGCAAGCAGCAGTTGTGGGAGAGCCATTAAATTTCTGGTTTTATTGTTACAGCAGTTTAGTCTACAATAACCAATAAAAACTTTTTCTAGAGGCCCTGTATCCAGACAATCCATCCAGGTAGAGCCAAGGACTGAGACTTGGCTGTAAATGCTGCCCTAACTATTTCCACCTCAAGGACAGTGATTACAAAAGATGAAAAAGTTAAAGTTAAGAGTGTCCTCCATGAAATGTTTGCTAGTGAGTCCAGATTTTAACATTATATAACTGGCAGGAGGGTCCCTGCATTCCTTAGGCACACTGGTATTGGCGCTGGGGAGCCGGCCAACACTGAGTGTGGGGCGGGGGGTCTGGGAAGGCTGGAGAACAGGTGCATCTTAGGAACACCAGGTAGTTGGACCGTCGTGGAGAGAACGCATGTACAGAGTTCATACTCAGTAGACCCTCTTTGAATTTGGGGGCACCAAGCATTTATTTCACATTCTAGAAGGTTGTTGTTATAGGCTGAAGTGTGGGGCCCCCAATTCATATGTTGAAGTCCTAACCTCAGTACCTCAAAATGTGACTGTATTTGGAGGTAGGGTCTTTGAAGAGGTAAAATGAAGCCGTTACAGTGGGCCCTTACCCAATCTCACTGGCGTCCTTATAAGAAAAGTTGATTAGGACACAGACAGGCCGGAGCATGGAGCCTGTGAAGACATGGGGAGAAGGGAGCCCTCTGGAAGCCAAGGAGAGAGGCCTGAGGAAAACCTACCATTGCTGACACCTTGATCTCAGACTTCCAGCCTCCAGAACTGTGGGCAAATGAATTTCTGTTGTATAAACCACCCAGGCTGTGGTATTTTGTTATGGCAGGCTGAGCAAACTAATACTGTGGTCAATTACAAAAGCACTGTGATATGTGAGCCATAAGGAGGAGCTGTCACTGGCATGTCACTGGCAGTTGGGGTGCCATTCCTCATTCTTCTTTCCTCTGAGTACTTTCACTGCCTTTCATACAGTGTTTCCCTCCATAAACATGTAATTCCAAGATAGATGATTTTCTAGTAAAAGTTTGAAAAGCAGAAAATATAAGAAATATTAATTTTCCAAACTCCTGTGTAGCATCAGTAATGGAACATACAAGATAACTTGGAAGGCATTCAGATTTTACTGGAAATAAATAATACAATTGCTTGGTTCAGGTGTTATATATTTATTTTCATCTTGACATTAGAATATTAAACCACTCCTCCTCTTGCTAAATTGGTATGCATTTAAAACGTTAAATTCTCTCACTGTCCTGCTTTGGAACTGAATGGTATAAACTCTCATGAATATGTAAATCAACCCCTCTAAGCACATTATTAATTATGTCAAAGATAGTTGGAGGTCACTAGCTCATACCAATTTCTATGCATGAAGTCTCATTAACCCAAGATATCACACAGTGAGGAGAAATAAAGTTTTATCACAGTCATTAACTGTGTGTACGTGTGTGTGTTTAAGTGGCCAAAGCAACACGAGTCTGAAACACAGCACCAGCAGGGTCTGAATAAATGCATTGGATGATGATGGTGGTGAGGAAGGAACAGAATCTATAGCTAGAACAATTAAACAAACACCTGTCTGAATCAGGTAGTATGTATTTAAAATCCAAAGGGATTTCAGCCTCAAATAAAACTAAATTTTCTTGACCCAAATGGCCCTGCTTTCTTTCAGAATAAAGCTCTCAGCAGCTGCAAAAATCTGTAGCTCATGAAGACACAGCACACACTCATTTCCTGAGACACTGGAGAGATTACAAGGAGCGTGTTGCACAACGTGTCTGTAATGTTGCCGCTGCCAAGTGCATCTTCGGCTGCCTCAAGTCAGCTTCCGTTGAGGTGGTTCTCGGCAAGGGAAACGCTCTGATATAAACCGAGGGGCAAACTGAAGCAGAACCACCCAAAACACCAAATGTGAAGCAGTGGATAGTGGTATGTACAACACTACAAATGGACGAAGAAATTTAACTTAGGCAGTGAGCTATGCTTTTTGAAATTTGTCACACCGACACAAGACTCTAATTCTCACCAAATTGCAATAAAATGCTAATGTCATCCAAGCAACGCTTCCTGGTTACTATTACAGTTTGCCTTTATATTGCTGATTGTGAACTCAAAATTTATCTGATGAAAAATACAATAAACTATTTTCACGCCCAATAACAACTGAGATAAGGAAGATAGCCATTATCTACTATAAGCATATACACACACACACATATATATAAAACAAAAATAAGAATGAAAACCTTAAATGTTGGAATAATTTGCACATGTATTCAGAGTTTCATGACTAGGGCAATTACTGAAATTCAGACAGTTCTGGAGTGGGAAATTTGGCAAAATCTTCAGGAATCAATTTGAAAGTTAAAAGCAGGTAAATACCTATATTAGGGATGTATACATAGGTGGTGATGTGGTAAACAAAAGTAAGGAAAGATAGTCACTAAGGGTAGGGATAGTGGTCATACCTAGTCATACCTAGTAGAGGGAGGAGGTTATGATAGGTAGGTCACACAGAGGGCTTCTGGGATGCTGGCAATGTTCCCTTTCTTGATCTGGGTGGTTATAGACGGTTTTTTATAACTATACAAATCTATCACCCATATAAATAAATGTGTTTTAAACACTGTTGTGTATGCATGATAGAGCTCACAATCAATTTAAGAATGCATCCAATCATTTAAAATGATATACTTAAAGGTCAATTAGTATTCTATTGATGACTTTTATTAATATAATTCTTCCAGCCCCAGGAGAGCACCCACTGTACAGATAATTCAGAATCCACATATCAAAAATTGTGCTGACTGCTAATAAGACAGGAGAAAAGAATTCATATATATATACTTATATATACATATATATATATATATATGAAGAAAACCTGAAGAACTCTTGTTGCTATCTTAAGCACTTACAGGCATCTTTCTAGGTCTCCTTGGATAAGTAAAATAATAAATTTTTACCTTTAAAATGGTTTGTTTTGCCCTTATAAAACAAAGGTAGAATGCTCTCTTTTTAAGAGTTTGCAGAAGAAAGGGGTAGAAAGAAATTATTTTTGCTTTCTCTGCTAGCTATTCAGAACATTCCCACCTTCTGTTTTCTACAATGTTATTTTATTTTTAACCATTTAATAAGATGTGGGAAAAGAAGAAGAAAGGCAGACTGGCAAGTAGAAATTCAAGCAAAGTAAGAATCAGGGGCGAAGTTTACTTGGACATGAGGCTCCTCCTAAAGATGAGGGAGCGATGCTGCTGGTACTATTTCAAAGAGGTGCAGAGGATCGCTGCATTTGCAATTCACTAAAGACACACGTATGCATCAAACAAACATAAAATTCCGCTGTCCACTCTCAAGTAGGATTCTATAAAGGCAGCACGTCCAAGGCCAAACAGACTACAGAACAGACAGTGCCTTGTTGATCCAGCTAGAATGAGCCCTGGAACACCATCGATTTTGTCCTACAGCTCTTTTTCTGGTCCTTGTCCACGTACCAGTCACTCCTTATAATGAAGTCACTTGATTGAGTGCTGTTCCTGTTGCAAGGAGGGAGAGGAAAGCTGAGAAGCCATTCAATAAATTTCACGTTTCGCCCTCCTCTCCCCCAGTGTTAGGACTGCAGTGTGTTTACAGCCCTGTTTGCTTTTTCCTGCCGGCACAGGGCCAGACCATATTTCTACTCGACACCCTCCCTTCTCCCAGCACACACAGTGTGGCTCGGCAGGGCCCTGGGCTTAGTTCTGCTATAATGAAGGTGGGAAGAAGTGACGCACCCCATTTGCAGGCCTGGCCTCCAAACATTAATCTCCAGTGTGATGTGTGGCTCTCTCTTCCTCTGCCAGCCTGCCCCATGAAGAGGATCCAGCAAGGACTCAGGGTTGCCGAGGATGACAGAACCACCACATGGCAGAAGTTGGAGTCCGAGCCCCCGAAGGCTGGTGTGGAGCAGAGGCCCCACGTCCAACCCACACCAGACCATGACATGAGTGGAGGTAAACCCTGACCTTGTTAAGGCACTGTGTTTCCCGTGTTGCTGGTTAGAGGAGGTAGAGTACTAGCCTGACTTTACACTGCCCCACACATCCAAATCAAAGGAAAACTATCAAAATTGCTAAATCAACCTCCCCTCCCCCAAATAAAAAAGAAAGATGCGTAGCATTAATCTCAGAAACTTGGGAAGCTTAATTTGATGTGAGTTAATTTTGAGGCAGAATGGAGAGGAGTTCCGAGTCAGACAGCTGCATTCCCCACCAAGCGTCTTGTTCTGGAAGAGTATGGAGCAGTGTAGTGCATGTGACAGCTGTCCCCTTCGCAGGACCCTTGAGGGGTGACCATGCCACCTGAGCAGGAGGAGTCATTCTAATCTGTGGGCATCAAAGTCCTTTGGTCTATGCCAAGGTAGGAACACAACCATTAAGCAAATTCAAAGAGTGTATTTACCAATGAATCTGTCCCATTTTTAGCTTCATTCAAACCCATAAGGTCAGGAAAATCCAAGAGTAGATCTGAGTTGTGGCGTCCAGCACCAGAGTAACCCATCTCTTGCGGTTAGATAGGAACCTTATCATTGAAAGGAACTGATGACGTTTGGGATAAAATGTCCTTTGATTACGCAAATAAATGGTGCTTTAATTTTCTTGGAGGAATTATAGTCCCAAGACCACACAAGCCTTGGAGGTCCTGACATTTTACACAGTTAGAACTGCTGAGGTTGGCCAAGAGGCATCAAAGAAACGTCCGTCCCGCAGCACCATGAGTAACAAGATGAGCAACGTGCCCACTGTGCTGCACGTAACCACAGGATCTGGCATGGACTGGAAGACTCCCTGCAGCAGACCAGCTTTCACAAAGCTGCCCTTTCAATACACACCTAGTTCCTTCACAGAATTAACTACCATTTTTGCTTTCTATACATATTATTAATACATTTTATTTATAAGATTAACGGATATCTATATAACCTTTTAATCAATCCCACCATGGGAGAAGACTCTGCCATGGAAGTAACATGGGTTCAATTGATTCTTACTCCTGATAATCTGCTGTTTTGATTTATAGTTTGATAAGCTTTGATTGTCTATTTCTGCTTATTATTTTATTTTATGTGTTTTGTTCTATGCTCCATGAATTAAGGCAAAGTCAAATTAACCAAGAAGAAATTTGGCCAGATAGATGGGTAGGGTAGTAATGCCTGATAACTGGTTGATTTATACATTGGGTTATAGAAAACACCAACCTATGCTAAAAACACATGTTCCTCTATAAATATATATAAACATGCAGACATATGCACATACATATTATATATAGTATTTATGGGAACACATGCTTAAATAACAACCCAAACAACAAAAGCCAATATGTACTGTTACTGTTTTCAGCACTTACCCTAATGGTACTTTAAGAGGCATTATGTTGATGCACCCACGTAACAACTTATGAAAAAGTTGGTACTGTATTATCATCATTTTACCTAAAATTAAACCAAAACACACCTTGCCCTACATTACAAGGCTAGAAAGATTCAGAGCCAGGATTTGAAGTAGGTTTTTCTGAGGTGCTGTGAATACTCCAGGATATATGCCAAATGATTCACTGGTTAATTGGGGTAATATTAAGATGTATACAGGTATTCTTTAAAATATGAAAATAATTAACCTTCACTGAGACTTAATGTACAGGCTGATATTAGTACCTTCCCATCCCCTGGTCTGTATATCGGATGATCAGTCTCATGTACTGCAAAGCAGATCTCCTGAGGTAACAGTGGGAGTCCTACCACACACTTGGAGAGAGTAGGGTCAGTTACCTTTTGGCAGATTACCTCTGCTTGGCTAAAAGAATTATGAATACATTATCTCATTTTAACTGAACAAACAACTCTGTTAAAAAAGATAAGCAACTTACAATAATTCTAAAGAACTCAAAGAACTCAGTAAGAAAAAAAAATAACCCCATTAAAAAGTGGGCAAATAACATGAATAAGCATTTTTAAAAAGAAGATATACAAATGCCAAAAAAACACATGAAAAAATGCTCAACATCACTAATCATTAGAGAAATGCTAATTAAAATCATAATGAGACACCATCTTACTCCAGTCAGAATGGTCATTATTAAAAACTCAAATAACAATAGACGTTGGCACAGATGTGGTGAAAAGGGAATACTTATACACTGTTGGTGGGGATGCAAATTAGTACAACCTCTATGGAAAACAGTATGGAGATTTCTAAAATAACTAAAAGTAGATCTATCATTCAATCCAGCAATCTCACTACTGGGTATTTACTCAAAGAAATAAAAGTCATTATACCACAAAGACACCTGTACTTGTATGTTTATCACAGCACAACTCACAATTACAAAGATATGGAATCAAGTTAAGTGCCCATCAACTGATGAGTGGGTAAAAAAAATGTGATATATATATATCACATAAATACATATATGTGTCATACATATACATAAATATATATTGCATATATAAAAATATATATATTTACACATACATATATATTCACACACATACATACAATGGAATACTGCTGAGCCATAAAAAAGAATGAAATAATGCATTTTGCAGAAACTTGGATGGAACTGGAGGGCATTATTCTAAGTGTAGTAAATCAGGAATGGAGAACCAAATACCATATATTCTCACTTATATGTGGGAGATAAGCCATGGGTATGCATGGGCATACAGAGTGGAATAATGGACATTGGAGACTCTACAGGAAGGAGAGTGGGAAACTGTGAGGGATGAAAAATTACCTACTGGGTACAACGTACACTGTTAAAGAAATGGGCACACTAAAAGCCCAGACTTTACCACTATACAATATATTCATAGAACAAAACTTCATTTGTATCCCTAAATCCATTGAAATAATAATTTTAAAAAACTTCCAAAATAAAAAACAATAATCCTGCAAAGAAACCACTAATTAAAGATAAAAGTAATAATGAAGCAAAGGAAAAAGAAAAAACAACAATGACAATGTAGGTACACAACTGAATATCAACTTGAGTATATAATCAGCTCTGAGATATAAGATAAGGAGAATGGGAAATTATTACATTCAGAAACGCATTTAAAAACTAAGCAAGTATTATATAATGGTAAAGGAAGCAATTTATCAAGGACACATAACAATCCTAAATATTTACACACCTAACACAGGTGCACCCAGATTCATAAAGCAAACCGTATTAGATCTAAACAAAATGATAAACAGCAATGTCATAATTGCCAGGGAATTGAACACCTCACTGACAGAACTGGACAGATCCTTCAAGCAGAAAACAAATAAGGAAACACTGGACTTAAATGGGACTCTAGAGCAAATGGGCCTAACAGACATTTACAGAACACTGTACCCAAAAACTATTGAATGTACATTCTTCTCATCAGCACATGGAACATTCTCTAAGGCTGATCACATCTTAGGCCACAAAACATGTCTCAACAAATTAAAAAAATAGAAATTATACCATGTATCTTCTCAGACCATAGTGGAATAAAATTAGAAATCAACTCCAACAGAAACACTCATTCCTACAAAAAGTCATTGAAATTAAACGACATACTGCTGAATGATTACTGGGTCAAGGAGGAAATTAAGATAGAAATCAAAAGATTCCTTGGACTAAATGACAAAGGAGACACAAGTTATCAAAATTGGTGGCATCCAGCAAAAGCAGTCCTAAGGGGAAAATTCATTAAAAAGTTAGCAAAAGACATGAGCAGAAGGTTTTCAAAAGAAGATAGACTAATGGCTAATAAACATATGAAAAAGTGCTCAATATTACTAATCATCAGAGAAATGCAAATCAAACCATAATGAGATATCATCTAACCACAGTATGAATGGCTTTTATCAAAAAGTCCAAAAGCAGTATGTGCCGGCGTGGACGTGGAGAGAAAGGAACACTTATACACTGCTGGTGGGACTGCAAATGATTACAACTGCTATGGAAAATAGTATGGAGATTCCTCAAAAAACTAAAAGTAGACCTACCATTTGATCCAGTAATCCCACTACTGGGTATTTACCCAAAGGAAAAGAAATCATTTCATCAAAATACACTTGCACTAGAATGTATACTGTAGCATAATTCATAATCGCAAAGATGTGGAATCAACCCAAGTGCCCATCAATTCATGAGTGGATTAATAAAATATGGTATATGTATACCATGGAGTACTACTCAGCCATAAAAAATGATTTAATACCCTTTGCAACAATTTGGATGGAACTGGCAACAATTCTCCTAAGTGAAGTATTGCAAGTACAAAAAAAACAAATACCACTTGTACTCACTATTAAATTGGAATTAACCGAGCAGCACTCATGTGCACAGATGGAAGTAAAACTCATGCAAATCAAGCAGGTGGGTAGGTGGAGGAGGGGTATGTGAAATCATACATAACCGGTACACTGTACACTATCTGGGTGATGGGCACACTTACAACTTTGACTCAAGCAGTACGAAAGCAATTCGTGTAACCAAAACATTTATACCCCTGTAATATTTTGAAATAAAAAATAAAAATAATTAAAAATAAACAAGTAATAAATGATAAGATTGTGTTGAGCAAATATTAGATAATCCAGTTTGTTCTTAATAAAATAAAAAAAGGTATGTAACATTTGAGAGCCTCTTTTTATATAATATGGGGAAACATTTATAATTGAAGCCACAGTTTTTTTAAAAGGCTGAAATAATACAATGATAAGCAATATTGTGACAAACTGAAGTGAACTATATTTTCTTATGAGTAAGTATTTTTGGAGATATATATTAAATTGTATTGGACAGAATTATGCTGTGTAGAGAGTTACTAGGCAGTTGAAAGACTAGATAGTTGTTTCTAACCTTTCTCATTTTGTGGTTATTTGCTATATTATTTTTAATAGCAAAATACACAAATATGTAACATTCTGCTTGTTATTGTTAAACATTAAAGGAAAGAGGTGCCAGGGAAGATAAATTCTCAATAATAAGTGACACTTTTTACAAAAAAAAAAAGCAAATTTCTATGAGCATTATGTTTAAAGAACCAATAATGAGGTGGCAACATTCCCAGAAATTATTTGAAAGGATTTCAAGGAAAAATTACAAAGCAGCACAGTTAAATTCATTAATTCCCTGCCTCATTCACTATTAAAACCAAGAAGTCGAACCTAGGAGTGCAAAAGATTCTAAGAATGTCACTGACATTAAATTTAAAATAACATGAATTTCAAAAAAGTATTTAAAACATAATTAAAATATAGTAGAATCCATATAATGCATTTTAATGACATAGATCTTGACCAAAGTTTTTTTCCACAAAGGTTTTTAATTATTATGTGGCAAAAAGCTAGCAAAATTAAAGCTAATTTGCACACATTCTTTACAAAAATATGATATTCAACTTTGCTAACTTTTCCTGTGACTATAGGGAGCTGTCAACAGTGTGCTATATGGAAAATATTTTTGAAAAGAATATATTCACTTAACCTGTCTCTTAAAGAAAAGGTGATATTTTTAAAATGATTGAGAAAAAAAATGCAAAAGAATCTTAAACATTCTTTTTCTTTTTTGTTTGAGACAGAGTCTCACTCTGTTGCCCGGGCTAGAGTGAGTGCCGTGGCGTCAGCCTAGTTCACAGCAACCTCAAACTCCTGGGCTCAAGCAATCCTCCTGCCTCAGCCTCCCGAGTAGCTGGGACTACAGGCATGTGCCACCATGCCCGGCTCATTTTTTCTATATATATTTTTAGCTGTCCATATAATTTCTTCCTATTTTTAGCAGAGACAGGGTCTCGCTCTTACTCAGGCTGGTCTCGAACTCCTGACCTCGAGCGATCCACCCGCCTCGGCCTCCCAGAGTGCTAGGATTATGGGCATGAGCCACTGCGCCCGGCCAACATTCTTAAACATATGAAAAGATGCTCAACCTTGTTTAAAATTAAAAAAAAAAAAAACACATGGAATAATATTTCTCAAATATATAATTAGGAAAAAAAATGCAAAAGTTTTCCAGCTCCTCTGTCGGGAAGGCCGTGGAGAGCCTCCTGCTGCTCCACACGCAGGTGGGAAAGAAAGGGGCACCGTTCCCGGGAGGGAAACTTAGAGATAGTAAAATGAATATAGACTTCCCTGCCATGCAGCAGCCCCTCTTCTAGGGAATCCATCTCAATGATACTCTGGCAACAATATGAAAATATGTGTGTGCGCACAAGTCTATTAGTTATAGTAATATTTGTAATAAAAAATGAAAACTAAGGGTTAAACAATAAGGGAAAAGTAAGGTATATCTACACAATGGAATTCAATGATGCTATATTTTTAAAAATAGGAGAATATATCCATATAAGAGTAGAAAGTGATCTCTAGAACATAATATGTACTGTAGAGAGAAAAAAGGTGGAGAAAATGTGTACAATATTCCACTTTGTACTTAAAAAGGCGGTGATATAAGTCTATATCAATAGTGACATCATTTGTAATATTTTTACTTATTTTTAAAATCAGTGATTGTTTCTAGTAAAGATTTACCATTGGGGGAGAAAAGGCATATTGAAAAGAATGAAGATAAAAGCTATACTTTTTTGAATATAACATATTCTATAGTTTTGGCTGTGGAATAATGTAAATATTTTACTTGTTATAAAAACAAAATACATTTAAAAGCTATTTTAAAACATGTATGCACTGGTGACATAACTACATAGTAACTATATGAGTCTGTAACCCTATAAGGATATATATACCCTAATGACAAAACAAACTGCAAAAATCTTAACATTGTTTTTCGTAATTATACTTAGGTGATGGTGTTGATACTGTAATACAGATACTATTGCGTGTGCATTGTAAAATAAGGGAGAAAGCACCAACAGTTGTAACATTGGTGATTTTAAATAAAAATTCCAATACACAGAATTTGAACTGAAAATGTCAGCATAACTAATATTGTAGTTTGTACTTAAGAAAAGTTTCCTGTCTCCTAGCTTTTCCAGCTGGGCCTAGAAACAGTAACCAACAATGAGCACGCCAAGCTCCAAGACGGTGACTTTTAAATACTATTTTCTATCAAAGGGAACTAGAGCTCCTGAGAAAAATGGCTGATTCCAGGTCACTGGGCAAGAATTATAAGAAAAGTCTAGAACATCTTGTTACACTACAGAGCCTGGCTAATGGATACAGGAAGTTTATTGTAGTGTTTCTTTTCCTTTTGTATATTGGAAATTTTCTATAAATACGAAAAATATTTAAAAAATGAGCAAGAAATGAATTGGCTACTAAAACAATCTTGAGTATGAGGAGAAGACCTGAAAAATGAGTATTTAGAAATGTTTCTGTCATTTGTGGTTTTATGAAGGTAGAGGATTTACCAATACAAAATTATTATATTAAAAATATTAAAAATAGAGTTTTCCAATCTGCAAATAATTGCTTTACTGGCTTTTGAATACCTTTGTTAAAAATACAAAAGCATAATACCTTTAAATGAGTTTAACTTTATGATATATTGATACATATATTGTGTGAACATTAATAAAAATCACTGTATTGGAAGATATGATTAAAAATGAGTAACGTAATTTACAAAGTCAACAATGCAATTAGCTCCCTACATTTGGATCTCTGTATCATTTTGAAATGTATTTTTTAACTACATTGATATTAAAACAAAGTTTTAAATAGATTACACTTAAAACCTGACCATTGAATGAAGATATCCCATAGTTTCAAACTACAATTTTCAAAATTAATGAGGCATATTTAATCATATTTCAGTCATTACTATATATATGTAGTGATAAGGAACTACCTCACTCCATTTACAAAAATTACCTCAAAAGGGATCTATGACTTAAATATAAAAGGTAAGCTATTAGAAAACACAGAAGTAAAACCTTCATGATCTCTGACATGGCAATGGATTCTTATATTTGACACCAAAGACACAAGCAACAAAGGAAAAATCAGATGGACTGGATTTCATCAAAGTTAAAAACTTTTGTTCATCAAAGAATTTTATCAATAAAGTGAAAAGACAACCTATAGAATGGAAGAAATATTTGCAAATCATATACCTTATAAGGGTCTAGTATCTGGAATATATAGAGAACTCTTATAACTCAACAACAGAAAGAAAAACAATCCTATTTAAAAATGAGCAAAGGACTTGGACAGACATTCCTGTACAGGAGATACATAAATGGCAAATGACACCTGAGAAGATCTTCAACATCATTGGTCACTAAGGAAATGAAAATCAAATCCACAATAAGGTATCACTTCACGCCCACTAGGATGACCAGTAAAAAAACCAAAAAGGACACTAACAAGTTCTGGCAAGAATGTGGAGAAAAAGAAATCCTTCCACATTTCTGGTGGCAATATAAAGCCGTATGGCAGCTGTGGAAAATAGTCGGTGGTTCTCCAAAAAGTTAAACATAGAATTCTGCTTCTAGGTATATATCCAAATAAATAAAAGCATTTGTCTACCCAGAAACTTGTATATGAGTGTGTATAGCAGCATTATTCATAACAGCCACAAAGGTGGAAACAACACAAATGCCCCTCAACAGATGAATGGATAAACAAACTGTGGTGTAATCATACAATGTAATAGTATTCAGCCACAAAAAGAAAGGGAATACTGATCCATGCTACAACTTGGATAAACCTCAAAAACATAAGGCACACAAAATAGGCCACATATTGTATGATTATTTGTATAGGAAACATCCAGAATAGGAAATCCATAGAGATAGGATTGTAGTGGGCAGGGGCTGGAGCCAGGGTAAGGGAGAGTGATTACTTAATGGGTATAGGGTGTTCTGAGGTGATGAAAAAGTCCCGAAACTAGAGTGAGGTAGTGGTTGTAACAACATTGTGAATGTGTCAAACATCACTGAATCGCACACTTTAAAATGTTTAATGTATATTACATGAATTTCACCTCAATTAAAAATTACATATGTAATAATAGTATAGTACAAGTAAAGGGTGTTTTATGATGTTAAAATATTTTCAAAAATTTAAATATTAAACAGTTCAGCTTTATCTCCTTCTTCTTTAATTTCTTTATTCATATGTTATTTCATATATACCATGTATATAGTCAACATTTTTGTTGATAGCAGTGTACAACTGAAAAATCTGGATGGTATTACTCTAAATCCAGGGTAACAAATCTAAAGCTTGCAGGGTGAATCTAACCCACAGGCATACTTTGTGTACTTTGGCTGAATGATATTTTCAAACTTATTTTCAATGTATTTGTGCAAGTTATGCATTTTCTAGTCCAACAAAGTTCCTTTATTCCCTAGAGTTTTATATCTTTTGTGATCTAAATATTAATGTTTCTTACACAGCAATGATGGAATTCAAATTTTCAACCCTCTGCTAGGAATTAGGTATGTTTATCAAAGATAGTTTTTCATCAATAGTTCTTCTTCCTTTGCTTTTCGTTAGTATTAGAAATGGAGAAAAGAAGTGCTAGACTTACCTACACAAGGCAGGGTGTAGCCAAGCTGGGGGTCGTGGACAAACTGCCGATCATTGAGTCTTGTCACACAGTATAAGTGGAAACAGTCTAAGCAAATCACGTGGCGATAGTTGCACTGGAAAACCAGGACAGGGCTCCTGCACAAATACAGAAAGATGTTTCCTCTAATACCTTTACGGGTGAAAAGGTAACATGTGCTTTAGGACAATTTCTGTAATCCTGTGGGGTTGCTTAGAGCGTGCTCTGTGCAAAGACCTGAGCTGCTGAGCATTGAGCTCATACATACCAACGCTGTATCTTAAAATTTGGAGGCACTCCATGCACTATACAGAATCTTGATTTTCCTAATTTTATATTTTTTATGTGAACACTTTCATCAATCAGTTATTTAAACTTGAACTTAAATATAAATTTCCTTCTGGAAGTCTTCCCTTACTCATTCTCAATTAACCCACTAAATCTTCCCATCCACTCATATATATTGCTATTGATCCATTATTATATCATAGTATTGATATCTTCCCCTCTCTTACAGACAGTGATGTCCTTGAAAGTAGATACTGGGTTTACTTCATCGATATTTCCATAATACCAGGCATTATAGAGTTTTAAATAAATGTTTTCAAAATTTAATTATAATAATATGTAGAATATGAACTTCCCCAAAGTCAAAAGGAAAATTACTATTGTACCAAACTAGGGATGTTAAACAGTCGCTCACATTTCACTGGCTAATAGAAAAGCAAAATTTAGGGATAAAAGAATATGCAACAAGGATTCTTCTACTACAAGCTTTTGTCTGTTGTACCACCGCCATCTCATCCAGATATTCAATTTCTTAAATTATGGTTAGGGGATTACTAATAAATTGATATTTACATGTCCCTTAAAACATTTTGTAGAAAAACAAAATCTCTTTAAAAATCATGTATTTTTGCTGGCAAATGGACTATGGAAATTTATGTTAAGCACAAGACAAACTGAATATATTAATTTGAGATCAGCACCAAGGAAATTTTAATAGTAAGAAAGTTATTGGAATCTATTTCAATAAGCATATTTCCTATGTAATGATAACAAGATACAAAATAAACATGTTGATTCCATACCCAATTCATAATGGCTATAAGAGCTCTTCAAAAGCCCTTTCCCTAGAAAAATTAATATTAAATCTTAATATTATAGAAGATAACCTCTTGACAATTAAAAGATTTGCACAATGGTGCTACCCCATTTATTTCAAAGCAATATCTGATACAAAACAAAGTGGAAAAAAATCCCTTGGTATTTTAATGCCATGGATCTGTAAGTAGGTGGTTACTTTATCTCAGCAAAAGTGTACCTGGATGTGTTCCTGTGCTGCTCATTTCCCTTCTCTGAACCTGCCAAAGTCCTTCCAGGGCCTTCATTTCCATTTCCAGGGCCTTAGTCAATTAGGCATCGACTGTGCTCTGAACTGTCAACATTTTCCCTTTTAACATCTTTCCCCCTAAAGATGATATATTTATGTTTTCCTATTTGTAATCTAAGAGTCATCCACATGCACATGCACAAGCACACTCATAGTTTGTTCACTCTGTGACCCTATATAGCTGCTATATATTACCTTATTTTCTCATAGCTAAGTTATGTGAAAAATATTCTCCATCTTGCTCTCAGCAACATGGCTGACTAAGCCTTTACAGAGCCCTAATCTGCTATCAACACATGGAAATAACTGGAGAAAACATCTGAACATTTATAAAAATGTTCTTATATATAACAAGGTTTAAAAGAAAGATGAGAAATGACCCTGTAGAGGAAATAAAAAGAAAACTTACAAAGCCAAAGCAGTCAGCCCATGAACCACTGCCACAGTGGCCCAGAGAGACATGAAGGTACAGGAGATGCTGGCACTGGTCTAGCTTCTGTGTTCTTTTCCATCCCTAGCAGAAAGAGCTCTCTCACTCGGGATGGATAACAGCACACTTTTGTGGTTTTGCCCTTCAGTTATAATATGGTCCAAAGGGACTTCTAGCCAATCCTCAGAATATCAATTGTTCTACTGTATTAATGACATCCTGCTGCTATTTGGAACAGATTAGCAAGAAATGGTAAATGCATTAGAGAACACGGGCAAAATAAACCCTATGGAGAGGCCCAACACATCAGTAAGGGTTTTAGAGGTCTAGGCTTGAGGCATGGAAGTATACACCCTCCAAGATAAAGACCACTTAGTCTACCTTACCCCTCTGGCCACCGGGAATGAAGCACAAGACACCTGCAGGCTGTGAGTCCAGAGACTCTGGTCCCCATAGAGCATAGAGTATCCTCCCAGGGACACAGGAAAAGGCTTATTAAAAACTAAGCTGCATCTGTACCAGGCTGCTTCAACCTCCTTGAAGTAAGACACAGGTGGGAAGAAAAATTTACCATACTACAGGGGCCACTGATCCTAATCATCAGTAAGAGGAAAGCCACTGCTACACATGGGGCCGGCAGGAATCCATATGGTATCCAGGTGGCCCACCAGAGCATCTCATGGCTCCTGCCTGTGCAAGTCTAGTGCCCTTGGCAAACGGACAAGGGCAGCAGTTATGGCTTGACAGTGCAGGGAGCCAGGACTCGAGACTGCTAGGATTTACCTACCATAGCAGCTAACATCAATAACACTTACTGTTAAAAACCATGAAGACACTTCAGAGAGGGCTTTAGAGAATGTCTACCTTGAATAAAAGTAGGAGAAAAGAGCACTGGGTAACACGGGTTTACCAGACAGTGAGGAGTAAAGGATTAGGGCTGAGACACGTACATGTGGGTCAGCACTGAGTGAGGACAGGGAGTCATTTAACTCCCTTGAAGGAAAACCATTGCCCAGACACAGGTGTGGAGTGTAATCATGGAAAGGAAGCTGGAGTGGCAGTGACAGAAGAAACCACATGTGTGTTTTTGCATATCCACTTTGGAAAAGAAAGGCATTTATAAGTCACAAGGCATCAAAAGTGATAGATAAGTCACCCAGGAATTCTGACCTTCTATCACTATCTATATGTAGTCAATTCATATACATATACATACATAGAGATAGATGAATGTATATATTGATTATAGATAACACATATATAGATACATAGGCAATGATATATATATCTCCATAAATAGATAGCATATGTATGCATTTCACATAGAATAATCAGCTGGAATTCTTGATACAGTTATGAGGTAAGACTGTTCATCTCTTATTAAGAATATTCCTAGCAGTTATGGCAACTTAGGTGAGGGATAAATATGACACCCATGAAAAGTTATTAATCACCTGAGAAAATGAGTAAAGACCACTTCATGACTAGAGGGTCTATATCACTAAATTCCTAAGAGCTAGATCAAAGTGGAGTGGGGTAACTAGTGTTTATGGCCACCTACTTTGGGTTAGGTGCCTTGCTAGGAAGCTCACATACTTTTTCCATTTCATCTTCCCAAAATAAACTGCCCCTCCTCTACCACCAATCCTGTTCTCTCTGTACCTCTGTCCCCTCCAGCCAGACATACTCACGTAGCCTAGCATTCTTCCGGTTCTGTGACTCTGAGAAGCACACTCTTTGCCGTGATTGCTATAGCGCAACACTAGTCCTTACATTCAAATCCAAATCCCAAATTTCTGGGTCCAGTTTAAGACCAAAGATCTCCAGGGAACTTTTTAAGGAGCCCAATGCCTCACTGATTCTTCTCTTTTTCTTTGCCTTTCCTCAGTACTTACTCATAAAGTCCATCCTTAATGTACTTCAGATATTAGCTTCATTTTTATTTAAAGTGTTTCATATATTCCTACCTTAGCTGTCAACATTAAATGGGAAAGTCCTGAAATGAGAAAGACCATATTGCTTAACCCTTTCATGGCCCATGCCTCGCTTAATACAGTGTTGAGCACATGATAGTTATGTCATCAATAGTTACTGATAATTCCAGTGGATACATGAATGCAGCACAATTTTCATAATCTCTGGTACTTTTATTTTATAATTTCTCTGCTCCCATTCACACATTTTTCACTCAGTTACATACCGAGCATCTACTTTGGATAAAGTAGGCACTTAACAAATACATACAGACTATTGCAACCAGTGAACATATGAACACCTTATAGTTATACTTGGCCTAAGCACTGGGAAACACATATATACAGTCACAGGGCATAGTCTAGGGACACAAGATTCTCATGGAAAAGTATTACAAGAAAGTGTATGTAGTCACCAAACTCTGATAGCACAGAAGTTAGGAGAAGAGTGAATTATTGGCTCAGGATGGACCCATTAGGGAACTTGAACTGAATTTAAAGAAATGCAAGAATTAACACTGGGTCACTGGAGAGAAACATGGTTTCTGGACAGAGGGGAAACACAGACATGTAGAAGAATCCTTAGAACAGGAAAGCAATCAGATGGGCTGACTGAGAAGATGCATCATGAAAAGAGTGGGAGAAAAGGTGAAAAGGGTTGAGGACAGAACAGATTCTGCTCAGGGATGGGGGATGATTCTAGAAGACAAACCTAGCATATGACCTCTAGATTGTGGGGTTCACTGAAGATTTCAGTGAATTCTATGGTCTGAATGTTCTCAGCAAATTCATATGTTATCCCAAGGTGATGGTATTAGGAGGTGAAGCCTTTGAGTGGTAATTAGGTAATGAGGGAAGAGCTCTCATGACTGGGATTAGTGCCTTTATTAAAGAGACCCCAGAGAGAGCTCCCTCGGCCCTTCTACCATCGGAGGACATGACACAGTGAGAAGGCCCTGGCTATGAACCAGGAGTCGGCCCTCACCAGACACTGAGTCTGCCAGTGCCTTGATCTTGGATTTACCAGTCTCCAAAACTGTGAGAAATAAATTTTTGTTGTTTAGAAGTCACCCAATTTATGGTAGCCTAATTGAACTAAGCAGCCTAATTGAACTAAAATAGCTTTAAACATGGGAAGCGAATGATAATTTAGTAAGTTTACCTCTGAAAAATGTTTGGAGGGAAAGAGCTGGAAGTAGTGAGAAGTTTTAGGAGGTCATTTCAGTAATGTTGACATGAGTTACTAAGGACCTGGACCGTGATGTGGCGGTGCGAGGCGTGGAGACAAGAAGATGGATGCAGGTGACATTTCAGAGCCGGACCTGCCAGCACTTATCTTCTCATGTTCCTCCTGACATTCCTCTGTGCCCTTTGCTCAAATTACATACATATAAATGTTAATTGATCAATCTAGAGATGATTTTACCCCAATGAGCCAGGTTACAGAGCAGTTAATTAAAGGTTAAATAAAGTTCTCAATCATATGTAAAAAGAATTATAAATGCTTTACTTGACATTACCAAAGAGTTATTTGTAAGTAATAATTTCTGTTTTTGTTAAAAGAGTAAACCAAAGACCCTTTGTTTACAGAATATTAAGAATAATTGAAAGAGTTTTCGTAAAAAATATAGCAGGTTATTCACATATATTACACAAAGGGGAAAATTATTACATGGTATTCCAAATTTTTAAACTCTTAAAAAATTAGTTCTTTAGTATCTACAAAAATAGCATCAGTGTTTTAATATTTATCTAGTAAAATGTGCAATTTAATCTTTCTACCTCATTTGCTCATTCTCTCTCTCATCTGCCCTCCTTCATGCACTCTCTGGTAAAATCTGTGTGTTCCTGTCTTTCAGTTTGTCTGATTCTTTCCCACATGTTCATCTTCATTTATACTCATTAAGAAAGAAATTATGGTTCCAACTTCTCAACTGAATGTGACATATACTGAAAGCAATATACCAGAAATTTCAAGATACGTAAAGATAAGGAAGTCTAAGTTCTCAAAGAAATATAAATCTATTAGAGTAGGCAAGAGAGGTACACACATAATTGTAATACGGGGCAGAGTATTTTAAGTTATATTAAAGATGTAGGAAACATTAGCAGGCTCAGTGGTAAGCAGCCTCCTATATGTTCTCCAATGATCCCTACCTCCTGTTTGGTTCCTTTCCACATGGAATGGATTGACCTGTGTGCAACAGGAAGAATACAGGAATGACAATGTGTGACTTCCAGGGCTAGGTCAGAAAAGACACTGCAGCTTCTCTCTATGATTTGTTATAGATCACTTGCTCTGAGGAAAGCAAGCGGCCATGTTGTGAGGACACTCAAGCAGTCTTACAATGGAGGCCTCCTGCCAATATCAACATCGGCTTGGCATTCACTTGGCAAGCCCTAGGATGACTAAAGCTCTGGGTGACATCTTAACTATAACTTCATGAGATACCCTATCCAGATAACTGCTCCCAAATTTCTGACCCACCAAAACTGTGCATGACGATGTTTATTGTTTTCTTAAGCTACTACATTTTGAGATAATTTTTTATGCAATAATATCTAAATAGCATAGGTTCAGAAGAGGAAGAGGTCATATTTAGACAGCAGATCAGAAAAGGATTTATGAAAGTAGTGGCATTTAAGGAGGGTCATGATTCCAGTGCATGGAGATGAAGAAAACATTCACAGTCAAGAGAAGAGAATGAAGTTGTGGAAGCACAGAGCATGGATTCAGAAGTCTAGCGTAGCTTCCTTTTCCCCAGTGAAAAGCAAAGTTACATACAGATAGAGAGAGAGAGATAGATAGATAGACAGACAGACAGACATATAGATAGTAGAATCATCTGATATGCAATGAAAAGCAATGCAAATTAGAGTGAAAATACTAAGAGCAAAATCCTTGATGAAGTAAAAATAAAATTTCCTCACTTGAGAGGGAAAGTCCTCCAACTGAGCTAACACTTAATCCTTGAAAATTCACACATCGTTTTTACCACACTTGGTTTGTGCAACAGTAACACAGAGGCTATGCCTCAGTTAAGCAATCTTTCAAAGCCCTCTACAAACTCTGTACATGAAGAACTATGACTCCAGGGAATTTAATAAGGTATTTGATTAGATAAAAATAATTGAGGAAAGCTACACCATCAAATAACTTCAATTTATCTTCTTAACAACTGTCACTTTAAATCCCTTTTAGTTAAAAATGGCTTATAAACAATAAACAAATGACTGAAATCTCAGAAACCAGATTCATTTTAATTTGATCTATATTTATCAAAAATACTTACTAATTGCCTAAATGCACTTCTGACAAAGAAGTACCCAACACAGCGCCGGCCCACAGCAATGCTGGAGAGAGCATTTCAGCCCACGTGAGTCATAGGTTCATTATTTGAGTTAGCCAAGTGAGCAGTCTCAGTCACTGGAGAGGCCCGTGATCCAGGATACTAATTGATAGACTCAACTTTTAGAAATTAAAATAAGCTTCAACAGTTGAATGACCTTCAAAATTCCTTCCAGCAGCCAAGTTTAAAATCCTGAAGTGAGTTCATTTGCCCATTTAGTCTGCTTGGAATCAGAGTCCTATTACAGCACTGGCAGATTGTGAACAAATTCATTAACAACAACTTCCAGTTTCTTCTTCCTCCTCTGCTCAAATTCTTACTGTGCTATCCAGTCCACTTTTCTATACAGAAAAGGGTTTATTTTGGCTCCGTGAGCTTACTTGCAGAAGTCCCAATGTTTCAACACACAGAAGGTACCCAAGGTAAAAACTCTTTATGTCTACATTTTTGAATCATTTTCATTCATCCATTCTGCCAGCACTGTGGAACAGCCATGAGATGCCTGGCACTGTCATCTCACAACCCAAAAAAGTACATGAGAATGGTCTATCCCCCCTCAAGAGGTCACAACCCTATGGGGTGGAAGACAAATAAGTAATTACTCATAAGGATGATTAGAGACCACCTAACCTGTCTCTGGGGTTAGAGGAGGAGGTCCCGAGACAGCTCACGTCTCAGTGCATTCAGACCAAAGAGAGAGAAGATACTGAGCAAGATACATGGCTCTGTTGTTTATAAAGGTTTTTAATAGAATATTATATAAAATGATATTGTAAAGCTGTTACAAAGGATTAAGAAAATATAAATTCTCTGCTTT
This sequence comes from Lemur catta, assembly GCF_020740605.2. Taxonomy (NCBI): domain Eukaryota; kingdom Metazoa; phylum Chordata; class Mammalia; order Primates; family Lemuridae; genus Lemur; species Lemur catta. The sequence continues at coordinate 141,830,942 of NC_059129.1, forward strand.
CCTAAAATTTCCTTTTCTTCTTAAAGCCTCATTCAGTAATTCTATATCCCATCTGTGCATTTACTGTCATTAAATTCAAGAGAATTTCTAATCTCAGCGATTGTTCCAAAGTTCAATCCCACTGGTATCTGCCCTCAATACTTTGCAAACTCTCCTCTCAGGAATGTTCGGTTTATTCCTGGGCAACAACTTGATTTTGTGCATCTTGTGGCATTTTCTTGTGGCTACCTAGAGCTTTTGTTTTATTTAAAAGCTCCCTATCCATTGTACTATATCTCTGTTGATACGTCATAAAATGTCCCTATTTACTGTCATGGAAGCAAATATAAAAATTTCAAGAAGTAGCCACTTTGTCTGTTTCAGACATATTTCTTTTCAATATACACTTGCTGATTCTGAGAAATGTACCAAATTGAGGCTATAAAAGTAGTTGAATAAAAATATAGGGTGGCCAAAGTGCTTTCTAGAGAAGATGTGTCAAGTCTTACAAACTTTGGTCTCACTTGAGTTCTTGCTGGTATCACCCTGGCTTAGACCCACATCAGCACCCAGCCTAACCCACAGCCTCCTTCCACCCTCAGCCCCTACCCCATCCAGGCAGGATACCCCAGCAAGACTATATTAAAGAGGTTTTCATATGGCAGCTCTTGGCACCAAAATACGAAGTAGTAATAGTTTCCCAGTGCCAACATGTTCAGGCCCTTGGTTTTCCTTCTGTCTCCCCGAGCCCTCCATAAGCTAGACCCACCCCACAAAATGTCTCTCCCACTTTTCCATTCACAAATCCCTCTGCTTCCCTCGAGTCGGTCTCTTTGCCACTTTTTTCCTTATGCTCCGCTCCTATTCTTGTGTGCAAGGTTCCTCCTATTGGTCTCTATTTTCCAAAACTTTTCAAGGTTCATCTCAAGTCCAACCTCCTCCAGGAAGCTTTTTTGAAACAATTCTAGCCAACATTGATTGTCCCATTCACTTCCTAATTTCCTGTAATGTTTATATTTAAAAAGTATTATTTTTATCTTTGACTTGTATGTGATTACATATCATTTGTATTGTTTTCTACTTGCTTTATGAAGTTATGTCGGGTCTCCCCGGCTCTAATTCAACAAGCTACCGTGCACTGGTTCTTGTGCTAGACTCTGGAGGGGGCTGTGGTTGCTGCTCTCAGCACATCTGTCTGCTGGTGAGGAAACTAAGGCTGCGACACTTGGGGACAACTGATGAGATGCAATTCAACCCATTGTTGGTCAGGCAGAGAACATTTCCTGAAGGAAGAAAAATATAATCTAAGGCCTAAAAGGCAAGAATGAGTTAGCCTGACCAAGAAACTAGAGGGGAAGTGAGGCAGTATGTGAAAACACTTAAGATGGAATAAAATTAGGTGAGGTTAAGAACCATGCTATGTACAGTATTTTCACACCATAACCTCAGCCTTTATCAGAGTTCAAAATTCCTCCAAAAAATAAAAACTGAGACTAAAAAGTAATGATATTGCTTCCACAAGCCACATATGCAAGTCTGTGTTTTAGGTTAATATAACACTTCAAGTGTAGTTGAATTGAGTTCTATTATTTATAACATTTTGAGCCATTGGCAGTAAGTAGGCCATGCTAAATAAAAATACAAAGCCATGGTTACAAGAGGGAATTAATGGATTATTAATTTCCCCAGATGGTTTCAATCTTGAAAGAAATTTATTTGACTTTAATATAGTTTACATATTGTATTTCTAAATATAATTATTGTTGACAGGCTGAACCCGAACATTACTCATTAACTTGTTGAAGTGTTATACTGTAAACATTATAATATTACAACAAATGAAAAATCAACTATTTTTTATAAGTAAGTTAAAAGCAAAGAGGTCAACCCTCTTTTGCAGTAATTCATTACAATGAAAGGGTTTATTAGAAGCACCACCTGCTTTTCTTGCTAAGGCATTTATATTAATACTACTAAATAGACACTGATAAATAAATGTAAATAGTGACTACATCATAATGAAATGATTGTTGCCTGTAACACAATGAAACTAAAAGTTCCAGAGGGGGTTTGGCCCACGGGAGGAAAATGCATCTCATAAAACATTGTCATAATACTTTCCTATCCCCCAATTAATATAATTATTTTTTCTCAAGGATGCTCAGAATTATATTTACAAGAGTTCAAGTGCTTCAAGACTATAATCTCAGGGTACATTCTATTCAGACTATCAATATATATGGCTAAAAAAAGCTGAAGCCAGATTTAACATAAAATAGTTTCTGGGTCATATCATTTGCATAGAGCCATCATGTGGCACAACTATTTAGCTGTTGGAGACGCCATCTGTAATACATACTAAGTCATGAACATATCTTGTCTTTGTTTTTTCCTCTGTGAAAAACAGCTAGAAGCAGATAATGCCCAGATCCATTGCAAAAGCATTCTGCTAAATTAAGAAAGATATGAAGACAGATCTTGTTTAGATAAGAACCCCACTGTGAAATAAATTGCTCTAGTGTATGCCCAAATCTCATGACAGGAAATATTAATGCATTAAGAACCAATCCAGTGGCTATAAATGTTAGGCGCTATTTAACATAAGAAATTATTACAGACACAGAGTGGTTTTAAAAAGATACATCCTTTGCTGTCCGCTCATAAAGAGTATTTTGTGTTGGTCTTTCATTCATTTTTAAAATGAATGAACGAATGCTAATAGAATATCAGGTCTTTTAGTCCTTTTATCAGAGAAACATTAAAAATCAGGTCCTCTGAAGTAAAGTAGTTTGAAATAAAGAGCCTGCCTAAAAGATTGTAGCTATCTTAAAACAGTGCTCTAATAAAAATGTCTCAAAATGAAGAAGTATTGTGAAATTTCTGAGGTAACCTCAGATGGATTCAGCATTAAATAATTAACATAATTTAAGAATTTATGGAGCATAGTAGATAGTTTCCCTAGTCTAGTTTTTGTTTTACGTATAGCCAGAAAAGCATTGCATAACATCCCAAAGTATTTTCCTAAAACTAATAGGGATCAACATGGCATAACGATATAAATCCAAATGAATTCATGTACAAATCCAAGCTGAGGGAATTCGTGCCAAGGCTCGACTGTCTGTCTGCCCAGCACACCAGAAGCAGCTGTGGGATGGGGCAGGTTTAGAAAGAACCCAGGGGAGGGTGGTGTGAGCTGACTGTGCCATGAGCTGGCCTCGGAGCCCAGGGTGTGTAAAATGAGGATCCGTGACATTAGCAGGTTAGATACGACAATCTCTAGATACCATTTAGATATGGAAATTTTATAATCTTCAATTTATATGATCACAACATTTCTTCTTTACTGAAAGCTCATGGAACTTAAACCTTACTTGAAATCATATATAAAAGGTATTCAACATATAGGGTTCCAGTTTTTTTTTGACCTCTTGAATGAATGCATGTGTTGATTTCAAAGGTAAGAAACTGAGGATTTCTAGAGATTTTACTCCATGGAAGACCTGATCCAGAATATTCAAGGAAAATCAGAAAAGATATCTTGGTATTAAACAACAACAAAAAGCAACAAAAAATCTTATATAGCTTTCAACAACTAAAAGTTAATTTAGTTTTAAAGTTCCTGGTTTCTTTTCTTCAACAAGGTCAGCTGGTCACTGGAGCCAGGCAGGCCTACGGAAGAACAGCACAGTGGGCAGAGGCTGCACGGCCCTCCCCGAGCCAGGCGCCCCTCGCTGCTGTACTCTGGGCTCCCAAACACTTGGCCCTGGCCCTTCTCGCAGCACTTCCCACAGTGTACACACTGATGTGTTTGACTGTCTATGTTCTCTCCAGACCAGAGCCCGGTAAACTACGGCTGTGGGCCAAATCTGGCCCACAGTCTGTTTTTGTAAATAAAGTTTTATTGGAATCCAGCCATTTTTTTTTAATTTCAGCTTATTATGGGGCTACAAAAGTTCAAGTTATATACATTGCCCATGTCCCGCCCAACCCCCCGAGTCAGAGCTTCAAGTGTGTCCATTCCCCAGACAGTGAGCATCGCACTCATCACGTAGGCATACCCCCATCCCCTCCCTCCACCCCACCCCCCTGAGACAGAACATTCAAGCGTGTCCATTCCCCAGACAGTGCTCAACGCACTCATCATGTAGGTATACACACATCCCCTCCCCCCACCCCGCACCTCAGTCCAAAATCCAATTGGTATTATTCCCAAATGTGCACTTAGGTGATGATCAGGGAAACCAATTTGCTGGTGAGTACATGTGGTGCTTATTTTTCCATTCTTGAGATACTTCACTTAACAGAATGGGTTCCAACTCTCTCCAGGAGAACAAAAGGGATTCTATATCACCATTATTTCTTATAGCTGAGTAATACTCCATGGTATACATATACCACACTTTACTAATCCACTCATGTATTGATAGGCACTTGGGTTGTTTCCACATCTTCACAATTGTGAATTGTGCTGCTATAAGCATTCGGGTGCAGATATCTTTGTTACAGAATGTCTTAAAATGGGAAAAAAATTTTGCATGCTACACAACTTGATAAAGGACTGATAACTAGAATCTATTTAGAACTCAGGAAAATCAGCAAGAAAACAATCAAACAACCCTATCAAAAAGTGGGCAAAGGATATGAACAGAAATTTTTCAAAAGAAGACAGAAGAATGGCCAACAAACATATGAAAAAATGCTCAACCTCTCTAATCATCAGGGAAATGCAAATCAAAACCACAATGAGATATCATTTAACTCCAGTGAGAATGCCCTTTATCAAAAAGTCCCATAACAACAAATGTTGGCGTGGATGCGGAGAGACAGGAACACTCAAGTATTTCTCAATTAAGGGAAATGATCACAGGGCCACACTGAAAAAAGATTTAAATGTTTTTCTGATTTGACATGATATACTAACACTGACAAAGATAACATTGATTTCATAATACACCCATATAAGTGACACACTGAAGACAAATTCACTGATGAGTTTTGTCAATTCATCTATTAATATAATAGTATTTAAGGAGTAGTCACTATACACGGAAACTTGAAATCCTCTGAAATCTTACAGACCATAAATAAAGGAAAATTACTAGATGTTTCCTCAAATTTGAAAACAAGCCTAAAAATTTTCATATCTCTAATAAGTTGTGAAACTGAAAGTTACTTTTCAAAACCATCTATAATAAAAAATAAATTTTAATCAACTATGCTAGGAAGACTAAATTATTAATATATTTCTATTTTTTTTTTTTTTGAGACAGAGTCTTGTTCTGTTGCCCAGGCTAGAGTGAGTGCCGTGGCACCAGCCTAGCTCACAGCAACCTCAAACTCCTGGGCTCAAGCGATCCTTCCACCTCAGCCTCCTGAGTAGCTGGGACTACAGGCATGCGCCACCAGGCCCAGCTAATTTTTTCTATATATTTTTAGCTGTCCAGCTAATTTCTTTCTATTTTTAGTAGAGACGGGGTCTCGTTCTTGCTCAGGCTGGTCTCGAACTCCTGAGTTCAAACCATCCACCCACCTTGGCCTCCCAGAGTGCTAGTATTACAGGCGTGAGCCACTGCTCCTGCCAACATATTTCTATTCTTCCTTAGAAAGTGATATTACAAAAATAACTGTTATATAAAGAGGTCATCAAATAGTATGCAACCCAAAATTGGAGGAAAATGAGAATTACAGTGGAATATCAGGCAACAATTAAATTTAAATATGATGCGATTTTTATAGAAGTGTGATTTTCATGGTATCTGTTGGCTTTTAAAAATTTCTTCCCTGTTGTGATTTATTTTCTTATTGTTAATTATAGTAATACTTTTGTGTTCTTTTTCTTAAGGAAGGCCTCCCAAATGGTGTCACCTCAGATCCCACAAAGTCTGAATCTGTCTCTGCTTAAGTACCCTCTCAAGCCTCCTTGGCTGTCCCCCTGTTTCCAAAACCCTTTCTGGACTGGGCTGCTCCCTGCCAAGGCCACCTGTGCAGGGCGTGTTCCTGTCAAACTCTTAAGAGATTTGACTGTATCCAGGTTAAAGTCTTGAGTTTAACTGGCCGTCAGCCCCTCTCAAGGGGCCCTTTCAGCATGGAGCTTCTCCTTTACTTCCATGCTTAGATGAAATGTCACAATCTCCTGGGCATGGCATTTGCTTTCTAGGCAACTGTAAAGAAACCAGGTGAGGCAAACTGGAAATTCAGGGGCTTCAGCTCTGCACGGGGTACACTTTGATCCACCCTCATGGGAGACAGGAGGATTCTGGGCAGATAAATGCCTCCTTTCTGCCTTCGGTGGGATGATCCAAGTTGTGGGCTTCTTCCTTGCAAATTTTCCCTCAAAGTCCTCTGTGCCACACACAGACCAACGATGTCTCTGTATGGCTCCTGAAGCTGCAGGCAGCAGAACTAATGCATTGAATTACTTAACATTTTTTCTTGCCTTAATTCCCTTTTATTTTTTTACCTTGGCCACCCTGGGCTTCCACCTCCCAGAAAAAGTGTCAGCACTATTCATTCTTGCCTCAAGCTCTGCTCTCTAGAAGACTCTGTCTAAAACGAAAACCAACTGACTAAATTGAAAAGGTCTGGCAATAGGTAATCATCATTACCACGATGATCCACATCAAAACCTGTGTTGATGACCTTGTGTAATTGCCCTGAAATTGAACACAAGAAATTAAAAAAAAGAACGGAACTAACTCATTTAAAAGGCAGGAAAAAATCACATTTACAATAAATTTTAAAAGAGAAGAATATTTTATGAAAAATAAATTATTAACTTATAAAGTGAAAATACAAAAATAAACTCCGTTTTGATAAGGCAAAGTTTGGGTTAAGCTGCAGTAAACACACAATACATTAGTATATTTACACACAGATATACACACACTATGAATGTAGCAAAAATAAAGTATTTCTGCTCATTCTTGCAGAAAACCCATTACTGTACAAATGCAAAAGTGAAGGTTCCTAACAGTTCAATTTGTGTACGTCTGCATCCATGTCTTGTTCGCTGTCATTTTCCTCTCATGAAAAGCGGTGGCCACGCCTGTGTGGGATGCAGGGCGAACTTCCTTGTTCCACCCAGTCAATTCTAGACAGATGGCCACAACACACATTTTAGAATCATGCCAAAACAAAGATTGAATCTGGCAGAAGCCTTAACCCGTAACTTCCTTTCCCAAAGACATTAAGTACATTTTGCTTGGTAGCCTTTCTGACAGCACCAATTAAACACAGAGGCACGTAGGAACAGACACGCTGGGTCAGTTTTAGAGGAAAAAGTCATGCAAAAATGTGGGACTGAAATATCTCCCCAAACAGGATGACTTATGTTCCCCTCTCTCCTGGAAATCTAAATCCCGGAGTGTGTAATTTGGATTTGCATTTGCAGCACAGGAACATAACTCAACAAGACAGTGCGGCCACATCCAGGTAGGCATCTCCCACCTGCTCTTTACGATGAAGAGACTGAAGTGGGGTCACCGAATGAGGGTGGAGGCCACCACATCCATGAACCAAGCTGGGAGGCTCTGTCTGCCTAATGTATGTGGATTCCACAGCCAAACTGTCTTCATTTAATTGAAGAAGACACCTTTTCATGCCTAAAATAAGCGGGTACTTAACAACTCCACATTCCTTCTCACTCAGACTTCACCGCAGTGAGTACAAGATATGGAGGGGTGCAGTTAATCTGAAGACCACGCATACGCTGTCTTTTTCAGATGGCACTTTCCTCTCAGATCAGAGATAGGGCAGGGAAGGGAGGTTTTCCGGTGGGTTTGTTTTAATGCAATCACCAGTAGATCGTAGAAAGACATGCTTTTTAGATTCTGAGCAAATTATCACTGCAGGTAGGTATTCAGAGGATACATATGTCTATGTAACTGTGTCATTGCATTTTCAAAAATACGATCAATTTGGACAAGAAATTAGGGCTCTATCGAGTATTCACTTAAATTGATTTGCCTTTTTAAATTGCAGCCCATTTGTTCAAATCAGCAAACTAAAGGACAACAGAATTCTGCTTCTGCCAAGTTTATTTACCATTTCGTTACCAGCTTAACTGATCACTACCAAGTTTACTAATTTTCTTTTCCCTTTCTAGAATGCCGCTGGTTCTGCTCATTAATTTGAAATTGTACTAGGTTTCATTTGCATGATAATGTCCCCATGTAATAGATGGAGCAACTTGAGATCTTTTGGCATGAGGAAGTCACCTCTTACTGTGTTTTGAGAGTAAGAATCTGGACAAATAGATTCCCTTTCAATCAAACCATATTTACCACTTTCTGAGTGACCTGCAAAATACTGTGGGCAACAAGAGAAATAAGAGACACTGTTCCTTTCCTCAAATGATTTAAAATTTTGGCAAATAAGCCACAATAAAGCCTTCCTCAGGATGATTTAGCTTAATATTTTCTCACTTTGCTGGCACTTTCAGAACATGAAGAACCCTACACAAGGACCCAAACATCTTTCACCTTATTTATTTTTGAGTGAGTCTTTGATGTGAGTCCCTGTTCCCAAGAGTATTACAAATGAGGCTTTGTGGCTCAGGGTCCTTATGATGCAGAGTGATGGGCCCGAGCACGTCACACCCTCGGGAGCCAGGGAGGGGGGTGGCTGCTTCCTGTGGGCTGCCCAGCCTCGCCCCACCACGCTTCTGCCTCAAGGGGATTTTGTGGGCTTTTCCTGCCCTCGTCCTCAGTCGTCCCTCAGTGGTCAGCTGCACCCTGCCCTTTCTAACTGGCCACTTCTCTCCAGGCTGGGCTGAGAGAGGACACTCCGAGGACGTGCAGAACAGCAGTAACAGTGCGGTCACAGCCACGATCAAGTGCAAGTTCTTTCACACGCACGAGCTCATTTGCTAGCCACGCTCTGCAGGGCTCTCTTCCAAGTAAACTGCATTGGTGGCACTGGTTTCTGTGACAGTGTTCTTTTTCCCTTGGAAACCTTTTGACAAATCTAGGCTCTTGGCAGTTTTCACTTATCTTTTGGCTCTCTGCACTTCCTGTGGTCTGGGGTCAGACAAGTGGGTTGTGCCAGACTAACTGAAGTAGGAACTGATTTCCTGAGGTCACTTTGGACTCAAGGGCTCTGCTGGTGCCACTGCCTCCTGCCAGGTGGACACCAGGGCTCGGGAAGCCACTGTCAGGATGCAGTCTCTAGGAAGACCGGCAAGGGTCCCCGCACAAGCCTGGTGGATGGCGCCTGCCGTTCAGCACTGAGAGCAAAGGAAACAGAGGGAGCTGCAGCCCAAGTCCTCACTCAGCTCACACGCAGACTGGACACTGTGGCCCGAAAGCATCAGAGCTTCTGGGGACCTGTATTTGAGGACCCTCAAAACTCTAACCTTCATGCCACTTAGCATTAAATGCCGAAAAATGCGCACACAAGGGCTGAGGGTAGGAATGTAATTTCTGGGGCAAGCGGACAGTCTGCACAGGGCTAGGGCTCTGCCGCGCTCCATGTTCTTAGCTCGGCCAGGAGCCTGGTCGTGTCTGTGTCAGTGTCTTGCTTTGGTTACGTTGGCCACTTTGTCCCCACCACTACAGCCTCTTATTCACCTCACAGCAAGTGTGTCGGTTATACCTTCTTATCCCATTTTTTAGAGCGAGGTAAGTAAAGCTTGGCAAGTACAATCAATTTGCCCAAAACCACGCCCCACAGTTAAGGGCTAGGATTTGTCCCCAGGCCTCCCTGAACCCAAAGCCTCTACATCCTGGGGTGTCACTTGGCTTTGATTTGCTAATAACAAAGTTTCACTAGGACGCTGCTACTTGATGTCAGGCATTATTTTCTACATTAAATGCATTTATTTTTTAAGTTAACAAATAAGGATTATATATATTTATGGTGTACAATATGCTTTGATATATGTATACATTGTGAAATGGCTGAATCAAGCTAATTAACATATGTATTATCTCGCACACTTTGATTTTTAAGGATGAGAACACTTAAACTCTTAGCAATTTTCAAGTATACATTATATTATTATTAACTGTAGTCAACGTGGTATACAGCAGGTCTCTTTAACTTATTCCTCCTATATAACTGAAATTTTGTACCCTTTGATAAATATCTCCTCAATCATCCCATCTCCAGCCTCTGATTTTACTCTTTCTATGAGTTCCACTTTTTTAGATCCCACATATAAGTGATATCATGTGATATTTGTCTTTTTGTGCCTGGCTTGTTTCATTTAACATAATGTCTTCCAGGCCCATTCCTGTTGCTGCAAATGACAGGATTCCCTTCTTTTTGAAGGCCAAATAGTATTCCACTGTTTATCCACACTGCATTTCCTTATCCATTCATTCACCGATGGATGTTTACTTAGGTTGGTTCCCTATCTCAGCTACGATGAATAACGCTGCAAGGAACATGGGGGCAAGGCATTTTCAGTCTCCAATGTCTCTCTGCTGCCCGCAGCATCATACAAACTCCTTAGCATGGGATTCTGTTTGCTTTGCCCACAGTCTCCTAATAGCATCCAGCACATCTAGGAGAACAAAGAAGAATAGCCTGGAAAATTCCTGACACAAGAGTGGCCAAAGTCCCCTCTCCTATGACCCTGTTTCCTGACAACAGCGAGGGACCCCGGGTGCACTGCACATGCTGGCCAGCCTCCAGGCTCTGGTGCACCCCACTTTCATCCAGCTCTCTTTGATCAGAGTGAACACATGCTCTGCAGTAACAGGGATAAGATCCTGCAACACCCAGAAAGAGAAGCTGCCTGGACCGTCAGGGGACTGAATACACAAATTCAGCCTCATTAGTAACCACCTTTTAACTAAGAGATTCAAAGGAGTAGAGGAACATACAGGTGGTCTGTGGCTTCCACCTACAACATTAGAAAAACAAAACATAATGAAATAAAAATAAGAGCTTTGTACTAAGAACTGGCTCAATCAGAAGAGTGATGTTTATTGGATGTGAAGCTGTTATTTGTCCAGATGTATTTCTAAGTACATGTGACATGTCAGCTGCTTACAGATCATCTGCTTCCTCCTCATATATCCAGCGCCAAATCAACACAAAGTGACAGAAGGAAGAAATATCATTGTCTTGCACTCTGCTCCCAAAACCACCTTGACATGTCAACTGACAGCAGAAAAATCCCAGGCTCCATCGAGATTCCTGATTTTCATAACATCAGCCATGCACTTCAAGGAAATGCATTTCAAAATAATCAACTGTGAGCACCAGGCCTTGGAGAGCAGGCAGCGACTCTGTGTGAAGCAGTGGAAATGCTCTTGGCTTCTCTTACATCCTGTGTACTTTCTGTCCAGTCTCACAAATGGCAAATTTAAGTGGGAATGAAATCTAACTGGGTGGATTCTTTTAATCATTGTGCGCAGGTAAATGTCAGATGCCTTGACACCCCACTCAGAGCCTGAAACAACAGGGGTCGGGGAGCAGGGGGGAGAGAGGGGAAGGCGGGGGAGCAGATGTGGATTTGCCACAGCCTCTAACCCCTGCACAGCCAGGTCTACAGCTGTCCCTGGCCCAAGTCCCCACAGGGAAGGCTTCTGGTAGCAGCAGCCCACTTGGGCCATGCTGAACTATGGGAGCCATGAGGGTCCCCTTGAACTCTCTCAGAAAGTCCCCCATGCCCTGGATCCAACAGCTTATCTGGCAGTCTTGAATTTATCCCCACTTGGAAGTTTCTCTAATGTAGGATTTCTATGACCAATTGGACATATTTACCAATTGGACACGTTTGTTATCAGGGGGGACGGCACCCAAGAACGTGCTAGATCACTGAATTTATATGTTTCTTCCTTTCCAAGTCATTTGTGCTACACTATTTACTCCTAACACTTTTTAATTAGCAACCACTTTTGCGAACAAGCAAATTCAAGGAAACTGCAAATGTTTATTAGGGATGCCTCATGTTTTAAAATTCAAAACAGAAATAGCTTTATGGGGACCCACAGAAACACATATTTTTAAATACCTTAGTACTTTATTGAATAGAAGATGATAATGAGAATAATGGCGTTGCTCTTCAGACACCAAAAGATCAATATCGGAGTGCACTTTAGAAGTGGTAACACAGAGGTAGATTCTTAAGGCTTCTCTGGTGCCTCATACTCGTATGTGTGACAAGGGAACACATGCCGTCCTAGAACAGGGTGTCTCAACCTCACCATTGGTGGCAGTTTGGCCGGATAATTCTTTGTTGTGGGCCCATCCTGTGCACTGTGGGGTCTTTACAGCATCCTGCCTCTACCCCCACTAGGTGCCAGTAGCTTCCCCCAAGTTGTGACAACGAAAAATGTCTCTGAACATTGCCAAATGCCTTGCCGGCGAGGGTGATGAGTGAGAGGGGAAATCCCCTGACCCTACCTTCTCCCCACTAGAACCACCGTCCTAGAGACATTACTGTCATCCCCACCTTACAGATGGGCTCATGAGAAGTCAATCGGAGGTCTAAGGAGATGAACATCCTGCCCAAGGCCACAGAGATCCAGTTCATTCTAGACAATGCTATACGGACTACGTGCGTCAGGCATCATGCCAAGGGGCCTTGGGGATGAATGAGGGTGGCCAGATCCCACAACTCCTCTGCAGATCCTGGGGCAGGCAATGGAATGTCAAGAGACAGCTCAGAAACCTGCGCTCATTAGCCCTGTCCACCCTAACTCAGACCTCCCCACCTTCTGATTGACCTGGTAGCTCAGAAAACATCTTATAAGACAGGGAGGCTACAAAGCCTCATTCCCAGAGCGGCAGGAAGGAGACCTCAGGAGACTCCTGGCCTTCCATCTGGAGCTCCTGTCCCTGGCAGGACACTGCACAGACACACCCCCTGGGTGCCAGCGACTTCCCACACTCAGGTAGTTGCCCTGAGGGCTGAGTTAGTTCCTAATCCTCCAGTTAAATATCTTCTAAAGGGCTCATTTTAAAAAGAGAATGAGGCTGTGCTAAGATTAGTTAGGTTGCTCATAATACGAGGTGCTAATCCCCAGCCTAGAAAAATGCAAAAGAGAAGGTTTTGACTACAATGTCTGAAGCTATATAACCCAATGCTATTCTAGGTCCAACAGCGTTTTTTTATTTTGCTGACCCTCAGTCTAGACAGTGTCTTATCTGTTGATGCTGATAAGCCCAGAACTTCCCACAGAGCAGCTTCCCCTCCAATTTCAGGGTGGGCAGGTGCAGATGGAGTGAACAGTTCGGGACAGGAGTTTGGTTATGCAACCCTGGAGAAATTAGGTGAGTTTGCAGCTTCTAACCCATTTTATGGATCGTTAAGTTGCTGTGTCTGCAGGCTCGCACCTGCCACCCGGAATACTAGGTGGAGCAAGCGTGTGGCAGAAGCAGAGAGCCAGCTCAGAAACTATCCCCCAGGCCATTAGGGGACCCTTTGGTCTCCCACCAGAATTTTACATAGAATTCTTTATTTTAGAAAGGTACTTCGTAATAAACCTAGCAACTTAAATGAGCTCATAATTCATCTTTTGTTTTTGAAGTCACAGTTCTGAATCCATGGGAAAGCTATTAACTAGAAAACATGTGACTCTAGACTTTTAAAATGATCAAATACTAGAAGACAGTGAGCAAAAGACACTGTGGTTAGCAAATGTCCCAACCCAAGAGCACGGCACAGACATCGTGGAAGAATAGCCACTGGATTTAGTGAAGAAGATTTAGTGAAGAAGAAAGGCCAGGCCGCAGCTTCTCCATCTGCTCAGTGGGGCAGAGCAGTGGACCTGCCCGGTTCTAGAGGGAGGTTTATATATGGCTCGTGCATACTTATGCGCTGATGTAGGAGCCAGAGGGGTGCGCTATATAAACACAGTGTTAAGCAAAACACTTCTCTCTTAGAGGACCTGCACTGCCAAATCATACCCCTCCAGCACAGCAGCAGGGAAAAGCTCCTTTGTCCCTTGCAGCGGGAAGGCCAGCACATTCTCACATAAACCCATGGATGGGGCATCTGAGGCTTCACCATAGACCATACCTAATTTACAGGAAAAAGACTAGAGAACACAGCCCCCTTCTGCACAGTCTCCAAATAACCCATGTAATTAGGCATTGTTATTATTTAACAGTTCTTATCCATGACTTGTTTGGGAAAATGTAATAAACTGATGCTCAGTCTGAATAATAACTTCAATGAGATAAGAGACTTCATAATTATTCTTCTACCTGGGGAACATGATTTCTGTAGAAATACTCTCTTTGGAACAAGCTGGCTTTAAGCTTTAGATTGTTACATTGTAGATACTGCATTCCACAAATTGCTTGAAGCAGTGGGGTGAGGGAGGCTCAGGTGTGGAATGAGGGTGATGATGTCTACACGCGGAACACTTTGAAGGGTTTCAGATAATGCAGGGAAAACTGATGCCGCACACACCCTTGCTCGCAGGCTGGCTGCGATGGAGCAGGTTGCTCCGGGGCCAGGGCACCAGCCTGGGAGAGCACAGGACTCCTGACATGCCACTGCCTGGCCCTGGATTCGCAGAGGGGTTGCAGGATCTAGCCACCCTGCATGGCTGTGTGACAATAAACATGTCACGTGCAAATAAGCACGTGAGCACCCCCACCCCGGAGCGTTCCCACAGCAGGCTGGGCTGGCCTGCACTCACCGGGCATCATTACCGCCCCTGTGGCCAAGTCGCCCTCCAGGGCAAGCCTGCCAGTTACCGATTCGCACTAATTCTTTCCTATCCCTGGAGTTTCAGGATATTCAGCAAAGTCTTCAAACTATGAAATATGAAAGGAGTTAAATACGCTCTAAGGAAAAAGGGGAATCATCTTTAATTAGTATTTTCAAAGACATTAAAGACCTGGCTTATTTAACCCATAGGACGCTGTGATACCATCAGTGAACCTAGGCAAAAGGGGACTGATTGCAGCGTGAGAAGCGGGGGCTGCCTGGGGCAGAGAGGACTCCGCAGGAAACAGATTCAGGCAGAAGCCCCTCTCCACGCCCCCCTCTCCCCCGGCCCCCCGGAAACGTGCTCACCCAGCACTTCTGTACCCTTGTTTAATCTGTGACACTGTGATTGAAATTTGTCACTTTGGGAGTTACATCTGATGCTACAGCCTGAAGCGGAGCTAAACCAAAATAAACAATCTGCTCTATTCTGCTTAGACTAATACGACAGTGATGTAAGGCCCGACACACTGGCAGTGGCAAAATGCTTTCTGCACACCGCACGCCTGCAGCTGGTCCTCAGGCGCACAGCGGATTTATGTGGAAGGGGTGGGAGGCGCCGGCCTGTTCACACTGTGGAAGGGGCAGGAGGGGCCCGGACAGAAATGCAACATTTGCCTTGGCTGCAACAGATTTATTCTGTTGGTATCAGCTGGGAGAACATGCTTTGAAGCTGAACACATAAAACCCCTTTTTATTTTATTTTCCTTGAGCATGGGTGACCTCTGTCTTTCTAAGTCTGGAGGTCTTGCAGACAGACTACCCGGTGGTGGGAGTTTTCATTACAATTCGCACACAGGTCTCACTGCCCGCACAGGCCCGTGCCCACTTGTCTTAAATACCTAATATAATTTTTGGTACATATCTGGTCACTTGCCAGCAAATGACTCTCTTGGTATTTTCAATGCCTTTTTGCCACTAAGATGACAGGCTTTTTATCTTTCAAAAATGGGGTACCTCATAGCTGATTTCTTTTCTGAAGAGGCTCTTGGTTTGCCTCTTTGGTTTGTAGGAGGATAATGCTGAGTGTGGCGTTTTCACAACAAGCCGCAGTGATGCTAAACCTGTGCAATCATTTTTCAGGCCTGGATATTTTTTGGTGTGAGTGTTACAGTGTTCTCTTTCTTTTCTTGTTTTAAATTTCCCACAGGGTCCCGCGAGCCCTGCCACGCGTAGGCTCCTCATTCCAGCGGCACAGGCAGGCTCGGTGATGCAAACGGCCACAGTGAGCTCCCTAATCGGGTTACGCCTTCCAGCATGGATCGCTCGCTCCGGATGAGGGCAAATTGCCATACATAATGCAGTTAAAATTGCCAGCTTGAGTGGCCTGGATTAAATCCGCCTCCTACATGCAATCAATTTCCAATTTTATCACCTCATACGAAGCAAAGCATGAAGAAGAGTTCAGTGAACTGGGATAGAGATAAAACAGGGTCCTCTTTAATAAACAGATGCTTTTTAAGCCTGCTCGTTATTCTAAATTGTGATTTTCTAAGCGTAAGTAAACCAGAGACAATTATAATTATCAAATGCCTCTCCAGGATCTCTCCATGGAATAAAAACTAAGTGTAAGTTCATAAAAACGGAGAGCAGAAAATAGGAAGAAACTAAAATTTCCCGTCCAGTTGCCAGAGTGGCAGCAATGCACCTCCCCATCCTGGCCGGGAGCCCCTTCCCTCCCCTCCACAGCATTCTCTGAGCCAGGGAGGACGACTCGTCTGCGGGCCCTTGGGCTTTCACTGCTCCTGGGCACAGGCCATAAAATGAGTGGAGCGCTGCGAGTTGCCCAGGTCTACAATGAATGCCGGTGGCAGAACCTGCGAAACTGATAAGGCATCACCTTGCATCTGGTGCACCCTGAAAAAGGAGGTTCTTATGCCTCTCATCCTGCTCCACTCCCACTGTTCTGCCAGCCTCGGCTCACACCATAAAGTCAATCCCCTTGTGCCCTACCTCGTGGCAGGGCACTAAATAAAGGGGGAGTGTTGTGCTGCTAATTTCTCAGCATAGGTGATGCTCTGCCAGTGATACCACATGGAAGAAAGTGGCCTGTAGCCACCTCCTCCTCTCATAAAATGCCAAATTATACCTCTCCTTCAAACATTCTTCAGCTTTCTGGAAAGACTGATAGAAAATTTTCTTGTCTGCAAATCTGGGAATTTTTCCCTTCCTCCAACTAATGGGTTAGGTTGAATAAACAATTAAGAGGAAGATTAAAAAAAAAAAAAAAATGAAAGCAAGAAGGAAAACCATGGAGTTCTACCCCTAGATGGGGCTACTGTCTGCAAGTGTAGTGTGTTTGTTTTTTTAAAATTCAGTTCACTTAAAGTGAGACTGAAATTAGGTATCAACAGAGAATTTACAATTTAAATCAAACTTTGACTCATTTAATTAAGTCTTTAGTCCTGTGAACCTCATTCACAGCCTTAGCACTGGGCTGCTCTAGGATTCTAATTGATGAACTTCTTAATTTCCTAGGCGTCTGTTTTTTTAAAAATGTACAAAAAAAAAAAAAAATCCAAACTGTTGAGTAAACTAAAAAAGAACAGTAGCAAGTGGTTAATGTTTATGTGTTCTTGAGCGATAGATTAGGGATAATAAGAGACTGATGGAGAGGAGAGACCTTGCAAAATATGAGGTGAGCTTCCATGTGTCCACTTGGGAAATAGATCTGAGGCAGGAGAACCGCATTCCAATTGGCATCAGTAATTTCCACTGTGTGAAAGTACTAGAAAACAATGATCCTAAAAGCCTTTTTAATGTTTCCAGAGCTAGGAGTGCGGGTCATCTCATGTAAGAAACAAGCAGAAAGGGTCTTTCTGTTATTTCTGAGATGCTCATCATAAGAGCAACAGGAAACGACCCCTCAGGTCATGAGAAGGGAAGATTTGCACGTGTCCCCTTCTTAGACTTAACCCCCTTACCAAGGCAGAAAGTGGCCAAAAGAGCAGCCCTCACACATTTTGTGACAATTCCCGTTGGAACTGTGGCTGTTGCAGAACTGCTGAAACAGCTGACGTGTATGGTGTCCATGCTACGCACACTTGGACATACATTGACTCATTCCATCCTTAAAAACATGTTGTGATTTAAGTATTATTATAATTCTCACTAAGGAATTAAGTAACTTGTCAGAAAGCATGGCCCAAACTCATAAATCTTACTTTAGTTTCTTCTGAGACCAGTGCCATTCTGAAAACTCAGTGTCACCCATGAATGAAGCAGAGGGCACCTGCGTTCCAGAAGGCCTGGTGCCTTAACAATTAAGCTTTATGGTCAAGACAGACTTAGCTCCAACTCCCTCCTTCTTCACTCCAGATCACATGCCTTTGGGTGGGTCATTTCAGCTCTTGGGGCCTCAGTTTCCCAGTCTGTAAAATGGGTTGACATCATTCCCATTTGGCAGAATTGTCATGGGGTTAAAATGAGATAATATATAAAAAGTGTTCGGCCTTAGCCTGGATGTTGGGCCAGGTCTCACAAACGCAAGGCCAGGCAACTTTCTCGTCCTCTTTCTTAGTCCTTCCAAATATGCTCTTTGAACCTCCCAGGCCAGCAGTGGCACTGCAGGAACCGTTCCTGCCTCACTGCTCTTGCCGTCCGATGCCACATGCCACAGGATAGAAATGCACCATTGCATCACGGAGCAATATTGGTCCCTGCACAAACACAGCACTCACAGCTTCTACCCTGAGTGCACCCCGTGCCAGGGCAGCCAGACACCTGGTCAACTGCAAGGACTGAGCTACAGATCAAGGGCCAGCTGGGAGCAATGCCCAGGGGTCCAGGGTGTCCCAGTCAGCCTTGCAAGGAGCCCAACAAGGACAAAGCCAGGCAGAGAGCTGCTATGTCCGAAATGCTGGGCACTGCCTGCCTTAGCACGCGTGGTCTGGCCAAGGGGGAGGGAGCAGAGGAGAGGCAGGAGTAGGCTTCAGATCAGGAGCAAAAGGGTGAGAACAAGGCCACAAAAGAAAGAGAGATGGGAGAGGAAGCCCTGTTAAAGGAGAGAGCCACAAAGAGCCGTTTCATCCTGCTAAAGGGATTTGGGACAACAGAGGTGAAGCATTTGAGACATGCCTCCCAGGGTGAGAAAGATTTTATTGGGAAGAGATGGAGGGAAAGGACAACCCTGAGGGAAGAGGACAGCCAGGGCATCAGGGCAAGAAGACGCAGAGCAGAGGCGGCTTAGCGGGTGGCCCCACCAGAGCCGGGATGGGCTCACCACAGGTACAGGCGAGCGCCTGGGGATAGGGCTGGACCGCAGGGCAAGTAGTAAATGGGGAAATAACTGGAAATTACTCTCTGCCTGCGCATGAGGGAGGCCTCTCAAAGCCACTCTGAAGTTTAGGATGGAGCCTGGAGAACTCTGCAGTCTGGGGCTCCTTTCTGCCCCTCCAGAGGTCACAGTGGAGCACAGCACTGCACCCTTGGAGCCCAGGAACGTTCTGGCCCATTCGAGGAGGTAGCAGAGGGTCCCACTGACTCTGGAATCCTTGGCACCCTATTTTATTCCTCAGAACTCTGGGAGAGGCCTATCCCTCTGTTCACAAACCTCTCAGATATCCCTGTCCCTTAATCCTTCTTGAATTAGGAATGTCCCCTGATTTCAGAAATTAACTGGAACACATCAAAGCCTTCTCAGATTCAGCGGAGGCAGCTTGGATGCTAAGTGGACATGGAGAATGAGCACAGCCAATTAGCCACTGGTCCAAATTCCTCAGGAACACAGGGAAAAAAAGCCCGCCAAAAAAATCAGAAGGCACATAGTAGCGTGCAAATACACAAAATGTATCCTATTATAAAATTTTATTAGCAGTGACAGTTTTAAGGGAGCTTTAGCAATATTTCAAACTCTGGCATCAAAATCTGACAGATTCAATTTTGTTTTTATCAGGTTATCTGATGACATTTCTGCAAAAGAAGCATTCAATAATTTTCAGGCTCACCCTTCCTCTGCCAGGCATTGCTTGCTTACAATTGGTAGATCCAACACAGAAAGTAAATCTCTTATTTTGCTAAGGAACAAAGAAGGGTTCAATCCACCAACACGCGGAGACCACCACCATTTCTTGCCCCCTGTTACTCTATAGCAAATTCATCTCAAAAGAAACCCCCAGGCTATGCAGGTAGGTAAGCAAACCGAAAGTGCAGACAGTGTAATTACAGGGGAGTGGCTGGCTCTGCCAATGGCTTCTGGGGCACCATAGTTAATAAACAGGCTGTTTCAGGAGACTTGCACATTAGCACATTATTGCAACGACTGGGAACCAGAAGCTAAAGCACCTGTACCTGATCAGGGAGTAACCTGCTCTGGACAGCCAAGAGCTGCTACAACTCTATCTGGAAGATCACCAACATCACAGGAGTAAAGCCCCATTTTTCTTAATAAAACCCAGGAACAAAACAGAAGGCTTCATGACACTCAGGAAAGTTCACAGCAACAGGGCGAGGAAATGGGGCCTATTTTAATATCTCCTAATGACAGAGTCTTTCTTTGATCGACCATTAGGTTCCTCTGACCCCTCTTGCCAACTGGGCCTTGACTTTTGGACTTCCCTATTCACCTTTGCACAGCCCGATGTTAGCAAGAATCCTGCCAAATTGGCTTAGTGAGAATCCCTCACCCTCCATATCTGATCACCCTTGATATCTGAAGCAGGCTCCTCTTACTCCACGATTCCCGGGTGATAGTTGCTCACCTTGGCCTCCCTTCAGTAAGAATCCTGTGAGGTCAGTTTAACAAAGAATCACTCTACTCTCTTGGTAACCTTCCCTCCACCGACTGACCCCTCCTGTATTCCTCTCTGCTTTTGGACTAAAAATCCCCAATATTTCCTTGCTGCTTTTGGAGTTGAGCCCACGCTCTCCCCTGCTGCAAACCCCACTGTAGTAGTCCCCTGTATAAAGTCCGCTTACCGTTCATTAACAAGTACCCTGAATAATTTTTAACACTAACCTGAGTTTCTTTCCCTCATTCCTTACAATGAGATGTAAATAGCATGTCATGCTGCCCTTGTGTTGCATTTATCAAATGGCTTTGTGAACATATCTAAGCCAAAATTCCCATTTCAAATATGAGACAATAAAGCACACAAGAGAAGTGTTTCCTGGGTGGTCCAAATGAAAAACCAGAGGCATTATCAAGAGAGAACCAGCTTAGGGATTCCTCCTCTTGAATCTGCCCCCCAGGACTCCTCCCCACCTCCTCTTTATTCTTCCTGGAGATGAATATTCTCATTTGACAGCTTCAGCCGATTGAGGCTGAATGTTAAGTTTCCTGCCAAAATGGGTTCAGTATCTTGTCAGCTATTTCCTCTAGTGAAATGCACTTTCATCTCTAATCTACTGAGGAGTGCTACGTATGACAGGAGAGCCTCAGAGGAAAGAAGTCTGAGGGGCAGCCGCTACTATATTTAAATTAGCTTTACCTAGACAAATATATACTAAGATAAGGTTAATAAGGGCTAATAATTTATACTTGGAAAAGTTTAAGAGGATTGCATAATTTAAGCCTCCTATAAAGGCCCCAAACCAAACTCTACACCTCTACGGCCAGCTCGACTCCATCACTGTCCTTCAAACGAATGGCCCGTTGTTCTCTAGCCAATCTCGGCATCATGAAACCATGCAACGTGCCTTCTGCTGCCTTCATTTTATCTGACAAATAGCTAGTTAATCAGATAAGATTATTCTTATCTGTTTATTAGTCCTAGTAGTTATATTTAGTCATGAGTACCTTTCATGCCTGTTCTTATTTTTATTCTCACTTGCACAATTGTGAATAAAATTCCCTCCCTTATCTTATCTTGTTTGAATCCATACTCCATCTGGGATTTTGTAATTATTCCAAGGTATAGCTGTGATCATGCTACTGCCCCATTCAAACTCAGTTTAAATCTAGGGTGATCTCCCCTCCTTCCCCAGGAACCCTGGTTATAAACTATGGAGACGGTAACTGCCTGGAAGGCACAGGGCACTGATCCCCACCCTCTCAGCGAATTCTACTATAAAGGCTTCCGGTATAAGTGTGGAGACAGAGGAAGAACCTGAAGATTAAGGGAACAAGAAAAGTTAGAATAGTTAGTAGCAGAGAAAATGAATAAGAGCCTGTAGTCTCAGCTAATCAGGAGGCTGAGGCAGGAAGATCACTGGAGCCCAGGAGTTTGAGGTTGCAGTGAGCTATGTCGCCATAGCACTCTAGCCAGGGTGACAGAGTGACACTCTGCCAAAAACAAACAACAACAACAAAAAAGACGCACTCAGTCTGCAGTTTTTGCCCCATCACCTTTAAAAGCATGGAGTAAAATGAACAAAAAGAATATTAAAGTTTTGAAGAGTAAAAGATCTTTCCAAATGTATACCTCATGTATAATAGTGGCAACAACCCTTTTCTTTGTTACCTAGTTGAAAAAACTTGTGAAAATGAATGTCTGAGGAATATGAGCAGAATAGTTTACCTCTAAAGAAAATAATTATCCAGTTTCCTAAACCGCTAACACTGAACCTCCTAGTTGGGTTTTGGGTTAAGGCTCTAAGACTGAGTAGCTATGGTCGAGGTCTTTTTACCCGGCTAGATAACTGAACTTTCTGTTTGGTGGAAACTTTATATATCTGCTCTGTCCACACAGTAGCTACTGGCTACATGTGGCTATTGAACCACAACTGAGGAACTGAGTTTTTATTTTACTGAGTTTTAATTAATTTTACTACTAATTTAAATAACTACATGCTGATAGAAGCCAGCACACTGGACAGCACAGTGTTGAGCTCATGCTGCTTTACCTTTCTACTGATTCTTGTTCACAAAGTCAGAAACTGAGGAACTGTAAATGCAAAAGAGAAGGAAGCAAAAGGCAACAGGGCAAAACTCTCTCAGAAGTAGAACCGCCAGGCTTACGACCTGCTGTTTCCTGATGTGGGATGTTGACGTGAGGCATGGAATTGCCATACATGTTCTACAGAATAGCTAACAAGTTACCAAGTCCATGATTATCACTGTGAATATTATGAATAATAATATTGTTGTGAATAATAACAACAAGAATTAACTTCTGCAGAGGGTTTATTAATGGTAAGCACTTTACGTTGATACAAAGTGACTCGGCAGCTTTACGTAAATGAGGACTTGAGGCTCAGAAAATTCAAATAACTTGGCCAAGATCACAAGCTTAATAAGCAGTAGAGTCAAAATTTGAGCCCAATTTTCTCTGACTGAAAATCAATATGCCCTTAACTAGTGCACATTTAAAATGGGATTATGGCTGAGCTGCCCAGCCAGTGGCCAAGAAATGAATTCTCTGCAACCTCAGGACTCCAGGGCATGGCCAGGATGGCCAGAGCCCCCTAGCCAGTGGCCTCAAGGCTGGTGGCCTCTGTCCAGAGCAGCACTATCTTCTCATCCCAGCACATCCCACAAATAGCCCGGCTTTCTCGGCACAGCGTGAGGTGAAAACGTCTGGGAAGCAGTGAACGCCACTCTGAGGAAAGCAGTGAGGGCCAGCCCCTAAGAGCTGACGATGACCAGCTCGGCAAGGATTCCAGCAAGCCACTTGACTCAACTTGTGAATAGTATGGGAGGAAACGAAATTTTCTCCTGTGCCATGAGATTTTAAAATCTAGTTTGCAGTAGAAGGAATTATAAATAAGACAGGGTCAGAAATCACTCCCATTTTTATATAGCTAGGCACAGTTAAATTCATGAATAATAATGGGAAAATTAAGATCCCGGGAGTCAAGTGGGAGCTTAGCTTCCATGATAACATTAAAGAAATACACATCTCAGTAAATACATTTTGCCTCACTGCCATTCTCAGACGTAATAGCCAATTCAGGGGTTTCCACATAACTCCTCATGTCTAAGTTCCTCAGGACAACGAGGCATTTGTAAAGGAGACCCAGGCTTTGACTCTGATCCGTGACAGGGGAGGCCTCCGGTGTTCACTGAGCATGTGACCTCCTCAGCCTGGCAAAGGTTTTGGCAGCACTTGGCAATCCGACACAAAAAAGGCGTTCCTTGAGTTGTGCGGACACTGTATGTAGACTCCATTTTAGGTTATTAATGTCAGGTGAAAAGAAAAGGGAGGACAATTAGGGAAGAACCAGATTAATAGTGAATTTTAAAAATCTTTTGTTGCATCTTACTGAACTTGGCCCCAACCTTCCTCATCCCACAAGAAATAGAAATAGGCTCAAAGACTGTTCTTTCAAGAGTTAAAATGAGGGAGGAATCATTATTTTCTTAATATCTACTCTATGTGAACAAAAGTTTTACAATTATGATATGATATATAACACAGGGTTACAATACGGAAACAAATTTCCCCCAATTTCTCAGCCTTCCTATTATTAGAGTTACCAAGTCCTGTTCATATATGTGGTTATGAGAACTTTTCCTCATGGGCTATTATTAATATCAAGAATTAACAACTATAACGCATTTACCATGTGTCAGGTACAATGCTGTTTTACATAGATTATCTTAGAATTTCCCCCAAACCTTTGAGAGAGAATTGTTATTCTCTTTATTCAACAGATTCATTCATTCATCTATTTAACAAGTATTCTGGTCAACATCAGGGGTACTTCCACCCACTGCTGATTTTTGGGCAAATGGGTCTTAAGTAAAGCTTACTCTTACAAGAGAGGAAAGGTATATCCAAAGGATTACATCATAGCTCTTATATAAAACTATTCCATCAATATATGCTCACATTATGCTAATGATTTTTTATAAGGTGTTGTATGAGTAAAAAGCAGTTTGGGGTTGGTGGGTACTCTGGTCTTCTGTCTACAGATTTTGGTACCACCTTACCAAATTCCATCATTTAAAAAAAGAAAATTCCTAAATGCAATTGCTTGTGTGTTGATATAATAATTGGTATCCTTCCAGAGGAGGAAAACCGACTTTCTATTCTATTTTCCATTATTCACCTTCTTAATAAATACCTGAAGTACTTACAGTATATAAGAATGATGGCTCTATCAATGTTCCTTGAGGAGATTATGCTTTTGGTGCTAGGGTCTCTAAGTCTTTTGTTTGGTTCCATTATTAACCTCATCAGAAAGAAGTCCTAGAATCATTCCAGATTTGGTACCTGAATATGGGGTGGGTGGATTTAGAAACTAGCATAGAAATGTAGAACTTGCTGATTGTCTATAAGGAGACTCTTGGTAGAAGTAGAATTTGGTCCTGCCTTGTCCAAGGGCAGAGAAGGTTTCAAACATCCTCTTCACTCCTCAGCTGTCTACTTCAAGAGGTTTATGGATAGGGTATTTTGTTACGTGAATAAATGGATTATAAATCTAGAGCTACTTGACTTCTGAGCAGTGTACCTACACTTTTTTAGGTTTTAGTCTTTGACTTTTTTGCCCCTTATTTTTTTCCCATTTAGAACCTTAAAATTTGCTTTCTTAAGGCAAAACTAGGATCCTAACCAATGAAATCAGGGAGTGTATCACTTAAAAAAGTTAAAGAAGGTTTTCAAAATTAATTGTCAATCAAGTCAACAAATATTTGTTGAATATCTGTCATGCGCCAGGTAATATCATAAACCCTGGGTATACAACTCTATAAACAGAGTTTATATTCTATTCCACAAGTGCTGGGAAAGAGGAAGGCATTCAGGATAGAAACTATGACTAGAGCATAAAACTGCATTTGTTCAGAGGATGCCTAGTGTTCCACACTGGGGGTTCTGAGAGAGGCAGATTGGGTAGCAGAGTTCTTAGGCGCCTCACTGGTAGAGCTGTAGGGAAGATTTAGGTCACCGAATTATTTTGCAAGTGAAGAAACTAATACCAAAAGAAACTGGGTTTATTATCTGAGGCCACACAGGCTAGTAGTGGCAGCCGTTGTCCCAGTGGGTCTCAGGTACTACGTTTTCAGGACTGCTAGTTAGCATTTGTGAAGGTCAAGATATAACAGCATATTTAGCCTTATTTCTTCCTTTTCCTCTTTATAAGTGATGTTTTTCTTTCTCAGTCATTGCTTTGCATTAAATTCATGTTCTTAGGTAATTTTTCACCATTTGTATAGGATTAGTTCTTATTGAAAGATTAATTCCACAATTTCAATAATTTATATGCTTTGATCTCACAAATAAAGGATAATTTGATATAGGATCAAAAAAGGCTTTCTTTTGCCTTCATATATTATCACATAATGCATTATCTTCATAGGGAAATCAAAATATGTCTCTCTAAATCCTTTTAGTTTTTCAAATTTTATGAGTTTAACATGGGTAATATATAAATCATAGTCAAACATTTTCTTCTTACCACATCTGCTTTTGTTTGATAAAATCAACTCCATCTATATGTATGTCTTTTAGAAATATGTCTCAGCTTTTCCCAAATGGATATGTCTTACATCTAATGCATGAGAAAAAATTCCAGTAGCACCTCCCTGGGGAATCTGAACTAGCCACTGATTATGCTAATAGAAGCCAAGAGGTTTTCAAAGCAAAAGAACTACAATAAATTATTCATAAACAGGCCTCTCTTTTGATGGTTTTGGTGTTTCCGAATTTTCCAGACCATAGAGGATATGTGAAATGATACACATACGCTAAGCTGAAGATGTTACAGAGGGAGATGGAAATTGAAAATTAATTGGAATCTTAAAGCATTGCGTTTTTGCATTTGGTACACTTACTGGAGCTGGTGGGGGAGGGGAAACCCAGGAGACTGCTTTTCTGATGATCCTTAGTGGCTGCACAAATTTCTAACAGGCAGGGACTGGTTTCTGATGGAACTATGGCCAGCTCCCAAAAGATGACTCTTCAGTGACTCTTAGTCCTCACAGCTGCCCCAGGTGAGGCACTAGACTTTACTTAGGTTGCCAGCCTACAGAACCGAAGACTTCATTTGGCACGCTGTTCTGTTTGCATTTGCTTTCTCAGAGTTTCTAGTACCTTTTCCTTCTTTTTTCCTTGTTTTTCTCTATGTTGATTTTCCGTTTGCTCCTATGGGTCTCTGCATTGCCAAACCCAAGGGCTCCTCCTAGTCCCCTTGCGTTGTCTAGTTCCCGCTGCCATGGTTTTGTTACACACACATTTTGTTGTACCTATCAACATTTCAACAGTTTAAGAATTCCTTTTTGTCTGGGTGTGGTGGCTCATGCCTGTAATCCCAGCACTTTGGGAGGATGGGGAGGGAGCATCACTTGAAGCCAGAAGTTTGAGACTAACCTGAGTAACATAGCAAGACCCTGTCTCTACAAGAAAAAAAAAAAAAATGGAGCTTGAGAATTCCTTCTTGTCATGACTGGTGTTGATGGGTTTTAAAATGTTTCCTGTTTATTTTTACTTGGAGTTTTCTGAACTCTATAATTTAATTGCATCTAATTGGTTATTTATTAAATTTCTTTTTTTTATACTCAATAGAAAAGAAATAAATTCCTGTCTTTAACTGAAGTCTTTTGTGTTCCCTAAAACACACCCTACCCTCACATACTGAAGCTAAGACCCAACTCCACCCTTCCTCTGACTCTCAGAGGCTCCTGGGTGACTCTCTGGTCTACCTGCCTCTTTTCTCAGTAATGAACTTTCTCTCCGTGTTAACAGCCTGAATAAAATCTGCTCCTCAATTGCCTAGTGCATTTTGTCTTTGACACTGACTAGACATCAATGAGGGTTTTGTGTTCACTTTAGTCTTATCATTTAGGACAGAGAAGGAAGAAACTGAGAGCAACTTGATTTGAAAAAGCAAGTCTGAGGTGGGTGAGAGTTTCTAAGTCCTGAAATGCTTGGGCCAGCCCAGATTCGTATCAATTGTCTCAGTGTCATTATTGCCAGCTCTCCATTTTATATTCCAAAGATCCTGTCCTAGATAAAGAATTCTATGGTCATCAGCTGCTTTTCCTATTGTAAACCTCGCACCCCACAGGGTCCTAAGCACAGAGTAAGCAGCCAGCACACACTGAGTTAGGAAGGAGAAGAAGCCAGCAACCAACAATCACCCACCCATAACCAAGCGTGAGTTAAGGGAAGCTGCTGCTGCTATGCAGTCAGGGCACCACAGGGCCTGGATGCTGGAAGGTGGTAGAATCACTATGACTGGCTTTTAAAAAAAAAAAAAAAATTAGAATTCTTGATTAAATAGTTCTAGTTTGACATAGAACTTGATGATGACTTCCTGAGGCACTTCCTTGGAAACAGAAAGCTTGGAAATAGAAAGTTGTTTCAGTCTTTCCTCTAGATGGGTGAGTATCCATCCATCCACCCACCCATCCATCCATCCTGGACTACGGGCAGTTGCCCATGAGCAGATGATTATTATCTATATTTTTAAAAAATATCCTAAGAGAAACATCAGTTTTGAGATAGCTCTTGTGGGATGAGTCCTCAGTTTCATCAACCAGGGGAAAAAAAGAGAAAAATTAAATAACTCTACAAAATAGAAAGATCTAAACAAGTTCTCATGCTTATGCTGATAAAAGGCCACTTCCCTCTGGATGATTTTTTCCCTTTCAATGGAGCAAAGCTTGAGACAATTAGGGGGGTCATGAATGTTTTGAAAGCCCATGATAAATCTAGGTTAATTCCTTCATTCTGAATTGTTGACATTTTACCCCATTTGTAGTTAGCCTCTTGGGATCACTGATGCTCCATTTTACTAACAGTCATACTGATGCATATGGGGGATGGGTCCTGGAATGACACTATTGTTGTTTCAATACCACAGCCACTTGCCTATCCCACTCCCCAGTCTCTTCCAAATGTTGGTGATTCTACAGATAACTGAGTTTATGTCATGGATTTCCTGTGAAATTATAGGAAAATGTATTTTATCTTTCAATGTCCCAATACCCACAAATAATGATACATTACTGCCCTGGTTTTGATGTGTCCCCCAAAGTTCATGTGTTGGAAATTTAATTCCCAGAACAACAGTGTTGACAGGTGGCACCTTTAAGAGATGATTAAGTCATGAGGGCTCTGCCTCACGAATGGATTAATGTGCTTTCTGTAGGAGTAGGTTCCTTAGGTTAATGAAAAGGATGAGTTCAGCCCCCTTCTCTTTCTCTCACCCGGGTGATGCCTTCCACCATGTATGACACAGCAGGAAGACCTTCGCCAGATGCAGGCCCTCAATCTTGGATTTCTAGGTTCTAGAACTGTGGGCCAAATAAATTTCTGTTAATTATAAGTTACCCAGTCTGTAGTATTCTCTTACAGAAACACAAAACAGACTTCTAATTATCATATTATGATTCAGAAGCTTTTCAAGAATCATTTCTGTATCATATCATGCACAAAGAATGTACTTTTAATTCCTATCGTGAGGGGGGATGATAACCACAGTGGGAATTTTAAAAACAGACAACTAGCATCCAAAGGAGGACAGAAAGGAAGTCAAAACCACAATCACCAGGCATCAGTCAGGAAGGCCCGTGGGAGCAGAAAGCAGAATGTTGAGATTTCAAGGCAGAAGATCAACACTCAATTCAACGTGTACTTGATAAGAATTTGCAACAGGACCAACAATCTAGTAGGTATTCTAGCAAATACAAAAGCAATATGGGGCTCTTGCCCTACGGCAATTTAGATTTTCTGCAGAAATATTAAATGCACACATAAAACTACTGAATGTATGTTGGCATATGACAAATGCCTCTACATAGGGAATAATTAGAAAAAATAATTGTTTTTAAAAAGGCAGGACCTCTGAATTTAATTAGTAACATCTACTTGGAAAACTTTGGAAAGAATATGTTTGGTTGTTAGTTAACAGGATTCAGAGTGAGCACTGAGTGGGCCTCAGAGGTCAGAAACCAGAGGGAGGCCAGAGAAATGAGATGAGGCATAAAGGGCAGCAGCAAAGAGTCAGGCAGGATAATAGGAGACACGCACATCGTGGCCTATTTTTATGTTTTATGTCAGTTTTAAGAGAAACTGGTATTTTCCTAAAACAATATATATTTGATGGAGAAGTGATGTCCATTTCAGTAGCAGAATAACTTTATTATATTGCTGGAAAAACTTAAGGATTGAAAGTTGGAAGACAGCAGGTGGAGGTTATAAATTTTGTATTAATACAGCAATACGAGGTGAGATTTATGAGCTCTGATATAATGTAATCTTTTACTGAAAACAATTTTACTTTCTTATATGTATCTCAGTGATTTGACCCTGGTTTTATATGAATATCTTTTTAGGGAATGTATTTTTCCAAATACAGTTTATTTTATTCAAATGACTGCTAAGAGATAGATATTTAAAGACTACTGGATCTACAGCTGCAATGAACAGTTTGATCACATTGTAAAGTAAATTTTGAAAAAGACAAAAGAAAGAATAAGATTGGACAATGACATATTTGGACATAATTTCTTCCAAAATTAATATTCATTTTTAAACTGTTTAAGATGCATGTGTTTTGCTTTTATCCCAAGTATATTTCAGAGACTTAGATTAAGTACTATATTGAAATTGTAGTATGTATAATAATATGGCTCTATTTCATAGAGCCAGAAATACTGCTAATTTGCAGAGGCCAAGTTACTTAGACTTTTTTCTGCAAAACTAAGATGACTTCCTAACAGCTTAACAAACACCATTTCATTATGTAGGAGACCTTTTACTCACAAACATTCGTATCACGCAACGTCAGAAATAAGTCAAAGACAGAAGGCACTGAGATACTGGCCAATCCACAAAAAGTTGACCAGTTTTTATCCTCAACTCTAAGAGTTTTACACAGCCATTACTGATCCCATCATGCCTGCTCAGTGCAGAGGGAGTGACAATGCTTCGAGCATTGATGCGATGAGATAGCCCTACGACAATGAACACAAAAGGACATTTGTAAACACTAAAAATTAACTAAAAATGAGAAATGCACATGTGATGAAATGTTAGGCATCAAGAATGAGTATGAGAAACAAACATCAAAAACGAACATTGTGAAAAGTAATTTTTTTGTATCTATGAAGTCCACAATAATTAGGTGATTATATTTGAAAAGTAGGTTGGTGTACTTACTTATGCATAAGCTTTGGTGAAGGTTTCTTAGGAATAGTGAAAAATAAAATGAAAGACTCTTCATTCTAAAAAGTAGTCACATTATCATGATAAATTTATCCCTTGAGCTTTCTCTTGGTCTTTACACTCATTCTTCTTGAAACCAATAAAACAACTCCAACAACCTTTCGTTAGATCTAGAAAAGTGGTTCGCAACTCGCGCTTTGCACTGTAACTATCAGCTTTGTAAAAATGCAGGTGCCTGTTCTCTACCCCAGAAATTCTTTCTGCTATGGTCTGGGTGGGGTTTGAGCAGTAATATTCATAAGACACCTCCCCAAGTGATTCTAATATGCTGCCAGACTTAAGAAACACTGGTTTATAAGGAGGAGATTAGAAATGTCATATATCAAATAGATATTTTAACCTTATTTCTTTCATTCTCAAATACTCATTCCTATAGCTTTCTCTTTCGTTGAGAACATGGATAGAAATCCTAACTATTAAAATTAGCTTAATATGTCTAAAATCTTTAATTCATTTACTTATTGCACACACATATAAATCACCATTCCTCTGAAGACATCACAGAATTGAGAAGAGTTCCAGACACACTCCTTATCTGTTGATTGAGTCTTTTTTTTTATTATTGCTCACTTTCACACTGACAATAACTTTATGCTACAGGGTAAGCTCAAACTTAATTTCCTTATTTTTTTTACACTGTTCTTTATTGTATTTTTTTCCATGATAATAATATGTAACAGATAATCCTTATTTGACACAAGTTGTCTCAAATAATGAAAACAACCTAACTTATTTTATGAAGCTAATATAACCTTGATACCCAATTGGATAAGAACAATGTAGGAAAAGAAAATCACAGGCCAATTTCACATAAGATTATAGATGTGAAACTCCTTAGTAAATATTATCTAACTGAATAAAGTATACATTAAAAAAAAAACAGAATCAAATGGGGTGTATCCCAAGGATGTAAATAATAGTTTAACATCAGAAAATCTACGTAATCAAATTAATATACTAGACGAAAAATATTTTCACTTACAAGATACTGAGGCAGCATTAATACAGTTCAAGGCCTCATCGTCTCTGTGTCTCAGTAATTCCCCAGAGTAAGAGAGAAGATGACCTATATCTTCCATAGAGTTTCAGCGAGATTTTTTTAAAAAGGTGTTGACATATGCTCTTTGTAATTTGACTCAATGGGTTTTTGAGTCTTTCATGTAAATTTATAATACCATATTTCATTTATTAGAAGATATACATTATAAATGTGTGGGGTTATTTTAGTGGTACTTCTCACAATTTTAAAGGGTGACTACAACTGATATGAAACAGGGTATACAATATAGTTTTAGAAATATACATTCCCCGTCCCCAGAAGATAATCACAGTATAAGGTGATCTCTAGGTTTCTTCTGATTCCACGATTGGAAAATTATTCCTGTTCTAAAACTCTTAAGTATTTTGTTTCTTTTTAGTTGTGTTGGAACACCAAAATACTCATCTGTTTCTTTCTCCCTTCCCCCTGCTCAAGAATGTAAAATAAAAGCTCCCAAGCACTAAAATACTAGAGTTTATATAAACCAAGGTTTATTCAAATTCTGAAAAATATTAATATTTTCTCCCAGAAGTCAGACTGTCTTCAGGGTCACTGCCAATACTAATATGCATTTGCTTAGACTGGGGGTTGACAAGTCTTTTCTATAAAGGATCAGATAGTGTTTTGGCTTTCTGAACCATATATGCTTTATCAGAGTCACTCAACTTTGCCACTGTAGTGTGAATGCAGCCATAGACAATACATATGAGTAGGGCTGTATTCCAGTAAAATTTTATTTACAAAAACAGGTGGCGGGCTACATTTGGTGCTTGGATCCTACTTTTCCAACCTCTGGCTTAGATGTAGTACATTCATTGATGAACAGTGTGTCCTATTCTAAAAGGAGCAAGAACTAATCTTTTGTACTTATTTCAAATAAATAAGACATTTTTCAAATGGCACACTTTTGCAATCTAACAAACGTATATTTAGAGGTATGTGCATGTGTATGCATACATGTCTATATCTATTAAATGCATCAGTTTGGTTTTAACATTTTTAGATATAGCTCACATAAGCAGAATATCAGTGCAAATCAGTTCTAGCAGACTCAGTTTAAAAAATAATAACATTGCTGTGTTATTAATACTACAATTTCTACACCTGGCATGGTTTCGTCTGTCTGGTTTATTAACAGTAATCCAAGTGTGACTTGAGGTAACGATCACTTTAGTGAATTTGAGTTTATTGCCACCGGCTGTGAAGTTATAAAGGAAAAGATACAACTTCTTAGAGATCAAATCATTCCTGACTTTAACAGCCAAATAAGTGTTAAACGGCTACCAGGAGTCAGGTAAGCAAGTTTTGTCATAGCATTCAATTATCAAGTTGGTGCAAAGTCACTCAGTAGACAGTACATAACAAATGGCTAAGGGTCTGAAACTTGTGAATATTAAAAATATATCGTCATCATTCTTTCTCATACATAAGATTCCCAAAAGGAATATATAAAGCAGGAACTAATAATGGAACAAAATAACAAAGGGTTTGCCATTACAAAAGATATTTGACAAAGTAGTTGATTCTTTTTCAAAACTGATCACAAGTAAGAGATTTTAGCCACGGCTTCCTTTTGTTTCAGGGACTTCCTAAGAGATTCCAAGGATAACCTGTTCAGATACTGTAATCACATGAGACATGGCATGTGCAGCAAAACTGTGATAGGAGCTCCTGGTTGTCTATACATTGGCTATTAGGTTGTATTATAAAAATGTTTAACATCAGTTCTATATTTATAGCCAGAAAATCAGATAGTATTCATTTTGAGGTCATTATCAAGAACTCTAAAAATTTAGACTTCAGCAGCTTGCCATCACTTTATATGAAAAGTGGACACGCCCGTTGGATTAAAGAGACTCTGATATGCTGTTAACAGTCCTCGCCATCAAGATAGTAAAGGCTAGTGTGACCTGGAGACTTCTGCTTGCTGAATACCTCCTCTTCGCCTATTCCCTTTATAAATGCTAACGGAGCCCATGAACACGGTGTTCCAGAGTGAGCCTGAAAGGGCATTCTCTTGGGTGAGATGTTCTTTCCATTGGCAGGGAGCTTCGCTCTGCCTCACTCTAATCCCTCCTCCCCACAGAGGAGGAGGAACACTGAGCTTCTCTTAGGGACCATGACACCAGAGCTGGAGGCATGGAGGCAGCTCTGTGGAACGGGTAATTGCTTAGTTGTGCCTTTTAATTACTTATGGCACAGTTGTACTTTTTGATTAGACAGACTAAGTCTTCCAAGTTCCTTACGTGAAACTTTATGATGTATTCGTGCACATGCCAAAAAGCCTGGATCATGTGGGGCAAAAATAAACGGGACACATGTGCTAATTGCATACCTCTCTCTTCTCACATTCAGCTACTTAAAAGTGAGAAAGTATACTTCTTGTGTGTCTGGTGACAACAGTTACCAAAAACACTCCTATTTCTTACCTGCTGGTCACATTTTAAGGTTCCCTTGGCTATGCTTATTCAGTCAGCCTAAGTGTTCTAGCATGTCTAAGTGTTAGGATGACATTATCATAGAAAAATAAATTTATATCAAGAAAAATGTTGCTTTTAAATATAAAGCAATGATAATGGCACTAATAATTCTATGGTGTAATTCACCTGAGAAAAAATAAACAGAACATAGCTCATCTTAAAATATTCAATAGTAGAGCTAAGGACTTAAAATAACTGCTTGCTATTCCTGTGTTAACGGGAGAAGCTAGTTTTATGGGTTTTTTTTTTTCCAGTCACTTCAAAATTATGCTTTTTTTCAATGTCAAAAATCAAAGTCTTACCTATTAGTGTATAACTGTAAGTTTGCAGTTTTAAAATCTTTTATTATTAAGAAAGTATTAATTGCAAATAAAAAAGGTACTAAGTAGAAGGAAGGGAAAAGACAGATACTGTGACAAAAAGGACTTTCTTTCACTAACTTTTGAATTTATTTATTCTTTCATTCAACTAGTATTTGTTGAGTGTCTCCTTTGTGCAGATGTGCAGTGTCAAGTACTTCCATTGAGTAGAGCCTTTCTTTGGCTATGTGTTATAAGTTTTCAGCAAGATAGGTCCATGAATACATGAAATTGCAGACTATAACACATGGAAATAAAAGACTTGAAAAGGAAATTAATACCCCATTTAGATCTTGTTTTATCTTTTGGCCTGCTGAGCTTATGGAGAGGGAAGTGAACAGGGCTGTGTGGCCGGGCCCAGAATGAGAGCAGCACAGCAGTTTGCCCTCCATTTATGAGAAAGAAGTAGTCTAAGTGACAAAAAAGCCACCAAGACTCATCTATCACTGAAATAGTCAGAAACAAGAGCTATTTCCTCATTCCTGTTTGCTTTAGAGGGACTATGATAACAGGGACACAAGAGAACATGATCATATGGCAATAGTAATAAAACAACAGTGCATGTCGGATAATTGGATCCTCTCAAACTCTTAAAATTATTATCCAAGATGAACTGATTTTGACCTAAATTTAAAGGTCAAGGAGAATCAAGCTGATTTTGTACTTACATTATCAGCCAAGTGTCTCAAAGCAAGCAAAGCATCAATCAAAATAGAGACTTGAGAGTATAAGTTGAAAATTGTTTCCTTACAATTATTCTATTTTCGTGATGTTCTTCTCTACAACACATTTATCCCAAAAGAACATTCAATTTTCAAGACAGAAGAATAATATAAAAGATTATTTCACAAGATAAAGAAAATACTTGATACAAACTTCTCCCTTCCTGTTTATCATTACTGTTTCTTGGTTTTGTGAAAAAGGAAAAAAATGTGCTTTATTGTTATGATTAAGCTTTTTAATTAACAGTTTTCTCAGGACTGACAAACATGAAAAGAATTTAATGCAAAGAAAATCTGAAAAATAAATTATGCTTAACAATAAGCCTTCTTTTTCCTGTGCATGTATTATATAACATTATCCTACTCTCTAGAAAAATGAGGTCACGAAGATATTTACTTATGTGGCTCTTCAGAAGTGAGAATAACATTTCCTGGAAGTGACAGTGAAGGTAATCTGTATATGACAAGTAACCCCGGTCATCAGGGCCACCGCACCAGGGCAAGGGGCTCAAGAACGGAAATCTTTACTATTCCTGGCTCTGCTCTCAAATGGGAAAGCCACGGCGGGGGGAGGACATGAAGTACAAGAGCAGAGTTTTAATACTTTCAGGTACGCAGGCATACCTCAGAGATATTTGGGTTTGGTTCTAGATCACCGCAATACAGCAAATATCTCTAAAAAGTGAGTCACATGAATTTTCTGGTTTCCCAGTGCACATAAGGGTTATGTTTACATTATACCAGAGTTTATTAAATGTACAGTAGCATTATGTCTAAAAAAACAATGTCCATACCTTAATTAAAAGATACTTTATTGCTAAAAAAAAAAAGTGCTAACAATCATTTAAGCTTTCAGTGAGTCATAATCTTTTTGCTGGTGGAGGGTCTCGCCTCCCTGCTGATGGCTGCTGACTGATCAGGGTGGTGGCTGCTGCAGGCTGGGGTGGCCGTGGGAATTTCATTAAATAAGACAACAATGAAGTTGGCTTTTCCTTTCATGGAAGACTCCTATGTAGCATGCAACACTATTTGATAGCATTTTACCCACAGTAAAATTTCTTTGAAAATCGGAGTCAATCCTCTCAAAACTTCTCAAAGCCACTAAAGTTTATGTAATATTCTAAATCCTTTGCTGGCATTTCAACAATGTTCATAGCATCCTCACCCAGAAGTAGATTCCATCTCAAAAAACCACTTTCTTTGCTTATCCATAAGAAGCAACTCCTCATCTTTTTAGGTTTTATCAAGAGATTATACCAATTTGGTCACATAAGGTCACATAT
Source organism: Lemur catta (assembly GCF_020740605.2). NCBI lineage: Eukaryota > Metazoa > Chordata > Mammalia > Primates > Lemuridae > Lemur > Lemur catta. Next base: position 141,867,524 of record NC_059129.1, read on the forward strand.
TAGATCTACTTCTACTTCTCCTGCTATTTCTACCACATGTGCAGTTGCTTCCTCCCCTGACATCTTGAACCCCTTAAAGTCATCCATGAGAGTGGGAATCAACTTCTTCCAAAATCCCATCAATGCTGATATTTTGACCTCCTCCCATAAATCATGAATGTTCTTCATGGTATCTAGAATGGTAAATCATTTCCAGAGGTTTTCAATTTCTTTTGCCTAGATCCATCAGAGCGATCACTATGTATAGCAGCTATAACCTTACAAAATGTATTTCTTAAATAACAAGACTTAAAAGTTAAAATTCCTCCTTGATCCATGGGCTGCAGAATGGATGTTGTGTTAGCAGGATGAAAACAACATTCACCTCCTTGTATATCTCCATCACAGCTCTTGAGCAACTAGATACGTTGTCAATGAGCAGTATTATTTGGAAAAGAATCTTTTTTTCTGTGTGGGTCTCAACAGTGGGCTTAACATACTCAGTAAACCATGCCATAAGCAGATGTGCCATCATCCAGGCTTTATTAATTCATTTATACAGCACAGGAAGATTAATTTTAGCATAATTCTTAAAAGTCCTGGATTTACAGAATGGCAAATGAGCACTGGATTTAACTTAAGGTCACAAGATGCATTATCCTAACAAGAGAGTCAGCCTGTCCCTTGAAGCTTTGAAGTCAGGCACTGACTTCTCTTCTCAAGCTATGAAAGTCCTAGATGGTATTATCTTCCAACAGCAAGCTGTTTCATCTACACTGAAAATCCATTGTTTAGTGAATTAAGACACGGTCATTACTTATCTTAGCTAGATCTTCTGGATAATTTGCTGTAGCTTCTACATTAGCATTTACTGCTTCGCTTTGCACTTTTATGTTACAGAGGTGGCTTCTTTCCTTAAATCTCAGGAATCAGCCTCTGCTAGCTTCAAACTTTTCTTCTGCAGCTTCCTCACCTCTCTCAGACTTCATAGTATTAAAGAGAATTATGGTCTTACTCTGGGGTTAGGTTTTAGTTTAAGGCAATGATGTGGCAGGTTTGTTCTATCCAGACCACTCAAACTTTCTCCATATCAGCAGCCAGCCTGTTTTGCCTTCTTCTCATTTGTGTGTTCACTGGAGTAGCGCTTTTAATTTCCTTCAAGAATTTTTCCTTTGGATTCGGAAGTTGGCCAACTGGCACAAGAGGCCTAGCTTTTAGCCTGTGTCTGCTGTCAACATGCCTTAATACACTGAGTTTAATCATTTCTAGGTTTTAATTGGCCTAATTTCAATACTATTGTGTCTCAGGGATTAGAGAGGGCCAAAGACAGGGAGTGAGATGGAGGAACAGTTGGTCTATGGAGCAGTCAGAGCACACGCCACGTTTACTGATCAAGTTTGCTGTCTCACACGGGTGCAGTTTGTGGTGCCCCAAAACAGTTACAACAGTAACATCAAAGATCACTGATCACACCCAAAATTATTAGAACATTTTTCATTCTTAAAAAAAATCCTCTAAGATTTAACCTTACATTACTATTTAAGGATCAAAAAGAAACACTGTCTTTGGAGAAAGAAAAATGCAATATAGTTTTGAAAGACAAAAAATAAAGTGCCTGAGCAGGGAACTGAAACAAAAAAAATTACTGATCACAGATCACCATAACAGATATAATAATAATAATAATGAAAAAGTTTGCAACATTGTGAAAATTACCGAAATATGATAGACAGTAGTGAGCACATGTCGCTGGAAAAATGACTCTGAAAGACATAGGGCTGCCACAGACCTTCCATTTGTAAAAAACACAATATCTGCGAAGTGCAATGAAGCAAAGCACAATAGAATGAGGTGTGCTTGTACACTTTCCACCACGACTGCTAGGACCGGGGGCAGGGCAGGGAGGTGTTGGTGGAACCTAAACCTTCTGAAACAGCTCACACTCTGCGGAAGGCCTCTGTTTTCCCTCCAGAGCTGGTTCTGGCTGATGGGAGGACGGGGTGATGAGGAAGGCTTAACAAACAGAGTCCCATCTGCAATGGAATCACTGCTGACCAGGCTTCCCTTTCAACTGGGGACTGATGCACAATCAGCGCTGGAGCCCATGTGATGGGCCTTGATTTTGATCCAGGCTTGAGCCATCTGTATGGGGCATAGTTGTTTCTATTCATCACTCCACTCTTTATTTGTATGTGTTCTATATTGTGGGACAATTCCCCATCTTGCAAACAGATTGGAAACCCTTAAAAAAATCTACCTTTTTTATTAATGTAGTATTTTCATTTTTTCGGTAAAACTTCTAGGAAGAGCCAGATAGTAAATACTTTAGAGTGTGAGGTCTGTATAGTCTCTGTTGCAACTAACCAACTCTATGTTGTTCTGATAAAGTTTTATTTATAGGCACTGAAAATTGAATTTCATATAATGTTCATGCATCACAAAATATTCTTTTAAAACATTTTTTACAACCTTTTAAAAATTTAATATATCTCCTTAGCTAGTCATGAACTGTACAAAAACAGGAGCCTAGCCACATTTGGCTGGAGGGCTGCAGTTTGCTGATCTCTGGTCTTGAACAAAGTTATGGAAAAGCAAGTGTTTGAAGCAATGAAAAGATAATGATGGGAATAAAAGAAAAATGTGGTAATGATGATGTCTATTTAGATTAGTTACATAAACAGACAAGTGCTGGCCAATGGAAAGAGCTGTCTGGCATTGTAATGAGAGACAAAAGTTAAAGCCAAGCAAACTAGGTTCTAGTTTCAGTTAATCTGTAACCTGCGAGTGATTTTGTAAAAAAAAAATCCCTTAATTTATTTAATCTAAGTTTTTCACTTATAAAATAATGAAAATGAATTATGACATTTCTAAGGTCATTTTCACCATTAAGATTATTCCATTCTTGTTTATAGCTGCTCCCTTCTTCCTTGTATTACAAGGTACCTGTTTATTATTAATTTACTTAAAGTATATACACAATTATAAGAGGCAAGATCTTAAATGAAGAGGTGATTGCTACAATTGAAAATGAATACTTTGCTCTTAATTTGCCCTTAGAGCTCAGGGTGTTTGTACAAAAGCAAAATCTTTAGGCTTGTCAATTATTTGTAGCATATCACTGAGCAGACATTTTGAGAAAGCTAAGAAATATAAAATCAAAGTAGAATATAAATTATGCATCTGAGAAGTCCAATTACAAGGAAGAAAAGAATATTTGGATGTATATAGCCTACTTCTTACTGTCATCAAAAGCACTTGGCAGGATTAGGCCCTTGTAGCAGGTACTAGACTTCTACTGATTTAGACTTTAAAGGCTGATGTGCTGTATTTTATAGTGTAATATAATTACAATCACATTTTTTTGAATTTTACTGCCCAGCATTCACATGCCCTATAAATGGCATAGTAAATAGTCTACAAATAACAATGTGAAGCTCACTGGGACTGAACCACATTTTTATGTTTTTCTAAAGTAGAACATGAAATAGAAAGTACTAAAAAATAAAGGGTGTGGGCCAACACATACACATGTTTTTAAGAACACTGTGCTACATGTACTCATGAAGATAAAGCCCAAGAAGAAACTAAACTTATGATAACTATATTCTTTAATATTGTTTCTATTTTAACTTAAACATAATTAAAACTGGATGCACCACCTAGAAGTTACTATCACCCTGCTTCAACCCAGACTTTGCCGTTTCTGTCAAGAAAGCCACATTCCTTGCACTCACAACACACTGGTGCCATCCTTGACCCCTCTCTGTCTCTATCTTCTCAGTCACCAAGCCCTGAGAGTCCTGCCTTTGAAAGAGCTCCTCAGCCACCTTCTCCCTTTTGTTTTCCTGCCAACTTAATCACTGTATTCTTCCCAGGGCAGACCACAGTTCTGGCACATAGGGGAGATCCAGAACTTTCTATGACTGGGGAGAAGTTATTAACGTATTCCTCCAATGGTTTATATGCCAGGGCAAACTAGATACATGTGGGAAGATTCAGCTTATGGGTTAATTTCAGAAGATTTCAGCACATTTTATCTCATTCCTTCGTTTTTTACTTAATCAATAAACGGATATATATTGAACATTATGTACAAACAAAACAAAATAAAATACCAACCAGCTATATGCTGGGGGTAGCGGGAACAAAATGTTCTCTAATATTAAGGTATTAGCCCATCCTCAGAGTGCCTATAATTCGATTGGGAAGACAAGTGTTACAAAGAAAATGACAAAGTCATAAGTCCCCACAGCTCAGCACATGCTTTATTGCCAAATTAATGATATGGTTTTCAAGTGCTCTGGGTCAACAAAGGAGATGATTGTGTTTTAATGTCCTTTAACTTTATATGCAGTTAGATATGTGAACTAATTCAGTACTAGGCCACATATAACAAAGCTAGATGAATCTTGCATTATATTATACCATCTCATACATTTCCAAATCAAACACATCAACATGATGATCTCATATTCTTCTTTTTAGAATTATTCATGCCACTGTTTCCTTGTGTTGGCATGTATCAGAATTGCCAGTGTAAGTTTAGCACGATTTATTTACTTCTTGACCAAAAAAGAGTATTTTAAATGTTTCATGATCAGAAGACTATCAATATTTTATTTTAATTACAGGGAAAAGATATCAGGAGAGCTATTGGAAAATCCTGCTGGCCTGTGAAGGAAAGGCAATAAGAAAGAAATGATTAATTATTAATTAATAACTATTAATTATTGATAGTATACTATGTGCCAGGGACAGTGCTAAGCGTTTTCACGGACTTTCTCTTCTTTAATTCTCGCAATGGGCATGAGAGTGGTAGTTCTCAACGTGAAGGATATTTTTAGAGGTAACTAGAGAGCTGTGGGGAGTCCAGCTGGAAATCATGGAATACTCCTTTTGCCTGAATGAAAGACAAGGGCAAGACACTGAAAAGAGTTTTTCTCGGGAGATGAATCTAGAGCTAGGGTAATCATCTACTCAGAAGAATCAGAAGTTAGTGGCAGAAGACAGAGGAGGGAGAGGGGAGAGAGAGGGGGGGGGGCCAGTCTTTTTTGTACTAGCAGGGTGACAGGGCTTACGAAGGCAAACAACGTGCTGTTTTAAAGTTACTGATAATCTGAAAGCACACTTTGAAAATTATCATTATGGAGCCTTTTTCATTTTCAACCTTCTAATCTTTATTTTAGATAATCAAAGTAAAATTACACCATTTTACATAATTACCGTGTATGCTAAAGCTTTTCTTTTTTGTTTCAAATCTGTAGGGTATCGATTTAGCAACAGCTTGCCATTTTCTTCTATTTTCTACATTTTAGGCATATGCACATTAGAAGTAGATAAAAATGTACAGAACACAGGAAATTCTGTCAAAATATATGGTTCCTCAGGAGAGAAGCTTGGAGTCTGATACTATGTGCAATATAAACAGTAGCTTGGGATTGAAATGTATTATATTTGTGCTCTTTTCGTGTTTAATTTTAGAAGAACACATTCGTGGCGATGTTATATGCAGACATTGCTATTTCTAAAATATACTATTAAAATGATAATAGACAATGAATTTCAATATATTATATTTTAAAAACAAAAATCATTCATGAAATAAAAATCCCTTATGCCACATGGCATATGTATATGATGCATGTGTTTTTCTTTGTTAGATAACATGTGCTAAGATATATTATAAAAAATTTCCATTTCTGGCCATCCTTACATAATTATATTTTTAAACATGTACATTTAGAGTATAAATGTAAAGCTCCACAGCATTGAGAGATATTTGTCTTCATTTTAGAAAATGTGAGTACGTGGGCAATTTATATAACCAGAGATACACACATCTCTGCATCTCCATTTTTTCTCCACATGAGACTAGTATTAGGGTATTCTTCTCTACAAGTGGGATATCAGGGCATCATCTTAATATGTATCCCCAGAAAGACAAAGTGGCTACAGCCGCACTGCCCAGGGCAGAGCACTGCCTCACAGGATGGATGGCGGGAGCTTGAGTTCCTACGGGCTTGGTCCCCACACGCCAGGCAAAGCCATCTGCCTAGAAGCAAGTCCACTTATATTTCTCAAGCCCAGCATTTCATGAGAAGCATGTACTTCTTGGACACTAACTTTCTTTCGCCTACTTTTGTTTCCATTGAAGAGTCAGTGGTGATCATGGAAAAAGGAAAGAAACCTAATCTGTGTTTTCATGACAACCAGAAAGAGCCAACGGCAGTTGTTCTGAAAAAGCACCCAGGAAAACCCTTTGGATTCAGCCAGAATGTTTGGGATTCTAAGAACCTATGAGATTGTTTCCTCACTTAACACTTGATTAGTTACTTTGAACAGTACTTTGAGAAGAGAAAACCAGTTATATGGATTTTCTTTTTCCAATTTCAAAGCTTTCTATTTAAAAGAAACATTTTCATATAGAAACGAAATCTTTCAACTGTACTAGCAGGACACATCCCAAGAGTAGAAAGCAGGGCCTCATCAATGCCCCTGCACATCTTCTGCCTCCACCCCTTCCTCAGAGCTCCCACCCAATTCTGTTAAGAAGGTGAAACAAGTTTCCCTGGAAAGCAGATGTCGGGGAGGCACCTGGTATCCCGAATGCTCCCTACTTGGAGACGCATCAGCAGTCAGGCAGCTGTTGAAAGCAGACACAGGTGCTGGAACCCAATACAGGCTTGCCAGCAGTCAACTGTATTGTTTTTAAAAGAGTAGGAAGTTTTTTTCCCTTTTTCTCTGCAGGAGAGGTGGTATATAGAGGGGGATATATGTGTAAACTGCAAGCATCAGAAAAATGAGATGCTAACGAGGGAGAACGGGTCTGTCCAGTCAGTCCAGTGTGTCTCCCAGAGTGGGGCCAAGAGATTCAGAGTGGAGTCCTCCACAGTCCTCACATATCACCGGATCCCACAGATCCAGCTGCAAATATGGGTTCCTTCCTGCACTAGGTGAGAGGCAAGGACAAAAGGGAGCAGCTCTGCAAAAACTGAAGATCCATGAGCACCTGATGATCAACTTACCAACAATTTTCCAAAAGTGGAAAATGATACTTTATTGCGTCTTAGAAAATTGGAATTCAATACTAAGGTTATATTTCACAGAATACATTTAGTGCCTCCTTAGAGTGGAGCCTCACGGCAATGCCATCAGGTAGGAAGGACTAAAAACTTTACAGATAAAGACGTCGGGCTCAAAGGTCAGCTGAAAATAGACAATGTAAATGTAATTTTTCCTTTGTCTCCCACAGATTATCCACTTCCCTGTGAGTTTCCAAGATGTTTTGGGACACCTGGCCTAGGTCCTTCTCTTTTCTAATGTTGAAGAGTAGGCCAGCTAGTGCAGGGATACTCAGAAGCAGAGCAGAATGGGATGACTGACCACAACTGCCTATCCCACCCTGCCTGGATATTCAGATGTGATTGTTGGTGGGTAATGCTCACCATATAGTTAGCAGGTTATAGAGAGCCTTGTTAATTGCCTTAATTCTAGATAGAAACAGCAAATGTAAAATAAGATATACACACAAAAACAAAACAAAGACGCCTATCCCTGTGCTTTGGAACTCCAGCTCAAGACCTCTAATCTCTAATTACGTAGATGACAGCATCACACTGTATCCTTTACTTCCTTTATATTTGTGCCTTTTTATTTTTTATTCTCAGATTGCCATTTTCCATAGGCGAAAGGGTATGGTATCTAATGTCAAAGCCACAAACACACGGAACACAATGAGGGTGGCATGGGGTCCCCCGCGGATAGACAGGCTGCTTGGCCCCACTGGGAGGGGCAGGACGCCAGTGAGCCACTGGGGGGAGGAGGCAGCCTCCCTCCAGGCTTCCCTGCAGGGAAGGTTCTCCAGAACGCACATCTCTGCCCATGCCAGTCAACTTTTCATCAACTGTCTCACTTTTGGGGAACTCTGAGTTTGAGGGTTAAACCAAATAAAGGTCAACCTCGGGCTTCTCAAGTTTTAATAAAACTATAGGAGAGAGTACATATGTTTTAACTGTTTCCTCTCATTTCTGTACCAGAGCAAAATTATGTAAAGATTGACAAATAAGCTTGAATTAAGAAATAAATCTGAATACTCTCATATCTTTAAAACTTGTCTTACATATAGAGAGATGGAGACAGAGGAGAGGAAGAGAGAGGGAGAGAAAGAAAGAGGGAGTGGGAGAGAGAGAGCCAGATTGCGTGCATACAATTAAAATTCAATATTCAACCAAAAGATCTAACAATCATTTTTGGTAGAGAAGCATAATTGAACAAAATAAACTTCCTAAATTTTGGTTTAATCATGTTTCAGAAATGTAACATCTGAACCACAATACTGTAGACTGGTTACCAACATCTATCTACCTGTCAGTAGTAACTAGAAAGCACTGACACAGCTTGCAGAGAATGAAAAAATGATTTCCTTTTTGTTACTTTTGAAAATTCAAACTATAGAGTGGACAGTAAAGTGACATTAAACATAACATTAAAATAACTGACATTCAGAACTGAGTTACTTGGCTATTTCTGGTTGTACTGCATTATTCCAGGGTTTATTTTTCACATTGGCACAATGGCCCTGTATCGTCGTCTAATGTAGATTACAGTTTCATGAAAAATGCAATGATGAAATAAGATGTTCATGTTTTTAGGTGCATTGGTATATTTCTAATGCAGTAATTTTTGTGAAAATGTGTCTTGTCAACTAATTCCATCAGTTAAGTAGGTCTATCAGTTTATATAGCACGAAAATGAAAATTCAAGACCTGTGACAATACATAGCAGACCCTGCTCTGAGCTGAACTTCATTTTGTAGCTTTGTTTCATTTTAAAATTCTACTGTGACATATTTAGCTAGAGAAAGACATTGAATCCAACTCTTGTATATTTAATATAATTCAACACAAATGCTTCATAGATTTACCTTACTTTATGTGACCTTAAAATGCTGGATATGCAACTTTTGATGTAGGGTACCATTTTGACTATAAGATTTCAATATTAATGGAAGTTATTTTTTCAAGTAATTTGTTTTTATTATTCTGCTTTCTGAAATAGCAAATCCACACATAAGAGAATACTCTTAAAATTTAGCCAATCGCGTGATTCAATGAAATTCATTCCTACACTTCTTGTGAATCTGTGATATTCAATGAATCTAGATGGATGGTTAGCCACATGTGGATCTACATATGAAATTTACATTTATTGTCTGAGCAAGGGGTCAGCAAAGCTTTTATCTGAAGGGTCAGATAATAAATATATGTAAATTTTGCAGGTCATGAGGTCTCTGTCACTACTCAATTCTGCCACTGCAGTAGAGAATAACACCAAACGATACATCAACGAGTGGGCCAGCTGTATTCCAATAAAACTTTATTTACAAAAAACACTAACCATAGTTTACAGACCCTTGGTCTATACCTTTGCCTTTCATAAATGTGGTTCTACACCAGTTGCATCTGTGTTAACTAGAAGCTTACTGGAAATGCACATTCTCAGGCCCCACCCTGGGCCTACTGAATCTGAACCTGCTGCTTTAATGCCCAGGGCATGTGTGTACCAAAGTACGAGAAGCGCTGGTCTGAACCACAGCCATCAGTTTTCTACTCAGATTTACAGAGCAGATAAAGGAGGTTTCACTTACTAGTTTAGTTGTCCATAACGCAAAAAGAACATTCAAGTTCTTCTACAGACTCACATTCTCTGAACTAAGTTACTGGCATATCACAAGGAAAAATGAGAATATCCATCTATCTAATTTTTTTAAAAATTTTGAAACCATAAAATGAAGTTAAGAATTACAATATGCACTGTGCAGAGGGACATTGGCTCCATCATTCAGACTGTACATCCCTCAACATGAGTAGAGCACTGAGTTTTCTGGGGGAGCCCCACAGAAGAGGTAGCAAATCTGTTTTCTTTCTGACTATGATGACAGATAGTAATGGTTGGCACTTGCAAAATTGAGTGAAATGTGTTCTCAAGGTTTAACAAAATGATTCTTTCCATTGCAAGTGCTTTAAAGTGTTTCCTGCAAAGAAGCTGCAAAAACTAAAATATTACTAATAATGTAAGTAAAACTGAACAAGAAAATGAGAAATCTCAGTATATTCTAATTCATGTATATTCTATTTATGTATACATTATGAAAAAATAAATTTTTAATGTAAAATGATAAAATGATGATTATACGAAATATAGATTTATTAATACATACACTATGATTAATAATAAATCTCAACCTAAGGGAATAAGTACCTTAAGATTTTAGCTAATAATTGTATGAAACCATAATTAAAACCTAAGCATTCAAAACATGAAAACAGACTTCTATAAAGTTTTAAATCATGTGATACTTATCTTGGTACTTTAAAATTTTCACAGATTTTTAACAATAAAACTCTAGAAGTCTCTTCTGAGTTTCTCTTGTTTTATTTTGTTTGGGTCCTTAATAGCAAAAGAAGAAAAGCTACATACTTTAGGGAAACTTTTCTTCCTCCTGCAACAAAAAATTGTTGAATTAATACAAAGAAAACAACATAGTAATTGATTGGAATGTATTTGGTTGTCAAAAACTGCTGTTGAAAGACATACAGAAATTATTACTGAAGAGCTGACGAAGCAAATGTTAAAATAAATAGTCTAGTTGGTTTGCTGTGCCATTGGATATATATGTTTCTCACACATTTCAGCTTATGGTATTTTTTATATCCTCTTCCAACAATGAAGTACATGAAAAACTTATTTTTGTAAGCCATTAAGTATAGTTGTACTGTTAAAAAATGTGGTCTCAACATAAGTAGTTTCTTGGATTAAAAAATATTACTTAATAGTCATGTTGAGTGATTAAGCACTGATGTAGTACCCATCTTAATTAGATAAAAAGATTCAATCAAAATTGTTACAGAGGTAGTACTGAAAGAGAATTCATTTGATTTACAGATTATTGTAAATGATCAGAGATTCAGTGATTTACAGGTAAGACCTTGAGCAAAGAAATTGAAGACAGAGGTAAAACAAGTGCTACATGTGTCACTAATATTGTTAATTCTATAAAAACAAGACTTCTACAATGTAATAGACTTTCCACCTAGTTTGAATGAAATAGGGAGTGATCATGAAACTTACTTGTGCCACACAGTTTCACTGTTTAATTCACAGTATAAACCTGCAGGCCAGGCACCGTGGCTCATGCCTGTAATCCCACACCTGTAATCCCACAGCACTTTGGGAGGGTCAGGTATGAGGATCACTTGAAGCCAGGAGTTCCAGACCAGCCTGGGCAATGTAGCAAGATCCCCATCTCTACAAAAGTATAAAAAATTAGCTAAGTATGGTGGTGCATTCCTGTAGTCCCAGCACTGAGGAAGCTGAGGCAAGAGGATCTCTTGAGCCCAGAAGTTCAAGGTTATAGTGAGCCATGGCTGCACCACTGCAATCCAGTCTGGGTAACAGAGCAAGACTCTGTCTCTAAAAAAAATAAATAATAATAAAAAAAAATAATCCTTCAAAGTATTGTGAAACTTGCAGTTATACATTTTTCTTTCTGTGAACTTGCTAATCTTTTCAAAGATACCATGTATGATTGTATACATGATGCATTAAACAATTTTAGGGAGCCCCATTTATATTATATGATTCATAATTTATTGATCCATGTATCTTCATTTCCAATAAACATTTTCCAGCAGATAGCAATACTTTGTAAAATGAGTTTTAAAAATTTGGCGTAGAAGTGCCACATGGGCTTTCTGTGATATCAAATGGCTGCCACCAGAAGTGCAAACTAACAGTTACTTTAGCAAATATAAAAACAGTTATTCTGTCCTATTAGGGGAGATGCAATTTTTACCAGGTACAGAAATATATATATATATTTTAAAGGAACTTGGGCTTCTGAGCACCATAAAATAGATGTTTGGAAATATTTCTGTTGCTTTATGACTTTGTTTTAAAAAATAATTGTGTCAGTTGTGAAAATACCTTATATCTGTGCCATTTAAAAAGCATGGAACTAAAAGTTCATGCTGTTTAAAAATCTTTCAAATGAAATGTTTCAGTGAGTTTTGAACCTATTAGCTAAAAATGCAATAATAACCCACCTTCTAAAATTGCTTGACATTAATGAAGAAATTTATTACTCAAATTTCAAGGAAAATCCTTGCCTAATTGGGGGATGTGATTCAAACATTAATATCATGATTCAGTAGGCAGCAGACACTGTGGTCCTTCCATTTGGGAGGAATTATTTTTGTGAGTTAACTCCCTTCACTATCAGCACAAAGCAGCTGAATATTAGAGCTTATTGTCTACGCATCCATGTTACAACTACCTGTAGACCTCCTCGTTAGTTAGCACTGAGATCATTTTCTTACTTTACAACACTACTTTTGTTATCATGCTTTGTGACCTCAATATTCATGTAAAACATTCATTCATCCAAACTGACCTCAATCTGTTTTTCTCTGGACACAAAATGGTCTTATTCTCCTTCCTCTCTACTTTGCCTGTTCCTCCCATGGCTACACCATATATCAGTGATTTTCAATCCCTGGGAGTTGCTCTGGTTCCATCCAACTGAATTAGCTTTCTAGGAGTGGGATATGGGGAACTATATTTAAATTTACTCCCAGTTTATTTTGACACATTGTGTCAGCTGAGAACCACTGGCGTAGATCTGTCATTACCAGTAACTGGACCATAATCTTCACAGTCCTCAAGCATCCTTTGATCATCAAATCCCACCCTCAGCTCAATTCCTCTAGCAACTTCACTTTAATAATTTTCACCCTCACCGGGCCCTTCAATCCATTAACCCTCCTAACTTCTCATTATTCCCTCCTGTTCTCAGTCCCTTCCTTGCCCAGCTTAGAATTCATGCTCCTTCAATCGCTTTGCTGGATTCCTCCTTTACGATATTTTCTGAAAAATCCTCTCCCAAACTGGGTGGATAAAGTTCATATCTTATTCTGTGCCTGCCTTTGACAAGGTGATTTCAGGCAGATAAAAATTTACATCCTTACTAATGGGTCTGAATTTAAATAAAAAACCTAACTTCAGTTTATTTCCATAAAAACTGTACTTAGAGACCAGATTGGAAAGAAAAACAAAAGAAATAAGTATGAAAAAAAATATATATATAACAACGTAAAAAGAAGAAGAACCCAACAAAGCAACCATGAAGTCAGAGACTTAGAGAAGTGGGGTATTTGAAGGTCACAGGTGAAAGTTTGAGAGTCAAAACATGAACAAAATACTCAATTCTGAAAATACAGAGAAATGGAGACCTATGTTCACACAAAATCTGTACATGAATGCTTACTGCAGCTCTATTCATGACCGCCAAAAATCAGAGCCCAAATGTCCTCAATGTCCAGTGAGTAAACGGTCCAGTAAGTACACTGTGGCATCCAGTAGACGCCACTGAGCAATAGAAAGGGACAGACTGTGGACACAAAACAAAGAGGGTGAATCTCAAAGGCACTACACTGACTAAAGGAGGGAATCCTAAGGGTGACCTACAGTGTGGTTCCATGCATACAGCGATCTCAGAAAGACAGAATGTAGCATGGAGACCCATGTCAGGAGCGAGGGCTGTGGCAGGGGATGACCATACAGGGACAGCAGCAAGGATTCGGGGTGAGGGCAGAGTTCTGAATCTTGGTGACGGTAGGAGTCACACCGATTTATACACGTGTTAAAATTCAACTGTACACTGTAAGGAAAAAAATTTTAAAGATAATTTAAAAACTAAAAGAAATAGTGTTGAGAATGCATTCATTAAAGGTAAATTTCCCTATTAAGAACTTTGCTAAAGAAACAGTGCAAAAGGCTTGGGAGAATATAGGGCTAATGAAAATAGACAGCTTCCAATTGTCTGTCATTTTGAAAAAAATATTTTTAAAAGATTATTATTTATTGCTAAGAAGCTTAAAATAAAATGTAGTAAATTGTTTGAACCAAAAACACCCGTACACTTAATAAATCAATATATATTTGAAAGTACATGTGCCTGAACAGCAGCTGGGGGCCTCAGGCCTCTCACTTAGACCCATGGGGTCACAACAGTTCTCATATCAGCTTCCCAGCTTCCAAATTCTATTATTCTGCCATTTCCCTTGTGTGACTATAAAGCAATGAGATGATTTATTCATTCGAATCCTATGAAAATCAGTTCTTATTGTACAGTATTCTGAGACTGTTATCTTACTTCCTATCTTTTTGAAAGGCTTTCTTCCTAAGATGCTATTTTTCAAAATCAGATGTATCCCGGAAAGAGTCCCTCTTCTCGTTGCCAATCTCACTGTAGCTAGCACACTTGCTTCTTCTCCTCTGGGATGAAGGAGAGCTCACTTCATCTTAGGCAACATTCTGCGTATTGGCAGCCCTGGGTCTTGGCATCCCTTCACACTCAGCAAATGATGCAGAGCTTCCAAACAGGCCAGGCTTCAGGGTTCCAAGACTAAGATGAGGGTTGAGAATTTAGAATCCAGGGAGACAAATCTCAAAGTGTTTAGGAAACAGATCATTTTTAAAAAGGCAAAATAATAAATATATACCTTAACTCAAAGTGAAATAGGACAAAGAAGGACTTAATATTAATTTAACAAGTAAGTAAGGTTATATGTGTAAAGAAACCCTGGACTTTCTGCTTTAAGGCTAGAGTCCTTGCAATTTAAGGGTTTCTGCATTCTATAATAAAAAATGCAATTTATCCATGGGGCAGATTCCTATATTTTTGTTTGTGTGTTTTGTTTGTTTTTTTCTACAAAAGCCACTTTTAAGTCATGCCCATGTAGAGCAAATCCTTTAATGAAGGAAACATTTCAAATGAAGATGTTCCTGTAAATATACAGAAGATATATTTTTTTAGATTTCAGTAGGCCGAATTAGTTCTACTCACACTAACAACTCTAATAAATAAACAGTAGGACTTCAATTCCTTATAGTAACATAAATTTATGTGCCTTACTCATATAACTGTGCTCTGGTCATCTGGTGGCTTTCCCCTGCCCAAAGAGATTCAGGGACCCGAGCTCCTTAGATCTTGTGACCTCAGAAATCCCTAGGTTTTTGGTTCTCTTTTTCCATCCAACAGAGGAAGAAGACAGTGGAGAAGTCACACCTGCTTCCTATTCAATTGGCCAGAAAGGGACAGATAACACATCTACTTATATTCCACGGGCATGAACTTGCCACTTGAGCCCACATAGATGTAGGGGTCTGGGGAGTGTAGCCTCTGGCTTTCAAATATGTAACCATATGATTTCACTAAGAATGCTGTCCTCTTAGAGGTGGGAAACCTTGTGCAGTACACCACTTGCACATCTGTACAGGTGGATCTGTGTTTTATACCAGCTTTGGAAGTTAAGGTTTCTTTTTAGTGAGAGTAGGTATATCACCAAAGGAAGTGAATGCACTAATTGCAAAGGAATTGAAGCTCAGAGGAGGGAAGAGAGAAAGCCTTAATCCTCTGGGACAAGAGGAGCTCTAAAAGGAGGAGAGACGTCCAGAGATGCCCCAAAGCTTACTGGACAGACTTGCCAAACTTGGAGACTAGCCACAAGGTAGGGAGGAATTCTGAGACTAAGTGGGGCCTGGAAGTTAGAAATAGCTTCTAGAAGCAGTTGATAATTATTTTTCCTGTGTGAATGACTTCTCTTACTTCAATACATTTCAGTCAAATGTTGTAAAAGTTAGGACTTGCTTCTCTTAGCTACGTTGTAAGAAATCTGGGAAGCAGCGTCCATCCCCAAAGTACAAATTGGGGTCATCTGAGCTAGTCACTAGTAAAGACACAATGCCACCCAGAAGAGCAGGCCACTGGTGGCAGAGGCCATGGCAGGACAACACCATTAGATGTCTAGAGTGGAAAAACCTAACATATTTATTCTTGAGTGTATGTATGGCAGTGCCCTGGAAAACTGAAATCATTTCTGCAAAGTCTATAGAGGTCTGTGCCATAGTAATTTGGTAATAAAAATAAAGCCTATGCTAAATTGTAAAATAAAGCCTATACTTGTATTGTCACAAGTAGGTGGCCCAGGAAAAGATGGGTGCCTATGAGCAAATATTTATTTTTAAATATTCTTAAATACAAGTGGCAAAAATATATAATCATATGATTTATTTTAGGTCAGGACTAGAGCAACAGCATCTAAATACAGCAATTAAATCTATTGAGAAGAGCTTGCTGACTTTGAGATTCACGTGCTAAAGATGAACAGTGTCCCTATGGTGCATACGAACCTTGAGAAGATGCTATGGAAATGCTATCCCGGATTTAATGTGGTCCTAATAGAGTCATGTAGACAGATTCAGTGACCTCTCTCCATCTTCCTCTTAGCTGTCTGTACCGTGAATATAATACCCAGTAAGAGATTTACCCTGAGAAATGTCTGTCTTATTCTATTTTAAGCACTGTTAATTCATTTGGGAAACAGAATTCCAAATTCCAGTAAATGACAATCTAAGACAACTGGGAAATAATCACTTTCGTTTTTAAAGAGAATTTATTTTCCATAATGCTAGTTCATAGCAAATTCAGTTCCATTTCCCATGCTCTGCCCTCCAGAGTCTCAGAACAACCACTTCCTCCAGAGGAGGACGTGGCCAACCCAGACACCAGCCAGCAAGTGGAGCTGCCTCTATAGCAGAAAATGAAGTGGGCTACTATGATCTACCGTCAGTAATTCTCAATCCATTCTCAATATATCCCAAGGGAGATTTCACTCTTGCTACAAAGTAAGAAATAACAACAATAACAATCACCACTGTAATAGAACATATTATGAGGGACATTCTTTTAAAAGCCTTTAAAATGCTACCAGGAGAGTTTTATGGCTGCTCCAAGTCAGAGCTCGGCCATGCTTAAAAGCAAGGGGAAAGGGTGTTCCGGCGGCGGCCCCGGGGGGGCCACGGCTCAGCGTTTGCTTTGCTATTTCTCTGCTGTGGGCAGTATCGCAACTGAGTTCATGGATGCCCCGAGGAAAGACGAGGCGCAGCTTGAGCTGTTCAAAACAATCTTACTATAAAACTGACTTTTTCTTTTTAAACTAAAAAGCACTTTTTGTAACGAGACATTAAAACTCAGATACCAGCGAGCACTGCCAGCTTGTGTTTGCTTCCCCCACTTTACTGCTGCTCGGCGTATGGCTGGAAATCGGGTAGCAAAGGTAAGAACTAGAGTTATTTTGAGGGGTACCCACTCTCCTAAACACAAGGCCTCAAGGTCTCATAAGTTTGGATCGTTCTTCAGAATCTACAGGAGGTTTGTTTTCAGAATGTCCTCCAAGTGTCAGCCCCTTTGAATGACACATCCGAGGCACTAAACATTCCTACCGAATTTTCCTGGATCCCAAATCACAGTCAAGCTGCACAATGGCTTTGTGAAGTGCACAAATATCCATAGGGGATAAGACAAATAGGTCTCTACTCTGACACCATCTAGGTTTTTCTGAGCTGCATGTGTGAGCCACCTGTGGAGAGAGCAGTTAGATCTAATTACAGCTCTTGGGGAAGCCACTGTCTCAGGCAAAGCAAATATGTGGGTTAAGGGCTCTGTTCAACCTTGACAGAGTCATGCCATTGCATGCTCTTAAGAGCAATGCCCTTGTTTAGTCCTTATCTGAACTTCTCACAGATATTCTTGTGAAGTTTTCTTGGAAGTGGCTGCTTTACAAATTCCCAATACATTTCCTGTGTATCCCAATGGACTCTTTTGATGATCTCTAAGTATATCCCGTAAAGGAGCAAATTTTTTTGAAGTTTGAAATCAAGCAAACAATCCTCAATGCTGTTATTATAAGTCATCATCTTTCCCAAGTGCTTGTATCTTAACATTCTTAAAATAATGGTAATTTTGTGAAATTGGTCATTAGTGTCATTAGTTTAAGGCTCTAGAGAATGGATCTAGTGGCAGAAACCAATACTTTGTTTTAAAGGTGCTTAATAAAGACATATTTCTATATTCCCTTTTTATAGTGTTAAACCAAAAGCTGCTTTCAGTAAGCTCTGTTAAGCAAAGGTATAGATAATTCCAGTTATCAGGATTTTATTGAGTAACTTGAAAATATAGCTATGCAATATTGTACTAACATATCAATGATATGTTAGCACAGCCAGTTGAAACACAGAATTTATGAGGTGTGGTCATCAGTCTATACCCCACGTAGTCCAGTTAGCTTTGTTCTCCTTAGGAAACAAAATATCCTGTAGGTGCATAATGTTAAAAACAAACAAAAAAAAATGTGGTTTAAAATAGATCCTGGGCTTAAACCTCACACACTGTCTGTATCCTCACTAAACTATTTCACTATTGAAGGAACATGAGTGACCTCAGGCAAGTTCTCATCCTATCTGAGCCTCAATTACCATATGTGAAATAGGTACTAGCCAGCAGTGTCTTCTACCTCACAGCGTTTCTATGAGGACTAAATAATAAAATATCTGTAACACACATTACTTGATGTTTGGCACATAATAACTCAACAAATGGATCATGATGACAATGATCACGCCCAGTACCGGTCACGAGATGAGCAAGAAATAATAATTCAGAGTTTGAAAGGCGCTTTGCCTTTCTGACTCTTACTGTGTTAAATCTGAGACTTGTTCAAGCTGTGTCATATCTTTTCCTCACTTATCTGCATTCTCTTAGCCAGAACAGGGTAAATCATCTCTGTGTTGCCAAACTTCTTAGCACACTGTCTGGCACAAAGAAGAACATGGAAAATTATTTTTGAGTGAACAAACATTAAGTGGAAAGTCATATTCACCAGCTATCCTCACCCTATACCCAGCTAAGTTTTGAATGCTATAAATAGTGAGTTTTATTGGCTCTAAATGGCTTGACCTTTTCCTATGTTCTCTGATGGAAAGTTCTCACCCTTGGAGACACTTCTGACATGAGCCGCTGTTCATTAACTCCACTGTGGACCCTGCCACCCCTCACCCCAGCAGCCCCACCTTGAGCTGCTGAAAATCCTTCGACGGCTCTCCTACGTGATCCCTCCTCTCTTCTACCACAGTCACTGCTCTTGTTCAATTCTCAATACTTCTTTCCCAGAATGCTATAGAGTTCTTGTAACTATCTCTCTTAACTCCAGATCAGACAACAAATGAATCAGAGATTAATCCTCCTCAAGTATAGCTATAAAAACATCCGTACTTTCTCAGAAATTTTCCACACTGTCCGTTCCTTTCTGAACTAAAAACTCATCAGGATGAGACTCAAACCAATCCTCAATATGGCACCCCCTACCTTTCCACGACTCATCCCTTCTTAGTGTCCTGCTTGGACCTTAATCCTTCTTAAGTGCTTTCTGTTTCCAAATCTTGTTTTTCTCATGCATTTCTCTGTATCTGGAATATAGTCCTCTTGATATCTTTACCCTTGAAATTTCTTTGCACTTTGTTGTCCTAAATGAAATTAGGCTTTCTCTATAGAATCTTTTTCAAATCTCCCTTCCAAGTGGTCAGAGTTCCTAGTGATCTCTCTTATTTGTGCTTATGAACACATTGTTGATGTCTAGCTTGCTATATTGTTATAATCATTTTCAAATTATTTACAAGCACTAAAATGGTATAAATGTTGGATAAATGTGGCTCATTATTTGTAACTGTATTTAATGCTGACATTACTTGATTCTGTTCTGAAGACCAGTTATGTGTTCATTCCACCAATATTTAAGATGGAGAATTTGAAGCAATCTCCAAATCTGAGGTGGTAATATAAGTTATTTCTGAAGATCCAACCTCACTCTATGCTATAACAGTGATATTTTATGGAACACTTATTTGGTGCTATTTTTAAAACTTTTTATTGATTTTTCTTATATTTGGTTGCTTTCATGACCAGTGAAAAAACTTTCAAGTGAAAATATAGCTGAGAAGAATGAAAGAGAAGTGGTAATATAAAGCCTCACATTTAACTGCCACAGCAGGAAAATTCAAAATTGAATTCCAACCCTAGCTATTAAACACCCTGATAAAACCTCCCTCAGACTTCACCGAACCAGGCAGTATTTCTCTCTTCCCCTCTGATGCTGGAGTCTGCAGCAGGCGAACTGAACGGCTGGCAGAAGAAAACAAACACACTCTTCCATACATGTCTCGTAGAGCGAGAGCCTGCTAGTTGAGGCTGGACTTGCTTATATGCTGAGGGTGTTGGTAATGTGTGGATGTGGTAAGGGATCTAAAATACAATGCTGCTACACACTACCTGGAGATCCAGATCTTAACGTAGCTTCTGAGATGGATGAGAACGCTCACATTATCTACTGTCAGGTTCCTTTTCAGCTGTAGTTAGCTGGGTGCCTACTAGTGCCTCCACAAATATTCCTTCAACAGACAATTGAGTGGATACATTGATGCATGGATGGGGGCACAATGGGGATGAGGGATGGCATTTGAGGCAGGCTTTTTAGAGAAGTTGGGCAATAAAGGATAAGTAGGAATTATCCAGATGAAGGGAGCTTGGAAGGATCGAGGCGCATATAATCAACTGAGATGGTTAAGAACTGAACAAGGTAAAGTTAAGGGGCAGGAAGCCACCTTGTCATTAGAAGGAAGTGAAAACCCACTCATCAGTTCTATTGAAGTGGAGATAAGTCAAGGCAGGTGTGATGGGTGAAGAATAATTATAACTGAAGAGAAAATATAGCTATTAGGTATACTCATGAGACACTAAGTTTATATTTAGGAAGGAAAGGGTTGTGGAACAATTGAAGATGGTCAAGAATTCTTTTACTCTCTTCCCATTGAGAGATGGGGCCTCCCTTGAATCTGGGCAGACTCTGTGACTACTTTGCCCAAAAGAAGACAGTGGAGGTGACACTCTGCCAGTTTCTGTGCCCAGGCCTAAAACTGGCAGATTCTATTACCTATCTCTTGGACCACTCTCTCTGGGTACCCTGACTGCTGACACTACCTCCCAGGAAAGGCCATGTGTTGGTTCCTCATCAACAACCATAGTTGAACCCATCCTTCCAGCCACCTCTACCAACATGCCACCTCCACCAGCTGAGTACCACCAAGGTGATGATATGTAGAATAGAAAACTGCCCAAATGAGCTCTGCCCAAATTTGTAATCCACATAATTGATAATGACATGGTTGTTGATTAAAGAAGCCAACTTTGTGGTGGTTTGTTAATATAGCAATAAATAACTAAAAAAAGGGGCATATAAGAAACTGCTGGGGGGGGTGTGGTACTATATCCTTATGTTCACAGCACCAAGCTTTTACAAGTGGTTATAAGATGGTGTTGTCGCTGTTTGGGGATCTTTTTCGCTATTACACTCTTGTCTCTGGTTCTAGGTTCATTTTCTTTTTCCAAATCTCAATTCCTGATGCCAAAATTAAATTTGGAACAGTGAAAAAAAAAATCTGTTGTATCTCTTCTCTGGTCATGTCCTGTTCCTAGGTAATACAGTGTTCAGAGAATTGAATAAAAATCTACCATTGCTGTTGTAAAAAGGAGCATTTGGCACGCGCATTCATGTAGAGCATATTGTGGTACATGGTATTCTCTTGTGCATGACAGAATTAAAGGAGAGAAGGAAATGACCCCAGTAACTCAATCAATGACAGATGACAGACTGTTTTCTGAATATTCCTGATCTTTTCTACTCTTCTCCTCTGGATCCTTGACACTACCACTGTCCCTAACCCTTGGCCCAGAAAGCAGCTCAGTGGCTGTCAGCAGACCCAACAGTGTTCACCACTAATATCCTCCTCTCCTTTCTTCAGGCTGAAGTTAACACATGTGGCCTTTATTTCTACCTGCAGCTTCCTGAAGCCCAGAAGCCTGAACCTATCTGTTTTTAATTTAGAAGCAAACGATGCAGCTATACAACATGCTACTAGAATAGCCAGTGTCTCACGATTCTTCTCTCTCACCACCCCTCACTTCACTTTTCTTCTGCCTCTTTTTAAGATATACTTTCACCTTGTTGATGACACGTTAAGGCTTCCTCTCAAGCCTCCAAAAGGTCTAATCCAAGATATTGCTGTTAAAGCATTATCTTTGTTTTAGGTCCATTTTCATTCTATAAGAAGAGAGGAATCTTTTATTTATATTAGAGAACATAATGGTTTAATTGACTAAATTACCAAAGCAATGCAATTTTAGATGATAAATAACAGATTTAGATACTTTATGTAGCAGTTGTTAAACAACAATTTTGCTTCTGTATTACATTTTGGTTTAGAAGTGCACATTTTCCCCCTCTGATGATTTTTGTTGTTCATGGCATTCAAAATGCCTTCTAGTTTTATAGAAAAGGCTTTTCTTATCTGCTACATCTTTAATTAAATCAAGAACAAATCTTTGATTATTGAGTTTGGGAAGGATAAATACAACAAACCAACTTGTGGCTAAGCAAATTTTTCACAGTGCAGCAAAACCTCTATAATTGATGCTTGTAATTGATACTTTAAGCTGTCTTATATTTGCCAATTTTCCGTTAAAATAAATCTATAAAACTAAGGTATTATAAATGAATCTCAGTGAGCAATAAGATCAGTCTGGCATAGTGAACCTCTGAACTGCGAAAGTATTTTACTTGAAAGTTTTATGCTGTCGAAATAAAAAGTGTCATGATGTACATAAGATGGAAGGGAAATGAGCTATAGGTTCTAGGGAATCATGAATGTGCCACAACCAACGATATTTATGCATTACATCTGTATAGTGCTTTACACTCTTCACAATATCCCTTCATCTACACTATTTTTATGCATACTGTACAATTCTCCAAAATGGATATAATTATCTTCATCTTGCAGATGAGGAAATGGAGGCACATACAATTTGTGCTCATCACAGTCATTGTTTATCTAAAAATGCTGTGGCTGAAGTGAGTCATGCACATGATTACTAAATGGCTGTTTTCAAAGCTAAAGTCACTGGCGTCTTTGCTGACAGTGGGATGCCATTCTGGTATTGGGCAAAGCTATCTGGATAGACAGAACTTGCAGAATGATGCATGGCAGGTTTTATAAAATGTTCATGTTTCTGGAGTAATAATTAAAACATGGTTTAATTAGATAAGAATTCTCCCCCCATGACGCCCGCCCCAGGTTGCAACAATTTTAAGAGAACTGAGGCAGTGGCCCAATTCCTATTGCAGATTTATGCTTGTGGTGCCTTTGTAATTTGCGTCAAAGAAGGATCTAGCAAAGTGACCAGGAAAAGTGTCTAAAAGACCACGAAAGATTACAAACCCAGTACAAACCAGGCTTCCCCAGCTCGGTGGCGAATCACAGGTTGCAATCAAGGGCAAAAGGGCAGGGAATCCTAGGGCTACTCCACCTACAGAGTCCCTAACCTGAGACTGGCAGCTGGCTTCACAGCAGCCTTTGGCCACCTGCAAGGCCAGGCCAGCACGGACGTCCTCTACCCCACAGCTATGTCAGCGTGGCCACGGTGACAACTGTGGAGTCGGGAGGCCCTGGCGAGTCAGCCACACATTTCACAGATGAGGCTGAAAATGAGAAACTGCAGAAAAATATTGGCATAAATATATTTCCTATTTACAAAAAGGAGGCCAGATGGAAACATCTTCCAGTGCATTCCGATTAGAATTACAAAATGTTATACAAATCCATTTTTACAAAGTTTATTATGAGATTTATCCTGATAGAGGACAAATACTTTCTCCCTTTTTAAAACTATTGCTAATATCACTCTGAGGGAAGGCTTGGGAAAAACCAAAAATAATATGTAGCTTTGGGCTTTTATAAAATATTTACAAAATGTTCTAACCTTCAGATAAAGGAAATCCAACCAAAGGTGAATAGTGTTTATCACTGGGAAGTGGGATTAAGGGTAATATTTATTTTCTTATTTATATTTTTCCATTTTTCAAGATAGCATATGTTATCTTTATAAACAAAAAAATATTTCTTAATGCCTTGCTCTTCTCCTCAGCCTATTCATGACAGCACCTGGTTATCTTCAGTCAGGTCAGAATCTACAGCTACTGATTGAACATACGCTGCCCTTTTTCTAACCAATTATTTTTTTAGCAGTTATCTACAAATATGTCTTAAAGGCTTACTATTTTCCAGACATTGTACTATGTGTTTATTGTGGGATTGTAGGGAAGTAATATATTTAAAAATATAGATAAATGGAATATTTGAGGCAAATTCAGAGGAAGTAGAACAAATTTAAAGCTGAAATTATCAAGAAGGTCTTTCTGGAATGGATGGCATTTAAACTGGATCACTGAAGTGCAGGCTGGATGTTAACTTGCTGAAATGGAAGCGAAGGGAGTCATTGAGAAGGAACAGCAGCAAAAGCAAGAGGCAGGTCCAGGAGCTCTGGATGATGCCAACGAAACAGGAGCCCAGAAGCTGTTGCCACTGGGTGTATGATCAAATCAGAGAGAAAGATAATATTCAGTCAGTTAACAATAAAAGTCAAAAAGCAGTTAAGACCAACAGTCCAATGACTCCATAACTACACTGAATTCAAAGAAAACATGTCTCCACTGAGTACTTAACTGATGGATAAATACATGACGCACAGGGAAATAAAGGAGAGATAGCGCATGGGGCCAGGTCAGCCTGCTCTACCCCGGTGCCTTTGTGAGTGAGTGCGTGTCTTAATTTCCTCACGTCCAGTTAGTCACATCATGGGATATTACAAAGCTTCTATGAACAACACATGTCAGATTTTCTGAGATGGTCCACGTTTCAAATATTCCACTCTACTCTGCCCGTAAATGTTCTAAGGTCACGGTGTTGGTCTGGCATACAGACACAACGGCATTTATATGAATAGCTTAGAAACAATGGCGAGGACCTGATGTGAACAGAGATATACTGATGAATATGTATGTTTTAAAATAAATATTGGAAAGAATAAGTGCCCCTCAATCCATGGGTGGATTAAGAAAATATATGTATACCATGGAATACTACTCAATTATAAGAAACAACAGTGACCTAGCACCTCTTATATTTTCCTGGATAGAGCTTGAGCCCATCCTCCGAAGTGAGGTATCACAGGAATGTAAGAATAGGCACCACATGTACTCGCCTTCAAATTGGCACCGACTGATCAACACTAAGGTGCTCACACAGTAGTAATATTCTTTGGGGGTAGGGGAGTTGGGGGTGGGTAAACTCACAACTAATGGATGCAGTGAGCATTGAGGGGGAACGGTGTGTCTCAAATCATGGTTGGGATGTGGCAAAGTAACCAAAATGTTTGTCTCCCCATAATTTCCTGAAATAAAAATAAATAAATAAAAAGTAAATAAAAAAAAATAAGATGAAAATGTGAAAATGTCCTGACCAATCTGACAGCAGTCAAAACTTTGCTGAGTCAAAGAAGGGAAGGATGGTGGCTGGTTTCTGACTGAGAGCAAACAGCCATCCACCTCCACACAGCCTCAGACAAGAGGGATTTTGTGGTTTTGGGGGTGAATGAACATTAAATATTATTTTTGAGTTGCCAACCAATTTAAAAACAGAAATAAAAGGTAAGACAGGGAGCATCAACTTACATTTTGTTCCTAATAATGCCTATTGAAAGTAGTAGCTTTGAATTTGTGGTCAAAAATGCTGACTAGTAATTTGCCTCAGAATTAAAGAGATGCACCCACTTATGTAAGAACAAGTAAAGGGAATGGGCGGAGAGGACTGAGGACGCAGAGAACTTTCTCGATGACAGACACTGAGGTGCAGAGGACAAATGCAAAGGAACTGGAAGTCCCATGGAAGGAGAAGTCCCAGATTAGAGCCCTGGAGGCCCAATGTCCCTGTGCTGATGGCTCTGCTACTGTATCTGCCCCTCCCAATATTCAGTTGACATTTTAATTTTTAATTCTTACATTGACCTGTTTTATCTTAAACATATACTTATTTTTAAGCCTTATCTACATCTCAATCCATGAAATTTGGGTCCTATGTTGAGTATCTGTTTTGCAAAACGAAGAAATGACTGCCTGTGCGGTGTTTTCACTTCTTTTCCCTCCACTTCTCAGCTTTTTTTCAGCTATACCATTACTTTTATGTTTTCAAGATTTGTAACATTTACATTTTGTTCTTTAACAACCATGATTACGTACTTTGCTTATAGGTGGATTCTGGAAGTTCAGTTAAATAAACACATCCGTAATAATACTAAGCTTATGCAAACTCTATTCACTGGTTGAAACCTTAAGGACAGGTCCCAATCCTATGTTACTAAACTATGTTACTATGTTTCAGTCCTGAGTCACTTAAAGGGGAATTTTCAGAAATTCAAATCAAATGAATTATTATTCCTTATATTCATTTTAAAAATCTTTTTGCTTTATATATGGACAGGTTTCTAGCACAGATTTTTGCTTTTTCTGAGTGTCAAACTTCCTTTCTTTCTTCTTGTTGACAAAATAGCACATGTATTCTCCATCTGAATACTCAGCTCTCCTGGCTCCTTCACCATCTCATTAACCAATTGTTCTAAAATGACCCCTTCCTTTTCAGGTCTGCTACTAAACTAAGCTGGTCTTTTGGAATTTTCTTACTGAACCTCCTGCCTTCCTTTATCTTGGGTTTAGTTTTAATTTTATTTTTCCAGGAGTACATTTTCACGTCTCTTTTTTTCCCCCCTGGGAATTCTTTTCATTCACTCTGAATTGCCTCTCTCTTCCACTTTGTTGATCTCCCTTTTCTTTTGCTGGAGTCCACATCACATGATAGATATTTTCAGAAAAGTTGCATGGGAGGTAAAAATTTCTGGATCCTTCATGTCTGAATGCATCCTTGTTTGCATATTAAACAAAAAAAAAAAAGAAAGAAAGAAAAAGAAAAAACTTGAATAGCTTTAGGATCCTATGTTGAAAGCAACTTTTCGGAACTTTGCTGGTATTCACCTGGCTTCAAGCACCAGCATCAGAGGACTGATACCAAGTGCTGCGCAGGGAATAGGACATGAATTCATGCTGGTGTGGCATAGGAGACCTCTCTAGGAGACGGGGGTGGGGGGGGGTGGGGATCCTGCCCAAGGCCGGGGGTGGGGCACTCTGCTCTGGGACTACATCTTGACTTCTCTTGGTTACATGATAAAGAATATTCCAGTAGCCTCTTTTACTATTAATTTTGTGATTGATTTTTATAATCTTCTAGGGAACAGTGTGAGTTATACTCAAGTCTTCCTATGAGGTGCATAATTTTGAGTACTGTTTCTATGGTTTTGTTCTTTTCTGTCTTTCTAGACTAAACTCTTCTCTTTCATTTTGGAGAGCATTACTTTGTGCTGATTTTGAAAGAATTTCACTGACTTAATAGAAGCTTCACTGTGCATTCAATAAAAAGGAGGCAAAAGCTTCAAGGGCGTTGCCACCATTTGAAAACAAAATGATAGCTGGGGACAGGAGGCATGGATTATTTGTTATTGAGATAATCAGCATCTCGACTACTATATACACCTTAAAAATTATCTCTGCAAAATGACCACACTTGCAAATGTCCAATCCTTAAGCATATAGTCTATATTTGTACTGGAATTTTGCTCACAATTTACATTTGACACATTACCCTAAATTGTCATATTTATGTTCCTATTTTCATCTTTCCTTTGGTGCTTAAAATAAAACTTTGTGCCATTGATTTAATTTTGTGAATTTGCACTCCAGAAAGACAACAAGGTAACAGTGGGACAGAGGTCAACAATAACATGCAGTGACATAAAATGTGAGCTGGAACAGTCTGTAGGGTTCTGACTGTATTTGCTGAGACTGAAAAGACCACAACAGCACTTCTAGCACAGGTACCACCTGAAGAGTGCCATGATTACTAGAACATAAAGGATTTTCTAGGAAGGTGAAACTTGAAAATTGTAAAATAAGTGTGCACAACAATATTTAAACAATTTGTGTCTGAGCCATCAAGTACCTGTGGAGCATGTGAGGGTCACTGGAGCTGATGACTGGTTCTTTTGACCTTTATAGATTAATTTTCCTGAACCTGAAAGGCATTTGGTAGAAGAACATCCTATTTTTATTTGATGTTTGAACAGAATCACACTCATTCTGATACATTTTTTAGGGACTGACAACCAAAATAGATTTTTAGTTTTTTTTAATCAAAAAAATTGCAAGGCTTTCTATCATAGTGTTAGGTTTCTTTTTTCTTTTTTTTTTTTTGAGACAGAGTCTCGCTCTGCTGCGCTGGCTAGACTGAGTGCCGTGGCGTCAGCCTAGCTCACAGCAACCTCCAACTCCTGGGCTTAAGCAAGCAATCCTACTGCCTCAGCCTCCCCAGTAGCTGCGACTACAGGCATGCGCCACCATGCCCGGCTAATTTTTTCTATATATATATTTTAGTTGTCCAGATAATTTCTTTCTATTTTTAGTAGAGACGGGGTCTCGCTCTTGCTGGTCTCGAACTCCTGACCTTGAGCGATCCACCCGCCTTGGCCTCCCAGAGTGCTAGGATTACAGGCGTGAGCCACCGCGCCCGGCCCATAGTGTTAGGTTTCTTAACCTCTTTTATAAATGTGAGAACTGTGATTGATCTCTATTATGCATGAGTGACACAAGCAGACCTTGAAAATCTTGTGGAACTGGAACATTCTCATTACCCACACCATGCTGTGTATCAAACAGGCATGCCAATCAGTTTGTGGATCTTAGCAGGCCATTGCACATACAAACTTGTGTGACTGGTATGATGGTTTCATTTAGCATTCTCATTTGGAAAACACTCTGGAATATGCAAATAAATAACTGGAAAATGTCCAAATAGACATAGTATTACAATTCAAAGACATAAATGCCATTGACAGCGAGCGAGCAAGCGCACATGCGAGAGGCCCCATCAAATTGAACAATGTACGAGCATGAATTTCCTGTGCAAATTGAAAGGACAATCATGGCTATGAGGCCTTAGTTATGACTAAATGACAGTAGATAAAATTTATTTCCAACTATATCAACAGGCAAAGAAAATAGCTATGAATGTATTGGAAAAAAAGTATGACCTATGGTTAGTGAGAAAGACAAAACAAAAAACAAACAATAAAAAGAAGTAAGACCCAGTTGAAACCCTAAACAACCAAACAGCACAAATGATACTGATAACACTAACATTTGGTTATAAAGGTTTAGGAATTTTTTAATAAAAAAAATTAAAGTCTGTTTTCGTCTTTCAGGCCCTATGAAGCCAAAAGGTACACTGGAAAGATCATAGGGAAATAAGTGATTGTGAAAATTCTCATGAAAAGATCAAGAACATGGGATCATTTATGACACAGGAAATCCCACACATTACTGAACAAGGACAATGGAAAATATTTTGAATTACAATATCATTCTATAAGTATATAACATATATTGTCAATAGCTGAGCATCGTACGCCAAATTAAAAACAAATAAGTAAATAAATATTTAAAGACATTAAATAGAAGAATATTCTCATAAATCACTGTCACTGATGTGATTACACTTGAATTTTAGAAGATGTCATTGGTGAAGATGTGAACACAGAATCAGAAGGATTTAGGAGGAAATCAGGAAAAGCCATTATGAGGCTATTGCACTGGTCTGGGCTCTGTAAATATGTCTTCTTTAGCCTAAAACTGGCCCTTTATTTACTACGTTTTCCTTCTTCCTTGATTTTTTCTCTTCTCTCTTTCCTTAATTCCTTCATTTTCATTTTACAATTTTATGACTTTCCTTTTCTTCTGCATAGTTCCTTTCCTTACTCTTCACTGCTGAATTACACCAATCTTATAAACATAGACCATGTCAGTCTTTATTTACTTTTTCATTTCCACTTCAAATTTCTGCCACATATTTTAGATTCTGTGTTTTTAAAAAAATATATAACATTTTAAATGCAATTTTGGCATTAATATTTGAAGTAGTAATGAAGTGGTATTTGATGGTTTCTCAGAATTGTTTTCTACTAGAAACAATAGGTTATGGTGATGGTAAAACTCTCATGGTTAACAAGGCCAGGCGACTTATATGGCCAAGTAAATAGACCTTAGACTTCTGGCTTTGGAAGCCTGCTCTGAAAATCCAAGAGATCTATAGAAAACAAATTTTTACAACATTTAGGTACACAACAGCATAATACTACAGTAGCCACAAATAATAAGTAATATTCAGAATCCAAATACAGTCAAAGCTCATTTTGATTGTAAAAATTTAGTTTTTCAATTTGCCTCCTGCTGCAGAGAAATAATATAGCCAGGTGATTCATTTCTGCATTTGAACTGTTGTTAACCACAATGGGTGAAGGAGAGCTAGATGTAGTCTTTGGCTATTATGTCCCACTCGGAAGAAAGCGGAATAAAATTATAGCACAGAATGACCTATCAAATTTCCTTGACAGGTGCTAATTCACTTTGATCTATCCTTCAACATAATTTCATTGGTGGGGAGGACATACATATTTATAAGTGTGGAAACAGGTTGCTGTTGTTCTCTTTGTAATTTACAGCAACAAAGAATTCGTTTGGATTTCCATATTAGAAGTCCCAAGGTGACCTGGTAGTAGATACCAGGCCCCTGCTGAATAGGGTTCCTAACATAATAAGGAATAAAGCAAAACAACAGTACATCACGACCTGGGCTCCTGGGTAATCACTTCACATATTTACCGCGGAAACAATAGTACTGTGCAGAACAGCGTCATTACGACAATTTGCTCATGAAAACCCAGGGGAACCCAGGATGCGTCTGCCTGGAAAGCAGCTGATTAATCTGAGTTACTTATGCTTCGTTGAAGAGTTATTGTTTTAATCATAATTAACACTAAGTATTTACTCATGGAAAAGTTGTAGGGGAGATTCAGCTCAACCTCTTATGAGACCAGCGGCTTTTATGCTTTTTTAACCATGAATCATCAAAAAATATAGACAATAAAACAGAGAGCCAAATGGGAGCACAATAATGGTTTTGATTCTAGAAGTTGGATTTCGAATTTCATTTTCTATGCAGAATATTGCATTTTATACAAATATTTCTCAGGTTATATCACCGTGGTGCATTATCTTTGTACCCAGGAAATGCTTTATGAGCTCAGTGAGGTGAGTTCTTTTTCCTCTAAGGAAGGACAACTCAACTTCTGTGTATACAAAAACATTCCAGTGCATGGCATAACTAATAAAATGCCACGATTAGGCAAAAGATTTGAGTAGAAATTTCACTTAACAAGATATACAACTGGGTTAATAAGCACATGAAAAAGATGCTTCGTGTGACTAGCAATTAGAGAAACAGAAATTAAAACCAAGAGCTACCACTACACACTCACATATACATAGCTACTGAATGGCTATAATGAAAGGTTGCTCTAGTGTTGGTGAGGATGTGGAGCAACTGGGAACCACTCTCCCCATTTTTTCTGGTGGGGATGCAAAATGTCACAGCCATGTGAAAACATTCTGGCAATTTCTTAAAATGTTAAGCACACACTACCATAAAACCCTACTACCACGAGACCCAGAAATTCCTCTCCTACGTATCCACCTGAGAAATGAAAGCTTAGGTCCACAAAAAGACTCACATGCATTGTTCATAGCACAACTCATAGTAACAATACAAATGTCCATCAACTGGTAAATGGAGAAACAAAATGTGTCATATCCATACAATGGAATTTTGCTCATTAAGAAGAGTTTTATATGCAACAACTTAGAAAAAGATCTCAAAATTACACTCAGGAAAATAAACCAGACAAAAGATTAAATAGCATATGATTCCATTTATATGACATTTCTACAAAAAAGGCAATTACTCTATAAGCAGAGAGTAGACCAGCAGTTTCTTGGGGCTAATGGAGAAAGGATTACTCAAATATGTATGAAGAAACGCTTTAGAGTGTGTTTACAAGTATTCTAGAACTGGACTGTGGTAATGGTTTCATAGCTGCATTTATTTACTAGAAATGATCAAGTTATACACTTACACTGGGTGTTTTTGCATGATGTGTAAATTATATCTCAGTAAAACTATCAGAAGTCATTAAGCTATAAACTTAGGGTTTGTGACATTTTGTATATTTTCACAAATCATAACAAGTTTACCTTAAAATAAATAAATATGTATGTCATAGTTACTCACTAATAGCATTGTCTTTCTCCTGGAAATACAGGAGGGTATCCTGAGACATTCTTTCAGGAAACTAAGAACACAGTTCTAGATGATAAAAGGTTTCAGGTATTCCTGTTATATGATCACATCACTATGCATTTTCATGTACCCAAACCACTGAGAAGTCTCTCAGTAAGTGCTCTAGTATGTACAGGTTTATAATTAAAGGAGCGGCTAGACCTTCGGTCAGTCAGTATCAAGCCATTCCACTGAGCAAATATGGCGAAAAGTGCCAGGAAGATTTTACACTGATCCACATAATGTGGTTAAAGAACTAGATCATATAGCATTTCAGTAGCTGTGTAAGTAATGACAGTGACACAGGCAAAGTTGAGAAATCAGATTCTTGTCCTCCTTAGCAAGGACAGTAGGCATAGATTTTTAATTACAGTCATGTGTTGCTTAATGACAGGGATGTTCTGAGAAATGCATCGTTAGGGGCTTCGCTATTGTGCAAACATCACAGAGTATACTTACACGGGCCTAGCTGCTACAGGCTACTACACACCTGGGCTATACAGGACAGCCTATTGCTCCTCGGCTACAAAGCTGTACATCATGCCACCGCACTGAATGCTGTAGGCAACTGTAACACAAAGTAAGTATTTGTGTATCTAAGCCTATTGAAACACAGTAAAGTACAAGGTACAGCAAAAGTACCCTATAAAAGATTTTAAAAAAAAAAGGTACAGCTGTGTAGGGCACGTACCATGAGTGGAGCTTGCAGGACTGGAAGTTGCTCTGGCGAGTCAGTGAGTGAGCGGTGAGCGAGTGTGAAGGCCCAGGGCTCTGCACACTACTGCAGACTGTATAGGCACTGTATGCTTAGGCCACAATAAATTTATTTAAAATTTTTTTCTTCAATAATAAATTAACCTTAGCGTACTATAACTTTTTTCACTTTATGAACCTTTATTTTTTTAAACTCTGATTCTTTTGTAGTAACACCTTAAAACACAAACATATTATACAGCTGTACAAAAATATTTTTTTCTTTATATCCTTATTCTATAAGCTTTTTTCTATTTTTTTTTTTTTTTTACTTCTTACACTTTTTTGTTAATAACTAAAACACAAACACATACTCCAGCCTAGGCCTACGCAGGATCATAAATACCACTGTCTTCTACCTCCATATCTTGTCCCTCTGGAAGGTCTTGAGGGACAGGAACCTGCATGGAGCTGCCATCCCTTGTGATATAATAGAAATGGCTGCTTCTGTGATCCTGAAGGGTCTGCCTATGGCTGTTTTAAAGTTAACCTTTTCTTTTTAATACATAGAAGCAGTATTCTCTAAAATAAGGACAAAAAGTATATAGTAAATACATAAACAAGTAACATAGTTACTATCATTATCAAGTATTACATATTATACATAATTGTATGTGCTATACTTTCATAAAATTGGCAGTTCAGTAGGTTTGTTAACGCCAGCATCACCACAAACACATGAGGAACACAACGCCACATTGTAATAGCTATGATGTCACTAGGCGACAAAACTTTTTCAGCTCCACTATAATTTTGTGGGACCACCATCCTATATGTACTCTGTCATTGACCAAAATGTCATTATACAGTGCATGACTGTACTAAGATGATGTGCTTCACCCATAAAGGCAAAACATCATGACTATATCCTATAGCTACAGGGTGGTAAAATCTAGCAATCTCCCAGACAGTCACCCTACTGAAACTTTGTGAAACATCATTCTCTGATGCACTCCCAATTCTTACTAGGAACACAAGCAGCACAGGATAGCTGACACCTGAAGTGAAAGCAGATATAAGGAAGTTTTCAACCTCTCTTATAGAACATTTCTATTACCAAGAGAAAGTGGATGCTCCAGGATGCTACAAGGCAGATGTCGACCTCAATTGGTTAAATCCAAGAAACGTTGATTGAATTTTTCTTAGACAACTGAGAATCCCACATCTAATTCCGATTCATGTTTAAAAAGCCCAGAAAATTAACAGTTACATACAATAAGGCAAGTAATACATTATTAACGTTTTGTTGCCACACAGGATTCAAACAAAAGAGACTCCAATAAACCCCTCTGCTCTCAAATGCGTAAGATGAATTTGGCAGAATGTCAACTTCTACGGAAGGTTCTGCTTCTCTTCCTTTTCTAGCTATTTCTTGCCTATCCTTTAAAATTCACATTAAGCACATAGCTTTGAAAAAGATTTTTCTGACCCCTCAGTGTGCCCCCACTTCCAGCCATGCTATCTACAGTCTGATTTTAGATGTTTTCTTCTAGTATGCAAAACAGATGTCTGTCATTTCTCATACTACATGCAAATAAACATTGGTTTACTTCTCTTTCTCTCATATTAGATGATAGCAGTTAAGGGGAAGGAGAAATATATGTGTATATGCACATATATGTGTACATGTGCGCACATATATATAATACATATTTGCATCATTTCCTAGGTCCTGAACCAGAATTTCATAATTACTTGTGGAGATGTGATTTGGGTACACGAAGTGATTACTAAGTTAAATGGAGTAACACATGTCAGCATTGTAAATTGACATTAAATGTTCTACATATGCATTACTCATGATTAGATATAGAATAACTTATAATGAGATCTTAATTCTGGAAATTTGAGCAATGATTACAAAGGAGCTTAAGAATAAAGAGGCCCAAGTAAACCTGAAACATAAAGCGAAGGTTTTGGAGAGGTTGAAGTTTTATTTTTAATTTTCACATCTTGGATTTTACAGCAAACAAGACTCAATTAACTCTAATAAAAAAAATCATATGTTCTTATGCTGTGATTATATTTCTCAATTTGAGTTTAAACAGAACCATGAATCCTCAGCTGGTCTGGCATCATATCCCATTGTGGCCACCCATGGCCATCATGTGGCAGCTCTGCCACTCCCTCTGTGTGGCCGCAGCCTCCATCCAGGTCGGCAAGTGACCTGCCTGGGCCAGTGGAGCAGCCTCCCAATGGTCCTCTCTGTTCCTGATCTTCCCGGGCACTTCCTGCATCTTCACATGCACACTTCCTCGGGTCACTCCTTAGCTTATGACTCCCCATTGCATGGATCCCCATCACACTTTTTGTTTTTTTTTTTAGTGTTTGTTTGTTTAGATATTATGAGGGTATAAACACTTTGGTTACATTTTATGTCTTTGCCTCACCCAAGCGAGGATTAGAGGCATGCCCTTCCCCTCTACAGTGCTCACTGCTTCCATTAGTTGTGAGTTTACCACCCCCCGAACCCCCTAATCCCTGGAGAATATTACTACTGTGTGAGCACCATAGTGTTGATCAGTCAGTGCCAATTTGATGGCGAGTACATGTGGAGCCTATTCTTCCGATCTTGTGATGCCTCACTTCAGATGATGGGCTCAAGCTCTGTCCAGGAAAATATAAGAGGTGCTAGATCACTGTCATTTCTTATGATTGAGTAATATTCCATTGTATACATATACCAAATTTTAATAATCCACTCATAGATTGACAGGCACTTGGGTTGTTTCCACATAGTGAATTGTGCTGCCATAAACATTCCAGTGCAGATGTTTTTGTTATAGAATGTCTTTTGCTCTTTTGGGTAGATGCCTAATAGTGCTATTGCTGGATCGAGTGGTATTTCTATTTTTCTTGTCCTTTATTCCTTTGTCCATGCAGCTCCTTTACTTTCACATACTTTTCCAACTCTCTTCTTCCCTCAGCTGCACCTGTGATTGAGTCTGTGTCTGGATTTGAATCTGGGCTCTACCACTTAACAGTTTTGGGAACATGGGACAGTTACCGACCCTCGCTGTGGCTCAGATTCCATATTTATGAAATAAGACATGAAAAAGTAACTTATTCATAGAGAGTATTGTGAGGTTAAAGTCAGATACTTTAGGTCAACAGGTAAAGAGTACCTAGGACAAGTAAGCTTTCAAAATATACTTACTACTATTGCTATTACTGCTACTATTACCACGAGCACCATCACCAGTCATTTCTCAGACCTCAGCTTCAGTTTCACCCACTTTGGCAAGGCCTTGCTGATCCTCAGCTATGACTGCAGTGGCCCAGCCTGTGTAGCTATCTTGTACTAAAATCACCACCCTAATTTACTGGAAGTATCTTTTAACCATTTGTTTCCTCCTAGTTTGTGTTTAAAGTCTTTGCAATAGTGACTAAATTTGACCTAGTAAACTTTGTCAGCCTGGTACTTAGCAAAGTGCCTGATAAAAGGTAAGGTTTTAATAAATACTTTTTAAATCTATGAATGAATTTCAGTAATAAAATAATTCAGAATGAATTTCAGGGTCTGATGACCAAAATAATTTTCCCAAACTAGGCTGACAACTGATTTTTCAGGCAAAGTCCAGACAGGTTAAGCACAGAACTGGTAACTCATTCTTCAGGGGCTCAGAAATACCCTAACACCCAGAGAAAGGTGTTTGCATGCAGTGTGAAATTTTAAACATGCTGATTTTCAAGCTGTTAAAAAAAATGAGGGAATTAATTCTTCTGAGCAGTCAGTTTCTCACCATCTCCTCAGCATTAAATGCAATGTTAGATTTGTTTTTTAAACACAGTTAACAGGCAGAAAGATGAGAAAAATCTATTTCAGTGAAGCTGTAAACTGTGAAGTACCATGTGAGTAGACTCAGGGAGGAGGCGGAACCACGAACGCGAGCGAGGCTAGCCGGGCAGGTCGAGGACGCGTGGGATCCACTGGGCACCGCTGTTGAGGTCAAATGTCAAGACTCACTGGGAAAAAATATTGTTATCGTTGTTGTTTTTCCAGTGAATCCAGAGGAGACATATCAAAGCTCTAGTGAATGATTAAAGTGAAAACTTTTTCTCAATTTTTAAATGAAAACTTTCTCCAATTTTTCCTTATATAAAGATTACTTATGTAGTAAAATTGTATAAATTTATATACTGTAAGATCCAAATATATAATGATTTATATGATGGGTTGATATGAAGTTATACTTTTTCAATTTGAATAGAAGATTGTATCTTTCAGAAATTGCCTTTAGAGACATGTTCTTGAAAAATCTCTTTAGAAACTCCTATTTATATCCAAATTGGTATCTAAGGAAGATTCACTTTTATATTTCAATATAGCCTGCTATATGGACTTATAACTAAGTAAATTAAAAAATATGATTAAAGTCACTCATAAACATCAAGTGTCCTTGGAAAGACTTAAATCCCCTCACAATTATAAACTATTCTTATAAGACTCAACTGGGAAAAAATAAACAAACAATACAGAAGGTATCTTTCTTCTCTTGCTAGTTGATGACGATGATGATGATGAAAAATAACAACTACCATGTGCTAGACACTGTGCTAAACATTTTACATATTTCATTTTCTCCTCAGAATACTCATTTAAGGTTTGTATTTATCATTCTCATTTAAAATTTAGAAAACCATGGCTGAAAGAGGTTAAGTAGCTTTCTCCAAATCACTCAGCTAGCTATTTAAATGGTACAGTGAAAGTTGAACTCAGTTCTACAATGTATTTTATAAATTAAATGCTCTGTGTGAAAGCTACAGAGGATCTATGTCTAAGTAAAAAAGTGCAGTTAGCACTCAGGATGAAAAAGAACCATTTCTTAGTTATTGGTCTACAGAAAAGCTTTGGATGAGGGATACACTATAGTCTGCCTACTGGGTAATCCGAAAAGAGAATCATGCTTGTATACCTAAAATATGCAGGTCAAGACCTGGTTGAATTTACCTACTATATGTTCTTTTAGTTGAGCACATGTTGCTTTGTAGCTGGTCTCACTGTTTCCGTTTCACCTATCTGTTGTGGTTATTTGGTTGACATCTATCTCCCCTATCTGACTTATCCTCCAGTAGGTCAGGGAACTTGCAGGCTTGGCTCACATTGGCTCTCCAGACCGGGAGCACTTTGCAAAGATGAGGTATTAAATAAGTACTTCAGTACAGATGCATAGAGGAAACGTGTGCTCAGGCTGCTGCAGCAGTTGAGTTCTTAATACACAAACTCTTTCTCCTTTTCAACACATTCCTGGGGCCAGGTGACCTCTACCAAGGCTTGCCTCCATGTTTCCCTTATCCCAATTTCAGCCACTTACAAACTTGGGGTTTATACAATTGAGTGAGCTTTAGGTCTGGTTTCACTCCAGGTGTAGTCCCGGAAGCAGGTGAAAAAACATATTTTCAAATGAAAACATAGGAGCTTTCTTTGAAACTCACTCTAAGTCCAACAAGCTTACAAGATGATATAACTATCTTTCTATATAAGACATTCAAATGAGCTCTAAGGTACTACAAAGTGTTCAAGTCGTGTCAAACCCTCAGAGTCTCCTAGCTGAGGCAAATAAATCAAGCCTTTAAAGAAAGCCCCTCCAAATTTTTGCTCCTTCTTTTCAAAAGACAATAATTCACATTTTGATATATAAGGCTTTGAAATAGGAGAACATTTAATTCTAAAAAATACCCATTCTAATTAAAGCTTTAGGTATTTTGTGTTTGTGTGAGTGATGGGGAAATAAAATATATTAAATTGAAAAAAAACACACACACATGAGAGTTGTTTTATAATTTGCTAATGACTGTTAACCACTAATTGAGTAATTTCCTTCCTTGTCTAATAATCTTTTTTATAAGAAGTGAACTAATGGACTCTCCAAACCCACTTGCATGAACATATTTTTTCTCATACATTTTGAAGAGGATTACAAAGGTCAGAAGATCTATAAAGGAGCTTTTTCAATCAAAATTGTGAATACATCACAGCTATGTCTTACATATAAGAAATTTGGGCCCCCCAAATTTTTAAACTGAAAAAATGCTGAAGAATAAATAAGAAAAATAAAAAAGAAAAAAATGTTACATTAACTTGAAGGGTAAAATAACAAACAATTATAACTTTAATAGAAGAAAATCCAAGGTAACACTAACAAAATGCAAAGGTGATAAGAGAGTCTACTTTTATTAATTATATTGGGATTAGAAAATGGCTAAGGGAAATGTTATAAGTTTTAAAACAGAATGTAAATATTTTAAAAACTTAAAAAGAAATCTATATTTTAAGAAACCAATCTAAACAAGAATTTCATCTTTAATGGAAATGAGTATTTAGAATTTTAAAGTGGCAATTAAAAATCACTTTATAATGATAAATAGCACCAGAGTAAATGTCCTAATGAAATTATTTTATCCTGAATTATCTCATAAAGTTACTGAAGAATTATTAAGAACAAAATTTAGGACAATCAATGTATTATTGTTAAGGAAAGGAGTTAAGAAGGATAACATTTAGGGTAGCTTACTGTTACAGACTGAATGTTTGCCACTTTGTGTTGATATTTTGTCTTGGCAGCTTGTACAGACTATGACGCACACCATTACTATTTGGGATGATAGGTGAAAAGTCAATAATTTATGATGCTTAAAAGTACAGACTGCTAGGAGAAAGAGAGCACAGCTTTGAAAGACAAATCACACTTGATCACGTTAATTCCCGTTATGACTCATCATGTAGATTAGATGAGGCAGGAGATTTAATATTTCTTAGCTACATAAAGTCCTTGGTTTTGTTCCACAGGATTTAGTCATAAATGACCTAATATATATTTCAGCCCTACAATTGTTATCGAATAATTGTGATCAAGACGGTAAGTGGTTCCATATGGACCTGGGGTGAGCTGAGGTGGAAAATTAACCACAGGTATCACCTGTTGAAGAGATACTACTTGCCAGGCACTCTAGTATAGTTTCTTATATATTATTCCCTTGGATTGTAACAACCAACCTAGTGAGGTGGGTATCATTATTTCAGCTTTCACATGTAAATAAACTGAGGCTCAGAGTATAGTTAAGAAACTTGATCAAGGTCACATAAGTCCCTAGTGGCAGGATTGTAATCTGTCCATTTTTCAAAGCATCTTACCACCTCTAAGCCTTTGGAATTAAGAGAGGACTCACTAGACAGATTCTTAAAAACCAGTCTTGGATCTAACATGAAGAGCCTCAAAAAGTTAAACACAGAATTACTATCTGACCCAACAAGTCCACTTCTATGTATATGCCCCAAAGAAGTAAACACAAGGACTCAAACACACAGTTTTATACAAACATTCATAGCAGCAGTAGTACTCATAATACCCAGAAGGTAGAAATACTTCAAATGTCCATAAACAGATGAATGGACAAACTAAACATGGTACGTACATACATGGAATGTTATTTGGCCCTATAAAGTAATGAAGTACTGATATGTGTATTAATAACAACATGGGTGAACCCAATAAACATTCTGCTAAGTGAAAATATACACAAAAGAACAAATATTATATGATTCCATCTATATGAAATATCCAGAATAGGCAAATCTATAGAAATAGAAAGTATTAAATAGATTGGTGATTGCCAGGGGCTGGGCGGGCAGGGAAATGGGATTAACTGCTTAATGGGTATGGGGTTTTATTTTGGGATGAAGAAAATATTTTGAAACTAGGTAGAGGTAGTGGTTGCACAGTACTGAGAATGTACTCAATGCTACTAGGTTGTTAATTCTAAAATGGTTAATTTTATGATATGTGAATTTCACCTCAATAAAAAAAAATTGCTAAATGTACCTCCTAGAAATTATGAGACAGATGAGTAACTGGGATTCCCTGTTTTCATAATAGAATAAACAAGGAAGGTCCTTCTTTTGCCTCATGCGTATTCCATTCTCAGTAAGGTGGAAAATCTTTAGCAACACAGCTGTATTTTCCAGAAGCCAGCAATCCCTCTTGGGCAGAAATGCAGTGACGAGCCAGGCTTCTGAGCAGACAGCCTGAGCAACAGTCCCGACTCAGGGAGAACTGTGTGAATCAGGCAGCTCGCGACCTGTTGGTGCCCGTGCACCTATCCATAAATGCGAATGGAATCAGGCCAGATGACTGATTACCACATTATCTTCTAACCTAAAAAATTTTGTAAGTTAATATTTTATTAATGAGATGAAATGAAGTGTGATTTCATCTTGTGTATAATAGATATAATAATAAATAGTGTCCAGAAAGTGCCTGGAGCAATACATTAAGAGTGATTTACAATGTACAGATAAAAATGAGTAGATTGTTCTTCAAATATTGTCTGAGGAAGAAAGTGAAGTCATCATAGAGCAAAGCTTTATACAATTTAGCAATCTACTTAAATGCAACAGTTCACAACAGAACATTTTTTTTTTCTCTTTACCTACATGGCTGAATACTTCATTGTAATACTGATGTTCCTGCACGTAGTAGAAATTCATATGTTTTGCTGAATAATCATGCCTGCCTGAATCACTGTGCTAGGCAATGATCCCCAATGTGTATGTCCAAATCGCAGAAATCTGCAAATATGTTACTTTACGTGGCAATG
The DNA here is from genome assembly GCF_020740605.2 of Lemur catta. NCBI lineage: Eukaryota > Metazoa > Chordata > Mammalia > Primates > Lemuridae > Lemur > Lemur catta. The sequence continues at coordinate 141,908,975 of NC_059129.1, forward strand.
GAAAACTAAAGTTGCAGATGGAATAAATGCTGCTAATCAACTGACCATCATATGTGGAAAGTATCCTGAATTACCAAGGTGGTACCAATATAATTGCAAGGGTCCTTAAAAGGTAGAGGAGGAAGACAGGCCAGTTAGTGTCAGAGATTCACAGTGTGAGAAAGATCCCGCTGGCCATTGGTGCTTGTGAAGGGGGAAGGGGCCATGAGCCCAGGAATAGAGGCTCCTCTACAAGCTGGAAAGGACAAAGAAACAAATTCTCCCTGAGAGGCTCCAGAAGGAACATAACTCTGCTAACACCTTGCTTTTGGGACTTCTGACCTGCAGACATATAAGATAATATACTTGTATTGTTTTAAGTCACTAACGTTGTGGCAATTTGTTATAGCAGCTAAAGAAAACTAACACAGTGATTAACTAAATGAATGAATGAGTGGACCAATGGATGTGTGAGGTCAGAGTGGACATGGCACCAGCACACCCTGAGGCAGAAGGTCCTGGAACGCATTCTCTCAGGGGTCCGGAATCACCCTCCATGGAAGTGGTTGCAGACAAGAGAAGTCATATTTTGGGGAGAGAAAGGAGGTCTGAAGGCTACTGATGTAGGTCAATTTAGGTCCTGATAAGGACTTTGCCACTGGCAAGGGCAGATTTTATTTTAGTAAAGATGTCACTACTGCCCTTCTGTAACTCTTCAGATTGTTTGTGGCATTCACTCTTTCACATACAAGTCCTCATGTGATTCCCCACATAAGGAGGTGAAGTCAGCATTACTATCCTAATTACATAAAAAAGATGACACAAGAGTGATTGAGTGACTCTTAGAATTCTTAGAATGTATTAGAATTAAGCAGAAAACAAAATTAAGAGCAAAACCCATGACATTTAGCTGTGGTTCTACATACCATTACTGGCCAGGCATTTGGACTACAGTCAGACTCACTGAGTACATAGAGAGGGTCCAAGCACATCTCTGTTACCTGCAGTGGGTAGCTGGTCTCTCATGGGGGTCTGGATCAGGGTGTTGAATGCTTATCCAAGCTGCTACCACAGCGAGATCCTCCCTAATCCCAGAAATTCTAGGAGAATTAGACTAAGGACACTCTTGTCTGAGTGTGAGTCCTTGTTTCAGTCATGCTGAAACACACTGATCGTAAGATGCATCCTGTGGACATGTCGGGTCACCCCCAGCACAGAAGCATCACACACATCACACACCAGGATGTTAGAGGCCGTCTGGAGGTGCTCAACAGATATGGCCTTAAATACTTCACCTGGGGCATACACATTTTAAAGGCGGCTATGACAGTGAAAGATAAGGATGTGGGAAAAAATAAGAACATTACTAAAGAGACTGGAGACAGAATCTATAAAGAAGAAAAAAAGGAATTATCAGTATACTTAAAGACAAGAAAAGTATGAACAAACACCCCATCTTTATGGAGAAGACAAAAAGAATGGTATATAAACTATAGGACACAGAAAAAGAAGAGTATACAAACCATAGATCCAAATCTCAAGATTAAACATGCATTTTTTAAACTAAATAATTGTTACATGCATGCCTAAGTCAAAGGGTTAAGTTATATGGTCTTATTCATTGCATTATTTAGAACAAAAATTTTAGGGATTACTCAAACTTTTTCTTTACTAGCTCTGTAGTTTCTTAGGGGACAGTTTTGGTATTACTTTTACTATGCAAAGAGATTTTTCTAAAAACACTTACATTACTATTACCATGATGACTTAAGGTTTGGGTCTACTCTCATTTAGCTCCTGCCTGACACCCAGCAGCTGCGGCGAAGACGCCGTATAGTGGCGCCACGGCGTGTGGGTCATGTCTACACCACAGGCGAGCCTGGCAGTCTCCACAGGTTCCTCAGACATGGACGTGCTCCTCCTCAGTCTGACTGCTGTGGTTGGAATGTGTCCCCCAAAGTTCATGTGTTGGGAACTTAGTCCCCATTGCAACAGTCTCCAGAGGTGGGACCTTTAAGAGGTGATCGGGGCAGGAGGGCTCTGCCTCAAGAAGGGATGGACGCCATCATGGCGCCAGAGGGTTCCCGATAAAAGGATGAGTTGGGCCCCGTCTCTGCGCATGCGTGCGCGTGCGCTCTCGCACTCTCCCGTGGCCTTGAGCGTGCTCTCCCGCCCTTGTGCCTTCCGCCATGGAATGACACAGCAAGAAGGTTCTTGCCAGATCCTGGCACCTTGATATTGGACTTCCCAGCCTACAGAACTGTGAAAGATACATTTCTTTCCTTTAAAAACTACCTAGTCTGTGGTATTCTGTTATAGCAACACAAAACAGAATAAGGCACTGACCAACACAAATTGTTCTGAGAAAGACAGCAGCACCTATTTTAACAATACCGTGAGAACAAATACCATTCTGAAAGAAACCAGAGTGAATAGTTCCTCTGAGTTTAAAAAGAAAACCAAACATTTGCTAATGTTTTAAAATTATGTAATTGATGATGATGACTACTTAGGGATAATTTATACTTTCCCCTTTGGAAAGCAGAAAGATTCCAATAACCATGGTCTTCAAAAGACATATGATAAAATCTTAGAGAAGAAATTATCACAAAACTGTGATTTCAAGAGAATAAAATGATTTCACTTCTTACCAATTAGGAAATTGCAGAGCATGAAAAGAAAAGGAAAATAATTCATCCATTGAAAGCAAGGTCATCAAGGAATTTTGGCAGGACAGTGAAAAGCCTCTGCAGTTTCTTCAAGTTAAATGACTCCATTAAAAAACCTACAGCTGTTTTTGAATGTCCAGCTAGCAGCCTAGCTGAGCAGGACTTAAGGACTGCTCTGCTTCGGCCAAGAAAAAATTTTAACTCTGCTCACACTCTGTTTCTTTTTCCTCTCTAGAGTGAGTGAGTGAGTGAGTGTGTGTGTGTGTGTGTGTGTGTATGCGTGTTTCATTCTGGTTTGTCAATGGCTAGTAAGTTATTCCTCTGTGGTGGCAGCAGCAATGATTGAGCACTTGGTTTTATAGTCTAACTACTTGGTGATTTCTATAAGTGAATGACAGAGATCTGTTCTTTGGGTAACAGATGACACAAAAATCTGTTTTTCTTTATTTGTCTGTCTATTTTGATCCCAAATCAATCAAGAATTTTGTGCATTTTGGAAATTCTTTGATACTTGGATCAGAGTGTTTTGGTGTTTCTATATTCACTTTGACATACAGCTAAAGTTGTAAAACTGAAGTCTAAACTTTTCAGGTGTCTGTGAGTCTATGTGTCAGTAATGCAGAAGGGCCTTTACCTCTTACTGTAAAAATGTGAAATGTTTGCCTATTTCTAGAGTGCATTAATGAATTAAATTATAGTCTCTTAAAGGGGCTCTATTCTGATTATGTTTATAAAGATTAATTGAAATTCCTCAAGTTCATAGAAAATAAATAAACCTTCTGACACTTTAAATATGTTACATTAAAAATTTTCTTATAAAAAATGACTCAAATATTTTAAAAATCCAAGTAAACACAATTAAGGTAAATCTTTGCAATATGAGACTAGTTTAATAATTTTGTTGTAAAAATATATTTATATCTTTTCTCTGATATATCACTGTTAATTATAAATCAAACATACATATTGTTTCATGTGGGTTTGTGTTTTCTAAATACATATAGTTCAAATATGCTAACATTACTCCTACATAATGTTGAAGATTATAAAAAATATAAATTTGTATTCATTGAATCAATATTCTGACATACTTTTTATATCAACTGTAATTATGTTTTATAGAATATCACCTTAAAGATGATTTCTATGATCTTTAGGTAACTTACAACTTTGTTCTAATATTAAATTAAGTTACTTAATGGAAAATCATTGGATACTCATAAAATTTCAAAGAAAGATGGAAAGAATACTGAAACATTGACTACTAAGCATAATTTCAAGTTCTCATTCTTTTATTTTTATATGCTCTAGAGAGAGAGATCATATATTTTGGTTATGTTAATGACCATGTTAATTTATGCTACTTTACAAAAGTATAAAAGGGATGTGTATGACTATAACAAAAATTATGTTTTGTGTGTCTTTAAGCTTTGCTAGTCTTCTAGAATGCTTATGTACAACAGACAATTCTCAATGATCTCTCCACCAATTATCTTTGTGAAACGGAAGTTAAAAGTTATATTATATGGATGGTTACAACTATACTAGCAGCAATAGTGACACAAAAACACCATACGAGCTTTTTTTATTTTTTCAAGAAGACTAGTTTCTGTATAAAGCAACAGTTCTCAAAACACTTGGTCTCTCCATCCTGTAGATTCTTAAAAATTACTGGGGAATCTAAAAATGTTTTGTTTATGTAGTTTATAATGTGAATTATAACTATCAATATCTGCTATTTTAAAAACTAAAATTCAGAAATTTAAAAAATATTTGTTAATTACAAAATAACGAACTCATTAGATATTAACATAAACAACATATTTTCTTAAATAAAATTTTTATGAGAAAAATGGTACCCTTAACATTTTTACAAAAATATCTTGAATATCTGGCTTAATAAACACTGATGAGTTTTCAAATCTGCTTCTCCATTTAATCTACTGTGATCATGTAGCCTCTTAAAAAGTCCATATCTTATCATCATGATGAAAATAACTTTGACCTCACAGTTCTCCTGAGAACATTTCAGAGACACTTCCTGCTGAAGTCTTTGGGGCCACACTTTGTCCTAAAGTAAAATGTAGTTTGTTCCACAGTACTGTGAACTAAAATAAAATCTTAATCCCCCCACCACCCCCCAGCTGACTGAATGGACCCCTTCTTGGCCAAAGGGACCTCAGAATAACCCTAAAACTGAGTTGCTGGCCATGAAAAGGGAGGTCAGATACATTTCATCATGCCCCTCCTCCTTTCTTGGACATATCCTTTGCTTCAATAGATGCTAAATCATTAACAGGGCTAAGGCTATATAACACAAAGCTTAAACCACACCTAATGAATTACAAATCAAAGAATCTTTAGGCCCACCTATAACCTGTGAACACCCCTTCCCCCCACTATGGGCTGTCCCGCCTTTTTGGGCCAAACCATCTATTGACTTAAGGTCTTATGTGTAATTCCTGTCTTCATGAATATATAAAACCAGACTGTAACCCAGCTACCGTGCCACCTTTTCTTAGGATCTCTTGAGGCCATGTGCTCCAGGCCAGACACCCACATTCGGCTTAAAATAAACCTATTTACATTATCGTAAACAGTTTGGGATTTTTCTGTTAACAGTGTGAAAGAATGTAATGAAGAACCTCATTTGAAGTGCGAATTTTATTGGCCTTGGCTTATAATATCTGTATCTAAAATGAAGCTACATAAATATGTTAAGATTCAGCAAAAACTATTCAGTTTTGATGGGCTTGCTTCATTGGTTAACTGATCATGCCTTGACATACAATATAATGCCTTCACCCACAATATAAAAACATATCCAGTCAAAGTACATCCTCTACCTTCTGCCTAATCTGTCCACAGAGCAAGGGTTATGTTTTACCAGAATAATTTTCTGTGCTTTTGGATGATTTTATTATTTCCAAAAATATGTTTCATCACTTAAGAAAGAGCTAAGAGTTAAGATTCTTTATAATTACCTTTAACCTTTATGTTTGTATTTTAAATATATGTTGTCACTTTGAGAAGTTTTTTTTTTCTCACTCATCCATGGACTATATTAACCTAGTAACCAATTCTTTTTTGATAACTCTTTTTGTGACCTTCCCAAAACTGGATCCCAAATTTAGAAAAAAGAAAATAAAAGTTTCAGGATTTTTTTTCTACCTAAAACTGTCTGTGAGATTTCCCAAAGGACCCTGGAAAATCACCAAGGTTTGTTCTTTCAACTTATAAATAGAGATGCTGGAAATAATTAGGTCTGTTCAATGTGGTATTATTTGAAGAGTTGCATAGGAAGGATTTTCAGATCTGAAGAAGTACTAACCTCCCCTAGGGTTAAGTTTGTAAAATGTTATTAATATAAATATGTCAGAAATGTATGCTTTATGGAAACTCCCTGGAGATTTCACAGTGCCCTTTCTGCTCACTATATGTTCTTACTTCTGGGCAAACACGGATGCCAGTTCATACACAGCAGAGAATTTTATTCTCCATTCTGATAGTATTGGCTACAGTAATAAGTTAACAATAGCCTTTAAGTCTTTGTAATCTACAGATAGTTTTGTTGCACTCTTACACTTTCCTAATGCTCTACAATAAAGTACAGATGACAGCCTATGTGTTCAATAAAGGAGTCTCAGATGTTTTTCGAAAATTACTGCACCAGGTACTCTAAACTACTGACATTACAAATAGTTATCTGTTGGGTATAGGTTTCTAAACCGGCGATGCTTAGACAACTTTCAGATATGTCAATGGACTAAGTCAGGATTTCCAGGACTCTTTTTAAGGAAATCAGACTATTAATCCAAGATCCAGCAGAAGAACTAATTACTTAGGACTGAATGAGCTGATGAAGAAAATTTTATTCTGGTTATTTGTTTGTAATATTGTGGATATTGTTGTAATTCTGTTTTCTGGTTATAAGACAAAGCCCTTTCTCTTTCTTCTTAAACGTTTTGTATTATTACACAAATCTAGTAGATGCTACTTTTCTACACTGAAATGAAACATGTCAAAATGATGCCTGATTTTACTGATACCCCAGAAGTCTGACATTATTACTAAATTTCATTACTTTTCATGGCAATATAATAGTCTGCATAGACTCAATAAAAACCTGCCCTCCTTTTTATTGGAAAATAATTGGACAAATGAATCAAGGTCAATCTAAAATGTCCTATTTGAGAATGATTCTTATTTAATTAGTTCTGACAACCTGCTGTTGAGGAACAATTGCTGACTCCACATGTGTCCACAGAACCTCCCAGGGAAACTGGCACGTTACCTGGCTTACAGGGCTCCAGCCTTATGGATGGCAAGACAGCTCAGTTCCTGGCACATCAGGAAACTTAACTCATATGCAGGACTTCAAGATTGGAGGAATTCACCCAACGTTTATGTTATGTGAAATCTGGCAGAGAGAGTCTTGAGCCTAGTTTTTTAGTCACGGAATAGTAAATAAGAGAGGTTTTTAAAATGTAATTTGAAATTCCTTTTGAAAACTTCCAGACGGAAGTAGTTTATGTGGTCTTAATAGTTTCTCATGTTGTATGGCTCTAAATTTAAGAAGTCAAGTCAAAGAGGTGTACACAGTAAATTAATGTTCTGGCCACACCTGAAAAAATAATCAGGCCAGACCTAATGAGACCAGTCATTTTTTATGATCATTAATAATTTTTGAGATCGTTTTGATCATAAGTTGGGGGAGATAGTCAGAAAAAATTGTGAAAGACTTTGAAATGGAAAAAAAAGATTACTGGGTGTTTTGTGGAATGCTGGGCCCATCCAGCACACTGTCCATGTTATACGATTGTGCATGTTTGTGCTACTTACTGTGTTTAAGCTGTTTTATAACTTTGAAATAAATGCAAATTATTTGTGTCTATAGAGATACAAGTAGATTTTGTCTCTTAGAAATGCGATTCCTTCCTCTCCTACAGAGAAGCCAGCGTGCATCTATCACCAACTTTATTTCGGCCTTTCTGGTTCCCTATGCGTTACTGCTCTTTGCATTCTCCTTTGAACTGGTTTTGAACATCTCACTGGTTCCCTTGAAAATTAAAATTAAATAAAGTCTTTGACATGCATTCATTGTGTATTTGTATGAGAGTTCTGACTTTGTCCTTTTAAAAATTATACTTTTAATAATTTAAAAAAAGTTTTAAGGGGATTGTTCTTGACTTTGAAAAAGAACAAATAGGAGTATCAAACAACTTCTATCCAGGCTTGTTTGAAAATTGGACTGAAAAAATAATGGCTAGTATTAGCAGTAATTTAAGAACAAATGGTAAGTTTTTAATATGGATTATAATTTAGATAAAGGTATTAAGTAACTTCATTTTCTTAGAAGGGAAGAATAGTAGCAAAGATGCAGTTAGACAAAATGTTAATAGTTGGAGGGTGTATGGCTGCTTAGTAGTACAGTAGTCTCTCAACTTCTCCATAGGTTGAAATTTTTCAAAATAAAAATGGGCACAATACCAAAAAGGAAATTTGCATTTATTTAAAAATATTGAGGACTGGCTGAAAGTTTTAGAACCAGGGAATATAAAAGCTTTTGAGAACATATATTACACTTTTTTATTCATCAGATGCTTAGCCAGTCTATGGTTTCTATGCCTTTGTTCCAGACACTTTAATAAAAGAATAATGAAAGTTAGGTCTGGACCATAAGTTAATTGTCATCCCAGAGCCCTAAAAAGAAGAGCCGGGAAAGGACTGTTCAGAAATGAGAATGTCTGTGTTACATGTGGCAAGGGAAGAAGATAAATTCATGCTCCCTGCACTTGCACATTCTATAATGCTGGACCACAAATGTCCCATCTCCGTGAAGTTGGCTACAGCCCCTTAGACATATAACTAATAACAAACTGCATGTGGCGTTTTTCCTCTCCAAGTCCATTAAATCATTCCTCCTGCACGGACCGTGCAATTCATCTACACTACCTTGTTTGGCCATAGAGTATTACTGCTGACAGGACAGCACTGAAAGGGGTTTCTACCTGATTGGAAGGTTGGTGGAGATCATAATAAAAAGATGGAACATGGAGAAAAGGGCATGTGAAAAAAGGTGACTGTACAATTTTAGGGCAAGACACAGATGTGTTATTAACAGAGCAAGCGGTGGGCATTTTAATTTTGGTCCAATTTTTCAGTTAAAACTTTTTGATTATACAAATAATATCTTCACTAAAGTATAATAGGGTACCTGCATGAATGGAGAAGAAAACAAAGACCTGCATTCCTACAAATTACAGACAACTTGAAATATGGCCCTGGAGCTTCGCTTCCAAATTTACTAGCACGCACTCACAGTACAATTACAGATTATTTTACGTCCATCAAACAACAATAGGGACCTCTGGGGAAAGGTAGGGCATTTTACTGCAGCTTCCACCAAAAAACTCATCAGAACTAAGGCACTTGAATTATGAACACTTTCATGGCAACAAAGTAAATAAGAGAAGACTGTTTGCATCATTTATCTGGAAACACTAAGGTTGAAACCACGATTTAAATGTGACAGGATTGTGATTTCTCCTTTCATGTTCCTGATGGAAGTTATTAAAGATTTTTCTTTTCTGCTCTTGGTTAGTCTAGCCAGTGGTGTGTCTATTTTATTTATCTTTTCAAAGAACCAACTTTTTGTTTTATTAATTTCCCTTATAGTATTTTTGTTGTCTTTTTCATTTAATTCTGATTTGATCTTAATAATTTCTCGCCTTCTGCTGGGTTTGGGGTCAGTCTGTTCTTCTTTCTCCAGCTCTTTGAGTCTATTCATTAAGTTGTCTAGTTGTAAATTGTCTGTCTTTTTGAAATAGGCATTTATGGAAATGAATTTTCCTCTCAGGACTGCTTTAGCTGCATCCCATAGATTTTGATAAGCTGTGTCACCTTTGTCATTTAATTCAAAGAATGTTTTGATTTCTGACTTAATTTCTTCCTTTACAAAATTATTATTCAGGAGAAGGTTGTTTAGCTTCCATGACTTTGAGTAGGAATGAGAGTTCCTGTTAAGGTTCATTATTATTTTTATTCCATTGTGATCTGAGAAGATGCAGGGCATGATTTCTATTTTTTTAATTTTTTTAAGACTTGCTTTATGACCTAGGATATGGTCAATCTTAGAGAATGTCCCGTGAGCTGATGAGAAGAATGTATATTCAGTGGTTTTTGGGTAGAATGTCCTGTAGATGTCAGTCAGGCCCATTTGTTCTAGCATTCTGTTTAAGTCTACTATGTCTTTGCTTATTTTCTGCTTGGAGGGAGAAATCACAACCGAAGCCACAGAGATACGTGACATTATCTATGAATATTACAAAAATCTTTATGCACACAAATTGGAGAATGAGGAGGAAATGGACAAATTTTTAGAATCACACAGCCTTCCCAAGCTCAATCAGGAAGAAATAGAATTCCTGAATAGACCAATATCAACAACTGAAATTGAAACAGCAATAAAAAACCTTCCCAAAAAGAAAAGCCCTGGTCCAGATGGGTTCACACCTGAATTTTACCATACATACAAAGATGAACTGGTGCCCATCCTACATAAACTATTCTTCAATATTGAGAAGGATGGAATTCTCCCCAACACATTCTACCAAGCCAATATAACATTAATACCAAAACCAGGAAAGGATGCAACAAAAAAAGAAAACTACAGACCAATTTCTCTCATGAACGTAGACGCAAAAATTCTCAATAAAATCCTAGCAAATCGTATCCAAGTACTGATTAAAAAAATAATTCATCATGACCAAGTAGGCTTCATCCCAGAGATGCAGGGGTGGTTTAACATACGAAAATCTATAAATGTAATTAACCACGTAAATAGAAGCAAAAATAAAGACCATATGATCCTCTCAATAGATGCAGAAAAAGCATTTGACAAAATTCAACACCCTTTTATGATAAAAACACTTAACAACATAGGCATAAATGGGACCTACCTAAAAATAATACAAGCCATATATGACAAACCCACAGCCAACATCATACTGAATGGGGAAAAACTGAAAGCATTCCCACTCAGAACTGGAACCAGACAAGGCTGCCCACTGTCCCCATTACTTTTCAACATAGTATTGGAAGTCCTTGCGAGAGCTATCAGACAAGAGAGCAGAATCAAAGGTGTCCAAATAGGGACAGAAGAGATCAAACTCTCACTCTTTGCTGATGACATGATGTTGTATCTGGAAAACCCCAAGGACTCAACCAAGAGACTCCTGGAATTAATTAACGAATTCAGTAATGTCTCAGGTTACAAAGTCAATACACACAAATCAGAGGCATTCATATATGCCAATACCATTCAATCGGAGAACCAAATTAAGGACTCAATACCTTTCAAAATAGCAACAAAGAAAATAAAATATCTAGGAATATATTTAACTAAAGAGGTAAAGGACCTCTATAAAGAGAACTATGAAACGCTAAGGAAGGAAATTGCAGAACACGTAAATAAGTGGAAATCCATACCATGCTCATGGATAGGAAGAATTAACATCGTTAAAATGTCTATACTACCCAAAGTAATCTATAGATTCAATGCAATTCCTATTAAAATACCAACATCATTTTTCACAGATTTAGAAAAAATAATTATACACTTTGTATGGAATCAGAGAAGACCCCGTATAGCAAAAGCAATCTTAAGCAATAAAAACAAAATGGGAGGTATTGATTTGCCAGACTTCAAACTATACTACAAAGCTGTGGTTCTTAAAACTGCTTGGTATTGGCACAAGGGCAGGGACACAGACCAGTGGAACAGAACAGAAAACCCAAATATAAAACCATCCTCATATAACTATCTAATCTTTGACAAAATAGACAAAAACATACTCTGGGGACAAGAGTCCCTATTCAATAAATGGTGCTGGGAAAACTGGATAGCCACATGTAGAAGACTGAAACAGGACCCACAGATTTCACCTCTCACAAAAATCAAATCACGGTGGATAACAGATTTAAACCTTAAATGGGAAACAATTAGAATTCTAGAAGAAAATGTAGGAAAGACTCTTACAGACATTGGTCTAGGCAAAGAATTTATGAAGAAAACCCCTAAGGCAATCGCAGCAACAACAAAAATAAACGACTGGGACCTGATTAAATTAAAAAGCTTCTGCACAGCCAAAGAAACAGTCATGAAAATAGACAGCCTACAGAATGGGAAAAAATTTTCGCATACTACACATCAGATAAAAGACTGATAACAAGAATCTATTTAGAACTCAGGAAAATCAGCAGGAAAAAATCAAACAATCCTATCAAAAAATGGGCAAAGGACATGAATAGAAATTTTTCAAAAGAAGACATAAGAATGGCCAAAAAACATATCAAAAAATGCTCAACATCCCTAATCATCAGGGAAATGCAAATCAAAACCACAATGAGATACCACTTAACTCCGGTGAGAATGGCCTTTATCAAAAAATCCCAAAACAACACATGTTGGCGTGGATGCGGAGAGACAGGAACACTCATACACTGCTGGTGGGAATGCAAACTAGTGCAACCCCTATGGAAAGCAATATGGAGATACCTTCAACAGATTCAAGTAGACCTACCATTTGATCCAGCAATCCCATTATTGGGTATATACCCAGAAGAACAAAAGTCATTCTTTAACAAAGACACCTGTACCCGAATGTTTATAGCAGCACAATTTACAATCGCAAGGATGTGGAAACAACCCAAGTGCCCATCAATCCACGAATGGATTAGTAAACTGTGGTATATGTATACCATGGAGTACTACTCAGCTATAAGAAATAACAATGATACGACATCTCTTTGGTTCTCCTGGAGAGAGCTGGAACCCATTATACTAAGTGAAGTATCCAAAGAATGGAAAAACAAGCATCACATGTACTCACCAGAAAACTGGTTTCCCTGATCATCACCTAAATGTACATCGGGGAAGGATACCAATTGGATATCAGACTGGGATGGGGGGTGGGGGGAGGGGATGGGTGTATGCCTACATGATGAGTGCGTTGCACACCCTCTGGGGAATGGTCATGCTTGAAGGTGCAGACCCAGGGAGGTGGGGGGGGGAGGGGATGGAGGTATGACTACATGATGAGTGCCAGATGCACTGTCTGGAGAATGAGAACGGACGCGCTTGGGACTCAGACTCGGGGGGATGGGTGGGACATGGAAAATGTATATAACCTAAACTTATGTACCCCCATGATGAGCTGAAATAAAAAAAAAATATATAAAAAAATAAATAAATAAATAAATGTGACAGGAAAATTTATGTAAGATATCTGTAACCAAAAATACAGCATGTACCCCTTTAAGAGTAGGGGAAAAAAGAGCTGTAGTATCAACTAGGAGATATTTCAAGGCAAATTTGTAAAATACACATTTGCAAATATGATGATTAGTGACTATGACTTTTTTCTGAAGACACACGCAGGGAAGACAAGAAATCTTTACTCTTATCTGGGTTGCAAATGGCACTTTTTACCAAAGAACTGCTACTTACTTTTAGAGTCAGCCAAAATGCCATGCAAGATTTTTCTTAATGCCTCAAGTCAGAAAATGCTTTAATTTAGTTTAAGATATTTTAGGCTTATTAACCTCAATAGTGAACTTGAAGATTTTCCCATTAAATCCACTGTCCATCAGCCTACTATAGATATACTACAGTTCTCCTGCCAGTATCTTGCCTCCTTTATGAAGGTGGCATGAGGTAGAAAATGATTATGTCAAATAAGAAAAAAAAATTTAACAAACCACAAGACTCTATTTGATGTCATTTATCAAATGTCATTGATATGCTTTGTGCCAATCATTGGGTTAGAAGAAGAGGAAAATGACATTATTTATTTTATTTTTATCTAGTTCATTTTTTACAAATGCACAAATCAGTCTATTTTAGATATGAAAAGTAATTTCTAAGTATTACTTTTCACATCTTATTTCATTTATAAATGCACTAAATATGATAGTATATTTTGAGGAATATAACAATTTAATGCTATTTCAAAAACTACTATTTTATGCTTTAAAAAGGTTTTCAGGAAGAGAAAGTGGAAGGCATGCCAGATTCTTCAGACTGCAGGGAAAATGGAAGTCATATTATTGGGCTTTTTATCACCTTCTCCCACTGTGTTCTGTATTATCCATGTGAACTCTGCAAGAGTCAGTCTTTCTAGATGGATCCTGAGTGGCTAAGTGGGCCTAAATAGAGCCAAGCGGCCCATATGCTGCCTGGAGGTACACATGTACTCTGCATTCCCAGAAAACCCCCACGCTCCCTTAACTTTGAGACTTTCATAGCTGTTTGTTCCTGTTTGCACCACCTGAATCAACCAACCCATAGACAATGACCTCCCTCAATCAATCAAGATTCAACAACTGTCAACCAATCAGAACTGAGCAAGTTTGGATCCTTCATTTAGGTAGGTGGGCCAGAATGAGAACGTGGGCAGAAACTGTTCCTATAAAAGATAGGTCCTCTCTTTGTGTTCTCTCTCTCTCTGTTTTGCACCAAAAGCTGCATCTCCCAGTTTGCAAACTGTTTACTGGAATAAAGTCTTCTTTTCTCCTTTGAATAGAAAATCATTTTCAGTGGATTTGTTGGCATCCATAATATGTATTTTGATATAATTTTAAGATATTGTCCCTAAAACTCTGCAACTTAAGGAATCTGATAACAGAGAGGGAGGTGGGTTTTTCGGAATACTCTGTTGGGCTCCTTCAACCCCAGGCCTTTGTCAGGCCCGCCCTCCCCACAGGCCTGGCACAGACTCCGTGCTGAATACGCCGTAGCTGTTCTTTTCCTTGCTGCCTCAGTCATCATTTCCTCTCTGCTCTTTCTCCTTCTTGGGGCCATCACAGACTCGTCAGCACGAAGGTCCCAGCTCCTTTCTCTGTGCTTTCTGTATACCTCTGCTGTGTGGCCTGGCACCTTGTGTTGCAATTTCCCCTTGGTCATGAGCTTCTCTGGGGTAGAGACTGTCTGAATCTCTCTCCCTGAGCCAACCACAGTGTCTGGTAAGAAGGCTGTCCCTGAGCTCTCTAAATAAAAGTGAATCTGTCCAAAGTCGTTGCTTTACGAATGTCCTCTTTATAAAGCAAAGAACACAGTCACATGATTGATTTTATCATAGCTAGGAAACCTGTTGGAAAACAGTAAGCCTTTTTCTCAGCCAGGCATGCAGAGACTTTGAAGAGTTAACTTTTGTTGGATCACCGTGGCCTATTTAATGCTATAAAGAACACAGAATACATGCTGTATTTACAAACTTCAAAGGAAATTAGCTATTTGCATTTTCATCTGTAGGAGAGAAAAGAAACATACTTCCTTTTTCACCTTTTATCCTCAAGTTATATATGAAGAAGTTTAAATTTGTCTGTATTGTCAGTGTAATCCATTTAAAGTTTTGAACTATAACAGTGGAAAATATCAAGATTGACTTTAAAGCCTAGTGAATATAAATATGTATTTTTAAAATTATCAGATGAGAACTCAAATGCAGAGAAAGCCTCAGTTATTGGAGGCCCAATCAGAAGAAATTTTTCAAAATAAGAATCAGAAGTAATGGGCCTCCTATTAGTTCAATATAGAAATTATTTTTTTGTTTGTTCTGACAAAGTGAGAAAAAAAATCGCGTTACCATCAAAGCCAGGGAATATAGCCAGTTCATGCAAAGATCACATGGCTTGAGTAAGCACAGATGTCCAGACATTCAGTAAACATGGAATAAAATGAAATAAAAAATCTCATCTACTTGAAATTTTCCTGATCTTAGAATCAGACCCAATGATGTTCCTTTAGGTATTAGGGTCCCTGGCTGGAGAGGTATTAAAGGGCTGATAACAAGAATCTATCTAGAACTTAAAAAAATCAACAAGAGAAAATCAAACAACACCATCAATAAATGGGCAAAGGACATGAACAGAAACTTTTCAAAGGAAGACAGAATAATGGCCAGCAAACATATAAAAAAATGCTCAACATCTCTAATCATTAGAGAAATGTAAATCAAAACCACAATGAGATATCACCTAACCCCAGTGAGATTGGCCTCTATCAAAAAATCCCCAAACAACAAATGCTGGCGAGGATGTGGAGAGAAAGGAATCCTCTTACACTGCTGATGGGACTGCAAATTAGTGCAACCTCTGTGGAAAAGAATTTGGAGATACCTCAAAGAGCTACAGCTAGAACTACCATTTGATCCAGCAATAGCACTATTAGGCATCTACCCAAAGGAACAAAAGTCATTCTGTAATAAAGACATCTGCACTAGAATGTTTATGGCAGCAAATTCACTATTGCAAGGATGTGGAAACAACCCAAGTGCCCGTCAATTCATGAGTGGATTAATAAAATATGCTATATGTATACAATGGAATACTACTCAATTATAAAAAACGATGGTGATCTAGCACCTCTTATATTTTCCTGGATAGAGCTTGAGCCCATCCTCTGAAGTGAGGTGTCACAAGAATGGAAGAATAGGCTCCACATGTACTCGCCATCAAACTGGCACTGACTGATCAACACTATGGTGCTCACACTGTAGTGATATTCTTCAGGGATTAGGGAGTTGGGGGTGGGTAAACTCACAACTAATGGACGCGGTGAGCATTGTAGGGGGGAAAAAGCATGCCTCGAATCATGGTTTGGGTGTGACAAAGTCATAACATGTAACCAAAATGTTTGTACCCCCATAATATCCTGAAATAAATAAATAAAATATGAGTTATTAGACTAAGTAATGTCTAAATTCTTGTTTTAAATTTAGCAACTATAAGTATTATGATTGTAATTATTCTTGTTATTACTATTATTGACTTCATGTTTTAACTTATCATGAAGAACACAGAAAAAAATTTAGACAGAAGTCACAAATTTGTGTGTGTGCCAAAGAAACACACTTCGCTAAACACATGTTTGAAACATCTGTTTAATGTCTCTAATTGCTTTTTACTTACAGTAAGTTTGTCAATAAAAAGAATCATTCAAAGAAAAAAAAAAGAATCTAGGTTCAAAGATAAGGTCAAGTACCAAAGAAACTAACCTATCAGTCTTACAGATGAATTAACTTAGAGTGACAGAATATGACTTGTCCAAATTCCTCACAGTCACTAAAAGACACAATTTCCTCATCAGTGAAAATGGGCACAGTAACAAAGTTGAAGAGCAATTACTGTATTTGTAGGTGTCTTGTATAATACCGGAATATGACAGAAGCCTAAGGGAATGAGGAAGGAATGAGAAAATGAGTAGAAATCACTTTGGAAAAAACATTTAGTTTTCTTTTCCTTTTGAAGAGTCAGAGAATCCACGGGTCACCTGATAAATGCTTAACAACTGGTTGTCTAGGGGCAGAGTCAGGCATGATTTGTAGCATCTGCTGATTTCTGTGGTGTAAATACTCCTCCATGGTCAGTTTCAAGCTACCAGGCTGAAGTTGTTGAACTGGAAGACCTAGGAGCTGGGAGGAGACGTTCAGTAATGCCACATAATACAGTATTTCTACCGTATGGATGCCATGGAGGAAAACGACCTCAAGAACATAGACAACAGTAAAACATAGTAATTTCTACATGATGGGCTTAGAGTATGTATTATCTTTGAAAAATATAATTTACTAAACTTTAACCATATACAATATAATTCTTAAATTGTGTTTAACAACTGGCTCATGAAATTCCTGAAAAATCTAACAATTGGTTGTTGATGGCCAGCAAGGGCCAGCTGCAGTACAGCAGTGCTAGTGCCTCTGCCCTGTCCCTTCCGCAGGTATCGTGAGGTGAAGGACTGGCTCCCATGTAAAGCAGAAATACACACATCATCATCGTCATCAGCAACACTGATCACAACAGAACTTGGGAAGACCCTGTCCGAGAGTTCTGAGTAGCATTCCCACTAGTCCTCCCCAAAGATGCCGAGCAGTGAACCAGTTGTGTTCTCTCCATTTTCTAATCCTAGTTAAAATCTTTAGCTCCTCATTTTCTTTCCTAACTTCTTCCTGAGGAGGTCTTACCTTCTCCAAGGTGCATTTAATGCATTTCCCACCAGCGTTCCTGCAGATTGCTTAATGATTCAGTTTCCACCTTGTACACACATCTCGTGTTGAGTTGACTTAATGACCCTTCTCTTTCTAGGTGAGCTGCTACCCAGGTTCAGGGAAGCCAGAACCGCAAGAAATAGCACATTTCCTGGGTCTGTTTCTGTATCTACACTCCAATTATTCAGCAGCTTGAACCTCATTTTCTCATTCATTAGTAAATTATGATAGATCCCTTATGGCTCTCTAAGAGAATTATTGTTTGGCTTAAACCAAGTATAGCCTAAAGCTATACTAAAGCCGCCTGGATTCTAATTCAAGGTGTGTCAGATTTTTTTTTAAATGAGTACAATGGTCTAGTGATCCCCAACCCTTTTGGCACCAGGGACCGTTTTCATGGAAGACAGTTTTTCCACAGGGGGTGGGTGGGTCAGGCGGAGCTCAGGCAGTGATGTGAGCGATGGGGAGCAGCTGTAAATACAGACATAGCTTTGCTCTCTTGCCACTGCGCACCTCCTACTGTGAAGCCCTGGGTTCCTAAGTTTCATGGAAGATAATTTTTCCATGAATGAGGCATACGGGGAGTGGAGCTCTGCTGCCTGGTCCCTAACAGGCCACAGACTGGTCCTAGTCCCTGGCCCAGGGGGTTAGGGACCACAGTTCTATCCTATTTTCTTCCCTAATTTTCTTGCCTCTCTAGAATGCCACTAAGTGGATTAATCTTCCTAAACCCAGCTGAGAAAACATCACTCTCCCTTCTCCCAAACCTTTGATAGCTCCCATTACACATCCAATAAGCTCCTTACATTGCATTCAAAGCATTCTACAACTTAGCATTAACCTATCTTTCCTTTTATCCCCAATTTCTCTCCCACATGTACCAATTCTAGCCACACCAGACTGTGCCAATCCACAAACCTTGTCTTTTCCATGTCTGTGCTCATTCTTACCACTGACGAGGTTCTCCCGACCTCCACCTGTCGACATCCTACCTGGACATCAAGGCTCAGTTCACAGCGCACATCCACCTTGAAGCTAGAAATGCTATTTTTCCTCTTCTGCAGTACCAGAGAAATATGTTTGTGCTCACAACATATGTCACACCCTAGATTTTAAGCTCCCAGAATGGATGACCCTTCTCTTACTATTTTTATATCTCCTACTTTCCTGTCAAGTACCTAGAAATATTTTTCTTATATTTTTATATTGTATTCCTCCCATAAATTCCTTGAGGTGATGAGAAATTCCTTAGGGGAAAGCCCTAGTTTTTATTCTTATTCTTATGTTATTCTTATGCCTCACGCTAGTATTTAGAATTTACTTAGTAAGTGCTTTAAAAATGTTTCTTAATTGAGTAGAAATCATAATTTTTTTCCTAAAAATGCAAGTAGGAATTTTGTCTATCTCAGAAACTGCAGAATATTCTCAGTATTTCAATAAAGGACAGTTGTTTAAGATAAACAGCATATTTTAGAAGCTAGAAAAGATGTACTTTCTTATTTATTATGATTCTGGATGTCTTTAATTTATTTACCTAGAGGACCTATTAGGCGAACTGATAACTTGGTTCAGAAACTTTAGGAGAAATTTAGAGGAAATTAAATATGGTTTTTAAATAATGTACACATGAATATTTTTAACACTAAAAAGAGTTAAACCTGCCTTGAACACATAGAATTTTCAAATGCATACACGTGACAGTATTAATGGTGACACTGATAAAGCCTTCAGAAAATGACTTACTCTACGTCTACTGAAAGGATGTCCTCACAGTGCACGCAGCCCTTTCCTTCCGAGATCTATTCCACGCCACACTATAAATAGTTTGTTCAGAGTGATCTTAGAATTCAGTTATGTTTATGGCTTAGAAAATCTACTCCTGGAAATCTGTTCTTCAGAAATACTAGCAAGGCTTGTAAAGACATATGTATACTGTTAATCCCAGCATTATTGGGAGAAGGGAAAAAGAGTAAGCAATTTCAATGTCTACAATGGAAAAAAGCTAAATAAATTATGGTACAATGGAATGAATACAGACCTTGTAAAGAATGAGGTATGTCTACAGGTACTTGCTTAAAAGGATGTTTATGACCTATTGTTAAAGGTAAAAAGTATGTTACAAAATATGGGGGAAAAATCCAATTGCTCAACACTTACGTATATTGCATTTTTCTAGGAGTAATATCCTGCGTATGTGTACATGTACTAATATTTATGAACAGGCATCCATGTACACATGTATAAATTTGAGCATATATGTTGATGTGTGCATGTGCTCATACATTTGTGTATGTATAGATGCAAAAATGTTTATACATAAAATATATAAAGTGTATATATGCATATACATATCTTTATAGATATATACTTTTTATTTAGCTTACTATGTGGGTACAAAAGTTTAGGTTATATATATTGCCCATGCCCCCCTTTATAGATATTTTTTATAACCATAGATAAAAAGATGTAGAAAGATTAGGACAAATTTTAGAATAATTATCTCTTGTATGGGCTTAAAGAAGGGAAGAGTAAACTTGTATTCACTTGGAAAAATAAAATATGTTGTAGGAGTTCAAAACTGTGGTGTTTATTTTGAGGCCTGTTCCAATTTATGAATCAGACTTGAAATATACGTGAAGCCTTTTCGTAAGAATGGTCATTCTTCTTACTCCATCTGGGGACTTCACTGTTTCCAAATGGCTCACAAGGAGGCTGTGAATGTCATCCTTTAAAGCAATTGTCCCCCATGATCAGAGAGCAGCAGCATCTCCCCGAGACCACTCACGTCCTCCCTTCATGCCTGCCTGGCCCCGGGTCCAAGAGTGATGAGTGCTGGAGTTGCATATGTCTTGGGGCCTCTTCTCCTCAAACCAGTCACTGGAAAATGTGACTTGTGTATGACAGTAATAGAATGCTATAATACTCAGATGCCTGTCATGGAACCAGATTTTGTATTCATATGTTAAACGTACCACTATAACTGATTTACAAGAATGAAAGTTCATTTTTTTTTTCTGAAACAGAGAGTTATAGCACAATTATTTCATTTTAAAAGGGTATTCTTCATACCAAAAGATTTAATATTGAATTATTTTAAAAATGAGCTGCTTTAGTACATTTAAAATGTACTGTATTTACAAATATTTGACTTACTCTCACATACTTAACATTTCCTAATACGTACCTTGTACACGTTTTACTCGGAGTTTAAAACCAAACCCAGGTGTATTCTCTTATGTCATTCCTCTTAAAGCATATTTTGAGCTGAGAATATTTTCCATTTTCTTATTGTGCATCTCAAGATACAATTTCTTTTTTTTATTTCAAAATATTAAGGGGGTACAAATGTTTTAGGTTACAGGGATTGTTTTTGTAATGTTTGAGTCATGGCTATAGGTGTGCCTGTCACCCAAATAGTGTTCATTGTACCCGTTAGGTAGTTTTTGCCCCTCCCCTCCTCCCCCTCCCTCCTGCTCGGTTTCCACTGAGTTTTACTTCCCTCTGTGCACATGTGTGCTCACTGGTTAGCTCCAATTTAATAATGAGCACATGTGGTATTTGTTTTTACAATCTTGAGATACTTCACTTAAGAGAATGGTCTCTAGTTCCATCCAAATTGTTGCAAAAGGCATTAATCATCCTTTTTCATGGCTGAGTAGTACTCCATAGTATACATATACCACATTCTATTAATCCACTCATGAATTGATGGACACTGGGTTGATTCCACATCTTTGCAATTGTGAATTGTGCTGCAATAAACATTCAAGTGCAGGCATCTTTTTGATAAAAACACTTCTTTTCCTTTGAGTAGACACCTAGTAGGGGGATTGCTGGATCAAATGGTAGGTCTACTTTTAGTTCTTTTAAGAATCTCAGTACTATTTTCCATAGAGGTTGTACTAATTTGCAGTCCCACCAACAGTGTACAAGTGTTCCTTTCTCTCTGCATCCATGCCAGTAACTATTGTTTTTGGACAAGATACAATTTTTGTAATTAAGCTCTCACCAACTATTTTAGGTCTCAATGCTGGACTCATTAGTTTATTCATTGAGCAGATATTTATTGAATATCTACTCCTGGCCACTCCCTTTTGTTTAAGTGCTGGGGATACAATTGTGAATAACATGAACATAGTTTAAATCTACTGAGGGTGATAGACTTTAATCCTATGATCTCATAAATCAAAGCAGACTTTCAGATTGCATTGTGGTATATGAAGGAAAGAAGCGGGTGAGAGTCCGTACTAGGGTGCAGGAAACAGGGCAGGGTGTTTGTTCTTCTCTGTGGAAAGGACATATAAGCAGAGATCTAAAGACTGGGTGGAAGTCAGCTTCATCAAGAGCTGGACATGCTTGTCCAGACAACGAGATGTGCAAAGGCCCTGAGGTGTAGAAAGGTTTGGAGTGCTCTGGAGGATGGGAATAAAGTCCATGTGTCTGCAGAGTGTGTGGTGACCTGAGCACAGATTCACGCCAGTAAAACACATTTGAGGAAGGTTTCCATGATAAGGCTGGGATTTCAACTCACATCTTCCTGGCAGTCAGTCTGTATTTACCCAATGGGCCTGTCATTGCCTGAACATGACCATATGTAGTATAGAGTCACGTGAAGCTTTTTGTGAACTTGCCCCAGAATTTCCGCAAAGCATAGCTCTCTAATTCCTACTGGGAGGACACAGTTTCCTGGGAGACAGAGAGACAGGAGGGAAGGAGACCGGTGCGGAGAGGCATGCAGGGCTGGGGGAACCTGATGTGATGCCCTGGGTTCCAGGACGCTTGGCAGTGAACAAAGCTTGGGACGGATCTGAGCCGGATGCTTTCAGGCAGGGCATGATCCGCACGTCGCTGTGCAGGAGTCCTCTTCCCTGCCATACCGACACCACAATTAGCTTCCTAAAACACAGTCTGGTCACCATATTCTCCTGACTTAGAAGCTTCAATGACTCCTCAGTGACAAAGTGACAGAGTGACACCTCCTTGGGATGACACACAAGGCCCTTTGCAAGTAGATCTCCAAAATTCTTTTATAATATTGCCTCCTTGTACTTTGCTGAGGTAAAACTGCAGTATACTTCCCCCATATGGCCAAGACAGATCATTCTTTGTGATCTGGCACATGGGAATCCTCCAGGGATGACCGCCCAACTCCTCTGCATGGTAACCTGCTGCCCATCCTACAAGACAGCTTTTGGAGGGCAGCACACGGCACTGAGGGAAACAGGGTGCACACCTGACTCAGCTCAATCCACCTGGTAGTCTGCGGGTTACAGATATTGGTGCCAGGTGTCCCTGACAGCTGAACTCTTGGCAAAGCTTATCTGCAGAGTTCTTGGGAGGAGGTGGGATTAGGTTAGGGGAGATCGGGAGAACTTTACTGGTGAAGAAAACAGCGTGTGCCAAGGTCCTGGGCCAAGAGGGAGCTCCGGTTGCTCAAAGAATTGAAGGAAACCCAGTGTCTGGAATGCAGAATAAGTTAAGTACGAAGAAGCCAGCAGAGGTGGGCTCTGATTAGGGCTTTAACAAATGTAACTATCTTTTTCTTTTATTGAATATTCCTGGACCGGCAACTAATCAACATGCATGTGAAACTGAAGCATACAACACAGAAAATAAGAATGGACCTGACCATGTATTACATTGGTTCTATCTTTGCAATAGCAAACAGGAAAAAGAGAAATGGTTACAAAACCCAAATATAGTAAGGGACACTGATAAAATTCAATTCAACTAATTCCTATTGGCCTGTGAAGCCACTAAGCGCATGGTATCGTAGGGAATAGAAAAGATGGTTGGGATATAATGACTGGGATATCAAGTGTTGGGGAAAAACATTTGAATATTTACACAAAATGGAGTGGGATTGCAAAGCAAAAGAAGGTTCAGAAGACATCATAGATCTGTGAGCATTGTACTGGGTCTTCAAGAATTGGAAAAACCCAGGTGAAGGGCTGGAGGAGGAAGTTTCGGAAAAATGAATAGAAGCCGGCGTTAAAGTACTAAGACAAGAACCTGAATGGTTGGCCTGTCCAGGGCATCAAGAACAGCATCACACCAGACGAGTATGAAGGCCACTACCTGGGGATGCGCACGGTACAAAAGCAATTTATGTAACCAAATCATTTGCACCTTCATAATATTCTGAAATAAAAAATATTAAAAAAGAACAGCATAATTGGAACAAAAGGCATGTTTTTAGGAGGAGAGGAAAATCATTAAGAAATAAGAATATTAAGAAAAAGTTGTCAAAGAGGAAAGCTACAGTAGTTAAAATAATCAGCCTATAAAAGATATAGGGTGGTTTAAAAATTGGTTCATAAGAATCCATCAGGAGGATTTCAAATTACTATTACTTTGTTACTATAGGCAGAATTTAGCTTGGAAAAAATTAAGAATTTCTTGATAATTAAAGTATGAAACAGTATGGCAGGAGAGGATGGGGAACTCCAAGTCTGCCTTAATTAGGTGCTAAAAAAAGATGTTTCTTAAAGTCCTGTTTCCTTTCTAGGCCATCCAACATTCTTGAGAAGTGCTTTTAATCTCAGCAATGTACTAATTGTTTCTAATGGCCTGTAAAAAAAACCTCCCTAAACTATTAACCTTCTCTCTTTAGCCAGAGATTCAGGAAATTAGTCTTCGAAAGAAAAATCCCCAGCAGGCTGCCCAAGAGGCTGTCCCAAAGTAGAGACACTGTCACCTGGTTTGTCGGGGACTCAAGGTCAAACCAGAGTAGCAAACTTGTAATGTGAAATGGATAAGCGCAAAATCTAAAACAAAAAAACAAAAAAAATTGAAAGAAAAGATAACTCCTTTTCCTCCTCTCTCTGGTTTAGTTTGGTTGTGTTTCTACCTGTAGGGAGAAATATAAATTATAGCACCTCTCAAATGGCTTCTAGACACAGAAACACAAATCCGTAATTCCAGTGTTTAAAACAATATCCCTTAATTGACAAAAATATTGAAAGTTTGATCCTTTTAAGTTAAAACTGATGCCATATTGAAAATAGGGTTCAGTTTAGTCTTAGAAAGGCAATGGGAATCCCAATGATAAGAAAATGAGCTGGGGCATTTAAAACCCATTCAATTTGTCCTGAAAGAATAATAATCATAGAATGGCCAAAAAGTGTTATGAAAAATATGGCCAATGAAGAGAGGCTTTTCAGAACATATTTTAAAATTTACTTAAAATTATAGCAATTAAATTGTAAGCCTAGCACAGAATGAGTAATGGAAAAGAAGTAGAACCCCAGACAGGGGTTCCCATGAGAGACACAAATATATACGTGTGATTTCAGGTCATGAAACAACATTTCAAATTAGTGACTTATTAGATGACTTGATAAATGGTGTTAGAATAAATAACATAATAATACTAATAAATATTGAATCTTTTTAGAATTCCTCAACGTAAGTACTTACATCAAAAAATCAAATGTTTAAAACAATAAAATTGTGAAACTATGAGATTACAACATGGGTACATCAAGTTTAGCCCAGCATGGGCAAAGAAATTCCTAAGAGGGCAGAGAAATCAAAATCGCTGATAACTGACTACATGGAGATCTAACAATTGGTACAGAAAAACAATAAATGGGGAAATACTTACATTTAATATAGGTATAAAAAAGTGCTAGCATGCCTGACATATGAAGAAATCTTCCAAATTTATTTTTTAAAAAAAGACAAATACCCAGTAGAAATCTTAGGGTTGGGGTGGGGGGAAGGTCAAAACAAGTAATTCACAAAAGGATAAATACCAACAGCCAGTTTACCAAGAACTCATTCTCAGTGTCAGGGCAGCAGAGAGCCGTCCAATGGCCCAACGCCCAGGAGCACAGCCACGTCTCTGCACACCTGTTGGATGCCAGCCCTGTCGGTACTGCCGTGGAAATGTGCCAAGATACGACAGGTAGAAATAAGAAACACACAAACTCACAGGAGAGCAGGCAGGACAGGATCTCATTGCTATAAAATGCTACACACATGCAGTATTTGTATTACACACATTAGTACATTCGGAGAACATTGTCAGGAAGACTAGGCAACAAACTCACAAGACAGGTGGTGATTTAACATGCCACACCCTGAATGAAGTCTTTCCTAGATATAATCAGTAGTAATGAAGCAGTATGGAGTGCATCTAGGAGTATACACTATAGCATAAGACCTGGGTTTGAGACCCTATTGTAACTTATTAGCTACGTGACATTGGATTAGTTTCCAAATCTCTTCCCATTGAGTCCTGATGACTTATATGTGAAGACTGGGGACAACAGCCCTACCTCACAGGGCTGTTCTGAGCATTCACGGAGGCAACACATGTGAACACATTTAGCACGCACTATCAGTGAGAGGTTTGAGCAGAAAGATTTTTCACAGTTGGGTAAGGTTTCCAGCAGATGGGACTTTGCTGACAGGAATTTCAGCTAGCCATGTGCAGCCCAAATGTGGTTTCTATCATGTATCGGAGCTAAGCACTTGGAGGCATATGGCTTCTGCAAATGTGTGCTGTAGCCCCGGGCAACATCGTATTCTTCAGTTCCATTAAAGACTGGAAACTCATTATAATCCTGACAAGGATAAGGTTTAAGCCAGAATGTTATAATACCACAGAAACTCTGCATACTATATCACCAATGTCATGGGAGACCCAGAGGAAGACAGAATCTGGAGTATAGCAAGATGCTCTTTAATGAGGTTCTTTTTTGCCCGACCTTTTGTCTACTCTGTTCCTTGCTTTCTGTGGGAATAATTCATTCAACTTAAAATTACCAAATAGCAATGAAAATTCTACCTTATTTCTGAAATTACACTGACATGTAATGGAGGATTTTTTTCAGAATGAAGTTAGATGACTTTTGTAACTGTTTCATTAAAAAACTACAAACTTATTTTCTTCTTCATTAATGTAAGGATTCATTTCCACTGCAAGGCAAAAAACAAAACAAACAAAAAACCCAGCTAACATTTACAAACTCAAAGGGTGACATCTATTAAACCTGATTGAAGTTTTTGGAATTTATTTAAAATATAGAACTAAATTACAGTTTGTTGGTTCTGGAAAATGACTTTTCAGAATTGTTTTATCTCTCTACAACCAGACTCAGCCTCTCCTACACAGGGCAGGCTTCCTAATCACTACCTGTTTAATATCCGTGGAGCATGTTTTCCAACATTGGCTAAGCCAATTTTTTTTCTTAGTTTATCAAAATCCAGTGGAAATGAGCTAGCCCCAAGCCTCAATGTGAGGGCAAGGCATCATATGCATGGTCTTAAATGTGGAAGTAAGTTTATTTACCTTCAGAAGCAATTTAGAGGAACAGAATTTGGAATCAGCATGGTCTAAGCAGTCTCAAAGGAAGTCAGCATTTTGTTTTACAAAACCATAGATGGGTCAGTTCCACCTCCTTGTCTAACTCCTGCAGGCTTTCCCACCCTCAGTACTATTGACATTTGGGCCAGATAACTATTTGTTGTGGGAGGCTGACCTATGCATTGTAGGATTTTAGCAGCATCTCTGGCCTCAACACACTGGATGCCAGTAGTACCACCATTTAGCGGTGACAAACAACAACGTACCCAGACATTGCCAAATGTCTCCATGGCGGCAAAACTGCCACTAGTTGCAAACCACTTACCTACAGCTACTTAAGCATACCGTTATCTACAGAGTCTTGCCTCATGCCATATCATCAAAAGGGAAAAATGGGGTTGCATAGAATGTCTGCTAAATTTTATATTTTCGTAACTACATTCATAAAACATATAGAACTGGCCTTAAAAACATTACTGTTATCAGAGGAAAAAACATTTCAATTGACCTAGTTACAGAAAGGCTTGTTGATGAAAATTTCATTAGACAGATGATGTCTGGGATTTGGAAGCATGTACACCAGTCATACTAAAGATTATGTGCTCTTTAGTTCTGCTTCATAGAAACACGGCTATTTTAAGTTTGGGGAACAAAATATAGATGAGATAAGACCAATAAAAACTTACCTACAACACACTCTTTCATTTAGCAAGTCAGAGCCAAAATCTTGGCTAATATTTACTGTTTGCTGTATGCCGGGCACCGTTCAAGTTTTATCTCATTTAATTTTCACAACCTTTTGAAGAAGTTCAGAGAGACTGGGGAACTTGCCCAAGGAACAGGACAGTCACAGACAGAACCAGATTTTGAACCCAACATTCTGACTCCAGAGCCTACACTGTTGATCCCCCTCTGACGCATGGAAAGCGTTCACCAGAGGCTGACTCAGTTGGGGTCCTTCAGCACAAAGCGAGCCATTCAAGGGCAAATCAATCTATGCTCACAAACAAACGGAAATGGAAACTGGAAAATAAGCAAGTCGGATATGGTGAGAGACTGGGGGAGGAGACAAGATTCTGAGCCTTCTGCCAGTCTCACTGCAGAGCACGTACGGTGTAAAATGGCACAAATGGACAAGAGGCAAGTGATAGGACAGTGCTCTCTGAGGAATGCATTCTGATACATTTATGGAAAAATAAATCTATTTCAACTAAGCCAATTTTTCAAGATAAATTAAAAATTCCACTATCTACAATTTAGTAAGGGATGTAAAAAAACAGGTTCAAAGACTGAAATTTATTTTTTAATTTCCTGAATTAAAATATCTCTCCATATGGACTTGGAGTTGCAAAAGTGTGTGTGTGTGTGTGTGTGTGTGTGTGTGTGTGTGTGTGTGTCTACAATTCCAGAAAATCAGATTAGAGCCAGTGACAGCTATGTGAAAACAAATGTGTATGAAGGAATCATCCCATTTCATGCATTTTATTATTTTCCTAGAATATTGTTCTACATAAATTCTGTAAGAGTTATCGAATAGAATTATTCTATAATTATTCTGTTATAGAGTTATAGAATTATTCTAGTTATTACAACTCTTAGCGGTGGATAAAAAATAAAAGACTTATTCCAGCTATTATCTTAATGATTTGAAAGGACATTTTCTTGGAAAATTTCAGCTTCAAAGTTTAATACTGGCATTCAACCCACAAGAGAATATTGGCGAGTTCCTCTGTGCATGACTTAGCAGTGCGCCAGCACACAGAACTCTGTGATAATGGGAAGCTTGGGGTCCCCAGGCACCTCCAGGGAGACTACATCACTCAGTTGGTCATGCTCACTCAAGTCTGTGGCCAGTTGTCCAATGCAGAACTGGAGTAAGACAGTACCTTCTTTAATATCATACGTGTAAAATTCTGGAGTGGCAGAGGATCCAAGAGGGACTGGCAAATCCAGGGAAAAGTGTTCATTGATAGTAACATGTGAATGACATTTCATCGTTTCTGAAGCACTTTCACATGAATTTCATTTCTGGACTATCACCAGAACTTTGATAATCTTTTTAAGTGGGTACTATCAACCTCACCTGACAGAAAGGTAGTTGAGGGGGAGCGACTAAGCTCAAGTTTACATAGCAAGTAATTAGCTGCAGGTGTGAACCCAGGTCTGGTCTGGATTTCGTTTGCTTTCTGTTCCCCCACCGCCGCCTTTCTGACGGTATCACCTGACACCACACCAGAGGACACACGAAGGAGGCAAAGGGATCAGCTCAGTGGGGAGTGTCTCGGGCAGTCTTCTCAAGTCCAGTGTAGCTCCAGTCTTTAATTAAACTAGTTGGATCAATTTAATCAACCTGTTCCTCTTCTGTAGAGGACCACTTTAAAACCTAGTCAATACAAGTTAATCATGGGCATCATTTGAAATTAATCTTGGAAATAATCACTGAGCAAATGGAAGAGGCTTTAAAAATGGGCATAAAAATAGAATCCAAGAAAGTTAAGAGAGTCTAGTTGACAACAAAATGTAATTCCACATGCCAGGAGCTCACTGAACTCCACAGAGCTTAGGATGTTACTACTGAATGTCAAAGCCCTGAAAAGTTAAAATGCACAAAGAGATAAAGATAATTTATCAGTGACATTGCTGATCATGTGTACTGTGGGTAAATTTTTAGATCAATAATTGTATTTTTTTTAAGACCTGCTAAGTTGTTTATCTCTTCTCATGCCTGTGAAGACATACGAAGTTTTAGGTAGAAACTAAATTTTGAAGTTTATTCCCTGATTTTTCTTTAAGATATATTTTGACTATTTGAATATGTTATTTATATTTTCAAAGGGATCATTTATATCAGATATAACAACTGAAATTTACATTAATTTCTATGTCAAACCAATATCATGGTATTTGTAAAAAAAATCAAATTTTGCACGTTTGCATTGTAACATGACACTTGAATTTTACGTTAGAGTCGCTAATTAATAAGGTAGTTGAATATGACTGCTTTTGCTTTCAAAATATACATTATTCCACTGATTGGTATAAGTTCCCTCTGCATTAAGCAATTACTGGAATAAGTTAAATATGGTTATTTTTGTTAATTCTTTTCCAGAAATACATGCTGTACACTCTATTTTCCATTACCGTCTTAAACAGCTGTTCTCAGGATTTTCTGGTTCTTTCCATGCCCCTTGCCCATGGCCCATAGGAGATACAGAGAGGTGCCACGTGGATCCCATTTCAGAGAAGGGCTTGCTACCTACCTGTGGGCATGCAGTCAACGGGCAGCCTCCAGCCGTCAGTCCCTTTAGGGTCTGCGTCAGCACCTGTCCCCAGCCAGCTGCACCAAGAGACTGAGCCGGGTGGGGCTGTGGCTGCTTTCCCTGCACAGACCGGGGTCTCCTACGAGTCAGTTAACAACCTCACACACCAACTCCGTTCCCAGTTCTGCTTCCAGAGAACCCAGCCCATGTCAGGTCTCCTAGCACAGCCTCTGCAGCAGCCACATCGAAGAAGTTAAACTCTACTAAAATTTCTAAAGTGATGCTTTTAAAGAAGTCTTACCATTCCAAGATACTTTTGTGTCACCAAGACCCAATGTCTTTCACAATTACTTTTTATATAACTATGTGCCCACGCTATTCCTCTCATTCATATTAAAACATACTTGCTCGCAGAAGCATAGTCCCTCCCACCTCAAAATAGTTCCCCTGAGCTGATAGTTAGGGCCAGATATTCCCATTCAGATAAATGTCTCATTTCCAGTAAAGAACTATTTATGACATGTTTCCCAAGAGGAAAAGGATTATTAATATCATTGCAACTGATGTTAAATTTGTGTAGAGATCTAAAATTTTCCAGTATGTCCACATAAATAATTCATGAGATCCTACCACCCCCTGAATTAACCAAATTTAGGAAATTAGGGTTAGAGTGACTGATTTGCCCTAAGTCAGACAATCAACTGTTGGTGGATTCAGGAGGAAAAGCTCATTTATGACCCCACCCTGCGGGTGTCTGCAAAGTAGAATGCATTCCCCAAGGAAATGGGGTATATGGCCCTAAAATCTAGGGCTTCAGACTTTGTAACTTTTGATTTTACCTTTGAAGCTGAACTTGTAAGGTGGGGCTACACTGGTTTGGTTCACTGCTTTGGCACACCCACGCTGGATACTTTCTGAGCGTCGACTGACACACTGCTCACAACAACTAGAAGGCGCTCTTATTATCCACAGAGACATTCGTCATGAAGGGCAAAGCCAAGTTTTAGATCCACACAGTCTGTCTTCAAAGGCAGGGCTCTTAACCAGTACGCTACCTGTGCCTCTTGGGAACTGGAAAGGCCATTGGAGGTGAACTAAAAAGACATCCAAATCCTAACTGTGAAAACACAAGGAAAATGAAAGGGAAGAAGGAAGAAGTGGAGACTTACTCTTCTTTAGCTATTGGGAATAAATCACACGGTAAGAATTTAAAATTCTAGAGGATAATTTAAGATCACTCACACAATAAAACATGTCTATAAATAACTCTTTGGTTAATGGTCCATACATACACTTCTGTATTTGTGAGAATAATACAAATCAGAAAAGCCTTCACCAGAAGAGGCAATCTGAAAGAGATGAATTTTAAGCATAATGGGAAAGTGATGTGGAATGAGGATTAGTTACTGTTAGCAAAAGGGTCAGTGCTGAAACAATGGAAGATTGCACCTTGCTGGGGACAGAAAGTCCATTTGTCTTATTTGGAATAAAGAGTCTTTGTCAGAGTGAGGAATCAGAGTCAGTCTGTGAATAGAAGAACACTAAATACCAACTTCTCACCTAATGGTAGGCAGCCTGCTTTTCCAACTGTAGCTTAGGAACAGAGAAACAGAATTCACTTTGTCATTGGGAATTTTCACTAATAAATACAGACACCAGTGCAAGAAGACATATCATAAGTTTCTATGTGTCGGTAATACTAATTACTATTACCTATACTGGCACATTTTCAAAACCCCAGTGGCTGTAGCATCACTAAAAGTAACTTGGTGTTAATCTAGTAAAGAGAGAGGTAAACTTGGTTTACAAAAATTAAGTAGCACTAATTACATCTTGCATTCCAGGATTGCAGAAATGATGTGGCAAAATCTTGAGCTGAAGGGAAGAAGAGACTTTCAAGAAGGTTTAGCCCTGCCTGGGTTGAAGTAACTCACCATTGACTTCCATTTCAGCCTCTTTCTAGCACTATTTATTAATGTGATTGTTGGTAACATTTATTTTGGAATAAAATCTTCCAACAGTAATAAGCTAAAAGAGGAAGCGCATAGTAAGTACAGAATTTCTATGTCTCAAGAAAGCTAATGTTGAACACATAAGTGGCATCAGTGTTTGCCAACATTTTTCATCTACCGCAGGGCCTTTTTAAATATCACTGACCACACAAACACCAGCGACACCAATCTGTGAAGACGCATTAGTGTTTACTGCAAAGCCCATAGTTATTTTCAGAATGTTGTACCCCCAAAATGAGACTTAACGCATGCAGCTCAGAAGGCACATTTACATATTACTCAGTGAAGAAATGTGGCTTTTCATTTAGATCAAATGACTTCTAAATTAATTTACTCAGTTTTGATTCCAAGTTTTCTTGTGCGTGCATGAAAAGTTAAGTGATAGCTGTTAGCGTTAGCTTGCTTAGCAGAAGAACTTCATAAAGAGTTAGATGGAATAGTTTTCTAACAGCATAATTGGATAATAAAAAGGGAGTATCTCTTAATTCCAATAACTGTCCAATTTTTCTTTTCATATAATTCACTGACCCAAAGTAAAGTTTTGGAAATTTATTCTCTTGATGGTGAAATATCTGACATTATTTTCAATTTTATTGCAAATTCAGTTTAAAAGGTTAACAATCAGTATGTTCTTTCAAAAAATGATAACATGAACATACATTTTGGTGGAACACAGCATTATGGTTAAAAACAATGTTTTCATTAAATTTATAAACTAATGGAACATGCTTGGAAGTAATTATTGTGTGTGTATAATTCATAATTGTGTTCAAACAAGCTATGATGTTCTAACCAATCAAAGCAGAAGCTGTAGTTGTCAAAATTTACAAATATTTTTACATACACTGAGCAACTGAACAACAAAGTAGCTGTGACAAAGCTGACATCAGATTAAAATAACATCTCTTCATCAGGGCAATCCTCACTCTGTTTGCTGCTACTTTAAGGAAAGTGTCAGCTTCGAAAAAAAAGATTGTGAATTGACTCAAGTGTCTACACTAGTATTAACTATTTAAAGAGAGTCTTTTAACCTTGTTCACTTTTTGCTCAAAATCAGCTAGCAATCTTTAATCAAAATATTCAACTAATGGAGTTCTCCAAATCTTCAGCTCTTACTGTTTTATGTAAATATAATCACTGAAAAAAGTTTGCAAGACATTGAAACTAATCTCTACAAAAGGAGAAATTGATTAAATTAAATAAATCAATATATAAGATTTCAATTCTGAAATCTATAATGGAACATTTAGAATATTTCAATCTGTGGCAAGAATCTTTTAATGCAACTCCAATTTCTAATCAAATATGTCCTTATTGTAAAGAAGTGATTTTGCTGCATGTAAATGTGGTAGAACTTTCAAAACATGTATGAATAGAATCAAATTTATTTGATAAATTGTTTTGTAAATACTTGTCTAAGAAAGGTTCTCTCAATGAAGCAAAAGACAGTACCTTGGATAATATTCTGTTGCAAATATTTACTCATTTTAATTTTTAAAACGGAGTTGAGAATACTCTCAAAATCGTCTCTAAGCTTGCTACTGGTGGAAGGAGAATTTCTAATTCAAAATAACACAATTTACAGAGAAAAATCATTGGAGGAGTTACCAATTTCAAATGTCTAATCGCTCTACAACGTTGAAAATGACTATAGGCAATTGTATTTAAGTTTTTAAGTAAATAATACAAAAATACATCTTGTATAAAATACCAAATATAGTGTTAGAGATATAGCACATAAACCAATTAAAATATATAAATATGTATAATAGTAAATACCCTGTGTATATTAACATATCAATATAAATAAATCTAAACATTTTTCCTTTTATACTATTTTTATTATATTTAGAATAAATTTTGTTTTTTCAAATTGTTTTTGGATGAAAATAGGTTTTATCAAAATAGGTTTTATTCAAAGTAGGTTTTATTGAAAACCTATTCAAAAACCTATTTTCATTCAAAAACAATTTGAAAAAAAAACCACATCCAATCAAATAACGTTTTAAGAGATTATATGATTTTAATTCTTTTAGAATGCTCCCTTTTACTCTCAACAGTAGCCTAGTGGTCGCCCTACCATACATGCCCTCCACAATGCCCAGTATGTGCCAAGATTATGTCCCTCTTTGGGGTACCAGCTCTGACCAACTGTTCTCTAATCATGAAAAAAGCCAATAAAACATTCTAAGAAAAATAGGGAAAGCAGGTTTTGGGGGAAGACATTGACCATGATCACAAAGGCATAATAAATTCAGGGGAAAGGGAAGGAAAAAAAATCATGGAAACTAAAGGAAGGAAAGAATTTAGATGCTCCTCAGTCACTATTTTCTTCTCCCTTCCCTAACGTAACTGCCATCCTAACTTTTGCCACTGTTAGCTTTTTGTGTTTTTGAACTACATATGTACACATATATATATATATGTATATGTATATGAAAAGAAAGAAGATACAGTGTTATGGAACAGAATATAAATGGAAAAATGCAGAATATACATTCTTGTGTCCAGCTTCTTTCCCTCAACATGTTTGCAGCTATATGTAGTTTAATTCATTCATCACTGAATATTTTATTGACTGCTCATACTGCAATCTATCTTGAAAGACACTTGGTTTATTTCAAGCATTTAGCTATTGTAAGTTATGTTGCTATGAATGTCCCTTACATGTAAGAACATGTATATGTATCTCTGATTGGTAAGTACCTAGGAGCGGAATTATTGGGTCTTATCATAAGTCTATAGTCATCTATAGTAGTTACTGCCAAGTAGAATATAAGAGTTTCAGTTACTTTATATCTTTACCAAAACTCAAGGTTGTCATCTCTTAAATTTTAGGCATTCTGTTGGGTATGTAATAGTATCATATTGTGATTCTAACTTGCACTTCTCATTTTAATATGTTTAGTAGTCATATAAGTAACTTCTTTTTTATGAGGTTATCTGTTCAAGTGTTTTGCACATTTTTTTCCTGGGTTGTCTTTCTTTTTCTTACTGATATATAGACATTCTTTACACATTCGGAGCCCTGGGTCACTTATATGTCTTGTAAAATCTTCCACTCTGTGGCTTGCCTGTTCACTCCCTTAATGGTGTGTTTGGATAAGTTCCCAGTCTCAATGTAGATGAACTTATCAATCTTTTCCCTTTTAATTAAGCGTCCTTTGTATCCTGTGTAAGAAATCTTCCTCTACATTAGGGTTATAAATATATTATACTATTTTATATTTTAGAAGCTTTATTATTTCAACTTTTATATTAAGATCTAAAATCTACTTGATAGTGATTTCTAATGTACAGAGTGAGAGAGGAAGTCAAGGTTCATTTTTTTAAATGTAAAATTATCCAACTTACCCAGAACCACTTCTCTGTGGTGTCACTTTACTACAAATCAATAACCGCATATGTGTGGATCTGAAAATGGGTACACAGCTTAATATAATTTTATATTTGGAAAAACACAGCTTTCCTAATAAAGGCTAAAGATAGGACAGCTAAAAAAAATACTTGTGCATGTGGTAATATACCAAGGATAGAAATAATATTAAATTATATACACATATTAAAAGGAAGCAAGGATTAAAAGTGGTTGAGGCCTGCCACCCACTTGTTGTCCAGGATGCCATCTTCCCTCTGGCTTTGATCTTGGCCATTTGCCCTCAAGGATGTCTAGGCGACATCTGAGTCAGCAGGGCTCAACCCAGGGACAGTTGTTAGGCAGGAATCACCCTCACTGCCTAGGAACCTCAGAGTGAGGAGAGCTCCCAAGGTACTCCTTCATGTTCTTGATCCACCTTGGTGCCCCTGGGGACGACAGCCATGGTGGGCACTGCCTCCTCCTCTACCACCCATCACTCTGCTGCCCATGTCTCCTGAAGCCTCCCCTGCAGCCCTTCTGTCCAAGGAAGCTCCTCCATGTCCTTTCACAAAGGGAGTCTGAGCCACAACTTTCTGTTAAGTAGCATGAGCCCACATAACACCTCCTCTGGAGGTGGGAACCATCCCCACAG
Source organism: Lemur catta (assembly GCF_020740605.2). Classification (NCBI taxonomy): domain Eukaryota; kingdom Metazoa; phylum Chordata; class Mammalia; order Primates; family Lemuridae; genus Lemur; species Lemur catta. The sequence goes on from NC_059129.1 coordinate 141,945,268, forward strand.
AAACTCCATACTAGAATGATCCCTTACAACCTGGATTTGCAGTTGACTTAAAAATAGGAGTGCCATTAATCCAAGTGAACCAAGGGCAATGATTCTGCAGCCACTCCAACATTTTAAGCTTACATCTAACTCCTTCCCCTTCAATCCATTCCTGTCTTCTCTCTATACTTCTTTTCCCACAATCAATGATGTAATTTTCTTGAGGTAATAAACATATTCCCAAGGACATACAGTACGGTTGCTAAGAACATGGACTTTGGTGTCATGATTATCATGGGATCTAATACGGATCCATCCTCTTCCCCCATTTAAGAGCAATGCAACTCTAAGTAACATAATCTCTTTGTACCTTATTTTTTTCTCATCTACAAAGTGGGTATAACATTTACCTCTGGGAGGTGAAGTGAAGATTAACATTCATGCAAAATATCAAACAAATGTAAGAATAACAGAAATTTTTAAGAATTGTTGTACCTACCCTAACCTTGTGGGATATATATTCATGTCAGATTATCCTGACATACACATGGGTCTGGTCTTGATACAGACTAGGAGACAGGGCTGAGACCAGACGCAGAAACATCCAGAGTGGGTGCAGGTATTAAAGTAAACAACTCTTAAGCAGAAGCTAACCAGGCTACTAGGCTAGGGTGGGGGCGTGGCTTGCAGAGTGGGTGCAGGTGTTAAAGACTAACTCAGGGGGACTGATAGCCACAGACAAGAACTGGCTTCAACCGGCTGGCAGCTATCTAGGTCACCTTACATGAACTTTGGCTAATTATAATATCATTTTCATTGTAGTTTTAAAATTTCTCCACCCTTGAAATTGCCATGACAGTTCCAAAACAACTACACAAAGTATGAAAATGGGAGAGAACCCAATTCTAGAATTTGTACCCAAAATTCTTAGTAAAAACCAACCCCTTAGCCTTGAACATTCCTCAGCTCAATTAGTGAAACTTCATAAGACCAAAAACCCCTTCCTTTCAGTGCAGCTGCTCTTTTGGAGCCTTCCTGTTCTCTCTCTCTCTCTCTCTCTGGTCCTTTCCAGGGTAATATGCAAGGGGGAGGTACTTTAGCAGAGGCAGAAACTATGTTGGCTGGTTTGGGGTTCAACAAGTAATGTCAGTATCTAGCTGGCTGGGTGTAAAAGAAAAGTGAGGATGCAAAATGGTGCATGCTCCGCTCAGACACACGCAGATGATTCTATGTGTCATTTCAAAATTTTCTCTTGGCCAAGTCAAATCACTGTGGGGGTAACTTGGCCCGAAGAAATAAATTTGGGTCCTTGTTCTATAGCAATGATACACTGACAATGAACTAAGGGGTGTTACCACTTTGTCTTGCCTCAGCTAGACTGGTCTCATCACACCCTCACCTGCTGGAGTATGTCCTGTCACCTGCTCTCCCTGCAGAGCAGAAATGCGATGTTTTATCTCAGCTTGAAGCACCTGGAATAGTGCCTTGAGCCACAGATAAGCTTAATAAATATCTGTTGAATGAGCAGACTGGATGACTTTTATGTTATCTTTGATGGTGGAGGAGGCATTAGAGATCTCAGATGCCTGCATAAAATTGCTTTGTCCTTGGTATTGACTTCATAGGATGCTGGTGTATCTGTGTAGCCCAGTATCCCTTAGTGTTGTGAAAATCTACATCTAGATCTAGAAACTCTTGAAATTCTGCTCCCAGTGCACATAAAATACAGGATGTGAAGCCATGTTTTCTGTGACACAGAATTTGTCAAATTAACAAGGAACAGAATCAACACCCCATGACCTTTGCTTCAATAAATAGCTTTACACTCCAGGTTTCCAAGATCATTGCTTATTTTGTTGCAAATAGCTCTACAGGCTCTGGAAGCCACAAAGGACAAATCTGCAAACACTTAATTCCAAATACCACAGGAAGTAATAGCTACACAAAGGATGTTTACAGAGGGCAAGGTAGGTCATATCACTGCTAATCACTAAAAAATGTCCCAGAAGTTTAAAATTTCTATCTGAAGATATAAATTGGCACATATATTATTTGCAGGTGAAAATAACTTCTTCCCCTCACCTAGTTGATAATAGATTGCTAATTACAAAGATAAAACTGCAATTAGAAATAAATGCACAAGCCATGCAATAGTTCTCTAAATTAGAAAAAAAGTTATTTAGAGACTCTGTGAGCATTTCTTTCCTATAAAAATGGAGCTTAAAAATAAAGCATGACTGTCAACAAAGTCCTAGCAAGAGCCTCTTGGATGTTTTAGGAATGCAGCTGCTTCTTAACATCCTCCAGTAGAAAATGAACTGCTTAAAATCCAGACGGTTACAACATGCAAGGTTGACCTTAACGGATACAAAATTGGTCCAAGAGGATTTGCAATATTGCCCTCCTCATGCTAGCGGGGGCTGCCGTGCACCCGCAGTGACAGTTAAATGAAAAGGTAAGGCATACAAATTTCACGCACAAGCACCTGTAACATCTCTCGGAAACCCTGCCATGCAGCTGCTCGGATTTGAAATCTACAGGGTTCATCACAGGAGAAATGAAGGTCACTGACAGACATTAAAACTGACATGGTTCACATTTCAAAGTATCCATGTGGATAAAATATTTCTTCTGTTTTCATAAGTAACCGACCTCAAACAACCTGGCCGAGTAATCTACGTCCTGTGGTTTAGACTTCAACACTGGACATTGTCCCTTACTCCCAACAGCTCCTTAAAACTCTCCGTTGATTTTTGACTAGTTCATTATTTTATTTAGTTGACTTTTGGGAAAGTCTATTACATTCAGAAGGAATTTTTAAGAGGAGATTCTTTCATAGAAAAAGAACTTTCTTTCTGTTTGTGATACTGCATGCAAAAGATTTACTTTAAGTCAGCAAACATCTATTTAAATCTCTTTGATGCAAAGACCTGTGCTGGACGCTGTGGGGAGAATCGGTCACATTGGCACAGGAGTCAGGTTTGGGCCCAGCCCTCAAGCAGCCACCAATTTTGCAGAGCAACAGGCTTAGAGGTAGCTGCTTTTCAGCTATTACTGGTTTTAAAACACAGGGGACATAGCAAGTTCAGCTTTTTCTTTTCTCAATATCTCACTTTACTGCTATATTTTCCTTTTAACATGCAAATACGCCATCCAGCCTCACCAGATAGGTAGCCTTGCCTTCTATTGTACAGAGAAATCCAGGACCACGGTGGGGGAGTAAGGTGTGACCAGAGAAAAACAATCCAAACCATGCAGACTTTGGTTTGTAGGTCGGTTTAACCACTTCCTTGTGGTGTGATCAGATGTAATTTTTAAATGTGTTAGCCTCAATTTCTTCATCAATGAGACAGAAGTCCAAATTATTTTAAATTAATGTAGCAAAAGAATTATAGGTCATGAAGCACTGCACTTAAATCTCAAAGGAGGCACGGTGATCATCTTTTATGGATGCTTCATGCAAAGGGTGGATTCTACTTTCTAGAAAGGTTTATAGCAGCCCTCCCTGAAGACTGGATTAGATCGGGCCATACCACGCGTCTCAGGAAAGAATTACTCCTGGCCTAAGCAGAGAGGATATATTCCCACAGGGGCTGCGGCACAGCGTGAGGTAGCCTGCTTCGGGCTAGAAGATACATCTTTGAAATTTCCTCTTTCATCATAAAGTGTTTTAAGATTTTCATTTTATTCTAAAATATGCTCCTGTTTATTATAATATAAATTTGGTCCTCTTGATCAGTTAAATTAAATTCAAAACATTCTCCATCCGTATATGAAGGCATCTTTGTTCCTGGCATGTTATGCTACTTAGGAGTATACACACTATGTGGGTTCAAAGGAGAAACAGACAGCTCTGAGTGCACAGACGGGACTCTAGAGCTGCAACACACAAAGTGCTCCCAACAATTTTCCATTACAGAAATAAAGCCACTTACTGTATAAGGCCATGCTAAAGATTCCAGTTAAATTCTACGTGAGCATATCTGAGTTTCTGACTGTGCTCCTCAGAGCCTGACGACTGGGTACAACTATCAGGTCCCATCTCCCAAAACGCTAAGAAAGGATTAAGTTGATAGAAGATAACCATTAGTAATGCCTCAAAAATTAGATGGATAAAAACTCATACAGTAATTATTAATCACAAAGAAATGCCAACTGTAACCAAAATTAAAATGTAAATTGACAAAAGCAGCTTAAGACATAACAACTGCATTCCAAAGGAACAAACGTGACTAAGATCCCCATTTCATATCTCTTTTTGTTGAACGAATGAATGCATAACAAAATACCGTCAAATGATGCTTAAATCACTCTCCCCCGGGAACACCAGAAGCAAGCACAAATGGACTCTGAGATAAATCTTTGCTAATCTCCAGGCCCAAGTGAATCTTTCAAGTCGGCAATCCATGGCTGCATTGCTTCAATAAGCTGAATGAATTTTATTTTAAGACAGATTTGAAGTCAGGAAAATTATAAAGCCATTTATATCAAACAACAATGACATCAAAAACATGTCTTTATTGGAAGAGTTGAGGGAAACTACACGGTAGCACCACTTCTTAGATTTAATGCCCTGCTGGGAACTGGGTTTTAAAGAATGTGTCTGGAAGGTTAAATTTTGACGATGCAAACATGGTTATTTTTTAGTTTGCCTTCAGCTTTGGAAACTGAGGAACGATGAATAAATTTGGAAACAGATACAAAGATGTGCTAGGTGGCCTTGTAAGGAGCAAAGCAGGGAAAGAGTAGGGATGATTTTTTTCCTTTTTGTCAAATAATATCATGGTAATAATTTTTATATTTTGTATATTTTCAAATTTTACATTTTAAAATTTTAAAATAGTAATATTGTACAGTGAGATTCAAGGAGCAGAAATTCTGTTTTCTCTTGGAAGACAGTGACACAGGATGAGCCCCAACATATACACACTGGTTAGGGAAAGAAGAATTCAAGTATGTCTTTGGCTTTGCCCATGTCATTTTTATATGACTTAATATTGTTATTCCTGAGTCAAATTGAGGTATCCAGGAATATTTTGAACCTTTTGTTGAACTGGAAATATTAACCAGTACAACCAATATAGCTGTTTTGCCTTCAAATGCTATATTTTCTGTGCTTGGCTCAAGTTCTTGCTTTTTATTGAACTCATTATGTTTTTATTCATAAACTTCAGACTACCAACAAATAACCTTGAATAGATGAAGATCAAACCACTACTGTTGATAAGTAGAAGAAAGAACAGGCTGGATTCCAGAAGGGAACCTTCCGGTTCACATGAAACCTCAGGATGTTCTGGGTCCCAAATAGTTCACTTTTTGTTTAAGAGAGAGGGAAATATTTATCTTGAATGTAAACTCAAAGGACACAAATTGTGTACCTGAATTATATTTTAAGCCTAAAAACTGGCAACGAATAGCACATCTATCTTATGTATCTTCCTAGGTATTATAACTACATCATAACTAGCAGTATCATTGAAAATCTCACCTTCGATTTTAACCTTTGCCAGCAGATGGACCACACGCAAGTGTTTTCTCAGCTGGACTGGGTGATTTATAAGCTGCGAACAAGTGTGATCCTTCCCTTTTGCAGTCCACAGAACGAGTCAGAGCCATGTAGATGGCCTCCTTAAAGGCCTGGATTTTATGTGGAAACTGAAGGTCAAAGAGATTATACTATTCTCTTAAGGCCAAAAAGTTAGCTGTGTGGCATTGAGGCTCCTTGAATTATTATTCAAAAGGTAGACGAAAGAGATACCAATCTTTTCTTGTACAAAAGTATATGTTCGTAAAACAAACCAACAAATCATTACCTTGAATTAGTACAATAAGGAGTACACAGAAAAGGTATTTATAGATAAATTAACACTATCCTCCAATTTTAATTATATGGTTAATTATATCTAACTTGATTAATGATGTATGATTTATATACATAACCAAAAACCTTTTATTGTCAAATCTGTAATTAATTGTGAATTTGACTTACCTCCAGGAAGATATACTATTTTAAAATAAAGACCAAAGGAATATATTTAAATGTAAATTCAAAAGTTAGTAAGCCTTATATTAATAAAGGACACATTGATATTATGAATAGTGAAAGAGAAAGTAATTGCTGATGAATGGGAAAGTAATTACTGAGACCATATTTGTTTTATAGATTCTTCCTAAATCTTTTGTACTGAGAAAGTTTTACATTGTTCTCTCATAATAAAAAAAAAAAGGCAAATAAGCAAATGAGAAATGCTCAAACTCACAAATAACAATGAAAAAACCCAAATACTAATGATAAAAATAATCGCCTTTATCAAATGGGCAAAGACTAAAATTATGAACCTACTCAAGGCTGGAGAAGATGCACACGGTAGCCCTCTCAATTATGGGCAATCAGAATCTAAAATGGTACAGTGTTCCTCGAAAAACTTTGGCAATATACATCAAGAACCTTAAAAATGTCCATTACTATTAACCTATTTCCATTTCTAAGACTGTGTTCTTGGATTCAAAGCATGAAGTCAATCATTTCTGTGAAAGAATATGGATTTCAATCTTAGCTATTTTTTAACAAACTAAAAATAATTTAAATGATCAACAATAGGAAATGGTTAAAGAGAATATTTCCAGATGACAGAATCTTAGGTACCTATTTGAAGAAAATTGTTTTCATGGAATAGTTCATAGCGCAGAAAATCTATTATGATGTCATGATAATGGAAAAAGATACAAAACTAGACATACAGCACAATTACATACTGCACATACATACACATGCAAATATTTAGGCATATTAAGATACTGGAAAGAATTAAACCAAAATTTTACTAACCATCAAGGTAAAAGTAATTTCTAACATTTTTCTAGTTTATTGTGAATTATTTCTAAATCAAAAAATAAAGTACTATGAGGAAAAAACCTAAAAGGATCACCAAAAATACAACGTAGAGTACTGGAGTATCCTTGTGCAGGCTTTTGTGACATTTTTATACATGGACCCACCAAAGTAAGAAGATGCAGGGCATTCCTCTGCCACCTTACACAAGGGACCTTATCCAATCAAGTGGTTGGTTATATACACACACACTTAAATTTAATTGAATATAGTAGCTTCTATTTCTAAAATCCCCCAAAAGTAGTAATATGAAAAATTTTACTGCAACAATATTATTTTTCCAGCAATTATCTCCCTGTGTATCTGAGAGGTGGCTCATTTTCTTCAAAAGATGTTGCCAGTTATTAATATAAAACTGACAGCTTAGCAGCAGGGAACAGGCAGGGCATTGCTCATAGTAAGATAATATGATCATCACCACATATTTCAGTGTCATCTTTATCAACTTTAATGGAAGGTTTAAAATACTGACTGGAGAGCTGCATTCTGACTTACATAAAACTGTTTTGAATTTTTCCTCTGAGAAACTGAAAAGTGATTTTAATTACCTACTGCTATCAGAGCAGTTGCGTTCTCATTTTTAGCACTTTCCAATTCCTCTCCTGAAATACCAAAAGCATCATCTTAGCTGTTCTTCTTGCCTGCTGAAAGCATTCGCCATACGCAGTCATTCACCTTGCCAAGGGAGGTTGAAATGCTGCATTTTAAAAGCAATGTTGTGCTGCTTCCTGCCATAGTAGTGACTAAACACGCAGCAAAAAGAAAAACATGTCTCATTTTTATTCCTTGTTGGAAACAGGTTTGTTCAACAGATGTTGTTAAGGCTTTTAGGCTTCTATTAGTCAACATTTTAATTTAAATTTATTAACGACTAGAAATACTGTGTTAGGATTATTCATACCTACTAATCATGAAATCATAGAATTTAAAGCAACTTTAAAAGGGCATCTAGAACAGTCTCGAAAGCCAAAGAAAGACAACGCTTAGAATGGCTAGGGTGTGTAACGATTTTTGCTTAAAAGTCTCAAACAAAAGATTCTTTAATTTGATTCATTAATTCATTTTGGCATTTCACTAAAAAGTTCTTTCTGATATGAGGGCTAAGTCCCCACTATTGCAATTTAAGCCTCTTAGCCAACCTTAGAGAATATGTAATGAAGCTAAATTCTTTTGCTCTTCTCATTTGAATAGTATAGACTAAGGAATTCTATTCTCAACTGTCTACTCTGCAGATTAAATAGACAGTTTCTTCTAGTTTGTCCTAGGCTTCTAAACTATAATTCAAATCTAAGCATTTTCCCTTTTTCCCTGACAGAACATCTCCACATTTTCTTTCTGTCCTTTTATTCACTGAGGTTAGAAATAACCATGTCCAAAACTAGCTACAGGCTTTCATTCATTTTGGATGTATGAGTGTGTTTGAAACCCCAATATAAATATAGGCAAATATGTGGAAGAACTGAATTGTATGGAAAAGACATTTTAAAAATAAAATGCATGGGCTACATAGTCCAAGAATAAATGGTGCTCATAAATTGTTATTCTATTCCTGATGTTTGCATCACGTGTTAATTTTATTTTAGAACTCACTGATCTGCATGAGTTTACATCTTATACTCAAATACATGAGTTTACATTTTAGTATCAGCTAACATGACTATTTTTCGATGTCATCTTACATGACATGAGTCATGAGTCACTTTGACTGGTGACTCCATAATTGGCATTTTAAATAGTTTCATCACATTAAAATATACCCAAGTTGAGTGGACAGCGTCAAAATGAAGCAGACACTCCCCAGGAAAGAGAGGTCGCCGAGGAAGGTTCACAGGGGAAGACAGCACCCGGAGCACAGGAAGAGGAGAGTGACACGGTTTGCAGATCCTTACCTGACATCTGTGCACGTTATGCAAGTGATGTCTCGACTATTTGTTGTGATCAGGTTCAAAGCTACTGAGGTTTCCTTGTTGGAGGTTGGGTGTGCTCCACATTTAAAGAAAAATTCCTGAAAGAATGAGAAATGCGATCACACATGGATCCCAGCTTCCCATTTTCCTTCTCTAAACATTTCGACAGTAAACAATCTCTTTGAGCAAGAGAAGAAATCTGTTATTGGTTATGAGATAGAAATAAATCAGTGTCAGATGTTGTGAGGGATAGAAGGCCCTCGTGGCAAACTGGTCAAAGATGCCCTCTGAGAAGGGTCCAGTGTCCGTGCGGCCAGCCCTGCCTTTGCTCTTTCTGCCCGGGAGCTGGGGAGGCGCTCTGTGCTCCTGGTCTAGTGACGCCTCTGGATAACAAGGGGGTCTAGAAGAGTAACAGAGCGTGGATGCAGGAGGAAGCTGAAAATAGCATCTCACAAATGAAGAAAGGGAGACCTGGAGCCACGAAATGATTTGCCTGTGGTCAAACGATAGGATGAAGCCAGGAGGTAACCCAAGCTTCCTACAGGGAAAGCCGGAGCTTTTTCTCCATCGTCACTACATGGCTGACCATTTAGCAGTGCAAGGAAGCTACAGAGCCCTCCTGTAAATAAGCACACGGTACACACGGACGTCAGGTGCACACATGGGATGGCAGCGGACCATGGCTCTCCCAGCCCACGTGCAGCCTGCCCCTTCCCCGCCTCGCCTCAGCACCCGGGGCTTCCCTGGGCACTCAGGTGACCCTCTGGACCCCACGCCAGGCAGCTGGGACTGTCTGAATCCCATCCCGCTCCCTTCTTACTTCCTTTCCCCCTTCTCAACCAAAAAACTCCCTTCTCAACCAAAAAACTGTTTTTATTTTTCTTCATTTCTTTCTTTTCTAAATTTCTGTATTTGTTTTCACATCTCTTCTTCCCATTACACCAAGGCATTTGGCCAGTAATTGCTCTTCTTGTCCAACAGCCTTCCCTGACACTAACATCTGTAAAGCTAAATTTCCTGCTACTGCAAAAAATCTATACAAATATATGACTGGATGATAGAAGCGGGCCTGCACACGACACCTACTCCTCACTCCATTTGTGTATAACCACCTGGGAGGTAGTATCTTCCCTTTAAACATTAGACCTGGTGTCAACAAACTTTTATGTAAAGTGCCAGAGATTGAATATTAAATGCTTTCAGTTTTGTGGGCTATATGGTCTTTGTCACACTTCTCAACTGTTATAGCCCCAAAGCAGCCATAGACAAAATGCAAATTAACAGGTGTGACTATGTCCTAATAGAACTTTATTTACAAAAATGTGTGGCAAGTTGGGTTTTGCCTGCAGGCCATAGTTTGTCCACCCTGCGATGTCTGCGGAATGCCTGATCCATCCTGCATCCCAACAGCGCCTGCAGAGGAAAGGCATTCCATATAGTTCTTAGGACGGTAATACATTTATTTAGTGAATGCTATTGTTGTCACCTAATATATTTGACAGCACCACTTAATTTATTCTTTCCCTACTTATGATCTTACTCACCTCACTCTCCTCTGACACATGACACTGTGAGTGACACTGGTGCATCTCAAACTCCAGGGTGCCTCAGAGCCACTTGGGGTGGGGGGCATTGGGCTGTTAAACTAGAGACTGCTGAGCCCCCCCCCCCAGATCTTCTAAATTCTAGGGTGGGGTCAAGGATTTGCATTTCTAACAAGTTGCCAGGTGATGGGACCACTGCTCTGGGAACCACACTGTGAGAACCTCTGAGTTACATCAACATTAGTAGCAAAGTGAGTAAACTCTATTCTAGAAAACTACAGCTATAGCAGACCTTGCTTACTGCACCTGAAAATAATGCCACATCTCAGGTAAAATAGATGTTTTCCAAAAATCTGGAGTGTGCCATTTTAAAGAGAAGTGTCCCAAAGCCAAGGGTTTAGAATCCAGGCTGTTCTTCATTATGAGTTTTCAACCAATCCCAGATGGTGTAATTACTAGCTAACTGGAACCTACCCTACCTGGGGAGTGGCATATTAGCCAACCCTCCTACCTGCAGTGCTCAACCCACAGAGTCTTGCTAGAATAGATGGGATGTCTAGTATGTGGACCACAGCCCTAGGTCAGGCATGTCCAGAGAGTCCTGCCCACGAGCCCAGGTCCTTCCCTGGGGCAGCAGGGACATCACACTGGCTGACTTTTTTTTTTTTTTTTTTCTGAACACATGGGATGCCATCCTTTTCATTCAATCTTTCAAAATGCTACAAATCCAGTCCTTCAAAGGCCAGTTCAAGGATACTAAGAGAAAGATTTAAAACAATTTCTGACCACTAAAACAAAAAGTTTGAAGGACATGACCGACCCTTATGAAATACATTAAGCTAGCTACAACTGCTTTTTGCAGACATGAAAAAAATCCTCATTCATAACATAAAGTAATTCCTCCAAAATAGCTGAGTCGGCTGGACTATTGAGAAGGTATTTCATATACAGATAAATAGATAGAAAGCATTTATATTTTTTCTTAGCTTGCAGAAAACTACTGGTCGACATTCAGCTAACAAATCACAAATTGTTCTTACACTAGATAGAACTCAGCCAGATAAAAGCCTTTTTATTGGGGGTGGATGTTTATATATAATAGTATAAGGAGTCACAGATATTTGGAAAAATCCAGTAATTCGTATGGTGTGATAAAACTAAAATACAAATTATCAGCTCTGTATATTAAATATGTATGTCTCATCAGTGAGTTTCAGTGCTTTCTCCACCAATTTTTATGAGAGAAGGCTTTCTATTTTTCTATAGTATGAGAGTAATTGACAAGAACTCTGAAGGATCTGAGATTTTACCCAGCTTGCAAGCTAACAAGCTAGTTAGCCACAGTTCCGTGGGTGCTGGCAGAAGACAAGAGACTCCCAGCTCAGAGACAAAGGACTGTGGGACTCACAGGACAGGCAGAAAGACGTGTAAGCACCATGTTCCATCAGCGCCCCTGCCCCGTCTCCCTCAGGCCTGATGCTGGGGAACTCAGCACGGCTGCACGTGCGGTGATTCTGCGTCTCAGCTGAGGACCCTGAGCTGTGGGAACTCAAATCTTTTACAAGGAGCTATAAGCGAGCCTTCCTTTTGCCCTGAAAGGAGGCATTGTCCCTGTTATGCTTAGTAACAAGCAAATCTGCCTTCTGATCTGGAGAGAGACACTATCTCTACCTTGCAAGGTCATTTGTTATCCAGCTTTCTTGAAAAGATGGTCCAGGACAAAAGGGTAGTTAGTGCCTCTCTCACAGGATGGGCAGACGCATGAGACCCCATGGAGAACTGTCTCCCAGTAGTAACGATGCCTTTCTTACAGGCTATTTAGCAGAGTGATCTGGTCATTTCCTCTGCTATACAAGCCGTGGGCTAGGATTTTCAGAGTTTTTTCTAACGTTGCCAATCTGCATTCAAAAACAAACAAACAATAAAGCAAAACAGCATAAGTTAGAAGAGCCTTTTTCAAAAAGTTTACCTTGGGTATCTGAGACAGCTTGCTTACACAGGGGTATCATCTCACAGTTGCATAATTCTTTGGGGGTAACTGCCTGTGAATTCTGCTTTTCTCTGTTTTATTTCTAATTGTTCAGGTTTAAAAAAATCAAGGAAGCCAAAGCTTGTCAAGTCTTCTAGGTAGAGTCCAAGCAGACTGGTCAGAGAGCAGCAGCACTGTGGGGGCACTGAGGCACCGCAGGGCCCCCGCAAGTGGGCCAGGAAACATCTTGAGCTGGGCTGAGTGACAGGGTTACACCCGAGGGCCAGGCTGCTCAAGGCTCCATCGCTCTAGTTCCAGTGGGCGTTGGGCGTTGGCCAGCGGAGCTGCTTCTGGGTCACTAGGGAAGCGGTCCCCTGTGGCAGCAGCAGGGGGACTGTCCTATTCCTCAGGGAGAACAGCTGTCAGTGTGAGTGAGGCAGTTCAGAGTCCGTAGCTGTGGGTACATAAAGAGTCTCAGAGGGGCCCACCTCACCTCACAGAAATGCAAGTTCACAGATGAATCAGCTACCAAAAAGACAAATAACAAGTCCTGTTAAATTAAATGATTCCTCCACCTAACCTGGAGCCGTATTTCCCACTGGCCAGCTCATATCATTTGGACCCATACGCTCACTTCTGGGAAACCTTAATTTGCTAGGGAGCTACACTCTAATGATGATAACTGGCCAGTTTGGTTTTCAAATGATAATCTCAACTATTTTTTTAAAAAGACCGAAAAAAATAAGGCCTTAGAAAATGTGCTTGGCTTTATATTGTGACACTGTTAAATGCTGCCTAAGCATTTTCTACCTTATTAGTGTTAAAGAGAAAATCCAAAATCCAACAAACTAGTATTCCTTAAATTCTTAGAAACAAAACTCACATTTTTACTACTTCTTTGGATAAGGCCCTTGGATTTCATCGCAACTCACTTGTCCTCTCAGATGGTAGAGGCCTGACCCTCTAATTCACATCAGACCCATAGAAATCAAAGTTGTACCTAGCAGAAAGCACCAGGAACACTTCAACTCGACTGCTGGCAGCATTCTCGGAACTCACTCCCTTTCTGCTCAGTCCACCAGGACACTTCACTCACGACCATGAGCAGTGCCACTCACAAACCAAGGGGGAAGGTACAGCAGCACGCATGATAAATAAACCAGCAAAATCTGAAAGTTAAGTCAATGCCAAGAACTCAATTGTATCAAAACTTATAGAATCATAACCTAATTAGTCAACTCCAAATAAAATTTGATAGGTTCCAAATTACTATAAAATAGCTGACAACTGGCTCGAAAGCCCTGCTTGTCCCAGGCATGGTCTAGTCAAACCTGAAAAGACAGTTAGCAATAAGATCTGACTTCCCATTGACCCATGAACCTTCCAATAGCTTTTACTGAACATCCTAAAGTTAAAAATTTTCACAGGTATTGTTTAGCAACTATGTTTTTCCAAATAAAGTATTGTATCTGTCTTTACAAAGAGTTAAATTCCACTTCAGTCTTCTTACCTAATATCCCCAAAGGAAAAATATCTTTCTCTTGATAAAGTCTCTAAAAGAAAGGACACCCACTAAGGAGGTGGCAATGGGTGAGTGGTTTGTACTTAACAAATAACCGTGTGGCCATTTGCGTGGCTCAGGGTGTAGAAGGAAAGAGGGCCCACAGCAGGCAGTTCACCTGAGGGAACTGAATAGGAAGATCTAGTTGCAATGGTGGTGGAAGCACAGAAGAGCTAAACACGGGAAGGAAGCCACCCTGAGATCAGCCCCGTTGGAGGCAGCTGCCACCTAGGGCTGGGAACCCGGGGAGAAGTTGGCAGAGTCGCTGCAGCTCTGCAGTGGGCTGTCTGGTGGGAGCTGGGACAATGAAGAAGACGCAGCCACCACCAGAGATGCCCCTGGAGAGACAGCGGCATCCCTGGCCTCTGCCTCCTCTCTGCCCTCCTGTCCCCGGCCACAGCCAGCCCCGACACACACAGGTGAGAAGCAGCATGGGTCCCCAAAGCCACCGGCAGATGACTGCCACACCACTGTGAGGCAGATTCAGTCTGTGGAATCAAAAGTCTCCAGGTGTCACTCTTTGTTAGTGGTGACACATTCTAATTAGCCTCCAAAAAAGAAAAAAAAAAAAGGATACATTTAGATATTGCTCTGTAAAATGTATTAAAGATACATAAATACTGACACCGTTTGTGTAGTGAGTTTAAACTCAACTATACCTGTCTGAAGACTATCCATCCAAATTTTCTGATGAGATTAACTGAGGATAGAGGGCCATGGTCACTACTTAGGAGATAAACCAGTAATAAGCATCTTACATTTATATCAAAGAAGTTCTCACAGTTACCAATTAAGACAGACACCTGTCACTTCCAATCAATCTAAATGTCTCTCACAGACCTAAAACCCTGTCTGTAGCCTTGGACGTTCCCCAGTTCCTGTCTCCTCAGAAACCATCCAGGCTGGAGCAGCTCCTTATTTGGTGAGCTACAAATTCTTTTGTTAGAAACAACTATTAGTTTTAGTCTTATTAGTAATGAAACTTCTGAATGGATAATGTTAATAGTAAAGTCGTAATCTTCTCCACGTTGGAACATGCCAAAGCATAGCGAGCACACTGTCTGCCCGGTACACAAGTAAAGCCCTGGCCGCAGCCACGCCCAGGCTCCCTCATCTTGTCACTTCATTGTTGTGTCTCAGCCTTCACACCGAACTGTTGGACGTGCTTGGTGTTACATAAACCCAGAACCTCACTCTCTCAGTTCTAATGTAAAATAACTATGCAACTTGCTGGATTGTATAATGTATGTAGGCTTTGTTAATTTAACAGTGCCGGTTTTAAAATGAGGTTATACCTAGTTAAACAAATCAAATCTAAAAAGTCAATGAGTCTGTTATCATGTTCAATAACAAGTTTGTTTTCTCTCAAGAAGATGTTAACAAAGCCTCTAGATGACGTGCAACGTTTATCAGGAGAAAGAAAATCAATACGCTCCCACAAAAAGCGAAACCATGTTGAATCTGTGCTGGATGGAGCCCCTCAGATGCTGCTGTCCTCACGATAACCACCTGGAGACGGCCGTCCACCGCCTTCAGAGCCCTCTGTTGGGTAACTAGAAGTGCATGCATCATATGCATCCGAACACACACACACACACACACACACACACACTGAAGGTATGCACTCCTGCTCTAAGCCAAGCCATTTTAAGTAGGAAGAAATGCAAATCTAGCACATGATCCTCTAATTTCATCAGTGTCAGGTGTAATAGCATTGTTATTTTGATATTAACACAGCTATTGGTATATTTTTAATGTGTTTTTAAATTTTTTTCTTATTACTAAATAAAGTTAGAAGTATACGCCAGGTCTGCTTGCTCCCTAGGCCAATGTTTAACAGGTAAGAAAAATGAAAATAAAATTATAAAATCCAAAATGCTCTGAAAACTCAAAATTCTATTTTCTTCTCTAAATTTGGCACTAAATTTAATTTATGGCAAAACCGTACATAAACTGGCCTGACATTATTTTCAGTCTATATTTATCCCACTTAGAGTGAATATTCGTAAGTTTCACTGAAAATTAATAGTTTTTTTTTAAATGATAGAATGTAAATACTCCTGGAGATATCTGAGGGTTAAAATGTATGAATTGCACAATCTTTCTAAAATCTAAAAATTTCTAAATTCAAAACACTTCTTATCCCCAGGGTAACAGATAAGCAGTTATTATTCTAAAACATAAAATTGTCTAACATTTTCACTAATCCAGCAGAATGGTCCTTAAAGTACTAGATACAGTCATCTATGTCAATCACTACAATGCTATTTTTAATTCAGTCCAGTTTTAATATACTTTAATTGTATATAAATAAATCCATATATATTTCCTACATTTCCCTTTAATGCCAGATATAGGCAACTAACAATTATTTTTATGGCACATGCCTTCGAGAAGTCCAACTGCAAAACAGAAGCCGACAAACACAACTCTTATCTCCCCTTCTACGCCTGTGCTGCAAGTTCTTTGATGTGCCTGGATCGGAAGTTTATTCCAGGTGTAATGCCACTCAGTCATAGTTTGGCATTTGTTATTTTAAGAATAAAAAGGGCAATTGTTAAGGTAGATATCGACAATGATTCCTGAAGAGTAAAATAAAAGGTTTGCAGTCATTACTGATCCTTATAAAATGCATAAGTTTATTCAGACAAGAAAAAAAATATCCTCATCCCAGCTCAAAAAAATTGTTCAAACATGTTCAGACGGCTGTACCTCCTTTCCCTCCACTAGCCCAGGGTGAACAGGCAGCTCTGGCCTAATCAATCAGAATCCAACAGTCCCTCACGTGACCACATGGATATAGATACAGATACCTGTCTGGGAACAGAGCTAGCGCTCAGAAGGAAACAGGAGGCAGAGGGAAGCAGAGAGGGAGGGAGAGAGAGTCAGTCTAATGTCATCATTTGTACCTGTGCCCTCTCTTGCTTTTGCCCATGGTTTTCCCTCAGCAGGGTCTGTTTTCCTCCTCCTGCCTTCCCACTCATTTTGCCTTTAAAGCCCCCAGATGACCTTCAGGCCACCCCATATGTATCACCAGTCCTGAGGCCCTCCCTGATTCTGCAGGGCTGGGGGAGAGATATCTCTGTGCCAGTCAGTGCCTCCGGAGCCCTGGCTCTAGAGCACCGGCATCACCTGTCTGCCCATCAGAGGTGTCCACATGGTTGAATGAACAAGCTCTTTCCACTTGTTTGAAGAATAAGAAAAGAAAGTTCAGGAGAACTCACTAGGGTACAGAGGGTCATGCCAGGGGACAACAGACATCCCCACTCCTGGGAATCAAGGGATTCCCTCTGTTCTTTTCTCCCCTCTTTGGTTAGTCTGTACCTTCCTCTTCACTTTTATTGCTGCTCTTGTTGAATCTACTGTGCTGCTTATTTTGAAATCAGCCCCCCACCTGGACCCCCCTTGCTCCCTGGACCAAATGGGGTCAGAAGGATATTGTTACTTTTCTCTCACAGCCTGAGGCTGAGAAATGCAGCAACTACGACTTCAAAGCGTCCAGTCTGGGCAGGGAAAAGGCAAGAGAAACATACCTTTTGGTAGCAATAATTCACAAAATGATAATATAACTTCTTTTTGGCTACAAGCAAGGAGAAATATTGAGCAATAAAAAAACCACACTAGCTTTAAAACATTTTAAATGACTTTAGACTTGGAATCTAAACTTTTTTTCCCTGAAAAGTCCTTGTTTCTTTAGCAAGCAGAATTTAAAGCTTCTTTTTATTCCTGTCTTCTTTATCGCAGGCAACCATAAATACTCCACTCAGGACAAAACCGGGCACAGACAAGTGCGTTATAATGCTTTAATAGTTTCTCACATTCTCTGTATTTACTTTATTTCCTCATTAGAAAGGGAAGAAAATAAAATATAATTTGTAAATTTACCTGTGAACTATACACAGGAAAACTAAGATGAATAAAACTAGGAAACAAATGTTACACATTGAGTGTTTTTTTATGTGCCAGTATAACCAATTACAAATGGGAGAATTAAAACTTCAACCATCCATTCTATTTATGCAAAATATATATAGGTGACCATATTCATGTATGTTTTATATACAGTCGTCCCTCGGTATCTATGGAGGATTGGTTCCGGGACCTCCACGGATACCAAAAGCCTCAGGTATTTGAGTCCCTTACATAAAATGGTGTGTATTTGCATATAACCTACAAACATTCTCCCATGTAATTAAATCATCTCCAGGTTACTTATAATACCCATTACAATGTAAATACTATGAAAACAGTTGTTATATTATATTGTTTTAGAATTTGTATCATTTTTTATTATTGTATTATATATTTTTTATGTTTCTAAAAAATATTTTTGATCTGTAATTGGTTGAATCCGTGGATGTGGAACCTACAGATATGCAGGGCCAAGTGTGTTTTATATATACATATATATTTCCATTGACTGGCCAATTTCAGAGTCAAATTGATTAATACCTCATCTATCTATAATAAGATAAATAACAAAGAGAAACATCAAATCTTTTGAATCATGACTGTGCCATTGAAATAATTTATTTATATACCTCTCCCAAATTCTTTGAGAACTGTATGCTGTGCTGGAGAGACCAAGACTTCTCAGGCCTAAGAGATCATGCAGTCCAGCAGATAAGATGATACATAAAATAAGGGATCACAGGGAACAGACAGAGGGAACATCTCCCCCTCTTCACCAGGCTTCTCATTACAAAACTTAGGTAATGCTCAGAGATGGCAGCTATGTGTAGTTTGTATGTGAGTGGAAAGTCTCCTAGACAGTCCCATGCCACCCCAGAAGGGACCAGGCAGCAGTCCCCTGGCCCTCCATCAGTGTGGTGGGACAAGTCAGTTCTTCCTGTAAGATTTTTTTTTTTAATCTAAAGAAAATTCTTAAAGAAACATATCTAGGACACAATAAAGTGTTTCCATCAGGTTAAATATAATTCGAGGATATAATTTAAGAATTTTAAAATTCAATGAAAAACTAAAAATTATAAGTAAAAAAAAAACACAGAGGCAGAGAAAACCTATTAATAAAATGGAAACCATGAGTGAAAAGCTCAGAGCCATGAATAGGAGAGTAAGAACCTCAATATGAAATCAAAACAGAGAGCAGAATCAAAGATGTAATAGAACGATTTTCTATGGGCCAAACCATGGGCACCTACATCAAAAAAAGTAGAAAGATTTCAAAAAACCACCTAACAGTGCATCTTAAGGAAGCAGAATAGCAAGAACAAACCAGACCCAAAATTAGCAGAAGGAAAGAAATAATAAAGTTCAGAGGAAAACTAAATAAAATAGAGACTGAAAAAAATACAAAGGATTAACTAAACAAGGAGTTGGTTTTTTGAAAAGAAACAAAATCAGTAAACTGCTAACTAGATTAAGAAAGAGAGAGACAAGAATAAAATTAGAAACAAAAAATAGCACATTATAACGGATACCACAGAAATACAAAGGATCACTAGAGACTATTTTGAACATCCATACACTAACAAATTGTAAAATCTAGAGGAAGTGGATAAATTCCTGGACACATACAACCTACCAAGATTGAATCAGGAATAAACAGAAAATCTGAACAGAGGAATACAAAGTAATGATATTGAATCAGTAATAAAAAATTTCCAAACAAAGAAAAGCCCAGGACTGCATCACTTTACAGCTGAATTCTACCAAACTTTTAAAGAAGAACTAACACCAATTTTTCTCAAACTATTCCAAAAAATTGAAGAGGATGCAATTTTTCCTAACTTATTCTATGAGGCCAGCACTGCCCTGACACAAAAACCAGACAAGAACACAACAGAAAAAGAAAACTAGAGGCCAATATTCCTGATTGATGAACAGAGACAAAAAAAATCCTCAACAAAACAGCATGCCATTTTCAGGCTGGCTGTCTGCCCTCGGTTCTTGGTGTGCTCTTGGCCGAAGAATGACCAAGTCCTCTGATTCCTTGCTTGGAAAAATCACCAGCAAGGATAATAGAGTAACTAACCCCAGACAGGAAGCAGTTTCACACAAGCAGCTCTTTATTGTAAAACAAAACAGGTCTGTCTTTGATAGTGGAGAAAGACAGACCAACTGACTGACTGATTGACCAACCGACCTACCCACTCTCTCTGACTTCTTGGATTCTTTTCTTTTATTAGCTCAGTCTGGAGGAGGCCTCTCAGGAGCTGTGGGATTTTATCAAATAATCAACAGGTGTCCTCAAAATTCCATCTGTGTATACAAGCTCCCTCTAAAAAAGCCCACCTGGTAGGGGTGGGTGAACCACTATGTGGATTTAAGCTAATGGCACAATAATGACCCTTAGGTTACTCTAGGTCACTTTCCATATCCTATTATGCCTGGGCTGGGGCATTCCCAGAGTGATAAAGCAGTCCCTCCTTCTCCAGGTGAGGCAGTTGCTTAGGATAGGATTAAAGGTGGGGCAACACCAAAATGGAGTGCCCGCCCTTAGCCTGCCCAGGTGGAGCAATTGCTCTGAACAGCACCAAAGCGGAGAACCCTTGTCCCAAGAAGAGCCAGAGATCCTAACTATATACCTAACTATCTACCTATTAAATGGGATTTATCCCAGAGATGCAAGAATAGTTCAACACAGATAAATGTAACACATCACAACAACAGAATGAAGAATAAAAACCACATGATAATCTCAATAGATGCAGAAAAAGCATTTGATAAAATTCAACATTTCTTCATGATAAAAGTTCTCAAATTAGGTAGAGAAGGAATATGCCTTAAAACAATAAAGGCCATATTTCATAAATCCACAGCTAGCACCATACTGAATTGGGAAAAGCTGAAAGCCTTTCCTTGAAGGACTGGAATAAGACAAGGATGCCCCTTTCATATCTCTTACTCAATTTAGTACTAGAAGTCCTAACCAGATCAAACAGGCAAGAGAAAGAAATGAAAGGCATTCAAATTAGAAAAGAAAAAGTCACACTGTCCCTTTGTGTAGATGCCATGAACTTAACATAGAGAAAAACTAAAGACTCCACCAAAAAAACTCTTAGAACTGATAAAAGAATTTAGTACAGTTAGAAGACACTAAATCAATATACGAAAATCAGTAGCATTTCTAGATACCAACAACAAACTAGGTGAAAAAGAAATCAAGAAAGCAATCTCATGTACAATAGGTACAAAAAAATAGAATATGTAGGAATAAATTTAACCAAGGAGATAAAAGACCTTCATAAGGAAAACTATGAAACACTCATGAAAGAAACTGAAGAGGACACAAAGGGGAAGGCAGCCCTTGCTTATGGATTGGAAGAACAAATATCATTAAAGTGACCATACTATCCAAGGCAATTTTCACATTCAATACAATCCCCACCAAAATACCAATGCATTCTTCACAGAAATACAAAAAACTGTCCTAAAATTTGTATGGAACTACCATAAAAACAAAACAAAACAAACAAACAAACAAAAAAAACCACAACCCTGAGTAGCCAAAGGAATCCTGAGCAAAAAAAAACAACAAAGCTTGGAGGCATTACACTATCTGACTTCAAAATATATTACAAAGCTGTAGAAACCAAAACAACATGATATTGGTATAAAAACAGACCTATAGACCAAAGAAACAGAATAGAGAACCCAGAAATAAATCCACATATTTATAGCCAAAATATTTTTGACAAAGGCACAAGGAACTTACATTGGGGAAAGGATAGGACAGTCTCTTTGATAAATGGTGCTGTGAAAACTGTATATTCATATGCAGAAGAATAAAACTAGACCCCTATCTCTTACTATATCTAAATATTTACTCAAATTAAAGACTTAAATGTACAAAATTATAAAACTACTTGAAGAAAACATAGAGGAATCACTCCAGGACATTGGTCTAGGCAAAGATTTTATGGCAAAGAGCTCAAAAGCACAGGCAAGAAAAACAGAAATGTGACTATATTAAACTTACAAAAATCTTTTCTACAGCAAAGGAAACAATAAACAGAATGAAGAGACAATGTGCTGAATGGGAGAAAATGTATGCAAACTATTTATCTGACAAGGTACTAATACTCAGAATGCATAAGGAACTCAACCAACTCAAAAGCAAAAAAATTAATAATCCCATCAAAAACTGGACAAAGGATCTGAATAGACATTTCTCAAAAGAAGACAAAGAAATGGCCAAGTATATGAAAAATGCTCAACATCACTAATCATCAGGAAAATGCAAATCAAAACCATAATGAAATACCATCTTACTCCAGTTAACTGGCTACTATCAAAAAGACAAAAACTAACAAATTCTGGCAAGGATGTGGAGGAAAAAGAACTCTTATATGCCACTGCTGGGAATGTAAATTAGTACAGCCATTATGGAAAACAGTAGGAGGTTTCTTAAAAAAGTAAAAATAGAACTACCATATGATCCAGTAATCCCACTACTGGGTATTTATCCACAGGAAAGGAAATCAGTATATCAAAGGGAAACCTACACCCCTATGTTTTTTGCAGCACTATTGACAATAGCCACGATATGGGATCAATCTAAGTGTCTCTCCATGTGGATGAATGGATAAAGAAATGTGTATGTACATGATGGAATGTTATTCAGCCATTAAAAAGAATGAAATCCTGTCATTTGCAGCAACATGGATGGAACTGGAGTCATTATGTTAAGCGAAATAAGCTAAGCACAGAAAGACAAATATCCCATGTTCTCACTCATATGTGGGAGCTAAAAAAAGGTGATCTCGTGGAGATAGAGAGTAGAGTGACAGTTACCAGAAGTTGGGAAGGGAGGGGTGAAGAGGGGTTGATTTAGGGGACAAACATACAGTTAAATAAGTTCTAATGTTTGACAGCACAGTAGGGAAACTAGAGTTAACAATAATATATTGTATTAATATATTTCAAAATAGCTACAAGAGAAGATTTGAAATGTTCCCAACACAAAGAAATGACAAATGTTTGAGGTGATAGATAACCTAAATGGCATGATTTGATCGTTACACACTATATGCATGTAGCAAAAGATCACATGTACCCCATAAATATGTACAATTGTTATGTATGAATAAAAAAATTGTTAAAAATCTTTACCAATTATTTTAGCAAAATGGAAAACAATCCCAATTCCATACCAAAAAATATGAGATGATAAATCTAAGAAGAGAAAATGCAAAGGCTAATAACATAAAAAGACACTTAAAATTACTGGCAGTCAGAGAAATGCTAATTAAAAGCAACAATGACATGCCATTTTCACACATGGGTTTATCAAAACGGAAGGATCCAGGTCTAGTGAGTGTGTTTTAAATGAGAACACTGTGTGAGAGTGGGAAATACTTCTCCCTCCTTGAAAAACGATCTAGCAGTTGGGATAAATATTTTAAATCAAATGTTTTACTCAGTTATTCTTATCAACAAAAATAATGTTCCCAGCATATAATAATTTATATACAGAGATTTTACTTCAGCATAGTTTGCAGGAAAAAATTAAACCATCAAAAGAAGCTTTTGCACAATACTTCTATTATGAAATATTATTCAGCTACTAAAATGAACATGTTTTTTCTGTATATGTATATTGATCTTAAATGTTTTAAAGAAACTGCTATTATGTGAAAAACATGTTATGGTGAAATAAATATAGTAGCAATACTATTTAAAGAAAAAGAATTAAGCCATCCATAAAAGTATAGAATTTTTAGAATGAGTACAGAACAATTTCTAGAATACACAGAAAAAAGTTCACCTTAATCATGGTGGGGGAATGAAACTGGGGAGAAAGAGAAAACTGTTAATTTATTTTCTTTATATATTTCTTTTGTTTGAATTTTTACAAAGGGCATGTATTCCTTTAATTAATAAACATTCAAAATAAAGATAGCTGACATAATACCAGCAACAAAACAAAGGCTAACAAGTCACAATGCAGTGTGACAGGCTCTAGACCAAAGGAGCACATCTGGAGGGAACAGGCGCACGTAGGAAGTTACTATCATACTGAGGCCAGGGGACATCATGCCCTGCACTGACACCTCAAGGATGCATAGAGGTTGGTAAGGAGAAGAGGTGAAGAAGAAGGTAAGGATGTTTAATGTATCTGGAAATTTGTGCACATCCTACATCATCATTGAAGGGTAGAAACTCCTGGGAGAAAATGGTAGACCATGCTGGAACAGCAGACAGAAGTTAGATCAGAAAGGATGTCCCACCTCTTGCGGGATGGTGGGCTTCATCCTGAAGGGGACGAGCAACTCATGAATGATTTTAAGCAGGTGAGTGATGTGACCAGGTTAGAAACAATGCATAGAATGCCTAGCCAGAGAGATAAGAACACAAAAAGAAGCACCTACCGGGCCTCCCTTTGGGCCCAGAGCTCTCCTGGTGCTGTGCTGCAGGGTGGCCGATGCTCAGTGGGGCTGTTCTGTAAAAGCCCTCCCCAGTCTACAGTAAACATCAACCCCAGTTTTATTACCAGATCTTTACTGTATTGACTCAAATAAGATATTCTCACGTGCTTTCTCAAGCCAGCAGTATGTATGTATTTTACTTTGGACCACATTTATTTCATTTTGGCTGATTTGCCAAAATGTGGACAACTGATCAAACATAATACTATAATTCCTAATGGTATCCCACACTTACTGAATTTTTTTTGTGCTTTTCTTTAATTTCTTTTCTACAATTTATAGTTCTTAATAAATCAAATTTGTATGTACCTGGTATAAGTAATATTCAGCTAATTAAATGAAGAATAGTAGCTTCTTAGAGAGTAAATCTTTCCATTTTTTATAAATTTAAGACAGTTATATTAATATATATTACCATTCTGATACTGTTTTGTTTAGGTAGTTAACAGTACTATTCAGCATTAGATGGTACATTTGAACTGAAAATTGTAAGTATGAAAAACAACACACCCCCCCTAATGTCTTTTGTGCCCAGGATCTCATGTATCAGGTATTAGCCTAGAGGAGATGTTTATGGCTTAGGTTGTAAAATTTTCTGGGGAAAAAATTGTTTATAATGAACATGGAGAAAGCACCTAAATCATCGTTTTTCAAAAGAAAGTCACACTGAAAACAACCCAACCACAAAATGTGCCCCCTTGACATTGGACTGTCAGCAGGCTCACAACTGAAACCACCCGTAAATCTTGACAACCTACTCTACCTCTGTACATATAAAAGAGTAAGCTTCAGTTTAGGTTCTTGAATGACAGCAAGTACATACAATGAAAGTACATACACAATAAACTGAGATCTAGGTGGCTAGCAAATTCCACATGATGTGTCTATTTTGTAGACATAATCAATTCTATTTGTTGGTGCATTAAATTAGATGAAGTTATTTTGTTATATACATAGATCTATATACTCATTAATTATAGTGACTTCTGCAAAACAATATATTTCTACACTGCAGTGGAAGCCTAGGAAAACATTAATTTTATGTTACTCAAGGGTACATACTACAACCTTCTACTTGGAACAAGAGGTATAAAAAGCAGGCACCTGGGGTTCTGCTAACTCTTCTTGACTGTTAGGAACTTTATCCAGTCAACCTAACTGGCCATAATTTACAACTTGTGGATTTCGTGTAGTGTCCCTGTGCCTTCCTGCATGGGGACTCCACACCATGAGCAAGTAGTTTCTTCCCCCAATCACCTAACTCAGTATCAGCCAACTAGCTGACTTCCCTCAAGGCACTGTGGTAGAGGGATGATGGGCGTTATTTCCATTATACTTTGCAAATCAGCTGGGTCAATCTGCCTACTCAGAACATACTGAGTTCCATAAGGCATCTGCTATTCCGTTACTACTGTGGAATGCTCCTCCTTACCCTACTCGTACAAATCTAGCTTCTTTCCAGAAAACCAGCCATTACACATTACTTAGGCTTTTTATTACTGATTGAAATACTATTCCCAAACCAAAATATACGTAAGTAAACTCAAGTTGCACAGAGTTGTCAGTATTTTTTAGCCGCAAATATTCCTTTCATCACCAACACCTGGTACTCAGTGACTATATCATTACTTGGCTGGTTATATACAAGCCCATCTGTGCAAAAACGGCCAAAAACCTGCTCATAGTTGGCCAGACCTGTGTCCTCAAATATGGGTGCCAGGCAATGACAAGCTGTGATGACCTTCATAACTCTGTGAAAGCAAGAGAGCTGATAAAAATGTTTTATATGTGGCAATAATAAATGTGTTTATTACAAAATATATTAAAATAACATAAAAATGTACATTTAAATGCTAATTATAAAGCCCTTTAAATATAGTATTTCATCTAATCTTTCCTTTATGAGGATTTTTAGGAAGTATGGGTTTTACCATCTCAGCTTTAGTGAGGAGGCAATACTAATAACACTTCTGGATAATCTATGGATATGAAAACCATGAGGTGACTATTTATAGCCTATTTTTCAGCCTCAACTTGTACACACATAGTAGATATACTATCATAAGTCTTGATTTGTGCTATAATGGTTGCTAAGAAATTTTTCATTTATCTGTAAATCATAATTGACATTAAATTATGTTTTGCTAAATATTTTATAACTTCCTTTTGTGAACCTGGAAACATTAGCTACATATATGAAAACTCTCATACATTTACATACAAATGTTTATATGTTTTGTCAAATTTCTATGTTTGTCTGACAAAGATAAATCAAGTTATCCGTGTAATCTGAGCAAGCAGTGCCTGTGTTGCCGGGGCTCCAGGCCAGTTCATCCCAGTTATAGCTTCGCACTCCGGTACCAGGTAGCTACTGTTTCATTAGCTACAGTTGCCCATCATGCTGAGACTGCAGCACTTAAACAACAACAACATTCACTCACACTTTCAATGAGAGAAAGTTTAAATGAATTTTCTGGGCTTCAGTAAAGTCTCAAAGACAGAGCAAGAGAAAGCCAATCCCTTTATAAATACTTGCAGTGTAAATTTGTCAAAGGGTCAATTTCCAGTATATTTCCTCCTCCCCCAAATGCCTTAATATAAATAGGATCTTCAGGGAAATCATACTGTGGAAATAAGTGATTTATGATATCAGTTTGTTTCCAGAGAAGAGTGGTGTGAATTGAGTGTGTGTGCTTAGGTAATTTTCCTCACAATGCCATACTCATTTTTTAGTCTTTTGAGAATGAAAATCATTCTATTTTATTTTGTGCTCTCAACACACAAAAGTATTTGATAGAAAGACATGTAGATTCTCAATAGATTCAGGAAAGGGCGAAGAGGGACCCAGCACTCCCAACACAAAATTATACATAGCTCACCCTCACTACAAAAGATTTTCCTATAAATCCTTCCTCACCCCATTCTGAATCATTGCCACAGTGAGCTCTCAAGTCTCAGCAATAACAATAAAAAAAATCAGCATCAACTGCCTTGAGAAGCAGCAGTCTGAATAAATGTAAAATTGACAAATAACCTGGGTGTGGCAGTACCATCGCAACTGATCTCAGGAAGCTAATGCCTCTGTGTCCATCTGCACACTGGACTTTACTAGTCACTGCTCCTGTGATATTAAAAAGAATGACTGTCCCTGCCTTGGACCAGCTCCACAGTTCCTAAAAAATGAAAAGTGCCTTGTAGTAAAAAGCAAAAAGCAAGAGCACTCAGCAGTGAATCCTCATCTATTCAGGGGTGAATATTTCATTGCACACACATTTCGTGCAGTGGCATTCATTTTATACTTTCCATGCACCAGGCGATGTGCTAGGTCCTATGAGTCACATGAACTAAGGTAAAAAGCCCCAGCCAAGGAGGCGGCAAGAGGTGAGCAATGATTGCACTACGAAAGCTGAGGTGAGGTAGGCACAGTCAAGGGAAAAGAATGAAGGGAGGCAACTATTTCTGTTAAGAAGAGCAACACGGTTTTGATTTGCATTTGTTTCCCTGATGATTGGAGATGTTGGGTATTTTTTCATCTGTTTGTCGGCTGTCTGTCTTCTTTTGAAAAGCTTCTGTTCATGTGCTTTGCCCACTTTTTAATGGGGTTGTTTGATTTTTTTCTTGGTGATTTTCCTGAGTTCTATACAGATTCTAGTTATCAGTCCTTTATCGGATGCGTAGCATGTGGATATTTTCTCCCCTTCTGTAGGTTGTCTGTCTGCCCCCATGATAGTTTCCTTGGCTGTGCAGAAACTTTTTAATTTGATCAGGTCCTATTTATTTATTTTTGTTGTTGCTGTGATTGCCTTTTGGGAATTCTTCATAAATACTTTTCCTAGGCCAATGTCTATAAGAGCTTTTCTAACATTTTCTTCTAGAATTCTCATCGTTTCATGCCTTAGGTTTAAGTTTGTTATCCAGTTGATTTTTGTGAGGGGTGAGAGGTGTGGATCCTGTTTTAGTCTCCTACATGTAGCTATCCAATTTTCCCGTAACTCCAGTGAGAATGGCTTTTATCAAAAAGTCCCAAAACAATAAATGTTGGCCTGGATGCAGAGAGATGGGAATACTCATATACTGCTGGTGGGACTGCAAACTAGTGCAACCTCTGTGGAAAGCAATATGGAGATACCTCAGAGAGCTAAAAGTAGAACTTTACCATTTGATCCAGCAATCCCATTACTGGGCATCTACCCAAAGGAAAAAAAGACATTCTATAAAAAAGGCATCCACACTAGAATGTTTATAGCAGCACAATTCACAATTGCAAAGATGTAGAAACAACCCAGTCCCCACCAATACATGAATGAATTAGTAAAATGTAGTATATGTATACCATGGAGTTCTACTCAGCCACAAAAAACACTGGTGGATCTAGCACCTCTTGTATTATCCCAGGTAGGGCTGGACCCCATTCTACTTAGTATCACAAGAATGGAAAAACAAGCACCACATGGACTCACCATCAAATTGGTATTAACTGATCAACACTTATGTGCACATTTGGTAGTAACATTTATCCCGTGTGAGGCAGGTGGGAGGGGGGAGGAGAGGATGGGTATATTCACACCTAACGGGTGCAGTGTACACCGTCTGGGGGATGGACATGCTTGAAGCTCTGACTCGGGTGGGGCAAAGGCAATACATGTAGCCTAAACACTTGTACACCTGTAATATGCTGAAATAAAAAGAAAAAGAAAAAGAAGAGCAACGCACCAGGTTGTGGGAAAACAGAAATTCCTTGTCAGTCAGTTTCCCTGAATAAGCTTCAGAGGATTTGTTGCCTTTATACTTGTGGATCCTACACTTTTGGATTTCTCAAACCAACCAAAACAATAATAGCAATAATAATAATAAATAATGAACTGATTTAATGGCAACTTCTAAAATACTGATAATTATACTTCATGAAATACTAATAGTAACATGGTGCTTATATTAACAGTAAAATAGGCTACAATTGAAATTTTAATTTAGAACAAAATTTTGTTTTAAAGACTTCTGTAAATTGTTTTCTTGATACAAGTATATACTTTGGCAGTTTTAAATTAACAATGCAAAAGAAACGAGAGCTCAAATACTTGTTTTATTTTGGTGCTTCATTTCTTTTTATTAAAGCATGATGGATACACAATAAACTAAACTTGCAAGTTCTGACATATGTACATATCCATCACCAAAATCCAGATAGTGAACAAACCCCCATCATCTCCCAAAGTTTCCATATGTCCCTGTGTCATCCCCCCACCATGCCCCTCCTGCGCCCCCATCCCATCCCCAGGTTCACTTTCTGTAACTAGAGATTAGCTTGAGTTTTCTAGAATAATATATAGAAATCATGTATTACGTCCTCTTTTTTTTGTCTGGCTTCTTTCACTTGGCTTAATTTCTGAAATCCATCCATGCATTGAATATATTAATTATCCATTCTTGTTTTTTTTCTTTGTTCAGTGTGGCTCTGCCACCAAAAGGCAGATTGCTTTCAGAACTGTTATTTGTTTTAATAAATTTTATTTTTTTTCTGTATCTTCCCTCCTCCCCCTTTTGTTCCAGTACTCTAATTACATATGTATTAAGCTACCCGATATTGTCTCAGTTTGCTGATGTTCTTCCCTTTAATAAAAATGTATTTACTGAGTTTCAGTTTGGATAGTTTCTATTGTTATGTCATTAAGTTCACAAATCTTTTCTTCTGCAAAGTCTAATCTGTCACTAAACTTATCTAGCATATTTTTCATTTCAGATATTATAGTTTTATGTTATATATAGCTTTATATAAAATATATACTATTTTTTATATATAATACATTGTAATTTTCCTAAGAAAATTTAGGTCTGTTTTATATCTTAGATTTCTCTACTAAAGTCTTTGAACATATGAAATACAGTTATGATGAGTATATTAATGCCCTTGCATACTAATTCTAGTATCTGTATCAGTTCTGGTTTAATTTAGATTGATCAGTTTCTCTCCTCATCACTGGTCATATACTCCTGTTTCTTTGTATGTCTTCTAGTCTTTGATTGGATGTTAGACATTGTGTACTTTGCTATGTTTAATGTTAATTATTTTTTTTAATCCAAAAAATATTCTTGGACTTTGTGTTGGAATGTAGTTAGTTATTTGGTAACAGTTTGATCTTTTAGGGTCTTGCTTTTAAGAATTGATAGTTGGGTCCGGAAAAGCATTTAATTTGGAAAAAATTATTCCCCACAACTGAGGCAAGGCCTTTCTGAGTATTCTAGTTAGTGACCCATTAATTATGAATTTTTCCAGTCTGGCTGGTGGAAAGAGGTAGTATCACGAGCCTTGTGTAAAAGCTTGGTGCTATTCCTCTGCTCTTTTCAGGTAAGTTTTACTATGGTCTCTGGATTCCCAATCTGTGTATATCTTTGTGTCTCTCTGGTACTCTGTCCTACCAACTGTAGCTTCCTTGGTTTCTCCAGACTCTCACATCTGTCTTTTCAACTCAGAGAGAATCTGCTGGGCTCTGCCTGGGATATTCTTCCCTCTGGCACGGCCTGTAAACTCTCTCATGGCAGGGAGCTAGGCAATCACAGAGCTCATCTCATGTTTCCTTGTCTCTTAGGAATCACAGCCTGTTGTTGCTGGTGTCTTGAAAACCACTGTTTCATATATTTTGTCTGGTTTTCTGTTTGCTGCAGTCTGGGAGTGGTAAATTTTATCCCCAATTCACCATCTTGATATTGGTGGAAGCCTAGTGCTTTATTTTCACAATAATTACTAAAAATCTGGACATGGTTGTGATAAAACAGAAGCAACAGTCTTTTTACTGTTTCATCCAATTCAGGGTATTCTAGGATAACACACAGATGACAAGGATCAGCCTTCCCTAGCTTCAGCCTTTTTTCCTGTTTTCACTTTATAAACATGGAAGTAGATTAGTGTCAACCTAGAGAGAAATGAATAAAGAGGACTTCAAGGTATTCTCACCCTGCAGCAAATTGCATCAAGTCTGGAAAGCTTAGGGTCTCAGTCGCATGACACAGAGAATTAGAAATTTATCTGAGAGGACGTCATAGACTTTCACTGGCTAGCAGATGGTATTTGGGACTTAGTGCTTAATTATTTCCTTGAGGATAATGAGCATATATCATTGCAGTAGCAATTAATAATCTTCTTAAAGTCAGTGAGGTACTGTGAACAGAATGACAGCCATAAAGGCTTTCTAGAGATGTCTGTTGGAAAACTGTAGTTTTGAAAAGAAACTATGGAACGGACAGAACTGGGAGCACTTGGAACCTACCTAAAAACCCGCGTACCACACTGCAGATACTCTTGCCCCAGGATGAGCAACGATTCTTGAAAACCGGCTGTTGGTCAGGTTCACTACCTAATGGCTTCTCAGACTCGGGTATGACTGTAAACAGAAACTAAACTTCATAGAATTATTGTTCATGTCAGGTCCACAGGATCATATTTAAGGAAAGTGTTGAAGATAATGATCTATTTGAATTGGTATTATTTTGCAAATACTAAAAATATACATTTTTCTCTAGAAACATTAATTAATTGTCTGTAGGGATGAAGAAGAAGACTTGCCTGGAAAGGCACTTAAATTAAAATGAAATAAATAGCAGAGTAATAGCTTTTGAAATTATAAGATACACCTGGAAAACAAAAAGGTAATATAAAACCTCAGGTTAACCTTTAATATTAAATAAATTAGTACAATTAAATTAGAGAGAGAAATGGCAACATAGTTCAACAAATATGTGCTTCCTCCAAGATAAGGTCTCTAACTTTGGGGGCTTTTACTTTTGTCTGTAATTCAACTCTTAATCCATAATAAAAGGAATAAAGTATAGGGCAACACAGAATGCCATGAAAGTTGTCCAAATTGGGAACTTTGTAAGAAATATCTCCAAAAACTAAAGCCAAAAAGCGTTGACTCATAAGACATTTTATAATACATTGTAAGATATTTTATCATATCACTAAAAATTAAGCTGACCTCTTCACTTTGCTTAAGCAGGACAAAGGCTCTAGCAGAACAGGTTCGATGAAACTCTCAAATCACTGCTCTCTCTCTAGCTCTCTCCTCTTTCTCTCCCTCTCCCTCTCTCTGCAGGAGTATTAAATTGCTGGGGGGGGGGGAGGGGGGAAGCTCTTGAGCTCTTACTTACTTTCTTGCTTGAGTGTTGACAGCCTGAACCTATTGCCCTGCCGAGAATGCCTCTGGCTAGAGAGAAGAAAGACTGCATTCATGATAAAAGCTCCTTAGGCTCAGTTTACTTTTCCAAGTTAGCTTTAAAGCACTTGAGATACAGAACTGCAGGGTCTTTGCTAATATATCAAACCTGACCTTTTGGAGGAAAAAAAAAAAGTTAAGTTTAAAAACTGGTGCTAGACATCAGGGTTAGAGGATGGTAAAAAGAAAGACTACATATTATTTCTATTATCTAAATCTATTTAATCCTATAATCTGAGTCCAACACTGTAGGAATTTAAAGCCATTTATGAATTTAAAATAATAGTGTTAATATATATTTACATTTTATGTTCACAGTGATATTGCTAAATTTAAAGTAAAAAGGTATGTTAAAACCTCACTACCCCATTTGAACAAAATCAAGTAAACAATTTTTTTAAATCACTGTGAAATGCATCAGGACTTTTATATTATTTTTTATTTATGAGGTAAAATTATATATTTATTTGTGTGATTTTATTTTGTCTAATATCTGTTTCCCTATTGTGTTTCCCACCGCTTAGTACACTGTGTGTTCCTAAGACCCAGTAGTTGCTCAATAAATATTTGTAGACTGAATTGAATGTACCATTGACAACTATTAAAGTAACTGAATGCAAAAATAAGTCTCACACAGTAAATCAATGCTTTTGTCCTGCATTCTTCCCATAGCAAGATGAGCCAGCAATGCAAACCAGACTGTTCTTCCTCCACTCACTCTCCTCTAGGGTTCCACCCACTTGGAAAACAGATGCCAAACTCCTTGTCATGGTCCCCAAGCCCGGTGGATCCAGGCCAACCTGGGCTCTGCTCCCGACTGTGGTCTTCAGGGCACAGGCCTTTCAGCTCCTCCGACAGGCCCAGCAAGTTGAGTTCCCTGCTGACCACTGGCTGTCCCCTCAGCCCAGGGCTCTCCTCCTGCGACTTTGCACACCTGCCCCACTCTTGCCATCCAGTCTCAGTTCAGGGCCCTACAGCCACTATTTCAAGTCACCTCCCACCCCTCCCCTGCTCTCCCTTCTCAATGGCATCCCATATTGGTCTCCATCACGGCACTTTTCGCCACCTGATATTAACTAAGAAATTTATCTATTTCTCTTGACATTCTTCCCCCACTGTTTCCCAGATCATAAGGTCCTCGATAAGGCCAGGGGCCCTCTCCTTTTTACCACTGTATTTCTAGAATGTAGAACAGTGCCAGGCACATTGTATGGCTTTGTTACATATATACGGTTAGATAAACAAACCGTGAGTAACTGAATGAATAAATGAATGGGAAGTACACTATCAGCCAATATCCAAACTTCATACATATATGAAAGGGCAGCAGAAAAGGAGCATTGAAAAAAAGAATTTTAACTTCACCTGAAAATCAAGGTTTCTATTAGCCACTTTTCAATATTTAACAAAGGGCTGTGCATTTAAAGAAATATCTTTGGTCCCAGAATATAGGACAGTGAGTGGTCACATTTAAAAAATATAAAGAAATTCAACTACATCACATTAAAGAAAGGCCATAGGGTTCATTCCTTCATGGTAAGAATTTAGAAAAAAAAATCAGCAATAATAATAACAACCAACAATACTCGCAAGCGTAACAACATACACATTTCAGGCAAGAAATCAAAGCTACTGGAAAGATCTCAATACCCAAGAGAGTAATTTTATAGCATGGCACATGTTTCTTGAGCTAGGGATAGGGGAAGTTTTGAGAATGTATTTCTGAAAATGAAAACAGATTATGAACGAAGCTTAATGGGCAAGAGTTTTGCAGGGTCTCCACGTCTAAACTTAATAGGTACCACTTAAACTGTTGATGGCAGAATCATCAATTAAGTTTTATAGCAGAGCCGAGTAAGAAATCAATCAACAAAATATTAGCAATCCATCTGCTCATCACAACAAATTCTGGCAGACAGCATTATTACTTTAATGATATGATACTGGGAGGGAAAAAAGTAAGGAAAAGGCTTAGCACGTCCCAAAGGCATGCAATATTGTTCCAAATCAATCTGAATTTATAGCTATCCCAAGTTCTCTATAATAACTTCATTCTACAAACACTAAATTTTGAATACCTTTTAAAAAACCAGAATCAATATACATTCCAAACAACCAGGTGCTCTATTTACATGTCATTCTGATATAGCTGAATGAAAGATTTTCATCTACAATCCAAGTTTGAAAATTATAACTGTGGGTATAGTTTCAGATGCCACTAGGGGAGTATTTATAAGACACCTCACACTGAAGCAAGATACTAACATAAGAAATGAGACTCAAATGAAAAAACTGCAAAGGGAAATGAGGCATAACTGGATTGTCTAAGACCACAAAATTGAGTTTCTTTTGAAGGGAAGAAAGCAGAACTATAAAGGTTACCATGAAAACTCTTGCAAATTCTTAAGAGATTGCCGAAGTTCAGAATTAAGAGCTAGAAGGCATATATTTGTGTCTGAAAACTTGGCACCATACAGTGACAAACAGAAACATGTACTTGGGAAGAGGATCCCTGCTTTCTGTCACGCCAGACCCACTTCCCACCCTTCTGCACCTTGCTTTCTGCTTCAGGAGGCTGAGTCCACGGACTACGCATGCCTCTTGTTGGTTTTGATCAATTGGGAGCTCCAGAAGAAAATGGAACAAGGGCAGTGGTGTTTACTCCTAATACCTCACTAAGCACACAAGCCCAGGCTGAGAAGGCAACAGTGTAGCAAAATACATCATATTTAGTGCTGATTTTGTACAATCATCTACCATCAAACAGAAGTTGCAGCTGGAACTCAAACAAAGCCTGGGGATTAATGACCCCAGACAGAAGCTAGAAGAGCTGGGGCCACCACACTTATTGACTTTCATCAGTCTTCCTTGGACTTGAAATAAAAATCTGCATGGAACACTTCTCAGTTTAAAATAAAAGGAAATAGACAAGGGAATATAAAAATAAATCCTAAGAACATATTATAAGGAAAAAAAGAAAGGACACCATGGCCGCTTGGAATAAAGATGTTGGCTTTATAATAAGAATGTTATTTACTTAGCCTTATAATACTTGAAGAGGATTTTACCAGCAAAGATAAAGTAACATGACTACGTTAGAAAAAGGTTTAACAATCTTTGAGAACCAAATAAATCTGATACCCTTAAGAGTTCTGTGGGTTCAGGAACAAAATAAATTATATGAGAAGGATCACAAAGAAGGAAATGTTACACTATCTAGACTCAAATCTGAAAGGCAAACGGAAACTTGGATATAAAAATTGGAAATCAAAGCAACTCATCCCCAGAAGAACACTGTACAGAAATTATCACATTTCATAAGCTAGGAAAATGTCCCTTCTAGAAATTTCAGCACAATAAAAAAGAATAAAATGCTAGCATCAGCACTACCATTCTTCAATAACTTAAGACAAAAAAGGAGGGAAAGGAGATAATGTCAGTTTCCACCAGGAAGAAAAGCTGAAGCTGGAACACAAGCTCAGAGATTTTTTTCCTTTGTTACGTGTACTGAAGGTAAAAATTGTTCTTCAGGTGCACACTAGGATGTGTGCAGTGAAATAAAATCTAGTTGATGACTATATGTGTTTATAAAACACTGTTTATAAATTTAATTCCTACATGCTAATTTCCCATACATTTGAAGTTTCTATTTGTTGAAAGCAAAAAAATCTTTTGGAGAAAGTAAAGGAATATTTTAGAAATGTGAGTGTCTCCTACTTGCCCTTTGTTCAAATAGTTCTTCCTCTACCTTGTGTCAGCACAGCAAGACCTCTCTCAGGTTAAAATCCTTTGCTTTGGAACAAAATTCCGATTTATAGACATACTGAAACTTTTTGAACTAAAACTAAGTTTAAAGATTGGTTTGATATTTAATTACCCATCTTGCTTTGTTCTCCAGTGCTACGAATAACTGACAGATGACTAAAATAACCAGCCTTACTTTTACAGCTAAAATCTTGATAGCTGTGTCTGCTCCATAGTGCATATTTAAAACGCTGTACTTCAGAGGGCAGCTCTCGGCTAATGCTCTCTTTTTAAATTAAATGTATATTTTAAGTTTACAAAATTCTGGGTTCTCTAACCATAAAAAGTATCTAAAAGTATATGCAGCTTTTCAAAGTAGCAACTATCAAATTATTTTACTTCTTCATATAGGATTAGTTTTATTAACTAGCAAAATTATACTTTAAAGTAGAAATGCCTTAAAACACCTTTTTGGAGAAATTGATGATCGACAGATACATAGATAGACAGACATACTATATACTACACTACACTGTACTATGTTATATTATAATGATATGCCAAATATTTACAAGCATTGTTATATAGACTCTTTGATAACCCTCTCATGTGGGTACTTCCATTTTACCGTTTAATCATGCAGCGATGACAAGTAGTATAACCATGACTCCAGTTTTAGTCTGATGCCAAAGCACAAATTTTTGGGTTTTTTTACTTTCAGAATTTTAAAATTTTGAAATGCTTTCAGATTTACAGAAAAACTGCAAAAATTAGACAAAGAATTCTGATATATTCTTTATCCAGACTTCCCAAATGTTGGTTGTATATTACCACATTTATTTCACTTTCTCTCAATTACTCTTTCTATGTGCAGCTGTACAACATATAATATAGTTACATGCACATATATGCATATTATTTTTCTAAACCATTTGAGAGTAAGTTTCAGATATGATGTCCCTTTACCACTACATACTTTACTTTGTATTTCCTGAGAATAAAATTATTTTACACACATTCTTTTATATAATACTGTTATCAAAATCAGCAAATATTGATAGAATACTGTTATCTAGTTTAGCAAATCTTACCCATATTTGCAAATTGTATCAATTATATCAATAGTTCCCATTATATACTAAACACTTGAAGTTTAGTCCAGCCCGGGACCACACATTGGATTTGGTTTTTATACAGTTTAGTCTCCTCTGACGTGGAACAGTTCTTCAATCTGTCTTTTTCTTTCATGATCTTGACATTTTCTATTTAGTACAGGCCACTTCTCGTGTAGAATGTCCCTCAGTCTGGGTATGTCTGATGTTTCTTCATATCAGGATACACATGTTATAGATATTGTCTCAATACTGTCTCAATATTTCAACTTTGATCATGTGGTCTAGGTGGTGTCTGCCAGGTTTCTTCACTATCAGGTTACTAATTTCTCTGTTATGATGAGTAAGTGTTCTCTGGAGAGACGATTAGGGCTATGCAAATACCCTATTGTTAAATCTAACTTGCTGCTTACCAGGTTAGCATCCACTGATAACCCCCCGCCTCCATCACATCCTTAGCAGGACAGCTGGCAAACCATGGTTTTGTAAATGGATCATTCCTTCGACATTTGGAATTTTACTGAGAGGAAGAGACTCTGACCATTTATTTGGTTATATCACTATGAATACATGGATTCCTATTTTTACTGGGTTAGCATGTATTAATTATAACATCATTACCTATTCTGATGCTCAATTCTTCCAGATCTAGCCAATGGGAGCCCTCTGAAGCTACAGCCTGTCATATTTGGGCATGTTTCCCCTGTTACATGTCTCCCTCTGTCCTTTCTGGTACAAGAAAGTGTTCCAGGCACCTATTTTACTTTCCCTTTCCCAACCCCAGGATCAGCCGTTTCTATGAGGAGCCCCAGTGCTTTTAGCAGAGGAAATGTTAAGAAACTAATGCCTGACTGCCGGGTGTCCTCAGTCCTACTGGAATGTCATTGCTTCAAGATCTTCTCAGACTAAGCTAGGAAATGTCTCTGTTATGCACCAGAACTCTTTATCTATCACAACCTCACGTTCATAGTAATAACTAATTCCAGTCAATCAGCAAAGTGTTTATTCTAAACTGTTCCCTTTCAGTATCTGTAGCTTCTTTCTGTGACAGTGAGAAATCTGGCTTCAATTATCTCAGTATCTGTTCAGTTGCTCAAATGGAGAATACACAGAAAGGGGTTAAAGAACTGACAACCTCGTCAGTGCAGAAAGCACAACTGATACCTAAATTTATTTTTACAGTGATTTTGACTTTATTCTGGAGGTATATAGTCAAGAATTCTGTATTTGAATTTATTTGGAAATGTCTCCCTTCACTATGCTATGTTTATCTGAAATGCTATTAACTTCAGTAGTTTGCATTTATAATCTATTTTAGTTTTGTTTTATTCTGTCTTTGCTTATTTCTCTTTTTTAAAAACATAAAATATTAGCATAGTTCCAAAGGTCAAAGCTGTACAAAAAGATATGTGGAGAAAGGGGTCACTCGCCTTACCCCAGCCCCTGCTGCCTCCCTCTCAGTTCCAACTCACCCTCTACATGGAGTCAATCTCATTTGTTTCTGGCTTATTCCTTCATTTCTTTTATAAAAACATGCAGACACACGTATATTTTCAGTCTGGCTCCTGGTTAAAAACCTGTGTGTGATTTTCAGGCCTGCCCACAGACAACTGCAGAGGCTCTACCGGGCAGGCTAACGGGGGAAGCTGCCCTCCCCTCACCAGACCTGCAGCACAGCCAGGGCACCCTGGGGGAGGGGGCAATCAAGGTCTCCGGCCCCCTGATGGGCCCCCTGATTGGCTGTTTCACATGTTCACATTCCTTCACTCCTAGGTCTCTCTGTCTGAAGCCTTGGGTTGAGGACCTCTTGAGGCCCCTCTGCTGAACACTAACCCTAAGCCTCACCCTGCTTACAGGGACAGCAGGGGAACCCTCGA